>NC_054837.1:16488968-17807966 GCF_018345385.1 Vulpes lagopus | reverse complement strand
GTCGCTCCGGCAGGTGACAGGCAGATGGCCACCTCCAAGGAGCAGCCTTGGCAGGGGGGCTACAAACTGCCTAAGAGAGGGCTGGCCACTGGGAAGAGCTGGGGCCGGCCCTGTGTGTGGGATGCTCAGCCATATTAGCACCCACCCCAGAGCTGTCCCCACTGTGACCCCAGGCTGGGCAGCCCTTCCCATGTCGGATCAGTGAGGTGGGAAAACACGCTCCTGTGTATTCCTTTATCTCACACTCTTAGTGCACGATACTGCGGACACCAGAGGTATGGGGGTTTGCTATACATCAAGCAGTTCTTTGGCACCAGCTCGGTGGCCTGCCATTTAACTGAATATTGACACTAGCTACCAGGCATCAGTGTCAGATCCTACAGGTTAAGGCCCAGTCCTGCAAGATCGCCCCCCACTTCAGATGCAAGTCTCAGATTGTCACCTGTACTTCTTGATAGCTACATACTGGGGTTCTGACCAATCCCCTTATTGGATTCAATAATTTGCTAGAATAGCCCATAGAAGTCGGAGAAACACTTAGGTTCACCGGCTTATTACAAAAGGATATGATAAAGGATTCAGATGACCCTCCAGACGGAAGAGATGCATAGGGCAAGCCGGAGCTTCCAAGCCATCTTGGACCACCCTGCCGTCACCTCCATGGTCAGCGACCTGCGAGCTCTCCAAACCCCTCACTTTGGGGGTTTAATGGAGGCTTCATTACAGAGACATGATGGATAGTTCACCCAATCTCTATCCCTTCTCCCCTTCCCAGAGAAGTAGGGATGGGGCTGAAAGTTCCAAGCTTCTCATCACAGCTTGGTCTTTTTGGTGACAAGTGCCCAACTTGAAGCTGTCCAGGATCGCACCAGGCATCACCTCATTAGAACAAAAAACATTCTGATCACACAGGAAATTCCAAGGGATTTAGGGGTTTTGTGTCAGGAACTGAGGCCAAAGATCAGATAGTAGAAAAGAAGATGCTCCTAGTGCTATTATCGCTTAGGACATTACCGGGGTTTTATGAGCTCTGCCAGAAACCGGTGGCTGAGACCAACAGATACACATTTTTTTTTAATTATTCCACTGTCAGCAAACTATTGCCTAAAGGACAAAAAGGGCTCTCCACTTGTTTTTGTAAATTTTTATTGGAACCCAGCTGTACTCATTCCTTTCCATACGACTGCTCTCATGATACAAGGGTGAGGTTGAATAGTTGAGACAGGGACCAGATGGCCAGCAGAGCCCAGACTGCTTGTGTTGCCCCAAGAAGTTTGCAGACCCCTGCTCTTGTGCTGTGGGCTCTGTAGTTCTGGGTACCAGGTGTGACCCCGGAACTCCCTTGTGCTCACGTGGAGAACAATCAGTCCATGTGGGCTGCTATAACAGAACTATCAGAGAACATTCATTCCTCATGGTTCTGGAAGCTGGGAAGTCTAAGATCTAAGTCAGAGTGCTGGTAGCTCCGTGTCTGCTGAGAACCTGCTGCCCGGTTCATCAACGGTTGTGTTTTCTGTGTCCCCACAAGGCAGGAGAGGGAAGGCACCTCCCTGGGCTTTCTTTCATGGGGGCACTCCTCTTATTCCTGACCTCCCCGCCTCCCACAGGCCCCACCTCTCAATACCATCACACTGGGGATTAGGATCTCAGCATAGGAATTCTGGACACTTTACAAACATACTCTCGGGACTCCTTAGTTCTCTGCGTTCTACCTCCCTGTAACCTCCTCCACCTCCTCCTCAGCAAGGCACCTCCTCGTCTTCAAGGCAAAGCCCCTTCTTTCCACACCCCCAGCAGGCTGCTGGTGGTGGCAGTTTCCTCTGCAAGATTGATTTTATTTCTTTTTAAATACCTGCATCGGTGTGTTTGATGGGCAGAAGGGTGGGGTGCAAGGGACCAGATGTGACGTGCTCAGGGCCACAGGGTGCCTGCGTCATCACTATTAAGGTGTTGCACTTTCTTGAGCACGTCCCGTGTATCAGGCACGGTGCTGAGTGCTGTTGCCTCACGTAAATGTCCCCATAGGACGTATGCGTTCATCCAGCGGATACTGAGGGCCCACCGTGGGCCAGGCATTCTCCAGGTCTTGAGAATAGGGCAGTGATTGATTGACATACGTGGAATCCCTGACCTCGTAGAACAGAGTCCCATGAAATTGGAGACACCACGGGCAAAATAAGCGCAATGCACAGCGTGTTAGAGGTGAGAGGCACTTTGGAGGAAAAAAGAAAAAAAGCAGAAGACAGGTAATGCCGAGTGTTGGGTGGGGTAAGGGCCGTAGTTGTAAATAGTACCATCAGGGTAGGTGGCATTTGAGTAGAGTTGAACTGTGTTGATTTCTGGGGAGAGAGTGTTCCTGTGAAGGAAACAGCATGTGCAAAGGGTCGAGTTAGGCAGACCACAAAGAGAAGTGGTGGTGTGGTCTGAGTGACGGGGACAGCTGGGGAAGAGGTCAGAAGGTCAGTGCTAGGTCCAGGTCGTGCAGAGCCTTGTGGCCCATCGTGAAGACATGGGCTGTCATTCTGGGTGAGATGAGAGCCCTGTAGGGTACTGAGTGGAGGAGGGACATGGTCTGAGTTACCTTTTAAAAAAAAATACCTGCACAATACCCATTTATTCACACTGTATTAGCGTATAACATACACACTTTTAAAATTTGTGGTAAAATGCACAGAACATCAAATTTACCTTCTTTGGGGCACCTGGCTGGCTCAGTCAGTTACACATCTGCCTTTGGCTCAGGTGGTGATTCCAGGGTCCTGGGATCGAGCCCTGCATCGGGTTCCCTGCTGTGCAGGGAGCCTGCTTCTATCTCTCTGCCTCTCCCTCTCTCTGTCTTTCATGAATAAATAAGTAAAAAGAGTTTTAAGTAAACTCTTAAAGTAAAAATTTTTTACCCTCTTTGTCATTTTTAAGCTCCATAGTGTTAAGTAAGTAGTTTTTGTGGTATAGGCACTCTCTCTCCATCCTACACAACTACAACTCTATACCCATTAAGCAATAATTCCTCTTCCCAGCCCCTGGCAAGCATCATTTTCCTTTCTCCACGCACTTGACTACTCTAGGTGCCTCTTACAAGGATGTGTCTTATTTTGGCTGGCTTATTTCACTTAGCATCGTGTGCTCAAAGTTTATCCATGTTGTAGCACGTGTCTGAATTTCCTTCGTTTTTATTTTTTTCAGATTGTATTTATTTATGAGAGACACAGAGAGGCAGAGACATAGGCAGAGGGAGAAGCAGGCTCAATGCAGGGAACCAGATATGGGACTTGATCCCCGGACCGCAGGATCATGCCCTGAGCCAAAGACAGGTGCCCAACCGCTGGGCCACCCAGGCGTCCCTGAATTTCCTTCCTATGTAAGGCTGAATTATATTCCTTTGAATGTGTCTGCTTCATTTTGTTTATCTATTCATCCCTCAGCGTCCACTTGGGCTGTTTCCACATTTGGCCATTGTGGATAATGCTGCCGCAAACACGGGTGTGCAAATCTCTCTTCAATACTCTGCTTTCAGTTCTTTGGGGTGTATACCTAGAAGCAGAATTGCTGGATCCTATGGTAATGTTCTGTTACATTTTTTGAACAACTTCCATACTATTTTCCTTAGGAACTGCACGATCTTTGCTCTTCCCCTGGCAATGCACAAGGGTTCCAGTTTCTCCACATTCCCACCCACACTCCCTTATTTTCTGTTTTCCGATAGTAGCCCATCCTCAAGGGTGTGAGGCGGTGTGTGGTGGCGTCTTTGATTTGCACTTCCCTGATGAAGAGTGATGTTGAGCATCTCCTCGTGTGCTTGTGGGCCATCTGTAGATCTTCTCTGGAGACATGTCTGTTACAGTCCTTTGCCCATTTTAGAACCAGGTTTTTTGTTATTGAGCTGTAGGAATTCATCATCTAGAATGGATGTCTAGAATAGACATTAGCTTCATATTAGATGCACGGTTTGCAAATATTTTCTCCCATTGCCTGGCTTACCTTTTTTCTTTTTTCTTTCTTTTCTTTTTCTTTTACTGTTTATCATGTCCTTCAACATACAGAAGTTTTTTTTTTTTTTTTTTTTACTTTGATGTAGTTTATTTCATGTAACTCTTGCTGACTCTGCTTTTGGTGTCACAGCCAAGAAATCATTCCCAAACCCAGCATCATGACATTACTCTGCTATGTTTTCTTTGAGGAGTTCTATGGCTTTTGCTTGCATATATAGGTGTTTGAATCATTTCGAGTTGATTTTTGTGTGTGGAATAGGTGAGAGTCTCACTTCATTTCTTCGCATGTAGAGATCCAGTGTTCCTAAGAGCGTTGGTGGGAAAGTGTCCTTTCCCCCATTGAATGGTCTTGGGCACCTGTGTGATAGACGAGAGGATTTGTCTCTGGGATCTCTGTTCTTACCCACTCGTCTATATGCCAGTACCTCACTATTTTGATTACCACAGTTTTATAATAAGGTTTGAAGTCAGGAAGTGTGAGACCTCTAACTTTGTTCTTCCTTTTCAAGATCACTTTGCCTATTCATGGTCCCTTGAGATTCCATATGAATTTTAGGATAGATATTCCTCTTCAGAAAAAAAAAATCCACCCCATGGGACGCCTGGGTATCTCAGTTGGTTAACCATTGGTCTTAGGCTCAGGTCATGATCCCAGGTTTGTGAGATTGAGCCCCATGTCGGGCTCCCTGCTTAGTGGTGAGCCTGCTTCTCCCTCCCCCTTTGCCTGCTACTCCACCTACTTGTGGGCTCTCTCTCTCAAATCAATAGATAAATCTTTTTTTTTCTTTCTTTCTTTTTTTTTTTTTTTCTAAAGGGGGAACGCTTGGATGGCTCAGCAGTTGAGTGCCTGCCTTACACCCAGTGTGTGATCCAGGAGTCCCGGGATCGAGTCCCACATCAGGCTCCCTGCATGGAGCTTGCTTCTCTCTCTGCCTATGTCTCTGACTCTTTCTGTGTGTCTCTCATGAATAAAGAAATGAAATCTTTTTTTTTTTTTTAAAGCCCACCCCTAAACAACAATAAGAGTAACAAATGCCACTGGGATTTTGAGGGGGATTACATCTGTAGGTTGCTTTGAGTTTTATTGTCGAAGATATTGAGTCTTTCGATCTCTGGACACATGGGATGCCTTTCCATTTATTTGGGTCTTTACAAAATTCTCTCAGCAGGTGTATAATAGCTTTCAACATACAGGCCTTTCACCTCCTTGGTTAAGTTTATTTCTCAGTATTTTATTCCTTTTGACATTTTTTGTAAATGGAGTGTTTATATTCTTTGGATTGTTTGTTGTCAGTGTTTAGAAATATGGCTGATTTTCACATGTTGATTTTGTATTCTGCAACCTTGCTGAATTTATTTATGACCACTCACAGTTTTCCTGTGACATTTTTGGGATTTTCTGTATGTAAGATCATGCTGTCTGCCAACTGAGACCATTTTACTTCTTTCTTTCTGATTTGCATACCTTCTATTTCCTTTTCTTGCCCTAACTCATCTGGCTAGAACACCCAGTGCTATGTGCAATAAGAGAGGTGAGAGCAGGCATCTTTGTGATCTCCTTGACTTTGAAGGCAGTTTTCAACCTTCCACCATTGTATGGGATGGTAGCTCTGGGTTTTTCATGTATGACTTTTATTATGTTGAGGTAGTTTCTTGCTATTATTAGTTTAGTGAGTGTTTTATGAGAAAAGGGTGTTGCATTGTGACACATTCTTTTTCTGCATCAACCAAAATGCTCTTGTGGGTTTTTTTTTGTCTCTTCATTACATTAACATGGTTTATTACATCAGTCAGGTTTTGTGTCCTGAACCATCCCTGCATTTTAGCAATAAATCCTAATTTAGTTATGCTGTGCTGTCCTTTCTAGATATTGCTGAATCCTTTTTTTTTTAAGATTTTATTTATTTATTCATGAGAGACACTGAGAGGCAGAGACATGGGGAGAGGGAGAAGCAGTCTTCTTGCAGGGGAACCTTATGTGGAACTTGATCCCGGGACCCCGGGATCACTACCTGAGCCAAAGGCAGACACTCAGCTACTGAGCCACCCAGGTGCCTCTAGATATTGTTTATTTCTCTTTGCTAGTATCTTATTGCAGATTTTGACATTGACATTCATTGGAGACATTGGTTTGTAGTTTTTGTGTAGCGTCTTGCCTGGCTTTGGTTTCAAGGTAATGTTGGCCTCATGCAATGAAAGTATTCCCTCTACTTCAATTTTTTTTTTTTTTTTGTGGAAGATTTGTGGAGAATTGGCATTAATTTTTATTTTAGTTATTTGGGTCTTCTCTCTCTCCTTTTTTTTAAGTCAGTGTGGCTTGTCAATTCTGGTGATATATATATATTTTTTCAACGTTCATTTTCCTTTAATGACCCCCATCTCCCTGAAGGGCAGGTACAGGCAGCTAGGCGATGACAAGAGCTGTTTACTTGAAGATCTTGCCCTGATTGAAGGTTTTGCCCACATGCTGGAAGGCCCCCTCTCAGGAAAAGTACTCTCGAACCAGCGTCTGGGTCTCCTCGCTGCCAGGATCCGGTTTCCACCACGTATAGGACTCGTAGTCCACCTGTCAATCTGGACTCAGCGGAAAGGCAAGCTACTGGCCTCAGAAGACCCAGACTCCAGAAATGGAGCTGCTGTTGTTGGTTCCAAAGAGGATGACACTGGCAAAGGCATTCTTCCTCAGCTTGTCCAACCGTTGGAACATTCCAGTGATGAGGTTATATAACTCATAAAAGTCTGGGTGAGCTCCTCAGGGAAGCGGTACTCAGTGTACCACAGGGACCGGCCATCCTTATCGAAGTGCTTCCAGAAATACGGCAGTGCCACAGTGAGAGTGTCCTCATTGGAGTACTTCCGCTTAAATTTGTCCAACACAAAGGTACTCTTGGGCAGGTGAGCAAAGGGGTCTTTGGCCTTTGGCTCAGCAGCCAGTGCCTGCTCACATTCATCCATTTCCTCCTCAGGAGCAGGGGCAGCAGCCTTCTTCTCCCCTTTCCACTCAGCCTGGGGCTTCTGCTTCTCTTCCCGAGAACCCTTCTCTTTTCGTGGGGTGTCTTTTTTAGGTTGGCTCTCTGCAAACTTTTTAGCATCAAACTGGGCCATCTTCTCACAGAGTTTCACCTCCCCCAAGACAGCCCGGAACTGGGGCTGGTTAATGAAGGTAAGGAACCAGCGTTTGGTATTGGGGAAGGCCTGGTGGAAAGAAGGCTCCAGGACCTGTTTATAGAGCCACAACAGGGTGCAGACAACTGTGATGTCAGCCAGTGTCACACATTCGCCCACCAGAAAAGTCCTCGTCTTCAAATGAGTATCCAGGAGACCCAGAATTCGCCTCACTCCTCCTTTGCATTCTCTGTGGCCTGCTTGTTGTGGTGCATGATGCCCAAGGTAGGAAACACCCAGGTACTGGCTGGGGGCACTATGTCGCTATCAGCAAAGCTCACCCACTGCACCACCTGGGCTGCTGCCTCTGGAGTACTTCCCCGCAGCTCCTCATTGCTCACATAGTAGGCAATGGCAGTGCTCTCAAACACACAGAATCCATCGTCACCAGCAAATGCTGGAACCTTGCCAGCAGGAAAATTTACGGAGAAATTCAGGGGTGTGGTTGGTTTGGCCAAAGTGGAAGTGGGGTGGTGCGGAGAGCACGCGGACCTGAGCCCCGCTGTACTGAGCAGCAATGAGAGCCTTGAAGGCCTTCTGGTTTTCAGGATATGTGTATAGGGTCCTGGCCGCCATGGAGATTCCGCAGAGAAAGCTCTGCTGGTACTTTTTGAAGAATCAACTCTCTTGGTTTGTTAAAAATTTCCCATCATATTTCTGTTTTCCATTTTGTTACCTCTATTCCCTCTAGTAGCTTTGGGTTTAGTTTGTTCTTTTATAAAGGCAGATTGTTGATTTCAGATCTTTCCCATTCTTTTAACATAAGCACTTCCAGCTATAAATCTCCCCCCATCACTGCTTTCTTGGCATCACATGGATTTTGTTGTGTTGCATGTTCATTTCCATTTGCCCATTTGCCTCAAGATATTTGTTAATTTCTCTTGCGATTCCTTCTTTGACCCATTGCTTGTTGAAGAGCATTTGGCTTAACTTCCACCCACACAACTGGTTTCTAGTTTCATGCCACTGTGATCAGAAAAGATACCTTGTATGATTTCAGTCTTTGAAGATTTAAGACTTCTGTGTCTTGTCTATAACATGCTCTATCCTGAAAATGCTTTATGCACACTTGACAAAAAAAAATGTGTGTTCTACCCTTGTTGAGGGGGTGAGTGACTACTGTCTGTCTCTTAGGTCCAATTTGTCCATAATGTTGTTCAGGATCTCTATTTCCTTATTGATCTTCTGTTTATTCCGTTGACTTCCATTTTATTTTATTTTATTTTATTTTATTTTATTTTATTTTATTTTATTTTATTTTATTTTATTTTTAATTTATTTTATTTTATTTATTTTATTTTATTTTATTTTATTTTATATTTTATATTATTTTATTTTATTTTTTATTTTATTTTATTATTTTATTTTATTTTATTTTATTTTTTATTTTTATTTTATTTTATTTTATTATTTTATTTTATATTTTATTTAATTTTATTTAATTTTATTTATTTAATTGTTGAGTTCCCTTTTTTTTTTTTTTTTTTTTTTTTTTTTTAAATTTTGTTTTGAATACCAAGGATTTTTGGAATATCTAATTCAGATGTTCAGGGTCCTGAGGATCCAATTTAGAGATCTTGTCAGGTATGGAAGGGAGACTGAGTAAGCAGCTAAATCTGTGAAATGCCCGCCCTTACTGATAGGGAGAGCTAGGTTCTTTTTTTTTTTTTTTTTTTAATTTATTTTATTTATTTATGATAGGCACACAGTGAGAGAGAGAGGCAGAGACACAGGCAGAGGGAGAAGCAGGCTCCATGGACCGGGAGCCCGACGTGGGATTCGATCCCCAGTCTCCAGGATCGCGCCCTGGGCCAAAGGCAGGCGCCAAACCGCTGCGCCACCCAGGGATCCCTGTTGAGTTCCCTTTTAACAAGAGCCTTCTGGTTGTGTTAAGACAAATGTCCAGGGAGGTGGAGGCAGAGAGGCAAGCAAGAGGTTGCAGAGTCCATCCAGGAGAGACATGACTTGGAGCAGGGCCACTTGAACTAGAGAGATGCTGATGGAGAAGATGAGAAATGATCAGGTGCTGGGTTGACAGAGCCAACAGATTTTATTGATTCTGGGAGTTAGTAAAGGAATTTGCCTAAGGTCCTACAGCTAGTAAGTGGTCAGGCCAGGATTGAACCCAGTCCTGTCTGGCCCCCAGTTTTTAGCTCTTAATGAACCACTGTGCTTTTCCAAAAGCACTTCTGACCCCACTGCCTGGTCATCCCATTCTATTCCCGAAGAACGTCCAGGTCTGGGTGCTTGGCAGTCCCCTTCTGGCGGGTTCTCAGACACTGGGTTGAAGGCTAGCATCACTGTATCCTGCCTCAGGGGAGCAAAGGAAAGGAGGAGGCAGGGATCTGGGGAGAGAGAGAGTGGTGGGTAGATGCTTTGAGACCGTGTGGCCTTAATGGCATGTTGCAGAGGAGCTCAGTCGCTGGAATCAGACAAACCGAGGTGTAAGCCTTGACTCTCCTCTCACAGCTGTGTGACCCCAGGCAGATGACACCCTCTCTGTGCCTATTTGCTCCCTTGATAAACAGGGATGTTAATGCTGCTGCTCTATTTGCCCACACACGGTGACAAGAAAGTATTTTCAGCTGAGATATTCTCCCAAAGCAGAAGCCAGTCATGATCTTTCAAGTCATTTGTTCCTCAAACTGAATTTTACTAAGCACCTATGATATGCCAGAGCCATAGATATCAAGCAGAGCGTTCCCCCTCTTGAGGTCTCCTGCCTGGCAGGGAAGATGAAATCCATAGGAGTCTGATGGGTGTTATAAAAGCAGCCAGTGTGGGAGCCCTGAAAGCAGGAGAATTTATTCTCCCAAACAGGTAATATTTTAGCCATGACGGGAGTACAGTAAAAGAGGCCAGATGGGGTTTTAGGCGGTGTGATGCATGCGTACCACTAACATTTCCTGCAGGCCCCCTCTGTGCCAGTCTGCAAGCTCAGCACAGGGTGCGTGTGACCTTGTTCAGTCTTCCCATAGCCCCTGGAGGCAGATGCTATTCCTGTACGCCCTTTACCCAATGAGAAAACGAAGGTTCAGAGAGGTGATGTGATTTGCCTGAGGAAACACAGCTAGCAGCTAAAGGGGCCAGGCTGTGCAGCTCTCCAGCTGAGATTGAAGAAACCCATATAGGTTGAAAGTCCAGCTGCCTCTGCCTGGCTCTGTGGCCTTGAGTAGGCCGGTTTGCCTCCCTGAGCCTCAGTCTCCATGCCTGTAAGTAGGACCAGTTCCACGGGATGGGCAGGATAGTTTTCAGACTTAGAAATGCAGCTGGCAAAGCCCAGCTTGGAGCTTGCGGAGCTCAGAGGTCAGCAGCTGTTTACGGAGAGAGTGCTGAGTTGCTTGTGTGGGGTGGGCACCGCCACATGTTTTCCATGGAGTGTGACCAGGGATGCTCTGAGGCCTGTCTTCCCCTCCAGGAGACAGCCAGAGGGCAGGGAGAGAGAGGCACAGAGAGCCTGAGATTGCCCTCTGATTGGGTGGGTTGCTGAGCTGGCCCGGCTGAGGCCAAGGCGGAGGGCGCCATGAGCAGCCAGGAAGACCATGGAGGGGTTTGGATTCAAAACTGTTCCCCATAGTGACACCGTGCAGAGTGGGACTCAGAATCTGGCAAGGCAGAAGGGTGTTCAGGCCACCAGAGGGTCACTTCTGTGAGCAAAGGCACGACTACCCTTTCAGTGTGTGTCCCCTGTGCCTGGTGCATCAATGGTGCCTCAGACTCAGCCTGGAATTGTCTCCACTCTGGGCCAGCTCTACTTCTCTAGGCAAGCTGCTTCACCTCAGTGAGCCTGTTTCCAGATAGGAGATAATGAACCCAGCCGGTAGGCGCCTGACCAGGGATTTGAACCCAGGTCTGCCAGATTCCAGGGCCGATTTGTCACTGTACCTTCCTGATTCTTTTATATACTTATTTCCTTCTTTCATTCCTTCAGAAAATATTTACGGAGCACTTGCTATGCACCAAGCACTGTTCTAGTCTCCGTGGATATAGCAGTGAGCAAGGCAGATGAGGCCCTGCCCTCAGAGCATTTATATCCTAGAGGAGGGAGATGGTAAGCAAAGAAACAGGACAGGAATAGTGTAAGTACCCTGAAGGAGCTGTAACGAGGAATGGTTGGAGTCGGGGGGAGGCTCTCTCAGATAATGGGGTCAAGGAGGGAGATGACATTTCGTGTGACATCTGAAAAGTGCAGAGCAAGCACCCGAAAAAATGCTTCAGGAGAATGTGAAGTGTGGAGCTCTTCTAGGCCACAGGCCTCAGACTTAACGGGGTGAGGAGGGTGTGAAAGGAAAGCAGTTATCAAAACACTGTGGACGGCCTGAGAAGCTCAGGAGGGGCGACACAGCCCTTTGGGGTGACCACACCCGGGTCGCATTTGGGTCTCCCGTCCAGCTGCCTCTGCCTTCCAGGTGAAGCAGATCATGGAGGAGGCCGTCACACGGAAGTTTGTCCACGAGGACAGCAGCCACATCATCTCCTTCTGTGGTGAGTCCGTGGCCTGTGGCCTTGAAAGTGGCTTCTTTCTCTGTGGGCTGACCTGGGGGAGTGGCATCTTTGTGCAAGCAAGGGTTCTTAACTGCTTTTTTGCTTTGTAACTCCAACGTTATTTTCAGATTTCCAAGGGGCCCCATTAGGGAATTTGGAAATACAACAATGTCTCCAGAAGACATTAAGAATGGCCCCCGTGCAACCTACGAAGGGTTAATCACTGTTGATGCCGGAGGGCCTGCTTTCCCCTCTCAGTTCACAGCCACCAACCCACACCCCTAGTGATGTGGGTCTCGCATCTGAGGAATGGCTCCATCTGAGGAATGGCTCCGTGCCCCTTCCCCGCCCTGCCTATGGCTGTTGCTAAATAATGGGAGGGGATGGATGGGCTTTAAAAATTCAGGGAGTGAGGAACCATCACACCGTCCTGAGGGATCATGTCCAGCTGGCTCAGCACCGGAGGCAGGCCCAGGGCTCAGAGCATGACTCAGACGTCTCTCCTTGAATCAGCGTTGCTTGCAAGGCTCCAGAAATAACGATGCTGCCAGGTTCTTACTATACTTCCACCTCGGCTACAGGCTACAGACGCAGGTTTTGCGTGTCCCCAGAGTCAGGATTCCGTTTCGACGTATCAGTGTGTACGTATAAGTGGGGGAGTGTCTTTCTCCCTGAAAACCTTTATTATTTCATGACTGGCATGTGTTGGGGTGAAGGACGTGCTGTAATCCCCCTCTCGTGGCCTTGGTCTCGTAGAGAGGCCCGAGCGAGGAGACCTGACTGGGCCCTCGGCTTCATCCAGATGGCTGGGCGTACCACCTGTGGGAACACACGTCATGACCTGGGAGCCTGCTGACATCAGTTTGGGCCCTTTGCAGCCAGGCAGACCTGGGTTCACATCCCTTCTCTGCCACTTGAGTGTTGGGTGACCTTGGCAAAATTTTGTGTTTTTTGAAGTGAGATCTGTTTAAGCTACATATATATGTATATTTATATACTTGCATATTTATGTATATATAGAGGAGTCTGTATGCACATAATTACATGAACGTGTATGTATATGAAAGGACACATATACACACAAATGTGAATATGGGAATGTATTTACCTATATTTTTTTCTCCCGGACATCTTTATTTGCAAAGAAAATAATTGACATGCCCATTTCAGAATGTGCTACGATACCTACCCATTAAAGACTTAGAGGAATAGAAAGTGATAAAAATCACGATAATCCTCTAACTCCAGCCACAGTTTGGGATGAGGGAAGAAATGTGATGGCACTGAGTAAGGCCTACAGGGTCTCCCTGAGGGGTCTCTGATCCACCGTTCCTTAGGATTCATTGTCAGAAAGAGTCAACCAAGCTGCCAATACCTGGATAGTTACTTAACTTCTTGAAGTATAAATGGATGAAAAGTGTTGTGTGTGTAAGCAAAAATGAAGGTGTTTAATAGATGCTTATCCAGACTATTTTAAGCCCATAAGCAAATTAGGCAATAAATGGACATTCATTCAAAGCCAAGCAATTACTGGGGCACCTGGCTGGCACAGTTGGTAGAGCACACAACTCTTGATCTCAGGGTTATGAGCTCAAGCTCCATGGTGGATGTGGAGCCTATTTAAAAAAATTAATTAAAAAAATAAAAGCCAAGTAATTGCTAACAACAACAACAAGAACCCAAGACAAGAAATTAAACCGGAACTTCTCAGTATTTGTCCTTGCACACAACATGATCTTGGCCGGGCTCTTAACCCTTGGACTGTTGGTGTTCTCCTCCTTTGGAGTGACGGCGACTAGCACACTCACTTCGTGGGCTTTTTCCACCAGGATTGAGTAAGGTAAACCTCCACACTGGTCTCACTGTGTGAGATAGAAGGTAGGAAAACACTAATAGAGGCCTGCTGAAATACCAGAAATAAGATTGGGGTCATCAGAGTGGCCTCCACAGGGACTATCTCCCAGCAGGGAACACTAAGTCCCAGAGATGGAAAGCGATTTGCTTGAGGTCACACAGCAAGTTAGAGGTAGAGCCCAGACTACCACCCAGGGCAGACATAGACACGGGAAATGATGAGTGAAGCCTCTCTTCAAATCCTTCATGGAGGCACAGGTGTTGTGAGCACACCGTGGGCTCAGGCCTGGTTTTTTTTTTTTTTAAAGATTTATTTTTATTTATTTATGATAGACATAGAGTGAGAGAGAGGCAGAGACACAGGCAGAGGGAGAAGCAGGCTCTATGCCGGGAGCCCGATGCGGGACTTGACCCCAGGACTCCAGGATCGTGCCCTGGGCCAAAGGCAGGCACGAAACCACTGAGCCACCCAGGGATCCCCCTCAGGCCCAGTTTTGAATCCCAACTTGGCCACTTATTTGCCAGGTGGCCCTGGGCAATTCGGTTTGCTTCTTAGAGCCTCAGTTTTCACATCTGAAAAATGGGGATGGTTGTCCTTTCTTCCTTGGCTGTGGCAGAGGGAGAATGAGATCTGTAACGCTAGCTGTTACTGGAATCACAGTAGTGACGTTCATGTCACTTTTATCTTGAGCCCAGACAAAGCTCAACAGTCCTGTGGTCTGGTCCCTCCTCTCTCCCTGGCAGGAGCAATAGCTAATGTTCCTAAAGCGCTTACTGTGTACTGGGCTCTGTGTGAAGTGCTTTCCATGCATTTTTTCCACCTCATTCTAACAGCAACCTTTTAAGATGCACGTTCATGCTCTCCCCACTTCTCAGATGAAGAAACTGAGACACAAGGAGGGGAAGTAGTTGCTGGAGGTCACACGACTGCTTAGTGTCTGGGAAAGGATGTGGGCAGATAGTCTGACATTGGGCAGCGAGCATAGGTTAACTCCTCAGCTGTCTTGCTCCCTTTCGAGGGAGTGGAAGGGAGAGAGGCATATGCGGTTTTCCCATGTGAGGCTCTCATGAATTCTGAGATGCTGGGCCCGCAGCTCTCCAAGGCGCCTCTGTGTGACTGAAGTCCTGGGCTGGGTGCGTGGGAGTGTGGGCAGGGCAGGGCCTACTGAGTGTCATGTCCCTACAGCGGCTGTGGAGGCCTGCGTCCTGCATGGGCTGCGGCGGCGGGCGGCTGGCTTTCTGCGCAGCAACAAGATTGCAGCTCTCTTCATGAAAGTGGGCAAGAACTTCCCGCCGGCCGAGGAGCTGAGCCACAAGGTGCAGGACCTGGAGCAGCTGATTGAGAGCACGTGAGTATGGAGCATGGGGTATGGGCAGGGCACACCCTGCAGAGGACAGTCCTAACTCCACGTTCCTCCCTGAGCTCTGCAAGAACCCATGCCTCTTGCCACTCTCTCTAGTTTCCTTTCTGCTCCCCAAATCTGCCAGATTGTTTCCTACCCCAGGGCCTTTGCACATGCTCTACCCACCACCCAGTTCCCATACTTCATTTTCTGTGGCTAGTTTCTTGTCATCTCAGGCCTTGCCCCAGTTAAGGGTAAATTCCAACCCTCACCCCATTTTTCTTTTAGATTGTCACTCTGTTTACTTCCCTGTGGTTATCACCACTTCTAATTACTCTTTCATTTGTTTCCTTGATTCTTGTCTATCTTCCCTGCTTAACTCTGAACTCCATGAGAACAGGCAATTAACATCTGTTACTCCCCATCCCCAGTGCCTGGACAGTGCCTAGCACCTGGATAATGTTCGAGACATGTTTGTTGAATGCATAAGTGGCTCTTGGGAGCCAGACCCCATTCTGGATGCAGGAAGACCAAAGTTTAATCAAAGCAGTATGGTCTCTGTTTGCATGGACCAAGTGTCACATTGAGGCCACCATTGAAGGGGAGCAGTGACTTCACTCACATGTCTTAAGAGCTGATTATGTTTACTAGGGGGGGAGGCTCATGGCCTGAGTATGTGTACCTGACCCCCCTCCACCAGAGCCTCACGAGAGCCCCAGTTGTTCAGCCAAAGCCTTGATCTGGAGCCTGGTCAGGGATGGCAAATAGGTTTCAGCTCCAGTTTTTGCTAGAGGCTGCCCAAAGGACCTTATTGTGAAAGATTCTAGAGCTACTCTTGGGTTTCACAGGAAAGAATGCTCAGATTGATTAGATGGCAAGAGAAGGGAGAGAGAAGCACGCATGCCATGTTTGCCTTCTCTGCCGTGGGTGCTCCCTCCACTTTACTGGATGAGCAATGGCCCTTGCCTTGCCTTTCAGGCCATACCAGCCCAGAGCTGCTGGCCAGAACTGTGTGATGGGCAGGGCTGTGGATTTCACATTGCCAACTCCCATTAGGAATCTGACTCCTCAGCCACTTGGTTTTCAGGTGTCTTCCAGTCCATCTGCTAAATTCCCAGGTATTTGCTGAGAACTTCTTAAAGGGGTGGATGTCCATCGGCCTTCCCTGATATTGGGAGTGACTTTCTAATGGAGGAATTAGAGATACCCATGCCAGGTGGTAAGGGAGAGCCATTCCTTCATTCATGCAACCACTTATCCATGACAGGGAGAGGGGAGAGAGGGGGAGGGAAGAGAGAGAGAGAGAGAGAGAGAGAGAAGAGAAGAGAAGAGAATCACTATGAGAATCCGGCTTACCCATCAACAGTGTATAAAAGTGTATTTCACTGCGTCTTCATGCTTGCTGGGCATTATGATTCCTCCAACTCTTTGCCCACTTGCCAGGAGCAATAAGGGCTCTTTTGTTGTTTTAGTTGCCATTCCTTCATTTCCTTGAGAGGTTGCTGTTTGCATATTGGTCCTGTTGGATTTCCTCTTTTGTGAATATTCATCCTTCTTCTTTACTGGTCTTGAAGGCGAAATCAGATCCAGGGCCTCCAGGAGAATGTGCGGAAGCTGCCGAAGCTGCCCAACCTGTCCCCACTGGCCATCAAGCACCTGTGGATCCGCACTGCCTTGTTTGAGAAGGTGCTGGACAAAATTGTGCATTACCTGGTGGAAAACAGCAGGTGAGCCAGAAAGACCAGACGCCTGGGTGTGCTCTGCCGCCACCTGCTGGCCTTCTTGGAAATTGCACCCTGTTGCACAAAGCACCTTTCGTTTCTCCCCCTTGATATGCACTTGACTTGGAAGAAATTACATGAAGGCCATCTGGATGTTCGTCTCCGAATTAGCCTAGTTTAGGACCTTGGGACAATTCAGGTGCTTACTGGCAACGCCGGATCTCCAGATTAGGAGTGGGGTGTAGGATCTTGCAATCTTAGGCATCTTTCTTCTCCCATGAATTAAGCCTACTGTCTTCTTACTAACCATGGCCCTAGAGGAGTCATTTAGCTTCTCTGTGTCTCTGCTCTCATTTGGTAAGTGGGACAGGGATCGCTGCCATTCTGGAGAAGAGGTGAGACGGGAAGATAGTGAGTCCACAGCATTTTGGAAATTTATAATGATACTTTCTTACATTTTTTTTTTCTAGCTCAGACCAACTTGGTGTAAATGTTTTGTAATATGAGCCCTCTTGGCAAGCATTTATCCATCCATTCATTCATTCATTCATCCAGTAAATATTTAATGAGCACCTAGCAGGTGCCAGGCAGTAACCTTAGATGTTGGGGATACATTGGTCTTAACTGTCATGTTCAAAGCTTGGATGTTATGCTAAGGGATAGGGAAGCTGGTAAAGAATGTAAAATCTGAGACTCTTCATGACCAGTACTCTTTTCCAGCCAGAGGGAGAGGGAGAGAGAGAATATCAAGGAAATACATGAGAATCTCCTCATCTCTTGGTATATGAAAGTGCCTGTTTAACCACATCTTCACATAAAATGGGTATTATGATTATCTTTTATTGTTTGCCGGGAAAATATGTCTGAAAGTATAGAGCAAATCCTTCTCTTCATTAACCTCACATTGTAGCAGGGAAAACAGGTAACTAGTAATTGGGATAATATATGATGAATATTCCAAACTAGGTGGGTGGTGTTTAATCTCCCCTGGGTGGTCAGGGAAAGTGTCCTGGAACACATGGCATTTAAGCTTCCATTTGAAGTGCCTGTAGGCATTAACTGGGTAAAGGTGTAGGGGAAAGAGTGTTTCTAGCAGAGGGACAGCAGGTGCAAAGGCCAGGAGGCAGGAGAGGACCTGGAAGAAATCCAGGCTCTGGAGTCCAATTACACCTTCTCGTGAATTATGACAAGTCTCTGCTCTGTGCCCGAACGTGGGTTCAGGGCCTCTGTAGTTACTGCCTTTGGTCTATGACCTTGTGTTTTCCACTGAATAAATCAGCCAAATGGAATTAGTGATTTATATCAGCAATAACGCCAACCTCTTTATTTATTAAACTTCTTATTTTTTTTTTTACATTCACACAGAAGTTGTAACCATACAGAGTCTCCCCCACCCTTAGTGTTAATATCCTGCATAACCATAGTACAAGCATCAAAACAGGAAATTGCGATTGGTACAATACTGTTAACTGAAGGACAAACTTTATTTGGATTTCACTAGTTTTTACATATGGCCATTTTTTTTCCTGTATACTTTTTTTTTAACATTTTTTTTTTTTTATTTATGATAGTCACAGAGAGAGAGAGAGAGAGGCAGAGACACAGGCAGAGGGAGAAGCAGGCTCCATGCACTGGGAGCCCGACGTGGGACTCGATCCCGGGTCTCCAGGATCGCGCCCCGGGCCAAAGGCAGGCGCCAAACCGCTGCGCCACGCAGGGATCCCTTTTCCTGTATACTTTTTTAAAAAGATTTTATTTATCTTTGAGAGACACAGAGAGAAAGGCAGAGACACAGAGAGAGAAGCAGGCCCAATGCACGGAGCCGATGTGGGAGTAGATCCCAGGACCTGTAGGGTGACTGGGTGACGGACACTGAGGGGGGCAGTTGACAGGATGAGCACTGGGTGTTTTACTATATGTTGGGAAATCGAACTCCAGAAAAAATATATACAAAAAAAAAAAAAAAGGCCCCAGGACCCCAGGATCTGTGGTGTCCTGAGCCAAAGGCGGATGCCCAACCTCTGAGCCACCCAGGTGTCCCTTTTCTGCATAATTCTGTGGAATTTTAACACACACATATAGTTTTGTATAACTGACACCACAGTCAGGACACAGAACTGTTCCAGCGAAACCTGTCACCCCAAAGAAGCTCCCTTGGGCTACCCTTCATCTTGCTCCCAATCCTACTTGCTATTTTTGAAGGCAGGATTTCCAAGGTTTATGATCAGGTAACTGTGCTGATTTTTGGAATGGAAACTGAGCGGCAGAGTGGAAAGTGCCTTGAAGCCTTATCTTCAGATAGGATGCCAAATCTATAAACTTGTTGCTGAACACATACAGAGCACGTCAGTTCTGCTTCAGCCAATATTCTGGCGGATAGAAGGTTCCTTTGGGACAAAAATACACGGAAGTTGCCATGATTTGGTGAGAACTTCCTGGTGGTAGAGCCTGCACTATTGCCGTACAAGCAGCTCAGCATATAATTCTCCCAACCAGCTTGGCAGGCGAATTCTGTTTTTTTTTTTTTTTTTTTTAAAGATTTATTTATTTATTTATGATAGACGTAGAGAGAGAGAGAGAGAGAGAGAGAGAGAAGCAGGCTCCATGCCGGGAGCCTGACGTGGGGCTCGATCCCAAGACTCCAGGATCGCACCCTGGGCCAAAGGCAGGCGCTAAACCGCTGAGCCACCCAGGGATTCCCCGCGAATTCTGTTATTACTTCCCATTTTACAGCAGCAGTCACTGCAGCTGAGAGAAGGTAGTCACCTACCCAGGGACACATAGCGAGGATGGGAATGGCCAAGCTAGGCTCCTACTCAATGTGTCTCACTCCTCATCCTGTATTCTTATGCCCTCCTGTAGGACAGGAAGAGCCAGGCTGGCTGGGTGTAGCCTACATCCACCTGCTGTGTGGCTTCCCGCGAGTCACTTACCCTCTCTGAGCCTGAGATCCCTCAGGAGGGTAGAACAAAGTCTTTTCTGACTCTAGTATCTGTTTCTAGATTGTATGGGTTTGCGGAGAATTAGAAGCCACTACACAACAACTCAGACGAAGAAACAAAAACCAAAAACAGCCCAAACATCTTACTGCCCCACCACACAAGTTATTTTGAAGACCCGGAAGCCAGGGGGCGCTTTTGAACACATGAGACATGAGTTGTCTGGGCAGGAAGTCCTGTTAATACAGCTTTTCAGGACATGCCACAGCTAAAAAGCATCTTGTTGCCTCAATAATTTTAGAAGGGTAGACCTCATCTGAGCCCCTAAGCTACTTGCCATCTGAAGCGGAAGATGCAGTAGAAGTGGATAGAACCAGCCTGGAGCAAACTTCCAATTATTATTTCTATTACTCTCATTAAGGCTTTATCATAGCCATGTATTCTGTGGTTACGTGCCAAGCACAGCTAAGTAAGTACCTCACATCTGTTGTCTCTCCCAAAAGTCCTAGGAGGTATAATTTTATTACACCAATTTTGCAGATGGGACATCTGAGGTAACGGGGTGACAAGAAGGGAACCTAAGGCAGTTGGCGCTTAACCATCAGGTCACAGGCCATTGTGTGCCCTCTGCTGGTTGCCATCTAAACGGGCTTGTCCTTTTCTCTTGATAGTAAATACTATGAGAAGGAAGCCCTCCTAATGGACCCGGTGGATGGCCCCATCCTTGCATCTTTGTTGGGTAAGTGGTCCAGTGCTCTGAGCTTCATCTGGATCTCTGGTCTCAGCTCACTGATGCATCCGAAGGGCTTCTTTCATCCCCCTCCAGCCTCCTCCATCCAAACCTCCCTATTCCCTGCTCCTCAGGTCTCAATGCTGGCCTCTCCTTGGAAGGGCCCTGGGGCATACTCACCAGCTGGAGGGGAGAGGTGGTGAAAATGCTGGCCTATCTTGGGGTAGCTGAGTGGGTAGACTTTCCAGGGCTATGGATTCCCAGCCCCTGTATGCTTCACAGTGGGGCCCTGTGCTCTGGA
The DNA here is from genome assembly GCF_018345385.1 of Vulpes lagopus. Taxonomy (NCBI): domain Eukaryota; kingdom Metazoa; phylum Chordata; class Mammalia; order Carnivora; family Canidae; genus Vulpes; species Vulpes lagopus. Next base: position 17,787,439 of record NC_054837.1, on the reverse strand, counting down.
GTATACCAAGATGAAGACTGCAGATCACTTCTGGACTGATCCCTCTGCTGATGAGCTCGTCCAGAGGCACCGCATCCATAGCTCACACCTGCGACAGGACTCACCCACAAAGCGTCCAGCCCTCTGTGTGAGTAGGGGTGAATTGCGGGGCCCTGGGAGGGAGGTAGGCTGGGTTCCAAACTTGATATGTAGTTGGGGAATGAGTGGGATGCTGAGGGTCACCCAGGCCTCATCCTGCACCTCCTTTCCACATGCCAGATCCAGAAGAGGCATTCGAGTGGCAGCATGGATGATCGACCATCCCTTTCTGCCCGTGACTATGTAGAGTCCCTGCACCAGAACTCCCGGGCCACGCTGCTCTATGGCAAGAACAATGTTCTGGTTCAGCCGGTGAGAGAGATCTTGGGCCCAGATCTTCCATGGGGGGGTCTGTCTTCAGGTTATAGAGAAAGAGTTCCCTCTGGCTCTAGGTTGCTTATCCATTCATCCATCCATCTACCCACATATCCGTCTCTTCATTCATCTGCCAATACTCCCATCTGTCCATCCATTCATCCATATGACATTTACTTCTATCTATCCATCTATTCATCCATCCATGCATCTATCCCCTATCTTTCATCCATCCATCCATCCACCCATTTTTATATCTATCCATTCATCTATCTATCCATCCAACTATTCATCCATCCATCCATGTTTGCATCCAGCCAGTCATCCATCGATCCATCCATCCATCCACCCACCCACCTACCCATCTACCCATCTTCCATCCATCCATCTACTTACCCATTCATTCTTCTATCCATCTACCCATTTCTACATGTCTGTCCATCCATCCACCCACCCATCTTTACATACATCCACATAGATCCACTCATACATCCATCCATCTGTGTCATTTATTTTCCAGTCCATTTCTCTGCCCACCTGTCCACCTAGCTGCCTATCTGTCCATTCTCTCCCATTATAACTCACTCATTCAGCAAATACTTATACTGGACTTTGCATGCAGTAGATGCTGAGGACATCAAGATAAATATCTTCATGGTTAATATTTATTGAGTGCTCCCTGGATATGTCAGGCACCATGCTAAGTGCTTTTAATTGTATTAACTCAATTTAAGCTCACAACAACCATTTGAGGCAAGTAGTATACTCAAAGGTGATAACACTGAAGTGTGTGTGGTGGGGGAGTAAGGGGCAAATTCAGGCTGCCCAGTGTGAGAGTCTGTGTCATTCATCAGTCACCTTCTATGCCTCAGCGCTCATCCAGCTCTCAGGGATGGATGGTGAGCAAGGCACACAAAGCTCCTGCCCTCACCCAATAGATAACTCCTTTGCCGTTCCCTTCCTAAGACCACCTGGATCAGTGTGGTATTTGGACTCAGTTGGGAGGAAGCAGAGGGAGAACTGTTGGCCTCTCCAGCTCTCCAGTGACAGTTGTGGTCATTGGGTGGCCCTGAGTGAGTCACTTCTCTCTCTGAGCCTTAGTATCCACATCACAGTGGGTATAAGATCTTACCTCCTCAGATCTAAGAAGCTGTGAATTTAAGACATCCCATTTTTTTAACATAACCATCAGGAAGTAAAAAACTATAAAGTTATATAAAATGTTTTCTCAGACTTGGAAATTTTGTTTTACATTTTTTGAAAGACCTCTTTGAGATAATCTGGATACACTTTTTTAAATTGTACATTATACTTGTAACTACACACAAGGGAACATATAATTGATATTCATTAGTTAAGCTAGTCCTAAAACTTCACATTTTAGGGTTTAATCTTCATATCGCTTTTTGACATAGAGACATCAGTATATTTTTCCACCAAATATTGTTTTCTATTTCATCATAAGGAAGAGTCAGCAAACTGTGTAGCCCACTGGCCAAATTCAGTGCTCTACCTGTTTTTGCAAATAAAATTTCATTGTAACCCAGCCATGCCCATTACATATCGTGTATGGCTGCTTTCAGGTTATAACGGAGAGTTGACTGGTTGCAACTGAGCCTGTATGGATCACGGTGCCAGAATTATTCCCTATCCGACCCTTTGTAGAAAATCTGCTGACCTCTGATGAAGAGTGCCAGAGGTACAGCATTTCTTGCAAACACGTGCACTCGGTTGTTGTTTTGCAAGACAATCTGGAATTGTGGGCATCCGTGCAGCAGTGAATAGTGTGTCTGCTTTGCCAGTATCACATCAGTGCTCTCTTGTTCTGTTGCCAGCTTTTCTGCACGCATAATCCCTTTTTGATTCAAAGATGAATCAGTCTCATCTTTTTGAAGACATTTAAAATCACACCTGTATTCCACGTGTGAAGGAACAGCCACGTTCAAATCTGAATTGGAATAGTAACATCTGAACAACTTGGCCTGAGTTTGCATGAGAGCAGGCGGTGACCACTATGTCATGATCGTGAGATGCCATTGATTATCAGATGCATCCCCATTTGGGGTACATTAAAATGTGAAAAACATTCATGAAATAAGGCTGTGGTGCTCCAGCATTAACCATTAACCACCTGTGTGGTTAACCCCATTAACTACCTGTGTAGTTAAATGGAGACCATGCGTGTGAAGCTGAGCTGTGCTCGGTACACACTAGGTGCTCAGGAAATGTCAACTGTCCATCCCCACGTGTTGTTTGGTTGAATTTGGTGGAGAAATGTCCTCCTCTGTGTGTGAGGCTCAGGTATAGCCCCCTCCCTCAAACCCCACTTGGGGTAAAGCAGAGCTAGCAGGTGAGAAGCTCTGCAGGCTAATTGGGAAGACAAGGTCAGGCTGCTGGGCAGGGAGCATGGTGTAGGTATTTGGGGAGGGAGATTCTGGAAAATGTTTGTGGAGTGGACATAGGGCTCTAGCTGCCCTCTTTTTCTCCCTTAAGACTGGCCAAAAATGATGCCAGATAAATGCCTTCTGTTAAGGAGAGGGTGGTGTTGAAGAGGGGTAGAACCTCTTCCAGATTCTAAAGACCCATCAGCCATACCTTTGCAGTAGGACCCCTGAACCATGCTTGCGGGGGGAAGTGTGAGTGTGAAAGTATGTATGGGGATGGGGCCAGCTTTGATAGCTGGATCTCTAGAACGCATCCTGGGTGATTGGTTACAAACTGCTTTGCTTAACATGGCCACCTGGAGGGAGGTTCAGTATCTTCCAAATTGCCATGGCCTTGGAAGGCGTGACCCAACCTCTTGGTTCTGGTTATGTATCCCAAGTCAGGTGGGTCAGGGCCCATGATCACTGTGACTCTGGCGCTTTGACTGAGCCTACGCCATCTTTCTGCAGAGGGATGATATGGAGGCTGTGCCAGGGTACCTGTCCCTGCACCAGACAGCTGACATCATGACCTTGAAATGGACACCTAACCAGCTGATGAATGGGTCGATGGGGGACCTGGACTATGAGAGGAGGTAGGGTGCTGGGTCCCTCTCCTACCCTGGACATGGGGACGTTTGTGCTCTGTGCACTCCTTATGCCCTGCCCTTGGCCTGCTGCCCTGTCTGGTTGTTGCAGCTGCTTGGCCCAGCCTCCCTGCAGCTGTAGCCTTATGGGTAACTCATTGGGAGGATTTAGAAACCCAACTAGAAGAATCCTAGGGTATGGGAGTTAGGCAAACCATGGTCCAAATGCCACCCTGGTGGGAGAAATCTTTTTTTTTTTTTTTTAAGATTTTATTTATTTATTCTTGAGAGATAGAAGGAGAGACAGAGCCAGAGACACAGGCAGAGGGAGAAGCAGGCTCCATGCACCGGGAGCCCGACGTGGGATTCGATCCCGGGTCTCCAGGATCGCGCCCCGGGCCAAAGGCAGGCGCCAAACCGCTGCGCCACCCAGGGATCCCTGGTGGGAGAAATCTTAACAAAAGATCTTGGAAGCCCGCCAATGGCAAATATTCCCAGATCTGCTACCTTCTTTCCCATCACTCAGTAAAGAAGGAAAGCAGGTGTTGTTGGTGGGCATCTGGGTCAGGGATGCATCTCCTTGTGATATCCCGCAATTTATAAGGCTCAGCAAAGGATTTGGTGTCATGCTTTGAAGAAATTCAGAAACCAGGGATTCCCAGCTGCAACCCCATGTCCCAGGACAGTTAGAGAAGGCCCTAGAAGGAATGCAAACAAGACACTGTGCAGAGTGCAGCTGGCCTGATTAGTTCAGCTTGAGGAGTCTTGGCAGCTCTATATAAAATAAGGGCTCTTTTCAAGGAACATAAGTAGAATACCATTATTGTGTTCTGTTTCATGTTAAGCTTTGGTGTGAGTAACCCAGGCCGTGATGTGATGAATGGGATTCTCCAAGCTGGCCACTTCTCACGCAGAGGTGGCCATCTATCTTCAGAGATGGTCAGTGGGAGGTACAGTCAGTTGTAGGCTGGGCCACATAACTAAGCTCCAGCCAGACTCCAGAGTTTCTGATCAAGAAACCCCCCCCCCCAAAAAAAAGAAACCCTCCCCCCCCCAAAAAAAAAGAAACCCTCCCCAAAGAGCAGTGTGGGGCCAAGGAGATGCCCTTGGCCCAGGACATTATTTCAGCCTGTTCATCTTAAACCCGGAGCCTCCCAGCTGATTTTGGATCACAGGGAGCTCTGAATCTCCTTCTAGCATTTAATAAGTCTAGTAATAAATCTGTGCCAATGTGTATACCAGCTATTGCCTTCTAGACCTCAGTTCCATGGAAGCAAGGAATCTTCCTTGCGCATATCTTCTCTCCAGCACCTACCACCAATCCTAGCACAAAGTATAGGTGCTTGGATAACCTCTGTGAAATGGAGCAGGGAAGTCAGGGGACCTGGATTCATTTGTCAGATTTTTTTTTCTAAGATTTTTTATTTATTTATTTGAGGTGGGGGTTGGGGCAGAGGGAGAAGCAGACTCCCCCATTGGGCAGGGAGCCTGATTGGGGCTCAATCCCAGGACATCAGGGGTCAAGCCGAAGGGAGACGCTTAACTGACTGAGCCACCCAGGCACCCCTCATTCATCACATATTAACGGAGCAGCATCAGATATTAACACAGTGTACTAGGCACTATGCTAAATACAAGAGAGAGAGAACATTCAGAAAAGGAGAGGATAATCTTTACCTTTTCAGAGCTTATACTATATTTACCTTATACCTGACAGAAAAACGAATAGGCAGGTAAATGGATAAATGTATATTATCGTACCAAGTGCTTCCTTGGTCCTCATCTTGCTGTGACTTGGGGTATGTCCCTCCCTATCTCTGGGCCTCAGTTCCCCAGCTTCTTTTATTTATTTATTTATTTATTTATTTATTTATTCATTCATTCATTCATTCATTCATTCATTCATTCATGAGAGAGAGAGAGAGAGGCAGAGACACAGGCAGAGGGAGAAGCAGGCTCCCTGCAAGGAGCCCCATGCGGGACTCGATTCCAGATCCCAGGATCATGCCCTGAGTCAAAGGCAAACGCTCAACCACCCGAGCCACCTAGGTGTCCCAGTTCCCCAGCTTCTATCAAATGAGGGGGCTGGACAAGTGACCTCCCCAGAACTTAAAGGATTCCCAAAGGGTTTGCAGGGGTTACCCATACATGGAAGTGTCTCTTGTCAAACATCACAGTCCATGGACCCTGCTTATTGGTTGGACTTAAGCCCAGGGTTGTATGGGCAGAAACTTTTAATGCTAATGTTTTGGAGAGGCTTGAATCAAATGATTGCCCAGCAGCTGCCCCCTGCCAACTCCCTCCAACTCAGATCACTAGGGACTCTGTCTTTCTGCATCATCTTTTCTTCTGTGAATAGGCACATCCTAGGCACATCGATCTTTGATTCCAGCTGAGTCTGCACTTTCAAGGTCACTGCTCTGAGACTTCCCCAGCCCTGGGCTCTGAACCCCTATCTATCCTTGTTATTCCTGCCTGGAACCCAGAGCTCAGTGAAAGAGAAAAAAGGGGGGGGTCAGAAATATGGAAGTTAGCGTGTAGGAAATGGGAGTGCCCAGGGGCTCCAGTGTCTCTTTAGGGACCAAGAGACAATGAAGAGAAGGGATGTGGTCTTTATCTAAGGAGCTTCAGTACCTTTTCTCTTGTCCCAGCCAGCACCCTTCTTGTACAACCAAGATCAGAACTCCCCAGCTGACTTTCCTAGGATAGGTGAGGAAATATCACCAAAGAGTCATTATTTGGGTTCAGGAATCAGGCTGCGCTTGGCTCAGATGTCAGCCCTGCCATGTGGAGCAGCAGCTGGAACTGCCCCCCCCCCCCCCCCCCCCCGCTGATGGTAGAACCACTTCACAAACAAGTCTGGAAGTTTCCTTTTCTTTCTTTCTTTCTTTCTTTCTTTCTTTCTTTCTTTCTTTCTTTCTTTCTTTCTTTCTTTCTTTCTTATTAATAGCATCATTTTTATTTGCTGCATAATACATGTGGAAGCTTCTTATGACCTACCCTTACCATGTGACCCAGCAGTTCTACTCTAGGAAGCTGTTTTTTTTTTTTTTTTTTAAGATTTTATTTATTTATTCATGAGAGACCTAGAGAGAGAAGCAGAGTCACAGGCAGAGGGAGAAGCAGGCCCCATGCAGGGAGCCCGATGTGGGACTCAATCCCAGGACCCCAGGACCACACCCTGAGCTGAAGGCAGACACTCAACCACTGAACCACCCAGGTGTCCCTAGGAAGCTATTAAAACATGTAAAATGGAAACAGAAGTCCAGCTTTTGCTCCTTCCCAGTCAAGTGATCTTGGACAGTCAGCTTCACCTCCCGGAGCCTCAGTTTGTTCATCTGATGTAAAATGGGGATGTGGTCACAGAACCTCCAAACAGACATACAGGCAAGAGTCAATAAGAAAATACAGGGTAGCGCAGCCCTGGTAGCCCAGCGGTTTAGTGCCGCCTTGAGCCCAGGGTATGATCCTGGAGATCCAGGATCAAGTCCCACATCGGGCTCCTGCAGGGGGCCTGCTTCTCCCTCTGCCTGTGTCTCTGTAGTCCCCCCCTCCCCCGTCATGACTAAATAAATAAGTAAATCTTAAAAAAAGGGAGGAGAAAGAAAGAAAAGAAAGAAGAAAAAGGAAAGAATAAAGAAAAGAAAGAAAGAAAGAAAAAGAAAGAAAGAAAAAAGAAAGAGAAAAAAGAAAGAAAGAAAAGAAAGAAAGAAAGAAAGAAAGAAATGCAGGGTAAAGCCCTTAGCAGGGAGGGTGGAACCTGGAGGCTGTTGGTGTCAAGTTACACAGCTCCAAAGGGACTGTGGCCACAGCTCCTCCCCTTGGTGTCTGGTGGTAGTTGGAAAGTTGCTCTGCATTTAGCATTTCCTCCTAAATACTCTCTGAGCATCTTGTAGAAATGAACAAAAAGCCCAGTCGCTGTCCAGTTCAGCACCTCTCGGGGAGACAGGAGAAAACAGGCAATTGTAGCCCTAGGTGATGAGCACAATGTGGGAGCCCAGAGAAGGACCACCTGGCCAAGACTCCCATGAGAGGGACTCTGCAGAAGCTGCTCCTCTGAACAGGCTTGTGTGCTTGGCTGCCCTCCAAGAACGTTCGCCACACGGATCCTGGCAAGGCTGACTAGTGCAGACCAGTGCAGGAAGGTCCCTTAGGGAGCTTCTGTTCCAACATCCTCATGTGACAGCTAGGAAAACTGAGGCCCATAGAGGAGAGGGGACTGATTCAGTATAGTTGGTGGAAGTGGGGTTTGAAGTCTGACCTTAAAGCCTGTGTTGGTCCATCAAGAAGCAGATGCAGACAGACATGCAAGAGAGATGTAGTGTGAGTGGCACCTTATATGAGTGACCATGAACCTGGTCTGACCTCTCTGATCAGGGAGAGGAAAGAAAGAAGGGGTAGGAAGAGTCTCAGACACTGCAGTTCTTAGAGTGTTCAGCCAGACCAATTGGGAGTCCCTGGGCTAAACCTGGCCATAAGAGGAGTCCCCCCATCCCACCCCTGCCCCATCCTGGAGGAACAGACGCACACTGGCACTCCCATGTGCTCAGTCCTGGCTGAGAGCAGCCCAAGAGAAGCATGGCCTTGGTGCAAACATGGTGGACCTGGGGACGTGGGGAACAGCCTCTGAAGCTGTTGGTCAGCTCTGCTCCCCACAGCAGGATCTGAAGGACACCTGTGCAATGCCTTCTCCTGACTGCTGCAAAGCCCTGGTTCCTCTGAGCCCCACCTCCATGGTGTTCTGGGGGAAAAACGATCTGTTTGGGGAATGCAGTGGCCTTTGAGCTGGAAAGGGAAAACCTTAAGTATGTAAGCACAGAGACCATTAACCAAGGACTTTTTTTATGTATCAGCACCGAGCCCTTCAAATACATGATTCCATATAATCAGCACAGCAGTGCTATATAGTGGGTATTTATCACCCCCATTTTACAGAGGAGGAAACTGAGACTCATAGAGGCCTTCATAAGTCATGCTGCTGGGACCTGTGAAGTCAAGGCTGTTGAGTGGCTCTTCTAACTACATGGATTCACGGTGGCCTGGTGTTGGGGTCTGAGTCAAGACTCTTAGATACCGGTGACAGGAAACCAAACTCAGGTTGACTTAGACACTGGCTCCCATGAGCTGAAAAATTCTGGGAGTAGTGGCTTCAGGCATGGCTGGATCCAGGGACTCAAATGATGAGGACCTGAACTCTTTCCATCTCTTGGTTCTGCTTTCTTGCCTGTTGACACCATCATCAGGCAGGCTTTTCTTGCCATGGCCCCCTCCATTTCTATCATCTTTGCCCCTACTCCCCTAGCAGAAAGGAGCATCTTTTTCCCAGTTTATTCTAACATAAATCCAACAATTGAGCCTCCCTGGTTCTGCTTGGGCTGGGGGCCATCCCTGAGCCAATCACTGTGGCTGGAACGGTGGAATATGCTGAGCAGCCAGGCCAGCGTCAGATGGCCATTCCTGGAATCGTGGCATAGAGGTTGGGTGGGGTCAGCCTCAGTCACATGGACTGGGGGTAAGAAAGAGTGTTCCCTAGAAAAGTGGGGTGCTGGGACCAGAAGAAGGGGAGGTAGATTCTGAGAAGCCTGGAATACCGATGTTGGGGACAGATGGTTCCTAGCGAGAAGGGTGCAGGAACCCATGGGTGTGGTCTTCTGGCCTCCTGAGCCCTTCCCCAAGAGCCAGCATCCTGTGGACCTAACCATCCCTCCCCTTCCAGCGTCTACTGGGACTATGCCATGACCATCCGCCTGGAAGAGATTGTGTACCTGCACTGCCACCAGCAAGGTAGGGACTGCAGAGGGTGGGGGGAGCATGGGCTGGGGTGTTCTCCTGGCTCCCCTGCACAGCCGCACCTCCTTACTACTTGCACGGCCTCAAACAAGTGACTTCTCCCCTCTGAGCCTCAGTTCCCTGTCTGTAAAGTGGAATCACAATAGCACCTTTTCATGGCATTATTGTAAACATATGACATATGTTAAGGCCTCAGCATCAATCCCATGGTGTTAGTTGCTGACACCTAATTGAGCACTTATGATGTGCCAAGCAGGGCTCTAAACAGTTTGGCACAAAGTCACACAGCTTGTTAAGCTCCAGAGTTTGGGCTCAAAATCAGGTCTTTGTCATTCCAATGCCGGTGCTCTGGAGATCTGGGATTAATAACTAGATTTCTCCTTGAAAGCTCAAAGCAGGTATGTTCAGAACAAGTAGAAGACCACCCTGCTGTAGAAAGCAAGAGATCTGTGCATAAAACATTAAGCGTATTTAGTGAGACAGATCCAAGCCCTACTTGGGTCTGTCCAAGCCCTATGTGGCTCTGGGCAAGTTACATAGCCTCTCTGAGCCTTGGTTTCATCATTTGTAAAATAGACAATAATAGATCTACCTCATAGAGCTGTTTTGAGGATTCCAATAAGACACTGCCTTAAAAGTGCTTTGTTTACATACAGTAAGTGCTCAATATGTGCCAGCAAGTCAGCTACTGCCCTGAGAAGGGATAGATCTGAAAGCCTCCATACAAGAATAGGTCAGGTTGATTCATAGAGGGTGCTTGGGAGGCATCGGATGTTTGTGGGCCTCATTTCCCTTTGGTGGGTGACTTCACAGAAGCTAGCCAAACTCCGTGGCACATAGGATGGAAGGGGCTCAGGGGAGGTTAAAACAGCCCCTGACCTTCTGCCCAGGTCTTTCCCAGAGCTTGGAGGAGATCCATGGGTCTAGCTTGGCATGCCTGGGGGGATGTGTTTGCTGGGAGGGCCCCATCGCCATACATCATAGTGACTTCCCACTGGGTCTTCTCTGGCTGGGTTGTGGTGGCAGTGGACAGCGGCGGGACAGTGGTGTTGGTCAGCCAGGATGGGATCCAGAGGCCGCCCTTCCGCTTCCCCAAGGGAGGGCACCTCCTGCAGTTCCTTTCATGCCTAGAAAACGGGCTGCTCCCTCATGGGCAGTTGGACCCTCCACTCTGGTCTCAGCGGGGGAAGGTGAGTGATCCTGGGGGACCCAGGGAGGCTGGGGTATGGGTCAGCCATGGGGAGCGGTCATTCTTTTCTTGAGAGAGAGAAAGTGAAGGCGCACATGTGCACGTAGAGTGGGGGGTGGCGAGAGGGAGAATCCCAAGTAGGCTCCACACCCAGCGTCTGTGCCCAAGACTCAGGGCTCGATCTAACGATCCTGAGATCATGACCAGAGCTGAATCAAGAGTCAGATGCTTAACCAACTGAGCCACCTAGGTGCCTGGGGGTATAGTCATTCTTGCCTGTGGGTCCTTGCATGGCTTCGTGGGCACATACACACCCCACTGAAACCCTCAAGCTGTGCAGATTGTGGGGACGGGTGTATCCCAAGGATGGTGCAATGGAACACGTTCTTTCAGGGCAAAGTGTTTCCCAAACTTCGCAAGCGAAGCCCTCAGGGTTCTGCTGAGTCCACGTCTTCAGACAAGGAAGATGACGAGGCCACAGATTATGTGTTCAGGATCATCTACCCTGGCATGCAGTCTGAATTCGGTAAGCTGCCTTGTCTCTGAGCTCCTGGGATCCACCTGTTAGCAGATCATGAGAATGAGTCCAGGTGTTTGGAATTAGAAGACAAGTAGTCTGGACTCTGAGGCCAGCGGGGCTGGGGTTGTGGGGAACCTGAAACCAGGAAGCTGGTATCTCGGTTTTCCCCCCAAATGAGAACTATGTGCTACCTAGCTTAATAAAGATGCACCTGAGCAGAAAGTGGCATTGGGGAGTGGCAGTGTGCTCTGGAATCCTGGTTGAACTGGGGCAAGTCTCTTCACCCTCTGTGTCTTGGTTTCCTTATCTGCAAAATGGAGATGTTCACAGCACCTGCGTCATAGGACCCTTGTGGGGATTAAATGAGATAAGGCTCTTAGCACAGAATATATAAATATTAGCTGCTGTTACACTATTGCTCATGTCAAGATTCATGAGATAAAGAGGTCATCAACATAAAGTCTGTAGAATAAAGTCTCGCATACAGTCGGTCCTCAGTAAATGACAGTGAAAACAGCAGAGGGGAAACAAAGCACCAGGCACTAGCACACGAGACCCTAATGTATGTCCAGCACTTTGCACGGTGGCTGCCGTGATGTAGATGCTTGGTTAATGCAGACAGTTACTATCATTATCATCATTACTATGGGGTTATTATGAAGACTATATGTTTGAAAAGTTCTCTGAAAGAGCCCTGGCATTTATTAAGCACTGTATGGATGTCTGTTCAACAACTCAGTATTGAGTTGTAGTTTCCTTCTGTCTACCCCATTTTATTTAACCTTGGGTGGCTGTGTTCCACTTGATGGGTAATGGCTCTGAGCCTACCTGTGCTTTAGTGACCACAGCTGGGTCACAAGAGGCTCTTTTGAAAGCAGATGTCTTTCCCTGGCAAAGGTGGACCAATCATGCCAGGCCACTTCATGCTCTGGCTCTCATCCACTACTGAATTGGATCTGGGATGTGGGGCAGGCTTGGTGGTAAGTAAGGTCTTACGTTTCTTGGGTTAGCCTCATATTCATTCCTTCAGTGGGCCAGTTAGGATCAAAGCCTCATGTTTCTGTGTCGTCGAGATCCATAGAGTATCCTGAAGCATTCGTTACTACATCTCTTCCTACCCAAGAGCAGGGCCTGGAGCTGTCAAGACTCTTGGCTGTACTATGACTCTCACAGCCCTTCCAGAGAGCTGATTGATCAGAGGGGCCAGATACCCCAGGCCTGCCTTCCCAGGAAATTCTCTCCACAGGAACTCATCCAACAAATAATGTGTAGGCTTTTGCTGGGAACCAGGCTGGGTGCTGGATGTCTTACTTATTTGGGGACTGTCCATGTTAGTGTGCTGTGGCTCTGCATGTGCCAGGAGAACAGACGCTGACTGTACCCACCCACGCCCCTCTGTGCATGCCCCTCTGTTGCCAGCTCCCATTCTTAGAGTCTCTCTGCCTGAGGGTCCCTTCTGCCCATGGGTGGGGTGGGGCAGAGGTGTCAGAGAATCAGTGTCTCCCTGGAACATCCCTCAACCAAGAACTGACAAGAATTGGTGTATAAATGCCTTGGGTTGGGGCACCTGGATGGCTCAGTGGTTGAGTATCTGCCTTCGGCTCAGGGCATAATCCGGGGTTCTGGGATCGATTCCTGTATCAGGCCCTTCACAGGGAACCTGCTTCTCCCTCTGCCTGTGTCTCTGCCTCTCTCTGTGTGTCTCTCATGAATAAATAAATAAAATCTTTAAAAAACAAAAAAATAAAAATAAAAATAAATGCCCCAGCTCCCTCACCCGCTACCCTGATGAGAAAGCTCAGACCTTTGTGCTCTGCACATCTCCTGAGGTACCCCAGGAAATCAAGCACCAGTTGTGCATGGCGGCAACCTGAGTAGTAACCATTTGTTCTGCCTTCTTGTGTCTCTTCACCCATCTCTTACCGGTGCTCCTTGGAAACATCTCCCAACAGACTGCTGGAACTTGAATTCTTGTCTGCTTCTGAAGAAACCCCGATGAGCTCAGTTTATTTGGAACAAACCTTCTCAATTGTAGCCCTCCTGACATTTTATTTTTTTAAAGATTTTATTTATTTATTCATGAAAGACAGTGGGGTGGGGGGGCAGAGACACAGGTAGAGGGAAAAGCAGGCTCCATGCAGGAAGCCTGATGCAGGACTCAATCCTGGGACTCTGGGATCACTCCCTAAGCCAAAGGCAGATGCTCAACCGCTGAGCCACCCAGGCGTCCCCTTACTGACATTTTATTATTTTTTTATAAATTTATTTTTTAAAATATTTTTATTTAGTTATTCATGAGAGACAGACAGAGAGAGAGAAAGGCAGAGACACAGGCAGAGGAAGAAGCAGGCTCCATGCAGGGAGCCTCATGTGGGACTCAATCTCAGGACTACGGGATCACGCCCCAGGCCAAAGGCAGGCACTAAACCACTGAGCCACCCAGGGATCCCCCTTACTGACATTTTAGATGGAATAATTGATAGTGATTGTTTGGGGAGGAGGACATCACATGCATTATAGGATGTTGAGCAGCTTCCCTCATCTCCCCTAACTCACCACCACATAGCAAATCTGCCACCACCCCTGCCACCAAGTTGTGACACCCAGAAATGTCTCCGGACACTGCCAAGTGTCATGTAGCAAAATTGCCCCCAGTTGAGAAAAGCACACATCAGCACGTTCACCTCTACCACTGCAGCATGGCCAATGACTCCAGGCCTTATTTTCTTGTCTGTAAAATGGGAAGAACAGCACTTCCCACCCAGGATCCTATTCTGAGGAGTTAGTGTGATGATGTGTCAGACACATAATGCAAAATGCTTGTCAATGAGCAGTAGTAGGTAACATGAGCAGATGCCACTGTGTGCCAGGCCTGCCTTTGCCTCTCCAATGTTGTAACTAATTTAATCCTCACTACGGCCCTCCAAGGCGGGTACCAATGTCATCACCAACCCTCGTTTATCAGAAGAGGAAACTGAGGCACAGAAGGGGTAAGGAACTGGTCCAGAGTTGTATAGCTAATCCTCGGTGTGTTTGGAATTTGAAATCCAGTGCTCTGGCTCCAGAGCTTGTGCCTCTCACAGACCCTCCTTGCAGATTGTTTTGACCAGGATGAGGAGATATTGTGGTTGCCCCTGCTTTATCCCCAAGCTCAGATTCAGCTCACATGGAAATGTCGCTCCCATCCTTGGTTGATATTTTTAAGGGGCCTGAGCCTCACAGATCTGAAACAAACAATCATGTATGGTTTACATCTTTGGGAACAATGAAGCCCTTTCTGAAGAAGTCCCTACCTCAGAAATGGGCAGACTCCTTCCTGTGGTCCAAATTCGGCCCACTGCCTATTTTTGTAAATAAAGTTTTATTGGAACACAGCCATGCCCATTCATATCCATGTTATGTGTGGCTGCTTTTACACCATGGCAGCAGAGTGGGATTGTTGTGACAGACACCGTATGGCCCACAAAGCCAAAAATATTTACTCTCTGGCCCTTTATAGAAAAAGCTTGCAGATGCCTGTCTCAAGTAATAAGAGAGGAGTTTGGCCCTGCAGGAGGGATGATATGGTCATAAATAGTTCTAAACCCCCTTTGGGTGTCCTCTTGCCTCTGTCTCTACCACCTCTGTGTCTTCATGCACAGAGAAAGCAGAGACAAGTTCTGAAACACTGAGACAGGTTCAGAGTCAGAGGAGGGCATTTTCAGACTCCTGTATTGCTGAGACAGCCTGTACCGTCTGGCGTGGTGGGTGTGAGCCGCGTGCGACTCCCAAGCACTTGAAATGCAGCTAGTTCTTTTTTTTTTTTTAAGATTTTATTTATTTATTCATGAAAGACAGAGAGACAGAGACACAGGCAGAGGGAGAAGCAGGCTCCATGCAGGGAGCCTGACGTGGGACTCGATCCTGGGACTCCAGGATCATGCCCTGGGCCGAAGGCAGGTACTAAACCGCTGAGCCACCCAGGGATTCCCGAAATGCAGCTAGTTCGCATGAAGATGTGCGGGAAGTGTAAAAGATACTCTGGATTCTGAAGTCTTAGAGCAGTAACAAAAAAATATAAAATAGCTCATTCAGTAAGTTTGTATTAACTATATGTTAAAATGGTAACACTATGGATATACTGGGCTAAACAGAATATATTGTTGAAATTGATTTCATCTGTTTCTTTGCCCCCCTCCCCTTTTAGTGGCTACTAGAAACTTCTAAATTAAGCATGTGGCTCAGGTTGGATTCCTATCAAATAGAGCTGGTCTAGGGCAGGGTTGACATTTTGGACTGTGAAGAATTGTGTTTAGTGGAGGGGGGGATGTCTTGTGCATTATAGGATGGTGAGCAGCATCCCTGGCCTCTACCCACTAGATAGATGCCAGCAGCATCTAGCGAATTCCCAGGTTGTGACAACAAAAAACGTCTCCAGACATCACCGAATGTTCTTGAGGAGCTAAAATTGCCCCAGTTGAGACCTGGTGGTCTAAATAGAGCATGGGTGATGTTGGGGGGAAATCAGTTGAGAGAGTATGAATAGGGTCTGATTCCCCACTGAATTGGAATCCCAGCTCCACCATGTGTTCACTGGGTAGTCTTGGGCATGATGCTCACATCTGTGCCTCAGTTCACAAATCTGTAAAAAAAGATAATAATAGTACTTGGGCTCAGTGCGTGATAGTTGTCATTAGCAGAAAGAGCAGGGGGACCTTGGTCAGAAAGAGCTGTTATGCCAGTTACCACCTGCTGGGGCTGTAGGTGGTTAAGCACCACTGTCATTCTGAGCCTCAGTTTCCACTCTGCAGGATGGGAGAAGAGATGCATCCCCTACAGGGTCATTAAGCATGATAGAGCAGTCCCATGCCTGCACAGCAGCCAGTACATAGTAGGGCATTTTACAAACATCAATATTCTTTCTTCCTCGAAGCCAACATAATACATGGGAGCTGTGCGGAGCCTGGCAGGGGAGAGGTAAAGCCCTGAGGAGTGGGTTCCTTGGCTGTTTCAGTGTTCTGCTCACCGCAGACATTCTGTTTGTTTTTCTGTTTCAAGTTGCTCCTGATCCCCTGGGCAGCACTGCCCCTGTCTCCGTGCGCCCTGCCTGGACGGTGGTTCCTGCTGGCCGGTCCATGCTGATGGTGGCCCGGGGTGGTCGGTGGGTGCGAGCCAAATGGAACACCACCTTCCCCGTGCCGGGCCTGAGGCAGCAGCCCCCCAGTAATGTCTGGGCTACTCCCACCCCTGGAGCTGGGTGCTGGCCCCCTCTGCCATGTTGTCATTTGAGTCTTTGTCCCAAGGGCAAGGGAAGAGGAGACAAACTGGTGCCCTCACGCTTCCAGCCTCCACGTTGCAGGATGCAGCTTGGAGTGTTGTGAGATCGATAGTGAAGCGGTCCACTGGTGATGTGAAGTGTGAGGGCCTGGGGTGGAGGCATCCTTGCCACACCTTGCTGAAACTGATCAGTGCTTCCCTGAGATTGGCGGAGAGCTGGGGATGCTTCTCTAGAACATTTTGCAGGGACTCAGTGGTCTTTCTTGGCCAGCTCAGCAATGAGTTTGGGGAGGAGCTTTCTGCACTGCATCCACAGTTTCCTCTGCCTTGTAGCCAGGGGAAGAGGCCAGGAATTACCAGTCATCCTTGACAGGGCACAGCCCATGGAATACATGTGCACCCTGATTAACCTTCTAGGGTAGGGCTTGGCAAACGAGGTCCCATGGCTGGAGCCAGCCTCATTCTGTGCAACCCATGAGCTAAGAATTGTTCTTACGTTTTTTTAACGATCGAAAAGGAAAAAAAAAAAAAACAGAAGAAAAGTAATATTTGTGACGTGAAAAAGATATGAAAGTCAGATTTCAGTGTCCATCAAGTTCTATTGGAAAATCCCCATGCTCATGTGTCTGTATGTTGTGCATGGCTGTTTTAGCACTATGATGGCAAAGTTGAGTGATTATGATAATGGCCAAATGGCTCACAAACCCTATAATGTTTACTGCCTGGCCTTTGACAGAAGCTCCGTTTCCTGAGCCCTGTTCTTTCTAGAGAAAATAAAATTTTGCACCTGTCTGGAATTGTCAAGAGGCCAGGAAGTGAACCACAGAAATTGTAATGTCTGAGTCACTGCTCTGTTTGTCCTGCAGCCCTGCAGACGCAGTGGTTTCCATGGAGCTGGAAAGTAAGGCAGTGAGGGAAACTCTAAGTGCTATGTCTTAGGAGCTGCATCATCAGGAATCACCAATATCTGTGTTAGGAGATGAGTCATGACCTCTTGGTTCTTGAACATGGCTGCTGTTACCAAAAATTTTTTTTTATATACAGATTTAAGGGCTATATATCCAGGAGGTTTTAATGAAATAGGTCAGGGGTGAGATACAGGCATATGGCTTTTTTAACAAGCCCCCGACATGATTCTGGGTGGGGGTCTCCAACCCGTTTGAGACCCATTGATGGAACAGGCATATGGCTCAGGATGATGTACAGTGCAGGTGGCCTCATCAGCAGGAACTCCACTGGGTCCCTGGCCCTTGGTTGCCCTACCTTATTTCTTGAGTTAGGCTCCCTTCTATCTCCCTACTAAAGATTCTCTCTCCCAGAGAGTGTATCTCTGGGGACTCGGGACCATCAGCCTCCCCAGAAGCCCCCAGCAGGCCCCACTTCCTTTTTGTCAGCCTCCTATGAGGACACTTGAATGACAACATGGTGAGGCTTGGCCTTCTGCTCTGGGATAGATCTGTTTTCTTGGCTCTTGGCTCTCTCTCTCCCCCCCGCCCCCCATTCCCCACCTCTTCTTCTCTACAGTTCTCATCAGCTCTGCCCATCTGCTGAGGGCCCCAAATCTTGGTGGTGGCTTTCACTGGATCAGGTGGGCTCAAAGGTCTGGGTCAGATCATGATTGGGGTCACTGTCTCCGACTGTCACATTCAGGGTCTTCCCCTGCGTCTCTGCTGGCCTAGGGGCAAGCTGCTTGCTTTGGGATGAGGTTTCTGTGACCCACATAGGCTTAACCAGGGCTCTTGCTGCATCCCTTCTGTCCACCACAGTTCCCCAGGACCTGATGGATGTCTCTGTGAGCAACCTACCATCCCTCTGGCAACCCAGTCCCCGGAAATCCTCCTGCTCATCCTGTTCACAGAGTGGCTCGGCTGATGGTGGCTCATCCAATGGCTGCAACCATGAGAGGTTTGAGGGGCTTAATCTGTGGGTGGAGGGTATGGAAAGATTTGCCAGAGATTTGTAGATACTCATTTCTTGTCCAGCACTGAATTCAGAGGAGGAATATAAGCTACGGAATCATTGAGGTCTGGGTTAAATTCTGGCCTTGCAAACTCATAGCTCTCAGAGCTTCCTTATATGTATCAGTCAGGATAAATAAGGTTATGTGGCAGTAGCAAACAGTCCCAAAATCTCAGTGGCTTAGTACGGCAAAGATTGATTTATTGGGCAGACCGTATGTCTATCTATCAGGGATCAGCCGGAGGCTCTGCTTACTCTCTATTCAAGGTCCGCGCTGATGGAGCTTGAATATTACCAGTCACAGTGACTGGGAAAGGGAAAGGTAGCTCTGGGGCGCCTGAACAATTAAACGCTGCTCATCTCTCACTGACCCCATCCATAGTAGACTGCGCAGTGCAGACCTCTCATGCTCCTGGCAGAAACTAGAAATACTACTTAATGTCAACCACATGTGTCTCAGTTTGCTCCTCCACCAAATGGGGACACAAGTCCTTGCATTGTGTAGCTGTTGTAAGGGCAGATCAGATACTGATCTGATGTGGCCCGCATGTGGTCGCCGGCACTCGGTAATGTTCAGTAAGTGACATTTCTTATTTTATTGGATAAAGGTAAATCCCCAGGTCACCTCTCTCCTTGTGCATAGATCTCATATGTCTTCTGGGCTACTCCGTGCATGCATGAGACTGGTCTTGTTTCCCACAGACCCCACCTGGCCTGGCTGAAGAGAATAGAATCCCTTTTTCCATGCTGGGCCTCTGGCCCAATGAGTGGTCTAGTCTTCAGCTACAGGAGCTTAGGGGGTGGGAGCTGGCATCAAATTTTTGAAGTTATCTAAGGCCTGGCTTTCAGCATATAGTCTACAGACCTGGAGCAGCATCCCTGGGGGCGGATTCTCAGTCCATCTCGCTAGACCTAGTAAAGCAGAATTTGCATTTAACAAGATCCTAAGATCATGTGTGCACTTTTGAGAAGCACTGATATAACCAGAGAGACTCACATGTTTGTGCACATCAGGATCACCAGGCAGAGGTGATGACTGGTTCCAAGACAACTTCCTTAGGGGTCCTGGTTGAGTAGGTCTGCGAGGGGCCCAGGAATCCACACGTTGGAGAAATTCCAAGTGATTCTTGGGCTGGTGGTCCATGGGCTGTTGAAAAACGATGTTCTAACCTAGCATCCCCTCGTGTGACATCTACTTTACACGCCTGTAGTGACGGGGAGCCCACCACCTTTTACATAGCCAAGTCCACTGTAGAGCAGCCATCCGTGTGATTCTCTTAGGTAAACTGAGCAAGCCTGAGCCCCACCAACCTGAAGGCATCATGAGGCTGATTTTACTGTTTAATGCCTCCATGTGTGTAAGTGGAGGACTTTAGCCATGCCTCCTCCCTGTCTCCCTGAGCTTTCCTGGGTGTCCCTTAGCATGTCCTGAGAATAAATATGCATATATTCTTCCACTCTGTTCTCTGTGAGGATGCACAACACTCCTATCAGCAGTCTTTGATGGGGCCTTACTCCCCTCTCCTCTTTCAGCCAAGTCAGCCCCCTAAGTTCCCATGCAAGGAGGAGCTCTGAGGCATCACCTCCTTTGCAGTCAGCCAGACTCTGAGTCCAGCTTGGCTCAGTTTGGTTTAGAAGTCAGAACTCTTTCTGCAAGTGACAGAAACCCACTTCAGACTAGTCCAGACACAAAAGAAAATCTCAACAGAACTGAGAAATCCAGAGGTACAGTGACTTTCAGGCATGGTTGGTTCCAGATGCTCAATACAGATATTTCTGTTTCTTCTGCTCTTGCCTCTGGTTGCCTCTGTGATGGTTTCATTCTCAAGGAGGCCCTTCCTATGCAGTGGCAGAAATGGATCCCAGCAGCCACTGCCCTACATCCCTCTGGTTTAGGAACTCGAGCAGAGAAAAGAGTGTGTATTTCCCTATGGTTCCAGCAAAAATCCTGGGGCTCATTCTCATTGGCTCAGGTTGGATCACAAGACCACCTCTTACCCCATGACTGTGACTCCAGCCTGAGTCCTGTACTGGGTAGAATCAGCCCCATCCAAACCATAGGGACAGAGAGTTGGGGAGAGAGTGACCCCAAAACTGGATAGGAGAAGTGGCAGTATGGGTGGAAACAGTAGTACTCCAGAGTCCCCTTGATTGGCTGGTTTTAACCTGTACCCTACAGGTAATGAGCTGTGTTCCTCCAGGAAACGTGGGTTCTGTGTGGTCTTTCTTCAGTGTCCTCTTTCTCCACCTGCAGGGCTCCCCTGAAGCTTCTCTGTGACAACATGAAATACCAGATCCTTTCCAGAGCCTTCTATGGATGTGCGTATTGACATTATTCGCCATTGTGGTCTATGGGTGTGATTTTTTAAAAAGATTTTATTTATTTATTCATGAGAGACACAGAGAGAGAGGCAGAGACACAGGCAGAAGGAAAAGCACTGGAAGCCTGATGTGGAACTTATCCCAGGACCCCAGGATCGTGACCTGAGCCAAAGGCAGATGCTCAACCACTGAGCCACCCAGGTGTCCCTATGGGCGTGTTTACTGGATGCCTATCACAAGGCAGCAGTATCAGGAGAAGGACCCTGCCTTTGGCACGTGAACCTTGGCTCCTCTATTTCCTAGATGCATCTAGTTATAGTGAAGTTTGGTGGATTTGCCTGAGCCTCAACTTCCTCAACCAAAGATTGGGGATAAATTTTATCTCTGGGTGCTAAGAGAGGGCAGCAAATGATGGGGCTTCTCAGTGGCAGGGGTTTAGTTAATTGCCATTGTATCCCCAGTACCCACTTAGAGGATCTGTTTTCAGAATTAAATGAGAAGCATGTATAAATCCCCTGGCACCTAGCATTACACATCAAAAATGCTCAGTAAAAGTCAGTTCCCCTCACCTGTGGGCAGAAGCAGAAGAGTAAGGAGAAGTTAAAAATCAAAACTTAAATAGAGGAATTCTGATGATTTCCATTTAACACATGAGGAAACTAAGGCAGAAAGAGGCAAGTGACTTATCCAGGGTCACACAGCTAATCCGGGACAGCTGGGACTCAGGCCTGCCTGATCACAAAGGCTGTTTTTTTACTCTACTATACTGATTCTTAGCACATTTTATTTCCCCAGCCTCCCAGCCTAGATGGGGGTATATACCATGTGTATTTTCATGGATTCCAGGACAGTGTTAATACGTCCTACATGGGCCTGGGGAATAACAGTACCCACTGGTGTGCCCAACCACCTGGAGAGGCAAGGCAGCCTGAGCTCCCAAGATCAAGGTTATTACATGTTCTGTTATCACCCCTCCCCATTGCCTAATGGAGGGCCTGGTGTGGAGCAGGCCTGGGATGAGTATTTATGGGACCCAAGTGGAAGAGCTTCCTGATGGAAGGGTTGGGGGGGGTCAAGATGGATCTTGAACATTATCACATTCAATGACTAACCCCTGATGGTGGTTGAGAGGCCAGGTTCTGGGGCTGTGCAGCTTGGGTTCAAATCCCAACTCTGTACTTCCTAGCAGTGTGACCTGGGCAAGAGACACGGCAGCCTTGCCTCAGTTTCCCCATCTATAAGGTGGAAAAGATAGGAGTACTTGTTTCATATGGTTGTCATGAGAATTTAATAAGTTAAGTGTGTGAGCTCTGAGCAGCTCCCTGGCACGTGGTATGTGCTTGTATAAGGGTTAGCCATATCTTTCTCCCTCTTCCTCCCTTTCCCCTCCTCGCTCTTCCCCCCCTTCCTTTCCCCCTCCCCCTCCTTCCTCCTATCTCCCCATCTCTTCTTTATCCCCTCTTTCTTCCCCTTCTCCCCTTCCTTTACCTCTTCCCCCTCCTCTCCCTCATTCCTGACAGGGGTGAGTCCTCAGGCTCCAGAAGGCCAGGGTCCTCTCTGGGAGTTGCTAAGGGAGAGCCAGAGGGAGGGGGCACAGTCAGAGCAAACACAGGCTGGCATTTGGTGAGTGCCTCCTGTATACCAAGGTGCTGTGCCCTCCAGGTGCCCAGGGCAGAGCAGGTGAAGGGTGGTGGGTTGGCGGGCATTTCTTCAAGAGTGCAGGGCCATCTTTGAAAGCAAACTGGGTGCATCTCCCAGGGCTTTCTTTATCCAACTGCACTCTGAACAAGAGTCGTCCACCTCTGCCATTCCCCTCTCTTGGGATGAATTAGAGGCATGCAGAGGCACAGAGAGCCTGTGGGGTTACTGGCTCCCTGCCACCCCTTTCCCTGCCTCCTGTCCATAGATTAAATGCCTTGGCTTCCAGTAGAGGAGGTAATATCACCCTGGCCCAGTCTGAGAAAGGTGATTAGATGTCCTCAGGCTCACACAACTCTCAACAAGTGATTTTGCCCCTCAGAGCCCCTTCCTCGCCAAGAAGGGAGGGATGATGGGACTTTTCTAGGTCATGAGGGTTCACTAGGATCGCAGGTGAGACAAGGCAAGGGGGGTGAATGGTGGATGATGGCACTTTCCCTTCCTCCCTCCACCAGGGCTTGCCTACTGCAGACACCTGTCCACTGTGAGGACCCACCTGTCAGCCCTGGTCAATCACATGATCGTGTCTCCAGACTCACCCTGTGATGCTGGGCATGGGCTGACGGCCAGGATCTGGGAGCAGTACCTTCAGGATAGCACAGTAAGTATTGGCTTGGCTTGGCCTGCCCTGAGGCAGAGCCTGTGGGGGGACCGTCTTGTCATCTGAGCAGTAGACCCACCTGCTTGTGGGGGCTCAAGGCTCTTATGACACCTTTGGGTTCTACAAACCTAACCTGAACGCCCCTCTTTTCTTGAAAGTTCAAGACCCACAACCTGCTTCTGCCTGTAGGAGTGAGGATCAAGGAGGATGGAAAGTACACATGCTCGCCTGGAAGGAGTAAGAATGAACCTGTCACCAAGCGTTTATTAAGCACCAGCTGTATGCTTGGTGCTATGGGAGGTGCTGTGAGTCCTCAGCAGGAAGAGACTTACAGTCCAGTTGAACTACTTAGAATGATGAAAGTAGCTAAATCAGAGGAGGCAGTAGGGCGGAGAAAAGCCCACCACCATCCAGAACTCTTCCATCTCTGCCTCGGGGCCTGAGAATCCTCCCATTAGATATTTCACCTGGAGACAGATTTCTAAGATTTTCTTATTAGAAGCCGAATGTCCCTAACAAGGAAGATGTTCATGTTTGAAAAAAGGTTCATGGTCGAATAGTTTGGGTAATGAAATGAGTTAGCTCTTCTGAATCCTGTAGAACTTCCTAGAACCTTGGCTAGGGGATTACGCTTGTCGCTCTCAAGAAATTGGGGGGCTGCGGTGTGGGTGTGGGAGAGCATATGGAACAGCCCCTCAAATTGGGCTATAGGGACCTTTGTTGAAAAAGTACCTCCCATGGCTGGTGGAAGACCATCATTTTTTTTTAAAGGTGATTTCTTTTTTAAGGATTTATTTATTTATTCATGTGAGACACACAGAGAGAGAGAGAGAGGCAGAGACACAGGCAGAGGGAGGAGCAGGCTCCATGCATGGAGCCAGACGCGGGACTCGATCCCGGATCCCAGGATCATGACCCGAGCCAAAGGCAGATGCCCAACCCCTGAGCCACCCAGGCATCCCCAGAAGCCATTTTGATAGACACTGGTTTAACCACTGCCAGGAGCAGACATTCAGAAGAGATACCTATTTCCTCCACATGGGATATGACTGCAGTGGCTCAGTCCACTGGGTGCCTTCCCACCCGAGTCCTGGGGAGGGCCAAGCTGAGGAGCACCTGGGTCAGGCTGGCTTCCTCATGCTGGGGAAAGGTACTATTCTGTGTATTAATTTGGGAATGCTGGAGGACTTTGGGAAAAACAAGCTGGTTCCCAAACCTGGACAAGCAAAAGGGTTGTTTGACTTTTTTTTTTTTCCCCAAAATAGCTATTTTTCTAAACGACAGAAGGAATGCCTACTTAACTGTGATAATTCAAACAATGAAGAATGCAGGTGTATAGAACAAAAATTGTTTACATATCTTTTTTTTCTGCCACAGCATACTCTCATTCTGATCCCCTGAGTTAATGATAATGTCAGTTACATAGAGGCCCTGCCATATATTTCCTGTGCTTTATACATCCATAGATATATTTGTAATTCTTATTTTTTTAAATGAAGTGACATTATATTTGTATTTTAAGCAACAACTTCATTTTATATCCAAGATGTCTTTCAGATCTCTAGGTGAAATATTGAATGCTAGATCCTTAGCACCTCATAGATGAGTAGCCCATAATTTATTTAAATCTTCCCCTAATGATAGACATCTGGGCTCTTTCTTCTCTTAAAAATTACTTTGAACAGTGCTTCAGTCGACATCTTTATACACACATATCATTCTGACTAGTGCTTTTATTTCAAGGGTAGATTCCTAGAAATAAAATTGATTGATATGCATTTAAAATTTGAATAGATACACTAGCTTACTTTCTCAAAAAAAAATCATAATGTTCATAATCCCTGGCAGCCTAGGAGAGTGCACATTTCTTGAGGAATTCAAAAAATTTATAGACTTCTAGGCTCCACTCCAACTTTACTAATTTAGCATCTCTGGGAGTGGAGCCCAAGAATTTATATTTTTTGAAAGTTCCCCAAATGCTTCTAGTGCTCTCTGCAGTTTGAGAGGCACTAGTCTAAGGACAAATTGGTTGAAAAAGTAAAGTAGGGATCCCTGGGTGGCGCAGCAGTTTGGCGCCTGCCTTTGGCCCAGGGCGCGATCCTGGCGACCCAGGATCAAATCCCACATTGGGCTCCCGGTGCATGGAGCCTGCTTCTCCCTTTGCCTGTGTCTCTGCCTCTTTCTCTCTCTCTCTCTCTGTGACTATCATAAATAAATAAATTAATTAAAAAAAAAAGTAAAGTCGCCAAAAATGAATATTTTTTGTCTAATGCTTTTACAGTCCTTTCACAAACTGGCTGTATTTTTACCCTTCTTGGTTGCATTGTTGTATTAGGGTGGCCTGAGCTGCAGTAACAGATGGTCCCCACTATTTCAGTTGCTTGACACCATGGAGTGTATTTCTTGCTCACTGAAGAGTCCTGGGTAGGGATTCCTGGAGTGAGCATCTGTCCTCCCACCAGAGGTTCAGGGGTCTTTCTTTCAGTCTTGTGGCTCCAGGATCCTCCAGGGGCTCATGGTCATCTGCCTCTAGGTTGCAGAGGGGAAATGCAGAGTCTGAAGGGAGTACACCTGCTTCTTCAAGCTCTGGCTTGGAAATGACTTCTATCACATCCTGTCACATCCCACTGGCCAGCACCTAGTCACATGGCCACATCTAACTGCAAGGGAGGCTGGAAATGGAGTCCACCTGTGGGCTCCAGGACCCAAGCAGGTGGATTTTTGATGAAGAGTTTATAGCCTCAGCCACCAATAGTCCTCTGATTTTAAACAGCTTTGACAAGGATGTCTGCAGAACACAAATTAAAATTTCCAACAAAAACGAAGAGTGGTTGGTTTTGCCATTATGGTTGAGTATATCTAAGATGGGCATTAATATGTAGAATCAGTGGGACGCCTGGCTGGCCCAGTCAGTAGAACATGTGACTCTTGATCTCAGGGTTGTGAGTTCAAGTCCCATATTGGACATAGAGCTTACTTTAAAACATGTGAAGTAATGCTTGTAATTTTAGAATGTAAGTAAGGAGATAGGAGGACACAGAACCCTACTTCCCTTCAGAGTAGCTTTCCAGCAGTCATTGGTACTTTTCTTTTTCTTTTTTTTTTTAAGATTTTATTTATTTATTAATGAGAGACACACAGAGAGAGAGAGAGAGAGAGAAAGAGAGAGAGAGGCAGAGACACAGGCACAGGGAGAAGCAGGCTCCATGCAGGGAGCCTGACATGGGACTCGATCCCAGGTCTCTGGGATCAGGCCCTGGGCCGAAGGCAGGCACCAAACCGCTGAGCCACCCAGGGATCCCTCATTGGTACTTTCCATACACACACACATGAACAGCTAGGACCTGCTGGTCCCCTATCATGACTAATTATAACTCCAAAGCCTTTGCCTGAAAATGAATTTTTAAAAAGAGGGCAAGTCTATTTGACAGTACAGCAGACAGTTGTTAAAGTCATCCTAGTGTACACAGAAGTTATTAGTGCATGAAGAACCAGCTGGAAATGTTCATTTTGGATTGATTTGCTTTTAAACAATTTTCTTTGAGCTGTGTCAAGATTAGTAATTTTGAGATGATGTTGCCATATCAACACAATGTGCAAAATTGACTAAAAGTTAAGTAGAAATGTTAATTCATTCTGTACTGACCTTTTGGAGTTTTTTGCAAACAAATGGGCTCACACTAGATATGTTCTGCACCTTGCTTTTTTTTTTTCCCACTTAACATTACACTTTGAACATTTTTCTGCGTAAGTTCTCATGGATGCTCCTCCTGTCCTTTCTACTCTTTCTTGGTTTTTCCTATGTAGGGATACATTGTTCCCCCATCAGCGGGCAGTTGGGGGCTTTCCCAAATGATGCCATGATGGCTTTGCTTATTCACACCATGATCTCTAAAGGCCAGATCTGAGGAGTGGGCCTGCCAGGTCACAGAGTCCACCTTCTGGTTTTCTGTTAACCAAACCCTTTACTTCCTCCCACTTACCACAGAGATATGAGGAGCAGGAGCTGCTACGCCTCATCTACTATGGGGGCATCCAGCCAGAGATCCGCAAGGCCGTATGGCCCTTCCTCCTAGGCCACTACCAGTTCGGGATGACAGAAACAGAAAGGAAGGAGGTTGGTTGCCCCCAGTGGGCAGTGGGGTCTTTGGCAACAAAAGGAGCCAGGTACTGTGGGGCTGGGTGTGCTCTGGTTCTGTATTGGACCAAGATGGGGTACGGGGATGTGGGGGAACAGGAAGCTCTAGAGCGGTGCTTTCCAGTAGAAATACAATGCAAGCCCCAGATGCCATTGTTTAAATTGTTATTTTGAGATAATTATAGATTCACATACTTACAGGTAATAGTACAGAAGGATCTCATGTATCCTTTATCCAGTTTTTCCCAATGGTAGCATCTTACAAAACTACAATACAATATATCAACCAAGGCATTGATATTTGTCTGTGTGTGTGTGTGTGTGTGTGTGTGTTGTACATGTGAGTGTATCTGTGTGTAGGTTTGTATATCACCACTGCAGTCAACATATTAAACATCTCCGGTGCTACCAGGGTCCTCGTGTTGCCCTGTTGTTAGCCACACCTCCCAGCCTAACATCTGGCAATAGCCAGTCTGTTCTTCATTCCTGCAATTTTGTCATTTCAACAATGTTGTGTAAGTGGAATGTGGTATACAACCTTTTGGGATTGACTTTTTCACTCAGCATAATCCTCTGGTAATCTGTCCTTTTTTTCTTTTTAATTTTCTTTATTTATTCATGAGAGATGCAGAGAGAGAGGCAGAGACACAGGTAGAAGGAGAAGCAGGCTCCATGCAGGAGCCTGACGTGGGACTCGATCCCGGGACTCCAGGATCGTGCCCTGGGCCGAAGGCAGGTGCTAAACCGCTGAGCCACCCAGGGATCCCCTAATCTATCCTTCTTATGGCTAAGAGTTCTGTGCTGTTCCATGACCTGGGTATGTCACAGGTTGACTATCCACCTGTTGGTGGAGAGGTGGGTTGTTTCCCAGTTTGGACTATTACAAATAAAGTTACAGTGAACATTCATGTTTTTGTGGGAGCGTAAGTCGTCCTTAAGTGCTCAGGAGTATAATTGCTGGGATACACGCTGTGAATGCTTAGTTTTGGAAGAAACTGAAGCTTTTGCAGTGGCTGAGCCATTTCATACTCCCGCCAGCAATATTGGAGTGATCCACACCTGAATCTGCCCTGGGGTTTTAGTCTCATTGCTATGTTTTATGTTAGCCACTCAGGCAGGTGTAAATGACATTTCATTGTGGTTTTAATTTGCATCTCCCAAATAGTCAGTGATATCAAACATCTTTGCACATGCTTACTTCCTACCTGTGTATCTTTGGTGAAGTGTCTGTTCGCATCTTTTGTCCATTCTCTAGCTGAATTGTTTGGGTTTTTACCGTTGCATTTGAGAGTTCTTTATATATTCTAGATACTCCTTCTTTTTTGGATAAATGGCTTGCAGATATTTTCTCCCGGTCTATGTCTTGTCTTTTCATTCTCTTAATGAGATCTTCTGCAGAACAAATTTCTAAATTTTTGATGAGGTTCAGTTAATCAATATTTCCTCATATACATTGTGCTTTTCGTGTCAAGTCTAAGAACATTTTTGCTTAGCCCTAGGTCCCGAAGATAATTCTCCTGTGTTTCTTTTCTCAAAGTCTTATAGTTGTACATTTTACCTTTAAGTCTGTAATCCATTTTGAGTTCATTTTTGTATAGAGTGAGTGGTTTAGGTCAAGGTTCATTTTTTGGCCTGTGATGTCCAGTAGCTCCAGCACCATTTGACAGAAAGGCTATCCTTCCTCCATTGAATTGCTTTAGTGTCCTTGTCAGCAATCAGATGGTCATATTAGTGTGGATTTTTCATTCTGTTCCATTGATCTAATCCCACTCTGCAATGAGTAATCCTCAACTGATACCTACACTGGAGCACATATGTTAATCTTAAATGTTTAGCTAATGTTTTAATAGTCCCATTTTGAAAAGTAGAAAGAAACAGATGCCCTATATTAAATATTTTAAAATGATTAGTTCACGAGAAGTTGCAAAAAGTGCAATTGAGAGGCCATGCCATACCCATCACTTGGCTTTCCCCAATAGAAACGTCTCCTAGAGCAGTGGGGCATTATCAAAACCAGGATGTTAGCATCAGCATACCGCTGGCTCCACTACAGACCCCACTAAGATTTCACCAAGTGCTGCATTAGCTCCTGTGTATGAGTGTGTGTGTGTGGGGGGGGAGGTCCTAAATCATTTCATCAAGATGAAATTAATTTTAGCAATATGTTTTATATTTAACCCAACATATCGTATCCAATATATTACAATTTCAGGGTATAATCCACATAAAAATTATTGAGATATTCTACATTTTTTTATTCATACTAAGTTCAAAACATGGCATTTTACATTCCATATCCAAGTACCACCTGTGCTATTATATATTTGTCAGTAAATTGACTCACTGTGAATATCGTCTATTGATTTATTTTTAAAGATTTATTAATTTATTGATGAGAGACACAGATTGAGAGAGAGAGGCAGAGACATAGGCAGAGGAAGAAGCAGACTCCTCCTTGCCGGGAGCCCGATGTGGGACTTGATCCTGGATCCTGGGATGATGGCCTGAGCTGAAGGCAGGTGCCCAACTGCTGAGCCACCCAGGTGTCCCAGTATAGTTTATTTAAAAAGATATTTTACACTGAGGAGGGCACTTGATGGGATGAGCACTGGGTGTTATACTATATGTTGGCAAATTGAATTTAAATTTAAAAATATATTTAAAAATAAATAAATATTTTATATCCCTGCCATCAATGGAAAACTGACCATAAAAATAAATAGGATATGACAAAAGGTTGTAATTCATTTCCACATAAATGCTGTAGCCTACCTTAGGACTGCTCTCTCTTTGTTAAAAAGGGGATTATGAAGGGTTGGTTATAGGAGGTGTTCAAGACACTATAGCACCAGACTGACGTTTCCCATAATCCTAAAAGTTAAAGGGGAGCTGAAGATAGAAATCTCACTGTGATTCTGTATAAGAACCCATGCCAGTGAACGATGATCTAAAATCATCCCAGGGATAGCATGAGGCCCCTACCATGCTTCACCCTCTGCCTGCTGGGCTCCTGGCAAACAGGAACATTGTTCTGGGGGTACCAGGCCCTGTGCTCGGGACCAGAGACCCAGCAGTGCATTAGACGAGGTCCTTGCCAGTTTAGTGGGGGTTGTGCGGAGTCACATGGAGGGGGCAAACCCAGGGGTTTTAAGAGCTCCTAGGAGGCACCTCTGCCGAAGGCTCCCTGCTTGATTTCCAGGCAAGTGGGATGAGAAAGGGCCTCTGGAAAGAGGGGCGGGCAGCAAGAGCAAAGCCTGGAGACAGGTGCATGATGCTGTGTGCAGATATCTGTGTAGGTTTGTGTGGGGAGGGGTAGGAAGTGTGTGGTGGTGGAGAACATAAAGGACAGGAGGGTGGGGGCCACAGTGAGAGGTGGGGCTGGTGAGGAGGCTGCCAAGGGGTAAATGTATAGGAGGGGCCAAGCTCGGACAAGCAGGCACTGGGAAGGATGCTATTGGGGTCATCCTGGTGCAGGGTCATGGAAACCTAGCTTAGGAAAGCAGTGGGAACGCGGAGGTGTGCTGAGCTGAACCTTCTGGTGGTCAGTGAGTGGGAGGACAGGCCTTGGGGCTTGGGGTAGCCTTGGGGCTACCTCGAGCCTCTCTCTGGAAGCCCTAAATAACTAAAGGATTCCCCACCGCTCCAAGCCCAGGCACGGGGCAGGCTCCCTGCCCTCTCTCTTCCCCTTTGTACCCGTCCATATCCTTACTTAGATCAGACTGTCTGCCCCCATTTATGCCCAGAGGCCTGGCAAACACAGAGCCTGTTACCTGGGCCATGTATCAGGAGCAACGCAAGCTGCTCTCCTGTCTGCTGACACAGCACAAGAAAAATACTTGAAATCTATAGCCCTGCTATAAGGCTGCTGCTGGAGTAAGGGGAGACGTTGGTTTTGTTCATCCTTGTATTCTCAGCACCTGGCCCCACATTGGGGACATGGGAGGCCCTCAGTACATGTGTGGAGGGAGTGGATGGATGAATGGAGTGGGGCATTCTGCTCGTCTTGTTTTCCCTATGCCTGGCGTGGTACCTAGCGCATAGTAGGTGCTTCCCGAATTATGGGTAAATGAGTGGACAAGGAAGGAGAGAAGGAAGGTAATAAGAAAGGAAAGAAACTTCCTTTGTCCAGTCCACCTTCAGTACCCTCCAGACTTAGTATACTGCCTGGCAGAGTAGAAGCTCCACAGATTTTTTTTTAATTTTTATTTATTTATGATAGTCACACAGAGAGAGAGAGAGAGAGAGGCAGAGACATAGGCAGAGGGAGAAGCAGGCTCCATGCACCAAGAGCCCGAAGTGGGATTCAATCCCGGGTCTCCAGGATAGCGCCCTGGGCCAAAGGCAGGCGCTAAACCGCTGCACCACCCAGGGATCCCGCTCCACAGATATTTGAATGTGTATGTGAATGAATGAATTGATGGATGGATGGATGGATGGATGGATGGATGGATGGATGGATGAATATAAGGGAGGAAGCAAACACTGAAAGAGAGAAGTAGCCTCACACGTTTGTGTATCCCTAGGGCCTAGCCAGCGCCCTGCTCATAGTAGGTGTTCAGTCAGTGTCCACTGGATGTCCATGAATGATGGCTGGGTGTCTCCAGGGCTGAGGGCCCCAGGTCAGAGCCAGCGTCCTCTTTTGGGTTGGGCTGGCTCTCCTCCAAGGTGATGTTGCCTCTGTCCCGGCAGGTGGATGAGCAGATTCACGCGTGCTATGCACAGACCATGGCTGAATGGCTGGGCTGCGAGGCAATCGTGCGGCAGAGGGAGCGGGAGTCCCATGCAGCTGCCTTGGCTAAATGCTCATCAGGGGCCAGCCTGGACAGCCACCTGCACCGGATGGTGCACCGGGACTCCACCATCAGCAATGAGGTGATGCGCACCACACATCTGGGAGCACGGGGGGTGATTAAGGCCGGAATCCCCTCTGTTTAGTTGTTGCAGGGATGGTGATGGCTGGGCATCTGGAGGCAGAATCACACCCCTAGTGTTTGGGTGGGAGGTGACTGGAGTTTGGTAGACCTGCATCTGAATCCACCCTCACAATTTCCTAGCTGTGGGGCCTCAAGCAAGCACCTTTACTTATGGGCCTCAGTTTCCACATCTATAAAATGGAAACAGTCATTTGCATAGGGGAGGTTTGTGTGTGCAGCTCACACGAGGTAGTGCATACAAAGCACCTAGCACAGAACTAGACCTTCATGTGATCTGCAAACGCTCGCTGAGTACCCACTATGTGCCGGCGACCATCAGGAACATCCTGGAATGCCAGGAACACTCCAGTGACTGAGTCTCTGCTCTCACAGAACCTCCAGTTTAGCATCCCAAAGAAGGAGCTGAGAAGAAAGTTAATTCTCTTCACCAGTGACGTACACTCATCAGTTGCCAGCAATCATACTGCACAGCATAGCAAGCAGCCACCAAAAGTCAGTGGCTTCTCACAGTAAACACTGAATGTGCCTCACTATCTGGCTCAGCTGAGCACTTCTGCTCAGAGTGGGGCTGGCAGGGCTCATCCTTGTGCCTGCTGTCAGTGCCTGGTCAGCTGGAAGGTTTGTCGCTCTTTGCTGGGCTCTCTCACCTGTCTGGGGTGAGCGGGCTGTGCTCCACACCCTCCGGCAGGCTGAGCTGGGCACGTTCTCATCATGAACGCAGATCATAAAAAGACAAAGTGGAAATACATGGGTACCGGTTAAACCTCTGCACTGGCGAGGTTGCTGACATCCCACTTGACCAAAGCAGGAACTAGGAGTTATAGGGCAAAAGCATGTACACAGAGAGGGGATTGAAAAAAAAAAATCAGGCCATTTAGTGCCAACCAGTCACTCAGAGTTGAACTTAAATACTGGAAGTCTCAAGTACAGGGCAGTTAAAGGTGAGGTTTTCTGGTTGCAGGAGTAGCAGGGAGGTGGGGTCCAGGGGCTGCTGTGTGACTCCTGAGGAGGCTCCAGGGAGTAGAGGGAGTTCCCCTGCCCCCCACTCTCCTTGTACAGACAGGAAGCAGAGGCACTGATGGGCCTGCCCAAGTCAGGAATAGAGATGAGACCTCACTTGCAGAATCTGTGCCTGAGCTGAGTGCAGGGCCCCAGAGCCTGGATGCAGCCTCACCCTTGCTCTCTTGGCCTCTTTTTTTTTTTTTTTTATCAGTCCTCCCAGAGCTGCAGTTCCGGCCGCCAGCATGTCCGCCTGCAGAGTGACTCCAGCAGCAGCACACAGGTGACCTTCCGGAGGCCCCACGCCTCCCCCCGCCCCCACCCCGTCCTTCCCTCCCCACTCTACCCACACATTCCTTCCAGCTTGGAGTAAAGGGAATGGACGCTAGTCATCTACAGGTGTCACTTATGGTTTATTTGTTTTACCTTTTTTTAAAATTTTTTTTTAATTTTTTAATTTTTTTTTTAAATTCATGATAGACATACAGAGAGAGAAAGATAGAGACACAGGCAGAGGGAGAAGCAGGCTCCATGCCGGGAGCCCGACGCAGGACTGGGATCCCCTGTTTTAGCTTTTTATACAAGCATTAAAACTGGAGTTTTTGGTTATATAAGTAATACATGAATCTCTTCTCCTTGTAAAAAAATTAAAATCTTGGGGATCCCTGGGTGGCTCAGTGGTTTGGTGCCTGTCTTTGGCCCAGGGCGCAATCCTGGAGTCCTGGGATCGAGTCCCATGTCGGGCTCCCTGCATGGAGCCTGCTTCTCCCTCTGCCTGTCTCTCTGCCTCTCCTCTCTCTATATATATGTCTATCATGAATGAATGAATGAATGAATGAATGAATGAATAAATAAATCTATCTTAAAAATAATTAAAATCTTGCAGAGAAAGCTGTTTGACTTTGACTATTCCTAATCCCTACTTGCCCTCCCTAGACATATCATCATTTGGCTATGTATCCTTCCAGATGCTTCTGTTTGTCTGTACATACACAGAACTATATATGCAATATGTAAAGGATATACTGCAGTGTTTGGTAATTTTTGAACATTTCTACATAAATTCTATCATATGTGTAGTTCCACAGCTTTCCATATTATGCAATGAAATGTTAACTCATCTCACTCAATATTAAAAAAGCAAAGCCCCCAAAATATACATACTCTGTCACTTTTTGCATAAAAAGAGGAAATATGAATATTAACATATCTATTTTGAAAAACAATGAATGAATAATTCCGAAACAAATCAGAATGGTTACCTACAGGGAAATGGGGAGGGCACAGGAGAAGAATCTACGTTTCCCTGAATATCCCGTGTTTTCTAGTTCCGACTTTGGAGTTAAGTACATTTTTAAATTTTTTACATGATTTAAAACAAATCGAGAAGAAAAATTTAAAACTCAAAAACATGATTTTAACAGCAAATCAAATGGGTGACACAAACACACAGAGAAGAAATATTTCATGTCACCTTGGAACGTGGTCTTATACTATATCCCTGATGGAATATGACCCATGAATATAAAGAACGACAGGTAAGTCTTTGAGATGTATCCTGGAGGCTTTTTTTTTTTTTTTTTTAGTTTTATTTATTTATTCATGAGAGAGAGGCAGAGACACAGGCAGAGGGAGAAGCAGGCTCCATGCAGGAAGCCTGATGTGGGACTCAATCCCTGGACTCCAGGATCACGCCCTGGGCTGAAGGCAGTGCTAAACCGCTGAGCCACCCAGGGATCCCCTATCCTGGAGGCTTTTGCACAATGTTATATATACATCTCACTACTTTTGAAAGTAGTTCTGTAATAACCAACCACATGGATAGAATATGCTTTTTTAGCTGTTTCCTATATTATTAACCCATTTTTTACTTAAAAAATTATGTGTATATGATTTTGTGAGATGAAAGGTATGCTCCCTGCTGCTTCAATTCCCTAGTACTCCCTCCTTAGGCAATTTCAATGCTTCCTTATTTCTGGATTATTCTGTGTGTTTCCTTGCAATAGACCATTTTTTAATTTTTCACAATGGAAACATAGATTATACCTGGTTCCACCCCCCACTCTTTTTCCTGGATGTATAGTGTTCTGCATGCATTTTCCATAATGGAACCAGTCTGCTGCTGATGGATATTTAGGATGCTGCTGGAAGGAGTGCCATAATGGACATCCTAGTCTCTGTTTTTCTGCACCTTGTCTTCAGGTGTTTGAGTCTGTGGATGAAGTGGAACAAGTGGAAGCAGAAGGCAGGTTGGAGGAGAAACAGCCCAAGATCCCCAACGGGAACCTGGTGAATGGCACCTGTTCTCCAGACTCTGGCCATCCTTCTTCCCACAACTTCTCCTCGGGCCTCTCGGAGCACTCAGAGCCCAGCCTGAGCACAGAGGACAGTGTCATGGATGCCCAACGGAATGCCCCCCTGGCTCTTCGACCTGGGGACAGCAGCGTGGATGACGGGCAGAGCAGTGAGGCCACCACCTCCCGGGATGAGGCCCCCCGTGAGGAGCTGGCCGTGCAGGACAGCCTGGAGAGTGATCTCCTTGCCAACGAGAGCATGGACGAGTTCATGTCCCTTACTGGCAGCATGGACGTGGCCCTGCCCGAAAAGGAGGGGGCCGCCATGGAGGGCTGGGGGGGCAGCGAGGCGGAGAAGCACAGCCAGGTGGACAGTGGGGACAATCTCTCAGAAGAGCCCGAGATGGAAAGTCTCTTCCCTGCCCTGGCTTCTCTGGCCGTGGCCACTTCTGCCAACAATGAGGCATCCCCTGTGTCTTCCAGCGGCGTCACTTACTCTGTAAGTTACCAGGATTCCCCTCCACTCAATTTTCTTCCCTAACAGCTGTGGGAGGGTGGGTGTGTCCCACGAGCCTCAGTTCCCCAGAATGACCTCTGGTTTGTCACATCTTCCTCAGCACAGGGGTTGCCCTGGAGAAGCCGATTTGGGAAGGAAGACAGTAACTATACTGTACTAACCTAAAGAACACAGGCTTTGGAGTTCTAACCGTCCTGGGTTCAGTACCAGCTGAGGCACATCACTTTGTCTTTCCCTACCAGTTGAGTACCTTCCCTCCTGAGCTGTTCTCTGTATTAGTGAGTCCAGTCCCCCATGCCTAATATGCAGTGAACTGTCAGTCAATAGCAGCCTTAATGATGAGCATCTTGGCATACATTCAGGTCCAGCATCTTTTAAATACTTAAGTTTCCTTTCTTGCCAAAAAGTCTAAACCAAAGGATGTCAGCTGAATGGGATGTTTGCTGAGCCAGGGAATGGTGTATCCATTTTCCTTTAAAGAACTTATTATTTCTAACATATACATGCCCGTAGTTTAAAGAGTCAGACAAGGCTGAATAGGCAACCAGAAGTGGCCCCACCTGCTCCCATGGAGCTCTCCCCCAGAGGCAGTAGCAGTTACTTATTATGCCCAAATTATATTTTTAAGATTTTGTTTATTTATTCATGAAAGACATACAGAGAAAGGCAGAGACATAGGAGGAAGGAGAAGCAGGCTCCCTATAGGGAGCCCAATACGAAACTCGATCCCAGGACCCTGAGATCATGACCTGAGCTCAAGGCAGATGCTCAACCACTGAACCACCCAGGTGCCCCTTCTGCCCAAATTATATGGTGTTTACCCCCCTGTCTGTAAAGAACAGTATGTAAAGTATGTGAATAACATACTTGTGTTGCTACTTCTTGATCTTTATTGTCTTTTTCTTTAATCCCAGACATTCCACATCCACACCCTCACCACACAGTGACACCTTCCCAGCCCCATCCATCCACTACAGTTATAACTTTAGTTAAATGACTCTTTAGTGTTCACAGTAGTATAACAACATAATGTATATACCATGTAGGAAGATGCACTTATTTTTTTCTTTCCTGTACAAAAATTTTGTTTTCTCCACGTGCATCTTCATTTCCTTGTCTGTTTTCTTTTCCTGCGTTTGCTTCATATGAATCATCATTTCACTTCCCCATCCTCCAAGGTGTGCCAGTTTTCTAAATCTCTGCTGGAACATTCAGACACATCAGGTTTTCTGTTCATTTTGTGTGTCTCAAGAAGTATCTCTGGGGTCTTCTCCAGTCTGCTGCTCCCGATGGAGAGCTGTCGTCTTGGATTTTTCTCTGCCTTCACATAGAATTTATTTTTGCTTTTGGATGATCCAGCTGCATGAGCTGTAAACCTGATCTGAGGCCTTTATCCAGGGAGCTGTATTTTACACTTCATTTGACACCTCTGTTCAAGACAGGCAGTGGTCCTCGGGACCCCAAATGTTAGTTTTTCTTCCAGGGCTCCCTTACTGGGGATGAGGCTCTTTGGGGGTCCCCCTTAATGCAGGAAAGTCTCTTACTAGATTCCTTACCTTGGTGGAGAAGGACCCCAAAACCATTCAATCGAAGCTTACATTTTGCCAATTTGGGAGCTTCCTTCATGGCAAAAAGCCAGATTTGATATTTTCTTGCTTTTGTGGGTTAATTTTTAGCCTTGAAATGCTCCTTATTGGGCAGCCCCAGTGGTGCAGCGGTATAGCGCCGCCTGCAGCCTAGGGCGTGATCCTGGAGACCCTGGATTGAGTCCCACATCAGGCTCTCTGCATGGAGCCTGCTTCTCCCTCTGCCTGTGTCTCTGCCTCTCTCTCTCTCTGTGTCCCTATGAATAAATAAATAAATAATCTTAAAAAAATGCTCCTTATTTTTCTTGCATATCATTGCACCTTTTCATCAGGTGAGGTCAAGGTAGCAAGTCCAGCTTATGGCCAGAACCAGACTCCTAATCGTTTCCTCCATTCTTCCAGTCCGGTGTTCAGCAGGGAACAGGGAGGACCTCCAGCTAGTTATAACCCTCATCCACTCAGCAGGGATAATTAGTCTGTGCACCTTAGAGCATTGTTTTGTTTCATAAAAGGGAGAAAAGCAAAAAAACCTTTCATCATACAAAGTGAAAAGGTACTTTCTCAGGAAACAACAGAAATGAAATCAAAGACCTACCTGGCTCGGGGAGAGGATGTGGGCTTTTTGGTGGCAGCTGGAGAGGATGAGGAGGAGGGAAAACCTCTGGAATCTGACCTCTAGGAGGAGTTGGGGTGTAATTGTTTTTTCCTTCCCCTCCTGGGGGCCTGCAGCCAGAGCTCCTGGACCTGTACACGGTGAACCTGCATCGCATCGAGAAGGACGTCCAGAGGTGTGACCGCAACTATTGGTACTTCACGCCCGCCAACCTGGAGAAGCTGCGCAACATCATGTGCAGGTGGCTGGGGTGGGGAGTAGGGGGATCTGTAGGGGCATGGGAGGTGGTGGCAGAGGCTAGGGCTACAGGGAGCCCCCTGCCTCTACAGCTGGTACCTTGCCAATCTGGCACGTATTCCAGCCCACACTGCCAATAAGATAACAATCAGAGCAATGATAATAACAGAGAGCATTTATGAAGCACTTACTTACTGTATATCGGGTACTCTCTCCTGAGCCCTTTACTAACACTGTTTCACCTATTCCTCATAGTAAGCCTGTGGGGTAAGTATTACCCCCTTCTACAGGTGAGGAAATGGAGGTTGAGGGCTACCACGGTGGTCAAGTCCCCAACGGGGCAGTTACCTGAGCAGGAACTCATACTCACATCTCTCGGGCTCTAGAATATGTGCTTTATTTCCTTAAGCCAAGACCTGGAACTTCCTATTACTTTTCACTACATACTAAATATTTTATTTCTTAAAATATGAAAGTAACTCAAGCTTATTAAAAACCTAAATCAACTGGCGAAACCAGAAGTTCATAAGGTCTAAAGAGAAACTGTTTCCTTCTCCAGTCATAATTCCCCTCACGAGAAGAAACTACTGCTAACAATTTAGTGAATATCTTCCCTAGCTAGCTAGCTATGTTTAAAATATGTGTGAAAAAAAAAAATAAAATAAAATAAAATAAAATATGTGTGAAATCGCAGAATAGATAGTATATTATATATCACATGAGTACATATTTTAATGTTTTTTTTTAAAAATTTACCTATATGGGATGAATACTGTATTTTTATACAGCTTGCTTTATACGCTTAATAATGCATCCTGGACATTTCTCGATGCTCTTCTAACTGAGAGCTTCACAAATTACTAATGTAGCCCACAGGCCAAATCCAGGCCACCACTTATTTTTGTAAATAAAGTTTTATCAGAACTCATCCATGTGCTTTTGTTTGCATAGTATCTATGACTGCTTCTGCAGATTGAGTAGTTGAGACAGAGAACATAAGGTGTATAAAGCTGAAAGTAATTATTACCTGGACTTCTCAGGACAGGTTTGCCAACTCTTGCTCTAACTCATTTTTAACAACAAGTACTATATTCTATCTTACAGTCTCCTCTAGCAGTCATTGACCCCCAAATTGGAGTTGAGGAGATACAAATATAATGAACTTTAATATAGTATGCTACATTAGAATGAAGAGGTACTGAAGGCAAAGGAAACATAGACTGACTTTTGCTGGGTTATAACCTTGGGAGAAATCACGGAAGGCCTCATAGAGGTGGTGACATTGAAGATGGCTTTTGGCAAAATTAGGAGAGACTCAAGACAGCACTTAAAATATGCATACTCGGTGGTGAGGCCATCTGGGCTCAAATCCTGTCTCTGCCACTTATTATTAGGTGTATGACTCTATGCGTGTCACTTTTATCCGTGGGCTCATTCTCCTCATCTGTGAAATGGGATATAATAATACCTTTCTCATATGATTGAGAATTTCATGGTACAATACATGTTTAGTGGCTGAGTATACAGTAAATGCTCAGTAAATATCGTTATTATTAAGGGGGCAAATGGGAACTCCAGGTACAGAACTGGCAAAGCACAGGGGCATGAATGTGTGCCAGAGAAGAGGAAGTGCCAGGAAGTGATAATGGGACTGTGAAGATGGATAGGAAGGAGACACTGAATGCCTTGTACCCTTAGTGAAGGAGTTTGCACATTGTTTTGTCATGTAGTGGGAAGCCTGTGAACAAGTGGTGGACTCTCTGAGTTGGGCTTTAGGAAGGCCATTGTGGTGGCTGAGAATACGATGTTCGAAGAGAGTGAGACTGGGGAAAGGCATGCAGCAGGGAGCTGAAGGAGTGAGTAATTCAGGTGAGGGCTGGGGGACTGTGTAGGGAGGAGGGAGAGAATTGGGTTAGAGAGACGGGTCATGATTGCCATCCTTAGGCCCCTTGTCTCTCTCTTATAGCTACATCTGGCAGCACATTGAGATCGGCTATGTCCAGGGCATGTGTGACCTCCTAGCTCCATTGCTGGTCATCCTGGATGATGGTGAGTATGTCCTCCCCACTCCAGGGCCAGAGGTACAATTTTCTTACTACTGCATAGGAGGGATGTTAACCTCACTTTGTGACTCCGTGGAATGGGTCAGTACAGGTGCTCAGAGGACCTGTTGGTGAACACAACAAGGTCCTGGTGAAATAAAACATCTTATTTTTCCACATTAGCCAGGCCTAACACTTTTACTGCCAGGTGCCCAACACCCAGCCAGGCCTTTGCTAGCCACAGATTGTACAAATGTGAATGGAAACAAAGGAAAACCCAGGGTCAGATGTCTTCACTGGTGAATTCTACCAAACAATTATTTACAAATTCTTCAAAAAGATAGAATAGGAGGGAATACTTTCCAACTCACTCTATAGGACCATTCCTTATATGAGGGCCCACTGGTACCTTGGTACTAATACTAGACAAAGACATCACAAGAAAAAAACTACAAACTGATGTCCTTTATGAATATAGAGACAAAAATCCTGAGACACCTGGGTGGCTCAGTGGTTGAGCATTTACCTTTGGCTTAGATTGTGATCTTGGGGTCCTGGGATCAAGTCCTGCATCCATCGAGCTCCCCACAGGGAGCCTGCTTCTCCCTCTGCCTGTGTCTCTGCCTCTCTCTGTGTCTCTCATGAATAAATAAAATCTTAAAAAAAAAATAAAGAGAAAAGTCCTTAGCCAAACAGTGAATTGAATCCAGCAAGATGTAAGGAGGACTATTTACCATGACCCCATAGAATTTATCCCAGGAACACAGGCTGGTTCAATGAATGAAAATGAATCAGTGTAATTCACCATATTAATAGAATAAAATAACACAGTTGTCTTAGTTGACAAGGAAATGGCATTTGACCAAATCTGACACCCTTCCATATTAAAAACACTCAACAAACTAGGAATAG
This sequence comes from Vulpes lagopus, assembly GCF_018345385.1. Lineage (NCBI taxonomy): Eukaryota > Metazoa > Chordata > Mammalia > Carnivora > Canidae > Vulpes > Vulpes lagopus. The sequence goes on along the minus strand of NC_054837.1, from coordinate 17,746,429 downwards.
AAGGAAACTTCCTAAACATAAAAGGTACGTAAGAAAAAACTACAACTAGTTCGTACTCAAGGTGAAAGACTGATTGCTGTCCTCCTAAGATCAGAAGTAAGGTAAGGATGTCCACTTTTGCTACAAAAAAGGTTCTAGACAGGACAATTAGGGAAACAAAAGAAACAAAAGGTAGCCATACTGGAAAGGAGATAAAACTGTCTATTGCAGATGATGTGATTTTTGTATATAGTAATCCTAAGGAATAAGAAAAAAAAGTATTAGAGGAGCCACCTGGGTGGCTCAGTCTGTTAAGTGTCTGACTCCTGATTTCAACTCAGGTCATGATCTCAGGGTTGTGAAAGCGAGCTTCGTGTTGGGCTCCACACTAGGGATGGAGCCTGCTTGATTTTCTCTCCCTCTTTCGCTGCCACTCCCCCTCTAAAAAAATACTGGAACTAATAAAAAAAAGTTCAGCAAGGTTGCAAGATACAATATGTATATACAAAAGTCAGTTGTATTTCTTTAGGAAGGCAATCCCATTTGTAATAGCATCTAAAATAAGACTTATATTAATTTAAGAGAGGAAGTGAAAGATTTGCTGGTTCAGTTCTAGACCACTGTGATACAGTGAAGATCTCAATAAAGTGAGTCAAATGAATTTTTAGATTTCCCAGTGCATATACAAATTATATTTATACCATACTATAGTTTATTAAGTGTGCAGTAGCACAGTTCAAAAATAACGTACATACCTTAATTTAAAAATATTTTATTGCTAAAAAATTATGAACAATCATCTGAGCTTCCAGCAAGTCATAATCACTGATTAAAGGTCACTGTAACAAATACAATGATAATGAAAATGTTTGAAACATGGCAAGAATTACCAAAATGTGACAGAGACACGAGGTGAGCAAATGCTGTTGGAAAAATGACATCAGTAGACTTGCTTGATGCAGGGTTGCCACAAACCTTCAATTTGTAAAAAAAAAAAAAAAAAAGCAGTATTAGAAAAGTGTGATAAATCAAGGTATGCCTGTATACCAAGACTGTAAAATCTGTAAAATATTGTTTAAAAAATTAAAGATCTAGGACACCTGGGTGGCTCAGTGGTTGGGCATCTGCCTTCAGCTCAGGGCATGACCTGGGGTCTTGGGATCGAGTTCTGCATCAGGCTCCTTGTAAGGAGCCTACTTCTCCCTCCTATGTCTCTGCCTCTCTCTGTGTGTCTCTCACGAATAAAGAAAGAAAATATTTTTAAAAATTAAAAAATTAAACATCTAAATAAATGGAAAGACACCTCATGTTTATGGATCAGAAGACTTAGTAGTGTTAAGATGGCAGTACTCTCCAAATTGAGCTAGGTTCAGTGTGATCCTGTCAACATCCCAGCTGCATTTTTTTTTTTTTTGTACAAATGGGCAAGCAGATGCTAAAACTCATTTGATAATGCAAGGGATGAAAATCAATTTTGAAAAAGAAGATGTTAGAGGACATACAGTTCCCAATTTCAAAACCTACTAGAATATTATAGTAATCAATAGAGTGTGATATTGACAAGGATAGACCTTGTAGATGAGTAAAATAAAATTGGAAGTCCAGAAAGAAGCATTTCTGGTATTTATGTCAGTTGATTTTGACAAGGGTGCCAAGACATTTCAGCTCAGTGAAGAAAGAAGAGTCTTTTCAACATATGATGTTGAAACAACCAAATATCCACATGCACAAAATTGAACTCAAACTCCTACTTCATACTATATAAAAACTACTAACTCAAAATGGATCATGGACCTAAATATAAGAGTAAAAACTGTAAAATTATTAGAAAAAAACAGGCATACATCTTTGTGACCTTGGGTGTAAAGCAGCGATTTCTTAGTTATGACACCAAAAGAATATAGTGGCATAATTAAAAATAAATTGGACTGGGGACACCCAGGTGGCTCAGTGGTTGACCATCTGCCTTTGGCTCAGGGTGGCATCCCAAAGTCCCAGGATCAAGTCCTGCATCGGGCTCCCTGTATGGAGCCTGCTTCTCCCTCTGTCTATGTCTCTGCCTATCTCTGTGTGTCTCTCATGAATAAATAAATAAAATTTTAAAAAAAGAAATAAATAAATTGGACTTAACAAAATAAAATCTATTGTGCTTTAAAGGACACCAGATGTTAGAAGAGGGAGAAAAAGGTACCCTTTTCAAACAAATTTTTCTAAATGCTGGCTGAAACAATATGAAACTGGTTTCTTTACTGCAGGACTTCTCAGAGCCTTTAATTTCTCAATATATGTAGACCCTCTCTAGCATTTCCCAGTTATTGGACCCTTTCTTTGCATAATTCTTTGCCTGTTAGCACCCTTCCAGTATTGACAATTGCCATTTTAATTCAGTGGTTCCCAGACTTCAGAATCCCATGAACTGTTAGAATTTCAAAAAAGAAAAAAGTTTGGGACCAACAAAACATCATCAACTTTTTATTAGAGTAAATTGGGATCTTTTAAAAGACTATCTGGGGGCTTCTGGCTGGCTGAGTTGGTGAAGCATCTGACTCTTTGTTTCAGCTTGGGTCATGATCTCAGGGTTGTGAAATCAAGCCCCGAGTTGGGCTCCACACTCAATGAGGAGTCTGCTTGAGATTCTCTTCCTCTCTCTCCCTCTGCCCCTCCCCTGCTCTCTTTCTAAAATAAGTAAATAAATCTTTAAACAAAAATAAAAAGAACGTCTGGTGTCAGCATCATCTCTTAAAAGAAAGGCCATTTCAGCCCCTCGCAGGTGGGCAGTACTTAATGACTGCAGAGCTCTCTCTGAAGTGGGATACATTGATGCTCCCTCCTCTGCATGTTTCTCCTCTGGCTGTGGACTTCAGGAACCGGCTCCAGGCCTTCGACCTTGGGATCACCTTGGGAGCTCGGGTTCCTTGGGCACTGGCAGAGGTGACTGTTTCTTCTGTGCTCTTTCCCCAGAGGCCCTTGCCTTCAGCTGCTTCACGGAGCTCATGAAGAGGATGAACCAGAACTTCCCCCATGGAGGTGCCATGGACACACACTTTGCCAACATGAGGTCACTGATCCAGGTATGACCAGTCCTATTCAATAATATACCTTCTTCCGCTTCAGCCTAATGGACCTCAAATCAACGTAACAGCCATGCTTAGCCTAACTCAACTCAATTCAGTTCATTTTAACTCAGATCAGCTCCACTGGATTCATTCTCACTGAGCATTTATTCAGTCCAGGCACTGTAGCTACAGTAATAAACAAAATATGGCTCTCGGCCTTAAAAAGATGCTTGCTTGTACTGATCCTTTCCCTCAAAATAACATTTGGGTATATTTCTCACACACACAGCTTTATTGAGCTATAATTCACATACCATGCAATTGACCCTTTTTAAATATACAATCCAATGGTTTCTAGAATAATCTCAGTGGTGAAACCATCACTAATTTCAGAACCTTTTCAGCACCCCAAAAAGAAACCCCAGTAACCACGGTAACATAATTTCCTCTCCCTAGCTCCTGGCAACCATTAATCTACTTTCTTTCTCCATCGGTTTACCTATTCTGGACATTTCATAGAAATGCAGTAACATAACTTCTGTGTCTGGCTTCTCTCACTTAGCATCATGTTTTCAAAGTGCCTCAACATTGTAGTGTGTGTCAATAGGCCATTCCTTTTTATTGTCAAATGATGTTCCATTGGATGGCTCTGCCACATTTTGTTTATCCAGTCATTCATTGATGGACGTTTGGGTTGTTTCTACCCTTGGGCTGTTGGGAATTGTGCACTGTGAACATTCGTGTACAGGTTTTTATGTGGCCGTCCATTTTCATTTCTCCTAGTGATATACTTAGGAGTGATATTACAGCTGCACCACGTTACGTTCCCACCAGCCACATACAGGGGTTCCAGTTTCTCCCCGGCCTCACTAACACCTTGTTGTCTGCCATTTTGACCCTTATCGTCCTGGTGGGTGTGGAGTGATATCTCATCATGGTTTTGATTTGCATTTTCCTGACTAATCATGCCGAGCATCTCTTATGTGCTTTATGGTTATTTGCATATCTTCTCTGGGGACACAACTGGGTTGACCTGAGCTGGGTCAATTCTCACTTCAAATCTTTGGCCCATTGTTTAACTCCAGCTGGTCTAAGGGGTTGAATGGCATCCAGTCTGAAGGTGGACCACCCTTTATTCAGTGGACCCTTCTGGTGTAGCCTCCTGCCGGGAGGCTGATGCCAACCTTTTCTCCCTTGTGCAGATTCTGGACTCAGAGCTCTTTGAGCTGATGCATCAGAACGGGGACTACACTCACTTCTACTTCTGCTACCGCTGGTTCCTGCTGGATTTCAAGCGAGGTATTGACTTCAAACCAGGGACTTGTTCCCAGACTCTGCAGTAGAATCTCAGGGGAAGAAAGGTGCCATGGAGGCAAGCTGGGAGTGTTGGAGTGAAGCTGGAAGAAGAGAGTAACACCCATCTGTCGAGTTCTGTTGACTCACCTGCCCTATTTTGTAACAACACTACGCAGTAGGTGTTGTCATGGTTCCTATTTTACAGATGAGGAAATTTAGGCCAAGAATTCAATTCAGGGATAGAACCAGTAGAGACAGGATCTTAGGCCACCTCTGTCCACCTCCTAAGTCCAGTTAGTTCCTACCTGTTCTGTTATGCTGCTTATCAGAGGCAAGGCACCCCTTGTCCTGTGCAGCATGGTGCCCATGTGACTTAGAAATGGGGTATAGCACTGCACACTGGTATTGTGCAAAATGAGGGTGATGCTGATAAGAGTATCTACCCTGCAGGGAGGTGTTTACTAAATGCCAGGCAGTGCGCTGAGCCATTTCTATGTACTTTCTCTTCAAGCCTCACCCTGCTTACAGAGGAGGAGAGGAAGAGGCTGGTGTCAGGGAAGTAACTAGCCCAAGGTCACCTTGCCAGTAAGCTGTGGGACTGGATTCGGACTGAGTTTATTGAGTACAGGAAGCCGTCTCTCTACCACCGCTCTCTCTAGTTTCTTGGCTAGCCCCAGTGGCAGCCGCCAGCTCTGCCTGTGTGCAGAGGCCAGGGGATACCCCCATGGGTGCTAAAGGAGTTGTTAGGTACAGGGAGAAGGGGGGACATCGGTCAAGGAGCAGAGCAGGGATAGGTCAGTGTAAATTAAAGCTGACCATGCTCAGTTTCTCCCCTACAGAAGCTGGAAACTTAGAACCCCACTAGTCTGCACTGACAGTTGGGGAAACTGAGGCTTCTGATGGTCAAATGGCAAGTCCAGGCCTCCTACCTCCTGACCTGAGCTCTGTCTGTTGTCTGCTGCACGAGGGCAGAAGTACAGGGCACAGCTGGCCTGGGATTTTCCCAGAGGGAGGGCAACACTGTGAGCTCTGTGGCTGACCCTCTCCCCACGCATGTGCGTGCTGGGTGTCTTGGCAGAACTCGTCTACGATGACGTCTTCTCTGTCTGGGAGACCATCTGGGCAGCCAAGCACGTCTCGTCCGCCCACTATGTCCTGTTCATTGCACTGGCTCTGGTCGAGGTCTACCGTGACATCATCTTGGAGAACAATATGGATTTCACGGACATCATCAAATTCTTTAACGGTACCTGCATGACCAGAGTGTCATCGGTGGGGTGCGGACTTCTGACAGGCCCCGTCCTGGGGCCTCAGAGGGTGGGAGATGTGTTCAGATTGACACATAGTAAAGGGGATATACAGAGGTTCCATCTGCTTCTTGTGTCTATTTCCAAATGGGTGAGCTGACATCTTGTAACACAGAGAATTAATTTTTCTCAGGAATCTAGCAGAAGGAGCATGGGTGTTGAAATGAGGCTCAGGGGTAAACCTGCCTCTGCCACTAACCAGCTGTGCCCATGGATAAGTCACCCCTCCTCTTTCTAAGTGTCACTTTCTCATCTGTCAAATGGGGTAAAAGTGTCTGCTTTGAAGGGCTGATATGCACAAAAGCAGCTGCAAGGAGGCATTTGAAATGGTGTGAGAAAGGCACAGCCTTTGAAGTCAAACAGGTATGGATTCTGATCTCAGTCACTTGGGAGCTATGTGACCTTGGGCAAGTGACTGCATGTCTATGGGCTTCAGGTTCCTTGGGGATAGAATGATACTAACACCTCCCTCACAGAGATATTGGAACAATTAAATGAGACAACATGAATAAAGCCTACACGTGATACCCACCCAGCTCATAGGAGGGGCCCTGTAGCTGGAAGTTCTTGCTACTATTATCACTATTTAAAATTTTAGAAAACTAAAGATAATTTTGAAAAAAGAAAAAGAAGAAAAAGAAAAGCTGCCTTTGACCTTATACCAGAAACCATTTTTTAAAGATTTTATTTTTTAAGTAATCTCTACACCCAATGTGAGGCTGGAACTCACAACTCCAAGATCAAGAGTCTCACACTCTCTCAACTGAGCCTGCCAGGCACCTCAGAAACATTATTTTTTAAAAATCTTTTTATTTTGAAATAAGTGTAAATTTAGAGAGAAGTTGCAGAGATAGTACAAAGAGTTCTTGATACCCTCCACTCAGCCACCCCTAACGTCTCTATGTTACCTGGTCCTAGAACATTTGTCATGACTAAGAAGTAAACATTGGTACTCTTAACTAAACTACAGACTTTGATTTTGCCTTTTTTTAAAGATCTTTTTATTATTTGGGAGAGAGAGGAAGAGGACATAAGCAGGGAAAGGGGCAGAGGGAGTGAAAGAAGCAGACTCTCCATTGAGCAGGGAGCTGGATGCTGGACTTGATCCCAGGACCCCAAGATCATGACCTGAGCCAAAGGCAGATGCGTAACCAACAGAACCACCCAGGCACCCTTTGCGTGGTTTTGAAGCGATGCCCTTTTTCTGCTCTAGCATCCAACCCAAGAAATCACATGGCATTTACCGGGTTCATTGAAAAAACTTTTTCCCATCTCATCTTTTCCACAGTCAAAAGAGAATAATATTTTTATTTCATTCTTAGATAAGTACAGTGATTAATGGGATTATGTACCTGTTGGCTTTGTACAGCTTCCCAAACCTTGGAACCAGATTGAACACTATCACCTTCACTTATTTCCTGTTCCACAGTGATTTTCATGTGGCTTTTGCTTTTTTCTCAAACTTGGTTTTTCAATTGCTTGCAGAAAAACCTAGCATTGCAAAGATATAAAGTCATTGATAGGAATGCAGTACAATTTGTGACCTCCCTGGCACCATACTGGTTTGTGGGGTGTTGGACAGATGTGGAATATTATTTTGTCTCCCTCACAATCTCCGTGAGTTCCCAGTGGCATCCTGGGGTACCTTGGTAGCTAGTTTGGAAATCATAGTCTTAGTGCATTTTTCCTCCAATAAATGATTTATGATAAACATCTGGTTTAGGATTATTCTGCTTTAAAGATCTGATCAGGGGTGCCTAGGTGGCTCAATCGGTTAAGTGTCTGCCTTCAGCTCAGGTCATGATCTCAGGGTCCTGGCATAGAGCTCCAGGTTGGGCTCCATGCTCAGCAGGGAGTCTGCCTCTCCCTCTCCTGCTCTCCCTGCTTGTGCTGTCTCTGTGTCTCTCTCAAAAGAATAAATCTTAAGAAAAAAGATGCAATCATTTTATGTAGCTCTTAATAAAATTACTTTTACGTTCTCCTTTCCCCTTCCATATCCTTTAGTACCTTTTAACATTTGGCTGTGTGCCCAGCATTGCTTTCTTTAAAAAAAAAAAAAAAAGATTTTATTTGTTCATAAGAAACACATACACACAGAGGGAGAGAGAGAGAGAGAGAGAGAGAGAGAGAGAGAGAGAGAAGCAGAGGGAGAAGCAGGCTCCATGCAAGGAGCCGGATGTGGGACTGGATCCCGGGTCTCCAGGATCACACCCTGGGCTGAAGGAGGCTCTAAACTGCTGAGCCACCCGGGCTTCCCTCAACATTGCTTTCTTAAGAGGTCCCCAGTCATGGTATTTATATAAAGGGGCTGGGAAGACCTAACTTTTTGTAGGTGAACCCACATCCTCTTGTTTGATCTCACAGCAGCCTTGTGAAACAGATACTGTTGTCATCCCCATTTTCCAGATGAGGAGACCAGGGTCCAAAGTGGCAGGACTTTCCCCACAGTCTCTGCTTCCAGCGCTGCTCTGGGGATGATGCCAGATGATGATGGTGGGAATGCCCCAGAGCCCCCGTGCCCCTATCAAATCTGAGACTGAGGCTTGCGGATGGACACAGCAGGAGGCTCATAAGATCTTGCCTTCTGCTCTTTCAGAAATGGCCGAGCGACACAACACCAAACACGTCCTGAAGCTGGCCCGGGACCTCGTGTACAAGGTGCAGACACTGATCGAGAACAAGTGAGGGCCTGCTCACCCGGGCAATGTCAACCGAGCCACCACCCACCCGTCCATCCTGCTTTTCCTCCCGGCCACCCCGGGAGCGAGGTCCTGGTGTCTGTTCATGAGCATGGACTTCTGTGCAAAGAGAAACTACCCCAACTTTGGCCACCAGGCAGATGGGGTCAGGGGGTTGCCCCTTTGGTTCAGCCTTACGTTTTCCTGTTTGACCAAAGATTGTCCAAGTCTGGGATTTCTCCCTTGTTGGAATTGGGGTGTGTCAGTGGATGGAGGGAACATTTTCATGAGTGGCCTCCAGAATGGTTGCCTCTCTCTTGTTCTGTCCCAATCCCTCCAAACGGTTTTGTCAGCTGAGACTTAGGGGAGGGAGGTTTTCTGGGGGGGAATTGGTGTAGGAGAGGCCTGTGGGGCTTACCTCTGTACTCTGAGAAGGGCGTTTGGAGATGTTCCAGAACATGGCTGGAAGGCTGGCTTGGAGCAGTTTCTGCACCCTGGTACCATTGACATTTGGTCTGGGTAATTCTTATTTGAGAGGGGCTATGTGTTGTAGGATGTTGAGCACCATACCTGGCCTCTACCCGCCAGATGCCAGTAACACCCCCTCCCCAACCCAGTTGAGACAACCCAAAACATTTCCAGATATTGCCAAATATCCCCATTTGAGAACCACTAGCATAGAGGCGGGGCTACGAATATATCTCTCTCCCCACTTTTTCTTTACTGCCTATGTCCTAAGACTTCCTCCTGTTCAGAAAAGGCACAAGGGAGTCCACATCCCTCTTGGGGTCTAGATTCCATTTGTTGTATTCTCTCATTTTTTTTCTCCTCCACCTGACCCCAGGAGAGATTTCTTCTTTTCAAGAGAGGCCTCCCCTTGGAAGGGCAATGGAGCATGAGAAATGTCTATAGGTATGCGACAGCTTGAGGCTCCTCTTGGTCCTGCCCAGGCACCCCCCACCCCAGGCCGGGCAGAGCGCACGTCCCCTTCTTTGGCTCCTAGGGAAGACCTCACCTCTCCTTCTGCACATTGAGGCTGGTGCTCCAGAAGCTTGGAAGGTGTGTGTTGGTAAAGGCCACTTCTAGAGTGTCCTTCTGATAGAGCAGTCCTGCCAATTCTCTTCTGAAGAATGCACGGGAATCGAGAGAAACAGAGTCAGATTGGAATGCTCATCCCCAGCATGGCAGGTAGGGTTTTGGCAAGGTTGGAGACTCAAAGCACATCACAGTGTTCATAGAAAGGATCCATTAGTCCTCAGTCCTGAGGAGGGACTCAAACCAGGAGGGAGAGGAATCCCTGCCCGTGGGCTTGTGAGGGCTCTTCCCTTGGCCCTAGTGCCTTTGCTGCATCCAACCCTCCTAGTCCTTGACATGGGGCCTCTTGAGCAGGATGGACCTAAATGACCCTTGCCTCCAAGGAGTGTGCTCCGTGACAGTTGTATCTCCTCGCTGTGGTCTGTAACCTTCCCAAGATGGGGGGAAAATGTGCGAAAGGCCCCTCCAGATCAAAATTTACCCAGCTGCTCTGCTATTCCTTACAGAGGACATTATTCTAGCAAGATCCGGGTCGTAGACCTTCTGATTCTTATTTATTTTTTCGACAAAGTAGTCACAAAGTACAGCACACAATCCCTTCTCCGCCTTCTCTCTCATGGTGTTCCAGAGAAGTGTCCATGGTTGTGATTTGGAACAATTCCTATTTATTCAGCTTAATTGTGCTTATTTTGGTCCCCGTATATTGCGTGCGTCCTTGTGTCCTGGAATCGAGTGTGTGGGAGTCGTTCTGTCTGTGGAATGCCCTCCTCCTTTTCTCAGTGTTGCCAACATATCTTGTAACTGTTTACTGAAGAGTTGTGTCTATATATGGAGAAAAAATATATAAACAGAGAAATGTGTGAATATGGGTTATTTTTCATTTCCACATTTCGGGAATTTTTTTAATATGAAGGAAGGAAATGTTTGGTTTTAAAGACTGTGTCCTCCCAACCCCACCCCAGTGACCTAGACCCAGAGGGGGACAAAGTCTCATTATAGCTGCCTGGTCTTTCCCCAGGAGGTTTAAGGCAAGTGAAATACTTCTCACTCCCTCGTCTCAGTTAGCTATCAGCATGAGTCATGCTGCATGACAAACCACCCCACAACTTAGTGGCCTCACACTGCCATTTACTTAGCTTATGATTCTCTGGGACAGTATGGGCTGGAAGGGTCTCCTGGTCTGTGGTGGACTTCTTCATGTGTCTGTAGTCAGCTGTTGGCCAACGAGGTGACTCTGCTTCTGACAGGTGCTTGACTGTTGGCAGGGAAAGTGGACCATGTGTCTCTCATTCCCTGGCAGCCCAGCTCAGGCTCATTTATGTGGCCATGGTGGCACTTTTCAAGACAGCAAGGAGGAGTGTGCAAGGCCTTTTGAGACCTAGGCTTGGAATTGGCCTGAGGTTCTTTCTGCTGCATTCTTTTGCTCAGAGTAAGTCACGTGTCTGAATACAGATTCAAAGGGGGGGGTATCGATTCTACCATTTGGTGGGTGGCTTTGCAAAGAGACATGAAAAAGGAGTATGGATACAGGCACAGAAATAATTGAGGCCATTTTTGCAAATCGTCTACCTGATGCCCCAAGAGGGGTCCCCAGATGGTCAGCCATTTGCCTCGGGGTCATACCTTCAAGTTGGCACCTACAGAGGGAGCTTATCTCTCACCCCTGATGTTCCCATGGACCACCAGCTTATCCCCCTTGACACCCACAAGTTCTCGCTTGTGGCTACCATTCAGAACGCTAGTCATCAAGCAACGGGGACCTCTCGTGGGTGTCCACCCCTAGCAGCCACTAAACATGGGCCAAGGGAAGCAACTAACTTTCAGCTGCAGAAGCAAAACTTGATTTAATCTAATGAGCACCCATGAAAACTTCAGGTTTTATATAGAAAAAGTTAGATTTCCAGGGCTCCTGGGTGGCTCAGTAGTTGAACATCTGCCTTTGGCTCAGGATGTGATCCCGGGTCCTGGGATGGAGTCCCTCATGGGGCTCCCCACAGGGAGCCTGCTTCTCCCTCTGCCTGTATCTCTGCCTCTCTCTCTGTCTCTCATGAATAAGTAAATAAAATCTTTAAAAAGAAAGAAAGAAAGAAAGAAAGAAAGAAAGAAAGAAAGAAAGAAAGAAAGAAAGAAAGAAAGAAAGAAAGAAAGAAAGAGAAAGAAAGAAAGAAAGAAAGAAAGAAAGAAAGAAAGAAAGAAAAGAAAGAGAAAGAAAGAAAGAAAAAGAGAAAGAAAAAGAGAAAGAGAAAGAAAAAGTTAGATTTCCAAATAAGCCAGCAAAGTAGGGGCAGAGTTTGCAGGTAGCATTGGCAGCCTGAGTGAGCCTAGTCAGAATGTTCTTAGAAGACTGCCAGTAGCGATAAGTCTGAAGCCACACAGCAGCAGGCAGGTGGGGATGTGTCTTTGGCCAAACCAGACAGGGGCTTTCTTGGCGGAAGATCTGCTCCTTCCTGGGGGGTGTTTCGAGAGCAAAGACGGGTCCTGATGTGCTGACCATGCTTTAGAGACCTGCCCTGTCTCATTTCCCCAACTCTAGCCAGAGCTTGGTACATGTGGCTGTCCTCTTGGAGCACCTCCACTATTGCTTGAAGCTAGCTGCCTGCCACCACCAGACCCAGGCAGTGCCAGCCCACTGGTTATGCGTGCACAGATGCCTGGTTACAGGCACTGTTGACTTACAGCCATTGATGTATAGGAAAAGAAATCTTAAGAGAATATATTTGTTGTGAAGGTTTTCCTAAGTGCGTGCATTTGAGCATAGATATGAAAAGCTAAGTCTTGGATTACTAAGATGACTGAGTGGTTGGGATGGAGAAGTGGTCTTTGTTTCTTTGTTTATAAAACACAGAGTTGTGGCTGGACTCCTGCCATCTTCTTCCTTCTCCTAACCCTTCTTACTTCTTTCTCTTTCCCCCCCTCCAGCACCCCTCCTCCGCCCCATCCCCAGATTCCCCTCTCTCCTTCTGCCTCATTTCCTTGGAGCTAAGAGCATTTGGATAGTGTCTTGCCCACAGTTTCTACTAGATGATCCTGTTGCTCAGAACAAGCCCCCAGGGTGAAGGCCCTTTGGGCTGTTTTGCTGTTCCTTAATGCCATGTTCCAGCCACGCTTCATTGGCTTTTCATGGAGAGTTTGCCCTTTGGCTTACAGGGGAGGCCCCAAGGCTATTGAGAAGCACTTCTCTGTGCAAAGAGCTTGGGAGGCCCTGACCATCCCATTTTAGGATGCCCGGGAGGCATTTCTGCATCTGGTGTCCTTTTCCTTCTCCCCCTCCCCCACCTCCCCTCCCAGGTCTGAGGTCCCAGGAGCCCTGAGGTGGTGTGGTCAAGGAGAGTGGGAAGAAGCTCTTTGAATTTCCACTCTTAAGTCTGGAGGACATCAGACCCATCAACCACTGAGTTTTCTCCCACACTTTTTATTTTTTTATTTTTATTTTTTTCTCCCACACTTTAAAAAAAAAAAAGATTATTTATTTATTTGAGAGAGAGAATGAGAACACAAGCAGAGGGAGGGGCAGAGGGAGGGGCAGAGGGAGAAGTAGACTCCCCACTAAGCAGGGAGCCTGACCTGGACTTGATCCTAGGACCCTGAGATCATGACCTGAACCCAACGCAGATGCTTAACCAACTGAGCCACCCGGGTGCCCCTTCTCCCACATTTTGCAATAGCATTTTCAGCTCAGGTCACCTGCAGCCCACCTTTCTGATTCTGACCATGTCTGTGCACCACCTGCATGATTGGATCTTTACTAGTTTTCTTTAAACCAACAATGTTTTTAGATTTCTGACTATGGGAAGCCAGTATCATTTACATAAACAGAAGATAATTGTAAAAATAAATATGATTATTTTCCCACAATACTATTTGCCACCCAAAAAGGCTTTGAGCCTAAATCCCGCTCTCTTTGTTGAAAAGAGATGTAGCAAGAGTTTGAGAAAGGATGTGAAAGACATGCTGGCACCAAATGAGCCTTTCTTTCTGGTGGACATAAAGGACGATTGAAGCAGGAATGGCTTTCTCATCGTGCCGACTAAAATCCTATACCATATCTCTGTCCACATGTTTGGGGAGTGATGATTTCGGATCCCCAATCTGCCACGTCCTAGCTGTGTGGCCTTGAGCAAAGAACTGTACCTCTCTGAGCCTTTGTTTTCACTTCTGTGAACTGGAGATAATGCCTCCCATTATTCTAGATGCAGGCCTGGCTCCCTTCATTCACTGGGACCCTTTATTCCTCAGCATCTCTGGGGGATGGTTTCCTGGTTGAGACTTTGGTGTCCCTGAATTTCCAGCATCTACCTAGCTCAGGTTCTCTTCTCAGGTGAGTCTTTGAAACCTAAGAGAATATGGCTCCTGGAGGAGAGCTCAGGAGTGGATGAGCCCCCAGCCCTCTTGGGCTGTGACCAAGGAGCACAGCAGTTAGGTGTGGTGAGGCCATCAGTTCTTGGCAGGAGCAAAGCCCACGCTGACGCTGCAGCTGCAGTTCGCATCTGATTTTGCTGAGTCAGGAAAAAGCTTACAGGTCTCTCTGCTTTTGGCTTTTAAGCCACCAGCCTCCCTGAGAGCGTGAGTGGAGGACAGGTGGAGAGGAGAGGAGCACAATTTGATCTTTTTGGAGTGCCAGCTTGCCTGTTGGCTAAATCAAACCTTAGCAGAATTCAAATGACCCACGGGACCATGCAGTTCCCTGGGGATTTTCCATTACATCAGATGTTGTGTAGGAATTCTCTGGTATCTTCTTGGCTCCCTTTGTTAAGAGTGATTTCCAGCCTTTGTAGACACAGGGCTTCTTGAAACAGCGGACGCCCCTTGCTGTGATCAAGAGAAAGTAAGACTGAGCAATCCCGTTGCCTCCAATAAAGATGGAGTCTCCCTGTAAATTGTTCTGCGTTAAGGGCTAGAGAACCGGCTCCCTTTGGCATTGCTGAAACAGTTCAAAGGGAAAATTAAGGGACTTGGGGGCCAGGAAGAGGTTATTACAGAGGACATGTGGGTGTCAGGGGCTGGGGGCTGATTTTGGGCTTTTACTCAGTGGCATCCACTTGCTGCTTTTTGCACTGGGATACTGCTTGGGTCTCGAGGGGGTCTTACAAGGGAGACTGACTTGCATGGAAGTGTTCCTGCTGATATCAAAACATTGCCTCTGGGTCCTTTTGAGCACCGTGTGATGGCTTCCTAGGATTTCTATTTATTCCATTATTCTATTCCTTTTCTTTTTTCTTTTTTTAAGATTATTTATTTTAGAGAGAGAGTGTGTGTATGCAAGCAAGGGGAGGAGCAGAGGGAGAGAGAGAATCCTCAAGCCAAGTCCCCGGTGAGCATGGAACATGACAGAGCGTGGGGCTAAACCCCAGAACCCTGGGATCATGACCTGAGCCAAAATCAAGAGTCAAGACGCTTAATCAACTGAGCCACCCAGGAGCCCCTCTAGTGCTTTTTTCTTAAAAAGCTGTCAAGTTGTCTTGATTGTTCTTTCTGGAAGAGGAATGCAAGCTGCATTCTCTGCAGTCTGTGTGTTTTCAAGATAATGGAGTCATTTGGGGGATTGCTTATGGATGTTCTTGGTTGAGCATTTATTTATTTATTTAAAAGATTTTATTTTATTTACTCATAAGAGACACACAGAGAGAGGCAGAGACAGGCAGAGGGGAGGCAGGCTCCCTGAAGGGAGCCCAATGCAGGACTCGACTCTGGATCTTGGGATCACGCCCCGAGCCGAAGGCAGATGCTCAACCGCTAAGCCACCCAGGCATCCCTTGGTTGAGCATTTAAAAGCCAAAAGAGAGGGATCCCTGGATGGCGCAGTGGTTTAGCGCTGCCTTCGGCCCAGGGCATGATCTTGCCAGTCCCGGGATTGAGTCCCACATCAGGTTCCCTGCATGGAACCTGCTTCTCCCTCTGCCTGTGTCTCTGCCTCTCTCTCTCTCTCTTTCTCTTTCTCTCTCTGTCTCTCATGAATAAATAAAATCTTTTTAAAAATTTAAAAAATAAAAATAAAAGCCAAAAGAGTTTGACAAAGATAAGCTAGGTCGGGCAGAGGGTGAAAATCCCAGTTTTATTTTGCCCCCACCATAGAGTCTGACAGACCTGGGTTCAAATCCTAGTCGACTGTGCAGACTTAGGCAAGTGACTGTACCTCTCTGAACCTCAGTTTTCACATCTATGAACTGGGGATAGTAAAGCTACCCTTCAAAAGGAGGCTGGGCATCAGATGTTTTTGCCTACCCAGCATCCTTCCCCTGGTCCAGTACCAGCACCTTCTCCCATCTTCTGCATTACAACCATGGTCTTCTGTAAGACTGCCGATATGCCCCTCCCCCTAGGGGGCGCGTGACTCTGTCATGGCCAATCAGATTCCTTCTTTGGGAACAGAGCCATTTACCCTTTTCTTCTGCAGTGGCCAAGGTAGAAGGATGGCAGCCTGGAGCTGCCTTTGACCATGTCTCCTGTGAGTAGGGGAGCAGGCATGGCTGGATCCAGGTGTTCAGACGATGTCCTTAGAGCTCCACCTCTGTCCATGTCAGGGTTCTGCTCTCTTCCATGCTGGCATACACCGGTTCCGTGCCCATCTCTGAATCAGTCTCTCCAACCTGGCTTTATTGGATGGAAGAACTCATTTATCCATAATACAGGATAGTCAGAGAATTTGCTGAGTGTTATCTCCCAAGGGAAGATTAAGATGCTGCTCCCAAAGAAGGGCAGTGGGTCGTGATAAGCTAAAGCAATAGATTGACTTGAGCATCCCTGGCAGGGAGAGTGTGTACATGAGGTGGAAGTGTGAAGAGGCCTTCCCTAGGCCCAGGATTTAGTATAGTAGAAGAGGCACAGGGGTTGGGTGTGTGACAAGAAAGAGGCTGAAGAGAGATGGGATCCAGAAGGGCCTCTTGTGCCCCAAGTAACAGTGAAATCCCCACATCAGTGGGACTGTTTGCATGGAGAGATGAGACAGGTCCCCCCATCCCCACCCCAACACGGGCCACACTTTTATACAAACTCTTCTTGTACATATGGGCACTCACTGAATATTTGATTGGAAAATAAATAATTCTCAAATTCTCCAAGAAAAAAGGAGTTAGAAAGATGGCGGGGTACAAAAGAGAACATGCGCATGTCTATTGAACAATGCAGTATTAGAGGGACAGGTTGGACTCAGAATTGTCCCAGGTACTCTTTTATTTCTTTAAATAAACTCTACATCCAACAAGGGGCTTAAACTCACAACCCAGAGATCAAGAGTCACCTGTTCCACTAACTGAGCTGGCTGGGCACCCCTGTCCTGGGCATTCTCCTTTTGAGGAGTCTTGTGAGGTAGGGATTATAATAATAATAAGCTGAAATTCTTTGAATACAATGGACCTACATGGTACTAAGTGCTTTATTTATACACAGCATCTCAAGTTAATTCTGGTCTTTGAGGTAGGCCACCATTTTACAGAATACATGGGAGTCCAGAGAGGTGAAGTGATTTGCCTGAGGTGACACAGCAGAGAGGCAGCAGAGGTGAGGTTTGAATGTGGATTTGTAGTGATTTCATACACTCTAAAGTGGGCTATTTTTGCTCCTCCTGGGAAATTTTTATATGCTCATTTCTGGCATGAGGATGATTTTCTCAGTGTCACCAGAGAAGAGGATGATCCTCCCGTGGACCTTGGTCATGTGGGGCCACCCAATCATAGGCAGGAAGCTGGCCAGGACTGCACTGAGGATGGCAATCACATAGCCCCAGCCCAGCTGGCACTGCCCACCGTGGTACACAGAGGAGGCTCCACAGGCTCCCTTGGCAAATGGAGAGGCCAGGCTGATGGGGAAAACCAGCAGACCCACAATGGTGACAGTGGCTGGAGACAACAGGAAGAAACACCAGTGTATTAGTCAAGGGGTTTGGGGCTAACTTCCATCTCAGGATCTACCCACACATCCATCAATCTATTCACTTACATATTGACTTATCTATCCTTTTATCTACCCATTACTCAATTAGTCTTCCACACAGCTGTCAATCTACTCACCCATCCATGCAACCATATTCTAATCCCCTCATCCCTCTATCCACCCTGTCCATTCATTTATCCATCCATCTACCCACCTGCCCACTTCGACACCTGCATCCTGCCCAACTATCCATCCATCCACCCACCCATCCATCCACCTACTTGACCAACCGTCCATCCATCCACACCCACCCATCTATCTAGTCAACCACACATTCATCCACCCACTAAACCACCCATCCATCTATACACTCACTCAACCATCTATCCATCTACTCACCCATCCATTCAGTCATATTCTTATCCTCTCATCTCTTCATCCCTCTATCCACCTATCCATTCACTTATCCATCTACCCATCTGCCCACTTAGACACCTGTACCCTGCTCAACTATCCATCTACCCACCCATCCATCCATCCATCCATCCATCCACCATCCATCCACCTACTCAACCAATCATCCATCTACTAATCCATCCATCCATCCATCCATCCATCCAACCAACCAGCCATCTCTTATACACTAATATAGCCATATATCCATCCATCAGTCCCCACCTACCTATGTCTGTGCATGCATTCATTCATCAAATCTGTTGCAGGTGCTGTGGTAGGCACTAATGATACTAAGGAAATAAACTATAAACCTCCTCACTTTCAAGGCACTCTCAGTACAGGAGACTCACATGACCCTAGTTTTTCTTGCTGCTCTTTAGCCACAATGGTCTACTTACAGTTCCATGAACATGTCTTCCCGACTCATCTCTATGCTTTGGCCCCCAGTGTTCCTATTACCTGAAGTTCCCTTCTATATTTAGTCAGTTCCCACTCGCACTTCCAGCCTCAGCTCAAGTGATACCTCCTCCAGGAACCCTTCCTTAACATCCTCCACCTTCTTGGAGTTTTTCCTTGCATCTTGCACTCATCCCTATCTCATCAAATATCCATTGAGTTGTAATTGCCTGATTCACCCATCCCCACCAGACACTGCACAAGCCTAGGAGGACAAGAACTATAGCTCCATCCATTGATTCTACAAATATTTAGTGAGTATCTATTATGTGTGAAGCGCCATGCCAGGTGCTGGTGATGTCAAGGCAGACATGTCCATGCCCTCAAGGAGCTCATGTTGTAGTGGAGATAGATGAACATGTAAGTAAGTGCTGTGAAAAATACAGAGCAAAGAAGAGGCAGGAGAATCTCAGGAGAGGGGGTCGCTTACCTAGAGGTCATGGAAATCCCACCGAGGCAGTGACATTTGAGTAACATAGAGGAGCAAGACATGTAAGATCTGAGAAAAGAGAAGCCCAGGCAGGGTGGACAAGTGTGGCATATATGGGGAACAGAAAGCAGGCCTTGTGGCTGAAGCATGTTGAGCCTGGCAGAGTAAGAGGTGAGATTGGCAAGCGAGTGAGGGTTTCATAGGGCATGATGAGGAGTGTGGATTTTACTCTTGAGTGTAACAGGAAGTCACTAGCGGGTAGATAAACCAGTTTGAGTGGCTCAACCTGATTTCAGTTTTAACAAGACCTGTTTGGCCAGCGTGGCAGACAGACTCTAGGAGGCAAAGGTGGCAGCAGAGAGACATGTGAGGTGGTTATCACTCTAATCCAGGTAAGAGATGGTGAGGGATTAACTGGATGAGGGTTGCAAACAAGCTCTGAGCTAGACCATCCAGAGCCTCAGTGGGAATAGAGGAAAGCAACCCTTCAGGGGAGTTGCAGCCCTGAAATTTCACAGCTCATCAAGTGGAGCATTGGCTAGATTTCAGCATCTCTCAGCCCTCAAAGAGGCCCCTTGTGCAGTACACAACTTGCTCAACTGTGTATGATAGTCCTGGTAAAGATGATACAAAGTGGATGGATGAGAGAGAAACAAAGGGAGACAGACCATTATACTGGACTGGATTTAGCTAAGGGCAGGAGAGGGTGATGTTAAGTATGCCATTCCCTGCCCCACCATTTCTGGCTTGCTAAAGGACCAGAAAGTCTTTAATCTGAGGATTTATCTCTGAGATCCAATATAAGAGGCCAGACTCTGCTCACAATTTCATTTGTTTGTTCATTCATTCATTCATCCATTCATTTAATCCCCAAACATGTCTGGAATGCATACTGTATGACAGTGGATTTACCTGCAGCTGCCTGCACCCCTGGCATTGGGCCACTGCCCCTTCTGGGACACAGCCTTTTGGGGGCCAGGGCCCAAGCTAGGAGGAGAACTGCATTGAAGGCCAACAAGAGCCATCCTCCAAGGAGAATTGCAGCTGAGACCTGTCAGGAAGAAAGAGTAGGGAGGGTATTGAGCGGGGCAGGTAGGGGCAGGTGTATGTCACTTGTTTATGCCAGCTACTGAGTCCTCAAAACCCCAAGAGGTCTGTGCTATTTATTATCACCATTTTAAGTATAGACAAGCTGAGGTCCAAGGCAATGGAGTCATTTGCCTCAGGACACACAGCCAATTAAGTTGTAAAGCCAGAATGAAGACCCAGATTTACAATCACCATACCCCACCTTTACTGAGTACCTGCTATATGACAGGATCACCAGGAGAAGCACCTTTTTAATTATCGGTTTTAGAGCCTGTATAATCTTCCCTAGAGGTGTTGGGTTGGGAGTCCTGACCCATCGTCCACATTGTTGAATTTGGTAATGTGCATCACAGCAGAGACTGTCAACACCTTAGCTGTGGTTTTCAAACTTAGCAGCACTTAGAGGATGGCCAGGTTGGTGTGTGCAGATTGTACACTGCCCAACTCTTGGGGATGCATTCGAATCGTCATAGATTTGCATATTGGTTACAGGTGTTTTCCAGCAGATGGCAGTATAGTGTGCTGAAGAAGGGGAACATTTTCTTAATTTGTAGTAAGGTACTCTATGGACTTGGAGCTGCCTTCAGAGTCATCTGGGTGTTTGCTAAAACGCAGATAGCCAGACTCCACTGCACACCTACAGAGTCAGAGGCTCAATGTGGGATAGGCGATAGGGACCCGAACATGACTCCCCTCCCTCTCCCGACCCCCCGCCCCCTGGTGGATTTGATCGTGGCCCCAAGGCCCTACCCAGGTCTTACCTTCCAGGCAAAGTCAGGAATATCATCCAGGGACCTGAAGGTCCCACAGCTCTGGTTCCAGCTGTCACCCTGAGGCCAGGAGCAGTAGGTGAGGACGCCAAAGGAGAAGGTGTGGGACTGGAACCACGCAGGAGAGATGAGGCCAAGGGCTGAGATGCAGGCTAGGGAAAGTCCCAGGGCTGCCCACACGCTACCCACCATCAGGGAGCTTCGATGACCTAGCCGTCAACAGGCTAGATTAGTGGTGGAGGCTGCTGGGAATGAGAGAGACAGGAGCTATGCAGGTGTTCTCCAGCCAGAAACCTGGTCCTGTGTTCAGACGCCAGGTCCCCAGCCTCCTTTCAGCCTGGCAATGCAACGGGAGGTGTTGCTATCTGGGGAGAGGGTGGGGCTTTTCCCTAACAAGTTCTGAAAGTAGGATAACCCCAGACCTTAGAATAAATGTTAGTGCTTAAAGGGAATTTGAACACTCCCACTCTGCCTGGGACATTGGCATCACCGGTCCAGGCAAGGCTCCTCTCAGGTTTCCTTCCTTCTCTTCCTCCCTTCCTCCCTTCCTCCCTTCCTTTCCTTCTCCCCTCCTCCCCCCCATCAAGTCTTGCAGTTGATGAGCTGCTTCTTTTTCAAAATCACACACAGATGCTGTTTCCAGCAGCCACCCTGCCTGTTAGCCCACTCCTGCCAATCACTGACCACTGTAATTATTTAATTGTATCTTTTTGTTTGGAGGTATTGTTGCAAAATGGGTATCCTTCAGTATATGTGTATTTCTCATTTATGTAAATAACATTATTTCATATGTTGCATTTTGCTTCCTATTTTGGGCACCAGGCATAATGTTTTTAGGGTTGATCCACATTGCTATGTATATACCTATTCTATTTAACTTTGTGCTTCCCAGTGGCAGACCCTAAGATAAGGGTTTGGGTGCAAGGCAGTTTACTTGGGTGGTGGTCCCGTGGAGGAGGAAGTGGGATGGGCTGAGAACGAATGAAGCCAGTTAAATGTGTTATGAAGCCACCTGTCCCAAGGGAGGTTCTGAGAGATGGGGTACACCTGGCACCTTAGAGTTACCACTCCCCAGGGTGGAGGGAGGTGTGGTCTTTACATACCAATTCCTGCCAGCTATTGGTTGAGGGCTGCCCCCAGCACTGGGTGACAGCACTGTGTGCCTGTGCGTGTGTGTATGCGTGTGTTGGGGGGTGGGTGCGCAAATGGCAAATGTAGCAGATGGAAGCCCGCTGCTGTGTGGAAACATGATGCCGTGGAGGGAGACGGAGCTGGCCCTGACCGGAACTGCCACACCATTGCCTCCAACCGCTGCCTCCACCTGCTGCATGCCATTCCCTCTGCATCTCGCCAGCTCCAGCCCTTTGCCACAGGCAGCTGTGCCATGAACATCTGCATGTGCAGACTTGTGCCAGAACTTTGGGGGGTGTACACTTTGGAACACACTTGCTATCTCAGATGGCATGTCTGTTTCCTCTGAGTGAGAATCCCTGGATGGCTGCACCTATTCTATAGTCTCTGCCTCCATGCTGATGGTACCTGTGGGCCTGCGTGCCCATTCATCTCAGTCTCCTCCCACTTTATAGATGGCAAAGGAGAGGCCCAGAGAGGGGAATAGATGCCCCCAGACTGACTCAGGCAGCAGTGCAGGTAGGTGAGTTGGATGCGGGGTGTCATCCACACACCGTGCCAGGCAATTAATACACATCATACAGCTCCTATGCTTCTTGACTCTCCGACCACAAGCCCAGAGGGCTGCAATGAGCTCATCTTTGTTGACTGGAGGGGAGCCCACTTGTGTGGCCTGTGTGTCTTCGAGGTGCGGGTGGGTGCTATGACCTCATCTTTGACAAGGGAGGACACTGAAGCTCAGAGAGGTGTGGGCCACTCGACCCAAGGACACCGTTAGTAGGGGTGAGCCAGAGATGCTTGCCCAGACCTCACGAGTCGGCCGCTGTCCTTCTGGAGAGCCTCAGCGTAATAGTTACGCACATAGTTAGTGTGCATCGTCCCCCTGCTGTGGGCCAGGCACTGATCTGGGTGGCTCCTTGGAGAAGTGAGGGGGGTTCAATTTCTGGCTCTCATATTTATTGGCTGTGTGACCTTGGGCCAGGCACTTAGCCTCTCTGGGCCTCCAATCCTTCATCTGTAAAACAAGCTTGAGTCTAGTACTTATCTCAGCGGGTGTTGGGAAGGTTAAATGAGAAAACGTATAGAAGGTACTTTGTGGAGTGCCTGCACCCAGGAGGTCCTCAATAAATGGTCGTGATGATGCTGGTGGTGCCGGTGATGCTAATGTGATGGCGATCCTGTAGACGCAGTGACTATTTGCAGTAGTATGAGTATTATCCATAGCTGTTGTCTTGTTGCTCATCCCAGAGGGGATTAGCAGATACTTCAAAGAGATAAAAAAAACAAATGGAGACCCATATTGCTCATGTGACTTGCCCGAGATCTCCTGGCAAATCTGGAGAAAACTGAAATCTGCACCAAGACTCTAGTCCCCAGACTGATAAGCAGAGACACCTTCTCCTTCCCTGATGACATCCCTCCAACTCCTGTTCCCTAGTGTCGGTCCCCTTGGCTTGCTCTCAAAGAGGGAGGGGGCAGGTGGTGGGGGAAGACAGGGAAGGATGGGAAGGGTGTCCATGATGGAGGGAGAGCTGGGAATTGCCCACGAGGGCAGGGATGGTGAGGTGAGGGGGCACAAACCCCTCCAAGGGGAAGGCAATACCCTGCTTCAACCACTGAGCACAGACACCCACTACGACACCCTCGGCGACCCCTCTGCCCCTCCTGGGAGGATTGGGCATACCTACCCTTCCCTCCATCTCCTCAGCCCCTCCGACACATTCATCAACAAACAGTTTATGAGCTAGCCTAGCACTGCAAGGGCTTCCATAGAATAACTGTGCTGCAGTTTTCTAGAGAAAGGTTGTGGGATGCCATGGTGCCTCAGATGGTCCTTGGAGAATATTCAGGGTGGCACCTGCACCTGCCTTAAATGTCACTAACATCATAAAGTGCCGAAGTTACTAAGTTTTCAGTTTTCCTTCATTTACTTCTCTTTACATTAAGAAGAAAGTGCTTGTTTGAGGTAGTCTTAAATACCTTTCAAACATATTAACCTCTCCTTTATTTATTTATTTATTTATTTATTTATTTATTTATTTACTTACTTATTTTTATAAGATTTTATTTAGAGAGCATGCACTCTTGTGAGCAAGGGGAGGGGGAGAGGGAGAGAGGGAACCCCAAGCAGACTCCCCACTGAGTGCAGAGTCCCATATGGGGTTCGATCTCATGACCCTGAAATCACGACCTGAGATCATGACCTGAGTTGAAACCAGGGGTCAGATGCTCAGCCAACTGAGCCACGCAGGCACCTCCAACCTCCCCCTTTTAAAAATGATGGGGAGTCTTGAACAGGCAACAAAGTCAAGTGAGAATTCGGGAATGTGGCTGGAGTTTTATTTATTTATTTATTTATTTTATTTATTTTTATTTTTTTAGTTTCCTTATATTTATTGTGGTTTTGTTCTATGTTTTGTTGTGATGCTGGTCATCCAATTAGAAGTGAAATGTATTGGGACGCCTGGGTGGCTCAGCGGTTTAGCGCCTGCCTTCGGCCCAAGTCATGATCCTGGGGTCCTGGGATCGAGTCCCGCATCGGGCTCCCTGCAGGGAGCCTGCTTCTCCCTCTGCTTATGTCTCTGCCTCTCTCTGTCTGTGTCTCTATGAATAAATAAATCCTTTAAAAAAAAAAGAAGTGAAATGTATTTTAATGAAAAACTGAGTTAATTTAAAGCCCATCGTATCTACATAATAATAGAGGTGGCTGGACCAGGAGGCCAAGGGGGAAGGCAGTTAGCTGATAGCCAGCACTGCCAGTTGGTGACCAGAAGTGAGGCCCAGGAAGGCTGAGCCAGCTCACGGGCACCCAGGGTCAAAAGGGGCTGAGCTGCCAACCAAGCCAAGGGCACCCACACAGACTTCCCAGGGCCGGTGCTTTTCAACCTTGGACTTCACTTTGGGACTCTAAGTCTGGCTTAGCACTTTAAACATGGCAGGAGTCTTGGGAAGCTGGCCATTCACTCTACCACTTCCAAGCTGTGTGACCTGGGACAAGTCGCTCCATTGCTCTGGGCCTCAGTTTCTCCACCTGTGAAAGCAGACTGGACATCCCAGAGGAGAGCGGGCATTGGGCTTAATCCTTGAGCAGAGTGATGTAGAAAGACGAAGATGGACCATATCTTCCCCTTCCCAACACTGTGATCTTCAGGAAGTCTCCTTACCTCCTTGGGTAAGGGGCTGGAGTTTATTGAGAAGGTTCAAGGTGATAGAATGCATATGTGTGTCTTACGGGGGTGCAGAGACAAGCCTCAGCAGGGAGGTCAGGTTTATAATGCAGACTTTTTATTCCAAGGATTAGAAAAACCTAGTGGCTGCTAGTCAATAGGTGAAATGCAGCCCCGAGTGGTTGAGGATGGATTTTTTTTTTTATTCTTACACCAAAATCAGCCTCTCCTGGGGGTTTGGCAGGATCCTGAGGGGTGTAATTCCAGCCAGGAAGCTGGGGAGCCCAGAGCCAACTGAGGCCCATGATTTTGCCTCTCTCTGGCTGCCCCTATGACTCTCCAGACGTTTCTGACCTTGAAAGGGCGTTTTGTTCTCCAGATAATGTGCTCAATGTCACCTGGGAAAATCACGCTGACCGTCCAGGTGCCCAGAAACCTAAATGAGGCATTATAACCTGAAACCACATCCGGGAGGCTCCAATTAGTTGGAATCCACCTAAGGAAAGCTTGAAAGGGACTGAATCTTTTCTCCTCTAGCTCAGCAGTTAACTGTTGATGGCAGTCCACGTTTCTCGAGCACTCACCAGGCCCCATTTGAAACACTTGCAGTGCCTTGGTTCATTTAAGCCTCCCAGCCACTCCGTGGCAGGTGCTCTAATCAGAGTCCCCATTTTTGCAGAAGATGAAATGAAGGCTCAGGATGTAAGCGGTAAACCAGAAAGTACGTGATAAAGCAGGCTCTCAGACTCAGGCAATTGGGCTTCCGACTCTGTGCCCTGAGCCCAAAGGGTTATTAAAACGTTGGTTTAAAAGTCAGATACAGGAATGGCTGGGTGGCTTAGCGGTTGAGCGTTGGCCTTCGGCTCAGGTTGTGATCCCGGGGTTCCGGGATCGAGTCCCACACTGGGCTCCCCACAAGGAGCCTGCTTCTCCCTCCGCCTGTGTCTCTGCCTCTGTATGTCTCTCACGAATAAATAAAATATTTAAAAAAAAATACATACGCAGCAGCTTCCTGGGCTGTCCATGGTTAGGCCTGGGGCAACCCTCCCACCTGAGGTGGCCAGGGAGCATGCATGGTCCCAGAGTAGCCATAGTTAGCCACGGCAGGCAGAGCGATGGGACTTGGGGACCGAGAGGTGGCTGCTAGGGCCTTGTTATGTCCCCATAGCCACGTCCCTTTCTTTTTCCTGGCTTCCATGTCCTTATCTGTTAACCAAAGGGACTGATCAGTCATTCATTCAATCTACATGTGCCCAGCCCTATGTGACCCTTATGGATACAGCATTGAACAGAACATAGTCCATGCCCTCTAGGAGCTTAGGGTTTTATGGGCAAGACAGACAAACAATATGGAACAATATGCCCTGGCCATCCATCCATCCATCCATCCATCTATTCAACAAACGTTTATTGAGTATCTGTTACATTCCAGGAGGTGTTCTAGGTGTTGCAGATTTAGCAGTGAAGAAAACAGACAAAACTGCTGTCATCACAGAGTTTATACTCTAGTAGAAGAAAAGTAAGACAGTAAGGATACAAACAAGTTAGTATATAAGATGCCATATGTTAATAACAGGTCATAAAGAAAAATGAAGAAGGAAGAGGGATGCTGAATGATTGGAGAGGTCATGTTAAGCCATGAGAAGGTGACCTTTGGGCAACAGCTGAAGGAGGAAGCCATATGGATTTGTGGGGGAGGAATGTTCCAGGCAGAGGGAGGTGCAGGTGCAAAGGCCCAGTGGTGAGCATGTGTTTGTCAAGTTTCAGGAAGGAAAGAGCCTGGGGGGCCTGGTTGGCAGTGAAGATCTTTGGCTTTTAATTTCTGAGTGAGATGCAGAGTCTGCAGATAGGCCTGAGCTAGGCTGTGATGACCTATCTTGTGTTTTCAAAAGATCACTCTGGGGGCACCTGGGTAGCTCAGTCCGTTAAGGATCCAACTCTTAATTTCAGCTCAGGTCATGATCTCAGGGTTGTGAGATCGGGCCCTTCCTCAGGCTCCATGCTGGGTGTGGAGCCTGCTAGACACTCCCTCCCTCTCTGTCCCTCCCCCATCCCTCTCTCCTTCTCTAAAAAATATAAATCAGCTAAATGAGTAAATCAAATAAAATAAAAAGATCGCTCAGGCTGCTGGATGGAGAACCAGGCAGAGGGAGAAGGAAGGAGAAGGAGTCAGCAACTTTAGTCCATCAGATGAGACACAATCAGATAGATGGGCTGAGAGGGAGGGCAGGGGATTTATCTAACATAAATCCAAAGGAACAGTTTGGATTTATGTTAGATGTCATAGGTCAAGTCAACTGGATTTGCTTATAGATTAGACACAGAGTGTGAGGATGCTTTTTCCCTTGGTCCCTGGGATGG
Source organism: Vulpes lagopus (assembly GCF_018345385.1). Taxonomy (NCBI): domain Eukaryota; kingdom Metazoa; phylum Chordata; class Mammalia; order Carnivora; family Canidae; genus Vulpes; species Vulpes lagopus. The sequence continues at coordinate 17,719,349 of NC_054837.1, read as the reverse complement.
GGGAGCTACCATTGCTGATTTGGGGAAGCTCTGGGAGGAGCAGGTTTGCCAGGAGAGGGAGAGATATCTGAATGTGATGTGGCCTAAGTGAAGTTTCGGATGTGCATTTTGCCAACCCACCAATCAACAGATGCCTGTAGGCACAGCTCCAGGCCAAGGGAAAGCCCAGGGCGATGTTAGGCACAAGCACCGAGGAAGGGCAGGGGGCAGGTGACGTCCAGGCTGAAATCTGATGGGCCAGTTGGGACTGGAGAGGACCTTGACTTGCACCCCTTTCTCTTTCTCCCAGCTCCGCAGCCAGCTAAGCCAGATTTCTGCTTCTTGTCTAGGCTCTGTTACAGATTGGCGTAGGGAATTGGTCTAGGGAAACTATGCAATGTCGTGGCTCAGAGCCTCAGGTTCCCATTGGAATGGGCTGCCTGTGTGGGGGCCCTCCAAATTCATATGTTGAAATCCTAACCCCACCAGGTCATGGTATTAGGAGGTAGGCCTTTGGGAGGTGAGGTCATGAGGGTGGAGCCTCCAGGAATGGGATCAGTGCCCTTATAAGAGAGACCCCGGGGGGTCCCTCACCCCTTCCGCCATGCGAGGACACAGAGAGAAGAAAGCTGTGTATCTTCTAGCAGGTGGACCCCCACCAGACACCAAATCTGCCTGTGTCTTGATCTTGGAATTCCCAGCCTCCAGAACTGGGGGAAATAAACGTTTGTGGTTTATAAGCCACTCAATCTGTGGTGCTTTGTGATAGCCGCCCGCGCAGACTAAGACACCCACCTCACAAAAGCATGGCCATGTTCTAGGCCAATGGGACTTAACTTCGGGAGGTGACACATTCCTTTGAAAATATGATTTAAAACTATAGACGCATTCCCCATGCAGGCTTGTACACACATGCACACACACACACACACGCACACACACACGTTATTTCAGGGGTTCAAAGACTCTCGAAGTTTACTATGGCCATGGCCCCTGGACAATACTTTCTTCTCTCCCCCCTTCAGATTCTTCCCTCCAGACTCACCACACTTCAGGTCTGGAGCTCCCAGTGTGGCCTCTTCTGCTCAGGCTCCAGCTTTGGATATAAGTCTATGACCTTGTAAAATGTCTCCTTCCCTTTGAAGGAAGCATTCAGGTTGGTGAATAAAGCCCAGGTGGGTGATAAGCTGGTCGGAGGTGTGCGTGTATGTGTGCGCGTTCCTTCCCAGTTCCTTAAATCAACAGCCTTTCACTCTGGGCTGCTGGATGGGCTGAGCAAAGAGGGAAAAGCCAGCCCCAAATCAGAATGGGGTAACGGTATGGTGTTTCCTGGGTAGGAGGAAGGCATGAATGGGGATTAACTGATCTATGGTTAAACACCAGTTATTGAAATTCTTGGCACTGTGCTCTCCTTTCTGCCTTGGTAATTCCAGTCCAGGGAATTACATATTTCCCTGGGGCATGAGGATCTTCTTTACAGGCTGTGAATTTCCAGAAAGTGGGCACTGAATCTGAAAATCTTTATCCTTAGCATCTGGCACAAGACTTGGCACAGAGTAGGTGCTTGTCTTGTCTTTTGCTGTAAGTGATGGAAGTGCAACTCCAACCGGCACCGGCAGAAATGAGAAATTCATTAACTTACCTAACTAAAAATGCTATGGAACAGCTTCAGGCACAGCTGGATCCAGGTGAACAAGCAGTATCTTCGGGACCTCTCTTTCCTCTCATCTCTCAGTTCTGTTTTCTGCTGGGTTGGCTTCACTCACAGCAGGTTCTCTCACAGTATTGCCTCTGGCTGACCTTCTGAGGCAAAAGGGAAGCAATCCAAGAAAAGAAAGCTTCTCTGCAAGTAGTTGCTAGAATGTTATGAGGAACTCTCAAGGGACAAGTCCAGGTCACATGCCCACCCACAAACCAATCATTGTGGCCAGGAAGATGGGATGTTCTGATTGGCCAGACCTAAGTCCTCTGCCCTAGGGCTGGGGGTAGAGCGTGGGGGGCTGGGAATAGGGTAGGCAGGTCACAGGGTTCACCCCACTGGAACTACATGGACTAAGGGCAGTGGATGGGGTGGTTTCCAGGAGGAATAACGAGGTTAGCAGAGGATGGGGGTTGGATGTGGGGCAGATGAAAACAAGAGACATCACTCTAATGACCTGAAAGCTGCCATGACAAGAGAGCTCGCACTGGTGCTGGAGGAAGCAGGAGGGCCCAAGAAGTTAAGTGCAGGAACCGTGAGGCCTGAGGCTGAGGCACAAGTCTCAGCTCTCCCACCTGCACTTAGTGTGACCTTAGGGCAACTCGGCCTCTCTAGACCTCAGTTTCTTTACCTGTAAAATGGGGGCATGTGGCATAGATTATTGCTGGGGACTTTTACACTCCTTCAGTCAACCAATTCTTCATGTTTCTTTCAATCAGTATTTGTCGAGGGGCTTTGGAGTTATTCCAAGCTGGATCTGAATCCCAGTTCTGATGTTTACTCGCGACATCAGGCTTGACAGATGCACCTTTTCAGGTGTGCTCAGCTCCGTCCTTCCCAGCCACCCAGCTGCACTGGCTGCTCTCCAGCCTTGGCTCACCCCCCCACCCCCCGCCCCACCGCAGGTGGCCCCGGGTCCACAGCTACAGCCCCTGGGCCAGCTCTGCCTGCAGTAACGTGGCCCGAGGGCCGGACCTTGCCTCCCCAGATCCCCAGCTGTCATCCCAGCTGACATGACCAGACCCTTGGCGGCGGAGGCCGAGGGGCTCTGGTGCCTCCTCTTCCAGACTCAGGTAAAGCTCTACCTGAGAAGGAACTGGCTTCTCTCCTGGCTGCGGGGAGACGCAGGTAACACAACCCAGAAGCAAGGAACAGTTGGGACCCAACCGTGACGCACAGCAGACGGGAGCTGGGATGCCAGTAGAGGAAGTTCTTGCCTTTCATCCCTGCGGTACTGCCTGCGGCTTCCCTGGAGATGCCCGAGTGCTGGAACTCCTGGCCGTGTTTCAGGAGAAGCTGTGGCCCACCCAGTAAGGCATGTGCTGTGTTTGCTTGCTTCTCTCCCTGCCTTAGAGTCCCTTTGGGCTGGGATTCCATCCCCAATAAAACATCAGCAAGTAACTTTTGTCTCAGGCTCTGTTTTCTAGGGAACCCAGACTAAGATACTATGGCTGCGTGACCTCAAGCAATTTACTTAACCTCTCTGAGCTTCAGATGCCAAGTGTGTAAAAGGTAGTTAATGAAAGAGAATCTCTTATAGGATGCTTGTGGCACTTAATAAGACAGTGCAGGAGAAGTACTTGGTTCAACAAATGCTAGTTTTCATTAGCATTGTTGCTGGGAGCCGGGTGGTGGATCACGTCATGGGAAACCAGTTATTCAGCATTGAGTTCCATGGATATTTATTGAGTATCAACTTTGTGCTAGTCTCTGCTCCCAAGGAACTCACAGTCTAGAAAGTAAGGCAGGGAAGTAACTGGGCACAGCAGCGTGTGACTAGTGCTTTAGTGGTGGGGGAAGGACTCAGAGGCTGCAGTATGGTAGTCAGGGATGGTAATCAGAGGTGGCTTCTCAGAGGAGGTGATGTTGACCATCTGAAGGATATGTAGTTGGTACAGATGGGCAGGTGAAGGGTGAAGTGTTCCAGACAGAGGGCATGGCATGGGCAAAAGCCTGGTGGTAAGGGAAAGCATTTCAAGGAATATACTGGCCCTCACCTTCAAGAAGCAGGGAAATTACAAGACAAACAAAATGGGTAAGTATGTGCAAATGAAAATGCACGAATACGGTCTTTGCCAAGGAGCGTATGGGTTATAGAATGATACTGCTCGATGGTAGCCGTCGCATGTGGCTATTTAGATTTAAATTAATTAAAATTAAATAAAATTTAAAATCAGTTCCTTGGTCCCACTGGCTGCATTTCAAGTGCTCAGGAGTCAACTGTGGCTAATGTTGGACAGTATACATATAAAACGTCTCCATCATTGCAAGAAGTTCTATTGGGTAGAGCTGCCAAATCAGGACAGACTTCCCGGAGGAGGGGGCAGGTCACAGAGAAGGGGTTCTGGGAAAGTCCCTGGGTGGCATAGTCCTCTATCCCCAGGAAGAAAAAAAGCCAGAGCTGGGAGGTGGAGGTGGGAGTATTGGCTCTGGAAACTACATACAACCTGACACCTCTCTGGCCGGGGTATAATCTCTGGGTGTGTGCTGGCTGGCAGCCTGTCACCTGGATGGGAGGACACAGCAGGGGGAATCCACCGAGGGGCTGAACCAGGAAGTCCTCCCTCTCGGGAGGCCAGGAGCACTCCGGCAGTTGTATTTTGGCACTTCTGGGATTCCCTCAAAGCTTGAAAGAGGCAGAAGAGCTGATGCTGGATGGGGGCTTGGTGTTCTTGGGGCAAAGATTTGTTCAGAGCTGGGGCTGTGCCTGGGTTTGGGTTTTCTGCAGGTGGTGGCAGGTGGAGGACTGCCTTCTCCCCTCTGGTGTTCCATCCTGGGATAGAGAGGGGATGCCCTAGGAGTACTAGGTGAAGTACTAGGCTGGCTGGGAGCTGAGAATTCGGTTAAACTGAACTCTCAGTCCACACATTGTGAGTAAACGAGATTTGCCCAGGAGATACAGGGAGTTCCCAGAAGGTTAGAGAGGAGAGGTGGCAGGTGATAACACTGCCAACTGTTGGGTCATTCATGCATTTAACCCAATATTTATTGCGCTCAATATTTATTGAGTGCCTACTGTGTGCCGAGCCCTGCCCTAAGCACTGGGAGTCAGGAGTGAGCAAAAGAGACAGACAGATGTCTCTGCTTCCAGGAGCTTTAGAGAAGGGAGCAGACAATAAATGATGATTCGCCTTTGCTCCTGGATCAGTACAGCTGTCATGGAAAAGCCATGCGGAAACGAGGGTATTGACAGATTTAAACTTTCAGTTCAACCATGCTCTGCCTCCTACCGCTGGGGGTGGTGGTCCTGTTTAGAGGCCACGGAGTCGGGTCCTATAGATGACTGTTCAAGACATCCGGAAGATAAAGGAGAATATCCTAAGGTGTAAGACTGCATGGAGTGTCTACCTCCCCCTTTCAAGTCAGTTAGGGAGCTTTAGGCTGCTCCTCGGTAAAATGACGGGGGTGGTCGTTCTCATTTCAAAAGGACTCTCGGACAGGTGGAAAGAACAGGGCTACCCTCCCTTACACAGATGCCAACAAACCAAAAGGAGATAAGGCAAGAGAGCTTCCCACCAATTCTGCCGAAGCCACAGTGTGATGTTTTCTCTCTACCTTTTTTGAGGTCTGACTTACAATAAATGTGCATGATTTTAGGTCCTCCAGCTATCCATGCCCGGTGCATTTCCTTAGGAGGCCGTGTCGCCAATGTAATTCGTGCAATTATTTTTTAAATGTCTGTACGTTCCTCAAGAGCCTGGATCGTGCCAGCTGCTTAGCCACTGTGCGCCCAGCACCCAGCATACAGCGGGTGCTTAATAAAGACGTCTGGAATGAAATGAGTGAAAGACAGCAACACAGGCATGTGTGGCTCCCCTAGGGCTCTCTTAATACCCCTGGCCCCCCACCGCGACAGCAGGGTAGCAGCCGTCCCCCGCGGCAGGCACCCCCCCTCCCCCCACCCGCAGAGCGAGCAGCGGCTCGCCACGCCCGCGCCCCCCGCCCCCCGCCCGGGCTGCAGTGCCCCTGCCAGCCGCGAGGGGGCGACAGCGTCCCGCGAAGACCCGCGCCGGCCCCGGGTGCGGCGCCCGCAGCCCGGAGGATTCAAGGGGCGAGTCTTCACCCAGCGCCGCCCGACCCCCGCGGCCCCCGGCTCTCCCGGTCATCCCCGCCGAGGCCCGGCGCTCGTCCCGGGGACGCGGGCCGGGACCTCGAGCACGCCCCGAGTCCCGCAGCGCTTCCGGGGGGGGCGTCCCCGCCCCGCTCGCGACCTCTGACCCGCCCGATCGGCCCCAGGCCGGGGAGCCCGCGGGCACTCGCGGGCGCGCGGGCCGCGCTCCGCCCCCCGCCCCGGGGCCCTCCGCGCATGCGCCGCCGCCGCGGTTCCCATGGCGACGGGGGCGCGTCCCCGCCCGAGGCCCCGCCCCCAGCAGGCTAGGCTGCGCGGGGCCGCGGCGGCGCGGGCAGGTGCCGCGGGCTGCGGGCAGGTGGCGGCGCGGCGCGGGCAGGCGGCGGCGGCTGCGGGGTAGGTTGTGCGGCGGCCGCCGGCTGTGGGGCGGGCTGTGTGCCCCCGGGTGCCCGGCCCCGAGGGGCTGCGGGGGCGGCGGAGGGCGACGGCCGCCAAGTTTCTGCTCGGCTGAGGCCCCGGAGAAAAGTTGGCAAAGTTGTCCGGGGAAGAGGTGGGGACCCGGTAGGTCTCCCGGGCTCTGTGCCTGCGTGGAGGGGGATCCCGGTCTGGGAGCCAGGGCGTCAGTCTCCCGAGACTCGGGAGCGGATCCCAGGAGTGCATCGGGCGCCGGCGGCCTCCCGCCTGGGGTGGCGGGGTCGGTGGCTGCAGACCCGGAGCTCCTGGACCCTCCGTCACCGCTACGCTCGTCCGGGAGGAGATCCGGTGGCCGGGAGCGGGGATGGCCGGAGATCCGGGACCCAGCCCGGAGCGGCCAGGATCTGGGCGTCCGTGCAGCTCGGAGGCCGGAGGTGGGCGCTGGGGAGCGGAGGTGCCCGGCGAGGCGGAGCCGCGGGCGAGAGGGTCCTGGGGCGGCGGAGGCGGGGGCGCGGGGGCGGGGGCGCGGGGGCGGGGGCGCGGGGGCTCCGGGCGCGCCCTCCCCGCCGGGCCTGCGCTCCCCTCCGCGCGCCTTCCCGGGGCCGAGGCGCCCTGCTGGGATCAAGGCTCGGTCCCCCTGCCGCGGGCCGACCGGGGGGCGCTCATCCCGGGGCGGCGCCCTCGGGGGGCGGTGGCCCGCGACCCCCGCCCGCGCCGCGGCCTGTCCACCGCCCGCCGGCGCACCCCCCCCCCAGCGCCGGGGCCCGCGCCCTGGAGCCCCGCTCGCGCCCCGCAGCGGGTGTGTGACCTGGGCCGCCGCCCCGGGTGGCCTGCGCTTCCTGCCGGCCGCGGCTGAACTTTCTCTGGCCGGGAGCAGCCATTACCTTCTGGAAGGGAAAGGGCTGTCTGTACCTGTTGCACCAGCCGAGAGCTGTTTTCCTTGCAGCTTCTTTGTGACCTTGGGCGCGACACTTAACCGGAGTCCAGTCTCCTCGCAAGGCAAAGTTGGGTGGGATTGGGGGCTCCGAGTTCTCCCGCTTCCGAGTGGCTGCAGGAGTAATGGGTGTGATAGGTAAGAAGCAGGTGGGGGCTCTGTGAATGCTGGGGGGCCCTCATCCTGTGGCCCCTTCTTTGCCATCCCCTGCACTTCCCTTTCGGTATCCCCGGGGAAGCCCCTGAAAGGGGACTGGCCGCCTTTTTAAACTGCAGGATTAGAGAGATATTTAACTCATCTTTCCTCCCAACGGGTTTATTGCCCCTCCGATCCTCCTTGCAGAGAGAAGCTCTGGGGTTTGGCTAATCAGTAACCAGGGCATTTGGACAAGCTTTCTCCCTTGGCTCTGCTTTCCTTTTCCTAATCCACGGAGGCTCCTGGACAAACATGCATTCTCCTCTAGATGCTGGCATCCCATCCCTGGGACAGTTCCCAGGGGAGTTGTGCAGCAGACACCAGCCCCGGTCTCGGTCTCGGGGATGCTAGGGGGAATCCTTTTTAAAGGATTTGTATGCCTGACAAGGGTGCAGTTCCCTGAGAGAAGTGCAGGGGTCCTCACCGTGTCTGGGCACCGGTTCCAGCTGGGCTCAGGAGCAGGTTCCTTCAACCGCTGTGTGTATTGAGCACCTACTATGCGGCAGACACATGTAGGATCTGTCCTCCTGGCGTTACATGCTAGTGCTCCACTGAGTCAGCTGTGCTGATTCTTGATGTTGGGGTCGCAACCCTCACCCCAGATTCTGAGGGTGGAGGACGCCCACCCCCACGTGGAGGTCGGGGGTGGGGGTGGGGGGCTCTTATTCAAGGCTGACCTTGACAGGAGGATGGAACAGCCCACTGTCTGGCACTGGGCATATCTTCCCTCATGGCATCTCCAGAATACATCTCTGACCAATTCAGAAAAAGAACCCCTGAGGAATATTTTAAATGTGCTTCATTCATTCATCGATACAGGCATGCGTGCCGTGTGATAAATATTTCAAGACGTTGTGTCAAAGGGGAGGCTAGCAGTCACAACGCCGAGGGGTAAAGCCTTGTGAAAGGAGGCAGTTGTTAGAGGGGAGAGCTCTGATAATGGACAGAGGGGGTGATGCCTCCCTTCTGGCAAGGGGTTAGGGTGGGGGGGTCAGGGGCTTTAGTTTCCTGGAGAACTTGCCATGGTGCTTGCTATGGGCCAGAAAAAGGGAACAGAACAGCCTGAACACAGGAGGGAGCATGGGGTGTTGGCAGGAGATGCTGACCGGGGCCAGGTCAACCATTCTCAGGGGTTTGGACTTTATTCCAGGGCTGTGGATGCTGTGGAAGTTTCTCTGTGGGAGAGGGATGGGGTCAGATGTATGTCTTGGGAAGCTTGCCTTGTTCCTATGAGGAGGCTCAGAGGCCAGTGAGGAGCTGCTAGAAAAATCCAGATGAGAGGCAGTGGTTGTCTGAACTTGCTTAGGGACGTTCGTTGGTCAGTATGATATATAGAGAGCCACGCAGTTGAAGACCCCTTCCTGGAAGCAGAGCAGTCTCTCCCCGAGGAGGAAGCCCCATGAGGGAGTGGCCTGAAGGTCGTACCAGTATTCCATCCGATTTGGCAACCCTTTCTGAGCGCTCCTGGTCTACCTGGCCAGGGATGGTCATAAACATCCACGTCCTTGGGACTTCACACTTGCACTTGCCACCTTCCCATGTGGGGGAGCGGGGCTCCTTATTCCCATTTCACAGATGCAGCACTTAGTAATGTGGCAAGGTCTTTGCCAGTCACTGTGGTAGAGCAGGGATTTGAATTTGCTTCCAATTTAACAGCTTGGGGGTGTTTGGAGTCTCTGAGGTGGATTAGAGAAGCCTCGGGGTGGTGAGGCTGAGTCAGTGTGCAGCAGGGTAAACCCAAGGAGGCCTTCCAGGAGGGGACAGGGATAGAAAGGAGGGAGCCAGGGTGGGGGTGGGGGGTTACTGGGGGCATACCCAGGCCCCACCTTTCCTGGCTGTGGTCTTGGGCATTATACTTGTTTTGAGACTCAATTTTCTCATCTGTAAAATGGGCTCAGGATAGGATGGATCCTCCCCTCGCTCCAAGGACTGTTACGTGAGTTCGGTGAAGCGTACATGGAAGTGCCAGGCGCAGGGTCTGCACTGGCCTGCGCTCACTAAGTCATGGGTATGATAATTATCATTTTGGCTTGTGATCAGGATGTGTTTCAAGCGAGGAGCACCTCTCCCAACCCAGCGTGTGTGGGGGTGGGGAGGGGGAGCCGGGCATCCGCAGGTGACACTTGAGCTGAGTCTTGAAGGATGAGTAGGAGGCAAGGGGAGGACATTTCAGGCAGAAGGAGCAGCACAGGCAAAGGCATGGCTTAACTGGAGAATTGCATGCTAATTAGTATGCCCAGAACACAGAGTGTGTTGAATGAATGAAAGACCATTGGGAATAAAATTTTCTCTTTACACCCCCTGGCACTCCCTAAATACCTGAGCAGGAAGGCTTTGCCAGGTTTGGGATATAAAAGAGGACAGGAAGGGGATGCCAGGGTGGCTCAGGTCATGATCCAGGGTCCTGGTGATCTCAAGCCCCAGCTTGGGCTCCCGGTTCAGTAGGGAGTCTGCTTCTCCCTCTGCCTCTGCCTCTCCATTCGTGCTCTTGCTTGGTCTCTCTCTCTCAAATGACTAAATTAAAAAAAAAAAAAAAAAAAAGACAGGAACATCTCTGTCTAGGAGTTCAGTATTCCTTACCCCTCCTTACCCCACTCACCTCTCCAGGTAGGACTGTGACCCCAGACAAGCCGCTTCTCACTTAAAACCTCAGTTTCTTCCTCTGTAAAATGGGACAGTTGGAGAGAATGTAAGTGAAGCACAGAGCACACCAGAATACCAACTGTTCACTAAACCCCTCGTATGTGCCAGGCTCTGGGCTGAACTCTTTGTTCATTTTTAAAATTTTTCACAACAAACCTGGGCGATGCCTGTTTTGGGGACACTTGGTTTTGTGGCTTATGAAGCTGAGGGTCCGAGAGTTCTCTCCACTTGCACTTTTCAAACTCCTGTCATTTAAAAGGGTGCCAACACGCTGCGGCAGTTGAGGGGGACACACACACACACACACACACACACACACACACACACACATTTTTTCCCCTTGGATCCGATGAATATTTTATTGAGAATCATATGTGGGCAATTCAAAAGGGCCTCTGCCCTCAGGAATCTGGTCAATCAGATGGGAGGACAAGTGGTGGGGAGGCTACGTTAGGCTGGTATGCAAATGAGCATGTGCTGGACTTCTGCTTCATACTGCTGCTCTGTTAATTGCTCAGTTAGATGACCTTTGAAATATTCTGTAGCCTCGTCTCTATTAAGAGTATAAATATGTCCCCAAAGTGTGATCATGGAGTATTTACATCACTGAGTCAGAAGTGATACACATATGTATGCTATAGATGATAGATAGATAGATAGATAAATTTTTTTTTGTATTGTGAAAGTAATATGTAACACACCAAATACTTCAAAGATGGCAAAATGATAGTATTTTAAGTGACACGTGAGTCTCTCGTGCCAGCCCTTGCCACACTCTGCTAATGATCTAAGTTATTTTTTTAAAATTTTTTATTTATTTATGATAGTCACAGAGAGAGAGAGGCAGAGACACAGGCAGAGGGAGAAGCAGGCTCCATGCACCGGGAGCCCTACGTGGGATTCGATCCCGGGTCTCCAGGATCGCGCCCTGGGCCAAAGGCAGGCGCCAAACCGCTGCGCCACCCAGGGATCCCCGATCTAAGTTATTTTTATGCTCACGCTGGAGCCACATGGAAGAAATTGAATCTTGGGTTTGCCACTTATCAGCTGTGTGACTCTGGGCAGGTGATTCAACCTCTGACCAGGGGCAAATTGTGGGTCTTCTGAGGATTGCTGTGCGGAGCGAAGGAGGACCTGGCCTGTGGCCCGTGCTCAGTATTCGTTGGCTGTTACCCTTCTTCTGCTTGTTACTTACTGTACTGGAGTTGTTACCCTTCCTCCAGCTCGAGACTTCATGCTCCAAAAAGACAGAGAAACCCTGTCTTCACTTGTTTGCTCTGCAAACACTTGCGGAATAAGCACATGAATCCTTATGTGTAGACATAGTCTTTGAACAACAGCGATTATAAGACAAAGGATTTCACACATAAGTTAAAAATAGATTTGGGTACTTTCCCATTCCAGAATGTGTTGACTGACCCCTATTCTTTAAAAAGCTGAATAATATACCCCAATGCCTGAAGGTGCTATTAGTTATTGAACAGACAGATCCCCTGTACATGGGTGTTGAGCAGTTTGGGTTTTACTGTGATGCACACTGGTGTAATAGACATCTCTGTTCTGCGTGTTTGCACACTTCTTGGATTCCGATTGGACGGCAGATCCCAGGAAGCGGAAGCGTTGGAGGAAAGGGTGTTTGGGATGTTGATGGAGCCTGCCCCGGTTCCCTCCTGAGCTGTTGTGCATTTCACATTCCTCCTGAGGCCTGGGAGAGAGAGCCTGTAGGTATATTTCAGAGGGGGGGAACAGTGGATGGCGCTGTCCTACTGGTGGCGGTGGGTGTAGCGTCTGGTGCGATCGAGGGGGAGTGATAGTTCCTGCAGGCAGCACACTCTGCAGCCCTTGGGTTTGAATCCAGCCTGTTGGGGGACTGTACCCTGGAAGATATTTGCCCATTGTACACACAAGTCCATCTACTTCCCTCTAGAAATAGGTGGCTTTGTATTAGTCAGGTTTTCCTATGATAATACTATGTAACAAGCATCTCCCAAGTCGCAGCTGTCTTTAACAGCAAACCATTTGTTTCATGCTCCCAGGCCAGCAGAGGACTCAGCTGAACTTGGCGGGGCTTTGGACGGGCTGGCTGGCCATGAGGCTTTGATACTGCTCCATGTATCTTCACCTGGATGCCCAGGCTTCCAGGCAGTGGCTTTTCTGTGGTGGACAGTAGACCCTCACGAGCTCAGTGGGAGCCCACGGTGCCTCAGGAAGTCCCTACAAGGAACTCGTGCTGTGTTCCTTCTGCTCCCATTTGGTCAAAGCAAGACACACGGCCAAGCCCAACATCAGGCAGAAAGACATATACTCCCCTAATGGAGGCTGAGTGGGAGGGAGTATATATTTTCTGTCACAGTCAGGTTTCTGATGGGGCAGGACAGAGTCTGGGTTGAGGGTCAGCCCAGAGGGGGTGCTGAGAATTGTGCCTCATTTGTGAGGGACACACCAGTGCAGGGCTCTGCATAAGGAGACCTGGCTAGAGTCGATAACCCAGAACAGGTGGTTCTTGTGTGCGAGCCTCAGTTTCCCCATCTGGAAAATGGGAACAGTGTGCCCTCTCTGGCATAGCTGCTGTGAAGCTCAAACATGATATCGGATAAGGAGGTGTTTTGTGTCTGTGATATGAGGTGGGAAGGTGAGGGATCATTGTCTTGATTGATTTTTTTTTTTGAAGATTTTATTTATTTGACAGAGAGAGAGTGAGCACAAGCAGGGGGAGTGGCAGGCAGAGGGAGAGGGAGAAGCAGGCTCCCCATGGAGCAGAAGGCCCGACGTGGGGCTCTATCCCAGGACCCTGGGATCATGACCCAAGGCAAAAGCAGACGCCTAACTGACGGAGCCACCCAGGCACCCCTTGATTGATTTTTAAAAAAATAATTAATTTATTGTAGGGGGAGAGAGAGACAGCATGGGAGGGGTGGAAGAGAGAGAGGGAGAGAATCTTAAGCAGGCTCCATGCTAAGTGTGGAGCCTGATGTGGGGCTCGATCCCAAGACCCTGAGATCAGGACCTGAGCTGAAACCAAGCATTGGATGCTTAACTGACTGAGCCACCCAGGCACCCCTTGATTGATTTTTTGCTTTGGATTTGATTTATAGTCCCTCAGGCTGTGGTTCTGCAGCCAGTGGAGCCGGGGAGCACGGTGAGGCCAGGGAAAGGCTATTCAAATCCCCGCTCTGCCCCCATGGGCCACACGACCTCCCACCAGCCTCATTACCTCTCCGAGCCTCCGTTTTCCCATCTGTAAAGTGGACGTAGGGTCGGTGCTTGTGACTCAGCAAGAAGGGCTATGCAACACCTGGCGCGAAGTGGGTCAGCAGCCGCTGGTGCCCGTGCGCGTGGAGCTGCTGCCGTCCCGGCTGCCGTGGAATGTGGAGTTCTGCAGAACCGGGTATTCCCAGTACCTCTTGGGAATGTTGTGGGGACTCTGTACTCAGACTGCCTGGGTTCAAAGCCCAGCGCCAGCACTCTCCAGCTGTGTGACTTTGGGCCAGGCAGTTAACCCCTTGTGCCTTAGTTTCCGCGTCTGTAAAATAGGAGTAATAGTGGCATCTGCCAGAGTAACTGGGCTCGTACATAGTGCGTGCTAATGAACGTGCGTTCTTGCGTCAGCATTATCTTCATTGTTATCTTGTATTATTATGAGTCTGCAGAGGCGCAGGGAGGTTGCTTCTGGTCTTGGGAATCCCCAGGGCCTTGGGAAAGGGGTGAGGAGAGGGACATTTCTAGGATCTCTGCTTCTGAGCAGGTGTTCTGCCCCCTTCTGCTGCAGCTGGGGGGCTTTCTGTTAATGGGTTCCTGTTTATTTTATTTATTTTTTAAAATTTATTAATGGGAGGGCAGCCCCGGTGGCTCAGCGGTTTAGTGCCGCCTTCAGCCCAGGGCGTGATCCTAGAGACCCCTGCAGACCCTGCAGGGAGCCTGCTTCTCCCTCTGCCTGTGTCTCTGCCTCTCTCTCTCTCTCTCTCTCTTGTGAATAAATAAATAAAATCTTTTAAAAAATAAATAAATTTATTAATGGGAGACACACAGAGAGAGAGAGAGAAAGAAAGAGGGGGGCGGCAGAGAGGCAGAGACACGGGCAGGGGAGAAGCAGGCTCCATGCAGGGAGCCCAACGTGGGACTCGATCCTGGGTCTCCAGGATCACGCCCTGGGCTGAAGGCTGCGCTAAACTCCTGAGCCACCCGGGCTGCCCTGGGTTCCTGTTTATATGACATTCTCTCCCAGGACAGACACTACCTGCTGGGGAGGAACCTAGTGCCTTTATAAATCACTCCTCACTCAGGACGCCTGGATGGCTCAGTCGGTTAAGCATCTGGCTTCGGCTCAGGTCATGATCTCGGGGTCCTGGGATCGAGCCCTGCATCAGGCTCCCTGCTCAGTGGGTTACCTGCTTTTCCCTTCCTTCTGCCTGCTGTTCCCCCTGCCTGTGCTCTCTCTCTGTCAAACAAGTAAATAAAATCCTAAAAACAACAACACTCTGCACTCTTGAACCTGGGGCCGCCCCAGCCAGGGAAGAGTCCCGGAAGCTCTGAATTTAAGGAATGTTCACACTGCCCGTGGTGGAGGCACTCGGCGGGCTTCAGGAAGCCGTGATTGTGAGTATTGGTGGAGGCCACCAGGCTAGGTGTGCAGGGTTAGAGGCCACTCACTCACTCCTTCTTTCATTCATTTAATGAACGCTGATGCTGTGTGGATCATGTGCCCGGTCCTGTGCTGGCTGTGGGGGAAATAGGGTTCAGCTGGGTGTCAGGGTGGGTCTCTGAAGGATGCTGGGTGGGGTAGGTAGAGTTTCCGGGGTGCCCCATGCATGGATTCCTGTGTGACCCTGGGCAGGTCACTTTACCTCTCTGAGCATTTCTTCATCCGTAGGTGAGTCTCCAATGTGCTGAGATGTCCCTGGAGGTGAGAAAGGATAGCTTTTGGCCTGGTGGGACCTCATGGTTTCTGCCTGGGTCTCTGTGCCTTCAGAAGTTTGGAATTGGGGCCCCTGGGTGGCTCAGTCGGTTAAGTGGTTAAGCGTCTGACTCTTGGTTTTGGCTCGGGTCGTGAGCTCGAGCCCCACGTCGGGCTGTGTGCTCAGTGTGGAGTCTGCTTGGGATTCTCTCCCTCTCCTGCTCTCTCCACCCCTCCCCCTGCATCTAAAAATAAATAAATAAAATCTTTAAATTAAAAAAAGTTGGGTTGATGAGGAAGCTGCCTTTCTTCCACTTGGTGAGACTCAGCTTTTGAGGACACTGATGGTATTTATAGTAAAATAAAACCAATAAGAGAGTATTCGTGCTCTCCTGGGCACGGTGCTCATCTGTGTTTCTTTTGATTCTCGTGGCCCCATTTTACAGAAGAGAAAACCGAGGCTCAAGGAGGGAGTTGCACGCCCAGGGTCACCTCTGAGAAGGGTAAATGCAGGTCCACGCAGCCTGACAGCGGCCCCTGTGTCCCCCCCCCACCCCAGCTGCCTCCCTGGCAGTAAAGCAGGACAGCCCCAACATTCTGTCCTGTCTCTATCACGTGCTTGCTGTGTGACTTTGGGCAAGTGACTTGGCCTCTCTGAGCCTCAGTCCTTGCCTGTGGAAAGAAAATGCTAAGATTTTCCCTGTGAGGCCCTTGTGGGACTGGGTGAGGTAACCATATAAAGCTGCCCGCACACAGGAGGCACTTGAAATATGGGAGCCCTTCCCCATAAAAAGATCACCTTAGGGTCTTTAAAACAAATGTCTGTAAGATATGCCAAGGCGGACACCTGGGTGGGCTCAGTGGTTGAACATCTGCCTTCGGGTCAGGTTGTGATCCCAGGGTCCTGGGATCGAGTCCCGCACTGGGCTCCCCATGGGGAGCCTGCTTCTCCCTCTGCCTGTGTCTCTACCTCTCTCTGTATCTCTCATGAATAAATAAATAAAATTTTAAAAAAAGATACGCCAAGAAATTGCTTTATAAATCACAATATAAATCTCTCTTGCTTGATGTAGCAGCAGAAATAGTAACAGTGGCTATAATAAGAAGTCACAGTTAGCTTGGATTGACTGCTTCGTATATGCTACTCCGATTCCAGTTCCTTGGACAGAAATGTGCATTTGTGCATTATTTTATCTCATCCTTTACAGAATCCTTTCTTCAACCTATGAAGAATGGTGTTCATGTCGTTCCCATTTTACAGACGGGGAAGCTGAGTCTCTGAGAGCCTAGTGGCAGGCAGGGAGCCCTGAGCCCCTTGGAGTGTGAACATCACCGCCGGTGTCCCACTCGTTGGGGACCCAGCTGTATTTGCAAAGGCTCTGGGTCAGGCTACGGCTCCCAGCCCACTATTTATAGCTCTTTTCTTTTTGTTTGGTGTCCTCAGTGACGAAAGCCCTTTCTGGGACTGGCCTGTTCACCCGGGTGAGGGGGTGGTGGTGGTGAGGCACGGCTGGGAGAAGGAGACTCGGGTGTCGTGGGGTCTCCCAGTAGAAGGGGATGCCAGCGGGCCCGTTGGGGACACTGAGCTCACCGTGTGACATCACGCCCGCTGCCCTGCCCGGGTGTGAGGCCTGGGCCTCAGTGGGCGCTGTGCCCGCGGAGCGCTGCCCTGTGCTCCGGGCCGGGCCGGGGCGGGACTGCTGGGGGATCTCCCAGGGCCCTTTGGCCTGGGAAGCTGCCAGGGATTGTTTCCTTCATGTTAGGCCCCAGCCCTGGAAACTCTTGTCTTTGTTTCTAGAACTGATTACCTGCACGCCAGGGGCTGTGCTTGGCCTGTGAGGGGGTCCTAGGTCATGGGAGGGAACCCAGTGTCGTGGAATGAGTTCTGGGCCAGAAGTCAGGACTCTGAGTTCTAGTGGCAGCTACTCTGCTGTGTCCTTGGGGAAGCCCCTTCCCCTCTCTGGGCCTCTTTCACCGGGGAAGAGGGTAGCTCCAGAGCCTCTTACTCAGCTTGAGGTAAAAGTAGCAGAGTCCGGATTTGAACTCAGGCCTGCCTCCTGCAAACCCAGACTCCCTATAATAATGCATAAGGCAGCTGGATGCCTTCTCCCCATCATCCCCTGACCCTGTGGGAAATATCATTCCCCCCCCTGAGAACTTCCAGGGCAGCACTTCCTTTCCTCCTCTGGGATGGTTGATCATTTTCATCTTTGTTATTTATTAAGTGCCTACTGTGTACCAGGGCCTGCACTGGGCCCGGGTCTCAGGGCTGCCTGGGACGTGGCCTCTGCCCTCTCAGGGGAGAGAGAGGAGGGGGACGAGAGTGGTGTGCTCAGGGCTGGGATGGCGAGTAGGGGCCCCGCGGGCACTGTTCTCCTGGTTCCCCTTCTGCCAGTTTGTAGCCAAGCTGTTTCCCATGAGGCACTTGGGATTTGGATGCGAGGGGAAGTGTTGGCACCAAGCAGACCACCTTCTCCTTGGAGCGGCGACAGGTGCACAGTTACTGTCGGCACTAACTCTGGAAAGGAGGCGGTCATGCCTCCCAGTGTCGCCTTTATGCACATGGTCTTCATCACAGCCCACAGCACAGGAAAAGCTTCTGCTTTTCCTTCTTTCAGTTCATTAAAAATGGGGGTTTTGTTGGAAGGGCGGGGGGACAGCAAAAAGCTTTGGAAGAATTTTTGGAATGCCCAGAATGCTGGCTGACCCAGCAGAACAAGTGTGAGCCATCTGCCCTGGCTTTGGTTGGGGTCAGATGGGCTTCTGTGGGGGCTCTCTGGGTGTCACCCACTTCCTGTTCTAAGGCCTGAGTCACCCCCGAACGGTGGCTGTCCCGTGGACGGCAGCCGGAGCCTGAACACGCTGCCCAGGTGGAGCCGAGCAGCCCTTGCTGTTTTGTCACCCACCACGGGAGTGGCCTCCCTTCTTGGCCTCAGTGTCCACACCTGTGGAATGGGGATGCTGACGCCTGCCTCCCAGCTTGGCCACGAGCTCTCAGCAAGTCGCCGTCTGTGCTGTCCTGTTGGGTGGGTGGCGCTGCCAGGTGAGGCCCCTTCTTTCTGGAGCACTATGGGGTTCCCGTACCTTTGTGCTACACTTGGTGGGTCCCTCTGCCTTATTCGGTTGTCCCCTGCATGCCTGGCATGTAGTGGCTTGAGATTACTGCTTGTTAAGTGACTCTTGTTTCATTTTCCAAATTAATAATTTTTATTCTCTTTTTGTCCTTATTATAATACATTTACATTTTACATCATATAGTTTTACATTATAATACAATACGTTTTTTTTCTCCATTGGCGAGCATTTAGAAATAATAGATAACCCAAAAGGAGGAGATAAACTCTTCTAATCCCACTTCTAAAGATAACCAGTGGTGATATTTTGAAGTATGACCTCTAGACTTGTCGGTCACGCTGTGCGCACATCCATGGGATTGAAAGATGTCAGCGCCATATCTTGGGTGTCAGGATGTTGGCTTTATTCTCAGGCAGCTTGGTTCTAATCCTGGCTCTGTGACCCAGCTGTGTGACCTTAGGCAGCTCACTTCCCCTCTCTGAGCCTCAGTTTCTCCTCTGTAATGTGAGGCTATGTGAGGATTCAGGGAGTTAATGTGTGTGAAAGGATTAGAGGTGCCTGGCACACAGCAAATGCATCATTTCTGTTAGCTGTTATTTTATCTGTATGTGTATTTTTTTTCTTGTTTTGAGCGGTGGGCCCCTTTCTAGGAATGTTGCAATGTAAAAGTGGTGGATTTGGACATTAGGTTGGGGGGACCCCCAGACTGCCTCCTCTGGGAGTGCCCAGTGGTGCTCAGTTTCCTGTCAGAGATGAGGGCTGCTCAGAATGCGGGTTGGGCCGGGTGCTTTGGCCCACACAAAGCGTTCTGGATGCTCTTAGAAGCCAGTCCTGATCTTTATCGCTCGGGGATGTTTCCTGTCCCCACTGAGGCCTGGGCGTTGTCCAAGTTAAAGCAGTTGGAGGATCCCAGGGGGCTGGAAGTGACCCCTGTAAGATGAGCTCAGCAGGAAACCTTCCTCCTCCTGCTCTGGCTGCAGCTGTGGCTTCAGGATGGGCAGGGTCAGCTGGCTACCCCCTAAGAAGGTCTGGAAGCTAAGAAGTCACCTGGACACATGTGGGACCCAGAGGGCTGGAGAGAGGAAGCGGTAAATGGGGCTTGGTTTTCCGAGGTGAATTTCAGGTTGGTGATATCAGGGGAGGGAAGTGATGTCCCCCTTTGCTCCCTCTGTGACCATGGGTGAGTTAGATGACTGGATTTGCTCTCAGCTTCCTTGTCTGTAAAATGGGGCTGGTAGGAGGTCTCCCTTTATTAGATTGTTGTGCCACGACATGTAAAGGCTCCTAGCACAGCCAGGCACACGGTCAGGGCCTTCTCCCCACCGATTATTGCCATTTCGTACATTTATAACAAAAACACTGACTGAGCAGACCGGTGCTAAGTACTTGCTGTGATCGTCACACTGAATCCTTGTAATAAACTGTAGTTGCAATTGCTAATAACTACTGTCCTGCCGTCTGATTCCGCATTGCTTGGGGGTACACTTAACCAGGGCTCCACACCTTTGACAGTGTAGTGAGACATCCAGCACTCAGTAAGTGATCAATAAAAGGCAGCCATAGTGGTTAACTATTTTTATTTTGCTGTCACTCTGCAGCACTGATTGTATGTGAGGCAGACCACCCAACCCAACGTCTGCAATTTGGAGCACCTGCCCCTGTGACGGCTTCTTCTGGAGCCGATCCTGAAAACCACTGCTGGTTTTCATTGTCCTTTGCCCCCCTTTAGTGGTCCCCCAGGTCCCGATCACCCTCAGCTGCTCTGAAGGATGGCTGCTGAGTCTTTGGAGGTACCCCTGGGGTTCCGCAGATTGAATATGGTACCCACAGTGTGGCACATCCCAGATGTCTCCCTAATTGGGTAATGAATAATTGGACTCTTGTTGTGGGATGTGGTACTGAATTTGGGAAACTGTGTTTTTGGGGGGTGGAGCACAGAGGAAGGAGTCTGGTTAGTAGGCAGTGTTGGGAAGATAGCTGGCCTTGCATGCTGCTGGCTTGGGCTGTGGCCTGGGTGTACCAGGCTGTACCCTTCATATGCCACTGTTTCCAGACATGTTTCTTTGACAGTGCTTCCAGGGGGAGAATGATCCTGCGGGGGCGGGGGGTTCAGCTTCTAGAGTGTGTGTACTGTGAGGGCGTAGCTGTAGGGTAGGCAGCTGGACCAGGCCCGAAACCCAAGATGATGCTGAAGAGAGATGCTAAGCTTTAAGTGTAACTCTGTGGGTGGTACTTATTACAAAAACAATATAGAGTTATTGTAGAGGGTGGTTCTTATTGCAAAAACAATACAGATTCATTATAGAACATAAGCAGCACACACACATACACACAATACCCTACAAAAATCAACCAGAATGTTAACCACCTAGATATATACTACAGTGCTTAACAATAACTAAAATAATATGATTAATGTTTATTGAGCACTTGCTAAATGCTTTCCATGCTTGATCTCATTTCACCCATTTGGAAAACCATACTCATGAGAGATTTGAATTCAGGACCTTGTTGTCATGAGCATATGTTCAGAATCATCCAAAGGATCTGGTCCTCCATTGATTCTTCCACCTACCCTCCATCTACTTTTCCATCCCTTCTTCTATCCATCCTTTTATCTACCCATCTATTTTTTTCTATCTACCCATCCATTCACCCCTCCATCTACCCATCTTTCCTTCCCTCCTTCCACCCATCCATCCGTCCATTCATCTTTCCATATAATCATCCATCCTTCCACTTACCTATCCATCCAACCATCCATCTGTCCATCCATCCATCCATCCATCCACCCATCCACCCATCAGTTTACCCACCCAAATGTCTGTCATCAGTGTATGTATCATGCTTCACATATATCCACCCATCTACCCATACATCCTTCTGCCCATTCACCCATCCATCCATGTACCCATGTATGCATACATCCATTCACCCACCTATTTATTCCCCATCCATCCAACCATTTTTCCATCCACCCATCCATCCATTTCATGCAACTATTTATTGAGCACCTGCTCTGTTCCAGGCACCTCTGTACTAAGGATACAACAGGATTCAATGCCTTTATGGGTCAGACCTTCTAGTGGGGTGAAGCAGGTACATGGCCTCATTAACAAGACAGTTTTATTCGTTTTTTATTTTATTTTTTTTTTTAAGAGAGAGAGCATGAGTGTGGGGGGAGGGGCAGAGGATGAGGGAGAGAGCGAAATCTTAAGCAGGCTTCATGCCCAGCGTGAGCCTGACATTGGGCTCATCTCATGACCCTGAGATCATGACCTGAGCCACAATCAAGTTAGAAGCTTAACTGACTGAGCCATCCAGATGCCCCAAGACACAGTTTTACATACTAGTTAAGAGCAATGGTGAAAATAAAAGGTGATGTGAAAACTAGGTATCTGGTTTTTTTTTTGTTGTTGTTGTTAGAGACACAGAGCAAGTGCAAGTGCTCTAGCACAGGGGAGGAGGGACAGAGGGAGAAGGAGGAAAGAATCTCAAGAGACTCCTTGCCCAGTGAGGAGTTGCATGCAGGGCTCAATCTCACGACCCTGAGACCATGACCTGAGCCGAAATCAAGAGTCAGAGTCCTAACTGACTGAGCCACCCAGGTATCTGTTTTAGATGGGAATAAGGGAATGGCTTTTTGAGGATATTAACTTTGAGCTGAGACCTGAAGGAACAAAGGGGCTGTCTGAAGAGCCTGGGGAGAAGTGTTTTGGACAGAAGGACTGACCAGTGCAAAGGCCCTGAGGCAGGAGCAAGTTGGAAATGATGGAAGAATTGAAGGAACAGAGGAAACAAGGCAGGAGGTACAGTGCAGGGTAACATGGGGTTTATGGTAAGTGTGGAGGCCCTTCGTGATAGGATGTGAGTTTGGGTTTTAAAGAGATTCTTCTGGCTGCTGAGCAGAGAATGGACTTGGGACTGAGTTGGCGTGGAATCCTGGAGGACAGTGAGGAGGCAGTAGTCCAAAGGTGGGAGAGGATGGTAGCATGGGGTGGAGGATAGCCCTCCCCGTGACCTTCCCCTTTCCACCCCTGCCCCTCTTAGTATATACCCCAACCTACAATCTGAGGATTATGTATTTATTTCTCTAATGTCTGTCTCCCCCATGGGACTATAACCCTCAGGAGGACAGGGATTTTGTCTCGCTCACTGTCCTGTCCCCAGCACGGTGCCTGGCATACAGTAGGTGCACTCAATAAATACTTGTCCAGGGGCACCTGGGTGGCTCAGTCGGTTAAGCCTCTTCCTTTGGCTCAGGTTGTGATCCCGGGGTCTTGGGATCGAGCTGCATGTCAGCTTCCCTGCTCAGCGAGGAGCTTGCCTCTCCCTCTCCTTCTCTCCCCAGCTTGTGTTCTCTCTCTCAACTAAATAAAGATTTAAAAATATATATTTTTCCAATGGATGATTGGTATATCCCAAAGAAAATCTGGGTGGAAAGAAAAATGAGGAGAGTGAATAATAGTGATGACCAGATAATGATAGCAGCAAGCCTGTGTGGAATGCAGCGTGCTAGGCTCCAGCCTGACCCTCTGCCCTCCCCCTGTGTGCACCTGGGCCTGCCTTGCTGGGCTGGACCGCAGGGAGTTTTGGCAGCTCCCAGAGGCCTGTCACCTGGCAGGCCATCAGCAAATCCCTGGCTGGTTCGGGTTGGGCTCACTTTCAGGAAAGGACTTATCAGCCTGGGTGGGGCAGGCCTGGGTGAGGCCTCTTGACTGGATAGGAGGGACTTGTGTACAGCTAAAGACAGAGGCTCAGAGGGCAAGCCCCACTTTGCCCAGCCTCTGACCTCAGGCAAGTCCCATCCCTACCATGAGCCTCAGTTTGTTTGCAAAGCCATGGGGGTGACAGGTAATAATGCTGCTCTCTGTCTCTCCCCTCGGATACGTCAGACACTGATAACTCAATTAGTTCTCATTTCTTGCTCCTGTTTTCCAGATGAGGACACTGAGGTCCAAAGAGGCAAAGTCCTTAGCCCCTGTGGCCACTCAGGAGGTAGGATTTGAGCCCACACACAGCTTGTGCTTTGAGGATCTAATGTATCAATTCAGTGTTTCCCAAGTTCTGATCATCTTTATATCACCTTGAAAATTATTCACATTTATGTACCACCTGGACTTTTCCTCAGTTAACCTTCTTGAACTTGACTCACCTTTTTAAACAGCAGATTTATTGAGGTCATAATTCACCTAATATATAATTCATCCATTTAAAGTATACAATCCAGGCGTACCTGGTTGGCTTAGTCGGTGGAGCGTGTGACTCTTGATCTCGGGGTTGTAAATTCCAGCCCTATATTGAATGTAGAGATTACTTAAAAATAAAATTTTATTT
The DNA here is from genome assembly GCF_018345385.1 of Vulpes lagopus. Lineage (NCBI taxonomy): Eukaryota > Metazoa > Chordata > Mammalia > Carnivora > Canidae > Vulpes > Vulpes lagopus. The sequence continues at coordinate 17,696,110 of NC_054837.1, read as the reverse complement.
TGGGACACCTGGGTGGCTCAGTGGTTGAGTGTCTGCTTTCGGCTCTGGTTGTGATCCCAGGGTCCTGGGATCGAGTCCCACTTTGGGTTCCCTACATGGAGCCTGCTTCTCCCTCTGCCTGTGTCTCTGCTACTCTCTCTCTGTCTCTCATGAATAAATAAATTTAAAAAAATAAAATCTTAAAAAATAAACTATACAATTCAGTTTACAATTAAAAACAGAAATACCACATAAACTTCCAGTTATAAAATAAATAAATCATGGAGGTGAAAAGTACAGCCTCAGGAATATAGTAAGATTGTCATAATGTCATTTTGTGACAGATGATGACTACCCTTATCATGATGAGCACTGTGTAATGTATGGAATTGTTGAATCATTATGTTGTATACCTGAAATTAATAATCCTTTGTGTTAATTATATGTTAATAAAAAAAGATATCATATGATCCAGCAATTCTACTTCTGGATATTTATCTGAAGAAAACAAAACACTAACTAAAAAGCTACAAGCACCCTGTGTTCATTGCAACATTATTTATAATAAGTAAGGTATGGAAGCAATTTATGTGCAACTTATGTGTCCACGGATAGATGAGTGGATAAAGAAGAAGTGGTATATTGAATATTATTCAGCTATAAAAAAACCACCATTTGTGACATGGATGGACTTTGAGGGCATCATGCTCAATGAAATCACTTACATATGGGATCTAAAACAATCCCCCCCTCAAACAAACAGAATAAACCAAACTCATAGATACAGAGAACAGATGGGTTGCCAGAGGTGGGGACTGGCAGGGGCAGGTAAAATGGGTGAAGGGAGTCAGAAAGTCCAAACTTCCAGCTATAAAATCACTATGGGAATTTAATAATATACAGTATGGTGCCTATAATTCATAATACTGTAATACCATATTTGAAAGTTGCTAAGAGAATAGATCCTAAAAGTTCTCATCACAAGAAGAAAAAGTTCTTTGTAACTATGTATGGTGTTGGATATTAGCTAGGGTTACTGTGGTGATCATTTCATAATATATACAAATATTGAATCACTGGGGCACCTGGGTGGCTCAGTCGGTTGAGTGTCCCGACTCTTGGTTTTGGCTCAGGTCATGATCTCAGGGTCATGTGATTGAGCCCTGTGTCAGGCTCTGCACTCAACTCGGAGTCTGCTTGAGACTCTCTCCCCTTCTCCCTCTGCCCCTCCCGCTTGTGTTCTCTCTCTCCCTAAAATAAATAAATTAAAAAACAAATGCTGAATCATTATGTTGAGCACCTGAAGCAGTGAGAATGTTATATATCAATTAGACTTCAGTAAAAAAAATAAAAGTACATAAAATTTTTTTTAAAGATTTTATTTACCTATTTTAGAGAGAAAGAGAGAGAGAGAGAGAGAGAGAGAGAGAGAGCATGAGCAGGGAGGGGCAGAGCAGGAGGGAGAGGGAGCAAGAATCTGAAGCAGACTCTGCCCTGAGCGTGGAGCCTAATGTGGGGCACGATCTCACAACCCTGAGATCGTGACCTGAGCCAAAACCAAGAGTCGCACGCTTAACTGACTGAGCCACCTAGGCTCAGAAAAGAAAACTTCTTAAAAAATGTACAATTCAGTGGCTTTTAGTATTTTCACAGAGTTCTGCAACCTTCACCATGATCAATTTTAGGACATTACTATGACCAGGTAAAGAAATTCTGTACCTATTAGCCATCATTCCCTCCAGTTACCTCAGCCGTGGGTATATCACCACTAATCTCCTTTCTGTCTCTAATGATTGGCCTGTTTTGGATATTTTGTGTAAATGGAGTCCTACAATGTGCAGCCTTTTCTGTCCCACTTCTTTGACTTGGCACAACATTTTCAGGGTTCGCCTGTGTCATAATGTGTATCAAGACTCCATTCCTTTTTATGGCTGGATAATTTTCCGTTGTACCACATTTTGACTTGTTTTTTTTAAACTTACACTTTTTAAGGATGTTCGATGGGCTAGTTAGATTTGATATAACACACATGGAAGTATATCACTTAAAATAAAGCACATTCAGTAGCATATCACGCACATGCTCTGGTACACTTGGGACCTTGCCTTATAAACTAAGGTGAGCTGTCTGCTAGTTATATTTGGAAGCAGGTGCAACAAGAAGTCCTCACGCCTGTCCCATGAATGAGGAAAGCACATCCTGTTGCGCTCCGTTTTGCCAGCATTTATTGCGCTTGGGCTGTACACTGCGCTCGTCCACATATCGGTTTGAAACACAAAAGTGCGGGTTTTGCAGGTCAACAGGGGTGGAATATTGTCATTTATAACCTCAGGATGACCCCACCAGGTGGGCCATATTGATCCCTTTATCCAGATGAGAACATTGAGGGTCAGAGAGGGAGGTGACTCAGGAAACAGCCGGGATGGGCAGCACTGGGACCCAAAGTCCCTGCTCATTTCACTTGGCCTCCCTGGCCTCCCTTGGCACTCAGCAGTGACACTGCTGACGCACCGGCAGAGGATGGGTGCTTTGGCTTATTTATTCAGCAGCAGGGACGGGTTTCCCTGCACCATGCACCCTCCCCTTGCTGAAGTGTGGTGCCTGTGTGCCCGGCAGGGCGCACTGGCCAGGCAGCTGGCCGGGGCCTGGGGCAAGTTTACCAATCTGTGGTTTTGGGGACCTCTGACAGCCTGGTCCTCCCTCTCCTCATCCTGAGCCAGGGGCTTGGCCCTGCTGCAGCTGGGAATGCTGAGCCTGTGTGTCCCCCTGGGGAGGATCGCTCCACATTTGGCAGTGCCCTGTCTGTGGAGCAAGACGGCAGGATCCCCAGGGGCGGGCATTGGATCCGGGCCCTAACAAGGCTGGCTGGATGTTCGTGCCTTTCCTTTGGGTGTTTTCCTTTCTAGGGGAGGGAACAGAAGGCTTGAGGAGGATGATGAGTGTTTTGCTCAAGGTCACGCAGCCAGCTAGGAGCCAAGCGGAGCAGGGACAAGACGTCAGGATTCCTGCTTCCTAATTCATACTCTTGCCATGTGACACCCTCCCTGTGCTGCCTCGCCTTCCACCCTCCCCCCCCAATGTTGTTGGGGGGACCTGTCCCTGCCACCCCCTGTAGCAGGTGTGAGCTGGTTCAGGGGATGCTAAAGCTAAAGCTCCAGAGCTGTCTGGGTGGAGCCCGGCCACCCACTGGCTGCCTGCAAGCCTCAGGCACTCCCATGGGTGATGCGGGGAGCCCACCAGGCAGGTTGAGATGTGAAGGTGCTCTCAACACCCAGCACCCTGATGGGTAGGGGGATGGGTCTGCGCCCCTTCCCCATCTATTCCCCACATGCCAGGGTCCGCCCCCAGCCCCATCCATGGCCACCTGCCCCTGGCTGGGCCTGAGTCTGCCAGGCTTTGCAGGAGAAATTCCACCCACTGCCTTTTTTACCCTGGGTGGACAAAGCCTTGGGGGGACCCTGGCAGTCAGGGGTGGGGGAGGCAGAGATGGGATGAGACCCTCTGGGGAGTCCGAGCCCAATGAGGATAACCACGGCTCCCCCCCCTCCGGAGACAGATCTGAGTTCCCAACTTGCCTCCAGATGCGTCACAGGGGAGGAGGAAAGAGCAGAGCAGGTGGGCTCTTGTCTCAGGTAAGCCTGGGTTGAAGGTCTTGTCTTCACTGCTTGCTGTTTGCATGACTCTGGGCCAGTCCTATCCTGAGCCTCAGTTGGCCCGTTCCTACAATGGGAACGATCGTAGAATCGCCTCAGAGTGGGCTGTCATGAAGATTAACAGACGTGCTGCCCGTGAAGCCTTTATTACCCTGGTGTGGGGCACGTCTCTGATAGCTGTTATTATGGTTACTATTAGTGTGATAATAATAATTATATTGTTGCCACAGTATCAGACGTATCTGTGCATTTATTGGATGACCTTGCAATATCAGGGATGAGTTTCTTTGACAAAGGGGAAGCCAACAGAGCTTCTTTCTTCTTTGGGGATTTGGGATAAAATGTTTGGTCTCAGGCCAGGGACTCTGTGTCCCTTGATAAATGAAGCCAGTGGCCTGAGTGAGGCTAGTTGGTGGATGGTAGGCAGGTTCCACCTCCAACTTTCTCCTGAGGAGCAGGTCCCAGGTCTGGCCTCTTGGAACCTGTGGGTCAGGAACAGAAGGGCCTGAATGCTTCAGAGATGCTCTGACCTCCCCAGAGGGGGCATCTGCTGCCCCTCACCCCATCCCTGGGGTTCCAGTGGGGCCCAGGGGTCTGATGTGCTGACCCAGGGCTTGGCTTCTCACCCTCAGACTCACAGGAGCCTGGGGCTGGAGGAGCAGAGGTTGCCAGAGCCCAGGGAGGGCAGGGCATTTTGGCCTGTGTTGCCCAGCAAGCCGAGGGCTGAGGGCTCGGGGCAGGAACATCTTATTTTGCACCTAATCAACCTCCCTATTTTATTTCTCTACTTCCCCACATGCAGCACATAGTCTGTTCCTTCCTAAGTGGCACCTGGTACTAAACAAACCACGAGGGCAAAGAGTCATCCCCCAGGACCCATATATTCTTCATGTGGGTGTCCCCCAGAACCTCAGAGCTCCAGCAGAGTCCGGAGCGGGGAGGGTAATATTCCCAACCGCTGAGGTCATACGGCTGTTTGTGTGTGGAACACAGGCAGTGAACCGAGCTCTGCTGAGCGTGTTACACCGCTTCACCTTTATCCTCCTGACGGCCCTGTTTTATACTCATTTTACAGATGAGGAAACTGAGGTACAAAGAACCATGTTAATTTGCCTAAGGCCGCCCGGCTAGCATGTGGTTGAACTAGGATATGAACCCACGTAGCTGGGTGCCAAGACCATGTCCTGGCACCAGATTTTTTTAAAAATTATTTATTTTTAAATTGTGATGAAAAATATATATAACATAAATCTACCATCTTCACTGTTTTCAGGTGTACAGTACAGTGGCCTTGAGTACATTTGCATCATTGGTCTGCTATCCTACCATCTACCTCCAAAACTCTGTACCTTTAAAAAAAAAAAAAGATTTTATGTATTTATTCATGAGAGACACAGAGAGGCAGAGACACAGGCAGAGGGAGAAGCAGGCTCCCTGCAGGGAGCCCAATGTGGGACTCCAATCCAGGACCCCGGGATCATGACCTGAACTGAAGGCAGACACTCAACTGCTGAACCACCCGGGTGCCCCCTATTTTTAATTCTTTGGGGAACTGCCAAACTGTTGTCCACAGCAGCCGTACCATTTTATGTTCCCGCCAGCAGTGTGCATGGGCTTCGGTGTCTCCGCATCCCCTCTCACATTTATCCTTTTGTGTGTTTCTCATAGCAGCCACCCTAATAGGTGTGGCTGGTACGTGATTTCTGTGGGAGAGTCTTAGGACCTGGATTTGTTGGGCCTTGGTTCCCGTTAGGATGTCTGTTGCATCATGATGTGCTTTCTGGAAATATTTTGGCCTCCCTTACCCAATTGTGAACTTTCATAGGATGTATCCAGTTGCCCCACAAAGGGCTGGCCTGGAAATAATAAAGAACTTGTTTTTCATTGCCCCAGGGCATGGCCTGGCATGTGTTGTTTTGAGGAGAAATGCATAGGCCTGGGTCTTAATTCTTCCAGGATGCTCTCCAGACACTATGGACCCATCTCTTAGCTCCCTGGGGAAAAGACAGCAAACCGAGTGCCCAGAACTTGGCTGCTCAGAAGGAACCCTCCAGGAAGCTTTTAAAAATCCAAGTGCCACTAGGTCCACCCTCTGGAGGCTCACACTCGGAGGGTCTGGGGTAGAACCTGGAGCATCTGTATTTAAAAAAAAAATTAAAAGAAATCCCATCACACCCCACCAGGTGATTTTTATGGGTACCTGGCCCAAGAGGCCTGGCCCTGTAGCATATTACCTGAGCCTGGCTAGAGCTAAGAGACTTATCACGAACTACCCAAGGGACGCGCACATGCGTGTGTGTGCGTGTGTGTGTGTATGCATCTTTGCTTCGCTGAGTGAACGCACAGGTGGATGGGTGAATGAGTGAGGACAGGCCCTCAAGCTCTCATTCAAACACCACCCTGATTTTGCCACGTCTGTGTGCCTCCAGTGTTTTTATTCACCTGATATTTTAATAGTCCAAATTATTAATGATTTTTTTAATCATTATTATAAATTGAGAAATCCAGCGTCCCTGGCCATCAGTAGTTTATTTTCAGAGTACAAGCAAAGCAGGGGCCCCTGGGTGGCCTCTGTCTCCTGGTTTCCGCTCAGGTGGTAATCTCAGGCTCATGAGATGGAGCCCATGTGAGGCTCTCTGCCGGCCCAGGGTCTGCTTGAGATTCTTGCTCCCTCTCCCTCTGCCCCTCCTGCTCATGGTCGCTCTCTCTCTCTCTCTCTCTCTCTCCCCCCCTCCTCCTTTTCTCTCTAAAATAAATAAATCTTTAAAAAAAAAAAAAAAGAATGCAAACAAAGGAGACCAAACTGTGTCATCAGGTTCCAACTACATAAATGCTGCTATCCCTATGTTTTTTTTTTTTAAATTCATCACACACACACACACACACACACACACACACAGAAGCAGAGGCAGAAACAGGCTCCTTGCAGACGAGGGAGTCTGATGCAGGACTCAATCCCAGGACCTCAGGATCATGACCTGGGCTGAAAGCAGACGCTCAACCACTGAGCCACCGCAGCGCCCCTTCCCTTTTGGGTTTTGAGTTGGAGGTCTTGCTCTCTGTTGAGAAGGGTGATGAGCAAGTGTTGCACCAGTGTTAAGTACAGCTTAGACCCAGTAGAGACTTTCTCCTGGCCGGACCTACTTTGCTGTGAGTCAGTGCTATGTCACTAGTCCAGCCCTGGGACTGCGTGCCTGTCATGCTTCAAAAATGCAGAGTCAGGCAGTGAGGGTGTGAGGCAGGAGCCTGGGGGATGATGGGGAGTGTGGGTCCCAGTGGGCTCAGCCCACTTTCTTCCATGGTCATTGCTGGAACTGCCCTGTGGGGGTCGAGGCAGCCCGAGTCTGGGGCATCCTTTGCCCCACAGTGGCCCCAGAACCTCAGAGGACCAGAGTGTTTATCTACAGGTTCACTGAGCAGAGAAGACAGGTCCCTGCCAAGGAAGTCAGACTCTTGGTCAGGCACAGAGCCCAGAGGGCAGGGACCCGGCCTCTAGGAGTCAGGAGGGAGAGAGAACCTCTCTTGCAGGGCTCAAGTCCCTGTCCTGGCTCCTTGGATCCCGGCGTAGAGGCCAGTGGTCTGGGTGTTAGGCCCTGCCTCTTCTTAGAGTGTGACCTTGAGTGAGTCCCCTGACCTCTGAACTTCCCTTGGTGAGCCTGCCACAGGAATTCATTTGGAAAATACTGCTGGGTGGCTGCTGTGGCCAGGATCCAAGCCATTGGCTGCAGGAAAGCTGGCCAGGAAGCTGGCCAGGAAGTCAAGGTCCCTTCTCTTGGGAGTTTATGGGCTGAAGAAGCGGCAAAATCTTGCGGTCATGGGGGCGGGAGGGGGGGCAAGGAGGAGCAGGATGCTTTGAAGAAAGTCTGCTGGAGGTAGTTTCTCTAAGGGGTCGGCTTCGGCTTTTCTGGGTATAGTTAGTGTAACGAGTAATCCCACTCTGGGAGGCTTAAAACAAAGCGATTTATTCTCTCACTCTGAAGGCTAGAAGTCCAAAAGCAAAGTGCTGGCAGGGCTGCACGCCCTCAGAGGCTCTAGGGGAGGACCCTTCTTTCTTGCAGCTTCTGGTGGCTTCCGGCAGCCCTCAGTGTTTCCTGGCTCTTACCTGTATATCTGCACCTTCTTTTCCTCAAAGGACACCAGTCATTGGATTAGGGCCCCCTTGCCCCCCAAATCCAGTGTGATCTCCGTAAGAACTAATGATCTTGGCAAAAACCAAATGAGGTCATATTCTATGATTTTAGGTGGACATGGATTTTGGGGGGACACTGTTCACCCCAGCACACTGAGGAAGGGCCATTAAGACTGGGACCTGGAAGATGTGTCTTTGGCGGGGGGTGAGGGGACAAGGGGGTGAGGGGTGGGGAGAGAGTGTCCTTCCAGGCTGAGGGAACAGCATGTGTGAGGGCTTTCCCGTGCGAGTACAGCAGAGGCCAGTGTGGCTAGAGCGGAGTAGCAAGGGGTGTGTGGAGCCCCGAGGGCAGAGACACTGGGGCGCCGGGCACGGAGCCATGGAGAGGGGATGGATTTGATTCTGAGCACCTCTGAAGATTCAGGCGGGGGGCCGATGTGATGGGGCTCTCTTTTGGGACAGGATCATCTCACTTCCGTCTGGGAAGGTGCATGGCAGTGATTGACAGTGTGCGAGCTTTAAGGTGTACACCCCCCGCCCCCACCCGCAAGCACATTTACTTCCCTTGAGTGGTTTTTTAAAAAAATTTTTTAATTTTTATTTTATTTTTTAAAAGATTTTATTTATTTATTCATGAGAGAGAGAGAGAGAGGCAGAGATACAGACAGAAGAAGAAGCAGGCTCTATGCAGGGAGCCCGGTGAGGGACTTGATCCCAGGACCCCAGGATCACGCCCTGGGCCAAAGGCAGGCGCTAAACCGATGAGCCACCCAGGGATCCCTTAATTTTTATTTTAAAGATTTTATTTATTCATTCATGATAGACATAGAGAGAGAGAGAGGCAGAGACACAGGCAGAGGGAGAAGCAGGCTCCAGTCCAACGTGGGACTCGATCCTGGGACTCCAGGTTCGTGTCCTGGGCCAAAGGCAGACGCTGAGCTGCTGAGCCCCCCAGGAAACCCCATCCCTTGAGTGGTTTAGTCTTCCAACCCCTGGCAGGTAGCTAGGGCAGTACTAATATCCTCTGGGGAAACGGAGACGCAGACGGGGCAAACAGATTTTCGGGGGGCGCCCAGCTAGGACGAAGAGCACTCAGGGTCCTTGCCAGTGTCTTCCGTCTTGGGAATGCTCAACACACCTGGCTGAGAGGGCCCTCGGTCCTTGAAAGACACCTGGGATCCCGGGACAGGGGAAGTGCCCCGGAACAGGGAGCCCTGGCCTCGCCCCTGCCCCTGCCTGTGCTGAGTTATCTGCCCAGGCTTAGCCATAGGCATGGGCTAAAGTAGCCTCGGCAGCTTAGTGAGTGTGGAATTAATTCCGCGTATCTGGGACCTGTTACGATCCTCCCCACTCAGAACGGAGCTCCGAAGGAGGAAAAAGCGGGCAAAGCCCAGTAAACCCTGACGTGTCCACCAAAGAGCACTTGGAGGGTTGTGACAAAATCTCCGGCCGAGGCCCAAAGGGCACAGCAGGATAATTGTGAGCAATCCGGAAGCTTTGAGCTGATGTTTCTCTGACTTTGGGGATGTATAATGGCATGGAAAAGAACTTTCTTTTTCTTGGGAAATAAAACTATGTATTTCTTTCAGATATAACATTCCATAGAGTGAACATATCAATCTCCACCCCCCGCTGGGATATGAAACATAAATCAGGTGCTGTCTCCCAGGTATTGAGGATGCTAATAAGGATGCTTATTTGCTGGACCTGAAATCCCCAGGGCAGGCCCTTATTTCCTGCTTAGTCTCTTGTGTTTTGCTTTGTTTTGTTCTTTTTTTTTTTTCATAGCTCCCCTTTTATCTCAGTGCTGAGAGCAGGGAGGAGGGAGGAGTTACTCTGGAATACCCTCTTTCCATTGAGGATTTTTCTCTAGCTGTGTTTTGGAGAAAACTGTGGGGTGCTCCTTCAGGAGAAAGATGAGCCAGTAATTGTTGATGCCCTGGCTGCTGAGATGGACCCCTTCCCTGGCAAGGTGGAGAGACGATCTGTGTGTGTGTGTGTGTGTGTGTGTGTGTGTGTGTGTGTGTATGCGTGTTTGGAGGTGGGGGGTGTGGAGCAAAGAAGTTAAATTTGGTTCTGGATCTGAGGGCTGGTTTCCTTCCTCTCCTGGTGAAAGGCTCTGTGGAATGAATCACGTCCTCTCTTTAGAGTTCTGGGCCCACAGAATGTCAAGGCCGGGCTGGTGCTGTTGGAGGGACGCCCGTCCAGGGGATGTCAGGCTCTGGTTTGTAACTCCCTGGGGGGACTTTGGGCTACAGGGATGGTGCCTGTGGCTTCCCATTGAGATGCATATATTCATTTCATTTCATTCATTCATTCATTCATTCATTCATTCATTCACCTATTGCAATCCTGGTTGATGTTCAGCTCCCTCCTGGAGATGGGGCCTTGTGTTCATCATCCACTCCTTGCTATTTGTGGTCCTGCTTGGGCCTAGCCCTAGGGGTTCATCCAGGGGAATGACAGACAAGGGCCCCCACACCCTCGGGTAGGGGTCGACCAGCTTCTGTAAAGGACCAGATAGTAGATATTTTCGACTTTTTGGACTCTAAGAATCCCATCACAGCTGACTGCCGTTTACTGCCCAGGCAGCCAGGGACAATATGTAATTGAGTGCATGCTCCAATCAAATTTTCTTTATAGACACTGAAATTTGATTTTTATACACAACACATAGTTTTTATTGTGAAGCATTTGAAATTTTTTCCCAATGATTTAAAAATCATTGAGACTTTGAAGCAGGGAACTGCAGGGAGAAGGAGGCAGCTCCTTGCTGCAGGCTATGGGAACGGCAAGGGCAAAGGTCCTGAGGTGGGAAGTTTCTGGGGGAAGGCGTGTGGTGGCGTGTACAGAGAAACAGGGAAGTTTGTGTGGCTGAAGCATGATGAGTGAAGGGGAGAGCTGTGAGGCCACTTTAGATTTTTATGAAGACGTCACCTGAGCTCACTTGCCTCCTTTAAAAGTAAAAGAGGATGGTTATAGCACCTTCCTTTATTAATGAGGGGACGAGATAATACATAAGAGGGGTTTTGTTTCAGGCAGCGCCTGACACGTGATGAGTGGCAGTGGTGGCGGCAGCAGCGATGTGGATGATCATGTTGACATCTTTCGCGCCCTGGACCTCTCCTCACTTTCTGCCTTCTGCATGGAATACATCACCTGTTTGAGTGTGGGCTTCCCCAGAACAGATCCAGACACAGTGATTCCATTGCGTGTAGTTTATGTGGGACGTGGTCCCAGGAACGTCTGCTCAGGGATTGCGGGAGCCAGACAGGGGAGGGAAGGAGGCCACTGCTGGGTGTGTTCATAAACAGGTCACTTCTGTGGGCCACAGGGACCCAGCCCCACTGGGGACCTCCATGTAGAAGGTGTTGCTCAGTTATCCCCCAGAGGGCGGGAGGGAGCTGGGGTATGTATACACCAGCTCCTTTCTCTCCACCACTGGCTGAAGGCTGCTTCTGGGCTGTTTGCTTCTGGCCACTTCTGGCCTGTCTTGCACCCCAGCCCCCAGGGATAGGGAAAGCCCTGAGGCAGAGACTTTAGGGCTTTTGGAAACCATTGGAGCGTACCAGGTTGGGGATGGGGCACCACCGCACTGAGATTTTGTGTCTACTTCAGGACCTAGCTCAGTGGTCATCCCTTGCAGACACTTCCCTCCAGCAGCTTCTGGTCCTCCCTCCTCTGGTCCCCCATAGTCTCCCCAGGGTGGGTTGGGGGGAGTCTAGTGATTCAGGCCTTGCTGCTGTCCTTCCTACTTGGTCTGTGTTGGGACCGTGTCTCGTTCACTTCTGTATCCAGGGGGCTTGGCGTGTAGCCAATGATGGTAGTTGCCTGGTGATGATGAGTTAAGGGTGAAGAATGGGACCCCTGCCCTTGAGTGCTCACGGTCCTGGCAGGAGGCACATGAGTGACAGGTGGCCATGGTTCAGAGCCCTGGGGGCCTGCGAGTGGAGCGGCTATGCATTTGAGCCCTCCACCTTCTAGATTCGTGCCCTCACCCCTGGATGAACCCTGGCATCCCTCTGGGAGTTCTTAAAATCTACCCGCTTCTGGGCACCACCTGCAGAAATTCTAATTTATTCCAGCACAGCATCTGGCTATAAATATTGATCCAATCCTTCTGGCTTGGCATGGTGAAGGCTCTGCGTTGGTTTCCTGTGGCTGTTGTAACGGATTGCCATGCATCGTGGCTTAAAAACGACAGAAGTTTATTCTATCATAGCTCTGGAGGTCAGAAGTCCCCACTGTTTCACCGAGCAGAAATCAGCTACTTCCAGAGGCTCCAGGGGAGCATCCAGTTCCTTGCCTGTTCCAGCTTTTAGAAGCTGCCGCCTCCCCAGGCTTCCTTCATCTTCAGGGCCAACAGCTCAGCACCTTCAGATGTCTCTCTGCTAAGACCATCATTTGGCCTCCCCTGGAGGCAGGTCTCCCTCTGCTTCCCTCTTACGAGGATGTGCAGGATTGCATTCAGGGCCCACCCAGGTAACCCAGGCTATTCCTCACCTCTCAAGATCTTTTACTTAAGTATACCTGTAACAGCGCTTTTTCGGTGTATGGAGGCAGGGATCCTGCTTCCAGGGATTAGCACGTGGCTATTCTTTGCAGCCATCACTGAGGTCCTGGGAACGCGTGTCCTGGGAACGCGTGTCCTGAGCCCCCAGCCGGGCAGGCATCCCTGACAGCTGAGCTTCCTGACTTCTGCAAAGCCGGGCTCCTTCTCTCTGCTTTACGAGTGGGGAAACTGAGGCATGGGCTGGAGAGTGATTTTTCTGAAGCTGAGCCTGGATCTGAGCCTGCCGTTGCAGCATCTGTCCCCCGAGTCATGTTCCTCTTTGCCCGCTCAGGGCAGGACAGGGGGGTGCCTTGGCCAGACGTGCATGCCCTGTCCAGCCTGGCTTCACCTGCAGGCCCTAGGATGGTCGAGACCCCCACCCCAGCTTCAATCCTGGAATTGGGAGCATGCTTGTTATTTTTAGGGTATCTCTGTTCCGAATGCTCTCAGTGGGAAGGATTCCCATTTCTGCTTCATGCAATCCTTTGGGAAGAAAGTCACTATTCGTGGCAGTTCTTCAAAACTGGTGTTCAGGGTAATTTAACTCAAGTGAGTCTTGCAGGCTGGCATCAGACCCGAAGGCAGAAGTAAAGGGGAAGGAGCTACTCTGCAATGGGTGCCGGGGCCTTCCAGGTCCGGCTGGATTTGCTATCATTATCCCCATTCCACAGTCAAGAAAACTGAGGCTTGGGGAGGGGAATTGACTTGTAAGGCCATGCAACTAATAAGTGTAGAGTTGGAATTTGAGCCCAGATCTCTCTGACTGCCTGCACTTTGGGCTGGTGTTGGATTAGGCCCAGCATGCTCACTGTTTCTGCACTGGAGGGGGCTGTAAATTAGTGTTTTCTGGGGTCCCTTTGGCTCTGATTACCCCTGGCTTCATGTTGGGGGGGATGGGTTCATGCTGTTCCTCCTTCTTATGTGGATGGTCTGTTTTTCCTCTTTATCAAACCCCCTGACACCGATGGGTCCGGACCACCCCCATTTCCTGCCTTGGAGGCAGCAGGCAGCTCCTTTGTGGTTCCAGGCCCCCAGTCTTGCCCTCCAAAGTTCATTCTCCACTGGATACCCCGAGTGACCTTCCAGAAGAGTCAGTGGAGCCCTCCAGGGACTTCCTGTCCCATATAGGATTGAACCCATGCTCCTTTCTGGAGAGACTTGGCCTTACACAGCACCCACTGCTTTTCAAAATGACCTTCCTCAGGGGCGCCTGGGTGGCTCCGTCGGTTAAGCATCTGCCGTTCACTCAGGTCATGATCCCAGGGTCCTGGGATCGAGCCCCATGTAAAGCTCTCTGCTCAGCAGGGAGCCTGCTTCTCCCTCTGCCTCTGCCTGCCGATCCCCCTGCTCATGCTTTCTCTCTCTCTGTCAAATAAATAAATAAAATAAAATAAAAAAAAACCAAAAACAACCTTTCTTACCTGGACCTGCCTCCCGGTCCTTCTTTTTGGAACACTGTTTCCCTGGCTGTTTGCATGGCAGACTCATTGAGGTCTCAGCTCCAATTGTCACCTCCTCAGAGAGTCCTCCTCTTCCCCACCTTGCCACCCCAGACTAGAGTTGCTCCCCAGCCCCTGAATCTTATTGCATAACCCTGTGGCTCTATCCTCGATGGTTAGAGCAGTGTCCAGCACATAGTAGGTGCTTACTTAATGCATATTTGTTAGATGAATGGTCCTGGCGAGGAGGTCCAGATTCTTGGATGTCCCCGGGCAATTCACATCACTGCTCAGAGCTCAGTCTCCTTGCTGATGTAACAAGGGATCTTGGGCCATGTGGTCTTTAAGATGGAAGATTCTGGACTTCCAGGCCCCAGGAATTCAGGGCTGGTCAGGGCTCTTGGGGGACGCATTGGCCCAAGTCAAGAGTGTGGGAGGAGGGCTGACCCTGAGCCTCAGGAAAGGGAGGGTCCCTGGGTGGAGAAGAAACTATTTGGGACGAGTTCCCGAGGCTTAGAAAGAGTTCCAGAGCCCTCCTCCCCACAGCCCCCCATGAAAACACGCGCTGTTGTCTTAGCTGCAGTGTTGGTGCCGGGAGGGCGCACGGGGTGAATGTCCACCCGCCAGGGGCCTCTGCCAAACGGGCTTTTGTTTATTTGAGATTTGAACAAAAAAAGGGCTGTCCTCATAAAAACACAGCTCCAGAAACCTCTTCGGGGTTTTGGGATCTGGGCAGGAGATGGCAGGAAGCTTTTCTCACTCTTTGTTAAACATTAAAAAAAATTTTCAGATAGAACATCGTAAATACCAAACAGCAGGAAGAAGAAATATCATCCAGGAACCCATCCCCATTGGACAAGCATTGTGAAATTTTGGCAGGGGGATTTTTGTATTTTTGAGGGCACATTTGTTTCTTATATAAATGGATCGTGCTGATTATAATTACTATTATTTTATGATTATTATTACTTTCTTTCTTTTCTTTTTTTTTTTTTGCAAAACCCCAGATCTATACAGCTTTGTAGCTTTCTGTTTTTTACTTAACATCATGCCATGAACTGGTTTCTTCCATCATCAGTGTCCATAAACTTCATTTGGGACAAATGATTAAAATTATCAGAGTTGAATACTGTAGTCTGCTTACCCAGTTTCCAGCAGTTGGACATTTAGATTGTTTCACATTTTTTGGTCCATCTCTAGCGCCTCATGTACCTCATACCCTCTGGCCCTGGGCCACTGTGAACTTTTAGTTCCTCCAAGGGCCTCCTGCCTCAGGACCTTTGCATAGGCTGTTCCTGCTGTCATGCTCTCTATTGGACCTTCTCGATGGGCTTCTTTCCCTCTCATCAGTTTGCATTGACAGCTGTCTTGTGTTTTTTTTTTTCTCTTTGAGTTCTGCCCATACCTCCCACCCCTGACTGTGAGCCACTTGAGGACAGGGGTGCCATTCCTTGCTGCCTCTGGAGGAGCTGGTGGTGGTGGTGGGGAGACTGTTAGTGTCACACTTTCCATATGTTCATCCTTGAGCTGTAAAAATGGGGCCTTGGCTTCTTTTTGTGCTTTAATTGGTCGACTTGGGGGTGAATAAGTTTTATGATCGGGGTAGGACGTACATTTTTATTTTGGCCCCCAGAACATGAGGTAAAGATGGAGGTAACCCCCACTGACACATGACATCCCATCCAGTCCTCCCTTGACATACCACACACATAAGGACCCACATGAGCATGGCAGTTACCATGGAGATCCATGGATGTCATTGTCACCACAGTCATAATAGGAGGTGCTCTTGACTGAACATTTAGTATGTGTCAGGCACTGTGCTAGTGCTTTTCAGGAATATACTCATTTAATCCTCAGAGGTGTTATTATTATCCTGATATTATAGACAAGGCAGCTAGGCTCAGAGAGGTATTGTTATTTGCCCAGGATCACACAAGATATAAACCCAGGCAGGGTGGTTCAGAGTCCATGCTCTTAAAGTACAGCCCGCCCCATCACACGACCACACACACACACACACACACACACACACACACACACACACCCCTCTCCAGCACACAAACTCTCAGACCCATGACTGCATACCTAGCTGGCACACCCCCATGAACATGCCCTCACCTGCTCCCTGTCCCTCCATAACACCACCACCTACTCCCTTCCCGTCCTTCACAACCATCAGGACACCCAGATCCACTGCCACCTTGCACCCCACTCCCCGCCTTCACAGGCAGAACTGACCAGTGAACCCTTCTACTGCGCACCGTTGAAACAGCCTTGTCCCCAGGCATCCCACACACAACCTGGTTCACAATCCAAATATACACACGCATCCTATATCCACCCAACCACCTGGAAACTTGTTCCTTGGACCCGAGCATGGCGCATGCCCACCCGTTCATGTGTGCCACACGTGTGCGCACACCAGCAGCAGCCTTGGGGGTGGGGTGGGCGGTGCACATCGGGCTTGGCCTGCAGAACTGCTGCCTCCAGCCCGGCCCCAGGGTGAACGGGCCACTCCTGGGTGTCAGCAGGTGTGGCTCAGCGGGCCCTGGCTGGTTCCCCGGCCTGGCCCTTCCTTGAGGGGTGGGGTCATGGTGACCCCATGGTGACTCGGCCTTGCTGGGGGCAGCTTCAGGTGTGCTGGCCTCTGACTGCTGTGGCAGCCTGGATGCCAGGGGTCCCCTCGTCCCCTGTGGGAAGGGCCCGGGGCTCAGTGGCTCTACCAGGCAGTGTGCTGGGCCCTTTTGTGCCAGGTGGGGAAACTGAGGCTAAGGACACACAGCCAAAGTCACAGGCCTCCCGTTGGCCACGCCGTCATACCGCCTTGCTGTGGGGCTGGCCCAGGCAGCGCCTATTCTCGGGCTGGCTTTGAGGCCCCGTCCCTCTGTGTTTTCAGGATTGTCCCCTCTCTTTATTCCTGCCAGTGATTCAGCCTTTTGGCTTCTGGAATTTGGCAAGATGTGTGACCTCGGACAGGCACTTAATCTCCGTAAGCCTCCGTTTCCTGCTTTCTCAATGGTAACCTGTAGTCGCTGGGTGATGGCTGGGTGACGGCTGGGTGACGGCTGGGTGACGGCGAGGGGTCTGGCCTAACCTCTGTCCAGAGCTGTCTGCCAGCTGGAGGCAATCGCGGGGTGGTGGGGCGGCTCCTCCCGGCTCCGCCCTGCTCCCCTTGCCCACTCCCACCTCCGCCCGCCCCCTGCCCCCTGCTTGGCTGGCCACGTGGCCGCAGCGGGTCTAGACCTGGGTCTGCTGGGCCCCAGGCAGCCCAGGCAGGACGGAATTCGTGCCAGCGCCGCAGACACCACCCTCCCTCCTGGGCGTCCCTGACCGCGCCCGCCGCTAAGCTCCCCAGAGGCTGTCTTTGGGGTTTAGGGATGTTGCCAGGGGGTTTGGGGTGGCGGCCAGGCCCAGGATCCTGACGCAGCTGCGGGAGCCCCTAAAGAGCTGGACTCGCTGAGGGTGCCCATGCTCAGGTGTCTGCCGGGAGACAGGGGTCGTAGCCCACAGGGTTCGTGTCCCGGCTGGAGGCTCTGGGCTTCTACGGGGACAGGGTCTCCGAGTGAGGGGCGCCCCTAACTGCGCATGGAGGATCTCGTCTTGTCTTTGGGATTACTGACCTGTGTCAGCGCCACGTGTCTTCCCTGCAGCGCCCAAGCCACCCTGTCTTGTTCGCAGCTGTCTCTTGGCCCCCAAGTACTGTGCCTGGTGTGGGGTGAGGGTGGGGATCAGTAAAAACATACACGATGCTGAGTGCTTTTACATGTATGTTCTTTTTTAAAGATTTTATTTATTTATTCATGAGAGACACACAGAGAGAGGCAGAGAGACAGGCAGAGGGAGAAGCAGGCTCCCTGCGGGGCGCCTGATGCAGGACTCGATCCCGGGACTCTGGGGCCTCATCCTGAGCTGAAGGCAGATGCTCAACCGCTGAGCCCCCCAGGCACCCTTACATGGGTTCTTAGCAAATCTCTCCACGCTTTTGGAAGTAGGTAGGATTATTAGCCCATGTGACAGGTGAGGAAGCCGAGGCTGAGGAAGACAAGACACTTGCCCAGGTTCAAAAAGGCGGGGTTTGAACTTGAGTGTGCGTGCTGTGAACTGCTCCTGGCAGCTCTCCTCCGGCTCGGCTCGGATGCCCACTTGCCAGGTACTGATCTAGATGCAGCTCTCCCCGCCTCTCCTTCTCCCTGCCTTGAAGCCAGCAGGTCTCACCTGGACGCACAGGATGGAGGATGTGACATGTGAGCCGCCCTCCCCCAGGAGGCTCTTGGCAGGTGGGAGGTAACTCCACGCTCCCCCTCCCTGCTCGGGAAGGGAAGGCGGATCAGAGTGCAGGGGAGGCAGAGAGAGGAAGGTGATTCTGTGAGAGCCCCAGATGCAATCTCACAGCACCTCAAAGCCTTAGAAGATCTGGCCACACCACTTCCCTCCACTCTGCTCTAGCCCTGCTAGCAGAAATTTCTGTTCTTGAGCTCTTTTCGGATTCTGGACCCCTTGGTCTTCCCCTGGCTGACTCCCTGTGATCCTTTAGGTCATGCAGCTGAAATGTTACCTCCTCCAGGAAGCCTTCCTTGATCACCTAGTGTTAACGGTGACCCCCAACTTTTAAGTTCTTCACTGTCGCCCCATCACCAAGCCCTGGGTTGGGTCACTTTTTGAAGAAATCTCTAAAAGAGCAACTTTGAAACAGCCAGTGCAAACGGTAGAACCTCAGATGGTCTTGGTAGTCATTCTTGGTAGTCAGGTGGACCCATTTCACAATGGGGTATGTCTCACCAGCGTGTCAGACACCCTACGGGAGAACGGGTGTCCTGAACAGGTCCCATCTCATGAGTCAGATTCTAGGAAGGAGAGGTGTCTTAAGCTGAGCTCCCCCAGCAGCAGGGCCTGAGTGAATGGTGCGAGGGGAAGTGGTTTATTTGGGTGGTGATGCACCATTAGGATATGCTAATGAGCCGGTTACCCCTGTCGGCCACTGGGAACATTGGGGAGACTATAAACACACCCTTGAATTGTCACACCGCCGGCAGAAAGCTGGCCACCTGTGCCGAGCAGATTTAGGTGAGGCTCCAAGAGGCGTCGTGAGCATCTGCTGTGACGCGGCAGGCTCTTCCCTTGGTGGCTGACAGGCATGGGGCAGCCGAGGGCGACCGAGGGCCACCGAGGCCGACAGAGGCTCAGGTGAAGCATGGCCTGTGCTCAGAGGCTGTGACCGGGAGAGGCCACCGGTTCCGCCGCAGGTCCGCGGCTGTTTGCACAAAGTTGCCACTTGAATATAAAAGGATCTTTGAACCAGAGAGGTCCTTTTCTTGGGTTCACCTTCTACTTTATGATAAGAAGAGTGCCTGTATATTGAGCGCTTGCTGAATACACTTTCCAGGCATCTTTGCTTCCCTGTATTGTTTGTGATGCTGCACAAAGCCTGTCTCTCCTCCTGCTTCCCGCAGCTTTCCTGCACCCGTGCAGAAATCCAGTGGACTAATTCTACAGGCTCCCACCTCCTCCTAGTCTAAATGATTAATAATAATAACACTGTTGACAAGGACAGTCATTGACACGTGCAGTGACCACAGACGTTGCGCACTTGCACTTTGCACATGTGATCTCAATTAATCCTCACAAAAGCATGTGAAGTACAAAGCCTTGGTTGCGTTTTATAGATGAGGCAGCTGAGGCTCAGAGAGGTGGAGCGACTGGCCCAAGGTCACACAGCTAGGAGAGGTTGGGACCCCATTGGGTGCCCAGCTGGTTGATTCCAGAAGTCCACGCTCTGAATGGTCATACAGAAGGCCACAGACAGGGCAAGGAGACCAGGGGCTCCTGGCCGCCAGTCCTGCATGCTATGCCTCAAACACGGCATCCTCTGAGCTCTTAATAACTGGTGATTATGCTGGGCAAAAAGCAGGGTCTGGGAGAACTGAGAGCAGGTGGTGTTTATCCAAATTTAGGAGATTGTATAGTGTTTTCTGTAACCTGGCCTGGTAAGTTGCCTTTGGGGGAGGGGCTCACAATGACTCATGGGGATCCGACTCCCCTGCCCTGGACCCAGGTGGCTGTTCTTTTTTTTTGTATTCATAAGAGACACACAGAGAGAGGCAGAAACACTGGCAGAGGGAGAAGGAGACTCCATGCATGAAGCCCGATGTGGGACTCCATTCCGGGACTTGGGGATCACGTCCTAAGCCAACGGCAGACCTTCAACCATTGAGCCACCCAGGTGTCCCCAAGGTGGCTGTTCTAAGAGCTGAAGTGTGGCCAGGATATCTTGTTGGAGGGCACTCTCTAGACTCTAGGACATTTTAAAGCTTTGTTGTTGGTGACTGGAAAGCAAAGATGTTCAGGTGGGGTTCTTTTGCGTGTCTTCTAGAGATAAGGATAAAGGGCTTTGGGAGCGGAGGGTAAAGCCTCCCCCACACTCTCATGCACACCCACACCTTATGGATGCTGCTTCTCTTTAGGCTGGGCACCTGGCATGTCTAGAGGTCATCTCTGGCATTAGACGTCATTCAGGAGGCAGTGCCTCCTCCTGGGCCCCAGACAAAGGCTTGGGTTCTGTCTCAGGGAGGGGTCCCAAGAAGCAGAGCTGGAGATGCACATTGAGGAAGAAAGTGACTGGGGCTGAGCTCTCAGAAGGGGGAGTGAGTGAAGCTGGAGAGGGCAGAGGAGGGGGTGTGACTTCAGCCAGGTTTAGCTTTAGCCTGATTCCCCAGGGAGCTCTGGAGCCAGAGAACAAATCCTGCCTGGAAGCAAGGGTACACAGGCTTTTGTGTCCTATATCAGTCTGTTGTTGGCTATGGATGTCCTGGTTTGTGGGGGAGCTTATAGGCAGGGTTGTGGGCCAGCCTGTTGGAGGATAGCTCTCCTGGAAAAACGTGTACCTGTGTACTATTAGCAGACAGCCCTCATAGTAGGTGAGAGCAGGGTGCAGCACCAGGACAGGGGACCTGGTAGGAGGATGGTACAGCAGTGTCTCCTGGAGGTTCAATGCTGGATTTGTCCCTAACTGGCTGTGTGACTTTATGTAAGCCACTTGCCCTCTCTGGGCCCAAATTTCACCTTCTGTACGCTGAGGTAGTTGCACAGAATCACTACTCCATCCCATTCTTATCCTCCCTCAAAACACTAATTTTCTCATTCAAACATCCCTGTGTTTCAGCAGATATTTATTGTGTACCTCTTAGTGCCAGGCACCTTGCTAGGCTCTGGCAGTAAACTAGGGAGCACAACAGGAGGGAGCAAGGCAGACAAATAGAACAGGCTTAAAACAGGGGACAGTGTCACCAAGAAGCAGGAAGTTTTGGCAATCCTACCTGGGGCGGGGGTGGGGGGTGGTGAGGTCAGGGAAGGCTTCCTGGAGGAAGAGGCATCTCATCAGGGAGCTGTTGCTGAGTTAGCACACGTGGGTACTGACATCACTCAGGAAGAAGGGAGGTGATTGGCAAATCCCTGTGGGTCTCTTTCCCTTCGAAGAGTGGATTTCTTTCTAGATCCTGACTCCCTCCGTATCAAGGCAAACGGTTTCTAGGATGAGTGAGTCTGGAGCGAGGAAAGAAGGTGGGGAGCATTTGGCAAGAGGTGAAGTCCCTGGGTGCACAGGGGCAGATCATTTGGAGCTGTGCTAGGGGGTGTGGCTTTATTTGGTGAGCACCTGGGGCCACTGGAAGTTTAGGCTTTGTTCTCAGGGATAGTAGCAAACCTTAAGTATGTGTATGTTTGTATATGTAACTTGTAACCACCACTCCTATCAAGATATAGAACATTCCTAAGCCCCCAGAAAGCTTCCTTATACCGCTTTTAGTTAATAATCGTCAAAGGCTATTTTTGTTTTAAGATTTTATTTATTTATCCACGAGAGACACACAGAGAGAGGCAGAGACACTGGCAGAGGAAGAAGCAGGCTCCCTTCGGGGAACCCGATATGGGACTCGATCCTAGGACCCCAGGGTCATGCCCTGAGCCGAAGGCAGACGCTCAACCACTGAGCCACCCAGGCGCCCCTCCTCAAAGGTTATTAATGCTGTTCTTTCAGTTGCCTCGAGGAGGCTTTGGATATTTCCTGAACTTCATACAAGTGTGCTTTGACGCACATACTGCTTTGGGTTCTGGTTGTTTTGCTCACCTGGTGTCTGTGATTGCTGTCCATGTTTTGCCTGTCACAGTAGTTTGGTTTTTTTCACCGCTGTATTTCATTCCATCATAGGAATATGCTAGTAGTTCTTTATCCAGTCTACTGTTGATGGGCAGTTAGGTGGTTTCGGCTTTGGCTATTATGAATGAAGCAGCGAGGAGCATCCGTGTGCGCGTCCTTTGTGAACCAAGCACTCATTTCTGTTGGGTAAGTACCCAGCCGTGCGTTAGGTGTAGATCGGCTTCAGTGGACTCTACCAAACAAAGTATTTGTGCCGGTTTAAAATCAGTTCCACTTCTGCATCCTTGAAAGCACTTGCCAATGCCAGTCTTTGTAATTTTGGCCATTTTGGTGGATCTGGGGGTGGTTTGTCATTGTGATTATAGTTTTGCATCCCCAGGGACCAGTGAGGCTGAGCATCTTTTCATATGCTTATTGGTCATTGGAGACCTTTTTCTGTGTGTGTGCATGTGTGTATTCCAGGTCCAAGTAGATAATAGTTTTCGGATCATGCCTGCTGTGTCATCCTGTGGGCAGCTCACTCAGGATTCCTGTAGCTGGAAGGTCCTTCATTTATAGAACCCTTGGGCCAAAGCAATTTCTGTGTCATATAAATAAGTATAGACTTGAATATTATATAAATTATATAGTACATATAAATACATGTAATGCAGATAGTAACATACATCACCAGATTAGATATAATATACGTAAGCAACGCGTAGTTATATATAGTTTTATATATGTTTTTATATATACATTAAAATTACATTATGAATCAGGAACCCCGGGTTCTTTTTTTTTAATTTATTTTTTATTGGTGTTCAATTTGCCAACATCTAGAATAACACTCAGTGCTCATCCCATCAAGTGCCCCCCTCAGTGCCCGTCACCCCCACCCCCACCCCCCTCCCTTTCTACCACCCCTAGTTCGTTTCCCAGAGTTAGGAGTCTCTCATGTTCTGTCTCCCTTTCTGATATTTCCCACTCATTTTTTCTCCTTTCCCCTTTATTCCCTTTCACTAGTTTTTATATTCCCCAAATGAATGAGACCATATCATGTTTGTCCTTCTCCGATTGACTTATTTCACTCAGCATAATACCCTCCAGTTCCATCCACGTCGAAGCAAATGAGAACCCCGGGTTCTAGTTGGAATTCTGACTGGTGTGTGTCCCACCTCTGGGTTAGGAAAATCATTCTTCTCTCTGGCATGGACACACTTCTTTCCCATTTTCCTGTGCTAAAAATCAAGCAGGCTCTTTTTTTTTTTTTTTTTAAGATTTTATTTATTTGCTCATGAGAGACACACAGAGAGAGGCAGAGACACAGGCAGGGGGAGAAGCAGGCTCCATGCAGGGAGCCTGATGTGGAACTCGATCCCAGGACCCCGGGATCACTCCCTGAGCCAAAGGCAGATGCTCAACCGCTGAGCCCCCCCTGGGCGTTCCAAGGAGGGTCTTCTCATATCTGGACTCAGTGTTAGTGAGGTGCCGTGGTTTAAGGATCCAGGAAAAGAATCACTTTGGATTTTTTTTTTCCCCCAAGCACCCAGGAAGTGTTTGGCAACTTGGTTGGGGTGGGGGTGCAGCTCCTTACCATTGGCAACCACTGGGCAAGGCAGGGATGCTGAGCACCCTTGGGTGCTTCTGGTTGGGCTCCCTGCTGAGGCAGGGGTGTGATGATGAGTGCGATTCTTACGGGCGGGGGGTACCTGTGGAGGTAATACAGGGAAGACAAGGAGACTCACATAGGGTGTGTGATCAAGACTATAGAACCTCAGAGTTTTCTGCCAGAGAAGGGAGGGAGCTGGGGTATTGATATACCTGTTCCTTCCACCTTTGGTGGTGGGCTGACCTTCTGGGGCATTGACTCACTGGCACTTCTGACCTGCAGCACATGCTGCACCCTCCTCGAAAAGCTCTTGGGCCCTCTGACATTCATAAACGGTCAGTAACTTTATCTCTTCCGCTTTGTGCTTTCAGTGATTCAGGGTTTCTTGAATGTGCCTGTTTTCTCTCGCGTCCACACTGATTTTTCTCAGAAGGCAGCACAGCAGAGGAAGCAAGAGAGTGGGCTTCCTCATCAGTGTCCCAGAGCCTCAGTTTGCTCATCTGTAAAATGGGGGTAAAATGCTCCCTGCTGCCGAGGTTGCTGGGAGACGTGAGTGTGTGCCTGTGGCACGTTTCCCAGGAACCCAGCCTCATGGTCAGTAAATAGAAACGAGTTGGTTGTGATCCTCATCGTGTGAAATGTAGAAATTGTAACTAAGTAAAAAGAGTTTCTCTGAAACCCTTTGTGACTGCCTTGAGCTGAAAGTGTGAAAGAGTTGATTGTCCTCATTATAACTCATTATGTTTGTTATTCAGTGACTCCTAAAGAATTCCTTGTGAGCAGCAGACGTTACCTTAGAAATTGAACATGTTACCCTGACGTCTCTATCTGGTCCTTCTGGCCCCGCTGGTAGAGACTTCCTTAGTGCCCCGTGTTGCCAGTGAATAAAGATGATGGACTTGGGGGGTCGAGGGCTGGCTCATGGTCGATCACTGGAACACGTGGCACTCCTCCGTCCAAACCACAAATGATCTGGGCCCCACCATGAGTCACTTCATTCCCTGGAGCCTGTGCGAAGAAGAACCTTTTATTAACCGGGGCCTCTCCTCCGCCCTCCTCGTGGTGCACCCTGCGTTTAAGGCCGAGGGACGAGTCAAAATAAACTGTTCTCAGCGATGCTAAGGGTTGTGACTTCTTACAACGGGTGGGTGATTTGGGGTTCAGTTAAAAAAGGCTGGGCCTGGGACGGGGGCATCAGCCAGTCATTGAAAAGGCTGAGGATGAAGTTAGCTCCAGGGGACTGAGTGCCAGCTTGCCTATGGGACTCACCCCCTCCAAGCCTCAGTTTACACAGCTGGATATTGGGAGTGTGTGGAGCTGTCCAGTAGAACTTTGAGTGCCATCCACTGGTCCCCCAAGCCTGCTGAGCGCTTAAAACAGACCTAATGCAACTGAAGTGCTGGGTTCAAAATTGCGTTTGATTTTAACTAATTAGAATTTATTTATTTATTAAAAGATTTTATGTATTCATTCATAAGAGACACACAGAGAGAGGCAGAGACAGAAGCAGAAGGAGAAGCAGGCCCCTGCGGGAAGCCCGATGCAGGACTATATCCCAGGACCCCGGGATCACCACTGGAGCCAAAGGCAGACTCTCAGCTACTACTACTACTACTACTACTACTACTACTACTACTACTACTACCACGCACCCCTTAACTAATTGAAATTTAAATGTCAGTAGCCACATGGCAAGTGTCATACTATGAGCAACCCAGAGAACCTCATGGAGGCTGGGGCTTTTGGGATTATTATGCCACTCAGCTGCATCCTGCCTCCTCCAGGAAGCCCTCACCTCTCTTTCTCTTCAGCTGAGTTAAGCTCTGTATGAGTTTCCTACGACCACTGTAACAATTGACCACGGTTCAGTGGCTGCGACAAGTTTATCACCTTAACAAGTTTATTACTTTACAATTTTGGAAGTCAGAAGTCTAAAATGGGTCATCAGAGGTGTATTCCTTTTGGAGGCTCTGTCCTTGCCCTTTCCAGCTTCCAGAAGCTGCTGCAACCTTGGCTTGTGGTCCTGCATCACCTTGATCTATTTTTTTTAAAGATTTTGTTTATTTGAGAGAGATACAGAGCATGAGCAAGGGGAGGGGCAGAGGGAGAGGGAGAACCAGACTCTGTGCTGAGCAGGGAGCCCAAATATGGGGCTCGATCTCAGGACTCTGGGATCACAACCTGAGCTGAAAGCAAACGTTTAACTGACTGAGCCACTCAGGTGCCCCGATCTGTTTTTTTCATCACATTTTCTCTCTCTGAACTGACCTTCTTGCCTCCCTTTTACAGGAACCCTTGTCATGACACTGGATCCATCCAGATAATCCAGGGTAACCTTCTCCATCTCAAGAGCCTTCATTTAGTCACACCTGTAAAGTCCCACCTGCTGGTAAGGTAACAGATTCATTGGTTTTGGGGGTTAGGGTGTGGATGTCTTGAGGGGTAGCATTATTTTGTCTCTGTAAGCTCTTTGTCCCGTTGGGCCTCAATGTCACCTCAAAGCCCGTGGCCATGTCTGCTTCCCCCATTAGACTGTGCTTCAAGAACAAGTGGGGACACCTGTGTGACTCAGCGGTTGAGTGTCTGCCTTTGGCTCAGGGTGTGATCCTGGGGTCCTGAGATCGAGTCCCACATCAGGC
This sequence comes from Vulpes lagopus, assembly GCF_018345385.1. Lineage (NCBI taxonomy): Eukaryota > Metazoa > Chordata > Mammalia > Carnivora > Canidae > Vulpes > Vulpes lagopus. The sequence continues at coordinate 17,669,973 of NC_054837.1, read as the reverse complement.
TCCCCACAGGGAAACTTCTTCTCCCTCTGCCTGTGTCTCTGCCTCTCTTTCTATGTCTCTCATGAAAAATTAAAAAAACAAAAACAAAAACAAATGCATTCTGTCCCCCAGTGTTGGCTAGAAACCTGCTCTGAGCCAGGCCAGCCCAGTGCCAGGCAGTGGGGGTGAATGGCCGATGGGCAGAGAGCACATACTCCGGAGACAGACAGCCTGAGTACAGGTGTCCCAGGTCTGCTAGCTTACTAAGCAGTTGACCTCAGCAGATCACCTTGCCTTTAAAGCCTCAGTTTTCTTACCTGTAAAATGGTGCTAATACTAGTCTAAAACCCCAGGAGGTCTTTGAAGGGATTGACAAAAATTATGCATGTAGAGTCCTTGGCACAGTGCCCAGCACACAGCATCACCTCATAGCACAACAGTTGTTGACACTGCAAAGATTAACAGGAATAGGTGGGGGGGAGTGAGGCTGCCTGAGTTCAAATCCTGACTCCACTCCTTGGGCAAATTGCTCCACTTCCCAGGCCTTGTTGTCTTCATCCATCAAGTTGGACCTCATCATGCACCCCACCTCAGAGGGTGGATCAAGTGGAGAAATGCATTCACGATGCCATCTGGCACCAAATCAGTGCTCAATTAGTGTTAGCGATTTGGCGATGGTAATTATTAATACTACACTTTCCCAGGCCCCAGCTCTCAAGAGGCTGGAGGACCAAGCAATTGAACAAACTTGGAACGGCTCATTGGGGTGTCTTCTTGGTAGCTGGGCCAGGTATATGTCTTCAAGTGCACAGAGGCCCAGGTTCTGTGCCAGGACTGGGGCCTGTCTGGTGTGCCCCGAGGCTGGCAGTGCCAGGCCCTGACAGGTTTACAGGGGTGCTGGGAAGCTGGCCCAGGAGGACTCAGAGTCGGTTGGTTGCCTGAAGGGTATGGGAGGCACAGTTATCCTCCTGGGAAAACCGGGAGAGGCCATGTCAGGTATCACTGCAGGTTTATTGGTATGGACGGCATGCACGTGAGGCAGATAGAATGGCTGGCGGGTGTGGGGTGGGGTGGGTGTCACGTAGCAGCCAGAGAGACAGACTTGAGACTAATGACATCCCTGAGGACCCAGCTTTGGTCCTGACAGTCCTTTCAGGCTTTTCTTGTACCCTGGTTTTGGGGGATACTCTCTGGTGTTTACATTGTTTTTGGCACTTCCTCTGTTGTTAATAAGGCTTGTGTAGGTGACAGGCGCGTGCCAGATGCTAGGCTGGCCTCGCGAATGACATCTGCTTAGCCAGTTGTCCTTCTTTCTCCTCTCCCCAGCTGTGAAACCAGATACAGTTTGAGAGTAGGTAAGGGTAGACTCCCTGGAATCACTGTCTCTCAAATTCCTGCAGTAGAGACTTGGCTTCAATAGGTACATTATTATTCTTTACATAACAATAACAACAACAACAAAAATCTGGAGGGGAGTGGTTCAGAGTTAATGCAGTGGCTTAGCGGTGTTAAGGTCTTTTTCATGCCACCGTCCTTAAAATAGTGCTTGTGATCTTTGGTCTCAACATGGTTGCCTTAGCTCCAGGCATCACATCTCTGTTCCAGGTAGGAAGAAGGGAGGGAGCACTGTGAGCCGCATCCACCTGTTTTTATTAGCAAAGCAAATGCTTCACTGCGAATCTAGCTGTCTCCTCTTATGTCTTTTTGGTCAGAGCTGGATCACATGACCATGTTTCTAGCTGTGAAGGCCCAGAAAGCAGTCTCTGGCTTGTTAGCCTTAAGAAAGAAAGCTCCCTGAGAGCTTGCATCTTCATGTTTTGACTTCGACTCTATATTCTTTGATATTACTGGTGATTTCTAGCCTCATGGCCTTTTACCATATTCCACACAACCCCTGCGTGGACTTTTTATTATTTTATTTTTTTCTTTTATTGGTCAACTTTTTGCTTTTCCTAAAGTCAAATAAATTTTTTAAAGAACTTTTGTGAAAATCTCTTGTAAATAGTAAGCTAGTGTCACTTGTCTTAAATAGAAAATAACAGTAAAATTAAATACAACGAAACTAAAATAATATTTTAAAATATGCTGCAGCTAGATATGGTCTGAGCTTGGGGTTGTTTTTATTAAATTGGGGTATTACCACATAATGGAAACATTAAGTGTTTAAGTCACGGTAGCACTAGGCAGAGACAGTCTCTGGGGCTTCGCGGGAAGACACCAGGAGAATCAGAAGGACACGCCTTGCGCACGGTGTCATTCGCAGCGGCTTCATGCTGTACCTGGCCATCAGAGCATCCTAAGTGTTAACCTACGACCGACTTGTGTCCCACCTGGACTGCCTCCCACCTCTAGGGAACCTAGCACTGTCCCATTTTGCCTTCCCTGTGCCTGTGCTGGGCGTCAACTAGGTTTGGGGAAGGAGAACTCAGAATAGAGGGCTGTATGCCCTGGGTGAGCTAGGGTGGGGGTTCTAAATCTTAAAAGAAGAAGAACCTCAGCTTTAATTCTGATACAGGGCATTAGGACCAGGTACGTTGCCAAGGATGGTTGGAAGTGACTTTGGCCTGGGAAATTAGCATGGGCTTCTTGGAAGAGGTGTCCCTGACAATGCTCTAAAAAGATGGGTGGGAGTTGGGCAAACAGAACTTGTGCGGTGCGTAAAAAGCTGTCCACGGAGAAGGAATAAGTGGAAAAGACACTCAAGTCATGGAACCCCAATGGGAATCCGGGAGTGGAGACAGGCCCTGTAGTATAGACCAAGTTAGTTATTTTTGGCAGGCCCTGGAATACCTTGCCCAAAGCAATGGATGGTGAGAGCCATTTATTTTAGAGCTGAGGAGAGACATGATCACACCTTCTTAGGGTTTGAGCTTTGCACATAAGGCAGCTCTTGGGCCAAAATAAGCTAATTCTTCCAGAAATCTGTTTGTACTTGGAGGAATCTTTTTTTTTTCTTTCTGAAATGCAATATGCACTTCTCAGCCTCCCTAAAGAGAGAGCATGTTGTGTGCACATCTTTGTGAATCTAGCCGGCATCATGCTGTGTGTTGTGTTGAACCGAGCTTCGGGATTGAGTTTCCTCTGCTGTGAACATCCGTTCCAGGGTTGGGTCTTCCTTCCTGCTCCCTTTTCTACTGCCGGGCTGGACAGGCCTCCGGGCTGGGCCCAGACTCACCTCTCTATGTGAGTTGTTCTAATTGCCCTTGCAAACCTTATAGTCAGGTCTGTGATAATCTGGCCATAAACAAGAGCCAGGAAAGCTACAGAGTGAGGGCATGGCCAGCCAGGGGCCCTGGTTTATTGCTCATTAGACATCTTTATTGGGCTTGCCTCGGGGGAGAGGTTGAGAACCCTGACCTCCTAAGCTTTGAATTAAGTCAGCAGGGGATGTGTTTCCCTTAGGTGTGGAAGTCCATACTGCATATATCAAAAGCTCTAAAAAAAAGGTGTACATCTTTTGAACCAGTCAGCCCACTTCCAGGCAAAATTTATCTTGGGAAAATAAGTGCATGTGGGTGTTCATTGCAGTGTTTGGTTTTTAATGGTCAACGATTGGCAATATCCCACACATCCTGTAGTGGGGGATGGATTATCAGACGATGAGATACCCACAAAATGGAATGCTCCAGAAGCATTGGCAAGGGCTGTGTAGATCGTACAGTTATAGACGTGAAAGATGTTTATGATAGGTTTTGAAATTAAAAAAAAAAAAAAAAAGCAAGTTCCTAAATGGCAGGTCTGATTCCATTTTAGTTTTGACAGAAAGTTCCCATCTACACTGGAAATGCCCAGGTTGGTGTACATTGGAATGCTACTGGGGGGTCGGATTTAGGATTATTAAAAACATTTTTGCTCACCTGTATTTGTGAAGTTTTCTGTAATTATCATGTGGAGCACCTGAAGAGATCTAGTGGCTGGGCAAGTCTCAGACAGAATGATGCAGACGTTTTGACTGTTTTGAAGAGGGGATGTCACTTCCTTGAGGGAGTCCAATCTCAGGGGACTGAATTCTCCAAGATCTAGGGCAGGGTTCTACCCAACTCTTTCTGTAAAGGATCACAGAGTAAATATTTTAGGCTTTCTGGGCCATATGGCCTCTGTGGCCACCCCTCAGCTCTGTGTTCATATACCTTGGGAGAAGCTGTACATAAATACAAATAAATGGGTGTGGCTGTGTTACAATAAAGCTTTATTTACAAAAACAGGTGGTGGGCCGGATGTGGCCTGCAGACTGCAGTTTGCCCATCCCTGATTTGGAGAAAAACAAACAAAAAAAGCAGCTTGATTAATGGCTTCAGCCAGTCCAGAAATAGCACAAATAGTAGGAAGGAACAGGCTAATGAGGATTGAAAAGGCGGATGTTTAAATAAAGGCGTAAAGATAAGGTGAACCATTCTTTCTCCAGATCAGCACTTGCATCTGGCCTGGGGGTGTTGGGCTGAAGCAGTTTGGGTCCCGCTTTCCTGTATCTGGTGCTCCAGGGCAAGTTTGGGAAAAGCCTCCTCAACTCTTCCTCTGGATTCCAGAGTCTGGAATGGGGGTGTGCTGAAAGGGAATCCACTGGAACTTGAACTAGACTCGGAGGTCAAGCCTATGCTAATTAAGGCCGTTCTTAAAGAGACAGTACACACTTTGGAGGAAACTTGGCTCTCACTACTTTCCTCCGTAGGGGAGTAAGAATTTTATTTAGGGGACACCTGGGTGGGTCAGCCTTTGAGCGTTGAGCGTTTGGCTCAGGGCGTGATCCCGGGGTCCCGGGATCGAGTCCCACGTCAGGCTTCCTGCACGGAGCCTGCTTCTCCCTCTGCCTGTGTCTCTGCCTCTCTGTGTCTCTCATGATTGATGGCTAAAATCTTTAAAAAAAAAAAAAACCAAAAAACTTAAAAACAAAAAAGAATTTTATTTAGTCCTTCAACAACCCTTTACGGAGTACTGCTTTTTTATAAGGAATCATGGGGGCCCAGGAGGTTTAGAACACACATCTCAGGATCCAGAGAGCTGGCTCCATGGCAGACGATGCACCAAGCGCAGAGAGAAGTGGATAATGCAGCCCCGAAGAGTCTGGGGTTGAGCCAAGTCAGAATGCCAGAATGTTTAAAATCTCGGAGAGGGGGATCCCTGGGTGGCTCAGCAGTTTGGCGCCTGCCTTCAGCCCAGGGTGTGATCCTGGAGTCCTGGGATTGAGTCCCACATCGGGCTCCCTGCATGGAGCCTGCTTCTCCCTTTGCTTGTGTCTTTGCGTGCCCCCCCCCTCTCTTTCTCTCTCATGAATAAAGAAATAAAATCTTAAAAAAAAAAAAATCCCAGAGAATTTAGTGACCCCTTGTTCAACATCTTGTTTCATGGAAACTGAGGCTCAAAGGGAGGCAGGGACTTGCCCAAGCTCTCATAGCAAGACAGTGGAACTGAGACCAAATCTAGGGTGAGGGGCGTGTTGTGTGATTTCCATTTTTATGAAATACCCAGAAATGGCAAATCCATGGAGGCAGAAAGTGAGAGTGTAGTGGTTGCCAGAGGCTGGGGGTGGGGAATGACGGCTTTCGGGATTCCTTTGGGGGTGACAAAAACGTTCTGGGGCTAGACAGGTGATGGTGGCACCATGTTGTGAATTTGCCAGGTGCCACTGTGTTGTCTGCTTTGAAATGGGTGAAATGATGAATTTTATGTCATGCAATTTCTACCACAATTAACAACAAAAAAGTAAGATGATGGAATAATTTATCTCCAAACCTGGGTGCTTTAAGAGTGCAAGGGGTCTGCACCAGGTCAGCCAGACTGTGTGGAAAACCATCCTGTTCTGACTCCTGAACCAGTGTTTTGTACTTGCTGATGTGATTTCTGACTTGGGTTAACAAAATGCATGAGTTTTAGAAAGTTGTGCCTCCCAGATTTTCCACCAAGGTAGCCCCACATTGCCCCAAGGATGGTCAACGAATAGGCTCACACTGTATGACTGTTTCCCAGTAGCTTTGGGCCTGTGCATATACTGTCTCGTAGGCTGGCACTGCCCTCTTTCTCTGCTTGGCTGACTCCTACCAGGTTCATTGAGATGTTACCTCTTCCAGGAAGACGTCCCTGACTACTTCCTTGGGCTTCTACAGCCTCACTTTCTGCTGCCTGTCAGGGCCCCCTACAAATTTTTGTGGTCTTTCTTTTCCCCCTTCCTCCACTAGACTGTGTCTGTGACCCACTGTGATCAGGAGTGGGGTCTCCTTCCTTCCCCCTGCATTCCCAGCGTGAGGGGGCATGGCCCAGTGTGGACCTTTAATAGAGATTTGCCTAAAGGACACAGGTCTACATGAACTGTGTCACGTGGTAGTTAGAGCTTGAGCAGTAGGTTTACTTTACGTTTGTGTTTAGTTTCTTGTTTTAAAAAAAAAAGTGGTAAAATACATACAGCACAGACTTAACTGTTTTTTTTAAAAATATTTTTTTCTTTATTTATTTATGATAGTCACAGAGAGAGAGAGAGAGAGAGGCAGAGACACAGGCAGAGGGAGAAGCAGGCTCCATGCACCGGGAGCCCGACGTGGGATTCGATCCTGGGGCTCCAGGATTGCGCCCTTGGCCTCCAGGATTGCGCCCTGGGCCAAAGGCAGGCGCCAAACCACTGCGCCACCCAGGGATCCCAGACTTAACTGTTTTTAAGTGTACAGTTCAGTGGCATTAAGTACATCCACACTGTTGTGCAACCAGCATTACCATTCATCTCTAGAACTTTCTCATCAACTCATACTGAAACTCCATCCCCGTTAAACACTGACTCCCTGTTCCCTTCTACCCCAGCGCCTGGCCCCCACCATTCTACTTTCCATCCCCATGAATTTGACTATTTGTGCTTTTGTGACTGGCTTATTGCACTTCTCATAATGTCCTCAAGGCTCATCTGTGTTATAGCACACATCAGAATATCCTTCCATTTTAAGGTCGAATAATATTCCGTGGTGTGGAGATACCACCTTTTGTTTATTCATCTATCTGTAGACATTTGGGTTGTTTCTACCTTCTGGCTATTGTGAATAGTGTTGCTTTGAACACTGGTGTGCAAGTATCTGTTCTGGTCTCTACTCTCAGGGGTGGGATGGCAGGGCCATGTGGTAATTCTGTGTTCAGTTTTTGAGGATCTGCCCTCCTGTTTTCACAGCCTCTGCACCATTTTATATTCCCACAGTGGTGCACACAGGTTCCAGTTTTTCCACATCCTTGCCAACACTGCTTCTGTTCTGTTTTGGTTTTGGTTTTTTGTTTTTTTATAACAGCCATCCTAATGGTTGTGAAGTATCCTTTACATCTGAACATCGTGAAAAGCAGTTATTCTCAGGGCATCTGGGTGTCTCTCGGTTAAGTGTCCTACATTTTGGTTTTGGCTCAGGTCATGATCTCAGGGTTCTGGGATCCAGCCCTGCATCAGGCTCAGTGCTTAATGCAGAGTCTGCTTATCCCTCTCCCTCTGCTCCTCACCCTGCCCCTCCCTCTCATAAATAAATAAAATCTTAAAAAAAAAAAAAAAAAGCACACCTGAAGTCTTCCTTAAAAAAAAAAAAAAGCAGTTATTCTAGTTAGCCCATGTGGACTTTGGAAGAAATCTGACAGGGAGAAGAGTGGCGTCAGCATAACTCCAGTTGCCCATGGGCAGGTCACTCTGCTCTGGCTTTGTCTTCCTCATCCATAAGCTGGGGTCATAGCAGGACCTGCTTCTGCAGTGGGACAGGATTTTTGTGCCACTCGTAATCTTCTGTGCTGGCTGGACACTGGGAGGTCTGGTCTTGCCTGCTCATGTTGCAATTTTTGTGACGTTTCAAATAGCATACCACCCTGAATCCAGGGGTGGTTATTGCTGTGCCTGCGTACATAAACACTGTAAAGGACATGTTTGTGTAGGTGGCTCTCTCTTCCCTTAGATTTTTTTTCCCGTAGGATAAGTTTTTGGAAGCGGGGTTACCAGGAATGCCTGGGTGACTCAGTTGTACATACAACTCTTGATTTCAGGTCAGGTCATCCTCTCAGGGTTGTGGGACCCAGCCCTGCACTGGGCTTCACACTCAGCATAGAGTCTGCTTGTCCCTCTCCCTCCACCACTACCCGCGCCCCCCCCCCCGCAAATAAATAAGTAAATAAATAAATAAAATCTTTGGGCAAAAAAAGAAACAGCGTTACTGAATCAAAAATAAATGCATGTGGGACGCCTGGGTGGCTCAGTGGTTGAGCATCTGCCTTTGGCTCAGGTCGTGATCCTGGGGTCCTGAGATCGAGTCCTGCTCAGGCTCCCTGCAGGGATCTTGCTTCTCCCTCTGCCTATGTCTCTGCCTCTCTTTCTGTGTCTCTCATAAATAAATAAAATCTTAAAAAAAAAAAGAAATAAATGCATGCTTGGGGGTGAATATATTGGAGAAATACACTTGGTTTATAGTCAGAAGATTTCAACCCTAGCTCAGCCCCTCCTTGCCATGTGAGCCGGCTCATTTTCAAAACTGTGTTTTCCTCATCTCTAGAGCGGTGGTAATAATTTGAGAAGTACAAAGTTGTGAATATTAGATGGGAGAAGGCAGAAGGTGCACAGAGTCACGTAGTGTGGTGCCTGACTCTTGAGGGAGTCTCAAAAAATAGTGATTGAGAGTGAATATTGCCGATTTGCTTTTATAACGGACACTGGCCTTGGGAGCAAATGAGTGTATCTGTTTCCCCAGAGCCATGGCTAATGGGATGCTCTATTTCCTTCTCTCAGGGATGCTTTCCCTTCAAATACTTTTTTTTTTTTTTTTTTTAAAGATTTACTTATTCCGGGAGCCCGACGCGGGACTCGATCCCGGGACTCTAGGATCGCGCCCTGGGCCCAAGGCAGGCGCTAAACTGCCGAGCCACTCAGGGATCCCCTTCCTTCGAATACTTTTTTACACACTGGCTTTATGTCCCTTCTGACGTCAGATCCTGGGGCTACAGTTGTGAACTGGACCCAGGACCCAGAATCACCCCATCTAGCAGAGGAAACAGTCACCACGTGTGTGATCAATGCCAGGCTAGGGAGAAACAGAGACTTAGATAGCACAGCACAAAGGGGGCACTTGAACCCACCCTAGGGCATCAGGGCAGGCTTCCTGGAGGAGGTGGCATTTTGGAGCTCAGGACTGAGGGATGCCTAGGGATTAGTCAAGCGGTAGGAAATGGCAGTGTAGAGGCATGGAGGCACGGAAGAGCATAGGGTGTCTTGTGACCTGTCTGGGGGGTTCATTGTGCTAAAGTAAGTACGTGAGTGCGTGCTAGAGACAGACAGATAGACAGGGCCCAGGGGGTGGGGGGAGTGGGGGGAGGTATGAAGGGGATCCGGATCCTGCCAGGTCTTAGGGATGAAGTTTGACATGCTTTGCTCTGAACAAGGAGGGGTGGCGCGATGGTGCTTGCGAGTCATAGCCTCACTCTAGTGCTGCTAGAGTAGATTGGAGGAGGCTCCAGCAGAGACAGGAATGTCAGCGAGGAGGTGGGTTTTCAGTGTCCCTTCTTCATGAAGTTTTCCCGGGCCACTCTCCTTCTTAGGGTCGCTTGTCCAACTTTCTGTGTATCTTGTTTATTTATGTTGTTTATTCCTATCTTCTTGACTGCCGGCTCCTTGGGCACAGGGTTTTCCATGTGTTGTGTTCACTGCTGTGTCCCTAGCGCCCGGCCCGGAGCCTGGTACGTGGTAGATGCTCAATAATTGTGTATTGGAATGAATGAACGAACGGACAAATGAACGAACGAATGAGCTAGGGCAGTTGCCATGGGGACGGAGAGGAGAGGATGTGTGTACTCCAGTGCCATCAGCCATCGGGCCCCTTCCTTCTGGGGCCCGTGGGTGGACGTTTACTGCAGCCCTGCCCTCCTGGGAGGGACGCGGGCCTGCACTTGGCACCTCCTGCAGGGCGCCACGCAGGGTGGATTTGCAGATTTGGGAGGCCAGGTCACATTCCGGAAGACACTGGAAGGCGTGAGGACTGGCTCACACCCCTCAGCAGATGGTGGCATTCCCGAGAAACGGCACCCAGAGATGGCTGAGTGAATGACTGGTGAGCTCCCAGATTGGATTTAAGGGTGTAATTACGAAAGATCTGCAGCAGCTGTTAGAACGAATCAACGCCTCTGAATCTGAGAGAAAAGCTGCCAAACTGTTTGGTTCTGAATGGAGGTGCTTCTCTTGCCTTCTCCCTATGTGGTTAGTTCGGGAGGAGGAGGAGGCTGAGAGCCACATGGCTACACCCCCAGCACCAAGCACAGAACCTGGTTTGCAGGACAGTCAGTAGGACGGCGCACGGACAAACGGATGCTCTGCACTGACTCCCGCCGAATGTCCACAATTGTGGGGCTTGGTGCTTCAGTTCCTGGGGAAATGGGTTTCTTTGCAGAAAACTGCAGGGACGCCCGGGTGGCTCAGTGGCTGAGCATCTGCCTTTGGCTCAGGTCCTGATCCCGGGGTCCTGGAATCGAGTCCCACATCGGGCGCCCCGCAGGGAGCCTGCTTCTCCCTCTGCCTGTGTCTCTGCCTCTCTCTTTGTGTCTCTCATGAATAAATAAATAAAATCTTAAAAAAAGATTCAGGAAATGGGCGTTTCAGACGTTGCAAAAGCCACTCTGGAAGAGCTAACCTGTAGACCTGGAAGGTTTGGTGGCATGTACCTGCTGGTGCCCTCACTGCTCCAGGTCAGACTGGCATCCTCTGCCCTCTGGCCCACTGTGGCCACAGGCTCCCCGTCTGTCCCTGATGCCGCGCTCTGCGATGGCTTGTATAGATACAACCCGAGAGGTGGCTCGCACTCCTCGCCCCCTCTTTCTTCGGGAGCTCTTGTTTTCTTGGCTTTGGCCGATAGTGCTAATGCATTTACAAAGAGTGAGCGAGGCCACACAAGACATAGCAGCTGGCCCCTGTGTGGAGCGAGCTTCTGGAGTGTTTTGGAAGAGACCGACATGTCTTAAATTAAGCATGACATATGTGATGCATTTAAAGTAAGGTTTTAAAGCATACATTTCAATCGGTTTCCTTGTGTTTTTTATGACAGGTTCAGCGAAACCCTGAGAGTCCTGTGTTTCTAGGTTTGGGAGAGACTTCAAAATGTTCCTTAGCTGTTTATTGTGGTGGTTCAAAAAACAAAACAAAACAAAACAAAAAAAACAAAACCAAACCAAAAAACATGTCTCTTTTCCCCCCTTTGTTCACTAATGTATTAATTAATTCGCAGATGCGTTGGTACAGCCATATTTATATACCAGGCATTTGCCAGGCATTTGAAACGGAAACTCAAGAGGAAGCCCAAGATGTGAAGCAGATTACAGATAACAGAGACATTGTTTGGTTACGAGGGGTATGGACCAAGACTCTTCTTTCCCCCTTTACTGCCCTGTGGGATGGCCCCTGAGCTGGATGGGTTCAAGGATCCCAGAGTAGGGAGACACGCATGTACCGTTGATCCTAATTTGCCAGCGGTTGCTGTGGGTGACTTCTTTCCCCAGGACAAGCTGTGCAGGGAAGCATCCCAGCCACACTTGGGCAGATGAGCTGGCGGCAGGACAGTGAAGGGTTAATGTGGTCACAGCAGGTGGCTGACAGCAGACCTATTGAGCAGTAGAGCTTCTTCCTATGGTCCAGCAAAACTGGGGGCTTGGGGTGCTCTTGGGGAGGTCAGCAGGTGAGCTTCCAGCTTAGCTCTTCACAGGGTTTTGTCATCTAGTAGCAATTGACCGTTGGCCACTACCCAGCTTGCCAGAACCGGAATAACTCTTCCTGTGTCCTAGATTGCTTAGCATCATGAAACTGGAGGTACCTGTCCTTGTTCAGAATCCTTGAAGGGGGACTACTGGGTGGCTCAGTGGTTGAGCATCTGCCTTCAGCTCAGGGCATGATCCCGGGGTCCTGGGATCGAATCCCACATCGGGCTTCCTGCAGGGAGCCTGCTTCTCCCTCTATGTCTCTGCCTCTATGCCTTTCATGAATAAATAAGTAAAATCTTAAAAAAAAAATCCAAGAAGAGTGGGGAGCAGAAGAATACCTCTTCATTCATCTATTTATTCATTCAACTGTTATTTATGTACTCAACAAGTATGTATTCGGTGCTATTATATGTCAGGCCGCCGTGCTAGCTTCTGGGGACTCTGGATGCCTTCTGGGAGCTTGCCGTTGAAAGGGAGAGGCGAGTATAAAGTGAAAGTTCAGGCAGCATTAAATACAACTATGGAGCTATGACTAGTCCTGCCAAGGATGTCTGGTGCTCCATGGACATGTAAGAGGAAGATTGTACCAGGCTGTGTGTGTGTAGTGGTTGGGGGTGGGGAGGATTGCAGAGATGCCTGAGCTCTGTTCTGAGGGCTGGGCCGGTGTCTGTGTGAATGAGAAGGGTATTCCAGCCAGCAGGCACAGCTCGTGCAAAGGCCCTGAGGTGGTGTTTCAGGACCTGGAGCAGATGGAATGTTTAAATACTTCTGAGCCGGAGAAACAGCTCCCAAATTAGCCAACAACTTGCATTCTCTCGTGTCGCCTCTCAGCCTGGGGAGTCTTCAGGGATCACCATTCCCAATTCTAAGCAGCTAATACTAATCCTGTGCTCCCACATCCCCCTTTATATACCATGGTATTTATTACCTAGAGTTGTAATTGCTGCTGCTGTGTGTGTGTGTGTGTGTGTGCGTGTGTTTCTTAAACAAGACTGTGAGTTCCCTGAACGCAGGGGACTTTTCTTGCTCATCTCTGCACACGTGGTAGGTGCTCAGTGAACATGTTGCAGAGGAACGGGGGAGATTTCTATTGAGTACCCACCGTGGACTCAGCCCTCTTTTTGCTACGATATTGAGAAGCCAAGAGGAGTGCGTTTTACAAGCTGGAGATGATGCCAGCGGATGCAGTTGGAGCTTTTGTGCCGTCTGTGCACACACTTCCGGAACTCCGGAGCCTAGGCTGTGGTCCTGTGTCTCTTGAGACCTGCTGAGGCTCAGCCTGGGGGTGTGGGGGGGGGACGAGCCCCCACCCCCCACCCGCTCCTGCCACCACAGCAGTGTGCGCCAGCCCTGTTCGCGATGGGACGTGACACCGCTGACTCTCTCAGGCAGGCACACATCCCCAGCCAGGGCCTGCCAGCTCGGGTAAGTGGGGCCGGAGTGTCCAGGAGGAGGAGGGTGCCAGTGGGCTCTGCCAAGGGATTTCCTCTCCGTGTTTCGGATCCTCTCGTTGCTCTGGGTCTCGTGTCCGGGCTACGTGTGTGTCCCAAAGCAGCGTTTCCAGGGGGCCACGGGGACTGGCTTCTAAAGGTGAACGATCCTGATTTGGGGCAGGACTCGATCTGCCTTCCAACCCTGCCATCGTCCGATTTTCCGATGCTGCGTATCTAGCCCTCTTCGCTGCCTCTAACCCTGTCTAGACAGCGTTCTCCAGTTTGGGGAGAAGAAATCTGTTAGCACCATCGAGCGTGTAAGGAAGAGAAAATATCAAAATCTGTCTGCCTTTCTTTCCTGCAGGCTGCCGAGTGAGTCAGAGCCGGGGGCAGCAGAGTGGGGCCCCAGGAAGGGAAGCAGGAGACTCGCGTTTAACTAAAATACCTTCTACTTCATGTCCATCTAGACGGGGGGCCCGCAGAGGACACAGGCATGAAGGTGGGGGCAGGGTGATGGGGGCTGATCCACAACAGTGACTTGTCTGGCCCTTTCTAAGACCAGAAACGAGAAAAGATAGAATGTTTAAGAAGGCCGTGTTGCGTGGGGTGAGGACATGAGGTTGAGTCTGAGCTGTGTGATGCAGGCAAGTCAGGTGACCTCTCTGGGCCCTGACTCTTCATCCTCACAGTGATGGTGATCGCGATAACCCCTGCGTCTCAGGGTTGTGCAGGGATTAATATGAGAGGAGGGCTCCTGGCTGGAGAGAACAGAGCTTGTAGCTGGACGCCCAAGGGGCTTGCGCCAGAGCCGCTGCAAAACGGCGGTCGGATAATCATCGCACCCACCTCGTAGGGTTATAAAGAGGATGTGATTTATAAGACACGAAGCGCCTGGCTTACCTTGAGGCCTCACCCGTGGTGAGCCCCCACCATTAGCCGCTACTCTTCTCCTGGAGGCTCTGAAGGCAGCCAGCAGGGGGTAGGGGTGGGAAAGTGGAGATAAGGGACAATCTCTTGGCATTGGGGGCTGAGCTTTGGCCTCCGGAGCCACTGACCAACTCTGTGACCTTAAGGACTCCCTAAGGACTTAAGGACCTTAGGGACTCCTTTCTGCTGCTGTATAAACTGGGGCTGGTCCTCTACCCTCTTTGTGCTTGGTGCTCGGCACAGGGCTGTGAGGAGGGTCAGCGGGGATGCCTGATGGGGGCAGGCTCCAAAATGGGGAATGACTTGGGGATAACGGGTGAGGGGACGTGAGGATGCCCTCAGCGGGGCTTTTGCTGGGAGTATGCGGTGGATGTTTGGAGTCCGACCTGGTTCAAATGCCGATGTTGCCTCTTGCTCTCTAAGTGACATCAGGCCAGCTCCTTGGCCCCTCTGAGCTGGTTTTCTTCTCTATGCAGGAGAGATAATAATCCCTTTTTACCTGAGAGCTGGCCTTGAGATCAGCTGAGTGGGGCCAGTCCTAGACAGTGTTGCACCCTTTCCCCACCATTGGGCCTTCAGAGGTGGCCCATCCTCAGAGGTGGCCCATCCAGTCCACTCCCTTTGCCCAGGGCTCTGGGAGGTGGAGAGGCTGGTCCAGGCTTGCCTGGTGAGGTTGGTGGAGAGCTCTGGCCTCCTGGGCCCATTCCCCCTCCTTAACCGCTCTGCTTGGACTCAGACGCCGACTGAGATTTAAATTTACTTTTTTCCCCCCTGTCCTTTGCTTTTCCCTTTCAGTGGTTGCTTCTCTAGCTCAGATGTTCTTAATCCCCATGGATCCAGGACCGTAGCCATGGCGACGCGGGTCGAGGTGGGTTCCCTAACTTCCCTGACAGGAGTGCCGGGCCTCGGCGAGATCGCCAAGGAGGAGACCCTGACGAGGACCTACTTCGCGCAGGCCGGCGACGCCCCTGGGGCGCCCTCCGCGTTGCTCTTGGAAGGAAAAAGCCCCCTGAGGAGCCCGACCCGCTTGCTCCCGCTGCCCAGACTTGCCCCCAAGCCCTTCTGCAGGGAGAAGGCCCTGGACGTGAAAGCCCCTGCCCCGTCCTCGGGGCCCGGCCCGGCCAGCCCGGCACCTCCCTGTGGGCGCTCCCAGGACCTGGTGGGAAAGGACCTGGGTGACAAGATGCCCGGCCTGGTGGGGCAGGAGCCAGGGAACGGGGAGGGCCTGAGGAGGAGCTCGTCTCTGTTTCACAAGACCACCTTCCTGCGGCCCCGCCCCAACACCATGATGGTCTTTGAAACCAGCAAAGCGGGCCCCGCTCTGGCCAAGGGGGTCGGTGAGGGGGCTCGGGAGGCCACCACGGGTGTGTCTCAGGAGCCCACGTCGGGGTCCCGGCCCGAGGTGGCCGCCAAGCCTGCCCTGCCTGCCCGAAAGCCTGGGGCCCTTCCCCGGCCGGCCTCCCTGTCGCAGGACACCAGGTCAGCTGCCCCCCAGGAGGAGGCAGGCCCAAGTGAGACTCTGTCGAAGGCCAGCAGCGTGGAGGACAGGCCTCGCCTGAGGAGAAGGCCCGTGTCGGCCATCTTCGTCGAATCCATTCAGCCTCAGAAGCCGGGCCCCGGCGGGGCGGCCACTGGGGGCAAAGCGCCCCCCGCCCCGCCTGAGAAGACATGGGTGAGGAGGCCCAGGCCTCTGTCCATGGACCTCACAGCCCGGTTTGAGAGCAAAGAGGCCTTGCTGAAGAGGGTGGCGGACGAGGCCGCCGCAGGTTCCCCTGTCCAGTGGCGGGGGCCTGAGAGGTCCGACCCGGAGCCCAAAGGGGATGCCGAGTGTTTGGTCAAAGAAAACCCTCGCCTTCATGACCCAGACTCAGACTCCCTGGAAGTAGCCAGGAAGACCCGAGAACAGAGGGAGAAGGTGCTTTTTAGGCAGGCGGAGACAGGCAGCCCCAGAACTGCGGGGGGCTCGGCCAGGGGCACCCCCCCGGATGAGCAGCAGCCTGGGGAAGAGAAAGCTAAGCCGCTCAGGGAGCCCGAGAGGGCGCCCCCGTCCCCCTCACCCAGACCTGGGAGAGAGCAGGACTTGGCTGAGGTCAAGAGCAGAGCAGCTGATGGGGACAGCCGGCTGGAGGGAGCATGGACCCCCCGGAGCAGCGTCAAGAGGCGCGTCAGCCTGTTTGTGGAGGAGAGCACCTTGACCTCGGCAGCAGAATCTGGGCCCGCACCGGCCGCCCCCGAGCCTCCGTCAGCTGCCCTGGAGCCTGAGAAAGTGGGTGTGAGCGTCCAGGAGCGGATCAAAGGCTGGGCCGCCGAGAGCTCAGAGGCCAAGCCAGAGCCCAGGAGGAAGACCTTCCAGGCACGGCCGCTGTCGGCGGATCTGACCAAACTGTAAGTGGGAACGTGCCACGGGCTTCGCTCAGCCTTGAGCTGCCTCACACCGCTT
Organism: Vulpes lagopus; assembly: GCF_018345385.1. Taxonomy (NCBI): domain Eukaryota; kingdom Metazoa; phylum Chordata; class Mammalia; order Carnivora; family Canidae; genus Vulpes; species Vulpes lagopus. The sequence continues at coordinate 17,653,518 of NC_054837.1, read as the reverse complement.
ACCAGAGGCCCCTCGGGAAAGGGAGCCGGGCTCCAGGCTCTGCACTAGGCACCTTACAACCTACATGCCCCTGCACCTCGATGTACCCCCAGCCCCCGAGAGGAGGTGGCCTTAGCTTCTCAGGATAGGAGCTGGGCTGTGGAGAGGTAACGCAGCTCCCCTCTGGGTCCAGCCTCTGCCAGCAGTTCCTTTTCCTTTGCGCTTTGCAGTGGGAGGTATTGTGCCCATTTCACAGATGCGGATAGTTGAGGTGAAATACTGCCAGGAAGCCTGGAGCCCCGTGGAATTCCAGCACAGCCTGGGTCTCTGGCTAACCTTGCCTTTCCAGAAGCCTGAGGATGTGACTGTCTGGCCTAAGCCTCCATGCCTGGCCCCCCAAAATAAAATCCAATGGGTCAAGATAGCTTGAGCAAGACCCTTCCCCCTTTTGAGCCTTGGTTTCTTTGTCTTTAAAACGGAAACCTTCCTGGAAGGATTAAGGCAGACTCATAGACAATGCTGTGACTCACTCTGCCCAAAGGAAGCCGTCACAACGTTGTAGCTCCAAATGATATTATGAATCCTGCTAGTGGATGGTTTTCTAAGCTCGGCTGGCCTCTGACATCTCTTTGCTCCTTTGTTTTCCTGGCTTCCCAGCTACAACAGGGAGATGCCACTGGGTGTGTCCGCCAGCTTGTTAATGACATGCGTGCCACTGACATACTCTTGTCAGGTCGGAGCTCCCAGGGGCCACCTCTGGGCAGACTGCCCTTGGGAACCAGGACAGCCAGCTGGCCAGGGTGAGACCAGTGCCTCTGAGTATTTAGGATCATCTGGAAAAAAATGCCGAGGCCTAGGGCATACCCCCCACCACCCCCTGTCCCCCTGCCCCGAGATTTGGACTTAGTCTGGGGAGGGGGCTCATATCTTGGTCTTTTATAAAAGCTTCCCATGTGATTCTCATGTGCAGCCAGGCCCGAGTTAAGGTAACAGAGAAAGAGGTGTCCCATGCCAGGGACCTCACACACCTTTTCCTGTGTCCTCCTAGTGCCTTGGGTTATTCTCATCTGACAGATGGGGAAACTGAGGCTTGAGTTTGGACATAACTCCTCCACGGCCTCATGCCTCCCAGGAGGCAGACTCTGGAGGATTGTAGAGTGGGACATGGTTAAGTGGTTTATTTATCTCCCCTCCCTTGTCTCTGTAGCCCCCAGCCCCAAATTCATCTTTAGGGATCCATTCCAGGGAGCCATTTAGAGATGGGAACATTCTAGCACCAGAACACCCTTTCTTTCTCTTCCCCTTGGCAAGTGAAGAAACTGAGGCCCAGAGAGGGGCAATGATTTGGCCAAGGTTACCCAGAGAAGCAGAAACAGGCCTGTGCCCCCACACATTCCATGACAGCCCACCGCCCCCGAGTCCCATGGCAGGTCTGTGGTGGGGTGGTTGTTGTGCCTGGGGTTGCTAACAACAACCATTAATTATTCCTCCTGGGGCATCTTTACTCTTCCCTGAACGCCCTCACATAGCTATTAGGGCCTTGGGTAGCCTCTTATCTGCCCTACAAAAGATGATGGGGAGGTGTTAATTATCCCCGTTTTATAGATGAAGAGACAGAGGCTCAGGTGAGGTCACAAGCATGACCCAAGCTCCTGAAGTGGGGAGGCAGTTAGAGCTGGGACTAGCACTCAGGTCTCTTCACCCAAGCCTGGGGCTCCTGCCATCCAATGATGCTGTGTTTAAGGTAAGCTGTCCCCTCTGGGCCCTTCTTGGTTTGGCAACTGGAGAGGACACATCTTTTCTCAAAGCAAACCAGGCAGTGTTACTTTGTTGATTTTAATGCTGACCTCACTCCTGGTTCCTGAGCTAGTTGCAGGGTGTGGGCTGGAGGGAATCACAGATTCTGGTCCCATACAAGTAACGTGGATCTCTGTACCAGGTTTTCAAGTCCAGCATCGAGCAATGATGTCAGATACGAGAAGTGTTCTGAGTTGAGTGGTGAACTTCCTAAGGAACCTGGGGAAAAGGTAAGGAAAGAGTCCTGTGTGTGGCACATCTTGTTTTCCAGTGGGTAGCTTTAGTGACTAGAAAAAGAGCTGTTGTGATCTACAAGACCCAGAAAAGAATTAGAAGCCTCTCATGAAGCACTTTTCAAGTCCCTTTTGGGTTTGTGATTCTGCTCTCCTTAGTGTTAAGTATTATTTACAAATGTCATTGCCAGGTTGTATTTATTTTTTCCTGTGCATAGAGGAAGAGGGACCTGGCTTTCTTAGGTACGAACACCTGCTTTATTAAGAAATTAAAATTTAGGTTTAAAACTGTTAATAGTAACTCCCTCTGTTTCCCTTATCAGGGTCCTTGTTCCCTTCCCTACCTTAGCTCATCACCTAGCAGTAGCAGAATGAGGGAAAAATACCAGCAACTAAATTGCTTAAAAGTATTTTTATTTAATCCATTTAACAAGGAAAAGCTCATAAAATAACCACTAGGTCTGACCCATTTGTGGTTGATGCTTCGTGCAGAGTTTTAATTCTTTTTTTTAAACAGCATATATATGAGTTTTGAAACTATATCACCATCACGATACCGAACATCTCCGGCACGTGCAAGTTTCTTTTTTTGTAGCCACCCTTGTCCCCTCCTCCTACCCCCAAACAGCCACTGATCTGCTTTCTGTTATTCTAGATGAGTTTGCATTTTGTAGGTTTTTTCTAGATTTTTCTATAAATGCAACCAGTGCTTTTTTTTTTTATCTGTCTTCTTTCACCCAGAATAATTATTTTGAGATGTGTCATATCGTGTGCATGTGTATATCAATAGTTTATTCCTTTCTGTAGCTGGGTTGCATTCCATTGTGTGGGCAGACATGATCTGTTTATCCATTTGGCCTGTTGATGGATGTTTGGGTTGTTTCCTGTTTTGGGGGGCCTTTGCATGTAAAAGAGCTCTGAACATTTGTGGGCAAGGCTTTGTAGGGACATCTATTTTCTTTTCTTTTGGGTAAATGCCTAGGAATGGCTGGATGGTATGGTAGGTGGAGGTTTCACTTTTTAAGACACGTATGCAGACTTTTAAACACCAGAGCTTGCTGGCGAGCCCACTTGTACACTGTGAGCTGGATCCGAGGGGCAGTGCCCACCACTCCTGAGGTGGGGTTTTCCCTGCTTTTTGTCCTTGGATGTTCTGAAACACTTCTTTGAAAATGGTGGAGAGAGGGTCCCATTGAAGTAAAGCCTCTTATATTCGCATTAAAATGGTATAGTGGTAACAAGAACCGAAAGGACCATGTGAAGCAAGTGGGACAAAGAGCTGGTTGTCATTGAATCTAGGGGATGGGTTGAGGTGAAGTTATTATTTTCTCTGTACTTTTGTATATGTTTGGAAAACTTTTAAGAAATGAAAGTTAATAAAGGAACCCTTCCTTGCTTTATTTATTATTTGAGATTACAGAGATTTGATCTCTGTAAATAGATTTTTCTTTTGGTAATTCTTTTTATTGTAGTAAAAGACACATAACATGAAATATACAATTTTAATTTTTTTTTGAGAACAGTGAATATATTTTTAAATTTTTTTTTTTAATTATTTATTTTTGATAGTCATACAGAGAGAGAGAGAGAGGCAGAGACACAGGCAGAGGGAGAAGCAGGCTCCATGCACCGGGAGCCCGACGCGGGACTCGATCCCGGGTCTCCAGGATCGCGCCCTGGGCCAAAGGCAGGCGCCAAACCGCTGCGCCACCCAGGGATCCCCTATTTTTAAATTTAAAAACAATCTTTCTCAGGGTGCCTGAGTGGCTCTCTTGGTTAAGCATCTGCCTTCAGCTCAGGTCATGATCTCAGGGTCCTGGGATGGAATCCCACATCAGACTCCCCGCTCAGCAGGGAGTATGCTTTTCCCTCAGTCCCTCCCCCAGCTCACACTTGCTCTCTCTCTCTCAAATAAATAAATAAATAAAATTTAAAAGTGTATATATACACACATATATGTGTGTATATATACCCACAAACATATATGAAAATATACACTCACAATACTAGGAGAAAGTTCCAAAACATTCTTCAAAGATACACTCCTCCCCATTGATAACAGCTGTTATCCAGGAAGGGCACTGGTAGTAGAATATTTGAAGTCTCAAAAGGACTTGAGCTTTGTCTTGTTTAGAAAGAATGGATTCAGGGGCACCTGAGTGGCTCAGTGGTTGAGTGTCTGCCTTTGGCCCAGGGCATGATCCCAGGGTCCTGGGATCGAGTTCTGCATCAGACTCCTTGCAGGGAGCCTAATTCTCCCCTTGCCTATGTTTCTGCTTCTCTCTGTGTGTCTCTCATGAATAAATAAATAAAATCTTAAAAAAAAAAAGAGAAGAGAATGGATTCATACATTATGTATGCAAATTTTATGTAATAAAATGTGAGTCAACACTTTAAATGAAAATAGCTTTTGAATTCTTTAATGGCATTCCATCATCTGCAGTAGAGATTGGCAAACTGTAGCTCTGTGTGTATCCTAATTATTTTATTTTATTTTTATTTATTTAAGATTTATTCATTTTTTTGTGAGAGATAGAGATCATGAGTGGGGGTAAGGAGGGGAAGAGGGAGAGGCAGACAAGCAGATTCCCTGCTGAGTGGGGAGCCCAAGAGACACACAGGGGGCTCCATCCCAGGACCCTGAGGTCATGATCTGAACTGAAATCAAGATTTGGACACTCAACAGATTGAGCCCCCCAAGCACCGCATCCTAACAATTCTAAAGTGAATAATTCAGTGACATTACGTGTATTCTCAGCATTATACAACCACCACCACCATCTCGTTCCAGAATTTATTTATTTTTTAAAATGTAAGTAATCTCTACACCCAGTGTGGGGCTTAAACTCATGACCTTGAGGTTAAGACCCACATGCTCTTCTGACTGAGCTATCCAGCTGCCACCAGAATTTTTTATCACTCCAAATGTAAACCTTAACTAGTCATTCACTTCCCGTCTTCCACCTGTGGCCTCTGGCAACCACGAATCTACTTTCTATCCCCATAGACCTGCCTGTTCTGAGTTCCATATAAGTGGAATTATAAAACATGTATCCTTTTATGTCTGGCTTCTTTCAATTAGCAGAATATTGCTTTCAAGGTTCATCTATGTTGGAGCATGAATCGGTATTTTGTTCCTTTTTATGGCTGAATATGATCCCATTGTATAGATAGGCCATGATTTGTTTATCCATTCTTCTGCAGGTAGACATTTGGGTGATTTCTAGCTTTTGAAGATTGTGAAGTGTACTGCTGTAGACATAGGTGCACACACAAAAAAAAAAGACATAGGTGCACAATTTTTTGTGTGAACCCCTCTTTTCACTTCTTTTGGGTATCTACCCAGGAATGGGATTGGTGGGTTAGATGGTGGTTTCCTTAACTTGTTGAAGGAGACTTCTTTCTAGATTAAGTAGACATCTTTACAGATTAAGAAATGACTAAGTAATACATGTATATTATAAAACCGAACAGAACTGAGTGTGTAAGAGGGAAAGCGATGTTCTCCTCATTCCTTCCTCCTCCCCTCACTCCCTTCCTGACAGTTTGATTTGTATCTTTTCTCCACTGTGTATCTATCTACATGTATATACACATACACACACAGTTGTTGAGAAACGGTATTGTTTTATAAATACACTGTTCCACAGTCTGCTTTTCTCTCACCCACACCACAGTATTTTATGTGTTGTTAGAGGTGACATGAGGACCCTCTCCCCTTCTGTGGATGCAGGTGCCCTGTGGCATTCCATTGTCTAATTGAATTATGTCAGAGCTCATTTAGCCTGTGCCCCACAAATGGGCATTTAGGTTATTTCTGTGTCGGTTTGCTTTCTCTCTTTGCAGTGCTCCCCGAGCACTCTTGTTTATCCAGACTTGAGCATGTGAAGCAAAAAAGAATCTTGGGAGGAAATTGGCCAGATTAAAAGGAAAATGAGTATTTTAAGATCATGACATGAATGCTGAACTGTTCAAAAGTTGTACCCATTTATGTCATTGCCAACAGTACCCAAGAGTGTTCATTTTCTCACATCCTCACCCACACTGGGTGTGTTCAGTCTTTAGAATTTTATGGTATCTTATGGTTTGATTTTAAAATCAGCTGTTTTGATCAGCTCACCTCTTCCTTTCTCTTTCAAATCCCTTAACGTAAATTGGATTGTTTTTTTCTTTCTTTTTTTTTTTTTCCAGCAAAAGGAAGGGCATGGTGTGGATGGAACATCCGTTCCAAGAAGCCCCTGGAAGCCTGGGACGCTCCGGGAGAAGTCTAGGCAGACAGAGCGGAAAGACGGTTCTAACCAAGTCCCTGTCAACTATCGAGGTGAAAGCTCGGTGGGGGCTCTGACCCCTTCTGACAGCACTCCAGAAGATGATGGAAGCTTCCAGACCGTGTGGGCTACTGTGTTTGAGCATCATGTGGAGAGACACACAGTGGCTAACCAGTCGGGACTTCGTCCCTCGGCCACACCCCCCAGAGATGTGGCGGATGCCCGTGTCTCAGAGCTCAAACCCAGGCCTGAGAGAGGCTCTTGGCTGGGGAGGGACCTGCCAGAAAAGACGAACCTCACGAAACAGAACTCCAGATGGGTTGAGAATCCCAGTACAGAGAAATGGGGATGGACCGCCCTTTCAAATGGTGAACCCAAACAGTATCATGTGCCCCTCTCAGAAGAGTACTCTTCGGATGAAAAACACAGTAAAAATTCTCCTCTATCCCAGAAGGTCGAGCCCAAGTATGACATCATGCACACCGTGGGCAACCGGGCGCACAGTGAGGCCATCTCCACGGCGTTAGAGGAAAAAGCCATGACCCTGCGAAGCAGCAGGTCTCACCTCTCACCGAAGGGGAGGCAGCAGTCCCATGAGGTCACCCCTGCTGACCCAGAGTGCAGGCTGGAAGGTCAGGTTGGGTCTGTCCAAAGGGTCAGTTTGATTTGGGAAGCCCGAGGGTTTCATGAAGCGAGTGGGCCAAAGCCTGACTCCCGAGAGCCAAAGGACACGTTTGGGAGCAATAGCCTGTCACCCAAATGGGCAGGTGGGGTGACCATGAACTGGCACAAAGCCACCGTGGTGGCCAGTGAAGAGAAAGGCTCAGATTTGAACTCTGAGGGCAACAGCGAGCACTCAGCCAGGCCCTGCGGTCCCGAAGTCACCTCGGGGAGGGCCGTCCAGGCTGCTGTCCGGGAGGCCCCGCATGTGGGGCCTGGTATGGCCAGAACCTGGTCAGGAGGCTATAGCTTAGCAGGAGGAAGGGCTCCCCACCGGGGGTGCCCTCTGGATGAGCCCTCTGACTTCCGAGCACAGCCGCGTGCAGAAGTGCGGGTGCAGAAGGGGCCCCTAGTTGTTGCTGCCAGTGAGGGCAAACCACCACCGGCCCAGGCGCTGGAGCCTGAGGCCAAGATGCGGAAGGCGGGCCCTGTGGACCAGAGATTCGAGAGGTGGCGGCGGAGGACGTTGCCCCATGACGTGAAGTTTGATGAATTCAGCTTCCTGGGCCCAGAAAACTCTTGGAAGGTGGAGCAGAGACAAACTGAACCTTTGAGCCCCACCACCAGTGCCTTAAGAAAACCTGAGCCATCCCACAGTAGGGTGGAGACGCAGGAGGTGAGCCCTGGTGCTTCACAGGACCAGACTCGGCCAGCAGTGAAGCAAGGGTCCTCTTTGGAACCCAGGGCGACATTTTTTGCGGTGACGTATCAGATTCCTGATACTCAAAAAGCAAAGAGTGTTGTTAAGTCAGGGCCTGAAAACTTGACAGAACATTCTAGAAAAATAGTCCCACCTCCTTCTCCTCATTCTCGAACATCTGCCTTGGTTTCTCTTAACCATGAAGAGCCACTGGAGGCCAAGGGGAGTAACAGCTGGTCTAAGGGCAAAGAGCGGGACGGCACAAGCTATTCAAAACCTCTGAAGCCAACAGACCGCCCATCGCCTCTTGGGGACAGGGTTCTGGATGCTTCTAGTGAAAGAATCATGGGTGCTGATGCTTTATGGATCCATGGGGGACCAGAAGATGGCTCCAGTTTTCAGAGTGGGAGCAGGACATCCCCCAGCAATGCCCCCAAAACACCCCCGGCTTCCAGAAGTCACCCAGAAGCCAGCGATCTCCTCATCAGAAGGGACACCGAAGTGATCAGCGTGAAGGTCCCAGGTAAAGTCAAAGATGGCTACAGATCCAGCGTGCTGGACATCGACGCCCTGATGGCGGAGTACAAGAAGCAGGAGGTTCAGGAGCGGGTGGAGGGTACACCTGCAGTGCCCAGCGGCTCAACTCAGGAGAGGCCAGGCCAGCAAGGCAGGCTAGAGCCGAGAAGGAGGAGCTGGAAGGAGAGGTCCGAAGCCGAGGGTGTCCGGACACAAGCCAGTTTTGCCGAAGCAAACCACAGTTCTTCCCTTGGCTCAGGCAAGCAGCCGGCAGAGACCCCAGGGGCAGCCGCGAACACCAAATTCAGCCCTCCTCTGTGGGCTCTGCCCCTCTCGGCTCCTTCTGAAAAATATCCAGGGGCCTCTTCTGGTCCCAGGAGAAAAGTTTCGGGAATCCCCGAGGATGACAGAAAGGACTTTGTTAGTAAACATCAGAGTGCAAACTATCAGAACTACCCAGCGGAGTCAAAGCCCACTCCCTGGGAGGATCTGGGTGGTGGGGCCTACGTTTTGGCCAGATCCTCTCCCACTGACCAGAAGAAAGGGACCCCAAGGAAATCCGTCGGGAGGGGAGAGGAGGGCAGTGCCGTCCAGTGGGGTGATCACCCATATGACTGCGGCAGGCCACTGCTGGATGTCAAGAGGGCCTATTCGGAGAAAGGCCCCTCTGCCAAAATCCGAGAGGGCCTGTGTGTCATGCAGGAAGCCAGAGAGAGGAGGCAAGAGCAGCCCAAAGGGAGGTCCAGCCTCTCCGGAGACAGTTCTGAGGCCAAGGAGACCAGAATGGGGCCCTGCCGGCGGGAGTCGGGGACTCGAGACAGTTTAAAGGTGAGTAGGAAGGCTGCCTCAGTTTTGTAAAATGTTGATTAAGATATAGGCCAGGGCTCTCAACCTCCCATACCCTGGGGGCCGGGTGGGTATGTAAATAAATGGAGTCAGACCAAGAGTGGGACTGGGGGCGGGGGTGGAGATTGGGGCAAATAGCCCATTTCCTGTGGTGGGGGGGAAGGGCAGCTGCTGCTCACTTCCGGCTGCTTTTTGATGTCCGTGGGCCACCAGTTTGATCTGGCCTAGAGTGATGATAATCATGCATGTATGGAGCACCGGCTGCCTGTTCCTGTGTATTGTATCAAGTTCATTATCGTGTCCCTAATATTCAGCATAATGCGTGACATTTTGTGAACCTGCAAGGAATACTTGTTGAATGAGTGAACGAGCCATCTTCTGTGAGTCTCATGACGATCCCTCTTTTGTGGGATTGTTGGTAGTTTGGGTTGCCATAGAAGCAGACCCTTGCAAGTGGTTGTTTTTTTATTTTTTAAGATTCTATTTATTTATTTTTTTATTTGAGAGCAAGAAACAGCACGTGTGAGAGGGCATGAGTAGGGGGAGAAGCAGACTCCCCACTGAGCACAGAGCCCAACGTGGGGCTCCATCTCACGATCCTGAGATCATGACCTGAGCCAAAAATCAAGAATTGGACGCTTCACTGACTGAGCCACCCAGGTGCCCTGCAAGTAGTTGTTTTAGGAGGTGCTCCCTGGCGGGGTCCCCAGTGGAGAAGTGATGCAGGCTGGTGATGAAGTTGCCCCTCTGGGCATTTGGGGCTCATTCCCCCTGGAGTCCTCTGGAGGTGGCATAGATCACCCCTGACTTGTCCTGTCCAATGGGCAAGGAACCTGGAGTATATTTATTTTCCAGTTCCCTTCTGCCCTCCCCTGAGGCTACTTCTGAGGCTGTCAACATTCAGACTCTTCCATCCTGGCTGGTGCCACGCTCCATGGTGGAGAGGACTGCTCACACAGCAGGACACCATTGCCACTGGCATGTACTTGAGCGTGGGGCAGGGCGCCCACAATGTCTGCTGCAGATGTGATCTTTTTGTACAGATGGCAAAAATCCCAAGCCCAGAGAAGTTAAATAACACAGCACCACATGGAAACCTAGTATTTGAACCCAGGTCTGGCTAGATACACAGGCTTTCTAGTAGCTACTCGGTGGTAAATGGGAACTTTGAAGATGGGGAAGAAATCTGAGTATAAATCCCCCTATGCCTTTCTTGCATATCCTCAGCATCCTCCTTATCCCACTGGTACTTAGCTTCTTTTCTGGTCCAAATTCATAGAGTTTCTTTCTGGAAATACAAGCAAATAGGAACACACATTCTTATTTTTGCCTCTCTTTTCCATCAAAGAGAGCATCCTCTGTAGGGGCTGCAACTTTGGTTGCAAATGAGAGTAACCCACCTCTGTCCCTTAGACTGAGTGGTGAAGGGCAAACCCTTGCCCTGAGGGCCCGAGCCTCATCTATCTCATCTAGAAAAAGAAAGTAGAGGGTCTGGCCTGGACAGGGACATTGTAGAAGCAAAACCGTGGGATGATGTCAATAAAGATCACGACACAAAGGGTCAGCGAAGGCTTTTCGGGTACCGCATCTAGTCTCCACTCTGCCGCTCACCAGCTGTGTGCGAGGCAGTCACTTTGCCTCCCTGGGCCTCAGGTGCCTCACCAGAATTGACAGAAGTTTCTGCCCGGGCGGCTCTGTGGGTAGGCTGAATGGAGATGCAGCGTGGACCGAGCACCCACCCAGTGCGTGGGAGCGCAGGGCCAGCCTGTGGGTTTGCCCATGTGCTGCCCCAGGAGGGGCTCATGAGGCTGTTCTTGTGGGAGCAGCGGGAGAGGGGAGAGGACAAGGAAATGTGACACTGAATCTATCCACCAGCGCCTTGCTCAGGGGCCTGCTGGCAGCGGGAGAGTCAGGGCGGCATGGAAGGGGCCCCCAGCCTGGCCTTGGATGCTGGCCCGGGGTGTGCTGGCCCCAGGAGTGCTCGTTGTCAGGGGATCTGTTTTCTCACCGAGGGATTGGGAAGCCTTGGACTGGCTCCCTGTTTCCCTTCTCTCCTGTCCAACCAGCTTTGGTTCTAGATCTTGAAAAAATAAATAAAAGCTGTATAGAAGTACAAAATGTTGGTTGTTAAAAATTCAGGGCTCACAAGAGTGGATTAAAAAAGTGTACCCCCAAACCCCTCTCCATTCCTATCCCACAGATGCAGCCACTGTTAGTTTTTGATATCTTTGGGGCTTTCCTATACCACAGAGTAGCTTGTCCATCACGTACATCTTTGTTGTTGTTTTTTTAAAGATTTTATTTATTTGTCCATGAGAGACACAGAGAAAGGCAGAAACATAGGCAGAGGGAGAAGCAGGATCCCTACAGGGAGCTCGATGTGGGACTCCATCCCAGGACCCCAGGATCATGACTGGAGCCGAAGGCAGACACTCAACCCCTGAGCCATCCAGGTGCCCCATATACATCTTTATTTGTAATTATATTTTCCTTACTGCAAGAATAGTGAACACTTGTGTGAAAGTGAATGTGTTATGGAAGCATAGCGTTTAGAATGCGAGGCTCCCCTAAATGATGAGTCTGGGTGTTCAGGGGTTCTCAACCACAGGTAGTTTTGCCCTCTAGGGTACCTTTGGTGAAGTGTGAGACATTTTTCTGTTGTCACCACCAGGGAAGAGTTTTCTCCCTGCATCTAGTGGGTGGAGGCAGGGATGCTTGCTACCAGTAGTGAGAATCATCCAGTCCCTAATGTGTATAGCTCCGTAGGCAAAGAAACCCAACCAGATACAGACACAGGCAAATAACATGCTGTCTAATGGAAACATGGTAATATTCTACAAAAAAATCTTACAGCTTGCTTAAAAAAAAAAAATTAACAGTAAGGACCCCTCCTTGGCTCAGCAGTTGAATATCTGCCTTTGGCTCAGGTCATGATCTTGGGGTCCTGGGATTGAATCTTCCATCAGGCTCCCCGTGGGGAGCCTGCTTCTCTTTGCCTGTGTCTCTGCCTCTCTCTGTGTGTCTCTCATGAATAAATAAATAAATTCTTTAAAAAAATTAACAATAAAAAAACAGTGTGTAGATAATCACCTTGTCATTTTTAGTGGTCGCAAAGTATTTTATTAAGTGACTGAGCCCAAACCTTTTTTATCCAGTTTAAACCTTTTTAAACCTTTTTTTTTTTTTAAGATTTTATTTATTTATTCATGAGAGACACACAGAGAGAGGCAGAGACACAGGCAGAGGGAGAAGCAGGCTCCATACAGGGAGCCTGATGTGGGACTTGATCCCGGGAATCCAGGATCACGCCCTGGGCCAAAGGCAGGCGCTAAATCACTGAGCCACCCAGGGATCCCCCATATCCAGCCACTTGTTGATGGACATTTGGGTTGGTTAGGGTTTTTGTATTGGAAACAGCTTTAGCAAGCATCTTGGTGCATGTTTGCTCCTATGGATGAGGCTTTCTTGATGCACAGCCAGCACTGCTCATGTACCTCACGTGGTGTGCGATCATACTTAAAGTGATCCCCCTGCCCTCCCTCCCTCCTCCTCTTTCTTTTTCTTTTTCACTTAAGAAACATTTTTCAAAACTTTGTCCCAGTCCCGACTGCAGTATTCTATTTAATCAAATGATTTATTTGAATTTCAAAAGAGAACATTCTCAAGAGGCTCCAATAATACTTAAAGGCATGGGAGGCAGCCTGTACCTCCCTGTACCTCCCTTGCCATCATCGGCATTCCTCCCATCCTGTGACCACTTAGCTTCTTTTCTGGCCCAAATGCATAGAGTTTCTTTCTGAAAATACAAGCAAATAGGAACACACATTCTTATTCTTGCCTCTCTTTTCCATCAAAGAGAGCATCCTCTGCAGGGGGTTGAAACTTTGGTTGCATGTGGGAATAATCCAGGCAACCCAAAATGAGAGCCTTGCAGGGTCTCACCCCGACCAGTTGGTTGGAATCCCTGGGGTGGTGCCCACCTTTGTTAGATTTGGCACTTGCCTTTTTTTCCTATATGTTGTGAGTCTGAGAGCTTTCAGATTCCTCATCCGTTTTGACTGCTGTATGGTTAGAGAGGGGTGAATATTCCTGATCCTGTGCTAATGACAGACCACATTCAGATGTCATTTTGCACTCGGGCAGGGTTTGCCTGTGTACTTAGAATGGCGAGAGTCTAAAGGGAGTGTGGTTGTAATTTTGCAGGGGTCACACCAGAGTGCCCTGCGCCAGGGGCCGCACCTGGTTAAATCCTCGCCAGCAGTGACAGGGACCCGTCTCCCCTTGGCCTGAGCAGCCAGGTGCATTACCAGACTTCTGGATGTGATGCTCCAGATGAGTGCCCCTCATCTTGTCACCTGAGTGACAAGTGAGGCTTTTTGTTTTTCCTTCCCACCCCCTGCTTGCTTATGTTTTGCCCACTGTTCTTTTGGAACATGGTCCTTGGTCCTTTTCTCATGGAGTTGTTGGAGTTCTTTACTAGGAAGGTGAACCATTTGTACACTTACGATTCAATTTCTCCTCGGGAGCTGCGCTGGACTGCCTATTGGGCAGACCTAGGATCGGGCCCTAGCTTTGTGACTTATTAGCTGTGTGATCTCGAGCATCTTGCCAGACCTCTGTGAGCCTCAATTTCTTCATCTGGAATGTGAGTCCTGTCTACTTCATGGCTTGTTGGAGATTTATGGTGAAGTAATGTGTGGTCAAGCCCCTGGCCCAGGGCCTGATGTGGGAAGAAGTTTGAGGGAACCTCCAGACCTCTGTTCATTTACTACATTTAATAAATGGGCTAACCCAGTGCCAGGCCCTGTTCTAGGCCCTGGAGCTGCTGGGAGGGACCAGCCCACTGTATCAGGCTGTGCCATGCAATAAGGCAACCGCATGTGGTTCTTTCAATGTAAATTAGTTAAAGTTAAATAAGATTAAAAGTTCTGGGTGACTTAGTGGTTGAGCATCTGCCTTTGGCTCAGGGTATAATCCCAGGGTCCTGGGATTGAGTCCCATGTCAGGTTCCCCACAGGAAGCCTGCTTCTCCCTCTGCCTATGTCTCTGCCTCTCTCTGTGTGTCTGTCATAAATAATTAAATAATATCTTTTTAAAAAAAAGGTCAATACCTCGGTCCTGGTAGCCACATTCAAGTGCTCAAAAGTCAAGGGTGGCTCATGGCAACTGTATTGTATAGCCCAGATAGAGAACATCTCCATAATCACAGGATGTTCCAGCAGATGGCTTCAGTCTAGGGGGACAAACCTTAAGTGAGCGAGAGTACTAAGTTCCGGGGAGATAGAAGAAGAGGTGATGGGGAGCTGACTCTAAGAGGGTGGTCAGGGGAAGGTCACCTGGGGAGGGGACCTGAAAAATACCACTTGAGTGTTGGCTGTGGTGGGAATGAGCCAGTCCTATGGATGCTGGAAGGGTGCCAGTGGGCATGGTTCAGAAGAGGGGGGCACAGAGTATAAGGGAGCCACTGATTTCCAAGGCAATTGCACCATTGTACATTCCATTCCACGAGCAGTTCATGAGGGCTGATTTCCATACATCCATCCTTGCCAATGCTCATCTGTCTTTTTGATTCTAGCCATCCTACTGTGTATGAAGGTCTCTCATTGTGGTTTTGACTTGTGTTTTCCATGGCACATCTTTTCATGTGCCTGTTTGACCATGTGTGTTCCTTCTTTGTTCAGATCCTTTGTCTATTCTTAACTGGGTTATTGTTCTTTTTATTATTGAGTTGTAATTACTCTTTGTATATTCTGGACACAAGTGCCTTAGCAGACATAGAATTTGCAGAAATTTCCTCCCATTCTGTGAGTTGTGTTTTTTGCTTTCTCAGTGGTATCCTTTGAAGCAAAGAAGTTTTTCATTTTGATGAACTCCAATTTATTTTTCTCTGGTCACTTGTGCTTTTGATGCCATATCAGAGAAACTGCTTCCTAATCCAGGGTCATGAACATTTACACCTATATTTTCTTCTGAGAGTTTTCTAGCCTTTGCTCTGGCCTTAAGGCCTTTGATCTATTTTGAGTTGATTTTGGTTTATGCTGTGAGGTTTGCAGCATGTTTCGAAGGCAGAGTCTCAGCTTTGTTGATGAGGTTGGGAGAAGCCAAAGGACAGAGGCCAACCTGAGGGTCTTGGCTGGCACAGCTGGGTGATGGGCAGGGCAGGGGAACAGTTTTGGGGGGAAGGAATGGAGAGGTCTGTGATGAGTGTGAGCAGTACAGGGAGATGTGGAGTGAGCAGTGGGGCCCTGCGAGTCAGGGGTCCTGACACAGACAAAATTGGGAGTTGCCTGTACACAGATGGGATTTATGTAAAGCCAGGTGATGTTATGAGAGATCCCTGAGGGAGTGATGGAACAGGAAAGGAGAAGGCTCTGGGGCTGGCCCTGGATGAGTAGAAGTCCCTCTGTGATGCATGGAGGCTAAGAAAGAACAGCCAGGGAGGACTTGATGTCTCATAAGGTATCAAAAAAAAAAAAAAAAAAAAAAAAGTCTGTGAGGCAAGGGATCCAGAATCCAGCCTTTCTCTTTACTCATGCTGTGTGTTCTTAAGGAGATGCCTTCCCCTTCCCTCTCTGGGCCTTTTTTTTCCCATTTGTGCAGGAAAAGTGTGAAACACGTGAACCACAAATTCTGGAGTCCCATATTTACTGGCCTATGAATCTATCCCCTATATATAACTGGCTGGAAGAAAACCCTGCCTGATTCAGACTAGGTTTATCTAGTACTGCCCGTTCATACATCATTTCTCCCTGTATCTGTGCTTCTGTGTATGTGTGTTTGGGGGAAGTCACCAAAAGTTACTAGTGGCAGTAATGAGGCTGGCTGACATTTATGGAGGACTCCCTACTTAACCTACCGGGCATGGGGGAGATGAGCCTGAAGCCAGGTGCCCAGGACCTGTGCGCATCGCTCTCTGGTGACAGCATGATGTCACACACTTTCCATACACTGCTGCTCACTGGGTTCTCCCCAAAGCCTAGAAGCTGACTGCTGTTATTAGGAGTCTTTTCCCACATGGTCCAGATGCAGAGAGGTTAAGGCACTAACCTAAGGCCACACAGTTATTTAGTGTCTGAGGCTGGGCTGAACCCAGACCCCACTTACCACCTCCCATCATTAAGGTAGACTGTCGTGGGGTGGGGTTTCTGGCGCTTTAGTTTTCTTTTTGCACTTTTAGGTACATTTTAGTCCATCTTAGGAATGGACTCTCTCGCTGTGACATGTTCTTCCTGTAAATGGAAAGCCCCAGTAAAGTCCTTTGCTTGTGTTCTGTGCCTCAGGTGCTGGCTCAGGACCTGGAGAAGGAGGATGCCCTGCAGGACAAGGAGCAGCCACTCTGGCAGGTGTCCCCTGTAGCCTCAGGCACCCGGAGAAGCCACAGTTTCTGCAAGGACAAGAGGAGCGGGCCCTTTGTGGTGAGTGGTGCTGGCATGGCCCGACTGGAACTTGTACGGGGGTGCTGGGCATCAGACATCACTGGGAATGTGGTCCTATGGACCGTGGAGGCTGGCCCAGGAGCCCGAGGGGGCCGAAGGGGGACAGGTGCCTGTCCAAGGAGCTGGTGTTGCTGGACTGGCTGGCTAGCGGTTTTCGATGTAGAGGGTGTTTGGTGGCTCCGCCAGGAAGCCTTCTCTCCTCTCGGGTTTCTAGCCCAATGCAGAGTGGTAACCCTAGCTGCCTGGTGTAGAACAAATAAGAGAACATGCCGTGGGCTCTGAAAGTTCTGGGTTTGAATCCCAATACCGCTCTTCTCAGTCTCTTTTAACAACTTACTTCTTTGTGCTTTGGTTTCTTTGCCTAGAAAACAGGATCTTGATTTCTGTTTCTTTTGCGCCGATGAGTTAATTTAACTAAGCTTGTCCTGGAGCCAGATCACCAGGGCTCAGATCCTAGCTTTGTGTGCAGACAGGCGTTTGGCCTCAGTCTCTCTTCATCCGTGAAATGGGGATAATGAAAGCATGTACATCACAGGGCTGCTGTGGGGCTCAGAGAAGATAATGCAGCAAGTGTTCAGCATGGTCCTGGGTACACAGCAAATGCTTCAATGAGTGTTATTGTTACCATTACTATTATTATTATGCTTTTTAAAAAAATTTTATTATTTTTTATTTATGATAGTCACACAGAGAGAGAGAGAGAGAGGCAGAGACATAGGCAGAGGGAGAAGCAGGCTCCATGCACCGGGAACCCGACGTGGGATTTGATCCCGGGTCTCCAGGATCGCGCCCTGGGCCAAAGGCAGGCGCTAAACCGCTGAGCCACCCAGGGATCCCTATTATGCTTTCTTTTTAAAGATTTTATTTATTTATTCATGAGAGAGAGAGAGAGAGAGAGGGAGAGACACAGGCAGAGGGAGAAGCAGGCTCCATGCAGGGAGCCCAATGTGGGACTCGATCCCAGGACTCCAGGATCAGACCCTGGGCTGAAGGCAGATGCTCAACCGCTGAGCCACCTGGGCTGCCCTATCCTTGCTTTTGAATCTCTCTTTGGCTCTCACTGAACTGTGCTTCTTTGGGGCAGCACTTATCCTCTCTGAGTCCATTTCCTCACTTATGAAAGGAAGTGGGTCAGTGATGCAGCAGGATGCTGGGGCATCTCCCCAGATGTTGCCACCTCCCATTTCCTGGGATTTTCTTTTTCTTTCTTTCTTTCTTTCTTTCTTTCTTTCTTTCTTTCTTTCTTTCTTTCTTTCTTTCTTTCTTTCTTTCTTTCTTTTTCTGGACTGAAGTTCCATGATTTTTGGAGATCGGCTGAGTTCTACAGTTGCTCAGGAAGTCCCATTAGGGCCCCAGACCCCATGTGGAGCATCTACAATAGGGGTTTCTTTAATGAGGCAACCTCAGTTCTACTCATGAGGTCATCTGGATCACAAGGTCCATGCATGTCAAGGGTATTTGTGCCTGGTCTCTTTTGGAGACATGGGATCCTCTAGTATTTAAATCCTAGGTTTTATCCCTTCTGGCCTTTTGGTCATGGGCAAGAAACTTCACTTTCCTGAAACTCAGTTTGCTTCTCTGCAACACGGGGTGAAGAAGATGCCCTGGCAGGGTTCTTGATGGGGGAACATCTATACCAGGGCTTGCAGGGCTGACAGCAAGGCTGGGGGCCGCAGAGCCAGAGCAGGAACACAGACCTCATAACCTTTTGCTGAGCAGCCCCGGAAAGCCTCTTCGGGTGCTCAGATCCCAGCTGCAGATGTACACACATTTGAAACCTGCCTGTTTTTTTGTTAAACATTCCCTTCCACCAATTTCTTCATTTCTCTTTTCTCATTGCCTCTCCAGTGGCACCAACTCAGTTTATCTGATTGTACTTGACCTTTTGTGTGTGTATGCGAAGACAGAGGTTGTAGAGAGAAAAGCATTGAAGGCCTGTCTTTTTATAGTCTCTGCTTGCTGGCATCCCCCTGGTGGCCCACTGTCTGTCATTGAGGAGCCTTTGTCCCTGGATCCCCAGGTGGCTCACCTTGGCTCTCTCCTTGTGGCTGCCCGAGGTCCCTGCCCCATTGCTGCCTGCTTGAGTTCCTCTTCTCCGATATAGGTGGGAAGGGTGAGGGGGCCCTCAGACCTCATTTCCCTGCTTTGAAGACTCACACCTGCAATTCCAGGGAGTGGCCATCAGGAGGTGGTGGTGTCCAGCTCACATTCCGATGGCTCCAAATGCCTCATTCCGGAGACCTCAGCCTTGGGCTCTGGAGGCTGAGCAGTGGCTTCCGATTCCGGCTCTGCCACTGTGTGACTGTGGGCAACTGATCTGATGGACCTCAGTGAACCTCTATTTTTTCTCCTGCAAAATGAGGCTGGTCCTGTCTGGCCTCAAGAGCACTTCTGTGAGCAGGAAATGACCTTGCTCAGCACTCAGAGGAGGAAAGCATCAGTGGATGTGGGGCTGCCGTGAGAACATATCCTCTTGTCTCCCCTTCCTCCTCTTCAAGGCCTAGAGAGAAGGCCTGACTCAGTCACAGGGACCCTCCAGGTGAGGACTGGGGTCCTGAGCTCTTGGCCCTGCTGGTCGCCCCTCCTCCTCAGTAAGCTGGTCAGGCCTGCACAGTGTGCTTCCTGACGTGCTTGAGGGCTTCTCCCATAAAACATCATCTGCTGTTCCTGTCGCTCTTGATAATGACTTTTGTGCTGCTGGCTTAGGTGCAGGCTCAGCTCCATTTTTTGAGGCTGTGTCTCAGGACTTGTCTATCCCTGCTCCACTCCTTGTGTTAAAGAGTATGAATCCTATGTTGTAGAGGAGGAAGCTGAGGCTCAGAGAGGTTAAGCCATTTGCCCAAGGCCACACAGTTTGCACAGCAGGGAAGCTGGAATGGAAACGCGGCCTCATCTGCTTCCAGCCTTGGACCTGGGCCCTTTCTGCCACGGGACTGTGTCTTTGGCTGGCTGCCAGCCCTGCTGGCCCCTCTCCAGCTCTACGGCGCTCAGCACGTTAGCTCACAGGGAAGCAAGACAACCTCGGGCCTGGGGGTGAGAATGTGTTATTTGTTTGGCCTCCAAGGTTAGCCGCCCGCTTTCTGCCACTGCCGCCCTCTGAGGGGTGCCTGGGCCTTGCCAGGACTGATGTCCTGCTGATTTGCACAGTCCTGCCCACACCTGGCTGGCCCATAGTCTGGTCAGACCCTGAGCAGGGGTCAGGCCAGTGTGGCCCTGGCACAGTGAGCAAGTGAGTTGACCACTCAGGGTCTCTCTTTTCTCCTCTGTAAAATCCTAGGAATCATAGTAATAATAATGCCCAATAGCTTACGATGCTTACTGCATGGTGTGGAAACTAGTATTATCTCCATCTTACAGATGGAAAAACTGAGGCTCAGAAGCCATGAAGGACCTCTCCCAGGTTGAAGCTGGGACAGGACGATGTTTATAGAGCACCTAGCACAATGCTAGGTGAAGGGTTACAGCCTGATAAATGTTACCTGCTGTTACTGTATTGGCGTTGATTATTTGCTGTTGATTTCTTTTTCTTCTGCGTTCTCTTCAAAGAGCTGCTCGGTAGAACAGGGAAGTGCCTCCAATCTTTTTTTTTTTTTTTAAAGATTTTATTTATTTATTCATGAGAGACACAGAGAGAGAGAGAGGCAGAGACATAGGCAGAGGGAGAAGCAGGCTCCATGCAGGGAGCCCAATGTGGGACTTGATCACGGGTCTCCAGGATCAGGCCCTGGGCTGAAGGCAGATGCTCAACCGCTGAGCCATCTGGGCTGCCCGCGCCTCCGATCTTAGAAGTTTTTCTAGGGCTTAGCAAGGGGAGTTGTCTTGGTCCAAGGAGAGTTCAGTAGCAGTCGGGACAGGGCTGGGACTGCAGACCACCTTTCTGACTCCCTGGCCGGTGCCCCCTGCTTTCCCCTCCCCACCACCCCTCCCCCATGTTAGTATACTTTGGGTCCTTGTGGCAACTCTGAGCCCTGTGCTGGGCCTTGCCCCTCACCTATCTGTGGATGGGCACACCCTCCTCTCCCCATAAAGTGAGCCTTTGGTCTGCACTCACACAGGGATCATAAAACACAGTGACTCAGTTCTGGACTGTGGCCTTAGGTCACAGGTTGCCACAGAGGCCCCTCCCATGACCACAGGTACAGATTCACCAGCTGTTGGGGGTTCCCTGTAACTGGGCAGGTGGCGGGCCTCTGCTAACCTTGAGAACGTTCTCCCAAATCTCCAAACCCTTGGCCAGCATTTGCTGGCTCATATAGGGCTGGGGTCAATCTCTCATGGGCCCACTGTGTGCCAGTGGAGCGGGGGGGGGGGGGGGGTCCTGGAGATCCTCCCAGCCCCCCTGGGGTTACAGTCCACAGGTTCCTGAAGATGGTCTCAGAGGGTCTAATTAGGTGGAGGCAGAGGAGAGGAAGGGTACTCAGGAAGGAGGAAGAGCATATGAAAAGGTATGGGGGTGGGGTGATGGTAAGAGGCACGTTTGGAGAATCACTGAATAGACCAGTTTGGCTGAGGTGGAGTGTTGGGGAGGTCCTCCATCTTTCTTTTGGCAAATATTTATCTGCATGTCCTTGGTGCTGTGCTGGCATTGGGCTACAGTTATAAATAAGATAGATAAATGAGGGGGTAGATAAAGAATTGCAGTGGGTTCTAAGAGCTCCTATTCATTTGAGCGCTTACTGTGTGCCAGGCACTGTGTCATGTGCTTTACCAGCAATCTTTCATTTAATTTGTTAAAGGTTCAAAGCCTCTCACAGAGGAGGGACAGTTGTTTGAAGTTTGAAGTCTTGAAGGATGAACAGGTGTTTGTCAGATGGGTGTGGTCTGGGAAGAGCTGGTTTTGCCCCTGTGGAGGGAACAGCTTGGGCAAAGGTTCAAGGGCGTGAAACTGTTCTATGCAATGAATGTAATCTAAAGCCCTGGAGTCTTATGAACGTTGATGCGTCATTGCTGGGCACCCCCGGTGTGTGTTTTAATGCACAGTTCAGGTGTTTCCTAAACTTCTTGCTGAGGAAACTGTGATATTTGTTTTTGAAGGGTGGCACCACCTCCTGGCAGCTCTGCCATCATGCTGCCATCTTTGTACAGGGATCTGCATGAGCAGTACTGAAGGTTTGAAAGCACTTGAACCCGATTTACTTGCTTATAATGATTGGAGAATAGAGGGAAAAACCATTTGGGATCCTGATGCCAAGACTTGTGAATGCAGTAAACTTGAAATAAGAGGGGATTTGTGCAGTGGCCCCAGTGGATACACTGTTGGTCTTGGTTAGATAACTGTCTTGGCATTTCATTCAGTTGACTAGACATTCAAGCGGGAAGGGAAAAAAGCAAAATGAAAGAGCATATATAAACTGCTAGAAATAACTCATCAAAGATCGTGCTTTAAGAACAAGCTGTGAATAAAGGTTTTATGGTTTTTTATTTGTCCAGGATATGGACTCTTCTCCCTATAATGTGTTGCTTGACATTCCCATGTTTGATGTTGGGCCTGTGTTACTGTCATTTGAATTGAATGTCTCAGGAATGTGGCTCACTGGCTTAATTAAAAGGGCTAATTGATCACACACAGCAAAATGTTCAGAGGTGGGCAGCTGTTGGCTTAGCTCAGCATCTCTGAGAGTCTCTTGGGCTTTCCCTCATGCTTTGTGCCTCATGGTCCCAAGATGGCTGCCACTTTTCCAAGAATTAAATCCACTGTCTGGCAGGAAGAAGTGGGAAGCCAGAAGGGCCATGCTCACAGTCTACAAGAAAGTAAGAGCTTTCCCCAGAGTGCCCTCCAGAAGACTTTCACTTACATACCATGGGTAGGAACTAGGTCACATGGCCACTGTTAGCAGCAAGAGAGTCTGGAATAGTCAATGCTCAAGACTTCTGGCCTCCATCATGGAAGGTGGCCAAGTTGGATATGGCCATTGGTCTTTCAACAAACAGCGTTGTTTAGTCTGAAAAAAAAGGGCGGGGGGGATTATCAGGTCCTTGTCCAGGAAGCCTTGGCCTCCAAACCAGGATTCAAGATAAGAGAGAAATCTGCCCAGTGTCTCCATGCCATGATGTGGGATGTATGCTGGGCATTGGGCCTCTGGGATGGGAAGGTACAATTCTGTCCTCCAAGGTCTCCATTCTGCTGGGGAGTAGGGCTCAGGGAAGGGAAGAAAGGCTGAGGCAGAAGAGACAGGTTGGGTGGTAACTGGCTCAGAGGCTGGAGTCACCCTTCCTGCCTGGGCCAGTCAGGATGATATGCCAGCTTTAGAAGGGTGAGTGTGGGGCCTGAGTGGTGAGAAACTCCCTGATGCCCTGTGCTCTTAGGAGGCTCAGGAATCCTGACTTGTGGCTAATTCCATTTGTTAATTGTTTCTTATCTGTCGCTGCTAGGTTGAAAGGGCTGGAGAAGGCTGAGTAAGTTATGTCTCAGCTGATTAGAGTTCCAGAAAACCAACCAGACCAGAAGATTTTAGATTCCTAGGTCTCAAATGCAAGTGCTCAATTATGCCTGAGATTTTGTATTGGAGGTATTTTGCATTCATATATTTACCCAGCTACCACTCACCCAACTGTCTGCTTTCCATCCATCCATCCATCCATCCATCCATCCATCCATCCATTTATCCATCCATCCATCCATCCATCCACCCATTCATCCATCCATCCATCCATCCATCCATCCATCCATCCATCCACCTACTCATCTATACACCTACCCATCCATCCATCCTCTATCCAGTTGTTTATATATACAAAGCTCTAAGGATATAAAGATGAATAAGTTAATTTCTGTCATCAAATTGCTCCCTTTCATAGACTATAAACAAGTAATTAAATAACCCAAGATGATAAATACTAGTCATTCATTTATTCACCCATTCATTCATTCAGCAGATATTTATTAAGCACCTACTATGTGTCATGCACCATTCTTAGTTCTTCAAGTAGAGCAGTGAACAAGATGTAAGCGGTTCCTGTCCTCCTGGAGCTCATACTTTAGTGTGAGTAGATAGACATTAAGCAAAGAACCAGACTCAAAAGAGAAAGCCTTTTAGATGGTACCAAGTGCTATGAAGAAAATAAATAGGGTGTTGGGATTCAAAAGTGGATGGGGGAGAGGGTGATTGGAGGCTATTTCATTATTAATAGGGATTAGGAAGGGCTTCTCGGAGGAGGTGAAATTTGAGCTGAGACTTGAAGGGGGAGCACTTAGCCATGTGGAAGAATCAGAGGGAAAGTATCAGGCAGAGGGAAGAGCAAGTGCAAAGGTCCTGGGGCTTGTTGTGTTTAGTAATACTACTACTAATGATGATGATGGCATTGGTGCTGGAGTGGACAGTAAGGAGTGCTGGAGTTGGCAGGGGTCAGGTCATACTGCCTTGATGATGACCACTGTAAAGATGTTGGTTTTGGGTAAGCTCCGGCTCCTTTGGTAAGAACAGAGGAGGGAAGTTTCATACTATCTGGAGGAATTCAGAAGAATGTCAGAGCCAGACTCAATGGAAGAAAGAATTAGCCAAGAATGCAGTCAGGTTAGGGAATAGCATGTGCATACATAAAGAGGCATAGGAGAACATGGGGCTTTCCAGGAGCTGCAAGGAAGGGTTACCTGGAGAGAGGTGAAGATGAGGCAGGAGAAGGCCGGCCAGGCCAGGGATGAGAAGGCCCATGGGGATCAGAATAAGGTGCTTGGTGATAGGCCGGCCAGAGGCCAAGTGGAGCAGAAAGAGAGCAGTTACTAACGCAGGGCCGAAGATGAGGCTTCGAGCGGCCCCTAGTGGACATTTTGGAGGGGTTGGAGAGGATGTGCTGGAAGCTAGGAGACCAGGTAGGAACCTGTTGCAGCCATCTGAGCAAGACCGTTAAAAAAAAAAAAACCCACACTTTTTTATGGTTAAATATATTTAACAAAATTTATCATTTAAGCCATTTTTTACATATGTTATTCATTTCATTAGATACATTCACGGTGTTGCGCAGCCATAACCACTATCCGTTTCCAGAACTTTCTCATCACCTCCAACAGAAACTCTGTCCCCAGTGAACCCTAACCCCCCATCCTGCCTCCTCCCCCTGGCGCCCTCTGTTCTACTTCATATCTCTGTGAGTTTGCCTATTCTGGATACTCCAGATAAAGGGAGCCATACACTATTTGCCCTTTTGTGTCTGGCTTATTTCACTTCGTGGAATGTCTTCAAGGTTCATCCCTGTTGTAGCAACTGTCTGAATTTTCTTCCGTTTCAAAGTAGAATAATATTCCATTGTATCCATAGTTCACATTTTGTTTAGCCATCTCTGTTGATGGACCATTGGGTTGTTTCCACCTCTCGGCTGTTGTGAGTAATGCTGCTGTGAACATGGGTGTGCAAGTATCTGTTTGAGTCCCAGCTTTGAGTCCCTTTGGGTGCATCTGCCCAGGAGGGCAATTGCTGGATTGTAAGGCAGTTCTGTCTTTAACTCTGGGGAAGTGCTAAACTGTTTTCCACAGAACTGCACTACTCGTTGTACGTCCTCACCAGTAATGCATGAGTGTGCTAATTTTTCCCCACCCTCACTAACACTTGCTGTTTTCCATCTTGTGGTTTTTGTTTTTGATAACAGTCATCCTAACGATATGGAGTGGTATCTCACTGTGATTTTGATTTACATTTCCATAATGGCTAGTGATAGTGAGCATCTTTTCATGTACTTGTATCTTCTATGGAGAAATGTTTGTTTGGATCCTTTGGCTATTTTGGAATTGGGTTGTTCTTTTTGGTTGCTGTTGAGTTGGCTGTAGGAGTTCCTTATATATTCTGGATACTAATCCCTTATCAGCTGTATGGTTTACAAATATTTTCTCCCATCTGCAGGTTGTTTTTTCACTTTCTTGATAATGTTCTTTGATGCACGAGCATTTTTTAGTTTTGATGAAGACTAATTTATGTTTTTCTTTTGTTGCCTGGAAAATAATTTGTAAAATTGACATGTGATATTCATATAAAAAAGAGCACATATCTTTTTTAAAAAATTTTTATTTATTTATGATAGTCACAGAGAGAGAGAGAGAGAGAGAGGCAGAGACACAGGCAGAGGGAGAAGCAGGCTCCATGCACTGGGAGCCCGATGTGGGATTCGATCCCGGGTCTCCAGGATTGCGCCCTGGGCCAAAGGCAGGCACCAAACTGCTATGCCACCCAGGGATCCCAAGAGCACGTATCTTAAGCCAGATAGCCTGGGTTTGAATCCCAACTCTGTTACTTAGCAGCTATGTGACCTTGAGAGGTTAACATCTCTGCCTCAGTATCCCCATCTGTAAAATAGGGGTAATAAAGGAACATACTTATTAGAAATGCAGTGAGGTTAGGGGCACCTGGGTGACTCAGTTGGTTGGGTGTCTGACTCTTGATTTTGGCTCGGATCATGATCTCAGGGTTGTGAGATTGAGCCCTGCATTGGGCTCTGTGCTCAGCATGGAGCTTGCCTGGGATTCTCTCTCTCTGTCCTTCCCTCTGCTCATGTACTCTGCCTCTCTTAAAAAAAAAAAAGAAAAAAAAAGAAAAAAAAAAAGAAAAAGAAATGCAGTGAGGTTAGATGAATTAATGTGTGTAGGGTACTATGAACAGTAGTAGGTGTCACTTTTTACGTTATTACTTTGCTGTTATTACTATGACTACATAGTATATATCGAGTATCTGCTTGAGAGTCATCGTGCTAAGATTATTCACTGTATAGCATTATTCCACTGTCCCATTTAATCCTCACAAACCTCAAGAGATGGATATTCATTGTTTCCATATCATAGATAAGGCTTGAGGCCTTCTGTGGCTTGCTGATTGTCATTTCCTGGTGCTTTTTGCCAAAGCAACCTCACTATATCCTGAGGTACTAGGAACATGCCCATTTTAGAGATGCTGAGCCTGAGGCACAGAGAGGGGATGTGACTGAGCCAAGCATACAGTGAGGAAACTACAACATCTGGATTGATCCCTGGCCTGTGGATTTATCCCTTGGAGCTGAGGAGACGGGTGGGTCTTTGGGGGGGCAGGCTCCCTATATGGAAAGTGGAGCTGGATTTTGTTTCAGTTGTGCCACTGGTGTCCCCGGGGACCAAGACGTCGGCAGGCCCCCAGCCAGGTGTCCACAGGAGGCTGATGAACGGTGGGACTCCTGTTCTCCTTGCAGAAACCTCCCTATTGGGGCCCGACGGGCAACCCGGCGCGCCCCCTGGTGGAACTGCGCAGGACTGCGGGCGCTGGGGCCGCCTCTCTGGGGGATCCTGGTCCAGGAGGGAGTTAAACCTTTTCTCTGTGTTAACCCCTTGCATTTCTCTCCTGGGAGAAGAAACGGAGGCCCAGCGGGGTGACAAGGATCTTCGTAGTCCTTTTGTTTCTCCTCCCTGAGAAAGTATGTCGAACCACCGTCGCCAGTAAGAATGATGTTAATCCCTTCCCTGGGTGAGAAGATGCTAATCCCGAGCAGGCTAATCTGGACTTGACTCTCATTGTGTTTGAAAATATAAATAACAAACGCAAGCGTTTTCCCTTGCTAGTAGTCACGAGTGCTTGTTTCACCTGTCACAACCCACTGAGACTCACCAGAAGGCCACCCTGCTCTGGCGATGTTGCTGGATCCACTCTTGTTTCTGCCTTCCAGGGTGCACACAGCTGCATTTGCATACATGGACTTGGACACACTCCCCCAAACAGGAATACACCCCGCTAGACCCAGATCCTTATCTGATCTCCTTCTGCTGCCAGTCCGTGGCTTTGGACAGCCATGTCTCTGAGGCTCACTTTCCTCATCTGTGAAATGAATAAGAGAAGTCAGCTCTGTGCCACACAGGCTGCCATGAGCATGATGGAAAGCTGTCGGTTGCCAAGCAGGAGTTAGTAGTCGAGGACCTTGGCAGGCTTTCTAATTCATTCTAGAAATGTTTGCTGAGCACCTACTGTGCTCTAGAGAGAAGTCAGATTCACACCCTTTCTTGGAGGATAAAATCCCATCTGTGCTCAGAATCCGATCCAGCATCCATATGACAGTTTACAGGACTGTGTGTGGCCTGACCTCTCCCAGGACATGTCCTATGCTTATTCCACTCAAGACACTCTGACCTTCAGAATGTTCCCTTAACATACATGACAGGTATGGTTCTGCCCCAGGGCCTTGGCACATGCTGTTTGTTCTCCATATTCCCTCTTCACTTTCCTCTTCTCAGTTCATCTCTCAGCTCAAATGATACCTCTCAGGCTGGCCTTCCCTGGTGCCATGTGTATAGAAGGACCCCTGGCCCACACTATTCTCTCCCAACGCATCCCTTGTCACATGCAGTATCTTCTCATTGCCCAGTGTCTGCCTCTCCCATCAGAATGGAGGCTCTGAGAGGCAGGAAACTCTGAGCGCAGTGCCTAGGGCATAGTAGGTACACAACATGTATGTGTGGAATGAATGAAGGAAGGAAGAAAGGAAGGAGGAAGTACCCATGTTTAAAAAAATATTTATTTAGAGAATATGTGCACGCAGGAGGGGCTGCGCAGGGGAGAGGCAGGGGGAGAGGGAGAGAGAATCTTAAACAGACTCCCCACCCAGCACAGAGCCCTACGCAGGGCTCGATCTCACAACATGAGATCATGACCTGAGCCGAAACCAAGAGTCAGACACTTGAAGCAACTGAGCCACCCAGGGCCCCATTTTTTTTTTTTTAAGATTTCATTTATTTATTCATGAGAGACAAAGAGAGAGGGAGAGACATCAGCAGAGAGAGAAGCAGGCTCCTCACAGGGAGCCCAATGTGGTACTTGATCCCAGAACCCCAGGATCACACCCTGAGCCAAAGGCAGACATTCAACTCTGAGCCACCCACATACTCCAGCGGCCCCATGTTTTAAAGATTTTATTCTTTTACAGCAGTTTAAGAGTCCTCATAGATATATCCTGTATACCCCCTGCCGTGGCACGGGCATAGCCTTCTGCATTCAGCGTTCTGCACCTGAGTGGGACAGTTGGTATAGTGGATGAACCTCCAGTGACACATCATCATCACCCCCAGTCCATGATTTACATTAGGGCTCACTGCTGGTGTCCGGTCTGTGGGTTTGGGCAAATGGGGGATAATAGGCTAGATATCCATTGTTAGGGTGTCGTGCAAAGGAGTTTCACCCCCCTTGAAAATCCTCTGCTCTTCCTGTTCATCCCCCTCCCCCAACCAACCACTGACTACACTGATCCATTTACAGTCTCTGTAGCTTTGCCTTTTCCAGAATGTGCTATAGTGGGAACTATACAGTGTGTGGCCTCTTCAGACTGGCTTCTTTTACTTAGCAGTATGCATTAGAGGTTCATCCATGTCTTAGGGGCTCCTGGGTGGCTCAGCGGTTGAGAGTCTGCCTTTGGCTCAGGGCATGATCCCAGGGTCCTGGGATGGGCCCCACATCAGGCTCCACACAGGGAGCCTGCTTCTCCCTCTGCCTGTGTCTCTGCCTCTCTCTCTCTGTGTGTCTCATGAATAAATAAGTATAATTTTAAAAAAATCCACGTCTTTGCATGGCTCAATGGCTCATTTCTTTTTTAGCCTTGAATAATAATCCATCGTCTAGATGGACCACAGTTTATTTACTCACTCACCTGCAGAGGGACATCTTGGTTGCTTCCACGTTTTGACAATTGTGAATAAAGCTGGGATAAACATCCGTGGGCAGGTTTTTATGTGGACCTAGGTTTTTAGCTCCTTTGGGTAAATACCAATGAGTGCAATTGCTAGATCATGGGGTAAGAGTGTGTTTCATCTTGTACCCTATCATTTTTTCAGTGTACAATTCTGTGGCTTTAAGTATACTCCCAAAGTCATGCATCCATCAGCCAATTTGAAGATATTTTCATTACCCCCAAGAAATCAAGCTCCCCTTAGCAATCAATCATCAGTCCCCTCCTCGATAATGCTTCCATTTATCCAACCCCCTGGATGTGCCAGGCACTGCGCTCAGTTCATTCTCATGGTGACTCCACAGGTGAGACTTTTTTTTTTTTTAAGATTTTATTTATTTATTTGAGAGAGAAAGAAAGAGAAGCAGACTTCCCACCAAGTAGGGAGCTAAGGAGCTAGAGGTTGAGACTCGATCCTGGAACTGAAGGATCATGACCCGAGCCAAAGGCAGATGCTTAACAACTGAGCCACCCAGGCACCCCAATAGGTGCTCCCATCTTCCAGATGACAAAGCTGAGACCTGGAGAGGTGAAGTCACTTGCCTGCATCACTCAGTTAGGAGGTAGTGGAGCTGGGATTTGAACCCACATGGAGCCTGTGCTTGGCAGATCTCACCTGAATTGGATATTTCCCAAGCTCTAGTCATTCTCCTATCACCTTGAGTACCATGAATCGACTGGACTAATATTTAGCTAATATTTTA
Source organism: Vulpes lagopus (assembly GCF_018345385.1). Classification (NCBI taxonomy): domain Eukaryota; kingdom Metazoa; phylum Chordata; class Mammalia; order Carnivora; family Canidae; genus Vulpes; species Vulpes lagopus. The sequence goes on along the minus strand of NC_054837.1, from coordinate 17,623,716 downwards.
CTTGAACTTGACTCATTCTTTTTAATATAAACCTTTATTGAAATATGATTCACACATTATGTCGTTTGCTCTTCGAAAATATACTGTTCAGTGGGTTTTGGTATGTTCACAGATTTGTGTGACCAGCACGACAGCCATCCTTAGAACCTTGTCCTTACTCCCAAAAGGTAACTGAACCCTTTATTTTTTTTAGACATTTTATTTATTTATTCATAGAGACACACACAAAGAGAGAGAGGCAGAGACACAGGCAGAGAGAGAAGCAGGCTCCATGCAGGGAGCCTGATGTGGGACTCGATCCTGGGTCTCCGGGATCACGCCCTGGACTGAAGGCAGCGCTAAACCGCTGAGCCACCTGGGCTGCCCAAAGCTGAACCCTTTAGCTGCAGCCCCTCCATCCTCTGTCTCCCCTCCCCCAGCTGTATGCAAACACCATTCTGTTTTCGGTCTATGAATTCACCTGTCCTAGGAACTTCAGATAAAGAGATTCACATGGTATCTGTCCCTTTTTTTCTTAAATATTTTATTTATTTATTCATGAGAGACACAGGCAGAGACATAGGTGAGGGAGAAGCAGGCTCCATGCAGGGAGCCCAATGTGGGACTCGATCCCAGGACCCCGGGATCACGACCTGAGTGAAAGGCAGATGCTCAACCACTGAGCCACTCAGGCGCCCCGGCATTTGTCCTGTTGTGTCTGGCTTCTTTCACGCAGTGTCCAAGGTCCATCCATGCTGTAGCGTGATGGGTCTGAACTCCATTCTTGTTTCTGGCTGAATCGTATGCCACTGTCTGGATAGACCACATTTCCGTTATCCATTCGTTGGTTGGTTTCCACTTTTTGGCTCCTGTGTACACTCCTGCCACTTTATCAACCCATTGTCGGGTTTGATTTCAGCGTCTACCTGCACTTACTGTGTATTTGTTTTCCAACAAGGAGCAGCATTGCAGGGTTCTTGATTCCTTGAGGGAGCTCCACATTGTCTGTGCAAAACCGATGCTTAGTCCATGTTTGCTGAAGGAGTGAGTGAGGGCAAGAGTCAAGAGCCCCCTATGGGAGGCAGATAGGCACCCAACTAGCTGACCCCAGGAAGGAGTGGGTGATCAGTCCCCCCAGGCTTGGTTGTGGGCGGGGGGCAGAAAGGCTCAAGGTACAACCTAAGCTGGGTGTTGACGAGCGAGTAGGAGTCTGCCGGGTAGGGAGAGGCAGGAGGGGCAACCAGACAGAGCGCCCATGCTGAGCTGGGCTGGACAGCCTGTGGTACAGCGGTGACTTGTCCCTGCCACATCATTCCTGGGATGGGGGTGGGGGGCACCCCTGTGCTCTCAGGACGGCCCCTCATCACTGGGCACTCCGGGGCTCGGAGGGAAAAATGGAGAATTCAGTGGCAGGGGCAGAGTTCCCAGGACCAAGCCCCACTCCACCTGCCCCGGAGATCTGGAGATTCCTGAATGCCCGGCTCAGATTTGTGCACCAGGGTCATCCCAGGGCTTCTGAAACCAGATTTACAGGCCCGTTGCCTCTAGATTCTGCCTCAGGAGCTGCAGCCAGAAGGCAGGCTGGACAGAGATGGGGAATTAGTGACAAACCCAGAAGAAGGAGCACGTGCTGTTTCATACTCCAGCCTGTCCCTGCCTGTCCAATGTTTCAAGCAAAGCCAGTGGTCTTGATTTTTTTTTAAAGATTTTATTTATTTACTCATGAGAGATACAGAGAGAGAGAGAGAGAGGCAGAGACACAGGCAGAGGGAGAAGCAGGCTCCATGCGGGGAGCCCGATGTGGGACTCCATCCCAGGACCCCAGGATCACGCCCTGGGCCAAAGGCAGACGCTCAACCACTGAGCCACCCAGGCGTCCCAGGGGTCTTGATTTTGATGTGAAATATCACCAATTTTATATGTTGAAGCAAAAAAAAATTTTTTTTAAAAATTCAGTGCTGGTGAGGGCAAGTGGGTGGGTCAGGCCACACCCAGCCGCCTTCCCTTAACACACCAGGCATCCGCAGCTTGTTTCACACCCATCACCTGGCTGAATCATGCCCTAACTCATGGGGAAGGTGAGGCTGGGGGAAGGGAAGCGGCTTGGCCCAGGCACATACAGTGGGCTGGTGCAGGTGGGACTCAGTGCAGGCCTGTCCAACTCTGGGGGCATCCAAAATGACCTGAGTGTCCTCTAGAGGGCTTTCTAGCTGCAGTTGCACTGTGTTGTCCCTCCTCCTCGCGTCCCTGTCCCTGTTCCTTGTTCCTGGCTATCCTCCTGACATTTAAAAAAGGCACCATTTAGAAAAAGGAAAAAAAAAAAAAAAAAAAGAAAAGAAAGGCACCATTTTCCTTGTGCAGTGCTCAAAAATGACCACTAGAGGACGAAATGGAGCTGAACTAGTTCCAACCTTTCCTTTTATTTTTAGTTTTTAACCCCTTCTGCACTAGAACCTTCACTCTGAAAACACCACACCTTCCACGACCACTTAGGTTTTCTTTTAACAGATGCCACTGATTTTGGTACACGTATCACTCTGTTCCGTGCTCTCTTCAGTCGCTTGTCGGTTTTTATTTCACCAGCCTTGCATCAAAGCTCCTGGGCTGCAGTGGGGACAGTCTCCTGCAGCTTGCACAGCCCCTGGCTGCCCCATTTACCTTTACCCATGAAGTTTCCCTTCTGAAGAAATTAGTTTTTGGGGAAAAAAAGGAATTCTGTTTTTATTTTATTTCCCAAAGGAGTGTAGCATATGTGTGTATCTGAGGGATGTGAAGGTAGCCCATCGTGAGAGCCCTGTGAAGATAGAGATGGCATTTCTGATCTATGCAGAAGCATCTCTAGAGATGCGGGATCTTCTACTTGAACATGGGGTCTCTTGATAAGGGGAACATTTGGGTCAAATTCCAAGACTTGGTCCACTTCCTCTAAGAAGCCCTCCGGGGTTGCATCCTTTCCTGTGAACTCCAGGCCCTCTAGCCTCTGGTGCTGCTGTAGTGCTTCTCTCCCCGTAGATCATAAGCTCCCTGGAGGCAAGGACCATGGCTCACATGGCCTTACTCAATGTCCCCACTGCTCCATGGTTCATCCTCAAGATGTTCCATGCCTGAGCACTGGCCCTCTGCTGGGGGCTTTTGTGACACCACCTCACCCCACCCTCATAACAGCCCTGTGAGGGGAGACATTATCATCAGCCTCGTCTTATGCCTGAAGAAACTGAGGCACAGGGAGGAGAAGCAGGCCGTCCAGGGTGATGCCGTGGGCAGGATCGGAGTCGGGGTCTGAACCCAGGCTTGTCTGAGTGCAGAGCCCTGCTCTAGACAGCTCCGCACCCCCTCTCCTTGCAGGTGCTCAAGCAGAGCTGCAGGAATCAGTGGGGAGGGAGCTCTCCAGCTGGGGTCTGGGGGCTGCCGGGGCACACCTGCCCATGCCTCCCCTCCTCTTTTTTCTCCTCCTTCTCCAAAAGCAGGTTGGAATGTAATCTGCATGTCCTGAAAGGCACTCATTTGAACTCTACAGTTTAATCATTTTTAGTGGATTTATGAAAGTGTACAGCCGGCGCCAGGGCATTTTCATCTCCCCCGAGAGAAAGCCCCTACCGGTTAGCAGTCAGTCTCCACGCCCCCTGCCCTCCCCAGCCCCTGACAACCAGGACCCACTCTGGGTCCCTGTAGCGTTGCCTTTTTTGGGGACATGTCCTGGGTCCTGGGAGTGGACTCACACGGCGCTGTGCTGTGCTGAGCAGGGGGCTTGGGTGCAGCCAGGCTGCAGCAGGCATCGCTGCGCTTCCTTCCGTCCTTTGTGTTGGGCTGGCTCCTTCTGGTCCATGGCCTCTTCCCTGCCTCCCCCACCCTCACTGCCCCTCCGCAAGTGGACGGAGCCCTCTGGGGCCTGCCAGGCAACAGCCAGTCAGGCTGGGCACTCACGAAGGGGTGAAGAATGTCCTATTTTCCACCTCCCTCCCCCCCACTGCCTCCCAGTTGTGCATGTTAAGTGATTTCCAACATCCTGCAGATGATGACGCCCTGTGGGTTGGCTCTGCCCTGGCCGGATGGGCTCAGAGGTGCCTTTCGGGGAAGAGGGCAGATAACCCCCCCAAGTTGGTGGGGTGACCCCCAGCTTGGGCTCCTGCTTGTTCCCTGCTAGCCAGGGTGCTGAAGGCAGAGTGCCACCATCCAATCACAGCCCGAGAGCCCCCGGCTCTGAGCAGGTTCCACAGATTACTTATTTCCTCTCCCCAGTGTCCCTGTGGGGCAGGCACCGGCATCCCCTCTCCAATTTACGCTAGGGAGCTGGGGCACACAGGGCTTAGCCAGCCCAGTATCATGCAGCTAGCTAGCACTGGGATGAGGACTTGAGCCCAGACTTGTTCCCCGGCCCCCGGGCTGCCTCTCTGAGACCTGCTGTCCCCTCCCTGGCCCTCCATTTCCCCCTCCGACAGCCTCCTGCTCTGTCTGTGCCCTGAGTCTGTAGGAGGCTGTCAGCTTCTGGAGGACAGGGCCATGTGTATGGCTTCCGCGGGTCCCTTTTGGTGGTGGACAGGGTGCTGTGCACACAGTAGGTCTGCCCTCGGTGGGTGATGGGTACACAGATGCAAGCGTCATTTCCTTGTCAGCGAGACTAAGCTCTGGGAGAAGTGGGAATATTCAGCCCTTTGGGATATGGTTACAGAGCACCTGCTAAGTGCTGGGCTGTGTGCCAGGCCCTGCCTGTGGAGAGCACACAGCGTCGTGGAGGAGACAGGCTCTCATCACACTGAGCACCCTAACATACTCAGAGAGGGGGCTCAGTGAGTCATGCTTCCGTGGAGGGCTTCCTGGAAACATGCCGTTTGTTTGCCTTGGGCTCGAAAGATGGTCAGATTTCCCAGATGGAAACGGCATTTCTGAGCGTAGACCCTGTCTGAGCAAAGGCTGGGAGGCGGAGGGTCCCCCCATACTTCAGGAATGAGTTTGGCTGGGACAGTACCTGGAGGCTGTATGGCTAAGGGCATTGAAGGCCGAGCCAAGAAGCGAGGCACACTGCATGGACAGCAGCAGGGATGGGGGGCAAGCAGGCCACTCTGGTGTCTCAGGTGGGGGTCATGCCAGCGCCGTCTCTGCCCAGCCCCTGGCACAGGGCCTGGACACAGTAGGTGCAGAGGGATGAGCGGGCTGCGTTCCTTCAGGGTGGTCAATTGAGGTGTGTGTCAGGGCCGGGACATGGTCCACACCTGGGTTGTGGGGACCAGGAGGAGAATGTGGTGGATCTGGTCCCCAGGCAGCACCATGCAGTTCTGCTCTGTCCCCGTGGGAATGCAGGCCGATGGGCTAGGTGGTCCCATATTTCTAGAGGAGCTGGAGATCTGCATTGCTACACGCACTTCTTCCGAGGCTTACATGCTGGCACCTGTATTCAAATACAACAACCTAGCGTGCCTGCCTTCCTCCCTCCACCAAAATCACCCAACACCCAAACAAAATCATGCCTGGGGGGCGGCCAGTTTTCATCTCCCTTCGCAAATGCGGATGGCAATTTTCGCGACCTCCCATCCCTTTGGGGAGGTCTCTGCTAAGCTCTGATCTCTCAGGAGGGCTACATAGTTATACATTCAGTCTCTGTTTGAATGAATGAATGACATTAAGAAGATTGCCCCAGAGGACACCTGGGTGGCTCAGTCGGTTAAGCGTCTGCCTTTGGTTCAGGTCATGATCCTGGGGTCCTGGGATCGAGTCCTGCACCAGGCTCCTTGCTCAGTGGGGAGCCTGCTTCTCCCTCTCCCTCTGCCCCTCCCCTGTTTATGCTCTCTCTCTCTCTCAAATAAATAAAACCTTAAAAAAAAAAAAAAAGAGTTGCACCAGGACCCGCTGTGGCCAGGTGTTACACTGGTTCATGGGGAGACAGGTGGCCCAGGGATGGGCCCTTGGGCTTGAGGGATTGAAGGAGAGGCAGAGAGAAGCAGCAGGTTCTGCTGAGAGAGGTGCTCTGGGACCCCTGCATCCGGGGGGGCCCTCTTCAGCCCAGGCCAGGGGTTGCCAGAGGGGCCGGATGGTTAATCTGAGGGTAGAGAGCTCAGCTGGAGCAGGAGGGAACCAGGCGAAGAGGAGGGGGGTATCTTCACTTTCTAGGACTGCTGTAAGGAGCCACCACATCCTTGGTGCCTCAAAAACAATACATACTCTCTCTTTTGAAGCTCTGGAGGCCAGAAATCTGAAATCAAGTCGTCTGCCCGGCCAGGCTCCCTCCAAAGATTTTAAGGGAGGCTCCCTCATGGCCTCCTCCAGCTTTTGGTGGCTCCAGGCCCTCTATGGCTTGTGGCTACCTGGCCCCAGTCTGTGTCTCTTCCGTGTGGTTGCATCTTCTGTTTCTTACAGGGGTACTAATTAGATTTAAGGGCTTACCTGGGTCATCCAGGATGACCTCATCTCAAGATCTTTAACTTGATTACATCTGCAAAGCCCTATTCCTAAACAAGGTCACATTGACAGGTTCTGGGTGGGCATATCTTTTGGGGTCCACCATTCAACCCGCTGTAGGGAGGAAGACTGAGGAACGGCCTGAGCAAAGGCCCTGTGGGTGCGTGGCTCGCTGGGTAGGGGAGGGGCCAGAGAGCGGTCGGGTGGTGAAAGGCAGGCAGGGGCCTGTGGTGGGAGAGATGGGAGCTAAGGATAGGAAGACGTTCAAGGTATGTGTGTGGGCCGCGGGGGTGCCTTTGTCACCTGCATGCAGGTCGCACCCCTGCCAGGTTGAGACAGGTCCCATACTAGGGACTGACCCAGACTAAGTAGACGTTATTTCTGGCCTGGAGTGGGGGCTGCTGCTCTTGTGGGCATGCCCTGGTGACTGTGACTGTGACCATCCCCGGGCTGGGCCAGCTGGGATTTGGGGGATTCCAGCTTTTGTGCCTGCCCACCCCCACCTGCCTGGTCTTGGGTCTGCTCGGTCTGCATCCTGGCCTTGCCGAGTCTGATAATTTCACTTCTTTGTTTATTCTTCTCACCGTGTCTCCATCCCCACCCCTGCCCTGCTCTCTCCCCAACTGTGCTCTGTTCTCTTTGTCCCTGTCTCTCCCGCCATCTGTCTCCTCGCCTTCTCCGACTTTCTTTGGGTTCCTCCCTTTCCCTGACGGTGCCTCTCTATCTGGGCTCTTCTTCACCAGCAAGGCTTTGTGCTTGGGGACCATGTGCCCCCTCTCCCGTCTCTGTCATTCCCCTCCCCTTGCCCCCCACTCCTCTCTGGATCCTCTTCCTTGTCAGGCCGGTGGGAGACCTGGTGTGAAGAGCTGGCCCTCAGCAGCCTCCACTCACGGAGGCACGGCGGTGGGGGATAGTTAGCCAGCCAGGGCACCCATCCTGCGCTTCTGTTACTCAGGCGTTACCGTTGTTCAGTCAGCACACTACGCACACCCTGGCCACACAGCCAGCCAGCGGGGGCCAGTCCCTCACTGGACCGTTAGCCAGCGAGTGAGGCCGCATCCTCTGGTTGTGCCTTCAGGACTCGGCTCTCTGGCTGTGCCATCAGCTGGACCGACCCTCTGACTCTACCATCAGCCAGTAGTCAGCTAGCAGGGCCCGGCTTTCTGGCTGCACCGTCAGCCGGTCAGGCAGTGAATGGGGACACTGGCTGTACCTTCAGCTGGATCCTCAGCTGGGCCCAGCCCCCAACCATCAGGTGGGCAGTGAGCAGCTGGGACCCATTGCCTGCCGGATGTGGGGTGCCAAGAAGTGATGAAGCCATAGGCCTGCCTTTGAAGAGCTTTGAAGTTCACCCCATGGTTTCCTCTGCTGCTGAGCTCAGCTCTCCCCGCGGTGTTCCAGTGGGTTTCCTGTCAGCTGCTCAGCCCCAGTGGCTTGTGGGGCTGGTGTGCAGTGCAGATGGGCCCAGGGGTCTGGAGGGTGGGAGCCCGGCTCTGAGCCAACCCCTCTGCTGAGAACCCTCCCTCTTCTTCCTGGAGGGAGGGAGCAGGCCTGCCTCAGGCGTGGCTCTGGCTCTGGGGTGGCACGCTCCCTGTGCCCTGGTCTCTGGTGCGGACCTAAGCCAGGAGGTGGTCTTGAGCAAGAGGCCCTGGGCCTTGGTAGCCATTCACCTGCTGCAACTCCCTTTGCCTCTTGGAGTCTCTCTTTACTCACCTGACTGGTGGAGATGATAACACCTCCCCCATGGAAGTGCCGTGGGAATGAAACTGGATATTTCAGTATTATTTATATTCAGTATTATATTTCAGTATTATTATACTTCACTGAATTTGCAAAACCCTGAAATGCAGAGATAATCCATCCCATTTTACAGAAGGGTTAACTGAGGCTCAGGGAGGTACGGGGACTTGCCAAGATCAGTCTCTTTCGAAATAAACATCCAAGAAAGGTCACCTGGGGGAGGGGGGCTATCCTTAGATGTAGGTGTAATTTGCATTCTTAATCTCTGAGAATGGATGCTTCTCCTAGTCCCTCCATCATGCAACTGGCAGGTGGTGGTGACTCTGGGAGCCCATCTCTCTCTTCTTCAGCAGCCCCACCACCTGCAGGCGTGGACAGAACCCAGAACTTGTCTTGGGGAGCCCCAGGTTCCAGATTTGGCTCAGTTTCCAACTTGCTGTGTAACTGTGACCAAGTCCCTAGCCTTCTCTGGGCCGCAGTTTTTCCCCTCTGCGAAATGGGGACAACCAGACCCTCCTTCCAGGGCTAGACACTTAGCTGAGCCAGAAGGAACTTGATCGGAGCCAGGAGGGGCTGTGCGAACTGATGGGATCCATCTGAGTTGATTTGTTTCCCTTCAGTTGTGAGGAGTTGGATGGGGGCGCTCCCTCTCAGTGTGTGGTCGGGGGAGGAATCACACATGCTTGTACTCACACGTTCACACACTGAGACCCACACACATACACAGAAGTGCATGCACACACGCACTGACGGGCTCTTCCTGCCACACCGCTGAGACACCCTCCATGCCCAGAGCATCCGGAGGTGGGGAGAGCCCAAGGGTCCTGACAACTCAGCTGGGTTTGGGAGGAGCTGCCCCCGGACCCGCCCCCCTGGACCAGCCATCTGAGATGTTCCAGGCAAGGCTCACGGGACCTGAGCAGTGACATCCCCACCCCAGAGGTGGCCGTGGCCATTAGCAGGGCGTCTGGCTGGTCCCCTGGCTGCCAGCCGGCCTCTGAATGATTCATACCGCCTTGAACTTGACTCCGGCGTGACCAGCCAAGCGGGAAGAGCCTTCCCCATCCAGAGAAAAGCTGGAAGTGTGCACAGTGCCGGCAGCAGAACCCCAGGGCACCTGAAATGGAGTATTATTACTGCCCCAGCTTGCTGAAGCTCCTACGGTACCTCTGGGTGAGTGTGGCCGCCTGGACTTGTACTTTCTTTTTCTTTGCCTCATGCCAAGTTGGCTTTTGGGTTCTGTCTGGCAAGCAGCTGTCTCTGTTTTCTTGAGGAACAGTGGTGGTTTCAAGGTGGAGGGAGTGTTGGGGAAAGGGGGGGCCGTTTGGTTTGGGAGGCAGAGCAAAGAGAGAAGAGCAGAGTCCAGACTGTAGTGATCACTGCTTCCCGGGAGCCGGTCACAAGTTTTCCCAGTCCTCGAGAAAAACAAGAAAAACAGGGCCACCCTCTAGTGAGGTTTTCTGAAAGTGACATTTCTTTGATTTAAAGGGCGAGTCTCTATTCTGAAATTATATCCCTCTTGCCTTTGTGTGTGAAAACATCCTGTCTTTTAGGAGATGAAAAGAATAGATTTTGTTTCCCTTTCAATGAATTTAGCAAAAGAAGTTAGGATCCTTGCATTGCGTTCTCTCCTCTTTTATAACAGAGAAAAAAAAAAACCCACAACTTCTCCTGGTGAAATGCCAGTCTGGGAACCCACGCACAAGGAAGCGCTTTGTGGGGTACAGCGTGCTTTTTCAGATCTTGTTCTCATTCTGAGACTGATGTGTTTTGCATGCCCTGGGAAGTTGCTTGCCCTCTCTGGGCCTCTCTTTCCTCGTCTGTGAAACTATGGGGTGGGCAGGAGGCGATGGTGGGTTAGGTGACATTCATCAGGGCTCCCTGAACAGAGGGGCTTGGCGGAGAACTGTCCTGAGTGGGGCTTGGAGTTTTCCAGAACATTTTTCCACCGGGTTGAGGACGCCCAGAAGGCAAAGACTTGGGAAATTTTATTTATTCCCCCCACTGGACGTTTGCAAATATTTCAGATGCCTTCTCACCCAGGGAATTTTCCGGAGCTCCTAAAAATACAACTTTAGGAAACACTGTTCTATCCTGGTCTCTCCCCCAGCGTCTGTGCTCCCTCCCCAGCGCCCCAGGGAGCAGCTGAAAAACAGGAGACCCTCCCAGTCCGCATCCTGTGATCCCTGATGTTTGAATATTGTCACATTTTAAATGCAAGGCGACATTTATTGACGTGTCTTAGCTTTTTTAAATTATAAAAATAACATGGGGACACGGTAGAAAATTTGGAAAATCCTGAAAAGCATATAAATGAAGGTAGAAAACAAGCCACCCGTGATCATTTGGGTCTTTGATTTCTCTCATCCACTGGGTTTTGACGACCTTATTGTGTCCAGGTGTGTGTCAGGCTCTGGGTTTGCTGTGAGGGAGGCTGCAATACTGTGGTTTATGGTAAGAAATGCATATTTGGTCTTCCTTCCCGTCTCTGGCACCAGGTTCCTAAAACTCTGGAATTTTCTAAGTGATAAGGAGCAATAAAAGTGTCTTGATATTACGGTAATGAGCTGACTTTTGGACCCCACCTAAGGATGGGGGCTTGTTGCCAGGGGAACTGAGGGGGATTGCCAGGGGAATTGGGGGAATTGCCAGATTTCGGGAGTGGGGGGTGATTGGAACTTTCAGTCCCATCCATGACCCCCAGGGAGGGGGCTGGAAGTTGAATGAATCCCAATGGCCAATGGTTTAATCAATCGTGCCTGTGTAATGAAGTCTCAAAACACAAACAAATAAACACACAACAACCCAAAAGGACAGCAGGGGCTTCTGGGTTGGTGGACACATGGAGATTCATAGAGAGGTATGAGCTTGCTCCAAAGACCTGGGGGCTCCACACCCTCTCCCCAAACCCTGCCTTGTGCATCTCTTCCATCCGGCTGTTCACTAGTTCCACCCTTTTATAATGAACTGGTAAGTAAGATATTTCCAAGTCCTGTGAGCTGCTCTAGCAAATTAATCAAACTCAAGGAGGAGGTGGTGGGAACCCCGCCCCCACCCCACCCCCCAGCCTGATCTGAACCATAGCAGGCAGCAGGTTGGTCGAAAGCACAGGTAACAGCCGAGACTTGCGATTGGCATCTGAAATGAGGGGGCAAGCTTGCGGGACCGTGCCCTTAGCCCATGGGATCTGCTGCTGCCTCCAGGCTGACAGTGTCAGAATTGAGTTGAAATTGTAGGACACCCAGCTGGTGTCAGAGAACTGCTTGTGGGTGTTGGGTGAAAACAAACAAACATGTTGGAATTGGTGTCAGAATCAGAAACACAGAGATGACCAAGATACGACCCATCATCCCTGGGAACTTGGAGCTCCGTGTGGGAGCTGGCCACATCAGCAGGCACTTAACACACACTTCCCAGCAGCAGTTGGGAGCTAGGATCAGATACTCAATGTGCAGGGGTGAATGAGAACCTTGAGGGGACCAGGCTGTGCATAAGAAATTGGGACAAAGGCCACATGTGTGTTAGGGGGAGGTGGCACACAGAGCTGTGGACAACTCGGTCTCAGCTTCCCAGATGACTCGGTCTCAGCTTCCCGGGAGACTGTGCTGGGGGATATGCCGGAGCTGGCAGGTGACACTAGGGTAGGGCAGGGGGAAGGTGTGCCGGGCAGAGGGCACAGCCTGTGCAGAGGGCTGGGGTGGGCGGGACAGAGGGCCAGAGCCACTGGCACGCTCAAGACCCATCCCAGGAACCAGTGTGAGCTCACCCTGGCTGGCGGGAGATGGGATGCTGTCAGCGTCAGGTGGACAGAGACACAGCTCCCTACCTGGCTTTGCCCCAATCTCTCTGTGTCACCTTGGGTGAGTCTCTGCTTCTACAAGCCTTAGTATACCCATCGGAACCATGCAGGGGTATGGGGTGAGGTGGTTTAGAAGGTCTTCTGAGGTGTGACGCCCAGAGATTTCCAGTCGCTCACCTGCCTCCTGCGGGTGGCCAGGTAGTGCAATATGGAGGTACCGTGTGTTCTCACTGCTGGCTTTGCACTTACCTGCAATCTTTCCATCCTTCTGCTTCGCTGAAGACAGCCTGGTGCACGTGTAACGGGATTAGCCCTCTCTCTGGAAATTTAAGCTAGAAGCTCTTGCTTGTTGAGCTTCTGAGAAAGATTGAGAACATGGAAAATCCTCAGGCTTCAGATCTGGATTGTAACAGAGCCCCGTAGCATTATGCAGGCTGCTTCACCTCACCGGACCTCAGCTTCCTCATCTGTGAAGTGGGGACATGCCATCTTCCTCATTTGCTTTGTTGGGACATTCCTGTGAAACCTCTAGCTTATTTCTGAAGCCTAGAAACTGCTCCTCAGGAAATGTTAGCTCTTCCCCTGTCCTGGAAACCTACTGTCGGACTGAGGATGACCAGCTGACCACTGCCTATTGCACAGGGCCTGGAGTGGTGGTGGGCAGGGGGGAGGATGTCTCTCCCTACCTCTGCTACAGATTCCTACTCCTTCTCATTCATTGTCCCATTATCCTATGTTTTTTTTTTTAAAAAAGGTTTTATTTGTTATTTTAGAGAGAGTGCAAGGGGAGGGAGAAAGGGAGAGACAATCTTCAAGCCAACGCCTTGCTAAGCACAGAACCTGTCGCAGGGCTCAATCCCAGGACCCTGAGATCATGACCTGAGCTGAAGGCACACGCTTAACTGACTGAGCCATCCAGGCACCTCTTGGTGCAGTACTCTTAGAGAAATGATTAACTAACTTTCCTTCAGTAGTTCCCATCCAGGGGCAATTTTGACCTTCAAGGAACACTTGACAATATCTGATGGCATTCTTTGACTATCACAACCCAGGGGAGGGGGGGAATGCTACTGGCATCTGGTGGGTAGAGGCCAGGGGTGCTGCTGACAATCATCCTGGCATGCATGGGCTAGCCGCCCACCCCCCAAACCCTACCACAGAGTGAGAAAACCCTGCTTATATTTTGCCCATAGGGGATCCCTGGGTGGCTCAGCGGTTTAGCGCCTGCCTTTGGCCCAGGGCATGATCCTGGGGTCCTGGGATTGAGTCCCACATCAGGCTTCTGCATGGAGCCTGCTTCTCCCTCTGCCTGTGTCTCTGCCTCTCTCTCTCTCTCTCTGTCTCTCTCATGAATAAATAAATAAAATCTTAAAAAAAAGAATTTCACCCATAGTGGGGCAGGGGAGACTATGGGCTGGTCCACTGAGTACTGGCTGTCCACATCTTTGGACGTGCCTACTGATAACATGAACACTTGGCCACATCCCTTAAAAACACTTTGTAGACATGATGTTTAATGGCTGCTTAGTATTGGCACTTGTCACCAGCCTCGATGTATTAGGTCTTTTCCCGTAGGTGGACAGGAGGCGCTCCCAGGCATTCGCCTTGTGCATCACTTGGTTGTTCTCAGCTTTAAATCAGTTTTTTCTGCCCCCCCTTGAGTTTGTGAGTGAAAGAAGTGGGGGAACCCTTCTCACCTCCTCTGACTAGTCTAAGGTCTCGTACACAGCTCTCATCTCCCTTCCCCGGCATTGAATGTTCATTCCCTTTCCTCCTTTGTGTGGGGGAGGCGGGGGTGCTCTCGGGAGGCTGACACCTGTTCTATGCAGTGTCCAGTGTGGACAGCACAAGTTAAACACATTTCAACCAAAAAAAAATTCAGTTTTTCATTTTTCATTTAAATGCCAACTAGTTGACATACAGTGTGATATCAGTTCCAGGTGTACAGTATCATGATTCGGCACTTCTGGGCATCACCCTGCGCTCATCATGACAAGTGCGCTCTCAGCCTTAAATCTTTATCTACTTTTCAGGTTATTTTGTAAGTCAGCCTGTTAGGGACCAAGCATGGGCTGCTCTAGGTTTCTGCAGACTTGTCATTTGTGGGTAGGATGTCGGTGGCTTCCTGTCAGTGGCCCGAGTCCACCAGCCACATACCTGCCGTTCTTTCTCGGGGGAGGAACAGCCCACCCCCATGGTCAGGTCCCTTCACCAGCCAGCATCAGCTGTGACGCAGTGGATGGAGACTGTTTCTATTTCACATCATTAGTAACTGTAGCTGGCAGCTGAGCTGCCATGACTGTTTTGAGTTACTTAATCTCCTGGGATAACCCAGCCAAACAGTCCCAAGGCTGGTGGCCTTTTGGGGGCATTGGCATCAGACTGGTTGCTTGAGGTTGTCATTGACAACAGTAGTGGCAGTGGGTGTAATAATAATAATAATAATTACCAGTGATAATTAATAATGGCCACCAGCCCCAGCACCATGCCTACCGAACACTTACAGTATCCTGGGCTTAGTGCCTTCCAAGGATGTCTCATCCCATCCTCATGAGAACCCCCTGGATAGATTTCACGATCACCCTTGTTTTGCAGCTAGGGAAACTGAGGCCCAGAGATGTTTAGGAGCTCATACAAGGTTCCCCAGCTAGGAATTGTCAGAGCCTGAATCTGACTGAGCCCAGGTCTCCCTTGTATGTCACTTCAGCTACTTCCTGGAGCTCATTCTTCTGATTTCTCAGATGGTGAAACTGAGGCCTATAGGACTGAGGTGACTTGCCAGCCTACAGGAAAGCTCTTTATCCACCAAGCTTTGCAAGGTGGAAGACGAGAGAAGAATGTTGCATTGGGCCATGCCAGGTCTCAGCCAGGGCTCTGGCTGAGAATCCCAGCTTTGCCGAAGGCAAGTCCCATTACTGCTCTGGGCCTCAGTTTCCCAAGGTAGCTCAGCCCACCTTGCAGGGCTGTGCTGAGGATTCACCGAGATAAGGAGCATTGGTATCCTTGGCACAAGGCTGGACTTTGAACGGGTGCTCTGTTTTCAGATGTTCTTTTTTTGGAGGGTGGAGACACCTCTGATATAATGGCAGAGACACCCTGCACTGCCCCCTCCCCCCCAACACATGCAGACTTTCCTGGGCCTGGTGAGCCTCGGAGGCTGACTTGTGGCTGGCCACCTACCTCTCCTCTGTGTCACTCACAGCTAAGGAGGTTACCACAAGGTCACTTCCGGCAGCTTCTTCTGGAAGATGCCACGTGGCATGCAGTCCGAGATCAGGGTCGGTACCCTGTGTTGCTGGTTGTGCCTGCCTCTTCCTGCCAGGGTGGGTGGTTCAATGGCTCGGTCTGCATGGAATGATGGGGGAAACCACTTTCCCTCTGTGGTTGGTTGGTAAGCTTCATCTCCCCATGCTTGACTCCATGACCAGATTTTTTTTTTAAAATGGAAAAATGTCCAAATGTCTAAATGTGGTTAGACTGGCTGTTCTTGTCTTGGGCTTCCTTGCTACTTGTTGATTGCACTACTCAGCCTGTCATTGCCTCCAGGAGACAACGGTGTATATGTGTCCGGGTCTTTAACCTCCAGGCTCACCCACAGGTGGCATTGTGATGATCCTCATGACAGCCCCAGGAGGTGGGTGTTATGGTTATTTCACATCTGAGAAAACAGAAATTCCCGGAGGTTGAGTGGACCCGCCTGATACTAAAAAGCCTGTAAGGGGCAGAGCTGGGATCTGAACTTGGGAAGTCTGACATCGAAGCTAATGTACTCAGGTACCGCACATGCTCCCTCAGGCAGAAGGGCCACCATCCTGTTCACTGCTGAGTACCCAGCCCCTGGCACAGCTCCTGTCACCTACTGGTTGCTGATGGACCACCCGACTGACCCAGTGGGTCAGAGGTGCCATGAGGATGAGCTGGCCGTGATCTTGAATATGGTGCCTGGCACTCGGCACAAGCCTGTCAGCAATCACCATTGCTCCTGTTGTTTATGACTAGCTTCTGAATCTTAGATCTTGGCACCTTCAGAATGCCTGAAGGCTTGGTTTGGCTTTCAGTGTTTGTGGCTGAAATAGAAGAACTGGCTATTTTTGTGCTGTTTGAGTTGGGCCTGGCGCTTGGGCCATAGCCTGCCTCATGAGAGGTTTGCATCTGACTGGAGCCATGAGCATGAAGCCAAGTTGCAGAGCAGAGAACAGGGTCTTGGAGTCAGGCTCTTCTGGTTTCTGATCTCTGCTGAGCTGCTTACTAGTGGAGTGTGGGACTTAACCTCTCAGAGAGTCAGTTTTGCCATCCATAGACTGGGAATGATGATGATGGCATGTCCCTTGTGGGATGTCCCAAGGACTCAGTGAGGTAATGCAAACAAAGCCAGCCCATAGTAGGTCTTGAATAAGTGTTTGCAACTGATGCCAGTATAGACTAATAGGCCCTTGATTCAGTTCAGTTAAACCCATGTGCTAGGCCCAATGTATGTGCTTGGGAAACATCAGTGAACAAGATGGGCAAAGATCCCTGCCTCAGGGATTAACATTCTAGTGGGTCCAGGCAATGAACAATGGGCATGATACCCAAGAACATGGATAGCATGTCAGGGGTAAAGTGTGCTGTGGGAAGAAGGAAGTAAGCAAGTAAGAAGGCTCAGGAGGACTTGATGTGTGGGGCCAGTGGAGGGGCTCCCTGAGAAAGTGACATTTGAACAGAGACTTTGGAAGAGGAGGCCCCTCCAGGCAGGACCACCATCCCCCGTGAGTCTGCAGGATCCTCAGCGTTAAATGGAAAGAGGACCCTTTGATGCTGGTGGCTCCTCAGGCTTGCAGGGCCCCTCTTGGGTCCTTGGTGGGCCTCAACTACCCTCCTGTCCCTTGGGAGCTTCATGCTGACCAGTTGAAATGAACCCTGCTCTCGGACGGAGGGCTTTCAGGCTGGCAGCCCTGGCTGTCCCAAAGGAGCCGTTGCTGAGTTTCAGACATTCCAGGGCTCCAGGAAGGGACATGCCAATTCTCTGACGTCCAAAAGGAATGATAAATGCAGAGTAGAAACTCTGGGGAGAGGTGGGACATGTGGGCAAAACACTTCTGGGGGCCAGGAGTCCCAAGTGTGATTGCTATGTGACCCCAAAGCCATTCCCTGCCCTCTCTGGGCCTCAGTTTCTCTATTAGTATAATGAAGTATAGGACCAGATTCTCCTTAGAGTTGTTTTTTTTTTTTTCCTGTGCACAATCTCCCTATTCTAGGAGTTCAGTAAAGAAGGGAGTTTTGGGGTCAGACAGACCTGGGTTTAAATCCAGCCTTTCCTGCTGTGTGACCTTGAGCAAGTGGCTTCGTGTCCCTGAGCCTCAGTTTTCTCTCTGGGGATGAGAAACCCCCCTTTCTCGATGGAGATTATATAAGCATCTCATTGCGGGGACCAGTAGGGAGAGCACTTGGCACACAGTAGGCATTAAACAGATGGGAGTGTGCACCTTTTTTTACATTTCTTCCCACCTCGAACCCGCAAGGTGCAGGAAGTTAACCGGCTGCGCCAGCGGAGGGCGACTTCCAGATTGAGACACTAGAGGGCGCTCCTGTCCTAACAAATCGCGTTGAGCAGTCGTGGCCTTTTTATTTTATTTTATTTTTTTAATTTTTAAAAAAGATTTTATTTATTTATTCATGAGAGACACACAGAGAGAAGCAGAGACACAGGTAGGGGGAGAATTAGGCTCCCTGCGGGGAGCCTGATGCAGGACTCAATCCCAGGACCCCAGGATCACGACCTGAGCCAAAGGCAGACGCTCCACCACAGAGCCACCCGGGTGTCCCAGCAGTGGCCTTTCCAGTGCAAGGCTGTACCCTTTACACACCTGAGGGTGTATAACCCTTTTCAGCCAGGCAGGTGCCTGAATTATCTCCATGTTACAGATGGGGACGCTGAGGGAAACCTGACTTGTCTGAGGGTCAAACGGTGGGGAGGCGTCAGAACCTGGTTTCTGGGGCAGGCCTGTTTCACCTGGAGCCCCTGGTCACTCTCTGCACCCCGAGGTCTACTGCAGCCTGAGAAGTCATAGAAGCTATTGCCATAAGTTGAAGAGCCGGGCCAGCCCCTGGCCCCTGGTGATTTGGGTCCAGTATGGGGAAGGGAGTATGGTGTAGAGTGTAAATGATCCAGGGGGGTTTGGGTAAGTTTTGCTGAATCCTAGGATGTGGTTCTTGGAGAGATGTTATACCTGCAAGGTTTTTTGTTTTTTGTTTTGTTTGTAGCAAATCTGGCTTCAGCCCATTCGTAATGGAGGAGTGAAAAACTTGATGCAGGTCTGTTTTGCCACCAACTTTTTTTTTTTTTTGCCACCAACTTTTGTCACTGGTGGGCAGAGGGCTTTTCCAGAGCTGCAAAGGAACTTGGATTTGGGACTTAAAAGCTGAATGAATAAACCGTTTCTGTGCTTGAGGCAGAACTGATACATGGGAGGCAGCCTGGGAGCCAGGATCCTGGGGTGTTGTCCCAGCTGTGTGACCCGGCACCAGTTACTGCGCCTCTCTAGGCCACCACCTTCATCTCTGAAATGCCATCATTGGCCTGACTCGAAGCCGACTTGCTATGCAACAGGCCTGGAGCTGGGTCTTAAAGCCTGAGTAGGACCAGAGGGGAAGGCCATTCGGGTGGCAGGACCGGCACAGGTGCAGAGGCCTGGCAGTTCTGGAAGAGGCGGGAGGTTTGAGGGTGTATTTGGAGTCTGAAGGACACAACACAAATATTTCTTCAAGGGGGAAGTAACGTAAGCATGAGAAGGTTGTCAAGAAATTTGGTCCAAATTATTAGTTTCAGAAAACATCTTGTTTAAAAAAAAAATCATGCTTTCTTTTTAAGAAAACCCATTATTTTATGTAGAAACTGTGAGGACGGGGGGGGGGGAACTGTTTGCAGATGTATTCTGTTTCACGTTATAGTATTAATATTTTGTATTAAACATGTATTTATAGAACAGAAGCACATTTGGGACGCCTGGGTGGCTCAGTGGTTGAGCATCTGCCTTTGGCTCAGGTCGTGATCCCAGGATCCTGGGATCGAGTCCCCCATCGGGCTCCCTGCGGGGAGCCTGCTTCTCTCTCTGCCTGTGTCTCTGCCTTTCTCTCTGTGTCTCTTATGAATAAATAAAAATTTTAAACAAGTTTTTAAAGAAACATAAGCACATTCGTGTTAACATATTATTATTTTATAGTTGTAATATAAATGTATAATAGAGTAACAGGAGATGTTTGTTTACCTCTTCCTGTGGGGAAGTCTCCCGGGCTACGGGGGAGGGGCAGGCCTCGTTACAGGGCAGCAAACCAGGTGGGCTCGGGACAGCAGCAGAGCCCTCCGCCGAGTGCTGCTGCTGGTGTGGGTGGTGACGGGGTGGGGGTGCTCCTGGTTGCATGGAACCCCAGAGTGTGTGTTCAGGGGGACCGCCATATCAAAATAGCACAGCCCAGGTAGCTTAAACAGCAGGAGTGTGTTTCCTCTCAGTTCTGGAGGCTAGGAGCCCACGATCGGGGCGTCGGCAGGGCTGGATTCCCCGGCGGCCTCTGCTTGCGAAGGGGCTGCCTTCTTCCTGGGTCCTCGCATGGTCTTCACTTTCTCTGCCCTGGCATCTCTGTGTGTCCTAATCTCTTCGGAGGACACCAGTCAGGTTGGATCGGGGCCCACCCTAAGTGGCTTCATTTTAACCCCCTCTTTAAAAGCCCTGAGTCCAAACACCATCACGCTCTGAGGTCCTGGGACTAGCGAGGGCTTCTGCATACAAATTTGGGGGAAATACACGCAGTTCCGGCCCGGCGGCCAGGCAGCAGGCAGAGTGGTTTGCACGGCCTCGTTGTGTCCTCAGGGCAGTCCTGGGAGGGAGATGCTGTCATCATCCCCATTTCGCAGATGCAGAGACTGAGTCTCAGAGCAGTGAAATGGCCTGTGGAAGAGCACAGGTGGCTCAGTGGGGGGGCTGGGGTTGGGTCCCCCACTGTCAGGAAGTGGTGAAGTTGCAAAAGCTGCAGCCAGGGAGGGAAGGCCCTCTGCAGACCTGGTGCTGCCCTGGTGTGGTGGCCTCTTGGCCACCTTCCCGGGGCGAGGAGTGGGGGTGGGGGGCCTACCCGCTGCTCTGCCCCTGACCGCCTGTGTTTGCCCAGAGCAGCCTGGGCCCCTGAAAGCAGCCTTTGTCTTCCAGTTCATTCCTCCCAGAGGGATGACCTAAGTCCCTTCTTGGAAACAAAGCGCTGACCTGCCCCATGAGTTCAGGCCAGCCCCAGTCACCTCCGGCAGAGTCTCCCGGGCTACGGGGGAGGGTGCAGGCTTGGTTACAGGGCAGCAAATCAGGTGGGCTCGGGACAGCAGCAGAGCCCTCGCCCGTCTGGAGCGCTGATGCTGGTGTGGGTGGTCATGGGGTGGGGGGTGCTCCTGGGTGCACAGAGCTCTACAGTTTGCAAAGCTGTCCCACTCTTCCTGGTTTAGTGGATCCTCTCAGACTGTGCAAGGTCCTCAGGGCAGGGACTCCGACAGGCAGGTATCAGCTGTCTTGAGGAACCACTCCAAAACATGGGGGTGAGAACCAACCACTATTTATTAGGCATGAGTATTCAGTGGGCCGGGAAATCGGGCAGGGCTCGGTGGGGACAGCTGCTCTGTGATACTTGGGATGAGCTGGGAGCCCTGAATGGCTGTGGGCTGGAATCCTCCGGAAGCTTCTCACCTCCCTGCCCTGGGGCCCGTGATGACTCGGGAGCTAGTCTTCTGTGGGACCGCTGAGTGGGCACCTAAATGCAGCCACTGCAACCCAGGCTTTCCCACAGCGTGGTGGCGCAGGGCGCCCCGAGTGGGTGTTGGGGCCCATGAGGCAGCTGCCACATCACCCTTCATGATGGACAGTGTCACCTCTGCTATTCTCTGTGGATCAAAGTGCTCAAGCTTCCGCGTAGATTCAGGGAGAGGGGAGGTGGACCCCACCTTTCTTTTTTTTTTTTTTTTAAAGATTTTTATTTACTTACTCATGAGACACACACACACACACAGAGAGAGAGAGAGAGAGAGAGACAGGCAGAGACACAGGCAGAGGGAGAAGCAGGCTCCATGCAGGGATCCCGATGTGAGACTCGATCCCAGGACCCCAGGATCACACCCTGAGCCTAAAGTGGACACTCAACCACTGAGCCACCCAGGTGCCCCTGGACCCCACCTTTCAATGGGACGAGTGCCAAATGACTTGCCAGCTGTGTTTCAAAGCCACCACAACTGTAAGTGAAGGAAAATGTGACTAGGTGTCATTTATTGAGCACTTACTATGTGCCAGGCTTCCTGGAGATAAACCTGTGGGATCCTTCCCACAGCCCCAGGAGGGAATGGAGTCAACGCCTGTTGTTTCCTGACACATTTGGCCTGTGAGGGTGGGGGCACCCAGGGAAATCAACAAGGCTGTTGGCAGTTTGGTGGCAGACTTGCCACTGTCGGAAGTTGTGGGCTGACTTGTTTCTTTTTCCCTTCCTTCTCTAAACTTAGAATATTCCTTGAGTTCTTGAAAATTCTCACTTAGGTGTCTGATTCATCTATTCCCCACTCACCCATTCTTGCCTTTGGTGCTCATCTTGAGCGGTTTCTCTCCCTGTGTGCTGAGTTCCCCCATTAGGAACTGGGGAGTTACCCCCATTACCCCCTCTCCCCTGTGAGGAGGGCGCTCTGCACATTTCCCAGCTGCCTGGCTCTCTTGGAGCTTTTGAGGAATGGTCAAGTGGGGCCTTGTGGGCCCCATGGAGGAACCAAGCCCTTACTCACCCCTGTGTGAGCACTGGGTTCTCTGTTTCCTCCAGGGCCAGCCTTGGGGCTCATTCATGGGCCTTCCAGGGTCTAACATCCAGTAGGTACCCAGTATTTGTTTGGTGAGCTGAACCCATCAGGGATGAAGGAGTGAAGAACAGCTGGCTGGTCGAGGGCAAAGGTTGTCTCCTACCCACATCCCCTGACACATAGCAGGTGCTCAATAAGGGCTCACTGTACTGCACAAATGAAGAAATGAATGGGTGGATGAGCCTGAGAGCAGTGACTGTGCCCGTATTTGTGTTCTTGTTGCACAACGCAGCACTTGACACCCATTCACGCTGTTGACGAATGTTCAGCAGAATGAGTGAATGAATGAAAAGCGAAACTCCCCAGTTCCTAGGCATGTATACAGTAGGTGCTCAATAAAGACATGGTGCACAGTAGGTGCTCAATAAATGCATGTTTAACTGACCACATGAGTGAATAAATGAAACTTTGTAGAGGAGGTAAGTTCTGTATCTTGTCCATGTCTTTATGCCGGTTTTAGTACAGGACCAAGCATACAGCAGGTGCTTAGCAGATGCTTCATGGGCTGCCCTGACCTTTGTAGGAGTTCCTGTCCCCAAGAAGGGCTGAGAAGGGAAGGCTGGTGGGGTGGACCTCGTCCGTCTTGATTTGGCCCCTGCCCTGCCCCCTGGGCCCCACCGCAGACTTTTCCTGTTGTTCCAGTCTGCACAGGTGGACAGGAAGTCCCCGAAAGCCTGCCTGAGAGCTGCTTCCCTCTTTTCTTCATGCCGGGCTGGCCATGAGTGGGGCCAAGGCACCCCTCTGGGCCCTGGCACCGTCTGGCCGTGGATCAGTACCTCCCTGAGGCCCCTCTTCCTGCCCGTGTTAGCAGTTTCTATTCTCGTGCTGCACCCGGCAAGGGCAGCCCAGGAGAATGTTCTACACCACAGAGCCAGCCCCTGCAGATCACCTTGTTCTGACACGGCCGGGCAAGGTAACCGCCCAATAGCATCAGGCACAGAACAGTCAAGGCTTTGGGGCTTTGGGGTCTGTGAGACCAGGGTTCAAATCTGCCTTCTTGACTTTAAGTGTGAAATAAACCTTTAAAAAAATTAAAAAATCCAGGATCCTATTTCCCACTTGGCTCCATGTCTCTTGCTTTTTTAAACTCCCGTGTGCCAAGGCGGCGCACTTGCAGAGATAGGATTTCAGCAGATTCCCGGCAACTGTGTTTAGAGAACTGCCTGCCCCAGTTGAGATCGGGAGGCAGTGCCTCAGGCTGGGTTCTCGACAAGCAGAGCCTGAGACAGGGATTCACACGCACAGGAGTTAGTGATGGACAGGTTGAGAGTCGGCCGGACCCCTGGAGGAGTCTGGGAGGGTGAACAGCACCTCCAGACGGGGCCCATCTTGGGGCAGCTGGGCAGCTCTTCCTCTGTTAGCCAAGGTCTGTTGTTGTGGCAGTAGGCACCCCAGAACCAGGAGGGTGGGTGTCCCTGCCAGTCCAGGGGACCTGGGTGGGTGGTACTGACAGCATCTGTGACAGCCGGCCAGGCTCGAGGGTTACTGACTTAATTTAGCGAGACCCCAGGTGTAGATTGGCTCGCATCGAGTAGTCAGTGCTTAATAAACAGTAACTTGGTAAACATGGAAATCTGTTGAGATGAGAGTGGGTAAACGAGGGTTGACAGTGTTGTTTGTTCTTCAAGCCCACGAGGTGCCAGACTCGCAGAGGGGGTGCAGAGGCATGGCCCCCATATTCCCTGCCTCTGAGGAAGGGGGGGACACCCTCCTAAATGGCAGTCACGCCATACCTGGAATGCCTCCATGCACCCAGGCAAGATTAGGTAGGGGGAGAAAAGTCTTAAGACAGGTGATGTCCAAACATTAAAAAAGAAGTCGTGTTTTTTTAATCGAGAAAGTGATACACACACACACGCACGCACGGTGAGCATTTCTAGCAGAGCAAAATTACATTCTAAAGGAAAATTGCTCCCTGTCACTTCCAGCCTGCTGTTGCTCCCCAAAACCTGGTGACCGTTTTCAGGACGTCTCCTTTCAGAGATGTGCTCTGCACACGGAAGACTGTACCTGCACCTGTGCACGTTTCTGTGTATCCTCCCACATGTACACACACACACGTCTTTAAAACAAATCAGGTCTTGCTCTGCTATGGGTAGTGTTCTATGCCGTGGTATTTCCTTCTCCCGTAAACACGAGCTCTTTCTCTATGAGCACAGTAGGCCTCTCATTCTGTCTGATGGGTCTAGATTTGTCCTCTCACCGTCATTTAGTGAACCAGGTCCCCTCTGGTTGGACACGTGAGTCATTTCGAGTTTTACGCCCCGTAAGCGAGGCTGCAGTGAACGTGCTTATGTGGGCGTCTTGGTGCCCTGGGCGTGTTGTGTCTGCAGGACAAGTGCCCAGCCTTGTGCAGGACCTGCTGGGTCATCTGAAGGTTTGAATAGAGATTTTCTAAGTGGGCCAGGAGAGAGGGGCCTGGGGAGGTGTTTGCACAGAAGGAACGTGTGTGTGTGTGTGTGTGTGTGTGTGTGTGTGTGTGTGGACTCGGGCTGGAAGCTGAGAACAGCGTGGCCGGCCCTCAAACATGAGTGCGGTCTGAGCCCTCATGCCTGCACCCCACCTGATGCTCCAGGGTCAGATCACTGGTCAGAGTTTCTCTCCAGCTATGAGAATCCAGGGGGTGCAGGCGGCTCTTTCCGAGGGTTCCAGTGGCCTCCTCCCGTTCTTGGTTCTCAGGGAACCCTCTAGGCCTCTCAAGCTCAGGAGCCCTCAGCATCCAATGCCTTCTCAACCGAGAGATCTCGGTGCTTCTCCTCAAGTCTTCAAGGCCCTGCGCAGCCTCACCGAGCACACGGCTAGTTTGGCGAGAAGCCCACAGTAGCAGGTTCTCTTCGAGATCCCCCCTGCTCTTGATTTTTGGCCTGTGCAGCCTGGCTCTGCACCTGGACGGTTCCCAGGCCTCTGGCCGCCCAGGTGGGCACCCAGGTAGCGGGTGACTAAGTCAGCTGGTGGCTAACCCCTGTGTCCTCTCCCCCACCTTCCTCTGCACGTTTGCTCTGAAAGTGGAAGCTCGGATGTCTTCCAGAGTCCCTCGGTCCCCTAGAGCACGGGCATTCCATTGGGAAAACCTGATGCCCTGAGAACCTTTCCCAAGCCCCTATGGGAGACACAGCCAGAGGCTGGCTCCTCTTCCTCTGTAAGGTAAAGGGGATTGCTAGTTACTGAGTACTTGCTGTATACCAGTATACCAGACACCACGCAAGGCATTTTCTCTGTCCTCTCACTGGGCCCGTGTAGCACCTCCATCAAAGAATATTGTTCCTACCATTTTATCCCCGGCTCAGAGAGGCAAGGCAACTTGCCCAGGGTCACACAGCCAACAAATCATAGATGTGCATGATCCCACATTTCGTTCCTTTCTCCTCTACCCTGTCACTTGCTGCCCTTCCTTGCTGGGAATGCTCTTCCACTGGATGGCTGTCCCTTTGGACCGCAGCGACCACGAGGGCAGGAAGATGTTCCTCTGTCTCATCCAGTTGCTGCATCCCCAGAGTCCAGCACCGCACCTGGCACACAGTAGGCGTTCGGTGAATATTTGTTGAATGACTAAGTGAACTCATGAAGGTTAAAGTGCCTGATTACAAACACAGCTCTTGTCTGCTTCTAGTAATCTTTATTGCTAGGATTTGGTTTCTGTGCTCAGAATTAGACTCATTTTAGAAAAATGAAAATTGTCTTTCTTTGCAAACCAGTTTATCTCATAGGAATCCGACATTTTGCATTTTTTTTCCTCTGGGAGCCAAATGAGGATGCGTATTCTGTGGAATGTCACCAGAGAAAGGAATCTGAACATTTCCTTTAGAAATTTCTGCATAAAAAGTTAAAGCGAGAGAGAAGTGTACTTGAAGATTTCAGTTGCCATGGCTACTGGGTAATACAGTGGATTGTGTTCTTACGTGTGGTCTCCAGTAGACCTTCAACCGCTGTATCTCGGTTACAGAATTTTGGCTTTGAAGTGCATTTTGTACAGTGAGGGGTTGAGAGGTGGATCCTCCTACTGAGTCTCTGCTGGCCGACGTGCTTTAGCCCGCAAGTATTTGTCAGGCACCTCCCAGGCCCGTGTCCATCAGGCTCCATCTCCTCTGTGCTAGATGCTGGTCTCGGCCCTGAGCATTACTGTGGAAAAAGAAAAGCACGGTCCCTGCCCTAGCAGAGCGTGTGTTCTAGTGGGAGAGACAGTGGGTATATACGAATGCAAATACCGATAAATGCCTGAAGACAATCACACAGAATAGTGGAGCAGAGACTGGAAAGGACTCTAGGAAGGCATGGTATTTGTGCAGGGATCTGAAAGAAGGAGCCACCATGTGGGGATCTGGGGGAGGAGATTTTCGGGCCAGGGGAGCAACACAAGCAAAGGTCCTAAGGTGGGAACTGGGCTGGAGGGGTTGAGACCAATGGTAAGGCCAATATGCTGGCCTACGAATGAGCAAGTAAGGGAAGCAGGTGAGGGTCTTGAGGGCCAGGGCAGAGAATTTGGAGGTTTTTCTGATTGCCGTGGGGAGCTTGAGGGAGCACTCTCAGTGGGGGCTAACATGATGACACGGAGGATTGTATAACTCATCCAGGCTGTTGTGTTTTGGGGGGGGTGCCCTACCTAGAAGGGCAGGAGATAGAGCGGGGAGGCCAGGGGCGACAGGGGCTTGGCTCTGGTGCTGAGGCAGGATGGAGGGGTGGGAAAGAAGTGATCTGGTTCAGGCTGTAGTTTTGAGGAGCTGGTGGTGAGGAGAGAAGAGAAACTGAGGAATGTTCCAGGCTCCTGGCCAAGACAGTGGGGTGGGTGGTGGCACTTTTTGCTGCAACAGACAAGAGGCAGGAGTGAGGAGGGAGCAGATCTGGGGCCAGGCATCAGGAGTTCCGTTCTGCTGTACATTTCAGATGTCATTAGTTTTCCAAGCAGAGAGGGGGATGGGACTGAAGAAGTTCCATCGGGCTTTTTTTTTTTTTTTAAGATTTTATTTATTTATTCATGAAAGACACAGAGAGGCAGAGACATAGGCAGAGGGAGAAGCAGGCTCCATGCAGGAAGCCCGATGTGGGACTCGATCCCAGGACCCCAGAATCAGGACCTGAGCCAAAGGCAGATGCTCCACTGCTGAGCCACCCAGGCCTCCCTCCATCTGGCTTTTAAAGATGGGTGATGTTGAGGCTTTCCCAGTGGAGCTGGCCCAGCAGAGGGGGGCCCTGGGGCCCGCAGGGGGATGAGGGACAGTTGGATGCGGGGCTGATCTCCTGGAGTTGGTGAGAGGTGGTGCCTTGGTGCACAAGAGGAGGGCTGGCCTGGGCTGCATGCACCCCAGTCATTCTGGCAGTAGGAGGGGGAAGCAGGTGGGGGTCCTGGATGGGGGTGGTAAGAGAGGGTGAGTTCTTTCTCCTCTGACTGCTTTGATTTCTTGCAGTGTAGTGAGAGGTGAAGTCACTGCTGAGTGCAGAGGGGGAAAGGAAGGGAGACTTGGGGGTGAAGGATGGAAAGTGAAGTGACTAAGCTTTGGAAGCAGGAAGGTGCCTGGTTCAAATCCAGCTCTTGGAAGAGTCTCTGAGCGCTTACTACGTGCTAAGCGATGCCCAGGCAGCGTCTCACTTCTTCCTCACAAAAGCCCTCTGTAGCGGTTACTACTGGGCACTTGGGTGGCTCAGTGGTTGAGCGTCTACCTTCGGCTCAGGTGGTGATTCCAAGATCCCAGGATTGAGTCCTGCATCAGGCTCCCTGCAGGGAGCCTTTTTCTCCCTCTGTCTATGTCTCTTTCTCTCTCCGTATGTCTCTCATGAATAAATAAATAAATAAAACCTTTAAAAAAAAATGAAGTAGTTACTATTAATCATCTCTGTGTACAGACCAGGATATTGAGGCTCAGAGAGGTTCAACAACTTGCCCAAGGTCACACAGCTTTTTGGTAGGCAGGCCAGATTTTGTACCCAGGCACTCTGGGCTGTGCTTTCCAGGTTGGCAGTCAAATCTGAGGTCCACATTTCTTGTCTTTCAAGTGGAGACAGGACCTCAGTGGGCGGTTGGTGGATGCTGTGCTCAGCCCACATGGTAGGCATGCAAGTGATGGCTACCCCCTCCACTGACCTGTTTCTGTTCACTTGGTTTCCATTAAGTGACACTCGCTGCTGGCATCTCATTACTGCACACATTTTCAATTGCTCAGAGAGGTCCTTCCTCTAAAGGATCTCATTAAGTCCATTTGGAAATGAGAACACTTGGCAGAGGGAACGGAAGGTAGTATGGTAGTTATTATTATGTGCCGAAAATAACTTGTTTAGGTAAGAACAGGGTGGCACTAGGATCTTCCCTGACACTCTGGCCCCCGCCACTCCCACCCACCCCGCTGTCCTCGCTCAGTCCTGCTTCCAACAGAGACTTTATCAGCTCCTGCCTCGCCCTGAGTAGTTTCCATGTTGGGGCACTGTAGGACCCCACTTGGGAGGCAAGGTGGCAGCTCCTTTGTTATAAGCAAACGGCCAACTCAGACCCTCTTGGGAAAGGAGTTTTGTCAGAACAAATAAGACCTTTACTGATGGGATGAGGGATGGAACTAGTTTAATTAATTAATTAAATCTAATAATATTTTTATTATTATTTTTGTTTGTGTTGAGTTTTTATTTAAATTCTGGTTAGTTGGGGCATCTGGGTGGCTCAGTGGTTGAGTGATCCCGGGGTTCCAGGATTGAGTCCCACATCGGGCTCCCTGCATGGAGCCTGCTTCTCCCTCTGCCTGTCTCTGCCTCTCTATGTGTCTCTCATGAATAAATAAATAAAATCTTTAAAATAAATAAATTCTGGTCAATGTACATTGTAACACTCCTTTCAGGAACAGAACCATCCTATTTAAACATGGGGGAGGCGGTTCTGCCCAGAGCTCTGAGCTTTCTGGAGGGGCCTGGCACTGGCACATGCGGACCCTTGGGGTGGTTCTGTGGAGCAGATGAGTGGGTTAGACCCGAAGGGCCCGGCCCCCTGCTAGATCCACCCATTCCTTCTGCAGCTACGTGTGTGTGTGTGGTTGGGGGTGGGGGAGTCCCAGGGGCTGGGAAGGCCGTGGAAATAAACAAGACAGCCGTGATGTGCCAGTTTTGCATGGGGATGTTCGAGACTTTGATAAAGGCTCACTCCAGGAAACATATACAAAAGGGCATCAGCCTGCAAACCGGACAGACCCAGGTTCCTTTGCCGCTTCCTGCTGAGTGACCTTGGGCATGACACTGAACGCCTCTGAGTCTCGGTTTCCTGCCTCTGCAACATGGCAGAGGTATTGCCATCTGAAAGTGTGGATTTGGAGATTCTCTGAGAAGCCATACGTGTGGGTCTTAGAAAAGAGGGAGCTCCATGTGGTCCAGTCTCTGCCCTGAACTCACATCCCAGCATCCAGGAGCAAAACACTAAAACTAAAAAATTGTACTGTGTATGTGTCTCTCTAAAAGAACATTAGGGGACCTGTAAGTAAAGTCAATGACATGTGAATCTGCCCCTAACCTGTCCCTCCACATCCAGTTGATACAACCATGTATCCTCTCCTTTTCCGGGTATGTCCCTTCCCCGGCCTGTTATCATTTCGCTGGACCTACACTCTGGTGAGCCTGAGCCTCCTCCCCCTTGTCTGCAGGCGTGCCTTCTCTGGCCAGGACAGAAAGTTCCCTTGAAAGCACCACTCCTGAGGGAGGAAGGCCAAGGTTACTGCCTCACCTGCTGTGGATCAGACCGCCCCTGGGATCAGAAGGAGGGCTGAGAGCCACAGACCAGACTTGTCCCCTGCCTGGTGCAGGTGGCAGTTAGAGAACTAAACCTGGCTTTCCCGTTCTCTCTGGAATGAGTGCAGGGTCTAGAGCTCCCAGGGAGTGATGGTGAGTGGCCACGATCTAATCAGACCAGAAGAACCGTGGTGAGCCTAATCCCATATACCAGCACCCATGCCTGGGAATCCCAAGAACTCATGGGTGCTTGGCACGGCCCCCATTGGGTCCTCGAATCTGGGCAGCGGTTAAGGCCACCTGTCCACAGTCTATCTCCAAGAGCTGTGTCTGGGGACCCTGGGGACCAAATTCACAACATGCTGGGGCCATGTCTCACCTGTCCTCACCTACTCTATGGAGCTAAAAGAGCTGTTCTTATCCTTCACACAAGACACACAAGGTCTGCTGGGGCCTCAGGTTTCCCAGGCTTTCCCTCCCCACCTGGTTTTCTGCTGGCCCCACTTGGCCAACGCTTACCCACCCCATGTCCCTGACCCTCAGAGTTCTGCTTGTTCTAAGAGCCACCATGGACAGTTGCTTTGGATAGCTTTATTGAGCTATAATTGCTGTAATGACTTACACATATTTAAAGTGTACAATTCAAGGAGTTTTGACATGTATATTCCCAAGGAACCACCACCCCAAGTAAAATCACAAACACATCCATCACCCCCGAGAGCTCCCTCCTATCCTCTCCTGTCCCTCCCTCCCTCCCTGCCCTGAAGCAACTACTCATCTGCTCTTGGTCACTATCAATTAGTTTGCATTTTCTAGGATTTTATTTTATTTTAATTAATTAAAAAACGATGTTATTTATTTATTTGAGAGAGAGTGCAAGCATGAGTTGGGGGGAGGAGCAGAGGGAGAAGGAGAAGCAGACCCTCTGCTGAGCAGGGAGCCTGATTCAGGGCTTCATCCCAGGACTCCGGATCATGAGCTGGGCCAAAGGCAGTTGCTTAATCGACTGAGCCACCCAGGAGCCCCTAGGATTTTATATAAAAGGAACCACATACTGGGAGCACCCTCCTCCTCATCTGAGTCTCTCGCACTTTGCATTAATTATTTTGAGATTCATCTATGCTGTAGCGGATGTGGATAGCTCATCCCTTCTTATTGCTGATGTGCCCATTTGTGTATCTGTTCACCTGTTAGTAGACATTTGGGCTGATTCTAGTTTGAAGCTCTAATGCACAAAGCTGCTGTGAACATTCGTGCACAAGTCTCTGTATGGACGCGTGCCTTCATTTCTCTTGGGTAAGTACCTAGAGGTGGAATGGCTGGATCCCATGCCATGTGTCTGTTACACTTTTTAAGAAACTGTTTAAGAAACAGTTTTCCAAAGTAGTCACACCATTTTGCTTCAAACTCCCTGAGAATTTTGGATGCCCCCCACTCTTACCAATGTTTGGTGCACCACCATCACTGGATCAGTAAGGATGCTTTTGAGGATGCCGAAAGTAACAAGAGACCTCACAAAGATGGGCCAAACAATAAGGACACATGTCTCTTCACATAGTTTACATTATGGTCAAGGAGGATGTAGTGCAAGGTGCAGCAAATGTAGAGCTAAGAATGAGTTTAAAAAATTTTTTTTAAGATTTTATTTATTTATTCATAAGAGACACAGAGAGAGAGGCAGAGACACAGGCAGAGGGAGAGGCAGGCTCCCTGCAAGGAGCCCAATGGGGGACTCGATCCCAGGACCCCGGGAACACACCCTAGGCCAAAGGCAGATGCTTAACTGCTGAGCCACCCAGGAGTCCCAAGTTTTAAATTTTTAATTTTACAATTTCAAGTTTATAATCTTAAATTTTTAAAAGATTGGGAAAAAAAGTTGCAAAAAATTCTCCTCTGCCCCCGCGCCCCCTGCCAAAATGTAACAGAGACCGCGTGTGGCCTCCAAAATCTAGAATATTTGCTATGTGGCCCTTTCCCACATTCTAGATTAGCGGATCAAACAGGTTCTTTCTACCTTCCTACTCTCTCCTCAGCATCTCATCCCCTCATGGACCCAGCATGGCTGCCATGGCTCCAGCCATCCAAAGGAGAGGTGACAACATCCAGCCAACAAAGAGGGGGTGCATTGGGGAGAAGACTGCTCCCTGTAATCCAGCCAGCCAGCTTCCCCCTATGTCCCGTTGGCTAGGGTTTGGGTAATGAGCAGCCATTCATTCAATGAGCAAGCCTTCAGGGCTTGGCCAGGAAGGAAGAATGCTGTTCACGGCTATATTTTTCTGGCTCCATTCTTTGATTAGCTTTCTGGTGCCCAGTTGTCTTGAGTGAGTTGAGCTGGGTACACCCTGTGTGCCCTTGGCCTCAGTTCCTTCCTCTGAGATTTGGGGAGAGTGGTGCCTCCTTTGAGGGATGGCGAGGGCTGAATGAGGGTGTGTGTAAAGTATCTCATGAGTGGTAGGTACTCAGTAAGTGTCTTCCTGCCGTGGAGCTGACGCCATCTCCTCCCCTCACCTCCCTGTCCCCCTGCTTTGTGGGAGGCCCAGGCTGGAGGACAGTGTGGCATAGTGGCCACACAGCGCCCTTGCTCTGTGAGCCTGGCCAAAGACCTTGCCTTCTCTGAGCCTTACTGCCCTTGTCTGTAAAATGGGAACAAGACGGTCCCGCCTCCTTACAAGGTGATGCTGAGGAGTCCATGAACTATCTGATTCAAAGTGCTCATCTTGTGCTTGCGGTGTGGTTGGGGTGCGATAAGCTGAGGCTGCAATGCTGAGCTCCTTACTCTGAGCCTGGCCTCAGGATGGGCCCTGGAGATTCAGGATGGAATAGACACAGCCCTGACCTTCACAGTGTCTGCAACCGGTGGGCAGAGGATGTGGAAATTGGCCTTTCTAGTATGGCACCTAAGAGAATGCAGTGATGGGGGTAGCCCAGGGGTTGGGGAGCCCAGAGGAGGTGCTGAACTGAGTGCAGAGGATGGCAGGAGAGGCTTCCTGGAGGTGGGAACATCATTGCGATGTCTTTAAAGATGGGTAGGAATTGGCCATAAAGGAGGAGAGGAAGGGATGAGATTACAGTAGAAATACAGTAGAAATTCTTCCTTCCTCTCCGTTTCACTTCATCCATCCATCCATCCATCCATCCATCCATCCATCCATCCATCCAACACTGGGCACCTCCAGGGTGCTAGGTGCAGGGGCAATAGCAGAGAGAATAAGATAAGACATCCAGGGTTTCCGTTCTCAAGAGCCTTCCTTAGAGAGATAGTAAGAAATGATCAGGAGAATGCCAGGGGATGGTAGGTGTTAACACAGAAGAGAAAGAACAGTGATAGAGAGGGTCAGCTGTGGGCAGCCCCTTTGTGTTGGGAGGTCAGGGGCATAGTCTCTGAGGAGCTAAGACTCAGGAACTAGAAGCATCCTGGTAAGAGGAGTGGCCAGGACGTAACCAGGAGCTGAGGGTCTCCCCTTGATTGCCCTAGTGAGGTGGGGCTCTGGAAGCCTTTGAGTCTGGGCTAGCCCGAGGTCCAGGACTCGGAGGCTGCTAGGACGTGCCTTGTGCCCACTCCTATGGGGTGACGTACCTCTATCAGGCTGCCCAGGCAACCCGGCTGCCCCTCCGCCTGGCCTTCCTGCCTGGCACAGCGTGGCTCCTGGAACAGCGTGGGTGGCACAGCGTGCATACAGAGACGCAAGGCACTGGAGAATGGACCTCCAGCGGGGTCGGGAGGAAGCCGCTCACGTGTGGAGGCAAGCAGGGATGCTACTCACAGCAGCTCTACGATGGGAGGAGGGCTGACGAGGGCCAGGGGGCTGGCAAACTGAGGGGTGGCAGTGGTGGGGGCTGGCGTGGGAGGCCAGAGGCACGGGCCCCCGAGCGCCCACTGAGCCACAGCTTCGGAGAGGGTGGCTTGGAGCACAGGCTTCCAAGCCAGACTTTGGCACTGAATTGCTGTGCAGCCTTTGGCCTCTGTTCACTCTGTCTTGGGGTCCTCTCTAAGATGGGAGCAGTGGTTGTACTCCCAAGAGGTGGGAAGAACACACATCGCGTACCTTCAGCATCCCCGGGGAAACAGGGGGCTGTTGTATCCCATTTTAAAGACAAAGAAGGATGCGCTCAGGGAAGGCAAGCCACTTGCCCAGTGTCACTCAGTGAGGAGTCCGTCTTGGGAGCCCCGCCCTCCACTGTGTCTGTGGGGATGACATAGATGCGTAGGGCCTGGCACACCGTCCGTGCTTAGGGAGTACCAGCCACGTCCGCACAGTGTGTGAGCAGATGTTGATTTGGTCTCTGGGAGGCCATTCTTCTTCATAAGTTTGTTTTCAAAACGTGAGCTCCCCAGCCATGGGCATCCCCTGTGGGACTCTGACGCCTTCCCACCTACCTTGGCTGGGGGCCTACTTGGTGTGCACCACTTGCACTTTACAGGGAGGCAGGTGTCATGATTCCATTTGTGAGATGTGGCCGCTCAGGCAAGAGATGGCCACATGGTATTTGAACCCAGATCTGCTGGTCTCTCAAGGCCAGGTCAGGTTGCCTTTGAGAGGGGGTAGCCCAGGGTTTTGAGCTGGACTAACCCATGATCTTCTAGTATAGTCTTGGGGAATCAAGACCCATAGAGGAGGGGATCCCTGCCTGAAGACTCGCAGCAACTGAGGGCAGACCTGGTGGGCCTCAAGCCTGGGTCTGCTGGCCCAGGGCATGCCCGGAGCAGGTGGGATGCAAGAAGCCCTTGGAGGCCACTGGGTGTTGCTGGTCCCTGGAGCTGAGGATGCAGCTGGGCTCTTGTTGGAGCTGAGGGCAGGAGGGGGTCCCTGAGGCCATCTTGGGAAACCTTGTGCTCATCACGATCAGGCTTTCCTTGGAGTTCATGGCTGACCCAGGCCTGAGGAAGTGCAGCAGAGAGCAAGGGGGAAGAACACGGGGTAGGGCCTTTTCTCCCCTGACCATGTTTCATGCACCCCACAAGCCTGCCTCAATCTGACACACACAGGGGTGCTCCCCAAGGTGGGGCTGCCGGGTGGAGAAGAGCCCAGGCTGCGGGCTTAGCCAGACCCAGGTCTGAGTCACGGCTCTCCACACACCAGCCGTGTGACATGGGCTAGTGACTTTGTCTTTTGGAGTCTGTGTCCCCTGGTCCATACGGTGATCTTTACAGCCCTCCTGATATCAGCCAAGGCAGTGACAGGGTGCACAGTAGGCCCCTAGCTAATGATAACTACTGTGATTTGTTATTATACTTGCTGCAGACTCCAAATAAAAGCTCACAGTTTGGAGATACATTTCTGAGGGGACAGGCCTCATGTATCCCCACTCCCAGCTCTAATTTGTTGTCCCCCAAGAACATCTTGGCTCTCTTTTGCTAACAGATCCCAAAATGTGGAAATTCA
This sequence comes from Vulpes lagopus, assembly GCF_018345385.1. NCBI lineage: Eukaryota > Metazoa > Chordata > Mammalia > Carnivora > Canidae > Vulpes > Vulpes lagopus. The sequence goes on along the minus strand of NC_054837.1, from coordinate 17,588,876 downwards.
GCTGCTATGGTGGAAAGAAATGTATTGTCCAACCCCAGGCGAGGCAACCAGACAAAGACCAGAGCCAGGCACTCCCTTCTTTGCTGGGATGCCCGAGGAGAGGGTGGCTGCAGGTCAGGGGCCCCATGGGCAGCCTGGCCCGGTGAATTAGGCCCTGGTTTACATTTTAGAGGAGGCCAGGGCATGCAGCTTTATTAGATGCCCGCTCTTGGCAGAGGGGCTGTAATTATAGACTGGCCTTGCTGCGCCAGGCAGGACTGCACAGTGCACCCTCTGGCGTGGAGAGTGCTACTTTCCACTTGAGCTCAGAGTGGGGCCTGATGAGGAAAGGTGATGAGACCCCGGCTGTTTCTAGAAAGATCTCCTTTCCAGGTGATTTTTTTTCCTCCCCTTTCAAGGTTAATTAAGGGCATCTTAGGTGATTAAAATGGCTATTTGAGTAAGAATGTGGTGAATGAACACAGGAAATAGTCTCGGGCCTGGTTTATAAATAATCTGGGGTTGACTTGGAAGATCAAGCCATTTCTGGGTTTGTTGTTTTGTGTGTGTGTGTGTGTGTGTGTGTGTGTTTCATATCAGAATTCTTTTCCCTGTTGCCTTGGAAACAAGCCTAGTGAGAGGGATGCTAGGAGTTGTATGACTTGGGTTCAAACCTCAGTGGTTCCTTCATTTCACATGGTAGACATGTCTCATACCTGCTGAGCAATGCATGCTATGAATCAAGGGTGCATGTGTCATGTCCCTGCTGCCCATGGGCTCAGAGGGGAGACTGATGGGTAAATCGGGTTCCAGTGCGGCATGTTAATGATGTGGGCTGGGGGTGGGGGGTAAGATGGCCAGGTGGGACCCCAAAGGTGGCTTCCCATGAACATGAAAAAATCAAGGAAGGCTTCTTGGAGGAGGGTGTACCTAAGCTGAGCAGGTGAGGAATGGATAGAATGGTGTCCTAGACAGTGGGAACAGCATCTGCAAAGAGCTGAATGAGGGACGACATGGTGTAGCCCAGGACGGCAGTTTGTCCAATTTGGCTGGGATAGAGAGAAGGCTGGGTCCTGCCGAAACCCAAGACTCTGGGTCTCCTCTGGGAAATCAGAGGGTACCTGCCACAGATTTACTGTGGGGTGAAATGAAAAGGTTGGCCTGCATCTGTCTATGCTGGCCATTCCAGTACCAACCTTCTATGAGCCTCTGCTTCACCTGGATGATGGGATGATGTCAAATCTAATAGAATAAATACCGCCCCCCCCCTTGTGGCTGCCATTATTGTCTTCTCTGCTCTGGGCAAGGACGATCTCAGTTTGTTGCCACAGCCTTTGGAATGGGCAGACTTTATGACCTTCTCTTTGCCATAAGGAAGCCATGACTCTGAGCTGAAGGAGCTCAGCCTCAGAGGGAGACCCTGGGCCATCGGCTGCCTCTCTGAAAGCGTTGCTTCATCTGAAGGCGAGACAGAACAGATTTTAAACTGGGTCCTTGGGTCACCCCTTCCCACACGTGGTCCTGGGAATTATTCTGCAAACCGGTTGGTGAGAAAGGAAACTGGTTGATGTACAAGCAGACCAGTCCTTCTGCACATGTTTCTTGACCCCAGGAGGTGAGGCAACAACCCAGAGAAGTATGTGGCATAGTTACCACCCTCATGCCATGGGGCTGGGGAAAGAATTGGATATTTTAAGGGGTCCTAGAATTATGGGTAGAGACTATCTTCCATGCTAGGAAGGGCTTTAGAATCAGACATGCCTGGGTTCAGGTTCCAGAGCCCCACTTGCCAGTTCAGTGATCTTGAGCAAGTCCCTTCAGCTCTTTAAATTTCACTGTCCTTCTTTGCAAAATGGGGACAATTAATATCACTACTCACCCTATAAGGTAGTTGTGGGAGTTACATGAGATGTGTGGGTAACTCGTTCCCAGCACATAGCAAATCCTCAACTAATGGTTGCTGCAATTTCTGCTGCATCACCGCCCACAGCAGTGTGACGTTAGCATACTCCTAGGCCAGGTATGTGCCGTGTTTGGGGAAGCAGGCTGTGAAGAGGGCCATGTAAGCAAGACTTCCTGGGGCTGCTATGGAAAAGGCGGAAGTTGCTGAAGCTGGTCTGGAGGTGGGTAGAGATAGAGATAGAAGGATAGAGATAGAAGGATAGAGAAGACAGCTTTAGGCAGGGCTACAGCAAGTGCAAGAGCAAGACTGAATATGGTCACACTCCCTGGCCTTTGCATATGTGGGTCTGCATTTCGCCCTTCTAGGTAGACTCCTATTCATCCTTCAGAACCCCACGTAGATACCCCTCTTCCAATTGTAGATCCTCAGTATATGATCATTTTCTCTTTGCTCTTGTTTTCTCAACACTCCACTTTCTGGGTTTGGTCTGGGAGCCCTCTAATAGTCCCACAGCATGTTACTCACTTGGCCATCACAGCGCTTGGTACTTGTGTTGCAATTGTTCATTTCTTTTCTGGCCTTTTCTTCTACCTGAGAAATTCTCCAGAGCGTGCATGTTTGTATCAGATTCTTGGGAGAAAATGGAGCTTTAAGTCTGAGGAGGTCCATTGGAATACCCTCCCTCTCACTCCCTTAATGACTAAGAAGAGGAAGCTACCCTGAGCTCCCCAGGGACTATCAGTCCTCGTCTGGGCCCCCACATTGCTCACACACAATGTCACAATGTCACAGGGAGTGTTTGTTGAATGAATGAGTGACTGACATTCTTATTCTGGGATCTGCACATGCTTGTCTGGAACTGGTGATCTCTGGGTCCCACCTCACACTGTGAATCAAATTCCCATTCATTTTCTGGATCTTAGCAGCATCTGCAGCATTTTGGGGATTACTTATGTAAGAAGATGGCTTTCTTTCCTTTTTGATGCCCAGCAACGTCCCAGGAGTTTCCTGGAGAGAATAGAAGAGTTTGCAGAAAGAGCCCTCTGGGGGGAAAGTGCTTGTGCTGTCCTAGTTTTCAGGGAGCGACGCTTTTTATAGTCACACTTTCAGACCACACTGTACCTAAAGGGAGTGAGGAGGGAGCAGGCAGGCAATCTGGCTGTTCAGCTCACTTCCGTACCACCCTTCCCTTCTGGAAGAAGGTAGAACTGTGGAGTCCTGCCTGCTACTTGCTTTCCTCTGCTTGTCTGGACGCCTGTCCTTCATCCAGACTGATTGGACATCCTCTACTTAGTCAAAGGTGTGAGGCTGGGGGTAGCAAACTCCACCACTTAATAGCCGTGTGCCCTTGGGCTGGTCACTGAACTTCCTGTGCTTCAGTTTTTCCATCTATACAATGGTGGTAACAGTCATGGTACAAACTTTATGTCATTGCTGGGGGGAGCAGATGATGTAATGCAATGATGTAACACAATGCCCAGCACACAGGAAGTGGTACCAGTGGGGTCAATAGCAGTGATGAGTTTCATGATTTCATCTCTGAAAATCAGAGAGGTTAAGTAACTTACTCAGCGTCACACAGCTGATAAGAGCTAGAGGCAGGTCCCCAGTTCACTGTGATACTGTATTGTTTTAGCAAATCCAGGGCTGGGACCTGTAGTGTAAAATTTATGCCTATAGTGCAAAATTTAGAGAGGCACCCCCAAAAAATCAGTAATCAAGGAAAATAATGTTTTGATATGGGGGTTTTAAAAAGATTTTTTATTTATTTTTTTGAGAGAGAGAGAGAGAGAAAAAGCAGGGAAGGAGCAGAGGGATAGGGAGAAGCAGACTTCACACAGAGTGCAGAGCGCAGCACAGGGCTTGATCCCACCACCCCAAGATCATGACCTAAGCCAAAATCAAGAGTTGGATGCGTAACCGACTGAACCATCCGAGCACCTCCTGCTGTGTGAAAAATTTTATTTATTCATGAGAGACATAGAGAGGCAGAGACACAGGCAGAGGAAGAAGCTCCCATAGGGAGCCTGATGCGGAACTTGATCTCAGGACCCCAGGATCACGCCCTGAGCCAAAGGCAGATGCTCAACCACTGAGCCACCCAGGAGCCCCCTGTGGTATTTTTAAAAAGTAAAAATTAATATAAAAATCCATGATAAGCAAACCATTAACATTACAAATAAAGACAGGATCAATATTACTGATTTTTTTCCTTTCTTGCCCTCACATCAGTGTGGCTCAGCATAGCACTGAACAAAGTCCCCTTTTGGGCTCCTACTTAGACTCCTACTAATTTTTCACAAATATAAGCCTCATATATGACTGTGATAAAAATCCTTGTAGCACAATGTTCTTATAGATCCTTCTTATTCCCAAAGACAGGTTTCTAGGCATGGAATTGGATCGTGAACTGCAGGGTCAGAAGGCAGGCACATCCTCCTACCCGAATCTTTTTATCATAATTTTCAAACATTCAGAAAAATTATACAAGGGATTCACACATAATCACCAGCTACTTTCTATAATTGCTGACATTTTGCTAAATTTGCTTTATAAAAATCTATCCATCCATCCATTCCTTAGTACGTCTTTGTTTTTTATTTTTTGCTCCATATCAAAGTAAGTTATAGACATCAGCATGTTTCTGTATGGTCACTACCAGTAGGTCACTACCTGGCAGGTCATTGTTTTTAAGACTTTGATCTTGGGCATTAAGTTCCCTTCAGAATTATATACCAATTTCCATTTCCGTCCACTGTGAGTAAAAGTGTCCCGTTCATCACAACCTCGGCAGCACTGGGTATTCTCATTTTTAGGTGATTTGTGTACTGCTTTGATTTAGCATTATTGCCTTCTGAAGTTTCCCAGATGTCCCACCTCTGTGTCCAGATGGTCTGTTAAAAGGCTGTGTCCCTTCCCAACTCTTTATGTATTTCTGGTGTGGCTTTCCTGGAGTGAGGTGGGGAGGGCTCAGCTGTTTCTCATGTCTGCCCCCGCCCTTGGAGTTCTTCATCTGCTGGGTGAGGGAGCAGAGCCATGAAGTGGCCTGCCTGCTGCAGGAGGCTGGCCATGGTCACTCCACGTGAGGAAATGGACAAACTTTGGGGACCAGAAGTCTTGGGACCCTGGAGAGTCCAGTGGGTGGTGGGCGGGGCCACAGACACGCAAGGAGGTGGAATCTGGTGCCCAATTCATGTTTCCTCGTCTCCATGATGGGATAATGCTTCCTAACGTATAGGACCTGCAGGCTGCTGCAAAAACCCCTCATCAGCCTCTCCTTTCCCCTCTCATTCTGCACCAAACCTTGGTTTCCTGATGAGCCAGACACTGCCCTGCCTCTGGGCATTTGTATCTACTGTGATTTCTGTGAGACAGGAATTTGGGAGCAGTGGAGTAGGGTGGCTCTGGCTCAGGGACCCTCACTAAATCGTAGTCAAAGGCTGCAGCCCTCTGACGGTTTACAGGGAATGTGGAATCTACTTCCAAAGTGGTTTGCTCGCATTGCTAGCAAGTTGGTGCCGGCTGTAGGTGGGGGTTTTGCATCCCCTCCACGTGGTTCTCTCCATATGACTGCTTCTGCATCCTCACAACACGGTGGCTGGCTGCCGCTGGCACCTTCTAAGAAAGCAAAGTGGAAACGGTGATACTTTTTATGACCTAGCTTTGAAAATCACACCACGTCATACCTGCCTTATTTTCTTGGACCCTGAGACCCAACTCTGAGGGGACCAGACCAGGGTGTGAATAGCAGGGACAAGGAGGATTGGGGCCATCTTGGTGCTCCTACCACACTGAATGACCTTGGCAGGTGATTTTACCTTTCTGAGCCTCAGCTTCCTCCTCCGTCAGATGGGTTTACACGAATATTCATGAGTTGATTCCCATGAACACTTAAAATGGCGTTGGGGACTCAGCTTTGCTCTCAGTGAATATTAGCCACCGTCATAGCTGCCTGCCGGACTGTGAGCCCTCAGTGGCAGGGCCCCATTCTTGGTCTCTGTACCTGATGCCTGGCCCATAGTAGGCACTCTCTGAATGTTGAAGTGAATGAGTGAATGAGTGAACGAATGAATGAACAGCCACAAGGACTGGAAATCTAGAGTAGAAAGAGATCTGGGTCAGCCGCATTGTCAGAAATGCCTTCCTGGAAAACCTTCTCAAGCAAGGCCTTTTGATCAGCAACTAGGGAGCAAATATTTGTTCAAAACTGAGGTAACGTGGGTGAGGGAAGGCATTTGGGATGCAGTCAGGCCTATCATGGTTTCAGTCTTGGACTCAGCCTTTGAACAATAAATATTTACTGAACTCCAGCTCTGGGCCAGGTGCCCTGTCAGACCCAGAAAACGGCCTCCATCCATGCCCGGGTGGTATCTTTGCTGTGTGACCCGAGGCAAGTGAATCTAGATCTCTGAACCTGCATTTCCTCAGCGGTAGAACAGGGGCGTGGATCCCTGCTGGGGGGAGAAGGCCCCTTCAACAAGTGTGCCTCCCCTCTGCTGCCCAGCTGCTGCCGACCCTGCCCGACAAGTACCCCATCCTGTCTCAGAGGCTGCTGTCTCGCTTGCCCCCCCAACCCCTGCCCTGTGCCGAATAGTCTAGCTCCACAAGGGTTAAAACCCAGGAGCTCATGTGACCCAGCATAAACCATGAATCATTCCCATTGCTCCCTGTGCCCAGCCCCCCGCCCAGGATGGGGCAGATGCTGTGCCCCGGGGTTGCCATGGCAACCCCGCCCGCACTCAAGTACGGCCCAGCCCGTTCCTTCCTTGGGGGATTTCGAGGCTGTTCACCTGGCTGGGTGTTGCTTTCCAGGGAGGGAGGGAGAGAGAGAGAGAGAAAAAGAGACAGACAGACAGACAAGCTGAGAGACAAACAAGTGGTAATTGAGACATGGGGAGGGAACCGAAAACCTGATGGAGAAACAGGCCACCAGAGGGAGACAGACTGACAGCCGAGATGCCGAGGAGGTCCCGAGATGCTGCTTGTCACCCTAGAGGCAGTTTCCCAACTGTCCCAACCTTCCCAGGGCTCCCAGATCCCCGACGGGCGCGCGCGCACGTGCAGCCCGCGGTGAGGGCACCGGGCGGGTAGGCTGTTGGCACGTGAAGTCGCCGTCAGCCCCGAGGGACCGGTGAGCGAGTTGGGACTTGGGGGAGAAAAAAATGGGGGCGGACGTCAGCTCCCTGGGCGGCCGCCTCTCCGAGGCCCCTCCTGCATTCCTGGGCAGCAAAGCCCCTCGCTAAGACGGGGACTGATGTCATCCTGGGCTGCCGAGCCAGGGGACCCGGGGGCCCTGGTGGCTGCCTCCGGAAGTGAGCTAGCTGCCTGCCTGCCGGCCGACAGGTTTAGAGTCTCTGTCCCCAGGAGGGAAACCCTGCATGGCATGGGTCAGGTGAGCCGGGTCCGGCTGGGGGCAGCGGCAGGTAGCAGCCTGCCCTCCGGGTCCTTCCTGTGTGCGCCCGGGCGGGGCCGCCTACCTGAGGGACGGTGAGCACCGGGGTGCCCAGGGCCACCGCCTCTTCCTCCCCCACCTCCCTGGAACTGTCACACCCTGGAGTGAGTGCTGCTAGATTTCCCCAAGCTCCCGGTCACAGCCGATGCAGCCTGCGAGCGCCGCCAGGGCTGGAGCTGGGACCGCCCAGCGTGTTGACTTTACAACTCGGGTGGGTGGACTTCCAGCCCGACCCTGACCTGCCTCCGGATTCTCAGCGAGACCCGCAGGTGCGGCCGGCCGCCAGCTCCGCGATGGTTCTTTACTCCTGCTTTGGCTGAAGAGGGCTGCCGGGTTTTCTCTCCAAGCAAGCCCAGAACTTGCAGAAGCAGAAAGTAGAAAGAGGGAGAAGACCCTGGCACTGCAATTGCTTTGTCCCTCGCTCACGTCCTTCCTCCCCTCCTCCGGCCCCATGGATTACCTGGGAGACAAACTCACAGTGGCCCAAACCCACATGACCCAGTGGATGGGCACTGTGAGGAGATCCTTCCAGGAGGCCCTCAACTTAGTGACCACCACAGTGGGCCACGAGCGGACAAGTGGGGAGCCCGCCAGCCGGACCCCCTTCAAGCGCACCTCCTCCTTCCGACACCTCGCCTCCCGGAGTCGGGAATCTTTCCGCCGCTTCTCTGCCCGCAGCCAACAGAGATTTTCTTCCCTAAGGAAAAGGCAGACGGACTCGGAGCCACCAGACCTTGTAAGCTTATTGCGTTTTTTTTTTTTAATATTAAAAGCAACAGTAAAAACTCCTCCCCTTTAATGCTGCCCCATAGCGGGGGCGGGGGGGGGGGGCTCCCCCATAGATCCAACCAGGGAAGTTGCCTCTTCCAGAATCATTGTCAATCAAGCTGGCCGTTTCCTGATCCCTGTGCCTGGGAAAGAGGCATCGGTGGTGGTGATTCCCCTGATGGTGGAGTTACTGTATCTCCCGAAGCGGTCAGGAAGTATATTCCACGTCTGTGAGGATGGGGCCGGCACGTAAGCCCGGCTTGCCAGGCCAGTTGATTTATCTGGAAATGCCGACACTCTGGCCCCAGACACAAATGCTTGTGCTCCCCTATTTTTAGAGAGGATTAGTTGGCACCTGCTTCATCTCCTCGGACCCTCCCAGGATGGCCAAGTGTCCATGTCATCTGCACGTTGAGTTGTGGCTTTTGTTATCTTGTCAGTCAAGCAAAATTGCAAAGTTGTCTCTGGTTATCCAAGGAGACCCGAGGTGGTGGGTGAGTTCGCCAGCTGCCTGTGAACCTGGAGCTTGGTGTGGGTCCTGGGGCTCTGTTGTCTCTCACTTGGGCAAGCTCGATGAGATTTAGGAGACCAGGTGGAATTAATATTTAGTCTAATAATTAAAAATTCAGCTTGCATCCTGCTAGGGGATGGTATTGAATCCATCTTAAGGAACTCACTGATGATTTAGAGAGGTGGGACTGGGCCCAGAGAGGGAAAGACACCTTCCTGGGGAAGCACAGTGAGTGAATGGCAAAACCAGGGCCAGGATCCCAGGCTTTGAGCCACCCCTTCCTCCAGGCTCTTTCCAGCTAAGCTCCTCCTTTTTTGTCTCCAGGCCTCCCCGATAACTTCAGGGAAGCCCACCTCATTGACCAGGATTGAACTCAAAGAGAGGGCTTGGTGCTTTCACATAGGAGCCTCCTCCCCCTGACAGTGTCAGGCCAGCTCCTTCTCTGGGTCCAGGATGGTGATACGCACTGATAGTCATTGTGGGACGCAGCACTGAGGGACAGAGCCATGGGGTACACCAGGCTCGAGCCGGCCCTCTGCATTCTTGCAGTCACTGGAAGCTCACAGCTGCCCTGACAGGTGCAGGGCCTCAGCATCCCTGGAGCGGTGTGTGACTCTCCCAGGGTCACACAGCAAGCAGACCAGTCAGAAGCAAACACACAGGGTCTCAGTAATGTGACATGTTCTCTGGTGGGTCTGTGCTGCTTTATAGCCTGGAAAAATCAGTGGGGCCTGAATTTATAAGACAGTTCCTCCAACCCAACCTCCGGAAGGGGTTTCTTGGGCCAGGGAGAGAAAGCTTCTGATTCATTCTTTCTGTCTCTGTCTCTATATCTGTCTCTGTCTCTATGTGCATGTCTCTCGCCTCTTTATCTCTGTCTCTATGAGCATCTCTCTCTCGTCCCCTCTGGCAGTGCAGTTAAGGGCATAGGGTTTGGTAACGTTCAGCTCTCTGGCCCTCAGCTGGCCCTGGGCACTGGCTCCCATCCCCCAGGCCTTGTCGCCCTGTGTAATGTGTCAGCCGCCATGTGGCCTGCCTCCCCAGCGTGGTGAAGGAATGAATGATGTTAGACTGTGCAGGGGCCTTGCCTCCTCTGCTCACTATCGCGTCACAGCGCCTGTAGCAGCATAAGTGTGCGCTGAATAACTCTGGGCTTCAGGTTCCTGCCCACTTAGCATTTGGCATCTACTGAGCAGTGAGCACCAGCTGGCATCAATCAGGGTTGAGGGCTTGAATCAGACTCTGCTATGTCCTGGTTGAGGGATTTTTGACCCGTGATGAGGCCTCAGTTGCCTCTTCTGTGAAATGGGGTGAGCCAAGGCATCTTGTGGAGGTTGAAACAGGTGCCAGGAGCAGTGCTGGCTACAGAGTATGGGTGCACTTGTACAAATGCCTTCTCCCTGGGACTCCTGGGTGGCTCAGGGGTTGAGCATCTGCCTTTGGCTCGGGTTGTGATCCCGGGTCCTGGGATCGAGTCCCGCATCAGGCTCGATCAGAGCTTCTCCCTCTGCCTGTGTCTCTGCCTCTCTGTGTGTCTCTCATGAATAAATAAATAAAATCTTTAAAAAAATGCCTTCTCCCTGTTGGATATCATGATGTTCTGACTCGGCGGGATAAAGGAAGTCTCAGCTTCCTCATCTGCAGAATGGGGATTATGGTCACTGCACGTTTCCATTCCCCATTATTCTTTGTATACGGGCACAGACATGCCTGGAAATGTGGGACACGTGCAGCCGTGCCTAGCGTGTGGTACGTGTGCCTTCAAAGTCTGCCGTTGCAACAACCAGACCTTTTCTCTCCAGCCGTTCCTTCAGAGATCTCCAGTGAACTGGAAAATCTGCACACGCCCTTTTTACTTGGGGGCCTCACTTAAATATTTGTTTTATAGGAGGAAACTGTGTAAAGCCACAGTTACTTAAGAGTTTGGGGACCAGGGGCTCATCCGTTACGGGGGTGGGGAGGGGGGCGGGATTTGGTCTTTATAACTTGAACTTGTACGTGATTTATCTAAAAAAGTCCGTTCTGTTCCAAGTCCTGCCTCAGGCTCGTATTTACTCAGAGCACTAAAGAAGAATCTACCAGAGGCATAAAGTAACCCTCAAAGGCGTGCCCTGAAATGTTTTCTAAAGCCAACCACGAAATAATTTGCTAATGGCTTGCCTCTCCGTCCAAGGAATAAAAGGGGGAAAGAGGGAAAAACAAATGCATTGTCTCTGAGCGACAAAGGCAGGAAGAGGCACGTTTGTGCTGCAGCCCAGTGAGCCTGAGAACGAAGCCCAGCAGACTAGATGGACTCCAAGTAGAGTCCAGGCAGAAAATTCCAGAACCCAGGAACAATGGCAGTGCCTCAGAGACGGAGGCTGGAATAAAAGCGGGAAGTGGTGGGTGTCCAGGGTCATGGACTCCTACCCAGAGGGCCCAGGAATGGCACAGGCTTGAGATCAGGTCTCAGGTCCTCCATGTGGTAGCCAAGTGACCTGGGCACATTAAATCACCTCTTTTAGCTTCCGCGTCCTCATCTGTAAAATGGGCTTTCACCTAGAATGTGTCTGGTGAACCCTGGCACCTCTTAAGCACCCGGCAGATGGGCGTGCATCTCAGGTCACTCTGGGCGCTGGGGTGGGACACACTCTGGGGATCTAAGTTCCACCTGCCCAGCTGGTCAGAGTGGCCGCCTTAGGAAAGAGAATAAGAGTCTGCCCGGCCTTCCGTGAGCATTTCCCATGTGCCAGGTGCTGCACTAAACGTGAGGTGTGTTATTACTTGTGTATGTTCATTCCCTTGTGTTTCGGTCCATGTGCATTGATCGAGCGTGTCCCAGGGTGCTGGCGCTGGGGAGGTGGCTGTGAACAGGCAGGCACAACTTCTGCCTCCTTAAAGGTACTTTCCAGGGGGCAGAAAGTAAAACACGTCAGCACATGACTACATAATCCATGTGCTGGAAGCGAGGAAACGATCTTGAGATAACAGAGACCTGTCCGTAACATCAAACTACTGCCATTTATCGGAGTTTCTCAATCTCGCCACCACGGGTGTCTTGGGCCAGATCATTTTTTGGCGGGCACGATGCTGGTGTCCCATGTATTGTAGGATCCTCCCTGGCCTGACCCCAGGAGGTGCCAGCAGCACTTTCCCAGTCAGGACAACCCAGCAGACACTGCCCAGTGTCCCCTGTGGGCAAAACTGCCCCCCTTCCCCAGTTGAGAACTGGTCAGTATATACTTTGGTTTGGGTAGGACTGTCACTGTCCCTGAAGTATGTCCCCCATCACCAGAGGCAGGGGGAGAAGGGCAAGGATCTGACATCCATCATGCACCTGCTACTTGCCAGAAACTCGTGTCCCTGAGGGAAATGGTGGGATAGCCCCATATTTCATGGATGAGAAATCCGAAGCACAGAGAGGTCAAGTCACTGGCCTGGGGTCACACAGCTGGAGTAGGCAGGTGAGGCTGGGGCTCCAGTGCTGCAACGTGGGTCTGCCTTGAGGGGCCCTCAGCTGTGCCCTGCCCTGGGGATCCATGGTGTGAGCACTGGTATCTGGCTGCATGTTCAGTCCTCCAGCCAGAGGCTGAGTGGGAGTATTTGGTTCTGTGTCAATTATGGAATGAAGTGGATGCTTAAAATATTCAACAGGGCCCTGCATCTCCCCACTCTACACACACACACACACACACACACACACACACACACACAGACGCACACCCTTTTTTAGCAAGTGGCAGAGATTTTGAAAGGAAAGGGATGTTCGTGGCTCTCGTCTTCAGAAGCTCCGATTTCATCAGTGTTTCCTTTGTATTAGTGTCTTCAGGCTGTTGAAATAAGTGACCACAAACCTGGTGGCTGAAAACAGTGGGAATCCTCTCGCAAAGTCCTAGGCCAGAAGCCCCCAGTCCAGGTGTGATCAAGCCACACCTCCTGCCTAGGCTCGGTGGGAGGACCCCTCCTGCCTCTCACAGCTTCTTGGGGCTCCAAGCATTCCTCAGCCTGTGGCTGTGTCACTCCAATCCCTGCCTCTGTCTTCACGTGACCTTGTCCTCTATTATAAGGACACTTGTCATTGGCTTTAGGGTCCCCCAAATAATCCAGGGGCTCATCTTGAGATCTTTAACTTAATTATATCTGGAAAGATCTTTTTTTCCAAGCAAAGTCACATTCTGTTCTGTGTGCTCCACTAGAAGGCAAGGCCTGTGAGGGGCTGGGGTCTTGAGCTGGCCTGGTTCACCTTGGTATAGGAGCTGATGTTGTGTCTGCTTTCCTGAAATCCTCTCCTTTATTTTTGTGTTCACCTTGCAGCACCATAATCGCCATAATTGCCAATCGCCATGCACTTGCATCGCCATAATGGAGATAGGTAAACTGAGGCCGGCTGCACACCTGGGAGTAGACACCAGGAGTCCTGCCCAGGGAGGTCTGGGGTTCTTTCCAGGACCCCAGGGCCTTTGCCCTCCTGGTGCCCTCTGCCTGGAGCACTCCTCTGGCTTTCTTCACCTCTGCAGCTACCACTTACTGAGCACCTACTGTGTGCCAGATACAGGTTGTTATTAGACTGGCCTTTAGGGAAGTAGGGTCCAGTTACCATGACCCCTTCCTCCATCTCCCACTGCCAGTGCCAATGCCAAGTGCTGCCTGCCAGGGCATGTCAAGAACCCTGTCAGGTGCCCTGCTCTCAGGCTGCCCCTTAGGGCATGCAGCTGGTGGGTTAGACCTCACTGCAGCCCCAGAGGCCAGCGCGAAGTGGCCTGGCCACTTTCTCTTGGGCTGGCCGCACCCAGTCTCAGGGCTCCTTTTCACCCTCCAGGCAATAGAATGATGTCACCCTGAGAACAATGGCCCCTTCATGGATCCATCTGGGTCCAAAGGCTGGGCCCAGACCTGGGGCCTCTGGGAGAGACCTGGAGAGATACGCAGGACAGGACAACTGGCTTGGCTGCTCCACGAGGCTCTGCCTGTGTGAAGTCATGTTGATCTCCGCTACCCTCCCCCCAACTAAGAAAGTGGGGTGTGCTCATCTCCTATTTGGAAAGTACAGAAAAACTGAGTGAAAACAAAATCCACCCATTATTCTAACATCAGTGAGAACCACTCTTGGCATTCAAATGCATTTCCTTCCTGTCTTTTTTCTTCTCTCCCTCAAACCAAATTGCCAACCTTCCTTGCCTTTCTGACCTTTCAAAAATGTACAGTTTTATTTATCTTTAGGAAAAAAAACAAAAAGAAAACGTTGTCATGGCCATGTAGCATGCTGATTTATTAACCCCTCTGGTTGGACTCGTGGGTCGTTTCCCATTTTTGGCTATCAGGAGTGACTGCAGAGGTGGGTCTGGTTTGCACCCAGTTGTCCAGATTTCTGAGCCATCCCTGAGGTTGAAACACGCCCCTTTCTGTCTCTGTGCCCCGGAGGGCCCCTCTGTGACTCTCCCTTTCTTTCTCTTTAAGCATTTTCAAATATCAAATGTTTTGTTCAGACAAACACCCCTCACTTCCTCATCAGGAAGTCAAACATTTCAGGAAGGAAATCTGGATTGATACATATCACAGGGAATGTTACATTTTGGGGTTTCATGAAGAATGGTGACTTTAGCAAGGAGTCAAAAAGATAAGTCCTCAGGAGGGCGCCTGGGTGGCTCAGTTGGTTAAGTATCTGCCTTCAGCTCAGGTCATGATCCTGAGGTCCTGGATCAAGCCCCACATCAGGCTCCCTCCTCACTGGGGAGCCTGCTTCTCCCTCTCCCTCTGCTTACCACTCTGCCTGCTTGTGCTCTCTCAATCTCATTCTCTGTCAAATAAATAAATAAAATCCTTTTGAAAAAAGATAATTTCTTAGGAGAGGAAGTGACATCTGGAGTTAGTTATAGTGGTTGGCTGGTAGATGCTTTACACCTGGGTCACCTGGGTCTTTGTTGTGGGGAAAGCCCTGATTTGGAGCATCTGCCTATCCCCATGGTGTAAATACTCCCACCACGGCCAGTTGTAAGCTACTGACTAGCCGTCAGCACACACAGAGCTGGGAAAGGATGTTCAGTGCACCATGCCGGGCTTGCACTATGTAGACTCCATATATACATCAGTGACCTCCGGGCCATAGGTGATAGTATAAGGTGGTAATTAGGGAATTATAAGATTTTAACATCTGTTACTCTTGCTTCTGATGGGATTTGTTCCATTGTGTGTACATTTAATTAATTTTTAAAAAGATTTTTAAATTTATTTACTTGAGAAAGAGCCAGAATGAAAGAGGGGCAGAGGGAAAGGGAGAAGCAGGCCCCCTGCCGAGCCGGGAGTCTGATGTGGGACTCGATCCTGAGACCTTGGGATCACAACCTGAGCTGAAGGGAGATGCTTCACCACCTGAGTGACCCAGGGCCCCCTAATTGTGCGTTTATTTAATTTAATGGCTCTGTTAACCAGCCGGCTCACAACTGACTCCTGAACATTTTGTGGTTGTCTCTGGGCAGCCAGGGCAGGCTAGCTCCAGCACACAGCTGTTGATTTGAATCCTGGCTTTGCCTCTCAGTTGCTAAGAGACTTGGGCCAGCCTACTTCATTTCTATGCCTTGCCTTCTGTCTGATGGGGACAATGATATTGCTTCACTCCATGGCCATGGTGGAGGTTATACTGAGGTGATGCCACATGGGATACAGCTCGGTGCTTGGCGCTTAGGAGGATCTCAGTAGATGAGATTGTCATCATCATCATCATTGTTATTTGATTAGTGCTTAATAGTTGGTGAGACACATTCAAATACACAGAGGTAGGGGATCCCTGGGTGGCGCAGCGGTTTGGCACCTGCCTTTGGCCCAGGGCGCGATCCTGGAGACCCTGGATCGAGTCCCACATCGGGCTCCCGGTGCATGGAGCCTGCTTCTCCCTCTGCCTATGTCTCTGCCTCTCTCTCTCTCTCTCTCTCTCTGTGTTACTATCATAAATAAATAAAAATTAAAAAAAAAAAGTTTTAAAAAAAAAAAACAAATACACAGAGGTAGCCTCAGAGTGACCCCCATGGATTGTTGCCTCCTGCTGGTGATGACCATGGTGAAGTTGCCTTGCCCGCCAGACTGGCTGGGCTTTCATGACTGATACAATCTAGCCAAAGTCACAGCGTCACTTCTGAGGTCAAGTTGCAAAGACCCCGCAGCTGCCACCTTGTGTAATCTTTCCCTTTCCTGGAGCATGCGCTCCGAGACAAGCCAGCTGCCATGCCTTGAGGACGCTTGGGCAGCCCTGTAATGAGGCCCATGTGGCAAGGAGGTTCCATCAACCACGTCTGTGAGCTTGGAAGTGGATCCTTTAGCTTGCGGATTGAGGCTGCATCTCTAGCCAACAGCTCAAATCCAATCTCATGAGACACCATGAGACAGGACCACTCAGCTCAGCCCCTCTTAGATCCCTGACTTCTAGATACCAAGAGATAGCAAATGGTTGTCATTTCAGGCCACTATATTTTGGGGCTATTTGTTATGCAGTGATAGATAAGAATACCAGTTTCTTCTCTTTTATACCAAGAGATAGCAAATGGTCATCATTTCAGGCCACTACATTTTGGGGCTATTTGTTACGCAGTGATAGATAATGAATACAAGTTTTTTCTCTTTTATACCTACCACAAGCAACAGTCTGAGAGTGGCTAGGGAGTATTACTTACTCCTTCTTCTTACAGATGAGTAAATTGAAGTAGGAAGAACTCAAGTGACCTGTCTAAGGTCTGTAATAGGAAAGCTTTCGGGTTCCCTCTGGAGGCTTTTCTTGCGTCTGTGGTTCTTGCTCGTAATACAGGCTGCTCAGCTAGCCTGGGTTTAGGGTCCCAGAGGCTTTTTGAGCAATGCACCCTTTTAGGAGTTGGCGTAAATCTCCTGGCATGGGATGGAATCCATTTCTTGGATCCTAAGTGCTCATCACCCACATTTAACTCATCAAACATTCATCATAAAGTCTGAGCCATACCCAGCAGTGAACTCTACACCAATTTGGGAGCATGGTATGCAAGAGTGGCTTCTCTCCAGCATCAGTTTCTAGGCCAGGGGAGTACTTCAGATCACCCCACTCCACAGAAAGGAGGATCCTAAAACATAAGTTACTGCCAGGAGTTAAACATTGCAACGTTTGTGAACAATTTTTACTTCTGGCTTTTAAACATAGATTTGCTGTCTTTGGCTGCTTTTTCCTGATTGAGGAAAAAAAAAAGGTGCAGGTAGAATTAGGTCAATCCAGTTAAGAGCTTTGCTCTCCCTTCAGGCAGATCTGAGCTTGAGTTTGAATCCCAGCTTTGCCACTAACTAGCTATGGGACCTCAGACAGGTGATTTTACTTCTGTGAGCCTCTGTTTCCTTGCGAAGCACATAGCACAGCGCCCATTACCTAGAAAGCGTGTGATAAATATTAGCTGCCATTATACTCCATATAATCTTGATATATTAGTCAGGTTAGGGCATGTTATGCTGCAGTAACGAACAGCCAACTCTCAGCGGTGCAACGCAAAATGTTTATTTCTTGTGCACCCAAAGTTCACTGCTGGTCTAGCAGCTCTGTACAGCTGCCACCTCTCCAGGCTGGTAGGGTCTTGTAGCAAAGCCATCTGGGAAAATGTGACGTCCGTGTAATAGCATTGGAGGAAAAAAGCTCGAGCATCACTCCAAGGTAGAGACTATTGTCCCATTTCACAGGTGGGGAAATTAAGCTTACAGAGTAACATCTAGAGCACTTCCTACGTGCCAGCCACTGAACAAAGCCACTGTCTTATCACACCCCCGCGGCACCCCCATGTAGCAGGTGTTATCTTTGTCAGCCCTGTTTTACAGATGATAAAACTGAGGCTCAGGGAGAGGATGAGACTTGCCCAAAGTCACCCAGTTTACAACTTGGACTCCAGCCCAGGTCTGCTGATGCCTCATTTCTTGTCCCTCCCAATCAAGACAATGGATAGAGGGACCTGGTGTGCCTTTCCTGAGACACCATGATGTAAACCAGGGTTTCACATCACAACCACATTGATCCTTGGGGCTGGCTCATTCTTTGTGGTGGGAGCTGTCCTGTGAATTGTGGGACGTTGCGCAGCATCCTCCGCCTCTGACCAGTGCTCCAGACTTTACCAAATGTCCGTTGGGGGCAAATTTGCCCACAATTGCAAACCACTGATGTATGAATAGTGAGAGTCCAACATGGGAACCAAGAGATGTGACTTGAAGTCTCTGCGAGGCCTAAATAACCAGGTGGCCTTAGCCAACAGACTGTGAGTGAAGTCAAGACATTGGTAGGACTTTGGAATTGCCTAACTTTTAGGTAAAAGAACCTTTGACTCCCGATGTAATTTTGGGCAAGTCTTTCATCTCTGATAAGGCATTTTTTCCTTTGGCTACAAAATGGAGCAAGTCATGTTTATTGACAAAGGTGTTATGAGGATGACAGGACGTGCTTGTTGGGTCCCCTGCATAGTACTCCGCACACAGTCAGTGCTTTATTGTCGTGCTAGCTGTGACCTGTCATGGGAGTTGGGGTGTGCTGGGCATATCCCCCAGCATTTGAAGATACTTTTCACAGTCTCTTGAATTCCCAGTCCTGTGTTGTCAGGCTCTGCATCAAATATTTGCTTTCTGCCAAAGCCAGAAATTATCCGGCAGCCCACATTCCTGTCACTCAGCAGCCTGATTTCTAGAAATGGCCCCTCCCTAGGCACACCTATAATTTAACATCTATAATTCCTCAGTTAGAGGCTGGAAGTCTGTTCTTTCTTCTTGGTAATTGTCTTCTGCTCTAGGGAAGGGGATGGATAGATGTGGGGCTGTGTTGAGGCAGCTGCCTGCCTCCCCCACCCTCTGCAGACATCTTGGCAAGAAGTACCCAGAAGTTTCTAGAACCTCTGGTGCTAAGTTTTAAGAGTGTACCAAGGTAGCTGCTGTGGTGGATGATGGGAAAACAGAGTTTCATTGTCCATAAAGGTTTTTATATGAGCCCTGGAAGCAGTGTAAACAGATCACCAAGGGACAGGACTTTGGCATAAAGTACCTGTTCTGAGAGCTGCTCCTGAACTTTGATTGTCAGAACATCTAGATCATTCCGTCCCACACTTTTCATGTTAGGGAAACCATGGTACAGAGAAGGAAAGAGACCTACAGAAGTCACATAGCAAGTCAGTGACAGATCCAGACTTGGAACTTGGGTTTCTGAATTCAAAGTTGGGGTATTTAGGTGCTATGTGGTTCTTAACCTTGATATCCATCAGAGCTGATAGACAAACATTTACTAAGCTCCTGCTATTTGCACAACTCTGTGTGAGGCATTAAAGATCAAGAGACAGTTCCCACCTTAGGGAAGTTTTCAGAAAGTAGATTAAAGTACATATCCAAACTGTGCAGCCTTGAGCCAACCTCTTCATAGCATCCACTGCGGGCCTCAGTTTCCCTATCTGTGGATGGAGGTTTTTGTGTGGCCTTTTAAGGCCATCCTAGTGGAATCAACCTGGATTCAAATCCCTGCTTCTCCATCTGCTAGCTGTGTGACTTTGCCTAAGCCTCAGTTTCCCTGTCTGTAAAAAGGGAATCATCCTACTTACAAGAGTGAGAATTCCTTCGGAACAGGTGTAAAACGCCTAGCAGAGCACCTGGCACACAGTGAGCGCCCTGTCAGTAATAGTCAGTGGTCACTTGTGCTTCCCTATACCCGGTCTCCCTTTCCAGTCACCTCCTCCCAGCCTTTTCACAAGCCGTTCCTCTGCCTGGAATGACAAGACAGTGGCACAGGCTTTGGTGGAATTTTAAGGAGAAGAGCAGGTGGGCCTGTCATACAGAGATGGAGCCAGGGGCTCCCTGCCCCACTCCCCCAGACTCCTTTGCTTCCACTTGGCGTCCCCACCCACCTCGCAGGACACGCCACTCTGAGCCCTCCCTCCCACCCCTGTGTTGCTACTTGATGAGGGAAGCATATTTGGTGCATTGGTTGAGGGGAGAGGTCATTAACAGCCAGCACTAATTAGGAAGGAAGTGTCTACAAAGGGTTAATCAGAGGCGTTCTGCTCTATAAGTGGGGGAACAACAGTTGGAGGTTTTTCATATCCTACGCTGGAGATTTTTTTTCCTCTCCTCATGCATAAATACGAGGCCTTTTGGGGGAGGGCTGGAAAAAGGAACCGGCTGTCAGAGCTCTGCTTCATGAGTTCCCTAAGCCTTTCATATAATGCGGAGCCCTGTGGATTTTCAACAACTCTGTGCCATCGGTGGGAAAATGTAATCCCTCCTCTGAGCTGAATTGTGGGGAAGAATCTGTGCTGCCTGGGCGGATCTGATGGCCAAGGTGGGGGCAAGGGGGGGATGGAGGAAACGTAGGGGTGGTACAGATGGGAGGCCTGGGTTCGAATCTTGCCGCTGCTACTCCCTGTGTTTTGGGCTTTGGCCAAGGACCTTGTCTTCCTCGAGCAGTGTTGTCTATCCTCCAGTGCCGAAAGGGGCTAACACTGGGAGGAGTGAAGTCAGATATTGGTGGGTGCCTTGGGTGCTGGGTCACTGAGAAGAGTCTCATGTGGGGCTCGTACGGGTCTGAGGCAGGCCCCAGAATCTGCCTGTGTAGCAAGAGCCCCAGGTGGGGACAGTTGTGTGGGTGCCACCTTTGGACAAACAGTTCCTTCAAGCAGTTCACTCAGGCAGCAAATATTTATTGAGCACCCGCTGTATGCCAGGCACTCGTGGAGGCCCAGAGATCCAGCAGGGAATGAGACAGGGATGGTCACCGCCCTCAAGGACCATATGCCATTATTGGAGGTCATGCTGCGGAATCGCTTGAACAGACATCTCATACTTGAGTGAATGAATGAACAAATGCATGGCTGCCTGGATTATTAGCACCCCCGTTCTGATCCTAGAGGTGTCTCTGCCAAATTCTTCCAAATTTTTCCTAGTAATTCTTGCTGGACCACAAGGCAGTGCTGAGAAGTGTTTGTCCTTTCTGGTCCTCCAAGCCCGACACTCACCTAGCGCATTAGTGCTACTCAGAACATAGCAGATGGACAGATGAATGAGTGAGCACAGGGACAGACACAGGAACGGACCCTACACTCCTGGGTGGCCGCCAGCCGAATTCACTGGGTGGATAACTTACAGGGCTCTGTGGAGCTGGGCTTTCTTGCTAGGAACATGGTGCAGAGAGGCTCTAGACTGTAAATCAGAGTTCTCGGTGCCACAGCAAAGTGTCCTCCTCACAGGGTCACTGGGGCTGTAGTGGTCAGGTCTCAGGGACCAGAGGGTCAGACCTCGTCCTGACCAGCTAGGGAAATTCCATCTTTGTTCTCACCTCCCCTAATAAATACATGCTGGGCCACTTGGGTTTTCTGTGGGTGCCCCTGCCCCATCTCCGTGTTCTGTCCCCCATAAGCCATCTCTCTAGACCGCAGGATTCTCACAGTTACTCTGGGCACCTGCATGGGGTTGGAGTCATCCAGCCTTCCCTGGAGCTAATCCGGAATCCTTTCTGAACCTATAGGAGGTGTTGCCAGAGAAAGGTTTCTTCCTAGCTGATCTCGATTCTGCCCCCTGCTCGTTTATTCAGCCAGCCTGTGTTAAGGACCTACTTTGCACCAGGCACGGTTCTGGGTGCATCCACGTGCCTGGCGTTACTATACCCCCATGATCACCTGGAAGAGTCGAGTAGAAGGGAGGCACATGCTTGGTGGTGGCACCCTTGCACGCCGAGGCTGGGGCTTCTCCTGTCTACTTCTGTGCACTCTGCTCCTGTGAGCCGAGGTGCTGAGGTGTGTTATGTCTCTCCACCAAGAGCGTAAGTGCCGTGGGGACAGCGGCCCCTCTCTGTTTTGCTGAGAGTCAGACACAGCTAGTTAGATAAAGCACAGACTTGGGAGCTTGTTCAAATTCCAGCTTTGCAACCTACTAGTTGTGTGACAGAGGCAACCTCCTCCATGACTCTGTGCCTTGTGTTGTAATATTTAGGGGGGGATCATATTAGTACTTCATAGGGTTGTCATGAAAGGTGCATCAAGTGCCGAGGACCCTGCCCAGAGCATAGGTGACTCTGAATGTGCTTAGTATTGGGGCGCCCGGGTGGCTCAGTCACTTAAGCATTGGACTCTTGGTTTCGGGTCATGATCTTAGGGTTGTAGGATTCTCTTAGGATTCTCTTCCTTTCTCTCTCTACCCCTCTGCCCCTCTTCTTGTGTGCTCTCTCTCTTTCAAATATATAAGTAAAATCTTAATAAATGTGCTTTGAATTGATATGAGTATTATATTCATTGTTATAAGAATATTATCAATAAATACATAAAATATTTTAAGTAAATATTTTGGAGGTGTGATTTACATACAGCAAAGTGCATATATCTCAGGTGTACAGCTTGATGAGTTTTGACAGGTGCAGGTACCCATGTAACCCATACCTCTATCAAGATCTAGAACATTCTCACCTTCTTCTCCCCCCAAAATTATTTCATGCCCCTTTTCATCAGTCTGCCTTTCCTGGACCTTACAAATACTTCTTGAATGGATGCATGGATGGATGGATGGATGGATGAATGAATGAATGAATAAATAGGTGGATGATGAAATCCATTTTGTTTGATCCCAAACCTCTTCATGACTGTTGTGCTTATGATCATACTTAACTTGATTGGCTATCCTATAAATGTATGAAAAAGGAGTGCAGAAAGTTGCCATACTAGGAAAAGTTCAGCTTGCTGAAAAGATCCCATAAAGGCAAATTGGTGAAAAATCAATTCTTGTCATATTGGGGTAGAGGAGTCGCAAACGTCTGGGTGGGTTGTGGCCTGCAAGATTCCCTGTGTGTCTGGGCCTTCCCCGAGAGCTCAGACACAGCTGATGCCCTCCCTGGCACCTGCACAGGGCACCCAGCCTCTGGATTGAGAGCCCTTCCCCCACTGCCCTCCAAACCTATCCTGTCCTGGGGAAGCAGAACCTATTGTCCCAGACCTGTGGAATATGGGAGGTGGAGAAGCTTCCTCAGCACATTCTCCTAGTGGTTTTCACGAGGTTAGGGGACCAGAACGAGAGGGCTGGTTGCAGGGCTCTAGTCCCCACACCTTCCTCATCACACCCCAAATCCTCATTGTTTCTTTGTAATATACTGGACTAATGTGATTGTGCTTTAAGAGGTTTTTGTAAAGCTAAGCAAGGCAAAGGAAAGCAGGAGACAGGGACTGTGGTACCATCCATTGCCCTCCATCAGAGATGAGGAGATGAGCAAAAGTGGCGGGTTGTGGTTTTGAGCCTGGGCTGCTAACTCCGAGTCCTGAGTCTTCCCCCATGGTCCCCCTCTGGAGAGCTGTCTAGGGGGCCTGCCTGCAGCCCAGCCCCTGTGATGCTCATGTAGGGAACCAGGGTACACAGGTTAGCCCACAGATAGTGCCTGATCCCCCAGGCCTGAGCAGGTTCCTGCAGCTTTGCCTCTGGAAAAGAGTTGCGGGGCGGGGGGGGGGGGGGGGGGGGCTTGGTTTGTTTTTCTCTCCCTTGGGGGCCTAGCAGGCAGCACAGCGCTGTTCATTCCCTCTGGAGAGGTGGTGATGAAGTCACCCTCCACGCCCCCGGGCTGTGTGACTGGTCAGGTGAAGGGGCCATTTGTACCCGCTCAGGCTGATGTCATCCCAGGAAACCATTCAGCGCTGGGGGCCACCTTCGGCCCTGGCTGCCTGCCCGCCTGTCGCCTGTGTCCTGTTTTGTTTGTTATGTGGGGCGGGTTCAGGGAGTGCCCTGTGGTTGGTGGAGACACGGTCTTCTCTCTGCTCTCTGAGAACATGGTGACGCCATCCCTTCTCTCACAGACACACCTGGGGTTGTGAGGCAGACTGGGTCCAGGTTCAAATCCTAAGTATGCCACCTCCCAGTGGGATGGCTATGGGCAGGTTACCTTGCTCCTCAGTTCCTCAGATTCTTCTTCTCTGAAAGGGGGTGACGAGGGCATCACCTCGTAGGGTTGCTCTATGGTAAGTCCCAGGTGGTGCGTAGAAAGCTGCTTTAGTGCAGTGCCTGGGTTCTCAGGAACACCTGTTAGCCATTATGATGGCGGCAGCGGCTGTCCTTTCTGTTGCGGAGGAGATGGTTATGAACGACATTCGCATTATTCCCAGAATTGATTTAAGTCAAGCTTTTCACAAAACACAAAAACAAACCAGATACACTTGCTCCCTCTTGGGTTCCCAATGGAAAATCAATGGAATTTAACAAGACACATAATTGGTAAGCAGGATGTAGGTGGCTTCCCAAACCTTCAATCTGGTAAGGCTCTCAGCATCCCGATTTGCAAACCACTTTTAGAGAACTAAGGTTCTCAGAAAGTGCAGGTGCCTGGGCCCCACCTCTGGACAAGTCTGACATAATTGGTCTGGGATGCTGTCCTGGCAGGTGGAGTCCTCAAACCTCCCCAGGTGATGCTGCTGGGCCTGAGAACTCCTGGGTCAGGCAACATAACCTAAAGAATCCAGGCTTCAGGGTAAGACAGGCCCAGAATCAAATCTCAGGTCTGCCACTTGGCCCCTGGGCAACCAGGGGCAAGTTCCTATACCTCCCGGAGCCTCGGTTTTCCTACCTGTAAGATGTTTCAAATAACTGCTGGGAGGGCCACAAGACCAACTTGAAAAGTATCTCTTATGAGGTCATGAGTCAGAGTGGACATTCACGGATGTGTTCCATGGATGTCAGGGCGGGGTGGAGAAGATACCTGTCCAACCAGCCATTCCCAGCTTGCCCCCACAGAGGATTTCTGTTACTGTTTCTCCTCTCACTTTTCTGGCCTGAGAGGTTCCCAGAATTCCTTTTTGCTACACTTAACACGATAAGCATTCCGCGCATAAGGAATACCAGTGACAGTACATGTAAGAGCCACGTGGTTAAACAATGTTTTTTTTTTTAATTTGTATTTATTTATGATAGTCACAGAGAGAGAGAGAGAGAGAGGCAGAGACACAGGCAGAGGGAGAAGCAGGCTCCGTGCACCGGGAGCCCGATGTGGGATTCGATCCCGGGTCTCCAGGATCGCGCCCTGGGCCAAAGGCAGGCGCCAAACCGCTGCGCCACCCAGGGATCCCCTAAACAATGTTTTTAAGGCAGGACTTTTCTGAGCCTTTTATTTATACAAATATACATTAGTTTCCCCCAGAGACTGTCATCGGCATCCTGTATGTCTGGGATCTCAGTCGAGAGAAATGCTATAGTTTCGGCTCACTGACCTGAATGGGGAAGTCTCGTGGTGGTGAATAGACACACCAGTTTTAAGACATCCACTTTTGGAGGGACGCCTGGGTGGCTCAGTGGTCAATCATCTGCCTTAAGCTCAGGTCCTGATCCTGGGGTCCCGGGATCGAGTACCATATTGGGCTCCCCCCAGGGAGCCTGCTTCTTCCTCTGCCTGTCTCTCTGCCTATCTCTCTGCCTCTGTGTGTCTCTCATGAATAAATAAATAAAATCTTAAAAAAAAAAAGACCTCTACTTTCAGAAATGCTAAATCTTGGGGTGGGGCAGGGAATGTGCCTCCAAATGGAGGAATTCAGTAGTATGCGTTGATTGCGGAGTTCAAACATGCTCAGCCCCGATTGATTTATTGCATTAACAGACTTTGGAAAATGCACCGACTCGTTTCTGTGTCCCCATCTAGAATTATACGCATTGGTTGCCATTAAGGGACTAGTCATTTTCCAGACTGCCTTTATGAAGGCAACAATGGTACATTCCTTCCTCTATTTTTCTTGGGTGGAGAGGAAGGTACATGTATATATCCGTGAATCACTCCCATCCAGGCATTGATGGGACAGGCCCCAGAGGGCATCGAAATTCCAGAAGAGGAACACTTCACCTGGCCTAGCCCTCCCCTCTTTGTTTGAGAAGAAGCTGAACCCAGAGACAGAAATGACTTGGCTAAGGTCCTGCAGCCCCTTTAGGGCATGTCTGGAATCTAGAAACCCTCACCGCTGGACCTGGGTTTTATTTATTCATTTACTTACTTACTTACTTATTTATTTTGCTATCCTCCACCTGGCCGAGTACCTTGCATGCTGTTTTTACAGCCTGAGCCTGGTTGGCCTTCGATCATTACTGAAATGAGTGGAGGTTTCCGGGAACAGAGTGAATCCGTAGAGTTTAATTAATGAATGTGCTAGAGGGCTTGGCAGCTGGATTCCTGTGTTTACCACAGGCTTGGCTGGCATGCAGTTCAGGAACTGGAGGAGGGTGGGGTCCATCTCTGCACCAGCCCCCACCCTCCTGGTGATGGTGGTGGTGGTGGTGGTGGTGGTGGTGGTGGTGTGTGTGTGAGAGAGAGGAAGGGGGGGGACCTGAAATCTGCCTCCCCCACCCCCTCTAGCATCCTGTGAGACTGCATAAGATTTTCTTTATTGCTTTTAAAAGCGCTGGCATTTTGTTTTTAGCATCACATTCTTTATCAATTTGTCGAAACGAAATTGTCCCTCAGAGACCCCAGAAATAGAAGTGGCTCTCACGTCAGCAGACCTAGCGGCAGTTTGGTTAGTTCTATTGTTGTCCAGCACATTAAGCCAGGTTGGTGAACAGTAAAGCTCAGATAATGTCCTTGTGCTGAATTGGGATGAAGGAGGCAGCTGAGCCACACCGAGTACTTGGCAGCTCTGCAAGGCCCGACCTCAGAATGGCCGCAGGGCTCGGAGTTGAGCAGACCTGAGTTTGAATCCCAGATCCTCCACTTGTCTGCTCTGTGTCCTGGGGCTGACACTTTCCTTAACATCGCCAGGTTGCAATTTCTTCTCAGGGAAGATGGGGATACATAATATATATATATATCACACACCACAGAGGGCACTTAGAAGACTGTCTCACAGCAAACACTCTGGAAACATTGGTGGTTATCATAATTATCATATATACATTCCAATTTTATAGGGATTACAGGTGAGTCTTGGAGAAATTCACTGACTTGCCAAAGGGTTAACGTAACATGACGGTTAGACATTTGTGACACCCTACCCCCGCCACCCCCAGCCTCTGCCATTTTCTTTATACTTTATACCCAAAGATTTGAGGGATCCTGGGCACTTTGGACTGTTTGTTGGAATGTCCTTTATTGCATGGATTTTGTGTGTTTCCTCTTGTAGTGCTAGCTGCTTGTTTTTCCCTCTGCATTCACACTTTTGAAATTTCCTTCCCACTCTTGAAGTCTAAAGAATCAAAGCCAGACGTGTGACTAATTAACGCCTCTTAAGTGGGGGAAAGGTGACCTTTTAGATGTCATTAAAATGGCAGCCACCAAAAGAAGGTGACTCTGCCCCTCACGTGGCTGTCTGGTGGGCATCAGCTCTGAAAACGGACCATAAGAGCTTCCCCTCTGATCTGTCCTCTTGGGTCCTGCACCTTCCGGTTCCCTGGGCAGAGCTGGACCACAGTCATAACAATGCTATTGGCAAATGACATTGATTGAGTGCCGGCTCTGTCTAGGCACTGTTCTGGGTTCGTCACGGTGCTTGGATGCTTCTAATCCTTACAGGCATCCTGTGACATAGGTATTATTATCCCACTTCACAGGGGTGGGGACTGAGGCTCAGGCAGGTAAAATGACCGACTCAAGGTCACACAGCTGGGAGGCCACAGACTCGGCATTTGACCAAGGGCTTCTCACTCAAGCCCATGAGCATGACCATGGTGCTTTTGCAGAGCTATAAACTCTGCAGCTAACTTGAGCTCTGAGTTGGATACTGCCCTGACCCTATTTAGAGGAGGAAGAGGGGAAGGAGCCGATATTCTTATGTTGCTACTCTGGGATTTATGTGCCAGATGGTATGAGCCCATTACATGTATCTACCATTTCATTCTTTTTTTTATATACTCCTTTCTCCCTCCCTCCCTCTGTCTCCTTTCACTCTTTCTCTTGGGCATGCCTCTCTTTTTGGATGAAGAAATCAAGGCTCAGAGACATAAGGAGCTTACCCCAATTGCACAGCCTGTAATCACCAGTTTGAACACAGATCTGGTGATTCAGAGCCCATGCTTCTTCCCCCACACTGAGCCGGATTGTGGCATTTCTGATCCTGTCCCCACAGAGGAGAAGGGATAATGTGAATCCAGAGCCTAGCATCATGGAAACAGCCTTACACCAGGAGTCAGGAAGCCTGGAACTTAGTGTGACTCTGGCAGGACCCTGGTGTGGGGCCAGAGAAAATCCTGCCCCTGCTTTTGCCTCATTGCCCTATTTGTACCACAAAGGGTTAGTCTCTCTGGTTTCTGAGCTTCTCTTGTGTGCCAGCATTTCATGTGTATTCTGATTAGAGCATCACATGCCTCAGTGTTTATCCTGGAGAAGATGAAGCTCCGGGCTGACCTGCAGACCTCTCTGAGAGACTGTCCCTGCAGTAGGGGAATGAAGCACCTCTGTTTGGTGTGTCTTCCAAGGCAGAACTTAGACAAATAATGGGATTCTTACTTAACAAACAAGAAACTCTTCCCTGGCAGAAGAATAGACAGCTCCCATCACTGGGATACATTCTTGAGGCTGTAAACATTCAAGTTCATACGACCAACTGCAGACATTAGGGAATATGGAATGGTGAGTCTCCTGTCTCTGGAGGAAAGCAAGCAGAGGCTGGATACTCTAGACGCAAGGCAGAATGGCCTCTTAAATACCTCTCAGCTCTGTAATCTCATGATTCTGATAAAGGATAACCTGCTGGGGAGCCTATAGCAGGGAACCAAAGAGGCTCCTGCCCACCTGCTAACTCTACACTGGCTGGGGCTGCCGGGGTTGCGGATTCTCAGGGCTTGTGGGGCTCAGCTCTGTAATTGATTATTGAGGTCTGCCACGGGCGAGCAAGGCAGCATTACCACTTTCTACCTTCATCTTTGCTGTTTTTCTAAAGAGTGACAGTTTGTGATTCCAACATGAGATTGTTACTATGTATTTTAAAATTCAGGGACAGGAGGGCATGGATGTCAGCAGCCATAGCAGCAACAGCCCATAGATTCCTGTACCCAGAATTCTCCATCCTACTACTTTACTGAGCCCGTAGGGTCTCTCTGGGGAGCAGAGGGTCAGAGGCTTTAGGAAAGTGTCAGGGAACCAGGGAATTGTCATAACTCATCTTGGTTTTCTTCGGTGGGCAGTAGCCAGTGATTAAACTTAACAGAAGCAGGTACAAACAAGGTCATGTGAGGTTCACCTCCTCTGTGTCTTGCAGGGACACCACTGACTGCCTGCTTTTTTCCAAGCCTATCTATCACCCACGGATAGGTACATTGCCCATGTGCTGGGGAATCAAGATGGGCCTAGTTTACCAGCTTCTATAAGTCTCTTTTCCTCCTCCTGCTTAATTACTGTTATTAGTGGTCATTCCCTCATCAAGTGATTTCCTTTCAAAGCAAAGTAAAAGTTGCAGAACCCTTCTTGGGAGAGTTTGTCCTCTTGCCAAGGCCTGTGGATAGCTGGGGAAGTTCCCAGCAGGTAGACGATTGCCAGTAGGGAAGACTGAGACCCAGAGAGGTTAAGCCACTGATGCCTAAGTGTCTCAGCTTAAAAGCAGCAGAGCTGAGCCTGTCTGCTTCAAAAGTCCCTGCTCTTAAATATGTCACATGAATGGCTGCACCACAACAGGTGTCCAATACACGATGGCTCCTTTTTCTCATCTTTGTCTCAAAAATGGTTTGCCTCAAATTGAACTCCAATAAAAAATAAATAAATAGGGCAGCCTGGGTGGCTCAGTGGTGTAGCACCTGCCTTTGGCCCGGGGCATGATCCTGGAGACCTGGGATCGAGTCCCATGTCAGGCTCCCTGCATGGAGCCTGTTTCTCCCTCTGTCTGTGTCTCTGCCTCTCTCTCTCTTTCTCTCTCTCTCTCATTCAGTGTGTCTCTCATGAATAAATAAATAAACTCTTTTTTAAAATTAATTAATTAATTAATTTTAAAAAATGGTTTGCCTCTGTATGTCAGGATGAGCTGGGTTATGCTGCTGTAATGGACAGCCCCCAAAACTCTAGGGGTTTAAAGCAGAAAACTAGGTTTCTCTTTTGAGTGCTCTGCACGTCCACTGACATTGGCTTTGTCTGTGTTTCATGTTATTGCCACTGCAGGGCCCAGGTTGAAGGAGCAGCTTGCCTAGGACATGGCCCTTCATGTGGCAGAGGGACAGAGAGCATGGCCAGCCATACACAGCTTCTTAAAGTTTCTGCCTGGAAATAAGTGTTGTCACCTCTAGCTCACATCTCATTGGCTAGGGCAAGTCACACGACCATACTTTCTGCAGGGAGAGGCAGTGAATCAGTATGCCTTCTAGTACAGCCTGCCTGCCGCTGTCTCCGTGTGATTTTATGGATTCATTTGTAGAACTAATTTGGCATGGGCACATTTTGTTCCCTTCTAGATAGTAGGAGCCATCCTTCTGGATTAACTCTGTTCTTGTTTCTTGGATTTGTCAAGGAGCCCTGAGTCAACTGTATACCCATTCTCGAGCATGGCACAATTTCTAATTCTGATATTTCCATTCACTTATTCATCTGTCGGTCATCCCTGTAGCAGAAAAAGACTTTCAAATACCAGAGTTCTTTAAAGAAATCCAGGCCTGTGTTTCTCAAAGTCACTGAAGTGTTGCTGACTTCACCCTGGGGTCCTGCTTTACCCCAGCCAGGCCATGTACCAGACGCTCCCATGCCAGGATCAGACCAGTCTGTGGTTATGCGGCTACCTCAGGAGGGTGCTAGATTGCTCAGGGAAATGTTCTGTCTTTGGGGGCTTGGGAATTCCATGCACCGTTCTTCCCTTTGAGGGAAAAAGAATGCCAGCTTCGGTGCTTAAGCACGAGAAGCTCCAGCCAGCGGTACCTTCCAACTCCCAGGCCCCAACTGAGAAGCAGGGGAGAAACAATTAATATGGAGTCTAGGCATAGGCTTAAAGGGGCCTCCTGAGCATTTGTGCTCATTTCTTCTCAGCTGGAGATTCAGGGGATGCTGCTCAGAAGATATTTATAAAAGGAATGCTCATTTCCTTGAGTACTCAGAGAGACAATTACATCATAAGGAGGGGGAGACTAGGCCCCCTTGATGTGGCTCACTTGGGAGGACCATAGGAAGATGGAAGCTTGGCAGGCTGTAGCCTCCAGCCTTGCTCCCAAGAGGAGGAGCCTGATCAGAAACAGGCCTCCCTGGTTATGAGGTGGAGGCTGGGGGCTCCTAGGAGGTGGGAGAGGAGGAGGTGTGACATGTAGGTGGGGACTCAGCAGACTCGGGCTTAGATCCTGAGGCTGCTACCTACTTGCTGTGTGACCTTGAGTAAGTCACTTTGCCTCTCTGAGCCTTAGTCTCCTCTTTGAAAAATAACATATCACTTGTTCAGTTGCCAAAGGGTTTAATGAGACCATTCATGTCTTCAGCTAATGCTTCTCGTGGAACCAAGTCTCGTGGAACCACTGTGTGCTGGCACTCTGTCAGAGGACAAGACAGACATGATGCCTGCCCTCATGTGCCCTACTTTCTTGCTGGGTTGGAGAAGGGACACGATAAAAAAAATAAAAGATATTTATCAAGTGGTTGTAAGTGCTGCAAAGACAAATAAAGCAGAGTTGAGGGATGGAGAGGCATAGGGGTCATGTGTACTTCACACAGATGGTCAGGGAAGCCCTCTTCCAGGAGGGGACATCCAAGCAGAGACTTGAATGAGGGGTGGAGCCATGCAGGTGTGTGGAGGGAGAACATTCCAGAACTGGAAGTAGCATTGTAAAGGCCCTGAGTTGGGGGTGTGTAGTGCTTGGCTTGCTTCAGACACCCTACGGAGGTCTGGGGCTGGGGCAGTGGGTGAGGGGGACAGGGGGAGGCTGAGTAGCAGAGCAAGGGCACTGTGTTAGCATGACTGCTGTATAACAAACCACCACAAACCTGTTGGGTTCAAGCAATATAAATTTGTTTTCTCATCATTTTTATAGGTCAGGGATCCAGGCACAGCTTAGTTACATTCTCTTCTTATGATCTCAGAAGATGGTAATCGTGGTGTGGGCTGGGGTGCATTCTCCTCCGGAGGCTCAACTGGGGAAAGATCTCCTTCCATTCCCATTGCTGTTTGGCAGAATTCAGTTCCTTGCAGTGAGGGAATAAGCCCCCTGGCTGTCGGCTAAAGGCTGCCCACATGGGCTTTCTCAGCATGGCCCCTGACTTCATTAAGCCAGCAGAGGGAATCTCTAGAGCAAGGCAGCTAGCAAGAACAAGTCTTTTGTTTTATTTTATTTTTTTTAATTTTAACATAGAGGGAGAAGCAAGGTTCCCATGGGGAGCCTGATGTGGAACTCGATCCCAGGATCCCAGGATCATGACCTGACCCAAAGGCAGATGCTCAACCACTGAGCCACCCAGGCGCCCCAAGTCCAAGTCTTATATCCTATAATCAGAGGAGTAGCATCCCATGCCCTTTGCTGTAGGCTGTTGGTCAGAAGTAAGTCACAGGACCTGTCCATACTTAAGGGGAGGGGATCACACAAAGTGGGGATGATAGGGGGGCACTTGAGAGTCTTTCTGCACCAGCAGTAGGTGAGGTGGGGGGAGAAGTGGGGAGTGGAAGGTAGTGAGGAAGGCCTAGCAGGACACAGTGAGGACTTTGAGATTTGTTCTACATGTGACGGGCAGCCACGAGAGGCTCTTGGGCAGGGAATTGGCTGAGAAATTGTGCCTGCTTAGAGGTATGCATTCCAAAAATGGTCCTTGTTGTTATGAATAGTCCAGATCCTGGTCAGGACATTGGTCAAATATATATGGGAGGGAGAGAGCAACGGGGAATTGGAAAAATAGAGCTCTCCTTCAGGCTTTATCTGAAAACATGCTGTGTGACTTTCTACGTGACCATCACTTCTCTGTGCCTCCGCCCCCCATGAGACGATAAAACAGATGAGACACAGCTTAGTGGCGGAGAATCAGACATTAAGCAGATAATCACACTGGCAAATCTACCCCTGAAGTCTGATCCCAGCTTTGTAAAATAACGATCTAAAAACTGACAGGGAATAAATTTACCCACATTTTAAATGTGATAACAGTGATTCTTTTCGATGGTGGGATTGTGGGTGGTTTTTATTTTCCTCTTTATAACTTACTGTTGTTAATACGTATCTTTGTATCTAGAGCCGTATTCATATTTCACAGGGAAAATGTGTAATTTCTATAATCAAGAGAACCCCTGACTGCCTAGGCTTTTGGGGTGACATATTCCTTTTCTCACTGCTTTCCCCATGATGCTCAGTACAGCGGATCAGGGGGCTGCACATCTCCCCATATTTGTCTTATTTAAAGAGATGGTTCATCAAAGTAGGTTTCTTTTTCCAGCCTTCTGGACCTTAATTCCAGCAATTCTGTTCAGACCGTGAATTCAGGGGTCTGTGCAAGGTCTGTAGGGCAGCAGACATGCATTTGAACCCTTGGCTCCACTGTCTACTAGGTTTCTCCCCTCAAGCCTCAGCCCCCAGGCTTTACACGGGAGGGGGGAGGTGGAATGATAGTCCTTGCTTCATAGGCGAGAGGAATGCAGTGGGGTGAGTCTTGAGGAAGCACCTCATAAGCTGTGAAACACCACAAAAATGGTGGTGATTTGTTCAAGATTCAGAACTAATGAGCTGCAGGCTTCTCTATCTAGCATTTCTGCAGGAAAACCTTTAACATCTACAAGACACCCCAACTCCACACTCAAGCCCAGGGAGGGGGGAAGGAAGGGAATGTGCATGGTAGCTGAAGCCTCTGGTCGCCTAGCAACAGGGAATCCATAGTGGTGGATCTTCTAATTTGTCAGAACGCTGTACTGGCTGAGGTGGCGCCAATATCCAGTTACGTGGGAAGGACAAAATGAGCAGTGTGCACAAACCTATCCACAAGCAGCAGAATCTGATCCTTTCCCAGAGCCTTCCTCAAGCCAGAAGCAAGATTTGGGAGGCCGCAGGGGGTCGTGAAACAGGTTCTTTCACTGCTGGGAGCACATGATCCCCTCGGAATTCCAGCTCTGCCGGCACCAGCTGCCCTCTTGGCCTGTGGGGTGTTGGGCTGAGAGGAGCGGGATATTTCCTGTCACTCCCAGTGTGTGGGGGCTCCCTGTAGACCAGGGGGGTAAAATCCAAGCTGTTCTCATGCCTTACCTGGAAACTGAGTGCCCCCTTTAGAGGCAGAGTTACCAGCATCTCCGGTTCTCAAACTGGGAGCCCTTCAGTGGGAGGAATCGTCATTAGTGTGGTCCAGACAATGGTTTCCAAACAGCGGTCCACTGGCTAGAGAGGTGTGCCCTGGTCTTCTCCCTGCCCTCCTGCCTTCTTCCTGTATCCCTTTACAAATGACCCCTGAACAGCATGGGGGCTAGGGGGTGCTGCTGACTCCTCCTGTAGTCAAAAATCCACATAGAGCTCTTGACTCCCTGAAAACTTAACTACCTGGCCTGCTGTCGACCAGAAGGCTTGCTGATAACATCAACAGTGATTATCACATATTTTATATGTTACATGTATTATTATATGCTGTATTCTGTATTCTTGGCTCACTTCAGCAGCATGTATAAATACTGAGTTCTTACAATAAAGTAAATTAGAGGGGCACCTGGGTGGCTCAGTTGGTTAAGCATCTAACTCGGTTTTGGCTTGGGTCATGATCTCAGGGTCCTGGGATCCAGCCCTGTGGCAGACTGTGCTCAGCAGGGGGGTCAGCTTGATACTCTCTGTCTCTCTCCCTCTTCCTTTGCCCTTCCCCCTGCTTGCGTGTACTCTCTATCAAATAAATAAATAAATCTTTAAAAAAGTAAGCTAGAGAAAAGACTGTAAGAAAATCATAAGTCAGAGAAAAGACATTTCCAGTACTCTGTTGTAAAAATTCTGCTGATAAGTGGATCCACACATTTAAACCTGTGTTGTTCAAGGGTCAACCATATTAAATATTTTTCAAGCTTCTCCCCTGTCCCAGGCACTGGGCAAGGTGCCGGAGATATGGAAGGTGATTGGCACAAACCCCCTCCCTAATGGAGTTTCCAGCCAGCGACAGAAAGATTGCCCGAGCCCATGTGCGCCTGTGACCAATGAGAAAGAAAGCAAACCTCCTCCGTTTATTCAGAAAGGGCTGCCTTTTATTTGGAAATGGTGTTTCTCATTATTTGAGAGTGTTAATATCATCCAAAAACTCATTTTGACATGAACTAGTTTTTTGGGGGGGCCAGATGTAGCAGATTAAAATGTTGGCAGCCCAGTGTAGCCCCCTTCCTGACAGTCTTTCCTTCCCTCCCCCCCTTCCTTCTCTTCTGTGAAACACTGGTCTCCACTCATCTGGCTCCAACTTCTCATCTGACAGATGTGATTCCTGAACCCAGACATGGCCTAACTTAGCCATTGACTCACACCCCTGACAGCCTTCAGCCCACTGTCCTCTGCACTTCAGCCAAGGCACATGTGCCCCCAACCCCCTGGCAAAGTCCTGAAAACACACAACAGCTTGGTGGTCTAGAAACTTGGGTTTAGGATTAGACTGGACCAAGTTAGTCCTGATTCTGACATTTATGTGCTGTGTGACCTTGGACAAGTGAATTAACCTCTCTGAATCTCAGTTTCTTTGTCTATAAAATAAGAATGATAATAATAGTACTTATATCGTAGAGTTTTTGAGGGGATTCATTATGAGAATGTCTTCCTGGCTAATAGAAACACAACACATGCTTTCTCTTCCCCACCCCCACCCCCCTTTTTATAGTACTATTAGCTAGGCTTTTAAATGCTTTAAGTTTTGCCATCTTTACCATTTTGCTGAATGATCTTCCTGGAAAGCACTTGCCCCTGGCCCCTCATTTATACTTCTTGGCAGTGTTCCCATCCTCCAGGGCCAGGTTCACATGCCTCCTCCTTCAGGTAGCCTTCCCTGCTTCATCTCCCATGGGACAAACTAATCTAAACTCAGCACATGTATTTGCACACATATTTGGTCACTCCTTTGAAGGGGCTGGTGGCTCTTTGGTAAATTTATATCAACTGGCTCTCTGGCCCCTGACTCTCTGTCGGGCCCAGGTCAACAGATGGCAGCCCCCCCCACACACACACACCACCACCCAGCCAAGGCCACTGGACAAGCTCATAAAGCAGTTCTAGCATTTGGCAAAACAAGAATATGGACTTTGGGCTGGGACACTGTTGCAGAGCCGTGCACCTCCCCTATGAGGAGATTCAAACTCACCAAACCTCAATCAAGTACTTGTATGGTCTTCACAGTAGCCCAGTGAAGTGAGTGTGGCTCTTAACTCCGTTGTACAGTTGAGGAAACTGAGGCCTGGGGAAACTAAGGGACTTGAAATCTAGGCCTGGGTATACCAGGGGTCCCTACTCCAAACCTTCTTTCTCTGGAGAGCCCTATGGAAGCCCCAGTCACTGTTAGCTAGCCCCAGCCTTTCCAAGGTCCCCCTAATAATAATATCTGATGATCTTTCCATGAAAGAACAGAGAAGGAGCGAGGGTGTGTCCCCCTGGCGGGCCTGTGACCCCTGAATTCAGGGAGAAATGCTCTTTTAACCTGTTTTTTTAAAAGATTTATTTATTTATTTTTATTTATGATAGACATAGAGAGAGAGCGAGAGAGAAAGAGCAGAGACACAGGAGGAGGGAGAAGCAGGCTCCATGCCGGGAGCCCGACGTGGGACTCGATCCCAGGACTCCAGGATCGCACCCTGGGCCAAAGGCAGGCGCCAAACCGCTGAGCCACCCAGCGATCCCCTTAACCTGCTTTTTAATCCCCCTCAACCCTGGGCACCTTAGTCCAGGTGTGGCTGGGAATGCTTCCCTTTGGGGGCAGTGAGTGGATCCCGATGGCCCCCAGGGCCACCTGACAGCCATAGCGTCCACCTGAGGCTAGGAGCTCAGTGTGGGTTTCCTAATTATTGCTGGAAACCATCTCTCGCCTGTCAACACCCTATAAATAGGGAGCTGGAGGAAGAATTAAAAAAGAAAAAATACCACTGGCTCTTTTCCCCAGTGGGGGTGGGTTGAGGTAAAAAACCATCAGACTAGAGGCATTTTGGTTTTGGAAAGCCTGAGGGGGGTGGAGGGCGGCTGCAGTGGCCACAGCCCCGGTCCCCCCACATTATCCATTATTAACATTCCCTTTGGCGGCATAGGCTGCAGAACTGGGTTTTATTTTTATTATTATTAGTTTTTAAAGATTATTTATTTATTTATTTATTTGAGAGAGAGCAGAACAAGAGAGAGAGAGAGAGAGAAAGAACAAGCACTGGTGGGGGGTGGAGCAGAGGGAGAAGCCGACTCCACTGAGCAGGGAGGCCAGTGCAGGGCTCCATCCCAGGACCCCAGGATTATGACCCAAGCTGAAGGTAGATGCTTAACCGCCTGAGCCACCCAGGCGCCCCAGAACTGGGTTTTAAAGAGGAGAATCCTCCAGCAACCCGCCCCTTGGGCAGTGACGGCAACAGTGACCATGATTTCTCCAAGGCTACATTGTGGCCCCGACCTGACTGTGTCCCTGCTGACATATTCCAGGGACTTGGCATAGGCATGTTCCGAATCAGGAAGGACTGGTCCTGGTGACCCTGTACCTGTGCTTCCTGCAGGAGGGAAACAGCAGCAACAGACTCCAATGTCCCCTTTGAGTACTACCACCCCCAGCTGTGTTGCCTGCCCAGCACACTTCCCCTGCCAGGCCTTCAGATTCCTGAACTGAGGCCCCAGGTGGTTCCCATGCACTCATGGAGAACTCAGGCTGCGGAGCCGAGCCATCCTTTGCCAGCAGCAGTGTGCATGAGAGCAAGTACCTGTGTGCATGGACGATTCTCTTTACAAACCGTGAGTTAAAAAACCCAGTGACACACTCAGGTTGCCTCTGCAGAATGTCACCTTCTCATGGGTTGGACGATCCTTTGTGGATAGAACCATCTCAGCAGTGTTTGGAAGAATGTAATAATAATATAAACAATAACGATAACAGTTGTAGTTGTCAGAACTAGGCATGGGATCAGAGAGGTGAAGCAAGTTGCCCGAAGTCACACAGCTGATGTGGGGCAGAGGCAGGACGTAAGGCAGGTCTGTCTGACCTCAGATCCACCACCAAAACACTTGGGACTTCCACACTACATCGCTTTCCCAAGGTGTGTTGCTCAGCAAATCCCTTGCCTGCACTTTAAAGAATCACTCAGCTTCTCCCAGCCTTGCCCTGAGGCCTCATCAGCAGATCACTAAAATGTTATTTATAATGAATACATCTGGGGACAATAGCAGTTCCCAGGGCCAAGCCTGCCTCTTTTGTAATGTTGCTTAAAATAAGTAGAGGCTAGGACGCTAACCTAGGAAACACAGTTGAGTGTGGGCTGCCCTGGTTCTTTCCCATGTGTCCCTGTGTGGGTTACCTCCCTTTGAACCTGTTTCCCCATCTGGAAAAGGGGATATACTGATCGTAGATACTGTGCTCCCCTCCCCCAGTGGGAACAGAATATTGTAAGCTCCGTCCCCCCTCAAATTTGATTTTCACATTTGGAGATGACATTTATGACTGCGCCCAGCAAAACGGTCTTGCATGTAGACAGTTGGTGCTTAATCAATGTTTGCAAGCAAAAGAGAATACCGTGCAGTGGGGACCGTTTGGCATCTTAGGAACTGGATGAGCTGGGCAGACCTCAGCACTCGAGGGTCCTTGGGGGGTTATATCCCGCCCTTCAGGAATATAGTAAGGGCCTAATGCTTGTGTGCTCAATTCGTGTCTTTATTTGGGAAGCTGGAGGCTTGAGAGTGGGCAGTGGGGATGCTAGACTTAGAATGTGATTTGGGGAGATGGGGGTGGGGATGCTCAGCCTTGACTCCGAAATCAGCACACCAGATGCTAAAAACGCTGTCTGTCTGTAGTAAAAGCAGCATTTAGAGTAATAGCCTGCCTGCAGCGCATTGCACTGGCCTGTCCCTCCTCCTGGTTATCTCCCTGGCTGTCTCCCTCACTGC
Organism: Vulpes lagopus; assembly: GCF_018345385.1. Classification (NCBI taxonomy): domain Eukaryota; kingdom Metazoa; phylum Chordata; class Mammalia; order Carnivora; family Canidae; genus Vulpes; species Vulpes lagopus. The sequence continues at coordinate 17,550,374 of NC_054837.1, read as the reverse complement.
TTCAGGTCTCTGCTCAAATGTCTCAGAAGAGAGATCTCCCCTGATCCTAACAGCCCTGTTGAAAATTGGAGCCTCCCTGCCCCCCCCAACTCCCCAGCCTCTGCCCTGCCTTATTTTTCTCCATGGCACATGGTAGATAATCTGTACCCTGTTTCCCGTGCTAGAGCATCAGCTCCCCTGGGGTAAGGACCTACCTGCCTCAGTCCCAATGCCTGTGCACAGCAGGTGCTCAGACGAATGCACGAAAGGAGGAGAGGCTTCCTGGGTGCCAGGGCATTTGCACTAATTATTACACATAATCTTTAACAGCGTGGAACGGTGGGTTCTGTTGTCCCTGTTTTCATAGATGAGGACATTAGAACATGGTACTGGGTACCTTCTTTCTATTATCCACAGCCTAGCGTTTGATCTTACCGCCTTCCTTCAGAGTGGATACAAACCCCTGCCTCCCTGGTCCTAAGCCTTCTAGGAGAGCTGGTGCTCCCCTGTGCTGGGTCTTGAAGGTAGGGTAGGAGTTCCCCCGCAGAAGAGGCAGGAACAGGCGTTCCAGGCGGGAGGTGGCTGCAGCAGGCTCTGGCACCACTTGTCCCGCACAGTCCAGCCTCACCGAAGCAGGATTTGTGCAAAGGGGGGCATGCCAGCAGCAGGCAAGCTGCAAGCGCCCAGCCAAGGAGCTTGGACTTTCTCCAGGCAGCATCAGCCCTGGGAGCGATGTCATCTCAGGAGCTTCCAGGTCTCCTGGGAATTTTGCTCCTGGACCCCCACAAAGGCTTGCAGTGGTGAGTGGGCTCAGCTGAGGTTTGTGCCCAGCCCCAGGAGTCCCCATATTGTCCTATATCTCAGTGGCTCTCATTCCCGTAATTGCTTGCGTTTACCCTCCAGAGAACGGCATTTAGCGTATAAGGCCTCACTTTCAGGAAGCTGAGGGTAGTCTTTGCTGTAAGAATCTCACAATTCCGATCAACTCTGCCAGCTTCTCTGGGGCGCGGGGTGTGTGTGCTGCGATGATCTATATACCACGAGGTCCGAAAACACCTCATTATTACTAAGGGCTCCTTATATCATCCTGCCTCTTTGGCTCTGTGTCTCCTGCTGCTTTCTGAGCCAGAGCCTGATGATTCTGACTTATGAGCATCATAATAATTGCAGTAATTTCCCGAGTACCTACCGTTTGCCAGGCACAGCGCCCGGCCCTTTACATAGATCATTAGCCCATGAAATGCTGGCATCGACGCTGGACATTGGAGTGATCCCCTGCTATCACGGAGGCTCAGAGAAGTGGACTGACTTACCCAAGGCCACACAGCTTCTAAGTGCCAGGGAGCCAGGATTGGAGTCCAGGTCCCTGTGGCCCCAAGGCACCTGCCAGTGCAGCATCTCGTCCCTGAGTCGCTGTGACCTGCATGCTCTGCAGCTAACATCCTAGACCCTCAGAGGCTTAGAGGGCTGAGGAACCAGCCCTTCGCTTCTCCATGCCTTTAGGAATTCACTGGAGGTGCAGACGCATCAGGGAGGAGGCAAGCTGTGCATCAATTTCTTGGGATGCTGGCCACCGTCTCTGCCTTAGATCCGGTCGCCTCCCCTTTCCTGGAACTCCCCCTTCCTACCTCGTCTCTATTTCTTCCCCAGCCTCTTGCCTCCTCCCCAGTGCCCTTCATCCTCACCCCTTCCCAAGATTGGACCCTGGGGACCCTTTGCACATTCTGCAGCCCAGCTGGTGGCAGCGATTCCACCCCACAGCTGAATCTGGAAGTCAGGGCTCATCCCGATTGCCTCCCTCACCTGCTAGGTCCTGCTAGTTTCAGCTCCTTACACTTTTCTTAAAGGCTTGGTTGGTGCTTCTCCATCCTTTTGCTGGGCCCTGGATCAGGGTCTCCAGGGTCTCTCACCTGGGCAGTGGCAGTGGGCATCCCCCAGATTGGTCCCCTGGCTTCCTCTCTTGCCCCCTCCAGCAGGAGTATTCTCTTCCTCTTGGAATGATACTTCAGCTGTATATATTGTTCCTCTCTGACTCCAAGCCCTTTATCCCAGGATAAAAATTCCTCAGTGAGGCCCTCAAGGTCCTGCCTGCCCCACCCCTGCCTCACTCCCCTCACTTCTGATTTGATGCCCAAGGGATAAATCCTGTGCCCCTCGGAGTTTCCTTGTTGCTTCACACACCTGTACCTTTGCTTCAACTGCCTCTTTCCCTCCCCTGGCTAACTCCTACTTGCAGAAAAGATTTGACTCAAGAATCACCACCTCCAGGAAGCCTTCCTGACCTCTCCCATGCACTTCTTCTGTGCTGCCTCCATTTTAGTCCATTGCCCTTCCTGCATGCACTATGTCGAAGTGATCTGCTTACACGTCCACAGCCCCACTCAATTTTAAGCTTCCCCTGGCTGATGTCTGAGGCAGCCTGGGCATCCTTAGCAGAGTGCTGGCATACAGTCGGTGCTGAATAAGTGTTTGCTGTCCTGGGTAGGCTCCAGGCAACCTCCGAGCCCTCTCTCAGGTCCCACGGCATGTGCAGTGAACATGGTTTCTCTCTGCCTCTCTCCTCACTGGTGGTAATTTTGTAGAGAGTGGGGCCCAGCAGGGACCCACAGTTGGCCCAAGAGGGTCTGCCTAACAGCAGAACCCCTGGATGATACCCTAACCCCGTGACACAACCCTGGGGATGACCCCCCCCTTCTACAGAGGGGGAATGGAGGCTCTAAGACAGTGACCCATCTAAGGGCACACAGCTCATAAGAGGCTCAGTCTAGGTCTGTCTGTCTGAACCCTAATGACCCCTTCTCCGTGCTGAGCCGAGGAGGTGGGTCAGGGTGCAGGGCAGGCCCAGCAGGACTAGGGGGTGGAAATTCTCCAGGGGAAGCGCCACTGTGCTGTGCCCGGGCTGTCTCCCCCCACCCCCTGGGCCACCCCCTTCTCTGAGGCCTAATTTGCCTGCTCCCCTCCTGGGCCTTGGCCTCTTGGCTGTTCCTGGCATGGTCTCATATAACACCAGGGCCTGGGAAACAGAACCCGGCTGGCAGCAAACCCCTGGCCTTGGGATCAGAGCTGTGACACTAGAACCCACTTCATAGACTGGTGGGGGGAACTCTGGGGGCTGATGCCGTGAAGCACGTTGTTCAACACCTGGCCCCAGTGCGCTCACCCAAGACGAACCAAAACTCTCGAGTGCCTGGGTGTGGCCCCCATACCGAGAGGGACCCTCCTTAGGCTGGACACCCTGCACACATTGCAGCAGCCGTGGAGGGCCTCATAAGCGCCAGGCCTGACTTCCTAAGCCCTCCCAAGTGAGCTCTGACGCTGCGGGCTTCTTCAGTGTGACCGAAAGCCTGCACGGGCCCCGGCTCCTACCAGATGGGGCTGTTGTTTTGTTGGTGGGCTTGACCAAGGTGTGCTGTCTACCCAGACGGGTTGCCGGGCTCTGCTGACGGGCCCGTCTTCTGCAGCCAGCCGAGAGGCCGGCCCTGAGTGGCACCTGGACCCTGACCCCGGCATCCTGGAGCTCACAGCTGAGGCTGCTGAGCTTTCACCAACCGGGAACCCAGTGAATCATGTGCTGAGCAGACAGGAGTACCACGGGAGGCAGTTCTGCCCCGACGGGTATTTTCCAGGGTCTCTGGCTTACCGAGGGCAGGATTGGGAAGCGAAGGGGCACATCCAGCTTTGAGTTAGAACAGCCAGCACCCTGAGCCCTGGCCAGGGTCTTTGAACAAAGCCACAGGCTGGGCCGCGCACCAGAAAGAAACAGAACCCTCTGCTCTGTCCAGCACGGTGGAATGTCAGCCTAGCCAGACCGGTTCTCTTCCTCCACCAGGGCCCCGTGATCACCAAAGGAGCTGCCGTGCATGTAATGACAGTGAGCCTCGAGGCTGGGCCCTGACCCAGGCCCGGCCCCCACTCCGTTCCCATCCTGTGCTCTGAGCTCTCTCTCCCCTTCTGCACACCAGTCCCTTATCAGCAGGGAGGGCGCTGCACCCCGGGCTGGAGGGGGTGGACAGGGCTGTCCTGTGCCTGGCAGCATGCCACCATGTAACCGGCTCTTAACGAAGATGACATTCTGCTTCCTCCTGCCTCACCGTCCCTCCCAGGCTGTTACCTCACCTGCAGTCCCTTCTCTCTCTCTCTCTTTTTTTTTTTTTTAAATAATCCACAGTTAAGTGGATCCTACATGTTTTTTTTTTTTAATGATTTTATTTATTTATTCATGATAGACACACAGAGAGAGAGAGAGAGACACACAGGCAGAGACACAGGCAGAGGGAGGAGCAGGCTCCATGCAGGGACCCTGATGTGGGACTCAAACCTGGAACTCCAGGATCATGCCCTGGGCAGAAGGCAGGCACTTAAACTGCTGAGCCACCCAGGCTGCCTTGCAGTCCCTTTTCTGCATCCCCACCTGCCCAGGTCTGACCTACTTTTCAAGGTCATGTCACATGTCCCCGTGAAGCCCTCTGTCACCCGCCACCCTAGACTCTATGTGCCCACTTGCCCTCCTCTGGATGAGGCCCAGGAGGATACCCTGGGATAGGATACCTTTATTAATCACGGGGCCCAGGATAACCCAGGGCTTTTAAGGCAGTCCTTTCTGCCCCTTGCTCCTAGTAACCTTATCTATAATGGCTTTGACACCTTTCCCTAGCGGCACTTAAAATTCTACTTCATTGTTTATAATGGCAGCACGGCATCACCTTGGAGGGATAGACTGTGCTTTACACATCAGATGCCCTTATGGAAAAGCAACCGGGTTTTTGCTGTTGCCAAAAACAGTGCTACTGTGAACCTCCCTGTGTGCATGTATTTGTATGTTTGTGTGTAGTTGTGTGTTTGTGTGTGCTTGTATTTGATTGTGTTTTAGTAGGGTATGTGTCTTTTGTGTATGTGTGTGTGTTGTCTATTTTGTATATATGTGTGTTTGTGTATATTCGGGTGTGTTTTGTGTATATGCACCTGTGTATGTATCTTTGTGTGTCTGTGTTCTGTGTTTTTGCATTTGCGTGTCCATGTGTCTTCTAGGCATGTCTTTGTGCATATTTGTGAATATGTATTTGTATATGTATTTCTGCATGCGTCTATTTCCATGTGTGTGTATGAGTTTGTGTGTGTGCATTTGTGTGTTTCACGTAGTTCTTGGGCAAGTCACCAGAAGTGGGGGTGGTGGGGCTATGTGGGGACCTCCAAACGTGCTTACCACAACAGGTCCTGGTGGAGACGGCTGTGTCCTGCCGGGGAGCCGCGCTGGAAGGTTCGGGCACCTCAGGCAATGGAGAGACACACCCAGCCTCCCGCTTGTTCATCAGGCTCACACTTATGTGTCAGGGCTACAACTCTGTCACCTGACAAGTCGAGCTCCAGCCTGAAATAAACATGACAGGGATGTTTCGACGTGTGATGTTTAAAAAAAAAAAAGTCAAATTTGGCGTAGACTGTTTTAAGAATCCCTCCGAAAGGAGCCAAGTCAGGACGGGCGGGAAGCCAGTTCCATGAGGAGGAAATGCTAGGAAGCCTGAGAGAACTATATATTTATATAGAATTGTACATTGTTAACATTTTTTTAAATCGCTAACCACAAACGTGGCAAAAAGAGGTAGAAAAAACAATAGGTCTCCTTCTCTCCCCTTACCCCATCCCCGAGTACCCTTTCCAGAAACAAGTATTATTATAGTTTTCCTGTGTCCTTACCAGAATCCTGTGCATTTTCACATATTCACATATATTTGTGTTTTTACATATATAAGAATATATATTTTTTTTTCTCACAGACAAATGGCAGACTGCTCCACCTGCTTTATTCATGTGCCAGTATAGGCAAGGAGGGTATTTCAGATCAGTGCATATACATCTGCTTTATTTCTTTTAACAGTTAAGTAGCATTCCATGTTATGACTGTTCTATCATCTGAGTTAAACACATTTTTAAAAAGATTTATTTATGTATTTGAGAGGGAGAAAGAGAAAGAGAGGGGCAGAGGGAGAGACAGTTCTTTTTTTTTTTTTTTGACAGTTCTTTTTTTCTTTTTTTTTTTTTAAGATTTTATTGATCTATTTGTGAGAGATACAGAGAGAGGCAGAGACACAAGCAGAGGGAGAAGCAGGCTCCCCGCTGGGAGCCCGATGCGGGAACTCGATCCTGGGACCTCGGGTTCATGCTCTGAGCCGAAAGCAAATGCTAAACCACTGAGCCACTCAGGTGCCCTCTGGGAGACACAGTCTTTTTTTTTTTTTTTTTTTGGGAGACACAGTCTTAAGCAGACTCTGTGTTGAGCACAGAGCGCCCTGTGAGGCTTGATCTCATGACCCTGAGATCACGATCCTGAGATGACAACCTGAGTAGAAACCAAGAGTGGCACACTTAACCAGCTGTGACACCCTGGTGCCCCTAGCTTAAACACATTTTTAAAAAACCCAAATTCCCTTTTCCCTGGGCCCATCCTAACCTTAGAACTATATACCTTTTAAATAGAAGCTTAAGCTTAAAAGGGAAACTGAATTTGTCTGTTTCTATGCAAAGTATATCTCAGTACTTCTAGAATGTTCTATGCTCCTCTCCCTGCCTTGTCTCCCCCCAGCCACAGGAAGGTTCCTGATTATTTTGGGCATTGTCTTCCTTCCCTGGATCAATCTTTCCTATTTTGCACCTTAAAAAAAAAAAAATCCACTTTCACCATTAGTGCCCTGAGCATGGTGTTTTAGAACAAAGGTTTGTTTCTAAAAGTAATAAAAATGAAAATTTAAGGGCATATGTAAAAATTGACAGTCTTATGATACATCATGGGTTTGAGTAAACAGTAATATCATTCATAGACATTAGAGAGGGGGCAGGGGATCATGTATGAGTTCACTCATTCATTCATTCATCCATCGGTTATCAGTCACTCCCTGACCACTGTGGCTGTCTCAGCTTGGCCCCGGGGTTTGAGGGTGAACAGACCCCAGTGCCTGCCCTCAGGGAGCTCACAGTTTGTAGGAGACGGTCAAAAAAACAGTAAGCACAGCCAACCTGTTAAGTTCTGTGATGGGCTGAGCATGGGGGCCCTGGGGGCCCCAAGAAGAGTCGGAGCCCTGCTGCAGATGGAGACCGCCGGCGAGGCTTCCTGGGGTAGGCGATGCTGAGCTGTGCGTGAAGGACACATTCCGAGCCTACCCAGGGCTGGCACTGGCCAGTTGCTGACAGACTATACCAAGAAGTCTCCCAGACAGGCATTTCAACAGGAGAACAGGCCATAGACTTGGAATCTGACCACCTGGGTTCGAATTGGGCTTCTGTGCTCATTCATGGGACCCTGGGCAAATTGCTTCTCTGTGCTCCCTTCTCTCATCTAGAAAGTGGGATACAAATAGTACCTGCCTATTAGGATTGTGGGAAGGACCAAATGTGGCAGCTGGGCAGGCAGCAAGGGCCATATAAGTGTCTGTTGGTGATGTTACTATTCGTCTGGGAAATGGGGCATTGTTAGTATCTGTTTTGGGCATTAAACTGGATGATCCACGTAAGAAATTGACTTGGTGCTGAGCACATAGTTGGTGCTCCTTAAGTGTTCATGGTTATTACAACTGTATTTCTCTCTTGCCCACCTCCGACATCCAGAGCAGGGCCCCAGGGTGCCCATGGGCTCCTTGGGTCTGGGGGAACCCCGCCTCTGAGGCTGACGAGAGCCTGGGCCCCCCTAGCCCACCTGCCATTTCTATGTATAGCCTTGAAGGCCAACGGGAGGGTCAGGAAGCCCTTGCTCTGGAGTCCTGCGGGCATTCCCAGCCGAAACCAAACACGCCTCCCGAGCACCAGCTGCAAACGTGTGTTCCTGTCACTTTGGGTGACGCACTTGTCCCATGGAGACAGCATGTCTCTGCCAGGCCCATCATCTTGCAGCCTGCACACCCTGATCAGTGGCACGGCCCTGGAGGGCAATAGGTCTGCTGGGCAGAGCTGGGGCCAGCTCATTGCATTTTGCGGTAGACAGGAGCAGCTGACTCATGTCCAGGCCGAGGGAAATACTCTGGGGTCTGGTTTAGGTAGCTTCAGCTCTCAGCTGAGCGGTGGGAGGAACTGTTTGGCCTCAAGAGGGCCTGATAGCGCAATATTAGAGTGTTTTTTAAAACAATGTGTTTTGGGGAGAGGGAATCAAACCAAGGACATCACCATGATCATCGGGCCAACCGGCAGCTGTTCAGCACTTACCACACTCTGGGCATGTGCAATCTCTCGCCAGATGTTTCACAGAACCCTCCCCCCACCCCCAGGCATCCTCCCCATGCCCATTGTACAGATGGGAAAGTTGAGGTTTGGAGATGTTCGGTCACAGCTAGCAAAAGGCAGGGCTGGATTTGCCCCTTTCTGTCTAGTCTTAGGACCTGTCCTGCCTCCAGCTCGACAGAGCCTCAGTGGGGGAGGTTAATGTCACATCTGCAACCTCAAAGTTTGTGGTTTCGATCGCTAATCACCAGGGACTGCTCACTTATCATGGAGTGTCGGTAACAGCTGGTTTTATTCAAGCCCCAAGCACGAAGAGCATCATTTCCTCATCAGTTAGGTGGGCGAAACTGTTGGAGGTGTGAACCATCCAAGCAGGCGCTCGTCTCACGGAGAAATAACCAAACCCTCTTCACTGGGAAGCAGCGAACAGTTCGCACAGGCAGGCTGGGTGGACGCTGGACGCCGGCCCGCGGCAGAGGTTAGCCCTCAGGCTGTGAGGGACCACTGAGACCCTCCATCCTGGCCACTGACTCCCTGAGACAAGAAGCCGAGGCTCAGAGGAACTTGCTCCAGGTGGTCGAGAGGGGAGCCGAGACTAGTGCCTGTGCCCGTGACCCCGGGTCAGGGAATGGAGTCTGGCAACAGGGGTGTCTCTGTGGGCGGAGCCTAGAGCCACAGTCCAGGTGGGACCCCCAGGCCCGGTACACATCGTCCCCCACTACTGGGTCACTCTTGCCGTGTGTCTCTCTGTGTTTCTCAGCCGTGGTTATGTTCCCTCGGTTTCCTTTGCTCTCTCTGTGCTGCGGCTCTCTCTGCTTCTGTGTGCCTCTCTGTCCTTTGCTCTCTCTACCCTCCCTCCTTCACCCCAAGCTTGCCACCAACCTCAGAGATGACCTCAAGACCTTCCTGCCCCACTGAGTGATGCCTATGGAAGGTCCCCAACAGATTGCGACCAGGTGACTGGCCCACGCCCTGAGCTAGGCCCCTACCCAGGCCACCATGGCGTGGCCACAGCTGGCCATACCAGGCCACACCTGGCCACGCCTGGCCATACCTGCCCTGTTCTTGAAGCCCACGAGAGGGGTCAGTAACTGGTACGGGACCATCGGACCAACTGTCCGTGGGAGGTGCCTCCCCCCCACATTGGGGAGGGGCAGGGGAAGGCTGGCGTGGGCTGCAGCCCGAGGTGGCATTGTGGGCTGCAAGGAGTCCACAGGGAGGGGGCGCTATGGGAGGTTTCGCTGGCAGCACTGGGCGTGTTCTGAGGGCCCTGCCCGGGCCTGCTCCCCCTCCAGTTCCTTCTGACCAGTCTGCCTTACCTTTCCTGCCCTTCCCTCTCCTCTCCTCCCCATCCCTCCTTCTTTGTCCTCCCTTCCTTGTGATTGACTGAGTGCTCACTAAGTGCCAGGTGCTGCAAATAAGCACTGTGAATCCAAACGTGAGAAAATGCAGGTCATCCCGTCAGGGAGATTTTTTTTTGTCCTGGGACAAACAGGTGTCCCACAAATAATGCAAGTGGTGAGAATCACCAGCCAGGGGCAGGCCTCGGAGGGAGAAGACCTGGGCTAGAGGAGCCGCCCCAGGAGCCTGAGCTTATGCCATGGCACCTGGCCAGGCATAGGGGTATCCCGGGCAGAGGGAAGAGCACACGGTTGCAGGCCTATGGTGTGCAGGTGCACTCTGGGTTTGGGTGTCCCTGTGGCTCAAGGGGGCAGGTGGTGACGATGAGCAGACCAGGCAAGGAGAGTGGGTGCTGGATCTTGGGGTTCAGAACAGGCTGCAGTAAGATGGACAGTGCTCTTACAAAAAGAGCCTGGACTGGAGGGTACAGAGTGGATGTGACAAACTGGAGGACCCAGCCCATCCTTGACTGGCCACCCCCTTCTTCTCCCCATCCTGAGGCTGAGACCCCACGATGGGTGCCACTAGAGATGGACTGTAGTGGCAGGCACAAGACAGGGAGTTGTGACACCTGGGAGCCAGGCCTGGCCAGGCCTTCCTCCCTGTCTCCAGACCTTGGTTTTCTCATCTGTAAAGTGATCATGGAGGACCAGGCAAGCTCTCCATGTCAAGCCAGAGCCAGGATATGCAGCATGAGCTTTGGCCATCAAACAAACCCAGGTTCAAATCCCAGCTCCACCACACCTTGTAACTGCATGACTTTGGGCATGTCAGGTTGCCTCTCTGGGCCTCAGTCTCCTCCCCCATAAAATGGGTCTGTGGCATTCTTACCGAATAGGGTTGTTTGGGACCATCAGATGGCAAAATGAAGGGCACATCACCCACACTCAGGAGTGTTAGCCCTCGATATTATTGTTACTGTTATTTCTCAGTCATTGTGCAAGAGTGGCCTTAGCATGAGAGAGGAGGGTGCTGCAGGCTCTCAGAGGCAGAGCGGGAGCAGGTGTCACCCAGCCAGCCCCACCCCCCAGCACAGCTGAGCGTGTAGAGTTGCAGAAGGGGGAGGGGATGCGCATCTTGAATTGCTCAGAACTGCTCTGTCAGCCTTGGGCCGTGGAGCCCCGTCCTGACTCTGGGTTCTTTCCTAGGCAGATGTGTCAGACACCCCAGAATATATGCAAGTGCCGTATTTTCTCTTTTCCCTGCCCCCTCCCTAACTACATTGCCTTTTCTGGTTAAGAAGCTCGCACCTACTCACTGCAAAAAAAAAAAAAAAAAAAAAGGTTATTTTTGGAAACACCCTCCTTCAACAAATATTTATTCAACAACTGCCATAAGCAAGGCACCGTTCTAAGTGCTGGGGTATAGCATTGGAGGGAACAGTCCCAATTTTCTTGTAGCTGTGAGTCCAAAGGGTATAGGTCAGAGATCAGCAAGCTGCCTGTGGCCATATCCAGCCAGCTACCTGTTTTGTAAATAAAGTTTTATTAGAACACTGCCATACACACTCTCATACTGTCTGTAACCCGCAGAGTTGAGTAGTAGGGCAGAGATTGAATGGCCCACAGAGCCCCAAATATTTACTATCTGAACCTGGGTAGAAAAAGTTGGCTGGGTTCTGATACAGATTAATAAGTAAAGATTTCTGATTAATTCTTCATTCATGGTGCAGACAATATGATAGAACTGGAGGTGTGATTTAATTAATTTTTAAAAGATTTTATTTATTTGTTCATGAGAGACACAGAGAGAGGCAGAGACACAGGCAGAGGGAGAAGCAGGCTCCCTATGGGGAGCCCGACGTGGGACTCCATCCCAGGACCCCAGGATCACCCCTGAGCCAAAGGCAGATGCTCAACCACTGAGCCACCCAGATGCCCCTGATTTAATTAATTTCATTGATTGTATTGTCTAATTATATGGGATATGAAACCAGAAGTTTGAATACTACACAAAGTCATCATCAGTAATAGCCCATTACTCCCACAGACAGTACCACTGTAACGATTTGCTGGGGGTGAGGAGGACCTTCCAGAAGTCTTCCTTTGCTTATACTCATTATACATTTATGTGTTTGTTTTTACAAAACATCATAACACATGCTGTTTTATTACCTTTTTTCCCCCACATTTGCTAGTATAAGACGGCTATCTTTTTCTAACAGCAAATATTCTTGCTGAACCTCATTTTCCTTGGCTGTTTATTCCGTTGTGTGGATATACCATGTTGTATTTCACCGATCCCCTTCTTACTGGGCATGTAGGTTATTTCCAGTATGTCCAGTATTTTGCAATGAGATTTCCAGTATTTTGCAATATTTGCTCTCCTGCAGGGAGCATCTGTGTTCAGAGATCTTGGCAAGTGTGTCTAATGATTTTCTTGAGATAAAGTTCTGGAACCAGAATTGCTGAGTGAGGGTTATTCACGTTTTAAATCCGAGGATGTGTGTTGTGGCATGTTTAAACACACCCCTTAAAAGCGTGTGTAAGCCTGGTCTTCCCAGCACGGCTGTTAAGAAGTTATGCGTTACGGGCTCTGGGCTGATGCAGTCATCTCTGCCTGTAGGACAAGAGCCCAACGTTGTCACCCATCCGAGGCTTGGAGGTTGGTGAGCAACTAGTCAGAGCAAGTGGTTTTTAGACGTGCCAAGTTTTTGAAGTTTTCAAGAGCATTTTCATGTACGTTTCCCTGTTGTAATGTACACTTCCTCCTCCGAGCCCTCAGAGCATCATGCGAAAGGTGGGGGCAGGTGGATGTTGGGGGCTGAGACATGTGCCAGGCCAGGGACGCTGCCTCCCGGTGGTGCCCCAGCACTGCCTCTCCCTCAGCAATTCCTGTCTGTGTGCCTCAGCTTCTCATCTGAAAACAGCCAACTGAGTGGACTCCAGAGTCCTCGCTTTAATTGACAAGATTTGATTAATCCTCATGTGACAGATGACAACTGAAATGTGGGTGTGGGTGTGGGCATTGGGTGGATATCCATCGGGGCGCCCATCAGAAGAGATGGGGGGTGCTCCCTGGGATGGGTGCCTCTTGGTCATTAGTTTGTCGTGTGTGTGTGTGTGCAGACCACCTGGTTGGTATCTCCTCGCCTGCACATAGTGTTGGTTTTTGTAGCAGCTTCTGAGGCAGAATGGAATTTGAAGAATCCTGCCTTAAAGCTGATTATAAATCTGACTTTTAGAAAATTTTTAGAAGAGTTTCAGGGCCTTTTGGTGGTTGAGCTTTGCTCCCTTGTAACCCTGGGAGCAAAGCTCAAGCTTTGCTTGATTTGAAGTAGTGCCAGGGTCTGCCAGAGGGAGGAGGCATGAATAATTTGCAGCGCACACAAGGTTACCAAGATACTCACCGGAAAAAAGCGCTGGTAAATGGCTTGCTTTCCTAAGCCTTATTTACAGGATGAATTCCCTTAGATAATCCTAACGCCCGATGACTCCAAACTTGGGGGTCTGTGTTAAAAGAGTAGTGAACTGTGATGGCATTCAACCAAATAACTAACACCTACTCTGTCCAGAGACTGAGGAACAGAGAGGTTAAGTGACCTGCCCAAGGTCACACAGCTACTAGTAATGAATCCAGACATTCTAGCTCCAGAAACAGTACTCATCCAAGGGAGACCGAAAAGAAACAGGTCAATTATAATTATTATATTGTGGGAAGTTCTATGGCAGTGCCATCCACCAGAACTTTCTGCAGTGATGAAAATGTTCTGTCTCTGTGCTGTTCAATATGGTAGCCACATGGAGCCCTTGAAATGTGGGTAATGCCACTGAGGGACTGAATTCTTTGCTTGCTTGCTTGCTTGTTTATTTATTTATTTATTTAAAAGATTTTATTTATTCTTGAGAGACACACACAGAGAGACACAGGCAGAGGGAGAAGCAGGCTCCATGCAGGGAGCCTGATGCAGGACTCGATCTCAGGACCCCAGGATCATGCCCTGGGCTGAAAGCAGGCGCCAAACCGCTGAGCCACCCGGGGATCCCCCTGTATTTTTAAATTTGACCAAATTTAAATTTAAATAGGCATATGTGACTAGCAGCTAGTACTGGCTAGTATTGAATAGCACAGATATAGAGACTTGAGATCTAGCAGATGGTTCAGAGAAGGCTTCCTGGAAGAAGAGCCATCAAAGTTGAAATCTGAAGGCTGTGGTGGCAGCAGGAGGTGGCGGCTGCTCCAGCAGGTCTGGAGATGAGAGAGAGCGAGTGGCCTGGGGCACATGAGGGTGGCACAGCAGGTGGGAGGGCCTGGGAGGGGCAGAGATGGAGAGGAAGAACCCCATTAATGAAGGTCCCAGAAGCCATTTTTAAGGTGCTTGGACTTTACCCTGAGGGATGTGGGCTATTAAAGAGCTTTGGCAGGGATCCTGCAGGACCCCAATTCTGGTTTTGGGAAGTGTCATGGGAGGAGCTGGAGATAAAGGAGGCAAAGAAAAAGAAAAAAAAAGAGGCAGAGAGACCCTGGAGCTGCCAGAGGCTGGACAGAATGTTCTGGAAGGAGACTTTAAAGGAGTGGGAGTTGATTCGATGCAGGGGTGAAGGGGAGAGGCGTCAGGGGTGCCATCTTTGGGAATCCCAAGTCTGGCATGAGGCAGTGGAGGGAGGAGGCACGCATCCCTGCCTGTGGGGATTCCACATCCCTGAGCTAGAATCCTGACCCTCTGCAGCAGGGCCCACAGGCAGGGATGGATGAGAACCTACCAGTTGTGGCTGACCCCATTAACACCCCACCCCACTTCCCTTGCCCGTAGACTATCCAGAGGAGTTCAGAGAGCAATTCCCCGCCTCCCGCCCTGATTCCACCCTCGGCATCCTCTGGGACCTTGCCCTTCTGATCCCCAAAGGCCCACCTGGACCTCCCTGCCTCCATCCCCAAGCACTGAAAGGGGGAGAGCTAAGAAAATGGTTTTGATCTCCTGGCTCCTAAGATTTATGGTTTCCAGAAATTATCTGTGGAGTCACTTGACCAGACCACAGAGCTGGAGCAGAGTGGAGGCAGCAAGCATTACCCTCCCCCAGAGCTGTGACCCAGGACTGACACCCATGTGCCTCTCACTGAGCTGAGCGTACAGGGGTGCACAAGCCCCTCATCCAGCTTGCAGCCATCTGCAAAGCACTCAGGACAGCAGACCCACTAGAAGGAACCCTTAAGATCCAACCTCTGGTTTCTGAATCTGACCCAGGTAGGGGATTAAGTTAGGGAATGCCTGATTCTATGATACCTTTGAAAAACAATGAGCAGCTGGGAACGTGCTTGGATGACCACTTCCATTCCTGGGTTCCAGGGAGAATTCTGTTCAGGGTGCAGGGCTTCTGAGAAGGTCAGGTGATTTTTCAAGGCAAAAACATCCAAAGTTTCCCCGAGTGGTGACTGACTTCATCCCTAAAGCGTGCATAGAGCCACCCCCACATGCCGCCCGTGGGCTTAGAGATTGGGCGGACTGTCCCAAGTCTGGCTTGCTCATCAGAAGCCAGAGCCTTAAAAATATGCCACCCCTTGACCTGATGATTATATACTTAAGAATTTCTCCGTGGGAATAATCACAGTGATGTGTCACTTTAGCCTCAAGGATGTTCGTCATGTTGTTGATTATAACAGTGAAAAACATTTAGCAACCTGAATGCCCAGCACTTGGGAATTGATTAAATGAACGTGCTGAGTCCATCCAGTGGGATCTTCTTCAGCCATTAAGGATGAGGCTATGGTTGAAGTGACCCAGGGAAAATTCTGAGCAGAGTGTTGTCCATGGGTGACGGGTATTTTTTAAAGTGTTATTCTTTGTGCATTTCTATAACTTTTAAATGTTTTACAACAAACATGTATTATTTTGGTGATGAGCAAAAGCATTCTGCAGGCAGTGGCATTGGGTTGTTCAGACATTAGCTGTTATCAGGGTCTCCAAGTGTGGCCACTTAGCAGAGGGTTTTATTCTGAATTCACGTCCTTGCATATACCCCTCCTACAACATCCCCTTGAGCATCATGGGGTACACAAGTATCCCCAAATGGTGAGAGGAAGAGAATGGGGAAGGAGATGGGCATTGATTGGGGATCTCCTGAGTGCCAGGCCCTGTACTAGGAGCTGTCACGTGGGTCCTCTCATTGGCATCCATGCCCTGAGGGTGGCCACTGTTTCCTCACTAGATCCTTGTGTCTCCTCTGTGCCCCAGAGAGGGAGGTGAAAACCCTGAGGTCATACAGCTAAGTATTTCCCCAGGCGTGCATTCATTCCCCTGGACCCTATATGCTTGTTCTGCCAAGGATGGTTTCATAGAAGCTGTGCAAAGGTGTAGAGTGTGGACAAAGGTGCTAGAACATCCCGACCTTGAAGCCTACATCAGCTAGGTTACAGAATCTCAGGGGTTGGGTCTGTGCTGTGGCCCCCCTCCCCACCCCGCCACCCAGTTCCCTGGTGCCTGGCACATAATAGGTGCTCAGTAAATTTCTGTGCAATCAATAACTTCTATGTCGAACTTTACCTTGTACAACAGTGAGTCCAGGGTAGGCAGGAAGAGTTCAGCAGGAGGAGAGATCACTGTGGGTTGCCATGGCTTTGACGAAGAAGGTGGATGGGAAGAGGGAGGGGTGCAAGCAAAATCGCAGAGGCTGGGATGTGTGAGGCTTGTGTGGGACCTAGTGAGGAGGTCAGAGAGGGTGGGAGGGGAGGGTTTGTTTGGGATGGGGCAGGAGATGAACTGGAGAGGATATTTGGGGCTCAATTGCAAGGGGTGTTGGATTTCCACTGGAGGACTATAGGGAGCCATCGAAGGTAGTTGGGCAGGGAATGGGTGTTTAATTTGCCAAAGTGAACAAGGTGGGGAAGCCAGCAGTTAATTCATTTAATGGAGCTCCGTGGCTGCCCACTGCGTGCCAGCACTCCTTCAAGTGCCCCAGCCAAGGGCAGAAGCATCAACTGAGCAAGGGTGATAACTGAGGGACCCAGGCTGCCTGGGGTGCAGTACCCAAGCCTCCTGCCTGGGCTTGTAATAGGGATGGCCGTGGGACTTCAGCGAGGTGGTGCACAAACAGCTTGGTTGACGCTGGGCACAGTGAACTGCTCCACGGGTGCTGTGTCGGAAGCACAGTGGTGGTGGGAACCCGGGGACGGGGAACAGCTGAGGGAGTGTGCTAACCAGGTGGACAAGTCCTGAGAGATAGAAGATGGAGAGAAGATCGTCCAGTCTGTGGTGCCAGGCGGAGAGAGGGGTTCTGAGGATGGGCAGCACGGTGCCCCGCAGGGGAAGGTGCAGGGGAAGGTGATGCCTTCATCCCAGTCTGCTTGCCTGTAGCACTGATGGTCCTGCATCATGCGGTGTCTCGGGCAAATTGGGACAGTTGACCACCGTAATGCCCACCCCGGACATTTGGACCCATGTCTGAGCACGGGTAGGGA
Source organism: Vulpes lagopus (assembly GCF_018345385.1). Taxonomy (NCBI): domain Eukaryota; kingdom Metazoa; phylum Chordata; class Mammalia; order Carnivora; family Canidae; genus Vulpes; species Vulpes lagopus. Next base: position 17,533,394 of record NC_054837.1, on the reverse strand, counting down.
CCTGGGGTAGGTTTGAGTCGGGGGCGGGGAGTGGGTTTGAACTGGGGGCGATGCCATGTGATCTGCGTCAGCAGGGACCAGGTTCCAAGCATTTTTCCCTGATCAACGTCTCTCCCCTCTGGCTTGTCTCTGCAGGACCAGCTGAAGCAGTGTTTCTCCAGGAGGCCCCCCGAGGCCAAGGACACCGACACCCTCGTGCAGGAAGCCGACAGCCAGTATGGGACATGGACAGACCAGCGCCAGAGTGGGGAGAGGTAGGGCAGGCAGGGCTCCCGGCTGCATGCGCAGGGCGCTTGGATGGAAGGCAGTGTGACCCACGTGCCCCACTACTTCTATATTACTAGAACCCATGTTGTCTGTAAGCATAGGAATAACCCATTCTTGTTGTAAAAAAAACATTTGTATAAAAAGCATAAAAAATTATTTTTAAATGATATAAATGAAATGTCCAGAGTAGGTAAATCCATAGAGACACAAAGTAGATGAGTTGCCAGGGGCTGGGGGTGGGTAGGTAGTGGCGGGGGGTGACCGATTCGTAAGTACCAGGATTCCTTTGGGGAAGATGTTCCAGAGTGACCTGATGGTGATGGTTGCACCACACCAAATGTTCTAAATGTCGCTGATGGTAAACTTTATGTTATGTGTATTTTACAAGGAAAGAAGTGACAAAGAAAATGAAAACCACCTGTAGTCCCAGCACACAGATCATTCACGAAAGCATGAATGCGTTCCGTTAGATGTCCGTCTAGACTTGTCTTCAGGATGTCTGTGTGTGTTTGCAGATGTAGGAGTGCATGACACATGCTGCTGTATAAACTATGTCTTGCATGTAATGTCACCACAGTTAAGGCTTATAGGGCCCTCAGGTGTCTGATTAGGACTATGGCAGAAGCCTTGAGGTTTATCAAGTCCAGCCTAGATCCAGGAGACAAGCAGCTCTGGATTCCAGCTCCACCCTAGCTGCCGATGGGACTCTGGGTAAATCGGTGATGCTCTCCAGATTCGACGTTCCACCTCCATAGGAAGGAAATGATGCTTATAAGAACAGCCGGGGTTTACTGAGCACACGTGCCAAGCACTGTTATCAGCTCGTAAACATGTTAGCACTGAATCCTGCAGAGGTGAAGGCTGGGGTACCCCACCACATGGGGTTGTTGGGAGGGGAACCTGTGTGGCAGTTAGCATATTTCCTGGCACATAGTAGGAGCACCTATTCATTGCACCTGTTCGTTGTTTTAAAACTACAGTTTTTCTTGTACCCCTTGGGCGGGACCAAGCACAGTAGTGGCTTTGTGGACACCTGGGGTCTACACTGCTGTGTTCTCAGCAGCTCATGTCTTCCCTAGCTGAGGCTCCACTAACAGGGTCACATGGCCACGTGACCGTGGTGAGGGTCCCATGGTCTTTTGAAGTCAGAGTGACCTGGCTCGACTCTGGAATGGCCCCCTGCCAGCCTACCCCCTACCCCCACCCCCAGGCCCTAGTTCTTGTGACTCAGTTTCCTTACCTGTGGGTGGCCTGCCCAGGGATCAGATGGACACAGCCCCAGTCTCCCACCTGCCTTTCCCTGCCTCTCCCAGCCAGGCGTGGTCACAACCCTTCACTGGGTTATGGCTCACAGCCCACGATGTTAAAGTCGGGGGGAGGTGGATGGAATTGAAAATGGGTACGAGGGATCCCTGGGTGGCTCAACGGTTTGGCGCCTGCCTTTGGCCCAGGGCAGGATCCTGGAGTCCGGGGATCGAGTCCCGCTCGGGCTCCCTGGGTGGAGCCTGCTTCTCCCTCCTCCTGTGTCTCTGCCTCTCTCTCTCTCTCTCTCTCTCTCTGTGCCTCTCCTGAATAAATAAATACAATTAAAAAAAAGTCACTAGACTTCACTTAGATTTCCTGCACGAGCCCTGTGGACTGTGAGTCTGAAGCCAGGGTCTGCACCCCCACCCCCGTCCTGGGCCTCCAGGGCCCCGTGGCCCCCCAGCTGGCCTTTGGGCCCTGGGCCTCGCCTGCGGGTGGGCGCCCCCTTCTGTTCCCGGGAGGCACTGCCGCGCCCCCTCCCCGGCCCGAGTCCAGCCGGCCCCTGTCCCCAGCGCTGGGCAGCAGCGCCATCTGCTGCCCGTTTGGTGGTATTTCCCTCAAGTCTGGGCGGGAGGCGGGGGATTTGCTTCAGATGCACCCCACACCCCCACATCCTGGCTGTTCCCAGTAATAAAACCATCCCAGGGCCTGCAGAGCGTGGATGTGCTCGGTCAGTGAAGCACCTGTACACGCTCCGCTCAGGGGTGCAGCTCGGGCGGCCTCCAGGGCCCCCTCCTGTCAGGGAGATAGTGTCTGGGTGCCCCCCCACGCCCTTCTGCAGGGGTGGCTCCCCTGCGCTCTTAACTTTGATGTCTTTTTATGGGGAGGGGGCTTGTTAATTTAATGACTGAATCTATTTATGAATTTCTGTCCTATGTGGTTCCAGTTATCCAAGCTATACACTTAAATCCATTGCCGTGGGAGGAAATTCCAGAAGTAGGAGAGAGTCAAGGGCAGGGATGCTGGAGTCAGTTCTGGGCCCCCCCACCCCGGGCAAGCTGAGTCACATCTCTGTGCCTTGGTTTCCTCGTCTTTAGCGAGGTTAATATTTAGTTTCCTGGGGCTGATCCTACCTGGTAGCATCCTCGTGGCTGTAGTAGGATCATAGGGCGAGCCTCGCAGGACTGGGGAGAGGACCCAGTGATGGTGTGCAGCAGTGCCTGGCACGTAGTAAGTGCTCAGTAAATCTTGATTGAGTGCATGCACGAGTGGGTGGAGCCGGGCAGATTACCCTGCCTCCTGCTCTGCCACAGGCCACTGCCGCTGGCTTTTTGATCGACATCAGCGCAGTCCAACAGAAATACAACTCGAGCCGCAGATGTGAGATGTGGGTGACTTAAGATGTTCCAGTAGCCACCTCAAAAGAGTAAAAACGAAACAGGTGAAATTAATCTTAACACCTTAATTTCAGTAACAATATTTTATTGAATCCAGATCTGAAATATTATCATTTCCACATGCAATCAGTATTTTACATTCTCTCTCTCTCTCTTTCCCTCCCTCCCTCCCTCCCTCCCTCCCGCCCTCCCTCTCTCTCTCTCTCTCTCCACCCCCAATGTTGGGAATCCATTGTGGGCTTTATACTCTGGGCTTGCCCCTACCGCCTGGCGAGGGCTCAGTAGCCACATGTGACCAGTGGCCCCCACTCCTGCCCAGTGTGGGACAAGACTGACCCCTCCCCTTCCACACCTGTCCAGGTGTTCTGGAGGCACCGTGAACAGCGCCAGGCGGTGCCCAGGAAGGTTATCCTACGGGGATGTTCTGCGTCCCCTAAAGCACACCCTGAACCTGCATCCTGCCACCTCCACTAGAAATTCAGTCGTGTGCAACCACCTGCACAATTATGTCTCCCTTCCTTCCTTTCTGCTAGTTTGGCTCCCGAGTCCCCGTCCCCGGACAGCAGTGCCACGTCAGCGCGGAAGCAGCTGCCCAGCAGCCGCTTGTCCTCACTGTCCTCCCAGACAGAGGCCACCTCAGCTGGGGACCAGCTCAGCTGCTCCAGGGACCAGCGAAGCACCAGCATAGACCGATCCAGCACCGATTTGGAATCCACCGATGGGATGGAGGGACTGCCCCCACCTGACGCCTGCCCCGCAAAGAGGGTGGACGACTTCTCCTTCATTGATGTAAGTCGGTCATTGGGAGCATGTGTCGGCAAGACTCATTTCTTCTTAAAGGGATGCTCTGGCGTCTCCCAGGGAATTGCCCCTCTCAGGGGTAGAATCTGTGTGCCAGGGACCCCTGGGGTGGGGTGCAGAGGGAACCATCTTCAAGATGGGACTGTTGTCTGCGTGTAGCTTGGACCTGCCGCACACCAGCTGTGTGTCTTGGTGCAAATGTCTTCACCTCTCTGAGCCTTGGCTTTCTCATCCACTGACCACCAGCACAATGGGCTCTACGACCTCAAATATAATCACATCTGGTCAAATTAAAACTGATCCTAGCTCCCACCTGTTAGGTAAGCAGGAAGTCTAGCTTCTCATCCCTGGGGTGGGGAGACAGGGGTGCTGCCTGAGGTTTACAATTCCAGGCATGCAGAGTCTGGAGTACTGCTCAGCCCAGTTCTGCTAGGTGTTCTCACCCAGGTCTTGCTTGGTGGCATGTGTCTCTAATGCCAGTGGACCCAAGTTTCTCTGTAAATGGGTAGTGACAGCTCCAGGAAGGGGGACCATTCAGGCATAGATAGCCCGCATGTGGGTCCCCAGGGGCAGCCCCCAGAACTCAGCTCTTCTAGGTCCCAAGCAGAGCCAGCCTCCAGGATGCCAGCCACCCAGGCCCAAAGGCATCCTGCTCTAGCCCCTTTCAGACCAGTACCTGTCCTCTCTCCTCTCACAAGAGCCCCACCCACAGGGGTCAGGTACATTTTTCTTTTCAATCCTTGCAGTCCCATTATTCTCCTTCCCTGACAGTAGGGCTACCCCTCACTCAAACTCCCGTGGATGCATCATCTAAATGGTGCAAAATCTAAAAGCAACCCGTTCTCCTGGCAGTTAAGCCTCGTGCCCACACTCTTGGGGATAGCTACCCAGATTCCCTCCAGAAGGAACACCACTGCTTTGTGGGAAGGGGCTTCCTCTGGATCCTCACAGGGGATTTCCCCTTCTAGGTGTGATCAGGGTCTCTTGCTGGCATCTCTTAATAAAGGCAGAGATGGGGAAAGACACAGTGCAGTCTCCCTTGGGCAACCCCACTGTCTAAACATGGACGTGGTGTGGGTGGTAAGGATTCAATTAGGTGATGTGTTCAGGTATTCAATCAACAAACATTTATGGAGCTCAAGCTGTGTCCCAAGCTTTGCTGTAGCTTGTGTGCTTGTGTGATGTCACCATGCCAGGGCACAACCTACTGGACTGACCTTCTAGAACACTAAGCAGTTCTTTCTCAGTGTCCATATAAATATCAACAGCAGTGGCAACAACCACAGGTCTCTGAGTGCTGGTCCCTGGACTGCTCACATGCCAGTAACCCCAGGAGGCAAAAGTCCTGCCCCATTGTGCAGATTAGAGAACCAACGCGGCCATTGCGTGACTCAAATGCGAGTGCCCCAAGTACTGGCTGCTTATTTATCACGTACTGAGGTCTAGGTACACTGCCCACCACAACTCAGGGCTCCCGTGAGGGCTGTTTGGCGGCTGAGAGGGGAGGTGAGGCACCAAGGCATCCAGGCCCTGCCCCAGCCCTGGGGAAGTAAACCAGTTGCCCCTCAAACTAGCTACTCCTCGGGGTAGCTTTTCCGCACTCTCTCTGAGTCTGAAAACCTGCATCTGTCTTGCTGCCTCTCCCCACAGCCCAATCAGATCCCCCACTGGCCACCATTGTGCCCAGTTTGAGAAGCAGCTGCAGGAACATTGGCTCCCTCCTCCCACCCCCAGTGTGGTGTCTGCCACTCACCAGCTGTGGGAAATGACTCACTGAAATTAGCCCGTCATCGCTCCTTTAGAAGGCCTTGGGTGACGGAATTTCTCCAAAGCAGACCTGAGAGGGAGGAACCGACACTTCAGGCGAGCACAGGAGCCGGCCAGCAACAGCTCCTTGCCTGAGTGAGCCTTTCTCAGACACCATCTGAAACCAGAACTCTCCATCCCTGGCCTCACTGAATTCTCTCAACCACTGTGGGCGGCAGATACTACTATGATCCCCTTTTTACAAAGAGGGGCACCTGGGAGCGTTTGTAAACTCTGCCGCTTGAGGTCACACAGCTAGGATTTGAACTGCGCGGGATTTGAACACAGAGCTCTGAGTTCTTTGCCACCATGCCCCCGGGGTGACCACCAGGCTGGTGGCTGTCGTACCTCCTTGCTGGGCCCCCCTGGGTGGTCTGCATCCCGGGCACCTTTCACCGTGGAAGGTGATAAGCTTGGAAAGCATTACGGACCTTCTACACTTCTGCTCAGTGTGGATGCTTGTAGACAAATGCTTGGTGCAAGTACTTTGCCCTGCACCCTCCACCTGCACCCTGAAGTATTGTGGATGATGAGGGGAGGACGCACCCAGGATGCCTCAGCTCCCAGGCCCTGTGTGAGTTAGGTTCCTGCAAGGATTTAGCTAGATGATGTATTCGGTCATTCATTCAGCAAGCAAACAAACACTGATTGGGCTCTGCTGTACACCGAGCGCCAATCTAGTGTACATGCTCCTCTGCTGTCACCGGGAGGAGAAAGGCATTTTCATCACATCCACTATGTGGCTGGCACTGTGCTAGGGCACTTGAGGTTCGTGTGATTAGTGTAACCAGCCTATGTGGTATGGCTTGCAGAGAAATTTAGGCTTATGGTGTTTAGGTGACAATAAAAATGTGCAAATGCTAGCCCGCGTGCCAGCCAAACAGCATCCCCTGTGTCAGGGAAGCTAAGCACATGGGCCACGGACAGTGGCCTCAATTCACATTTCCCTTTGCTTTGTCCCCTCCTGCCCTCCTCCCCGCCATTCCCACAGCAAACCTCTGTCCTGGACTCAAGTGCCCTCAAGACCCGGGTGCAGCTCAGCAAGCGAAGCCGCCGCCGGGCTCCCATCTCCCACTCCCTCCGGCGCAGCCGTGTTAGCGAGTCGGAGAGCCGGTCTCCTCTGGAGGAGGAGGCCGACAACGCGTGGATGTTCAAGGACTCAACAGGTATGCCACGCCCTCCCTTCTCCATGGACACCATGCTGAACCGCAGGACAGATTTGGGTTAGAGACAGAACTTCCTCCTTTGTGGGCTGTAGGATAGTAGAACTCAAGTGACGTGGGAAACTGCGCTCTCTGGTTCTGCGGACCTTATTAGAAACTGGGTCAGGATGATATAGTCTTTGGGGCTCCTTGGGTTGCCAGGGACAGAGATACAACTTAATAGATTTTTTACCACTTCTGCCTTTATCCTTACTAAATTTACTCACACTTCCTTGAGGTCTGTTTGCCGGTCTGGGCCAGATCCTTCAGTTGAAAGATCAGGTTTATTTATCATTGGCCTCTTTTGTTTCCAATCAATTATTTAAGGCTATGCATTTTCCTCTAAGGACTTCTTTGGCTGAGTCTTAGGGCAAAACCTGAACTGAATCTCAAAGAGCCCATAGGCATCAGCCAGGGAAGGGTATTCCAGACAGAACAGTGGATCAGAGGGGCAGAGGTTCAGGAAGAACGTGTGTGTGTGTGTGTGTGTGTGTGTGTGTGTGTGTGTGTGTGTGTGGCAGGGGCCTCTGTAAGTGGTTTGGGAATAGCAGGGATCATGCCGGAAACATAGGCAGAGGCCAGTGCATGGACAGTCATGATTCCTTGCTAAGGAGTTTGACATCGTTTGTAGATAGGGAACCACAGAGGAGTGTTAAGAAGAAGCAGAATTGGGGCACCTGGGTGGCTCAGTGGTTGAGCATCTGCCCTTGGCTCAGGTTATGATCCTGGGGTCTTCGGATCGAGTCCCGCATTGGGCTTGCTGCAGGGAGCCTGCTTCTCCCGCTGCCTTTGTCTCTGCCTCTCTCTGTGTGTCTCTCATGAATAAATAAATAAAATCTTTAAAAAAAAAAAAAAAGCTGCAGAATCTCCTCTTGTAATGGAAACCATAGCAGGTGACCTCCTTGCTCTACACATATGCAGCAGTTAGTCCCTCAAACCGTTGTGGGGCCTTTGTTCACTTGGGGTTTGCCCACAGCAACCAGTGGGACGTCAGGCCAGGCTTCAAGCTGAGTGAGGGGTGACGTTTCTGAAGAAATGCTTGGAGGGTCCTCCCTCCCTCTCCTACCTCATGTTTATTATTATCATCATTATTATTTTTAAATTTTATTCATTCATCTGATAAAGAGAGCACAAGTAGGGGGAGCAGCAGAGGGAGAGGGAGAAGCAGGCTCTCTGCTGAGCAGGGAGCCTGACGTGGGACTCAATCCCAGGACCCTGGAATCATGACCTGAGCCATCCAGGGCCCCCCTCATGTTTGTTCTTAAAGGAAGTGTTTAAATGCCTTGAGTGAGACCTCTCTGCATGCTTTCTACGTTTTCTGAGCCAGATTCCACTGAGCTGCCTGGGGCAAGTAAAAACCAGTGTAGGTGGGATCCCTGGGTGGCTCAGTGGTTTAGCGCCTGCCTTTGGCCCAGGGTGTGATCCTGGAGTCCCAGGATCGAGTTCTGCATCAGGCTCCCTGCAGGGAGCCTGCTTCTCCCTCTGCCTGTGTCTCTGCCTCTGTCTCTGTGTCTCTCATGAATAATAAATGAATAAAATCTTAAAAAAAAAACAAAACAGCGTAGTGACAGAGGCACACTGTACCCCCAGCTGGAACATGTCAGCAGCCCTCTGGTTCCCAGCAGCCTTGAGGAACCAGCCTGGGGCTGGGGAAGGCCTGGGGGTCCGCTTTCTGACCCCCTCCACCCCGTTCCCTGCACAGCCTAGGGGGTCCAGAGGAGGAGGCCTTGCCTGGTTCCTCCCCGTCCATCCCCATTCCCTCCCCCTGCTCCCCACTGCACCCAAGCCCATGTCAGGGCCTCCGGGAGGCTGGAACCCCTCACCCCTCACGCCTCATGGACAAATGGTCCATGTCTCTAGAGTGTCTCCTATGAGGCTGGAGCATGGCGATGGGGTTAAGTCCCCATAAAGGGGGCTCTGGTGAAGAGAAGTGGCTTCCTGGTCCAGCCCTGGGCAGACCTTCCATGAGACACACGAAGCCCCCCTTCTGAGACCACGAGCTCCCCCTTCTGAGACCACGAGCCCCCTGCATGGCTGGCTTAAAGCATTTTTGCCTCCTTCCCCCCGCCAAAGACTTGCTTCTCTTACCCTGACTGGGAAGGAGCCAGGAGCCAGGAGGTGGGTGTGTCTGTGCCTTCTTCTCCCAGGAGAACACCTGTCATGCCGCATCGTCTGCGATGAGAAACCTGTTTGTAAAATGGGCCAGTGATCACTTCCGGGCAGGGCTGGCGCGAGGACTGCAGGAGGGACTGTGCAGAGGACCCGCTGGCTGTCAGTGACTTCAGTGCTGTCTTTTCTTTGCCACAGAAGAGAAATCTCCTAGGAGGGAAGAGTCAGATGAGGAGGAGGAGAAGCCCTCCAGGGCTGAGAGGACGCCCAGCAGCCATCTGCAGAGGATGCCTGTGTTTCCAGGCATGGACCCGGCTGTCCTAAAGGTACCAGCCTTTGCACCCAGACCTATCCTCAACCTTGGCAGCAGAAGGAACAGGCCCCATGTTTCCTTCCCTCCCCTCCCCCCACTCCCATCCCCTCCTTTTCCCCTTATTTCCTTCCTTCCTTCCTTCCTTCCTTCCTCTCCATTTTTGAAACAGTTTGACTCAAGAAGTTCCAAAAATAGTGCAGGGGATTTGCATGCCTCGCCCCAGCAATACCTCACATGGCCACAGTACCTGTCATGTTTTGCAAGTATAAAAAAAATCAGTGAGCAGTAGATGCACACTTGTCCCTGTGGCTGATTTGATAGGCCTTCCAAATGCGAATGTCTTGCAGCCACTGTGCTAGACTGGGGGGTGGGGGGTGGGGGTTCCTGCCTTTCATTTCCAGCATGGAGACAGATGATCTGTCACACGGCAGCCTAACACAGCAGGCAGCGAAGACCCTTGGCTCCCATGTGGATGCCCCGTGTAACCCCCAAGGCCAGTTCTTGGGTTCCTGGACACAGCTTGGATCCACCACACACTGTCCAGAGGAGGCTCTTGCGATTCGTGTGCTGTGGTTAGCACGCGCTCCCCAAGCCTAGTGGCAGCCACACCTGCTCCGGTTAGTCTTGGCCATGGGCAATGCTCAGCAGTTGGGAACAATCAGGGGAGGCGGCTGCCAGGCTCGTTCTTGGGGGACCGAGGGTGAATCCCAGGTCTTGAAGATTGCTTGACCTTTCACCGTTAGGCTTCTCCTCTGTAAAATGGGGAAAACCAGCCTCTACCTCAAGCTAATGTGCATCAGACGTATTAGGCCTGGTAGAGTCCAAATGGTGGGTGCTTAGCACACAGAGCCCTCAGGCGGGTGATGGCGATGGGGGCTGTCCCGCGTCGCCTCGGAGACAGCTGCCACCTGCCACCTGCCACCAGCACCCCCCTGGGCCTCAAGGGAACTCTATGCACACCATACTGTCATCCCAGCCCCAACCACGTCCTCCAAAAATGGGGGGAGACCCGCTGCCTTTTTCCTTTGGGAACATAATACTCAGAACCTTACTTCATTCCTGTGGACACAGGACCAAGGAGCTTAGCAGGGCTGAATGTCATCTGCAAGATGGGGCCGTAAGCGCCATGTCAGGGTTCTTGGGGAACATCCTGTCCTGAGAACACACAAATGGTGGCTTTTCCATTGAGGATGACATGATTGTGTGGGGTTTTGGTGGTGCTTCTTTGATCCTTGTGGCCACAGGTGGCCATGGAGGCTACACGCTTGGCCTCTGATTTCTCTTAGCCTCCAAGGTCAAACAGCATCTCCCCTGCCCTGGGATTTCCTGCCTGGGTCCATTCAGTTGCTGGAGGGCCATCAGATGGGACCCCTCCACAGACCACAGGTGGTTACAGACTCGGTTCTCTTCTCTCTCCAGGCTCAGCTGCACAAGAGGCCAGAGGTCGACAGTCCCAGCGACACCCCAGGCTGGGCCCCCCAGCCCAAGACCCCCAAGTCCCCCTTCCAGCTGGGCAGTCGTGTGCTGCCCTCCAGCATGGAGAAAGACGAGAGGTGAGGGGTCCTAGGGATGAGCACCCCCCACCCCCAGACTCAGGATGCAATGCTGGGAAGTGCTTGCCGGGGTCTTAGAGCCGAATGCAAGGGGATTTTCAACTATTATTTTCTCCTCTAGCAGCAGAACTTTGTTCACGTTAAACTTTGGGCAGCCTGATACCTAAAATCACACCATAGTGGGGGAAGAGGACCAGGAATCAGGCCGGCTGGCCTCTCATTTACCCTCTTCCCTTCACGCCCCACATGGAAATCCAGAGCTGTGTTGTGGGAAGACTACTAATCTAGTCCAGCCCTCTCCAGACTGATTGGGAAACTGAGGCATCCTCTCTCCTCTTGCCCTCTGGGGAAGGGCCTTTGTCTCAGGTGAATCAGAGAGACCCAGGAAGATGGATAAAAGGGCACAGCCAGGGTGAATGAGATCCATGAATTCAGCTGCCCTGCACAGAGCCACTGGCCCTATCCCAGGCTGGGCCAGCATGACACAGAGATGAACGCAGCACAGCACCTGCCTCCTCCCACCCAGGGGGCTCCCAGACCAGGTGCTTAGGCAGCTGGGGGTAGAGGTTACAGAGCACAGCTCTAAAATCACACACATCACGCAACCCAGGTTCCATCTCAGCAGTGCGGCTTAGGAGCTTCATGGCCATGGAGTCACTTTGCCTCCCTGAGCCTCAGTCTCCTTATCTGTAAAATGGATTGGGTCATCATTCTAACCTTCCAGAGCAATCATGAGGATGAAATGAGGAAGCGTGTGCAGAGCCCTTTGCCCTGGTGCTGGCTTACAGACGTGCTCACTACAGGATAGTGGGATTCTGGAGTGCCTGGGGGGGTCAGTCACTTGAGTGTCTGACCCTTGATTTCAGCTAAGGCCATGATCTCAGGGTTGTGAGATCAAGCTCCCACATCAGGCTTTGCACTGGGCATAGAGCCTACTTAAGATTCTCTCTCTCCCTCTGCCTCTGGCCCTTCCCCACAATTTCCTCCTTCCTTCCCCAAAAAGTATAGTGGGATTCTTATCACAATTTAACACATAAAAGTTAGGGATTATTCACACTAGTGTAATGTTATAAGTGTTGCAATAGAGCAGCAAGCTATAGCCCACAGGCCAAATTCAGTTTATTGTCACACAAGCACTCATTCCTCTCTGTGTCATCTAGGGCTGTTCTTCCATTACAGCTGAAGAGATGACTAGTTTTAGCAGACAACCTCATGACCCACAGAGTCAAAACTACTTACTACCTGGCTCTTTATCTGACTCCTGTGATAGAGGAAGGGCTCCTAACCCAGGCTTGAGGAAGAAAAATGCAGAAAAAAGGCTTCCAAGAGAAGGAATTTCCTGAATTGAGTCAAGATAGACAAAAAAAAAAAAAAAAAAAAAAAAAAAAAAAGCAGCATGAGGAGGTCCCAGGCTGAAGTCACAGCACGTGCAAAGGTCTGGAGTCCCAATAGTACGGGGAGCTATAGCCAGTGCATTTAATCAGAGAACAGAGTGAGTTGTAGCAAGAAAAGGATAAGAGATTGAGAGAGAAACAAGGTCACAGTTGAGATGGTGTCTCTCATGCTCTGGGGACACCAGAATTGCAGGGCTGCTCTGGAGTCAGCTGAAGGCTCCAGCATTTCTCCAGGGCTGGGGAAGCCCCCTGACCAGGGTCTCGAAAGCACCTCTGGAGGCCTGGTCTGGTGCCTCTGCCATCAGGTGACACTTGCCTGGGGGACCCCAGAGTCTTGTCTGCCCAAAGGACCTCTCCTTCCTTGCATACTCCTCATCCCACCCCAGCTAGATGAGTGAGTTCCCTGAGACCTCTCAGGCCTTGGGGTCAGGAGCTTTCTCTGAGGTCAACACAGGTCCGATCTTGTGAGTGCTATGTTTAATTATAAAACTAGTATATGCTCACCATACTAGACCACCAGTGTGACGTTGAGGCATCTGTCCTGTCATTTTAAGTCTTAAAATGTAGTTGAGGGGATCCCTGGGTGGCTCAGCAGTTTAGCTCCTGCCTTCAGCCCAGGGCGTGATCCTGGAGTCCCAGGATCGAGTCCCATGTCAGGCTCCTTGCATGGAGCCTGCTTCTCCCTCTGCCTGTGTCTCTGCCTGTCTCTCTGTATGTCTCTCATGAATAAATAAATAAAATCTTTAAAATAAAATGTAGTTGAGATTACGATTATATATACATAGTTTCTTTTCCTGTTACATATTTCATGTGGTCATTTTCCCAAAGCCATTAAACATCTTCATAAAAATGATATTTTTTTTTCAAAGAATGATGACTTTATGGCTTTTGTTAAAATGGTGTGTTCTCACTACAAGCGATTCTGAGAATACAGGAAAGTACATGAAGAAAGTAAAAAATAAAATAGAAGTGTCAGCACTGAGATGGTGCCTGCTCAAATGTATTCACTTTGAGAAAATTCACTGACCTGTGCACAGGTCACAGGTTTGAGTGGTTTGAGTACTTTTCTGGATGTGTGTTCTTCAATTTAAAGAAGCTAAAACAAATCTTATCCAACCCCCATCCCCCGCGAACAATCATGTTTCATTATTTGGTGAACATAAGGCATCTATCTGTGTCTTATGGGTATTGCATTAGACACTGTTCTCCAAAGAAACAGAACCAATAGGATGTATATATACATGTACACAAACAGAGCAGGGGGAGGGAGGGAGGGAGGGAAGGAGGAAGGGAAGAGGAGAGAGAGAGAGGGAGGGAGAGAAAGAGAGAGATGTTGAGAAACAGAGAAAGAGAGAGAGATTGAAATTTATTTTAAGGAATTGGCTCACATGATTATGGGTACCACCAAGTCCCAAATCTGCATGGCAGGCTGTTAGGCTAGAGACTCAAGGAAGAACCAGTGTTGTAGTTTGAGTCACAAAAGCAGTCTATTATCAAAATTCTCTCTTCTTCTGGGGAGGTCAGTCTTTTCCTATTAAGGTCTTCAACTGATTAGATGAGGCCCACCCATAAAACCGAGGGTAATCTGCTTTACTCAAAGTCTACTGATTTAAATATTAATTTCATCTTAAAAAATACCTTCACAGCACCATCTAGAATAATGTTTAGCCAAATATCTAGGTGCCATGGCCTAGCCAAGTTTACACACACAATTGACCATCACAGGCATTTACATGGGTAGAGAGCAATAAGGATGGAGACGTGCCTGGGTGACAAAGGATAGACAGAAATAAATTCTTGTGTCAACGTGACTTCACAGCTGCCATTATTTCATAGAATGGTGATTTACTTACCATTTCTTGTTGTTGGGTGCTTTGTTTAATTCCTGTATCTTGCTCATCAATCACAATAACATAGGTACCTTCACCGCCTGTACGTGCCCAGCTCAGCAGCACCTGGGTGCTATGGGTGCAGGGTCGGCTTCCTCCCAGCCCTGCCTGCAAGGAGTCCTAAGTCTGGCACACACTTGACTGTGTCTGGCTTTGTGGTTTCAGGTCGGAAGAGCCCTCTCCCCAGTGGTTAAAGGAGCTAAAATCCAAGAAGAGACAAAGCCTGTATGAGAACCAAGCTTGAGCAGGTATGAGGGGAGGGCATGGTGGAGAACCTGGGGAGAGCCTGCAGTCCAAGGAGTGGAGATCCTGGACTGGGAGTCAAAGGGTTAGAGTCTCGAGGTGTTGCACTCTAGGAGAGAGAAGAGAAAATGGGTGCAAGTGTCCTGGGTTCCTCTAAAGGGAGCAGTGAGGATCTGTTTTCTCTTAGGGGAAAAAAACCCATGTGGACAGCCTGGTTGAGGAGCCAGATAACCTAGGCTCTGGGCTCACGCACTTCTCTCTGCATCTCAAAACCCTTTTATAAAGTGGAAAGGCAGGACATCAGAGGTTAGCTTAATCTGAAATGTCTCCAGTTTTTACCTTCATATACCACCGGTATAATTAAAAATTATTTTGAACAAAAAAGTTTTAAAAAGTGAGATTATTAAATATGCCCTGGTGTAGGTCCCACATGACTTCACATCTCGAACTTCAGGCTCTCAGTAAAATGGGGTAACAGCGCCCATGTCACCGAGTGGTCCCCAGAGCTCACTGAGGATGCACTAAAGTGCTGGTGGTCAGTCCTAGGTGTAAGAGCACTCGCTTCCTGCTCCGTAAAAAGTTGGCTCTGATGTGAGTAGCACAGGAAACCCACCAGCGCATTACCCAGAAAACACTGACAACAAAGCGTTTTCAGGTCCTCCTTAGTGGCAAAACCTGACCTGCATGGATGTCTGTCCTTTACACTGCAGGTATATTATGGGGGTGTTACATATTATGTATGTATATGGGTCACATAATGTATATTTATGCATATATGCGTGTATATATGTGTATATAATAACCTCTCCCCCACCCACCCAATTTCTAAATCCCAAGTAAATCTGCACTCAAGGGTTTGGGATAAGGAATCTGACCCTGTGTTTATTTTGTGTTTAGCGCTATACATGTAATATTTCAGTTAACCTTCCAGCAGTACACCTGAGGAAACAGGCTGGAGTCCTAACCTGACCTTCAACCTCATGTTTATTCAACTTAATCTGGCCACCTGCCCACTGTCCTCATCCCACTCCTAAAAATAAAAAAAATAAAAAAATAAAAAAAAGGAAAGAAAGAAAGAAGAAAGAGAAAGAAGGAAATAAAGAAAAAGGGACACCTGGATGGCACAATGGTTGAGCATTGCACAGGGAGCCTGCTTCTCCCTCTGCCTGTGTCTCTGCCTCTCTCTGTGTGTCTCTCATGAATAAATAAACAAAAATCTTTTTAAATTCTTTTAAAAAAGAAAGAAAAAAAAAGTCATCTTTCCTGGCCTGTGGCTTGTGGGGATGGCCATCTTGGAGAATACCAGAAAAGGTTTAAAGGCTTGATGGCAGAGACACATAGGGTCACATGTTCCCCTTGCTGACACCAGGACTGTCCCTTCCTCTCCAGACAGGGGACACTGCCACGTCTAATGAACAGAAGCCTTAACTGTCGGAACCCGAAGATGAGGCCACGCTGATGTCATTCCTTCCTGCACATGGTTACCTACCTGGGCCCTTCCAGTTGGGTGGAGAACACTATCCAGCACCTCCTGCCCCTCTGCAGACTCTCCCCGGATCAGGGCGGGAAGACCCACCCTCCTCAAGCACTTGCACGTCTCCCCAGACAGCACTTCAAGCTGAGAACAAAGCCAGGCTGCCCAGAATTGTCCATGCTGGTGGTTTTGTGTTTTATGTAAAACTGTGTGTTTCTACCTACTTTAGACATCACTCCAGGAACATCAGTTCGAGGCTGGACCATCTCCCTGGGTTCCGGAAAACACCTGTATTGTGAAAGCACCTCTTTCTCCAGGGCAAGTCTCTTTCAAAAGCATATTTCCAAGGAAGAAGAAACTCTGTTTCCTGCTGTAATTGTGGTCCAGGGCAGCGTTATTGGGTTGGGTTTTGATTGCTCTTTTGGTGAGTTCCATCTCCCTCCCTCTCAAAGAATCAGCAGTTCCAATTTTTTTTAAACGTACCACCCTCATTTCAAGTGTATTTACCCTTACAATGGGGCTGTGTGCATAGTTGACTTGTTCATTATCTATCACTTTTATTTGCTTTAGAAGGCGTTAAAGCAATAATTCAGCCAATTTTCTTTGAAATTTGATATGTATATATGTTTTTTACGTTAAAGAGCAGAAGGAAAGATGTATGAATAATTTGCTTGAAGTATCCGATCATCTCAGGTTATCTTACCCCATCCATGCTTTTAACAAAAACTCCAATTGTCATCTTTGTGTGTATATATGTTTTTTCTTGGTTTCTTTTCATTTGAGCTCTGGTTTCTGTGGAGTGACCTTTGTCCCTTGGCCTCAAGGGTTCATAAACTGCAGCCCAAATGTGGTGCCTTTTCCACTCAAACATCAGACCCTCCCTGAGAATTTTTTTCTCCAGTCTTTTTTGAACACCACCCGAGTTGCCAGCATGGAAGAGCCATTCCAAATTGGAACAAATGGATGAATGGGGGGTTCTTCTGCTTCTTCTCACCTCTTCCTTCTACCACTTCCCCACCCCACCCCCTGCCAACCCCACCCAATTGAGTGCTCCCTCGAGGTCCAAATGTAGGAAGGGAGGTCTTACTGAAATCCTTCTCTGGACAGAAGTACTGGATGCTAGGTGACAAAGTGTAGGATTTGCCTTGCCTCTTTTCTTTCTTGCTAACTCTAAGCTCATTCCCAGGAATATCTAAGACCTCTGGGGGTTGTAGGCACTCTCTACATGGTCTTTCTTTTTGGAAATCCTCAACACCAGCCTCCTCCACCTGTGAAACCCAAGGATCCAGCAAACACCCCAGATATTCTTGACTGGCCACCTGCCATGCCTGGAGTTGCCATAAACTTTGTGCCAACCTTCTCTGGGAGATGCCCATTGCCGAGAAAGATGCTTGGGCAGTTCATTGGACCCCCAGTGACTGCTGAGGGGCCCCCGGGCTGAGTTTCCTAAGGCTAGATATGGAAGGGATGGGCCTCATGCATACCCACCCAGTGACTTCCCAAGACATGAAAATCTTTCTTGATAAATCCATTATTTGCAAATGGTGTCAAAACATCCCTTCCTTCTCCCTGGCCATGTCTTCAGGAGTCTCCATTTGTCTCCCCATCTCTTCTTCCTCCCTTATCACCTTTTACCATCTCTTCCTTCTCTTGGGAGTGGGGGTCAGGTGTACAGGTCAATCCTGTTTCTCCAGGTTCAGCTGAAGCCCCGCCCCCTTCCCTGTCAGGTTAGCTGAACTTTGGCTACCGATGGGCGGTTGTGCGGTTGTAGATCCTGTCACCCACCCAGCTTTTTCCATTTGGAAGCCTCATGCATCTGTGTCTAGAGATTTGGCCTACTTGATAATAGTTTGTGTTCTTTTTGTTCTCCGAGTTAGTGGTCAGTCAGTTCTCTGTGGCCTTTGGGTGGAGATACGATTCCTCTAAGAACTGCATCTTTGGGTGATTTGTCTTTTCTTTCCTTCTCCTTCTTAAGTAGGAGCACAGGGCTTGAACTCACAACCCTGAGATCAAGACCTGAGCTAAGATCAAGAGTCAAATGCCTGACTGAGCCCACCCAGGTGTCCGTAGATCTGGTTAATGTTTTAAAACAATTTTCATGCAATGGCTTTCCAGGTCAATAAGTCCCCTTTAAAGGCACTCATGCTCTGACCCTGACTCTTTCTGTCTGTCTTTCCTTCAGGTGGGAACGGCCCCTTGGTACCATCCTGGTCAGTAGAAATTGACCTGCTGTATTCAATGAGATTATAGATACTCACCATGCAGAACTCTCCAATCCTTAATTAGATGTGTCTTAGCCCAAATACACTCAACACGAAAGAGCACTTGAACATGAGATTAACCTGGAGATCTTTTGCCTAACCTCCCACACCTTGATTGGAAAAAATATCCTTTAATTCCTTGGTGATTAGGACATTCAAAGTCCACCCCCTTGGGATTGAGGAGAGCAGCCTCACCTCTTCCTGCAGAGCAGACATCACAGTAGGTCAGGAGCCACCCTCTTCACACAGGGTCCCCTTGACCTCTGGGTCCCACTACGCTCAGTGCAAGGAAGTTAGAAGTGACTGGTGCTTGGAACTTCTGCAGATGACTGGGCAAGCACATCATTGGTTTTCCCCTCTTCCTAAGCTGAGTGAACTCTTTGGCATTAAGCGAGTGGTTATATGCTGGTTTCTTGAGTTTGCCTGGAGCCTCTTTTTAAACTAACTTAATATGCCTTAATCGTTTGTATGCAATCAAATCACCTCCCTCATCCAGGCACCTTCCTGGGGGTCTTTGGCTCTCCTTAAATGAGAGTCTTACATGGAATGCAAATCCCTATGTATGCACAATCTGTCTGTCTACAGACACACAAACACGCACGCACACACACAGACACAGACACACACACACACACACACACACACACACCCTTTGCACATCAGCATTTTGACAGCTGGTCTTTTGATAAGTCTGTATCTTTTTCCCCCACCATAGATCCCCTTCTTCATGATCCTGATGAAATCAGGATCATCAGGAGCCTGATGAAACAGAGACCTTTAGCCTATGAAATCCCATGGCAAGGCCTCAAAAATCAGTGTTGTGGAGAATTCCTTGGTGCCACCAGAGAAATTCTGGCAAAACTGAAGCTTCGCATTGTTTCAGGTTGGGGGTTTTGAGTGACATTGACCTGACAGCCTCAGGTTACCGAGGATTCGGGAAAAGGACCATTAGATGGGAAGTTTTCCAGGGGACAAGCCAAGTCCTATGCTTTCAGACAAATGTATTTGCCTCTGTGTGTGCAGGAAAGTGAGGCCAGCTCTAGGTATTGCTAAGGAGAGAGCATAACAATAGGCACAGGCCAGGGATCCCAGAGCTTAGAGGCTGTGCAGCAGAGTGGGGGAAACCATCAGCATGCTCTCCCCAACGAACAGCTCAGCTGCTTGCACCTGGTGCTGGTGGCTGTCTTGTCCATTTACACTTGCACATTTTTCATCATGATGCCCCCAGACTGCCCCAGGAGCCAGGCATAATCACAAAGCTGAAAATCCACAGGCACATGGTCAGATCACCTCCAAAACTAAATGTTTTGGCAATGGTGACTTGGGCCTCTGTGGAAGACAATGTCCCAAGGAGAACGTTGTCAAGCCTGCCCCTCCCTCACCAGTTTGTTTCTCTCCCTCAGTCCCTGTGGTTTTCCCCCTGCCCCACAGTCTCAGTCGCCTCCCTTAGTACAGGAAGTGAGGTTACTTAGCCCTTTGTGTAACTAGCGTTTCAAGGTGAGCCCGAGGGGAGATGTAGAGGCAGGAGAAAAGCTCTGTCCAATGGGAGACACCCTCCCCGCTAATTTACGCCATGGCAAGTCACTACAGTAATGGAGAAACCTCCTACAGCCTCAATTGTGCCTTTCTTCCTCTACCACATGTTAAAACGTGGAAGCAAAACCCCCATGGCATCATGATTCTACGGGGTAAGAGGGACAGTGTTGACAAGGAGAGGACCACCTGAAGCAGGCAGGACCCACTCCACATCTGGAAGGGAATCCTCCTGGGGCTATAGCCACCTAGGGAGCCGTGGATCTGGGCTCTGCTGAGAAGCTGCTACTAGTCAACCCTGTTGGGATTTGGGGCAAACTGATGTTCTGGAAACGCAGAGCCACTTAGAAAGCCAGTCGGCTGGAGTGAGCTGGGTCTTTGCCAGTCTCTCTCCTTTGGCTCCCACCACCCCACCCCTCTAGAATTTACTTTCTTTTGTTTGGATTGGTTCCTGCAGGAAGGGGTGCAGAAATCTGTCCTAGAAAGTCAGCCTGAGGTTCCTGGCAAGTTAACCCTGAAAATCAATCAGTCTCTCCCGTACCCCCAAATCTCCTTAAATAGTCCCCCTCTAACCTGGTGCCCTAAGATCTCCCTCCATGAATCAGACTGGACCTTTGATTTTTTTTGACAATCTCCAGTGGTGTCACACCTGCAAAACAAACAAACAAAAAATCATGCCGTTGTCTAAGGAACAATTTGAGCTTTTTTACTGGTCTCATTCCACATAGCCTTATAGATCCTGTAAATAGGGGGCTCGCAAAAGTAATATATTGTGTTATGGGAGATATTTTGTACTGTGTCGTTTCCTAAGTCATACCAATATCCTAGAAGTGATGCACTTCCCAGATGATTCTGATCCTCAAAACACTTTGTAAATTGGGGGGAGTGGAAATACATATAAATATACTATATATTTTCCTAGCCTTTCTTCTGGGTCCCTTCCTGAGATATTTGAATCATGGTAGAAAAGAAATTCGAGTCCTGTGTGTAGGGAAGTTACACCTGCTGGCGTTCTTGCAATTGCCTTATGAATTCACAAGCTCTAGGGGGTTCTGAACAGAAGGTGGACGACAGGCACTTTATCCAATCCCTGAAAGAATCTCTAATCACGTGACTGAGAATTCATCGAGAAAAACCTATATTTTTAATGTTAAAACAAATGGGGCTTCCTGGACCTCACAGAGTATTGGCTATCTACAAGTGCTTTTATATTTTGTAACTGTAAAGAGGTTTCATACGCACAGAACAGTCGGGAATCTGGTCAACTGCCGTCAAACAGGATGACCTTTGCATGTACAAAGACGTTGCATTCAGGCCATGAAAAATAGCAAATAAAGCTTCGATGCAAGTTGCACTGGAGAACTTGGTGTGTCAGTGTGTGGATGAATGGGCTCTCCCATGCATGCACGCCCGTCACCAGCTGAGTCGGTCTGTTGTCTGTGCTGAGCTGGGGGCCACGCGGCAGGAAGCCGGGAGCTGGGGTCCCGGGAGAGGGGACCCATAGAGACAAAGCAGGATTTCCATTCAACGTGGGCTTGAATCCTCGCCCTGCCGCCTCCCGGCTGTGGGATATCGCTGAGCATTGGAGCTCCAAAATGGGGGTGGTGATAGTGATGTTAGCAAGATTTAAGGCACTAGTTCTCAGCTAGGTGGATTGTGCCCCGCTTGCCACCCCATGACATCTGGCCATGACGGAAGACATGTTTGGTTATTACAGAGAGGGAAGGAAGATGCTACTGGCATCTAATGGGTAGAGACCAAGGATGCTGCTCAATATCCCACAGTGCACAGAACGGCTTCCCCACCACCAAGAGTTAACCGGCCTCAGATGGCAATAGTGCTGATCTGAGAACTCTAGACTAAGGAAACATGGCAATGCAAAGGTCCTGGGGACACAATAGGTCCTCAGGATCCTAAAGGATCTGATGGAAGGGAGTCACACCACCTCTTTCTTCCCCCATAAGATCCCTAGCATGTGGTGGCCGCGTCCCAAGTAATGGGGTCGTATCCAACGCTGTTCGTGGTCACCAGCTGGAGGTTGTCCATTGGTTTGAACCGTCAATAGCGGGCCAGATCCTCAGTGAATGGAAGCAGGCGCTTTGTTACATGATCTCTCCATGGTTGTCCATGTACAGGTGTTGCTCTGACCTCCAGCGACTCACCCAGGGTCACACAGGTCCACCTGCTTTCAGAGGCCAGCAGCCACACACAGTGTCCCACCGCCATCTCCAGGGGTGCTGGGTAACCGGGTTTTAGGCTGACTGGAGGATTTTAGCCAAAAATAATAAAACCAAGTCCTGTTTCGTAACCATTCACTCCTTGGCCCTCTCTTCATTTTAGCCTTCCAATAATATTTAATTATAATTTAAAAATGCATGGGCCTAGGTTTTTGGTTTGGGTTTGTTTTTTGGTTTCTGTGTGTTTAGGTTTGTTTGGTTTTTTTGAGGGGGGATCATAGATAAGGTGACTGTCATGATCACTTTTATTTCTATTGAGGCTAAGATCTGGTGCCTGCGGCAGGCCACCCCCTCCTCCTTCTCCCTGCTGTGTGACTTTGGGTAAGTGACCTCACCTCTCTGAAGTCAATTTCTGAGCCACTCATAAAAGTGGGGGATCACAATTCATTCCCTAAAGAGGGCTGTGTGGGGCAGCCCGGGTGGCTCAGCTGTTTAGCGCCGCCTTCAGCCCAGGGCGTGATCCTGGAGACTCGGGATCGAGTCCCACATTGGGCTCCCTGCATGGAGCCTGCTTTTCCCTCTGCCTGTGTCTCTGCCTCTCTCTCTGTGTGTCTCTCATGAATAAATAAAATAAAAATCTTAAAAATAAATAAATAAAAATCTTAAAAAAAATAAAGAGGGCTGAGTGAGGGTGAAATAATGTTCATGAAGCTGGCACAGTGCCTTGCACACAGTGGGTCTTCAATAAATGGTAGTGTGAGTTGCGTATGCCTTCTACATAAAGAAAATAAATCTTTGTTGGGTCTGTTAGCACATCCCATGGAAACCCAATTTGGGGGTTATATTTAGGGTGATCTGACTTAAAATTTAGGTCATACAGCACATAGGAAAACAGTGATCTGGGGCCCCTCGATTTAAGAGCTGGTGTCACCCAAATAGGAAGGTGATGGCTCTAGAAAGCCAAAGAAAGGGAGTTGGGGGGCACTGAAGAGCTCACACCCTGATGCTCCCCTGCCCCCGGGTGCTATCAGGCTTCCCACAAAGCTGATGAGGTCTGTCTGCCCCCGGAAGCCATCAGGGGCCAAGGCGGAGCACACGGCACTGGGGCCTCCCTGGACCTGCTATTGGAGTGCAGTGGCCTGAGCAGAATCGGGTGGACAGGGCGCTGCCTCAGCAGGCCGGGATGTGCTGGGCTGTCGAAAAGCGCCCATAAATAGGACACCCCGAGCAAAGGTGGACTGAGTCTGCAGCCGGTGCTGGCCCCTCTCTTCTTCCTGAGACTACAGCAGCAGGTCCATTCTGGGACGGGCAGGGGCAGGGAGGCGAGAGCTACCCCAGCCGGTCCAGACCTTTGGGAATCTCCGAGGGGCAGGCACGGCTGGCCCCTGCACAAACCGGGGATTCACCCAAGGCCTGGAGCCAAGAGGGAGGACCTGATACAGCTGCCAAGCCCAACTGGTGTCAGAGGGCGGTGGCCAGGGCTGAGCCCCTGGGCATGTGCTTTGGGGAGGGGGGAGCCTAAAGACCAAGCACGGCTGAGGAAGGGGCATGAGCAAATCTGGGGGGGGGGGGGGAACTGCCAAGGATGCTGAGTGTCTCCATGAGCCGGACCAGGCCGTATGTCCTGCTGAGGCCGGGTGTAGGCAGGATGGGCAACCTGAGGGCTTTGCATCACTAGGCCTGTGGCCAGAGCATATGGGCCATGCAGCTGTGCCTGCCAGCAGCGGGAACGCCGGGCCATGGTGGGGAGCAGCGGCTGTGGGGTGGCGATGTGTGTGCCTTGTGGACCACCGTGGATGTCTGAAGTGGGCATGGGGTGTGTGTGTGTGTGTGTGTGAGAGAGAGAGAAAGAGAAAGAGGGGGAGGCTGTTGTGTTCAGTGGGTGGGATGTGACTGTGTACAAGGATCACAGGAGCTTGAGTGTGTGCACGTGCATCCGTGTGCGTGTGCTGATAAACTGGAGAACAGTCCCGTGTGTCTGTGTTTCACAGGGATCATGAGGATCCTCCCATGATGACCTCATTGTGACTATCTTGGGGCTGTGTTGTGTGTCATGGTCCCCACAGGGATGAAGGGGAACTGTCTCTCTGTGTCTGTGTCTCTTTAAGTGGCTGGTACACAGTAGGAGATCCATAAAGGCATGTGGAATGAGTAACTGAATGTATGGAAACTGGGCTGCAGCAGGTGTCCCAGCACCCAGTCCCACATCCTGCATTCTCTAGACGTCTGTCTGTCCATCTCTCACCAGTCTGTGGTCTCCCGCTCATCCCGGTCACCCAGCACCAGGCCAGGCACCGAGCAGGTGCTCGTGGAATCTCTGGTGGACAAAAGATAATAGCTCAGAGGTGGGAGAGATCCCTGCAGAGAGGGACCTCCGAAGCCCACCCTCTGGCCAGGGTCCAGAGCTGGTGTGTCCACACAGAGCTTGAAGAACCCTGTTTGGGAAGCAGTTGAGTGTAGGAGGAGGGCACATGCTTTGGAGCCAGGCCCAATCCTGGCCGCTCCCTCACTGCGTGCCTTGGGGAAGTGGCTTCACCTCACTGGGCCTCAGAGTTTCCCCCTAAAAAACAGGGATCCTGATCCTATGTCCCAGTCCTTGTGGCCCATGACAGGTGCTTGGTGGATGTTGAATGACTGAATGACCGAATGCAGTGAGCGATAACCACGTCCCATAGGCAGCAAGGCTCTGTAGCTCATCCTTGACTTCAATGACATCGACACCTGGTTTGGCCCGGGTGGACCTGGTGACTTGTTTTCCTTTGGTAGAAGCCAGAGGTGTTCCTGGGGAGATGGCTGAACAGCACGGAGCTCCGGAGCAGGCTGCAGCTGGCAAGAGCCATGGAGGCCTAGGGGGCAGCTACAAGGTACGGGGCAGGGAGGGGTCCCGGGGGCTGAAGGCCTGGGGCCAGCTTCCCCTGCCAGGCAGCCCCCCTCCAGAAAGGAGCAGCGGCCCTTCTGGCCATCGGGGGCCAGGAAAGACACCTCACTCACCACGATTTTACTGCATCTTCTCTCTTTTGTGTCCTCACCTGCAGAATAGAACTGGTCACACAAACGCAGCCCGTCTCAGTGGGGCACAGAGGCCAGGGGGTTTCAGGAGACATGGTGCTGACCCTCCTGCCTGACCTCAGTCCACTTCTCTGGCTTCTCTGAGCCTCACCAGCCCCATCTGGAAAATGGGAACAGTGCTCACTGTCTCAGGCCCCAGAGCTGGTGCTAAGGAGGATTCCAACAGCTGGGATTTGTTGGCTCTTCCCTCTCTGAGCTGCCCTTGGGGGCTTTAATCTGAGAGAAGGTCTGAGGACGGATTGACTGAAGGGATTACTGTGGGCAGGAGCATTTCTGTGGACGTGCTGATGGCATTAAGGAGAGTGAAAGAGAAGCAGAGGCCTGCCTGGCCCTGGGCCTGATTGGTGGGAGCACAGGGTTGGTCTAGGGCCTTCTAAAGGCCTTTGCAAAGCCCCAGGGGGAGCTGCCCGCTAAGAAGGTGGATGCCACTGCCAGTCCTTCCCGGTTCCCCTGGCAACTGTGGGCCTTGCCCTGTGCACACCATGGGGAGAAAAGAGCCAGCTGACTTAATCCTGGTGCCTCCACCTAATTTGCTGTGCAGCCCGGGACAAGTGGCTTAGGCTTTCTGAGCTTTCTATAAAATGACCAGAACAGATATACCCCAGGGACCTTCTACAAAGACAGTTTGTGCTTCTAGGTGGAGAAGAGAGGCAAAGCCTTTCTCTTCCTTTTATTTTTTAAAAATTTTATATTTATTCATGAGAGACAGAGAGAGAGAGGCAGAGACACAGGCAGAGGGAGAAGCAGGCTCCCTGTGGGGACTCGATGTGGGACTCGATCCCGGACCCCGGGAGCCACCCAGGCGCCCCAGCCCTCCTCCTCCGTGGCAGCCTCTTCCTCTCTGGGCGTGGGTCAGGTGAAGGTCAACCCAGAGGCTGCAAACTGGTGTTACCCTCTGTCAGGCACACGGAAATTTCACATTAAGGGAAATATAGATTTCTGGCCTCTCTTGAAAAGTTTAACACGGGGCCCACGTTCCCTCCTGGCCATCAGCGGCTTCATTTCCCTCCCGTGGGTCGCTTCGCTCCTCAGCTCCGCCCGGGTACCTGCCAGGTACTTGCAATCCCTGGTTGGACGCTCCTGGAGGCGATCCCCTCCGTGGCCACGAGGGGGCAGTGCAAGCCCGAGGCCGAGGCTGGCTGTGGCCGTGCGGGTGCCTGCCGGCGCCCCAAGGAGGACTGCGCGGGCGGTGGGGGCTGGGGCGGGGGCGGGGGCGGGGGCTGGGAGCGCGACCCCGACCCCCGTGGGATGCTCAGGACGCGGCCCTTTCAGGTGATCGTGTACGAAATGGAGAACTTCCAGGGCAAGCGGTGCGAGCTCTCGGCTGAGTGCCCCAACCTGACAGAGAGCCTGCTGGAGAAGGTGGGCTCCATCCAGGTGGAGTCCGGGCCGTGAGTACCTGGGCCCCCAGCCCCCTCCTCACAGCCCTGAGCTTTCTGAGAATCAGGAGGTCCCCGTCCCGGTTCTGGATCTGCAGTGGGGCCTTAAGCAACTCCCTTCCCACCTCTGGCCTCAGTTTTCCCATCTGTCAAATGGGAATAACAGTGGCATGCGCTTCAGATGGAGTCTTTGCGAAGATGAATAGAAAGATGCACATAAATAATAGCAATATAACAATAACGAGGAAGAGGACGAGGGAGAGGAACTGTCCTCGGATTACCTACTATGTGCCGGACATCGTACTAAGGCCTTTCCTGAGGCTACACAGGGGCTGCTGCGCATAAAATAGACTCTTCATACTGTCTCCCAGGATGATTTTCTGGCTCAGAGTCTCAGCTTCCCGTATGTTCTAGGAGCTCCTTGAATACTTGGACCAGGGATCCGTGGTAGGGTTGGAGGGAGGGTTCAAGGCCAAAGGTCAGCAGCTTGGAGGCCCTCCCCTCACTAGACGCGGGTCCTCCCTCAGAAGCAGCGGTGGCGGTGGCGGTGGCGACCCGGGCCTGTTGCCTCCCACAGGTGGCTGGCGTTCGAGCGCAGAGCCTTCCGCGGGGAGCAGTTTGTCCTGGAGAAGGGCGATTACCCTCGCTGGGATGCCTGGTCCAACAGCCACCACAGTGACAGCCTCCTGTCCCTCCGGCCTCTGCACATCGTAAGTACCGCCCCTGGGGCTCCGGGGAGCTCCGAGAAGCAGGACATGCTGGGAGCTGGCGGGCCAGGGTCCCTGCCTCCGTCATCTCTGACCTAAATGATCGCATGCGACCGGAGGCAGGTGGCTCTGGAATTGTCACTGGGCTGGGGATTGGGACAGCAGGATGCACATCTTGACCTCGCCAGCATGGCACTGACACTTCCCTGGGGAGCCCTGTGTAAATCAGGAGCCTCGTTACCCGGTCTCGGCTCAGTATCCCACAGTGACACTTTCAAATGTCGCTCTGCTGCCCCACCGGCTTGCCCCTCGCTCGGGGCTGCCCCAGCCCTTCCTCCTTGTCACAACACCTGCTGTGTGCTTGCAGGACGGCAGGAGGAAAGTTAAGACCATGTCAGAACCTGGCTTAGTAAGGAGGGACTCCTCCTACGTTACTCATGTTTATCTCCTTCCCGCCTCTCGGTGCCTCGGTTTCCCGATCTGCTAAATGGTGGAGTTTCCCAAGAGCTGATAAGGGCCCCTGGTGGTTTCCTGGCTCCTGGGGCCCTAAGATTCCTAAGGACCCACCCTAGCGCTGTCCCTCCCGCAGGCCTCTGGGGACTGCCCTCCCTGGGGCCGTGGGCTTGGGGGTGGGTGTGACCCCGTGGCCCTGGAGCCTCCCGGCACCTCAGCGCCCCTGCTCCGAGCCTGGGAGCAGCTGGCCCACCCCGTGATCACCCCACCCCCCCAGGATGGCCCAGATCACAAGCTGCACCTGTTCGAGAACCCAGCCTTCAGCGGCCGCAAGATGGAGATAGTGGACGACGACGTGCCCAGCCTCTGGGCTCACGGCTTCCAGGACCGCGTGGCGAGCATCCGGGCCGTCAACGGGACGTAAGGGACCCAGCCCCCACTCCTGCCCCTGCGCCGGCCTCGCGCCCCAGATACAATCTCCATTCACTGTGCTTGCTGCCCGGCGGCCGCCCCCTGCTCCTGCAGGCCTCGAGGCCCTGGGCGCAAGGCGGCTGCCCCGAGCAACCCTGGCTCACAGCCCCACTCCAGAGCCCCGGGCTGCAAATGCCTAACTGCTCACACTCCTGTCCCGTTGGATTTCCAGCAAGCTTTGACTTGTAGGAGGTTTTATCTTTATTTTCTTTTTTAAAGGCTTTATTGATTTATTCATGAGAGACACACAGAGACAGGCAGAGGGAGAGGCAAAGACACAGGCAGAGGGAGAAGCAGGCTCCGCAAGAGAAGCCTGATGTGGGACTCGATCCCAGGATCCTGGGATCATGGCCTGAGCCAAAGGTGGACGCTCAACGCTGAGCCACCCAGGCGTCCCTTATCTTTATTTTTTAATCAAGTGAATCTGTTCCTCCTACTTGTCCCTGTCTAAATATTTGCTCCTTTTTGAAACATCCCCAGACCCTTGAACTAATTCTCAGGGTTGGTTTTTTTTTTCTTTTCATAATCTTGGTCCTTACTAAGGTAAGAAGTGACATAGTGATTCTCTAGGTATGGCCTGACTAGCACATAGGAGAGTACATAGTGCATCACCTCCTTCCTTCTAGGCTTACTAGCTCTGTTAATGCAACCTTAAGATCGCCTTCCCTTTGTCAGTGACTGCATCTCACCCTATGGGCTTGAGGTCTGGGCTTGAGCCTTGAAAGGTGCCGCCTCTCCCTGATAATAATTTATTCAACAACTTTTTACTGAGCATTTCCATGTGCAGCATATGGGGCAACAAGAATTACACAGCCTCTGCCCTCAAGAATCTTAGTCTGCTAGGGAGACACACAAGGACACAGGTATCCACAATTGACAGGAATCCACAATTCACTGAGACCAGGATTGTGATGGGGGACACACAGGTCACACGGGAGCTCTGGGAGTCCCCACCGGGGAATGCCAACTCGCTTCTGCCTGGGGGAGTCAGTCAGAATCTGAATCCCCCAGATTCAGTCCTGGGGGGAGGAGACACACAAACAAGGATGTAAAGAATATGAATGAAAGGGGAGAGGGACACCGGGCAGGACGGGATGTGTGACGGCTCAGAGACACTCCACTTCAAGGAAGGTAGAGCAAGCGAGGTTAGAGCATGGGGTGTGAAGAAAGAAGGTTGAGGGACCAGGCTGGAGACAGTTAGTGAAGGAGCAGCGTAGGGAGTTTGAATTCTCCCGAGGGCCCTGGGGAGCCCGGGAGGAATTCAGGCAGGCGGAGAGGGTGGTCCCATGCCGGCTTTAAGAGGCTCGGTGGGGCTGGAGGCGGGGGGCGTCCGTCCTCACCCCGACCTTGGTCCCCGGCAGGTGGGTCGGCTATGAGTTCCCGGGCTACCGCGGGCGCCAGTACGTGTTCGAGCGGGGCGAGTACCGCCACTGGAACGAGTGGGACGCTAACCAGCCGCAGCTGCAGTCCGTGCGCCGCATCCGGGACCAGAAGTGGCACAAGCGGGGCTGCTTCCTCAGCAGCTGAAGGGCACCCAGGCCCCAGTGGCCCAGACCCGCCCTGGGGGGCAGCAGAGGCAAGAAGAGGAGGCTCCAGGGCCAGGGTGATGGTGTGCTTGTCCCCCCTTCCCCGGAATCTGCTCAATAAAGCCTGGGGCCGGTCCCCCACCTGCCATGTTCCTCTGTGTCACTTCTTGAGGGGGCTGGCGCCTTAGGGCTCTGGGAACCCCCCAAGGGAGGCTGTGAGCCAGGCTCACACCCTAGGCTCTAGTTGTTTTAGGCAGAGTCACATGCACATCTTGCACTGATTTTGTGTTTGTTTTCCTCTCTGTGTTTCCATCTGTCAGTCTATCCATCCATCCATCTATCCATTGTATCCATCCATCCATTTATCCATCCATTTTTCCTTCCATCTTTCTGCTTTTCTTCTTTCCATTGATTTATCCATCCTTTCACCCACCCATCTTTTTATCCATCCTTTTATCCATTCATCCATCAGTTCTACTTTCCATCCATTCTCCCATTGATCCATCCATTCTCTCTTGTCCATCCATCCATCCATCAACTCATCCATCCATCCTTCCATCTATCCATCCATCCATCCATCCACCCATTGATTATCCATCATGTCCACCTCCATCTCTCTGTCAGTGTTTGCTTTCATTAGTTTATTCAGGAAATGCCAGGCCCTGTGTAAGGCCTGAAGACACAGCAGGGAACAAAACAAAGTCCTGCCGTCACAGAGTTCACCTTCTAGGGACACAGGAAACAAGTAGATTCCAAATATAATGTTAGGAGGTGGCAAGTGCTACAGGTAGGAAAGTGCAGTATTCTGATGGGAGATGATGATTGGCGGGGTCAGAGATCTCTGCTCTGAGCAGGTGACATTTGAATTGAGACCTGAATGAACCATGAGAATATTCCAGGCAGAGGAATAATGGGTGTGAAGGTCCCAAGCAGGAGTATGGCGGGTGATGGAGACGTGGCGAGGAAGGCAGTCAGTCTAGAAAGGAGTAAGCAGTAGAATGGGGGAGTGATCAGGGAGGGAGGGGAGCCAGGGCAGTTAGAGCTTCGCAAACCCTTCTCTGAGGGAGGTGGGAGCCATGGAGAGTCTGGGAGAGGTGACGCATGACTTAACAGAATTGCTCTGGCTGTGGCACAGAGTATAGACCGTGGGGCCCTGGGGGACATGGGGAGACCAGCCGGGAGGCCATTAACTGAGCCACGATGGTGTGATCTCCCTGACTCTCTCTTCTCCCTGCGTTGGGGGTAGCTCTGTCCACCCCCCAGATGTCTTCAGTGGCCTTGGCTGGAGGACTGAGCCCCACCCTGCCTCCCACCACTGACCGTGACTGCTCTGAGCCTCAGTGCCTTCCTCTGGCTGAAGGGTGATGCCACGGCAGTGCCAGTCATGAATGGGAGTCTCCTCTGGCCCCAGTGGAAGAGGGGGTGTCCCCTCTGACAGTCGGGTGACAGCTGGCTTCCTGCAGTCCCAGGGACCTGCCCTCAGCCTTCGCACCTCCATGAGCTGGTCCTGCATGTTTCTCAGACTTTGTTCCCCTGTTGTGCCCAGAGCCCATCCCCACCACCTGCAGCCTCCCGGCAGCTGATGCAGCTGGCGTAGGGGAGGCCCGAGGGGGCCCCCAGAAGGCATTGAAAGGATTCCAGCAATTGTCAGTTACTTCAGCCTGCGTATTTCAAAAATATGTATGCACAGCCCAGAAATCACCTTGAATTATTTTTACATCGGTGTGTAGGAGAGCTGGGTGGGGCGTCAGGCTCAGGGTGGAGGGAGAGGGGCACCCAGCACCCACCCCACCCCCTGAAAGGATGGCAGCACCCCCATTCCTCCCACCTCCCCCCCTGCCGCCCCCAAGACCCACCCTCTCGTCCCTCTCACAGAGACCTTGTTTTGCTTTGTAAACCAGTCCTTTCTGAATGCTAGACCCAGTGCTAGGACTGTTTGGACATCACCTGGGTCACTGAACCCAAAGATACCCTTGGACGGCAGGCACAGTTGTTGTTTTTTCTAAGATTTTATTTATTTATTCATGAGAGACACAGAGAGAGGCAGAGACACAGGCAGAGGGAGAAGCAGGCTCCCTGCAGGGAGCCCGATGTGGGACTCGATCCCGGGACCCTGGGATCATGACCTGAGCCGAAGGCAGATGCTCAACCACTGAGCCACCCAGCGCCTGGAAGGCAGGCACAGTCCATCGCATTTCACAGATGAGGAGCCCGAGGCTCAGAGAGGCAGCATCAGCTTCCCGGGGCCGCACAACAAGAAGCGCTCGAGCTGAGGTCTGCACTCTGAGAGCTGACTCTGGAACGTGGGCTCCTGAGCCCCGCACACTGTGACGTGTCCAGCAGGGGCAGGCACACATAGCAGAGAAAAAACCAACAGTAGCAACAATACTCATAATAGCCACCCGGTCGTCCCCACAGTGTGCAGAGTACACGGCTGGGTGCTCTACGGGGTCTCCTCTAATCTGCTAACTGGTGACACTGAGCCCCGTGTGCAGAGAGCAGCTGAGGACCAGAGCCCTAAGCAGATGCCCCAAGTGCCAGAGCTTTGGAGTGGCAGGATCAGGACTCAAGTTCACGGCTGCCTCCAAAGCTCATCCACACCCCCAACCGCCGCACCCGGCCCGCTGGCTGTCCATGCTGTGGTTGGCTAAACTAAAGCCTCTCGTGCTGCCGCAGCCACTTTTAAATGGGCACCTATTGTGTTCTGGACATTGGGCCAGGGGCTGTCCGCACCTGGTCCTGGCTAGACCATGACTGGCTCCTGGGTGACGGGGTCAGAGGAGGGATTGCAGGGAGGCCAACTCGGTGCCACGCCAGTGGGTCCCTGCTTCCTGGCTCACACTGAGCCCCGGGGTCTGCAGCTGGGCTGACTCTAGAGGTGGGGGGACTGCAGATCCAGGGGGGCCCAGGAGGTCACTGGTGTCTGAGGATTATCCAAAGCCTCAGATCCACACTAACCAACGGTCTGGGTCAGGGAGGGCTTGCTCTCTGCATTCAATCCTCCTAACGGCCCGGGAAGCTCAGAGAGGGATTGCTGGTGGCGGGGGTCACACAGCCTGGGAGGTGCAGAGCTGAGATCTGACCCCGGGCCTGTCTGACTCCAAAAGGCCACTCTTAGCTCCAACCCAGACTCAAATTCTAGCTTCTGCAGGGACAGGGCCTGAGAGGAATAGTAAAGTAAGTACCTCTCAGTGACAGGAGGGTGAGGGTCACGAAAGCACTTTACCCGTTTACCCGTTTAATCGAGAGGCAGCGTCGTCTAACGGTGAAAAGCAGAATGGCCGAGTGGGGCTTTTGATCCACACCACTTGGGTTCCTTTCCAGGCTCTGCCACTTGCTGTGTGCCTTTGGGCAGATTGCTTAGCCTCTCTGTGCCTCGGTGTTCTCGTCCACGACTCGGGGCTAATCACACCACCTGTCTCACAGGTTGTTGTGAGTATCGATACGAATTTAATTTGCAGGAAGGGCTGAGAACGCCGGGTAAAACGGAGGAGCTACTAGGCTGAGCGTTCGCCCTCCGCCTCACCATCGTCAAAAATTGTGACCGTGGAGACGGGCTCCATGGTTATGTGGAGCAGAGACTTCCCAAGTACTCAGCAATGGGGTTTGTCCTAAGGACGTCAGTGCAAACAAGGACATAAGGCAACCAGGCCGCAGCAAGGCTTCAGGGGGACAAGGGAGCCCAGGGGTGAGCAGGGCTCATGGAGGCAGGACTAGAGCCCATGGACTCTCAGGAGCTGGGCAGCAGGCTCTGTGGGCATCGTCCTGGGGCCCCAGCCTTGGTGCGCCCCAGTGAATGCGTCCGCCACTCCTGGTTCTCTTGGGGTCTTCTTGCCACGTCCTGCGGCCAGTAGCTCCTCCTCCAGCCCTTAGTCTGCCCCGATGGCAGCAGATGCCGTGTGCTTCCCTGTGGCCCT
Organism: Vulpes lagopus; assembly: GCF_018345385.1. Taxonomy (NCBI): domain Eukaryota; kingdom Metazoa; phylum Chordata; class Mammalia; order Carnivora; family Canidae; genus Vulpes; species Vulpes lagopus. The sequence continues at coordinate 17,500,208 of NC_054837.1, read as the reverse complement.
TAGAACTTACAATGTTGGTGTGCCTGGGGCAGTGGGAACTCTGGGGAATGAACACCCAGTGGGTGCCACAACTCATCTGATGACCCATCCAGTGGCTAACAGGAATCAGTACGCAGGGACCCCAGCTCCCCATCCTCAGGCGGGTACTTCCCCAACCATTCTTCCCCATTTTGTAAAATCACGGGGCCCGTGGCAATGTTGCCCGTGGAGTTGGCATCACTGATAAATCACTGCTGGGCCAGTGTGCATGTGTGGCTGCGTTATGTTCAAGATGATTCTTCATGGACATGTGAACATGTCAAATGCATGTTCAGTTCAATATAACCTTATCCAACCTTGTCTATGATAAGTAGCACAAACACCTCAAATTCCTGGGCACCTGGGTGGCTCAGTGGTTAAGCGTCTGCCTTTGCAACATGCACATGAGAAAATGCTCTGCATCACTGGCCATCAGGGAAATACAAATCAAAACCACAATGAGATACCACCTCACACCAGCGAGAATGGGGAAAATTAACAAGGCAGGAAACCACAAATGTTGGAGAGGATGCGGAGAAAGGGGAACCCTCTTACACTGTTGGTGGGAATGTGAACTGGTGCAGCCACTCTGGAAAACTCTGTGGAGGTTCCTCAAAGAGTTAAAAAATAGACCTGCCCTACGGCCCAGCAATTGCACTGCTGGGGATTTACCCCAAAGATTCAGATGCAATGAAACCCCGGGACACCTGCACCTGCTGTTTATAGCAGCAATGGCCACAATAGCCAAACTGTGGAAGGAGCCTCGGTGTCCATCGAAAGATGAATGGATAAAGAAGATGTGGTTTATGTATACAATGGAATATTCCTCAGCAATTAGAAACGACAAATACCCACCATTTGCTTCGACGTGGATGGAACTGGAGGGTATTATGCTGAGTGAAGTAAGTCAATTGGAGAAGGACAAACAGTGTATGTTCTCATTCATTTGGGGAATATAAATAATAGTGAAAGGGAATATAAGGGAAGGGAGAGGAAATGTGTGGGAAATATCAGAAAGGGAGACAGAACATAAAGACTCCTAACTCTGGGAAACGAACTAGGGGTGGTGGAGGGGGAGGAGGGCGGGGGGTGGGGGTGAATGGGTGACAGGCACTGAGGGGGGCACTTGATGGGATGAGCACTGGGTGTTATTCTGTATGTTGGTAAATTGAACACCAATAAAAAATAAATTTATTATAAAAAAAAAAAAAAGCGTCTGCCTTTGGTTCAGGTCGTGATCCCAGGGTCCTGGGATCCTGGGATCGTGTCCTGCATTGGGTCCTGCCTGTGTCTCTGCCTCTCTCTCTCTCTGTGTCTCTCATAAACAAATAAAATCTTTTTTTAAAAAGCCCTCAAATTCCTTTTTTTACTTCATCTGATATAATACCTATGTCCAATTTTTCAATATTTCATATTGAAATACATATTATTACACATTTCATTTTACGATTCCTTTATGTCATAGAGTGTTTTACAGTTAATTTATTTGAAAGCATGTATGTAGGTGGATTATCCGATCAGTTTTAATCCAGGAAAGTGAAGGGGCTGCCGCAGAGTAATTGTCATGAGAAGGGAGTGTTGTTGGAACTTTTCATCTTGAGGGTCTCAGAGGTTCTTCTAGCCCTGGCTCCTGTGTGTCTCGGGAGTAAACTGTGTCTGGGAATTCTAAGGCCTATGCTCTTTGCAGCAAGGTGAGGCAGAGAAGAAGGTTCAGGCTCTCTCTGTGTGTGTATATCAGTCAGGCAATGGTGAGTAACAAACAGCCCCCAAGTCTTGGTGGTTTATTTCTCACCCCATGCCACATTTCTAATGTCGGTCTAATGCTGGTCTTCTTCACCCACTGATTCATGAACCCGGGCTGATGGAGGCTCCACCCTCTTGCAACGATGCATCTCAGAGCAATGGAAGAGAAAGCACTGGAACGTCTGGCACCTGCAATAAAATGACCAGACATCTGAGACTTCTCAGAATCCATTGGCCAGAAAGGATCATGTGACCTCACATAATTTCAAGAAAACCCAATGATAACCTGCTGCTCACGGATACACCTTGTTGGCTCCCTCCGCTTCCCTGCCGATTCTTCCTGGGATCACTTCTCAAATAAACAACCTGCACCTGAACTCTTGTCTTAGACTCAGTTTCCCTTCTCTGCCCTGGCCCTCTGCTTCCAGGAAAGCCCAAACTAAGACACCTTCCCTCGTCTTTTTATTTCTTATTCATTAATTAATTCAACCAGTCAATAAATACCTCTGAGCACCTAATGTGTGTGGGGTCTAGGCGGACACTGGGACACCAGGGCCTGCACAAGGACTGAACCCAGCTCTGATGGAGCTCATTGCCTAGGAGAGCACATAGAGGGCTCTGGACACACCGAAGGCCAAGGGCTTTGAGATCCCCCCACTAGATCCTTCCAGGGGCACGGAGCCCCACTTGATTTCAGATTTCTGGCCTCCACAACTGTGGGACAATACATTTCTGGGGGATGGGCTTTTTTGGACATAATTTTGATGGTGGTAAAATATACTACAAAACATTGGATTTACTATTTTAACCATCTAAAGCGGGGATCCCTGGGTGGTGCAGAGGTTTGGCGCCTGCCTTTGGCCCAGGGCGCGATCCTGGAGACCCGGGATCGAATCCCACATCGGGCTCCCAGTGCATGGAGCCTGCTTCTCCCTCTGCCTATTTCTCTGCCTCTCTCTCTTTCTCTCTCTGTGACTATCATAAATAAATAACAATTTAAAAAAATTAAAAAAAAACATTTTAAGTGTGCAGTTCAGCAGCATTAAGTACATTCACGCTGTTGTGCAACCAGCATCACCATCCCTCTCCAGAACGTTCTCAGCTTCTCAAACTGAAAGTCTGGGCCCATGAAACATTAATGGCCCGTTCCTCCCTGCCCTAGGCCCTGGCACCCACCATTCAACTTCTTATCTCTATACATCTAGCTACTCCAGGAATCTCACGTAAGTGGCATCATCCAGCATTTGGATTTTGTGACTGGCTTATTTCACTTTAGCAGCATATCCTCAAGGCTCATCCATCCTATTTGCATGGGTCAGAATTCCCTCCCTTTTTAAGGCTGAATTATATTCCATTTTACGGGTAAGTTTTGTTTATCCATTCATTTGTCCGTGAGCATTTGGGTTGTTCCCACGTTTTGGCTACTGTGAATAATGGTGCTAGAACGTGGGCATTCAAATATCCCTTTGAGGTTCTGGTTTCAATTCTTTTGGGCTCTGTCTCTGAGAGTAGAATTGCTGAGTGATAGGGAAATTTTACTGATAATTTTTTTGAGGACCACCATGCTGCTTCCATAGAAGCTGCACTATTTTGCACCTTGAATTTCTGTTGTCTTAAGCCACTCAGTCTCAGTTCTTTGTTCTGGCTGCCCTAGAAAACTAAGAAAGTCCTGACTCTAGGTCAGGTGCTGGACTCTGAGGGCACCATGGTAAACCAGGCAGGCAGTGGCTCCCCCTCGGTGATGCTGACCTTCTAATTGGAAAGATGGTAAGGGTGCCTGCGTGGCTCAGTGGTTGAGTGTCTTGCCTTTGGCTCAGGGCTTAACCTCAGGGTTCTGGGATTGAGTCCCACATCGAGCTCCCCACGGGGAGCCTGCTTCTCTCTTTCCCTGTGTCTCTGCCTCTCTCTCTGTGGCTCTCATGAATAAATAAATAAAATCTTAAAAAAAAAAAAAAAGAAGGATGGTAGGTAAATAAATGAGTAACGTCATGTCAGGTGGTAAAAAGTACTACGGACATAAGCAGCATGGCTGAGCGTGTGTGTGTGTGTGTGTGTGTGTTGAGAGCATGGAAAGTCAGGGAGAGCAAGTCTCCCTGGAACCTGGTTTCCGAGCCCTGGTGTTGGTCCCCCTCTCCTGCCTGACCTTGGATTTTTGGTCAAGACCCAGCCTGGCTTCAAGAAAGACAGACACAGAGAGGAAATGTGAATAAATAAAGGCCAGGCGCCCGTGGGGCGGTGCTGGAGCTGGCAGCAGGGATCTGTGAGGTTTCTCCAAGCCTCAGGGGTCTCAGGGCTTGAGAGCACCCATCTAAGCACAGCAGCGCTGGCCCAGGGTCCTCAGGGGGAAGTTCACCCTCCCCGGCTGCAGGATCAGGCCCTGGCCGCCTAGCCATACTTTAGCTATACTAACCTGCTTCCAAGTCTTTAAATAACACACCAGCTCCCACACATGGTCCCTTTCTGGTTGGGACTCTCTTCCCAGCCTGGTTTCCCAGGCTGACTTGTCCCCATCCCTAAGGACTCTGTCTCTTCCTGGGAGCTCTCCTGGACAGTTTAGACTGGAGTGGATCCCTTCCCTGACACTACCCCCTGGAACAGAGTTTGGCACCAAATAGATGCCTGATAAATATTTGTCGAATGGATGGATGGATGGACGGATGGATGGATGCCGGACCCTGGCAAGCCACCCTCCTCTCCTTGTTTTTTTCCCAGGGCCACTGAGATTTGCCTCTGTCTGCCTTCCCCCAGGGCTCGACTGATCACACCAGTGAACCCAGCATGCCCCCGGTCCTGGCAGCCGGACGGCTGATGCATGCAAAGTGGGCATCCCCTTGCCCAGCCGCCTGACCACCCTGGCGCGGCCGAATCCAAAAGCTAATGACATTATTGTGCAGAGACACAATGTCTGTGGGCATTTGCTGACCTGGGCTTTGGTGTGGGCTTAATCCAGCATTCTCGTCCCGCTTTCTGTGGGGACGCAAGCGATCACCCGTCTTGGCGCCGACACTCCTGGGGAAGGTATAAATGCCACCTCCCGCCGGCTGGGCTTCACGGGCACTCTCGGGGGCTGGTGTCACTGGTAAGAATGCCTCTCTTGCTTGCCTTGCCTTTTTCGCTCAGCTTTGTCCTGATGGAAAGCGTGGGAGGCCTGGGTTCGAATCCAGATGCCACCCCCTTCTGACACGGGGACCTCGGGCAAAGACTTCTAGGATCTATGCCTCAGTTTTCTCTTCTGTTAAATGGGGAGATGGGTCATAAAACCTCCTTGGCTGCGGGGCTTAGAGATAATGTAGGCGGGTGGTCCAGTGTGGCACCTGGCATGTGAAGCAGACCCGGGCAATGCTCTCTATTAATATGACCCAGTGCATCAGCATCCTCGTTTTGCGGGCGACTAGGGAGGAGCATCCAGGGGTTTGTCAGCGAAGGGAATCACACCCGTGAAGGCTCAGCATCCTTTCCAGGGTGGCGAGCCGGCTCTTCCCATAGCCACGTTCCCAGGGCGCCGGCTCCATGTCCAGCCTTGGGGAGTGTTGGTGGCTAGGAAGCCGCCGAGGCTCTCGGGGTGCTCCCAGCAACAGGTGAGTTCAGGGGCGCTGCAGCTTGGTGGAATTAACCCGAATCATGCCGTCGCGGCTGCCACGGACAGAGCGCCAGGTGGCTTCCAGGGCCGCAGCCAAGCACTTGCAGTTTTCCTGCATCATGGAATCAAATTGTCACCACCCGCTCATAGATTTCGTCGGGTGCCATGACGGTCCCCATGTGGCAGAACAGGAAACTGAGGCACAGAGAGGCTGACCCACCCGGGCCCCAATGCCAGTGGACAAGGGAGCCGGCTCCTGTGGTGAACCAACCGAGCTTAGGCTTTAGCGTGAGAAGGAGGACAACCAGGGCTGCCCGCGGGGCCTCTGACCCTGCGACAGGCTCCACGGCTGGTTCTGTAGGAGAGCAGAGCAGGTTTGGTCACCCAGCTGCTTATCTGAATCTCTTCCTTCTTGCTTTTCTTTAAGATTTTATGTATTTATTCATGAGAGACACAGAGAGAGGCAGAGACATAGGCAGGGGGAGAAGCAGGCTCCCTGCAGGGCGCCCGGTGTGGGACTCGATCCCAGGACCCTGGGATCATGCCCTGGGCCAAAGGCAGATGCTCAACCGCTGAGCCCCCCAGGCACCCCGAATTTCTTCTTTCTGAGGGACGGCCCGGCCCGGCCTCTAGTGTGGAAGGGGCTTCTGGAAGCCGGACGTTTTCTCTGGAGAAGGAGCTCAGACCTCCTGTCCTTCCTGGGAACCTGCAGGCTGGCTCACCGCCCCTCCTGCGGGACAGAAGACAGTGCCAACTTTCCAGACTTTTCTGAGGTTCTCAGCAGCTGAGGAAAGTTCTCTGCTGCTGCCTACGACGGTGCCCGGGCTTCTACCATCACGCTCACTTCCTTGTTCTCTTGTAGCCTGAGCTCCATCACGGGTGTGCTCACTAATGGGGAGGGGAGGCCGACGGCAGAGAGGAACTTCTGGGTACAGGGCTGGGGTGGGGGGAGGCAGGTGGGGAGAGAGGTGGGGGCTCAGGGGACTTTGAGAGACCCCAAGGGGGAGCCACCACACGGCCAAGCATGGCCAGTGCGTGGGTGCTGTGGCCCAAGTTTTCTCTCAATCAGGAAATGCCCATGATACCCGAGGGTCCGCATTCTGCTCCGCTTGTCAGGGCTGAGTGCCGGGGACCCACCTGCACCCCGCGGGAGCTCTAGTGCTTCACCACTTCTTAGCCGACCCCGTTTCCCTCTTCGGAGCTGGCCTGGACACGAAGAAATGAAGCAAAGGATGGGTGGGAGTTCACACCACTGCCTGCGGACGAGCCGAGATGGGGGACACCCAGACCACGGCCAGAGTGGGGCGGCCCTGAGGCCCCAGGGTGAGAAAACCAGGGACCCAGACAGGTCCTCACGGCTGCTTCCCACATCTCTTCCAGGTCATTCTTGCACAGGACCACCCACCATGGCCTCGGACCATCAGACTCAAGCGGGCAAGCCACAGCCCCTCAACCCCAAGGTGGGTACCGTGGGCAGGGGGGCCCAAAGGTGCAAACAGAGCTCCCCTCTCAGACTCAGTTTCCCTTCTCTGCCCTGGCCCTCTCTGGGATTCAGCTTCCCTCAGTTGCACCCGGGGGCACTGATTCTGAAGGCCCCTTCCTGCCCCACGACCGGCACGCCAAGGTTCCTGACACCAGTTTCCAGCTTTGGTGACTTGTGTCTCTGCCTTACCCTGCACCCCAATGATCATGGCGGGGTTCCCAGAGCTGGGGCAGACCCTGCGTCTAGGTGTGAGAGGGGTCTTGTGAATGGGAGGCGAGGTGGGATTCCCGACCTGCTGTGTGACCCGAGCCAGTCACTTGACCTCGCTGAGCCTCAATGGGGAGAACTGGATTCATGATGCAGGGTGGGTGTGAAGAGGCGATGGAAACCAGCTCAGCCAGGCATGTGGTGTGTCCACCTAACACCAGCTATTACTGCCCGCATTGCTTCCTCATCCTCCCCGCCCTCCTAGGATCCTGGGGGGAGCCTAGCCCAACGGCCGGGGGTTCATCATACCCAACTGTACCCAAACCTCTACCAGCAACCATCCACCTGGCTGCCTATGCCTGGCTCCCTCAGGGGGCCCTCTGTTTCAGAGGCCCTGGGCACAGGGTCCTCCCTGACCCTACCCTTTGGTCCAATGTGGGGCCTCCCCAGCCTGGGAGGCTTGAGCCACTGCAGCCCGCAACCCACTGATCCCATTTTGACTTTCTAGGGGAGAGACAGACCACAAACAAATCTAGGACTTCAAGGAGTGGGAAGTGTTTCAGGAAACATGAAGCAGGGTAAGGGGTGCAAAGAGTTGGGATAAATGAGGAAAGAAGGTGGTAGCTGAGGTAGTCAGGGAGGCCACTCTGAGGGAGGTGGCATGGGAGCAGAGAGCCGGGTCACCAGCCACGTGAGTCAGATGGGGGCAGAGGAGAATATTCCAGGCAGAGGGCCCAGCGTGCAAAGAGGTGGGGGCGAGCTGTGAGAGCCCGAGGACCAGCAGGAAGGCCTCTGCAACGTGTTCAGAGCCCTGCCGTCCCAGAGACACAGAAAGCCAGGCACGTTGGCAATTTAACATGTCCTAGCAGCCACGATAAAAAAAAAAAAAAAAAAAGTACAAAGAAACAGGAGAAATTAACTTCTGTGTTCTAATTTATCAAACCCAGTATATCGCCACCTATACTCGATAGACAAATTGTGAGTAAGCTCTTTTTCATTGTTTCCTTCATGTTCTAAATCTTCAAAATCCGAGGTGTCTCTTCCATGAGCGCATCTTCACTTGGCCTGGTCCAGCACGTTCCACAGACGTAGGGAGCTAACGGCTGCGGCGTCCAACAGCCCACGTTAAAAGGATTAGATATTGTGTAAAACGTTAGCACCCGTGCGCTGATAAATAACAATAGCAGTAATAACAATACTGAGCTTCTGGGCCCTCCGAAGCTTCTCGAATAGGTGGAGGGGCTGACTTTCCCTGTCCTCCCCCGGCTGCTAGCGCTCCTCTCCCAGGCCAGGGTGATAACAAACGTGTCCCTAACATCCCTATTCCTGAGCCTTCTCAGTACCCTGCATGATAGGCATGACCCCCCCCCCCCCATTTTACAGATGGGCAAGCCGAGGCTCCAAGCGACCAGGTTGCTTCTGAGGGTTGCGCAGCTGGATGCAACAGGGGTGGCATCAGAGCCCACATGTCCTGACCCTCCTGTGGTCGAGTCAGTGACCACAAAGGTTGGACTGAGCCCATGGAATTTGTCCCTGAGCCCCGCTGGGCCTCCCCGCCCTGGCTTTATCTAGCTAATCCCCGGCCTGGGAGAGAGGGCCATGTTTACGCAGCCAGTGCTGACCGTGTGGATTGTGCGGCGCCCCAGCCCACCTCTTCACCCGGGGCAGCTCCCCGGGGAGGCGCGGCCGCGGAACCCCTGCCCTGAAATGTGCTTGGGAATCAGGAAAAGTGGCAGCTGACCTCCGGGTTAGCCCTCGGCTGTGAGGCCTTTGGGGGGCCCCTTCAGCCTCCCGGATGGGGATCCTGCTGGCTCCCCGCCCTGGACTGCTGAGAGCGCCAGGTGAGACAAAGAGGGTGAAGCCCCCTTGGAAGTACCCCGGCGGAGCTCAGAAGGGGCCTGCAGAGCCCATGCCGGGGATGCTAGCCTCGGGCTGAGATGGGGTCAGGGGGTGCCCACAGGCTCTCCAGGAGCAAGAGAAGCCCGACGTCGCCCGTGAGCTGGGGAGAGCTGCAGCATCTGGGGCCGCACCCTGAGACGTGCTGTCTCAGAAACCGCGTTTCATCGAGGGCCCGGGTGCTTTGCGGGCCTGCGAGTCTGCAAAGTGCTGCCCTGGTGGAGACGCACCCGGTGAACCTGGACCCCAACTTCAGCTCCGCCCCTGTGTGTCCCGGGGGGTGTGGGACACCCCTTAATCCGCGGGAGCATGCCTGGCATGCACAGAGGCGGTGCTGTGTGCTAAGGGTCTGCTTCTCCGAATCCTTCCAGCCATCCCACGAGGTGGGTTCCCTCATTTCCCATTTTCCTGACGGAGCGACGGAGGCTCAGCGAGGGGAAGTACTGGCTCAGGGTGTCACAGCTGGTTGGTGGCAGAGCCAGGACCGACTCGGTTTATGGGTCTGTGGCTCCCGAGGTTGGAGCCCGGGCCGCCCTCCCCCGCCCCAGTGCCCCGCTTCGCTCCTCCCCATCATGACGGGCGACCCTGTCCTCCTGTTGCAGATCATCATCTTTGAGCAGGAGAACTTCCAGGGCCACTCGCATGAGCTCAGCGGGCCCTGCCCCAACCTGAAGGAGACTGGCGTGGAGAAGGCAGGCTCTGTCCTGGTGCAGGCTGGACCGTATGTACCTACCTGGGGTGGGGGTGGGGGGCTCGCCTGGTTGGCGGCCCCAAGGTGAGGCAAGTGGGCTGTAAAGCTGGCGGGGACCCGTCCTCATTGTGCCGCCGGACCATGCGATTTGGTGGCTGGCAGCCTGTGGAAAGACTTCGTGCTCTGGGGTCAGATTGAGCTGGGCTCGGATCCAGATGCCACCACTTCCAGGCTGTGTCACGTTGGACCAGGAACTTCTCTCTCTGAGCCCTGGCCTTCTTCCTCTGTGGAAAAAGCCTGACACCAAGGCCAGCCACTCGCTGGAGGCAGGGAGATGGACAGTGGCTTGCATGGACTTTTCTAGAGCTGCCAGTCTCTGGCTCCAGGAGTGTCCTCACTCTCCTATGAGGTTTGAAGCCAGATGTCCCAGCTCTGCATTCACTGGCTGCTCCCCCAATCCTGCCCATACTGGATCTCAGTAGATTCATTGGCATATTTGGGGGCCAGCAGCCTTGGTCCCTGACCTCAGAGAGAAGGGGAGGTGGTAGGACGTGACTGCCCCGCTCAGGTCACACAGTCAAGCACAGCCTGCAGGCGCCTGTCCTTGTGGTTGCCTGACTGCTCCTCCTTGAAAGAGCCTCAGGAATCAGAGGTGGCCCCCGGTGACCCCCTCCCAAGAGGTCAGGGGGTCCTGGTGGGTTGGGGGTCCTGGGTGGGTTGGGGGTCCTGGGTGACCCATCCCACAACTCAGGGTTCTCAGGGAATCCTGCAGAGTGCAATGACACCGCTCAAGTCAGTCTGCTGGCGTGGGGAACACGGCCATAGGCATGGCCCTGCCGGCCTCCCTTGTCCGACACGCTCTGGGCTCCTGGTGCTCCCGGGAGCACCTCTTCCTGGACAAGTGAAGTTTTGGCCATTTAAGCACCATATCTGATTCTCAGTTGCCTTTTCATTTTACCATTTGGATGGGAGACTTTCTCAAACAGACTTGACCCTCCTCTGCTTTCTTTCTAGAAATTGAACTTTTGATATTTTTGCTAATGATTGTTGATTGTTCAAAGTTGAGTTCTGGATAACTGAGGTGACCCTGCTCTCGCCTTGGCGGTATCTGGATTTTGATGGCTGAGCTGGGCAAGTGCGAGCCCTGGCAGCTGGAGCAACTAGCCAGGGTCCCGCCAGGGGAAGCCGGGGGTGGCCTGACCCACCCTCGCTCTGTCTCCACTGCAGCTGGGTGGGCTACGAACAAGCCAACTGCAAGGGAGAGCAGTTTGTGTTCGAGAAGGGCGAGTACCCCCGCTGGGACTCGTGGACCAGCAGTCGGAGGACCGACTCCCTCAGCTCCCTGAGACCCATCAAAGTGGTGAGCCTCCTGTCGCTTCTTGCTTCTTCCTCTCTTTGCCACCTTGGAGCTGGGGCTCTAGGGAGCAGGAGGGAGCCTTCACCTCCAGCCCTGTGACCCTTCTGATGGGCAGGGCACACTTCCCAGCTCTGTGACCTAGCATAAGTCATTCACCTCCCCAAGCCTCAGTTTCCCCATCTGTTAAATGGAGATATTTGTATCTAACTGCCCTGAGATTCCCACATGCTCAGCCTAAGGGTCACCACATCGCACAACCCCAGGGGGTTTCCATTCACGAGATCTCAAAATGCTCTGGGGTGGGTGCCGTTCACATTCCATTCTGTGTGCGGACGGTGCTCCCCGGGGTTGGAAGCTATCACAGAGCAATAGCTCAACGGATGGCAGCCATCCTAAATATGAAAAGGAATTTTGGGACTGCGTGTGGAGGCAAAGGTGGGTTAGTTCTTGTTCATAACTCATGCCGGCAGGACCTGTGGTTCTTCTTCTCTGACCCCGATTCTTACTAGAATGTGAACTCTTAGGGAGGGCACAGGGCCAGGCTCCCAAACCTCCCCAAGGCAGGTTAACTCTCCCCAGAGCTTGATGGAAGACTGGAGAACATTGGACTTAGCCTCCCATAGAGCTGGGTTCCTACGTTGGCTCTGTTTTTTTTTTTTTTTTGAAAAAAAGATTATATATATATATATATATATATATATATATATATATTTTTTTATTTATTTATGAGAGACACACAGAGGGAGGTAGAGACATAGGCAGAGGGAGAAGCAGGATCCCTGTAGGGAACCTAATGTAGGATTTGATCCCAGGACCCTGGGATCATGACCCGAGCCAAAGGCAGACGCTCAACCACTGAGCCATGCAGGGGCCCCATTGGCTCTGGTCTTTAAAGGATTAAAGGGGATGACTAAGAAAATATAGGAACAGGATATGGGAAGAGATGTGGCAAGGAAGAAAAGCCAAAATATCTCTGGTGCCTGTTTGGGGCCCCACCAGCCTGCATCTCTGTGTGTGTAGACTGTGGCCAATTTTTTTTTAAAGGGAGCTGAGAGAAAATGACATATCAGAATTGAATGTGCCTGTAAGTGTAGACCCTGGAGTGTCACATGAAGACAGCCCAGTGGGACCCCAACAAACAGCCAGGGTTAACTGCTGCTGTTTATAGACACTCGGGTGGCGGGGGTACTGGGTAGCAGGTATGTAGGTGGATTGAGCTGATCTCAACGGTGGGGCATCTGGACAGGGTGGGGGAGGCTCACTCCATGCCCCTCTCCCACACCCACTTTCCATGCTCCCTGCCAACAGGACAGCCAAGAGCACAAGATCATCCTCTATGAAAACCCCAACTTCACGGGGAAGAAGATGGAAATCATAGATGACGACGTGCCCAGTTTCCACGCCCATGGCTACCAGGAGAAGGTGTCATCGGTGCGGGTGCAGAGTGGCACGTGAGTACAGACCCAGCCCCGGCCTGCCCTGACCCAGGAGCCTGGTCCCGCTCTGCCCTGGACCCGGTGGAGTGTGTATACCCGCGACCTCAGTCTTCCCTTATGGGAAGTGGGCGTGGAGATCGTGAGCTTGTAATTGGCTTTCAGCCCCTGCAGTCCGTCCAGAGCTGCCTTTTGGGCAGCACCTTACCTCTGGAGTGAGACAAAGCTCGGCCTTAACCTCAATCCCCAAGAGCAGGACAGTAAACATTAGTGGGGTGCAGATGAGGCCGGGCAGGGGTGGGAGGCAGAAGGGTAGGAGGTGACTTGAGTGGTCTTAATGGAGCTGGGAGTGGCAGGAAGTCCAGCCCATGCTGCTGCTTTACCGCATGAGTTCCTGAGTGGATGAGAGAGAAGATGTGTCGTTTCCCATTGAATTAAACTTCCCTGGTACGTGACTCTGGCCATCACCCACGGGGAATTTCTTCTTGTGCAAAACTTCAGTTCTATGGGCATCCTCAGACAGGCTACAGGCAGTGGTGCTTGGAGCTTGCTTGTGCCAGCTTGGAAGAGCTGATTCTTCAATTTTCAGAATTTCTGTGAGCTGGTTTTGAATCCTCAGTAGCTTGAAATCTGCTATAGTGGGACTATTTGCACCATAGAAATTGGAATATGTTAGAAATCAAGACCCCTTTTTCCTCAAGAGAGCTGATTTACCAACACGTACTGGCATTCTGGAATTCACCAAACTCCTAAAATACTGTGCAAAGTTCTGAGTTTGTGGTCTTCGTCATTCATTCATTCATTCATTCATTCATTCAATCTGTTGAGTGCCACCACATGCCAGGCATCGTGTTAGGTGCTCAGCATGTCAAGAGAGATTAGAGACCTGGCTTCTGCTTGGTAAGGCTAAGTCTAGCTGGGGTCAAGAGTTAATAATTTAAGAATCCACACAAATCTGGACTTCCTTTTTTTTTTTTTTTTTCAAATCTGGACTTCTTCCCTGAAAAAGAGACTCTTGAACTCAGATCCCGAGAAAGAGAAGAGTAGAAGTGCAGGTGTAAAGAGAGGAAGGAAGGTCAGACAGACAACAGCATGTGCAAAGGCCCTGTGGTTGGAGGAGCCTAGTGCATCTGAGGGACTCTACAAACTCTCGACTGGCTAGTGCGCCGAGATATAGGGACCCAAGACCAAGAGGAAGAGCTGCAAGACCCCCAAGAGGGTCTGGCCAAGCAGGTCCCAGTAGGGCAGGGCTTTGTAACATTCTGGGGGGAAGAAACTGTAAATTTCATTAGGCGCTCAAAAGAGTGAAGGACCCCCCCCCCAGACGGTGGTGACTTCAAATGACAAAGGGATTGCAGAGGGCTCCTGGGACCCAGCCTATTCTCCTTGGGCCTTGCAGCCAGGCATGGAGTTAGGAGGAGGGTAGACAGAGGCAGTTAAGAGACCTGTCTTATTCGAGGCTTCAATGGGCTTGAGATCATTCCTTCCTCTGATCCCAGTATCAGGCCTTCAGTCAAAAGATGCTTCAAGAGGTAGTGAGCTCCCCATCAAAAGAAGGAAGAAAGCAGAGGCTGGATGCTGAAGGATGGTGTTCCTGCCCAACAATCAGGAAGTGAGAAAGGATTGGGAACTCCCCCCTTCCTAATGGCTTAAGGACTCTCTCTCTCTCCCCCCTTCCCCTCCCTCCCCGCCCCCCCCCCCCCCCCCCCCCCCCCCCCGGTCTGCCTCTCCTCTGTCCTCCATCTGGCCTACAGGTGGGTCGGTTACCAGTACCCTGGCTATCGTGGGCTGCAGTACCTGCTGGAGAAGGGAGACTACAAGGACAGCGGTGATTTTGGGGCTCCCCACCCCCAGGTGCAGTCCGTGCGCCGCATCCGCGACATGCAGTGGCACCAACGGGGTGCCTTCCACCCCTCCAACTAGTGTCCCCCTTTCCCTCCTTCCCAGGGGCTTGGTCTGCTGCCCAGAATCCCCCCAGACCTCCTGGCGAGTGAATAAAGTGTGACTTGCAATTTGTGTGTTGCGTTGTCTTGTATCTCCAGTGGGAGCTGAGACCTGGGTTCTGGGTGCGTGTGTGCGAGACAGAGACAGACAGACAGACAGACGGAGAACCAGGAAGTGTCTGGGCTGGGGTAGGACAGCAGAACCCTCAGGAAGACTTAGAACTCTGTAGCTTCTTAGCCGTGTGACCTTGGGCGTACTGTCCAACCTCTCTGAACCTCTGTTTCTTTGCCTGGTTTGCAGCCACCTGTGCCCCATGAGAGCCTGGCTCCCTTTTACATGGTTGCTGAGAACCATCCCCCCGGGGGCGTGTGAGGGATGCTCCAGCCCTTAAAAATGTGTCCCCTGCCATTCCCATAGTAGCGTGTTATCACCTTGAGCCTGGCAGTTTTCTTAGATCGGCCAGGAGAGCCAATAGCCCTGCAATCCCACCCCGTCCCAGACAGAGGGCCTAGCCCCCCGTTTCTGTTCCGTGTGTGTCCCGTGGTCCCTCCGCTCATTAGTTGCTTGGTTTGATCACTCGGTGTCACGGTTGGCCTGGATTCTAGTGGCCGTTCCGGAGCCTGGCCTGTGATCGGGCCTCAGACAAGTGATTTTACCTCTCAGAGCCCCCGTGCTTATACTTGGGGAAAAGTGGTGGTGGGGGGGGCAGGGCCTCCCTAATCTGGACTCAGTGGAGATGAAATGAGATGACCCGGGCATTCTCTGGATAAATGGGAATCGTTTGCTGCTCATCTGTAGTCCGAGTGTCTACTCCCCAGGGCAGCTTCCTTTCGCTTTGCATGCGGTATCTTTTGATGTCGTGGTTTCACATTTTGACGTAGTCTAACATCGGTCTGTTCCCGTATAGTGTGCACCTACCCTGTCTTCTTGAAGAAATTCTTTCTAACCCCAGGTCACAAATATATTCTCCAATATTTTTACCCCCCTGGACACTTGCAAGTTGTGCTCTTCACATGTGAATTCTCAATCCCTCTGGAGCTGGTTTTGGTGTCCAGGGTGTCTAAGTTCCTTTTGGATCTCCCCTTTTCCACTGCCGGCCACTGTTGTCCTGGAACCATTTCTCGAGAAGTCCGTTTCACCCACTGTGGGGCAATGCCACCTCTGTCGTATATTAGTTGGGCTTATGTGCGTGGAGTCTATCCACGGGGTCCGTTTTCCATTCCCCTCTCAGGCTGTATCTTTCTGGACTCTGACCACATTATGTCAATAACTATTGCTTTGTAATAAGTTTCGAACCGCTCTTCTTACTCGGAAAGATTTTAGGTAGGGGCGCCCGGGTGGCTCAGTGGTTAAGGGTCTGCCTTTGGCCCAAGTCATGATCCTGGGGTCCTGGGATCAAGTCCCGCATTGGGTTCCCCGCAGGGAGCCTGCTTCCCCCTCCGCCTGTGTCTCTGCCTCTCTGTGTGTCTCTCATGAATAAATAAATAAAATCTTTTTTAAAAAAAGAAAAATTTTAGATAGTCTCGCCCTTGTGTACCTCCATATAAAGTCATCCCCTCGAATCTGGACAAATGGAAAGCCCTGTTGAATGAGCTAAAGTGATTAACACGATTACCATGCAGGTAGGAACTAATCAGTTCTCAATAAATGTTACTTGTTTCCATTTGTTCCTTCTTCTTTAGCCAATAACTGCCGAGTGCCTATGTTCTTCCTGGACCTGGGCAGAGGAGGGGATACAAAATAAATAAGACAGACCCTTGCCCGCCCCCGGAAGCTCCCACTCTACTCTGGAGAGATGGTGATAGCTTGACAATAAGACCTTGGTGATTATTATGGATTGAATTGGTCCTCCTTCCCCAAATTCATGTGTTGAAGTCCTAACCCCCTAGGATCTCAGAATGTGACATTTGTTGGAACTATAGTTGTTGCAGAGGTGATTAATTAAATTTAGATGAGGTCAGAGTGGATTGGGTGAGTCCTTAATCCAATATCACTGGTGTCCTTGTGAAGAGGGGAAATTTGCAGACAGACAGACAGACACACACACACACACATACAGAGGACATCATGTGACGATGCAGGCAGAGAATGGGGTGATGCAACAGAAACCAAGCTACATCCAAACCAACAGGAAACCACCAGAATCCAGGAGAGAAACATGGAACAGATTCTCCCTCACATGCCCCCAGAAGGAGCCAACCCTGCTGACACCCTGACCTTGGAGGGCCAGCCTACAGAATTGTGAGATAATAAATTTCTGTTGTTTAAGCCATTATGTTCGGGGCACTCCGCGATGGCATCCCTAGGACACTAATACAATGATGGCAAGAGGAAGGGGCCAAGGACACCAAGAGAGGGCAAGGGTACTGCCTGGGGCATCAGACCTCCAAAGATGTGGGAGGCGTTGAAAGAAGAGTTGGCATTTTCCAGATGAATCTTGGGGAGAACCATCTTGACAAAGGGAACAGACTACGCAGAGTTGGGGATGCAAGAGAGAGCATGGGATGTTCCAGTGTTCTAAGCATAGTGACCACCTCAGGGCATGGAAACTCTGAGGGCTGGCTAAGCACAAAGTCCTGAGACATTGGATGGTGGTGGTGGTGATCAAGATGATGATGTGCATGGTAGGCAGCACCAAGGGGGCTTCTATCCATCTATTCCTAACACCAACCTACCCAAAACTTAGTGGTAAAACTACAACAATCATTTGCTTTGCTCACATGTGTCATTTGGGCAGGACCCAGTGAGGATAGCACATCTCTGCTCCAAATGGAGTCATCTAGGGTAGCTCAAAGGCTGGGGAGGAGTCCCATGGCTGAGTGTTGGTGCCGGCTGTTGGCTGGGACCTCAACTGTGGCTCTTAGATCAGACCCCCCCCCCCAACATGTGGGCACTCCATGCAGCTGCTTGGCTACCACACAGCATGGTAGCTGGGCTCTAAGAGCAAGTGTCCCAAGAGAAAGGTGGAGGCTTCATGGCATTCGTAAGACTTAGCCTCAGAAGGCACACAGCATCGCTTCTTCCATACTCTGTTGGAAGGAGGGTCACATGGGTGGACCCAGGTTGGAGAGGAGAAGGCAAAGGCCCCAACAGTCAATGAGAGGAAGGTCAGGGTATGGGAGGAGATCCTCCATATGGGAGGCCTTTTTTACAAAACAGACTCAGCAAGGGAAAGGAGACCCCAGGAATGGGCTTTGACAAGGGGGAGCAGATGCCGGAGTCCACACGGTGCTGGGTGGGACACTTTCAGAGGCCCTCATCCTCCTCAGTTAAAGAACAAGGATGGCCAGTTGGGGTCACTCTCTCCCTACATTGCCTTTTTTTTTTTTTTAAGATTTTATTTATTTATTCATGAGACACACACACACACAGAGGCAGAGACACAGGCAGAGGGAGAAGCAGGCTCCATACAGGGAGCCCAATGTGGGACTTGATCCCCGGTCTCCAGGATCAGGCCCTGGGCCGAAGGCAGGCACTAAACCGCTGAGCCACCCAGGGATCCCCTCCTACATTGCTTTGATTGCTCCATTTTTCTTTGCATTTCCCTGTCTCGCTCTTTATCTCTCTTTCTACTTCCTTCTGTCTCCCTCGGGACCTATCTTTATCCCTGCTGGTACCACTGCCTCTGTCTGTTTCTCTGTTTCTCTGTCTCCTGCTTCCTTTCCTAACCCTCCTCTTCATCTTCCTTCATTTTCCTCCCTCCGTCTCTCTGTCAAGTGAGGGCCGTTGGGTCCGAGGAGGTGTTGGGTGGGTCCCTCTGCCTGTCCCCCAACACCTCCAAGCCAGGACCCCTCTGCCTCCGCTCAGATCTCCCCATAACCGTCTCCTAGGCGCACTCCCGCCTCCAGCCACCAGGTGTCAGCGGAGCGTCGTCCTCGGGGCTCCTCGCCTGCTGCCGAGCTGGGAGGGGCCTCAGAGCCTCTCCCGGGCCAGCTGCCAACCTGAGGCTCCAGAGAGCAAGCTCCCGCTGAACAGGCCTCTGAGGCCTGTTGTATCTGCAGCTCTCCTCCCCAGTGCTTGCTGGGAGGGGAAACAAACAGCACCCAGGCTTTGCAGACGGTGTTTAAGCTGGGTTTTGTAGGATGAGTAGGAGCTCGTTGGGTAGCAAGGACGGAAGTGCCTCCGGCACATTCACTCACCAATTTGCTCATTCACTCCCATCATCTTCCTCCTGCCCCTCTGCTCCCTTCGTGGGCCTCACTCTTGCTCTCCTGTCCTCTCCCTCCCTTCCCTGTCCTTCCTCGCCCTTTTTCTCCCCTTCCTCTGAATTCCCTTTGCCGCACCTTTCCTTCATTCCCCACCTCTGTCTTCCCCTTACCTCTGCTTTCTTTCCTCTTCCCCAACTCAGCGTGCACCAGGGACCGGTGTTTCACTGATGCAAAGCCAAGCTGAGAACCACTGCTCTAGGGGTTTGTATTTCTGTAAGCAGCTCACTTTTCTGCATCTTTCTTTAAAATAGGCAGATGATGGGGCGTCTGGGTGGCTCAGTCAGTTGGGCACCTGCCTTTGGCTCAGGTCATGATCCCAGGGTCCTGGGATGAGCCCTTAGTGGGGATCCCTGCTCCACTGGGAGTCTGCTTCTTGTTCTCCCTCTACCCCTCCCCCACTTGTGTGACACTTTTTCTCATTCACTCTCTCAAATGAACTTTTAAAAACACTTTTAAAAATAAAATAGGCTGATGACATTCATGAATAGTTTATGACTAAACCTCTTATCACAGGAAGTTATTTTTCTTTTTCCATTAAAGAAGACACAGACTTGAGTGGTTTGGGATCTCCTATGTCTGCATTCATCCAGGAATGAGGAAAGACCAGCCAGGTGGACCACACTGCCATTTCCAAGGCAGAAATCAGAAGTTTTGCTCCAAAATATTGATCTAAGTATTGGTCAAATGCTTTTCCTTTCCAGTCCTTGATCAGGTGCTTTATTATTTTTTAAGTTTGTTTGTTAATTTTTTAGCAATCTCTACACCCAACATGGGGCTGGAACTTACGACCCCAAGATCAAGATTCTCATGCTCTTCTGACTGAGCCGGGCAGGTGCACCAAGCAGGTGCTTTATATTCATGATTATCACGGTGTGTGCCAACCTCATACAGTGTGTCTGCTCCTCAGGCCCGACCATTAGCCCCTCAACTTCATTGCAGATGTAATTATTCACAATTTGTTTGGTCCTGCTTCCCAGCTGGACTGGAGATTCCATGAGGACAGGGAGGGAGGGGGTCCGCTCACATCTCCATGCTGCACCACCAGCGCATCCACATAGCCGCCGGCCCCTTCCCTGGGAGAAGCCATCCCTGATCCCAGACTCCTCCAGGGAAGTCCTCAAATGCTCATGCAGCCCATGCAACAGGAAGGAAACATTGACCTGCTGGAACTGCTCCACGTACTCGACCTCCCTGCAGGCGGACAGGATCAGGCCAGGCTCGATCCAGGCCCCTCAGTACCTGGTGTGTGGGCATTTAGGGATTGCTGGCTGATTTACTCACTCTCTGACCTGCAACAACCTGTGGGTTGTTCCCATTTTACAGATGAGCGCTGAGGCTCAGAAAGTGGGCAGTGACTTGCGTAAGACCACACTGGTAAGAAGCTGTAAAGCTGGAATTTAAACCCAGTGCTCTCTCTGACCATTGGTCATCAGCCTCTCTGGAAGGCCAGGGGATTACCCTTTGGAACTTCCAGTACTGGAGATGCTGATGGGCAGGACACCCTGACCCCAGCTTTAGAAATAGTCCTTCCCTTGCCTCCTCCTCCCTGGCGTCTTTGATGCTGCCTGGCTGGCTGGCTGGCAGGCTGCTGGGTCCCAGTGTCCTGGGGCTGCTGACACAGGCTCTGTGGGCTGTGCAGGCTGGAAGCCAGGTCACGGTTGGCATGGCAACATCTTTCTAAAAACCAAAGGTTTGCTCCCAACACCAGGAGGTAGTTCACTGGTGATAGACTTGGCATCAGGAAGCTTTGGCCAGGGCAGCCCGGGTGGCTCAGCCATTTAGCGCTGCCTTTGGCCCGGTGCATGGTCCTGGAGACCCGGGATCGAGTCCCACGTCGGGCTCCCTGCATGGGGCCTGCTTCTCCCTCTGCCTGTGTCTCTGCCTCTCCCTCTCTCTCTCTCTCATGAATAAATAAATAAATAAATAAATAAATAAATAAATAAATAAATAAAATCTTAAAAAAAAAAAAAAAAAGGAAGTTTTGGCCAGACTGCCTGAAGGAAATGCCTGGAAGGGAAGGGTGTGTGATTTTCCCATGTTGGCCTTCTGAATTTTCTTCTTCTTTTAAGCTTTTATTTATTTATTCTTGAGAGACACACACACACAGAGGCAGAGACACAGGCAGAAGGAGAAGCAGGCTCTCTGCAGGGAGCCCGATGCAGGACTCGATCCCAGGCCCATGAGACCATGACCTGAGCCAAAGGCAGATGCTCAACCACTGAGCCACCCAGGTTCCCTGGTCTTCTGAATTTTCATCATCCTTTCGACCTTCTGAATTTCTGTTAAATCCACCTGCTTGTCAGCCATCCCCGGATCCGGGTTGGTACCCTCTCTTGTTCACACAATCCCAATAGCCTTCTCAAAGGTCTTGCCACACTCCCTCTGTGAGTTACAGTCTATGCTCCATGAGGCTGTCAGAAGGATCTTCTCCAAATGCAAATCCAATCATTACACCCTCCTGCTTAAACCTGCCGTGGTTCCCCAGTACCCTCAGGATGAAGACCCTAATCACCAACTCACAACACCTTTTCTTTAAAAAATGGTTTTATTTATTTACTTGAAAGAGAAAGAACAGGGAGAGGGGCAGAGGGACAAGCAGACTCCCCTCTGACCAGGGAGCCCCAACACTGACTTAATCCCAAGACCCTGAGATCATGACCTGAGCCAAAGTCAGACCAGCTAAGCTACCCAGCTGCCCCCTCACACCACCTTTGAAGAGTAGTCCCTGCCTCGTGTCAGTGCCTCCTCCTACATGGACTCACTAGTTCTTTCTGTCCTTTGGACCCATTCTGAGCCCTCCAGCCACAGGGCTTCCCCAGCTGGTCTCATGAGCCCCCGTGTGGTCTTCACACCTCAGCTCAGTGTCTTCCCTGGCTTCACCAGCCAGGCCAATCCTTCGATGACACACGTATTTCCACCCTGCTCACCTCTTTCCTGAAGGCCTAATTACACGTGTTGTTCCACATTTCTTTGTCTGATTCCTTGATTCATTTCTATGCCCTCCTTGACCCAAGTCTCCGTGAGGGCAAGAGCCAGGCCTAATTTTACATTCCATATCTCCAAAAGCCTGGCACATGTGTGCTTCAGGCTTGACAGATTTATAGAATGAATAAATGAATGGTTAAACCCTGAGATCAGGGACTGACCAATAGGACGATCTCCTTAGAATCTGTCATGTCCAGGCTAAAGGCCATGGAAAATTCAGTCTAATGAAAATCAGGCAGCAAGAGGAAAAACTTGACTTGCTCTTGATGTGTGCCCAACCCCCCATCTTCTGAAGTCCGCTCATTGTTCAGGGTCCTGCAGAAATGCTTCCTCCTCTTCTGAGCTGGTGCTGATCCCCCAGGAGTCCCTTTCAGAGTACAGACCCCGGGCTGCGTCACACCATGAGATGTGACTCCTGACTCTTCATAGCTGTGTGCCTTAAGCAACTGAGCCTCAGTGTTCTCATCTGAAAATAGGGTGCATGAGGTTATTCATGCCTCAGAAGCCTGGGCCCAGAGCAGGGTGCTTTGTTGCTGCAAAACAAACCTAACTTCTCTCTTTTAAACTTTCTTTTTTGGGAGGATCCCTGGGTGGCTCAGCGGTTTAGCGCCTGTCTTCAGCCTAGGACTTGGTCCTGGAGTCCCAGGGTCGAGTCCTGCGTCGGGCCCCCTGCGTGGAGTCTGCTTCTCCCTCTCCCTGTGTCTCTGCCTCTCTCTCTGTGTGTGTGTGTCTCTCATGAATAAATAAATAAAATTTTTAAAAAATAAAGTTATTTTTTAAAAGATTTATTTATTTATTTATTCATGAGAGAGAGAGAGGCAGAGACATAGGCAGAGGGAGAGGCAGGCTCCCTGCAGGGAGCCCAGTGTGGACTCGATCCCAGGACCCTGGGATCACAACCTGAGCTGAAAGCAGACCCTTAACCACTGAGCCACCCAGGCATCCCTCTTTTAGACTTTCAATGCTGGGGCACCTGGGTGGCTCAGTTGGTTAAGCGTCTGCCTTCGGCTCAGGTCATAATCCTGGGATCAAGCCCCATATCTGGCTCTCTGCTCAGTAGAGAGCCTGCTTCTCCTCTCTCTGCCTGCTGCTCTATTTGTGCTCTCTCCCTCTGCCAAATAAATAAAATCTTTAAAAAAATTTCAATGTTCCTCCTGCCTCGGGGCCACCAGGATGTTCCAGTGTTTCAGTCTGGAGGGTATAAAGAACAGTGTGTGATAAGTGGCTCCAGGACAGGTATGCTTGGCCTCACTGGGGTCCTTCTGCACCTGGCAGGAGGTTTAGCAGCATCCCTAGCCTCTGTCCGGTAGGGGTCAGCAGCAGCCCCAAGTTGTGACAACCAAGTCTCTAGCCTGGCCAAATATCTACTGGGGGCAAAATCATTACCCAGGAGAGGTGGGGATGCAGTGAGAACCACTGTTCTAGGGGATGAAGGATGCCCAGGCTGTGGTTACACATTTTTTAGAGGGTGGTGGATGGGGTCCCAAATAATGGGGCTTCAGGCAAGGTTGCAGACAGTGAGGGAACAGTTAGGACAAATGGTACAAAGTAGGCATTCACCTCACGTCCTGCAGACTCAGATAAACTACCTGGGCTGGAAGGGGTGAAGCCTCTCATCTCACAGACGGGGAAACTGAGGCCCAGAGGCATGGGCTTTGGTATCGGGCAAACAGCAAAACATGAGTACCTAATACACACACACACACACACACACACACACACACGAATATGCACACGTTTAATACGTACATGCATCTTAGGTATATTTTTTATGTGTTTTATATATAGCAACTCTATTCAAAGAAGCTGTGGAGTCACAGGAAGGAAAGGGGCTTTACATGTGTGTGCACACACACAAATAGCCTCATCTTGCTTCCTTCCCTTAGTTCTGGAAAGAGGAAACAGAAGAGAATTTGGGGTGCATTTGCTGCCTGTGGTCTTTGGGCTCGAAGCCTTGAAGAGAGGGGGAGTGGGGAGGGCGGTGCAGGTGCGCAGTGTATCTGGAACGGGTCCCCCTGTGCTCAGCCAGCGGGACGCTTATGGGCTAAACAAGAGGACAGGACAGTGTCGTTTTGTCCTTTTGTTTTACTCAACTGTGTGTGTGGGGGCGGGGCATGCATTCAGTTTTGAGTGAAAAGAGCTGACTTTTACCCTCAATTTTACATGCAAGCTGTTGACCAGCAAACAGACTGCAGGAAATCAGATGGGGGAAGTGGGGAAGGGCCCATCCTCCAACTTTTTTGGCACAGCGCTTCAGGCTTTCCCCAGGCAGCTTTGTGCACCTGGGTGAAGAGCCTGGCTCTGAACATCACATGGACAAGGCTGGCAGTGGGGAGAGGGCTGCCCAGAACAAGGGGATCGTGAGTGCAAAATTATCCAGGGGAGAAAAACTGTATTAGCTGAAGGGAGATGTGGGTGGTTTTGCAGGTTGACCTGGGGTTTCCGTGGGGTGCAGGAGGAAAAGGTAAGGCTGGCCAGGTAGCAGCACCCTGGAGGTACATGGTGACCACAGAAAGAAGTTGGGGCTTGATCGTGAAGGCACTGGGAAGCCATGGGAGGGTTCTGAGCAAGGCAGTGGCGCCATCTGATTGGCCCTGGAGAGCACCCCCTCTGGCTAGTGTGTGGAGTTGGGGAACGTGCAGAGAGGCAGAAGCTGTTTTCTTTGAATGAGAGAGGCCAACAGCTGAGGGATGGGTGGGACTCCTCCCCTGCACCCGCTTCTCGGAAGGGGCCTTTGGGAGCCTCCCAGTCAACTCCTAGAGCTCCATGCGATCCAATCCTTTCTACTTCTCGAAGCACATCTGTTCCTTTCTTTCTTCAGACATTGCTTTCTTGAGAAGTAAAATGTTCCAGATACAGGGCCGTGTACCTCCCCCCAACCGCTCCCTCCCGTCCCCGGCCTTAAGGTGTCCTGCCTGTCTCACTGTATGTTTATATGCATCATGTTGTCACAGGTAGGAGATTTAGATCCTTCCTGGTAACCGGCGTGGACTGCTTCGTTGTCTATGCGTAATGCAAGCTGCTAATCGAGTCCCGTCCTGACGGGCATTGATGCTGCTTCCCTCGTGTGTTACTAGAAACCACACCGCAGTGATCACCCCTGTGGTCGGGGAATACGTTATCTAACTTCTCCTTGAGCAGCCCCAGGGCTGCTGACGTTGAAAGGGGCTCATTGGACCCAAATCCCAGCTCTCCAGCTTCCGGGCTGGGCAACTGAGCGAGGCTCCCAAGCAACTCTAATTTTCTCATCCCTAGAAACGAGAAGAGCAATACCTACCTTAAGCGTTGCTGGAAGGATCGCTAATGCTCCTGTGCGGGCAGCACTGGGACAGAGCCGTGCGATGCCCGTGCTCCACAGAATCATTAGGCTGTTAGAAACCGAGCATCATTTTCTGATATTTCTCTTCTCCGATTGACTTATTTTACTCAGCATAACGAGAGACTCCCAACTCTGGGAAACGAACAAGGGGTGGTGGGAAGGGAGGTGGGCGGGGAGTGAGGGTGACTGAGTGATGGGCACTGAGGGGGGCACTTGATGGGATGAGCACTGGGTGTTATATTAAAAAAAAAAAAAAGAAACCGAGCATCAGGGAAGGTGTGAGGGGGATTATGAACAACCTTCTCTCCCGGGCTGTGTGGCTCTAGGCGAGTCACCCCACTTCTCTGGGTCTCCCCTTCCACATCTGCAAAATGGGGCGTTGTAAAGATTTCAGGAGATGATTGGTGCCGTATAATAGACCGTCAGCAAAGATTTCATTTTTCTTTCCTCATTTCCATGTCCTCACCCCAGCAAGGTTGTTTGGGCACCTGTTCTTCTTGGACAGATCAGGAGACTCGGACTCAGAGAGGTGGAAGACTTTCTACAGATCACACAGCACGTGGGGGTCCATGGACTCTCTCTGGGCCATGTCCAGGGGCTGGGTCCCTGTGGCTGTCGTCAGCCTGCTTCTTCCTGAAGACCCCACGATACCCCCCACCCCCCACGATCTGGGTCCCTCCTCAACCTGAAGCTTGGCCACCTGCTAAGTTCTTGCCTCCAGGGTAGAACTGATACAAACAGTCTTCCACGTGGCCTCTCCAAGCAGCCACCAAATGTTCCTGTAGCATAGCAACCACAGAACCAAAACAAGCTCTTAATAAAAGATCAAAAAGGAAGAGGGGACAGAGAGCCTACCCCCAAGCAGCTGCCCCCTGCATGGATGCCCGCTGCTGGGCTTTTAGCTCACAGAGTTGAGGTGGTTTGCATTGTATCTTTACATTTAAAGGCATCTCCCTTCTCCCCCGCCAGCCAGCGATGTTTTCCTCCAGGGTTCTGGGGCTGAAAGCCAAGAAGCATGGTTTAAAATATACAAAAGGAAACAGAGCATGGCGAGATCTGGAGGAGGAGAACCATTAGTGAGGGGGTGCTGGGGTGGCAGAGCGGAGCGGGCACGGGGCCATGTCTGGAGCCGGAGGGCGGCCTGGCCCTGGGCCCTGAAGCCATGGGGCCAGGGGGCTGCACGGCCGCACAGCAGCCCCTCGCACCCACTGAGCAGCCCTCGGTCGGCCCCCCTTGCAGTGAAATCCCCAAATGTCAAACCAGGAAGGCCCTGCAAGATGATCTGATCCAACGGTTTCCTTTTTTTTTTTAAGCAAAGAAACTGTTTTCTGGATAATCTAGCATAAGGCACCCCAATATGCAGAGCAGATAAGGGAATGTCAGAGTGGAAGTGGGGGTACTCCACTTTACCCTCCCCCCAGGGGAGCCCTTTCACATCTGCTCCCAGTATCAGCCCTACAGCACCGCAGGGCAAACCCAGCCCCTTCCATTACAGCTGGGGAAACTTTTTATGGATAGGGGTACGAGCTAACTACTATTATTCCCACTTTAAACACACAGATGCGGGGATATGACTTTACCCTTGGATTGAATCAAATCCCCACAGTTACCGGAGAATGTAAGTCCCCGCGGCTACCTGGCCCCCACTTTGCGAACAAGGCAGCAGGAGCATGGAGAGGTCTAGCCACTTCCCAAGGTCACCCAGCTGGAAGGGGGGTACAGCCAGCCTTCAGGGTCCCCCCCAATGTGTGTTTTTAAATATTTTATTTATTTATTCATGAGAGAGAGATAGACAGAGGGAGAAGCAAGCTCTAAGCAGGGAACCCGACGTGAGACTGGATTCCGGGGCTCCAGGATCATGCCCCGGACTGAAGGCAGCGCCATACCGCTGAGCCACCCAGGGATTTGCCCCCACCCCAATGTGTTTGACTCTAGACTCTATGGCCCAAGGAGTTTAAGGACTGTCACACTGTCACACAGGAGCTGAGCCAGCACAAAGGGTGGGTCTGGTGTTGGGAGCTCACCGGATGTGCACAGTGGGAGTCCTGGTCCGAGAGGTGCATCAGGCATTTGTCCCAGCTGTTGGGTAAGAGAGTGAGGGTGAGTGGCCAGTGAGCAAGGGAGGAGGAGCAACGAAGCCTTGAGATCACTCAGGGGCACCTGGAACTAGGGGGCTGTGGCAGATGCTTGAGCTAAAGGACCAAATCATACCCTTGGCTGCACATCAGTATTGGGACAACAGGCCCAGAGTATTTTGTTAATAATAATCACGGCAGTGCTAGACACTCTGCATTTTACAGACATGATTTTAATCATCGCAAAACCTCCGAGACAGGTGCTATTATCATCCCGTTCTAGAGGAGATCACTGAGGCTCAGGGAAGGGCGGTGATTTGCCCAAGGCCATAAGCCTGGTGAGTGATGACGCTGACACTGGGACCCAGGACTGGCCGAACCCCAAGCCCACATACGTGCATCCATTAGGTCACCCTCATGCTACTCACAAATGACCACAAGGTCTCGGTGCCACAGGATGGCGTAGAGGCCCCTTCTTCCCAGATGCGGCCACAACGTGGCAACCACATTCGTAATGAAAATGCCAGGATCTGCCTTGCGCCCTCTGCTCCGGCGAAGTCAGGCAAAGCCATGGTAGAGCAGAAGGCCAGGGGCTCTCCGCTCTCCTGCTGGGACCCCCGCAGCTGCATTCCCAACTGGCGCAAAGCCCCGCATCCCACCGCGGTGGCCTGGCTGCCCTGCGTCTCCCCAGCTGCCTCCCGCAGTGCCTGCAGGCTGCCCTGGGCTTCAAGGCCAAGAGCCGCATCAAGGAGCCCCACGGGGACTCTCACCAGGTGAAGAGGCACGGGCGGTGGTTCATTTACTGCAGAACAAACCCAAAGCACAAGCACAGGCAGCTGTAGCTCCTTTTACTGTAAAATAATGTGCAAAACTGTATCACTTCCTTGGGAAATGGTGTCACTTTATGCTGGGATAACATTTAAGTGCTGTGTAGTCTAAAAAAAAAAAATCACGGTGCCGCAGATCGAGAAGTGTTTATCCAGCTCACACGTGTGCTGTGTGTTGGCTGTGCCAGGCTGGGCTCAGCGGGGCAGCTGTGTTCTGTTCCCTGCGACTCTCAGCCGCTCCGGGGGACAGTGGGCTGGTGGGATGCGCGCCTCTCCTGGCAATGGCAGGAGGGCAAGAAGGTGACAGAAACGGTCCAGGCTTCTTGGGACCTAGCCTGGGGACCAGCACACATCACTCCAGCCTCATTCTATTGAACTCAGCAAGCCACAGGACCGAGCTCCGCATCAAAGGGTGGGGAGCTCTACTCCATCCCTTAGCAGAAGGAACTAAAGGTCACTTGCAGGGAGAGGAAAGAGCTGGGGCCGATGTCATGCTCTACAATAATGCCTCCACCGATGAAAAATAGGTCCACACCTCCTTTGATCCTCCCTTGGAGAGGTGGAATGCTCCAGTGTGGGCTGGGCTTCCTGGAGCCCTTCTAATGAGCAGAACAGGACGGAAGTGACAGGCGACAGCTTCCAAGGATAGGACACTGGGGCTCCCTCCTTGCCCTCGGGAGCATCGCCACTCTGGGGAAGCCAGCCACCATCAAGACACTCCAGTAGCTTTATGGAGGGACTCACGCGGTGGGGACCTGGGGGCTATGGCCAGCAGCTGTGTGCAGAAGCCTTCTGGAAGGCTCCAGCCCCGGTCAAGCCCTCAGATGCATTCAGCCCGCTGACATCCCATTGGCAATTCCCTGAGAGACCCCGAGCTAGAACCAGCCAGCTGAGGTGCTCCTGCCTTCCAGACCCGCAGAAAGAGCGAGACAATACATGTTTATCGTTTTGAGCTGCCAAGTTCTGGGGCAATTTGCTATGCAGCAACAAATCACTAATGTCTAATCACTATGCTAACCCACTGCTGGCATCTCCTGCGAGGCTTGGGCAGAAGATGTTTTGTCTGTTCCCCAGAGAACCAACAAAATCCCAACAATTTACCAAGATGAGGGTACTAAAAATACTCGTGGTAAACTGTGGTCGTGAAGAAACACCTGTTCGCGAGCTGCCCAAAATAGGCAGTGCTCGCATGGAATGAAAATGCATGAGGACGAGAACGGATGTATGCGGACCGATGCCAACCCACCGGCAGACTCAGCTTGTCACTTGGTCCCTCCTTGTCGCTGAGGTTGGGGAGAAGAATCCAAACGAAGATCTGATGGGGTGTACTGAAAAGACCTGCCTGTGGCAAGGCGTTGAGGGCTCTGTCCGGTGGCGAGGGAGGTACTCACATTTCCTGCACCCCAACTTTGTGCCAGGTACAAGGCGGGCACTTGAAACTCTGTGTATGAGGACCAACAGTTGGAGTGCTGGAGGACTTTGGCTTTGTGAAGAGGACTAAGGGGCAAGAGACAGGGTGGAGTAGTGATTAGAGCCCACGGACAGCCCTGGGTTTGAATCTCGCAATTATGCTCTGAGGCTTGTGAGTGGCCGGTCCCATACATAGCCTGAGCCAATTTCCTCATCTCACAAATGGACTCAGTAACAGTGCCCACCTGCTCTGTAGTTGGAGTCTGGCCCACTTTGCTTCGTAGGACTCCTCCCCTACTCCGTGTGTCCTGGTGCCCTGCTACAGCACATCCTCTTGGCCTCAGCGTTTGGTCCAGGAAAAGACATTTGACCCAAGTGAGGCAATCAGATGAATGTAGGGAGATGTTCTTTCTTAAAGTGTGAAGTTTATAAAAACATGAGCCAGGGCACCTGGGTGGCTCAGTGGTTGAGCATCTGCCTTTGGCTCAGGTGTGATCCTGGGGTCCTGGGATTGACTCCCTCACCAGTCTCCCTGCAGGGAGCCTGCTTCTCCCTCTGCTTATGTCTCTGCCTCTCTCAGTGTGTCTCTCATGAATAAATAAATAAAATCTTAAAAAAAGAAAAGAAAAACACGAGCCAGTGTTGCCAGTGTCCACTATCGTGCATAACACGTGAAGAAGTTCTGTCTAAGATCTGGCAAGTGATGGCAGGGCCTCCTAACATCGTTTAAGCTCCTGGATCCACCCTTACCTGAAACCTACACAGAATCTGTCTTAGATGTCTGTACTAGAGTTCTCCAGAGTGCTCCAAGTTCCACTCCAAAACCCAGCAGGCCACGGAGAACCACGGAGAGCCAGGGAGAGCCAGGGTTTCAGTTCAGGTCCAAGGGCAGAAGAAGACTGATGTCCTAGCTCCAGGCAATCAGGCAGGAGGAGTTCCCTCTTACTCAGAGAGGGTCAGCTCTTTTGTTCTACTCAGGCTTTTGAGTGATTAAGGGAGGGCCCCCCACACCAGAGAGCACATCTGTTTCACTCAGTCTACCGATTCAGGTGTGAATCTTACCCAAAATCCCTCTCGAAGACACACTTGTCCTAACGTTTGACCAAATATCTGGGCACCCCGTGACCAGGTTATGTTGGCACATAAAATTAATCATCACGCTGTCCCAGATATGTCATTTAATACCTTCCCCTGTTTGCTTTAAACACATTCAAGTTGGGCAGCCCGGGTGGCTCAGCCGTTTAGCGCCGCCTTCGGCCCAGGGCCTGATCCTGGAGACCCAGGATCGAGTCCCACATCGGACTCCCTGCAGGGAGCCTGCTTCTCCCTCTGCCTGTGTCTCTGCCTCTCTCTCTCTCTCTCTCTCTCTCCCTCTCCCCCTCCCCCTCTCCGTGTCTCTCATTAATAAATAAATAAAATCTTAAAAAAAACACACATTCAAGTTGATAGAACGTGCTTGCAATCAAGACTCCTGATTGATAGAAGTTCTTACTTCATAGGGCTAAAAAAAAGAAAAAAAGAAAAAAAAGAAAGAGCTCTTGCATAGCACAGGGCCTGGGAGCCAGTAAGTGCTCCGAAATAATAACCCCCGATGCCTGCTGCAGGGGGGCATCATGGAAGCAGGATCTGACCGTTTGGCTGTCACTTCTCCCTGCACCCCTGAAGTCAGAAAATGTGCCGACATTTCTGCTGCTTACGTACATCATCTCCTCCCTTTATAAAGAGTCGGTCCAGGGATCCCTGGGTGGCGCAGCGGTTTGGCGCTTGCCTTTGGCCCAGGGCGCGATCCTGGAGACCCGGGATCGAATCCCACATCAGGCTCCCGGTGCATGGAGCCTGCTTCTCCCTCTGCCTATGTCTCTGCCTCTCTCTCTCTCTCTCTCTCTCTCTCTCTGTGACTATCATAAATAAATAAAAATTAAAAAAAAAAAATTTTAAAGAGTTGGTCCGGCGGTTCTAGGTGGACAGAACACACCACCCAGCTCCTGAGAAAGCTATGTTCTCGGTCGTCTGACATAATTATCCATAAGCTGAAACATGAGGAATCAGGAGAATCCCTCCGGCTATTGTCTGGCGCATCATCCAATTTCGAATGTCAAAAGCTGGACATCACCTCTGTCTTTCTCTTTTTGTTTTCTGAAATAATTCTAATCTCCCCCAGACTAATGGATGCCCCAGGGCGGTACAGATCTAATGCTGCGCTCAGGGAAGCGCAGTGACAAGCATATTAAGAACTTTTAAACTGGTTATCTCAGTAACATATCTTTCTTTCTAAGAACAGCGGGTGTTTTGTTTTTGACCGCCAGCATCCTTTCCCTGATGGAACCATGCCTCCCCTACCCCTCATGGTACCTCCAGGCTGTTCATCACAATCTTTTTATTATTATTTTTTTAAGATTTTATTTCTGTATTCATGAGAGACATAGAGAGAGGGGCAGAGACACAGGCAGGGGGAGAAGCAGGCTCCATGCGGGGAGCCCAGTGCGGGACTCAGTCCCAGGACCCCGGGATCACGACCTGAGCCAAAGGCAGATGCTCAACCGCTGAGCCACCCTGGTGCCCCTAATCACAACCTGCCACCTTCTTCACCATGGTAGAGAGCCTGCGGCAGGCTGAGCCCCTCCTAAAGCCATGGCCCTATCCTCTCAGACCCAGGGATTGGTCCTGAGGTAGCCATGCGATCCAAGCAGAGCCAATCCCCACCCTTCTTTGGATTCCTGTGTCAGTGAGGCAAAAAGAGGTGAGGAAGAGAGATAGAAAGAGATATAGAAAGATAAGGGAGTCAGAGAAAGCCTTTCCCCTTTTGGATTGCAAGTGATCGCAATGAGGCTTCGGGCTGCCTACGGCCGTTCCTCCTGCCTCGTAGAGAGAGCAACACACAGAGGGAAGAAGAAAGATCGAGAATTGAGTGCCAGGCACTTAGGGGGACATCACGTGAACCCCTGGATCCAGCTATGCCTGAAGCAAGCAACAATTTCCTCCCTTCACTTAAAGCTGTTTAAATCAAAACCATGGCCTGTGGCTGTTTCTCATTCCTTAAACTCACTTTTAAAATGGTGAAGGGAACTTCAGACACGCTTGTGCCAAGGAGCTCCGGCTTGGGGCAAGCTGGGCCGCGCTTCGAAATGCCAGATGGCTGAGATGCTAGCTACCCTCTCAGAGTCTGGAAGTCTGCCCTGTGCCCCAAAGTACAGACTCTGGAGTCAGAAAACTGAGATGGCAGCCCCTAGTCCTGACTCTTGGAGCCTCAGTTTCCTCCTCTGTGCACTCGAGATAATGGTACCCCCTCCTCGGGCAATCAGAGGATTAAATGAGCTCATGATCAGCCAATGTGCAGCCTCCGTACCTGGCACCCAGAAATGCCCCATCAGCTGGAGCTGTCTAGCCCAATCCTCAAGGATCCCAGCCTGCAGCTCCCTCCCCTGCCTGACCCAGTTTTTCATCCAAATTTGGCCACAGGCCCAGGCCCTGGCCTATTTTAGGTACTCGTCTTTTTGTTGCAGGAAAAAGAGCCCCATGCAAGGTACCTTAAAAACAGGGGGTTTATTGTGGGGACAAACGAGGACAGGAATGTGGAGGAGGCAGAGGCAGGAAAGCCCTTGGGACTGGAACGGTTTTGATTGGAATCTCTTTCCTTTGCTGCTTTAAAAGGAATCATTTCACCTGTCCTTGCCTGAGGGGCCTCTCTCCTGGGGGACTGGGTATAAACAAATCTGGGGAGGTAGGGTGACAGGGGATGCTTGGGTTGCTAATAGTTTGGATTCAGGTTTTAAGAGCTCTCAGAATCAGCAAGGCTTCTGTGACAAAGAAAGTGGGCGGCTGTTTGGCCTGGAGGGATGTATCAAGTGGCCCGTAATTTATCATCCAAACCAGGACCCCTGGAGAATGAAAGGGGCACCATGAATATCGACACAAGGATGACAGCCTGAGCCTGCCCAGGGGAGCCAGGACATGTGGTCACCCTCAGGCACAGAGGCCCCGAAGGCAGGGGACACAGACTGCAAAGAGGTTTGGGAGTGTGACTGCCGCCCAGGCAGTGCCCAGTTCAGGAGTCCAGGGCTGGACAGGTGGAAAGGAGCATTTGGGCCTCCAGAGACCTCATCGTGTCATTGGCCCTGTAGGTGCCAGACAGCATTCGTGCTCATGGGACTGGGCTCCTTACGCAGCAGAGGCCCTGGGCGGCCCACAGCCCACCCAGAGGGAGACCCAGACCTTCCACTGGTCTTCTCAGACCCCCACCGTGGGGTGCCTGAGTCCCATAGAAGCCCCTGTATGCTGGCAGGTGATGGAGATAAACCCCTTCTTAGCTGTCTGGGGTGCAAGGGGGAGGGAGGGGGATGACCAGAGCACCCCTGCTCCCAGCCCAGGTCCATATAAGCTGCTCTCTGGGGCACATGCAGAGTTCTCGATATCACATCTACATGCTCAGGACACAACACACGCCAGCAGTTCCTCTAGCTCTCTGATTTCTGATGATTCTGGTCATCCCTGATTCTTCCCCTCGTCTTCCTGACTGACACCCAGTCCTGACCCTTGGTAATGGTGTCACTCTTTGTCTCACTCTTAGCAACCTTGCAACAGCTCTCAGTCCCCAGGAAGACCCCAGGAGGACCTCACCTCTGGAGGATCGCAGGGCTCCTCTACGTGGTGAAAATGTGAGGCTCTTTCCATCGAGCTTATTACTCCCTTCTTCTATATGGCAAGAGTGCCCTAGTTTTGCTAGGGTGAGGGTTTTCTTTGCTCACACTCACCCACCCCTTCACTCTCTGGGCTTTTAAGAAAGTTGACCTCTGCCCTCTGGATGCCCGTGGTGGAGCATGTGACCCCAGCCAAGCAGTTAGCACCTTCTGTCTTTCTGGCCACTCATGGTCCCAATCCATTTGGTGCATGGGTTCAGGTGCAGAGAAGAGCCTGGGACCTCTTTTCTGATGCTCAGAGGAATGAAGAATGAATGGAATGTAGAGCTGCCAACAGTAGTTTTGATGAAGGACCTACATGGAACCAACCCTGAGGAAGTGGAGCTGAGTAGAGAGAGGAATTGGATCCTGGTAACATCATTCAAGCCCCTGGATCAAGCCACACCTGAAGTTCTGCCCCTGGGTTGTTCAAAACAGAAGTCCACAAATTCCCTTTTCTCAGGTCAAGTTCTCTGCTACCTGCAGTTGGTAGAGCTCTAGTTGAAGGGTAGGTCCCAGAGCCAATAGGATGCTTTAACCAATGGGAAAAGGATAACTGAATTATACAATTGCTCACACAAAGTTCTGAGCCCTACCCTCCCACAGTGTGAATTTCTAGGCTCCAGTTAAAGCCATTAGTCCCTGTCCTATCCCCCAACCCAAGGTCTCTTACTGAATCCACTCTTGGCAATGTTGTGAAATGGGTCAAGTTCATTTCTTGACCTCAATGTCCTACCTGGCCTCCTTCTGTTCAGCCGCCAGCCCAACAAGTGGTGTCTACAGAGCCTGTTGCATGAGTTTCTGGGCCCCATGGAACTCAGTGGCTTCCCATCTCCCTCTGTTCAAGGTCCCCATCCCAGTGCTGTCTCCAAGGACCGGCACAACTGGGCCCCCTGACCTCCTTAGGCTTGTCCTGCCATTCTGGCAGTTTCGCAGGTTCGGGACATTTTCACACATTGAAGCTCCGCAGATGCTGGATCCTCTGCCTGGAATTCCCTTTTCTGGATCTGGATGGAGTTATCTTCAGTCCTCCTTCAAGTCTCAGCTGAAATGTCACTTCCCCAAGGGGCCCTTTGTGCCCTTTAATCTAGGTCGGGCCGGCCTGTTTTGTATGCCCAAAACCCCTTGCAATTTTTCTCTGTAACTGGATGACCATGCTTCATCCCTCCCGCGCCCTAACATGAAACCTGTACATGGTAGGTTCTCAACATCTGGATGAATGAGTTCAGCAAGGTCCGAGCCCCATCAGCGGTGCGGGAGGAGAACAGAGGTCCAGAGAGAGGCCGAACTTGCCCAGAGTCACACAGCAAGTCTGTGGTTGTGTGGACATCTGCAGCAGGATGCTTTTTGGATGCTTTTGGGGACCCCAGGTGGTAGCCACTGCTTTGTCTTTTAGTACCAACCTTGCTTATGTCCCTGAGGAATTGATCTGAGATTCTGTGGCTGCCAGCCGTGTGCTGATGGCCACAGAGGGCCCAAGCTGATGACCAGTGACACCCTGGGAGGCAGGGCTATGAGCGAAGCAGGAGGTGTGGTTGTCCTGCGGCCTGGCAGAGACAAGCTGGATTAATGTTTATCCTGTTCCCAGAGACTTGAGTCATCATCAGACCAAGAGCAGGTGCAAGAGAGTGACTCTGCAGGAAGACCCCAGGCACCCTAGCCCTGATGCGGCTGCAAGGCACAGAATGAACGAGGCAGGAGGCCCCAGATGTGGGTGATTTCTCCACAGTGGACCCACTTACGTTCCAATCCGAGCTCTGCCACCTGCCAGCTATGTGACTTTGTCACCTTACCAGCCTGGGTCTCTGCTTGCCTTTCTTTGAAACAGGAATATTAATAGTAACAACCTTATAACGTTGTAATGAGAATGAAATAAAAAAAATAGTTGTGTTCTTATAGCAGCACCTAACTCAAAAAAAAAAAAAAAAAAGAGGGTTTCAAATTGCATCCTCTGGACGGGGGCTTAATATGCCTACCCAAAAAGCAATTCTAATGTTTATTGTTTTGTTTCCTTTGCTATTGTCTAAAACTCCTCTGGACCATGAAGGCAGATTCCTAATGGGTCTTCTGATGCTCAGAGGACCAGTGAATTCACCAGCGAATTCTTGACATGAGGCTGAGCACGTAGAAGGCACTCAATAAAGGATGGATGGAAGGATGGATGGATGGATGGATGGATGGATGGATGGATGAAAGGATGGAAGGATGGATGAATGGGTGGATGGATGGATAGAAGGGGGATGGATGGAAGGATGAATGGAAGGATGGATGGATGGATGGATGAAAGGATGCATGGATGGATGATGGATGGATGGATGGATGGATGGATGGATGGATGGATGGATGGATGGATGGATGGATGGATGGATGGATGGATGGATGATGGATGGATGGATGGATGGATGGATGGATGGATGGATGGATGGATGGATGGATGGATGGATGGATGGATGGATGGATGGATGATGGATGGATGGATGGATGGATGGATGGATGGATGGATGGATGGATGGATGGATGGATGGATGGATGGATGGATGGATGGATGGATGGATGGATGATGGATGGATGGATGGATGGATGGATGGATGGATGATGGATGGATGGATGGATGGATGGATGGATGATGGATGGATGGATGGATGGATGGATGGATGGATGGATGGATGGATGATGGATGGATGGATGGATGGAGGGAGGGAGGGATGGATCAATGGATGGATGGATGGATGGATGGATGGATGGATGGATGGATGGATGGATGGATGGATGGATGGATGGATGGATGGATGGATGGATGGATGGATGGATGGATGGATGGATGGATGGATGGATGGATGGATGGATGGATGGATGGATGGGTGGATGGATGGTGGATGGATGGGTGGATGGATGAATGGATGGATGGATCAATGGATGGATCGATGGATGGATGGATGGATGGATGGATGGATGGATGGATGGATGGATGGATGGATGGATGGATGGATGGATGGATGGATGGATGGATGGATGGATGGATGGATGGATGGATGGATGGATGGATGGATGGATGGATGGATGGATGGATGGATGATGGATGGATGGATGGATGGATGGATGGATGGATGGATGGATGGATGATGGATGGATGGATGGATGGATGGATGGATGGATGGATGGATGATGGATGGATGGATGATGGATGGATGGATGGATGGATGGATGGATGGATGGATGGATGGATGGATGGATGGATGGATGATGGATGGATGGATGGATGGATGGATGGATGGATGGACATCTGTGTGGGCGGTGGTGGAGGTGGGTGTTAGTTTGTTTGGTTTAACAGCTATTTGACTCAGACCTCCTGCCAGCGGGAGCGGGTGACCTTTCCTCTGAGCTCCGGGCCCCAAGCCAAGCCCCGGAGGGCAGTTCCCTTTGCTCCTTTGCTCCGGAGCTCAGGCAATGCAGTTCTGTCCTGCTGAGTCAATTCCCACTGACTTCCCTGTGGCCGGCCACCAAATGTGCACATACGGGAGCCCTGCAGAAAGCAGAGTTACTTGGGACCAGAACAAGAACAGGAGGCACAGGTGCAGAAGGGCCAGCAGCACACGTCACTTTGCATGAACTCCTTGGGGTAGACATATAGCGATCAGACCCTCCAGCCCAGCCCACCCT
Organism: Vulpes lagopus; assembly: GCF_018345385.1. Lineage (NCBI taxonomy): Eukaryota > Metazoa > Chordata > Mammalia > Carnivora > Canidae > Vulpes > Vulpes lagopus. The sequence goes on along the minus strand of NC_054837.1, from coordinate 17,462,696 downwards.
CTGCCCTAAAGCAGCCACGTGAATGAGCCCGAGCAAAACAGGCAGAGGAAGCGCAGAAGCAACCCAAAGAATCATGAGACATAAGATGTTGCCTGAAGGGATCCCTGGGTGGCTCAGCGGTTTGGCACCTGCCTTTGGCCCAGAGCGTGATCCTGGAGTCCCAGGATCGAGTCCCACATCGGGTTCCCAGCATGGAGCCTGCTTCTCCCTCCTCCTGTGTCTCTGCCTCTCTCTCTCTCTCTCTCTCTCACATAAATAAATAAATAAATAAATAAATAAATAAATAAATAAATCTTTAAAAAAAAAAAAAGAGAGAGAGAAGACGTTTAAAAAAAAAAGATGTTGCCTGAAGGTGCATTTTGGAGGGGTTTCCGACGCAGCAAAGCCTGACGACATGCTGCTATAACAAACGGCCCCGGACTTCAGTGGCTCAAAATCCTCAGAAACCCAGGCCTCTTCTGCTCTATAGCTCCACCGTATTCGGAGGAGCTTCCACTGAATTGTTGGCCAATGAGGAAAGAGAGAGCATGGAGGTGGCATGAGAGGCTTAGGGTCCCGTGGTTCATGTCCCTCTGACCCTATTCTATGGGCCAGAATGCAGTGCCATGACCATGCCAGTGGCAGGACTAGGGAAATGGGATGTAGCAAACGCGAGCCAGCCCCAGCCCATCCGTGGGGGCTCTGGGTCATGCCTTGTACTCGGCATCTCATTAAGGGCTCATGGTCCTTCTATGGGGGCTACTCAACAGTCACCCACACATCTGCACAGTCCTCCAGATTGAGCCAGATGAGCAAAACAGATACAGTTGCCACGTATCTTACCTTCTGGTGGGGGAAGGCAGTCAGTCATGGGGAAAGGAAACCAACACAGGTATCTTAGAGAGTGATGTATCAGAGTGGAGTTTCGCCGGACTGGTGCTATTTTGGAGACGGTGGGCAGGGGAGGTCTCTCCCAGAAGGCAACTAAACTAAGACCTTGCTGTAGAGGCTACCAGTTGTCTCTTATCAACCCTCCCCTTCTACCTGAGTTACAACCACACTCTGCTGCCGGGCTCAGCCATATTCCTGGCTCTATAAGCGTGTTCCCTAGCTTTTCTTGCAGACAGCAGCATATGATGGGATTTAAGTCAACGTTATTAGATTGGAGCTTCAGGAAAAATTCCATAAAAGAAGCAAATTTAACCGGGAGGTGAGAGTACTTTTGCCATTTACTATCCACCCCTCACCTCCCGCCAAGCCTATGGTGCAGATGTGATGTCTGGTGCTACTGCAGCCATTTTGGACTATGAGGTGAAATGTTAAAAGTGATAGAGCAGAAAGACATAAGAAGCCTGGGTCTTCTGTGAAGATTTCTTAGCTATGAAAAGGAGTGTGCCTGACGACCAAGGGGCTGCTGCAAAGCAAAGAGCTCAAGAATCCACTTTCAAGAACCCGATTTTTCCCTTTGTGGCTTTATGATCTAGATCTAGGCTCTACGTTCCTAACTCCTCTCAGACTCAACTTTTTTCCCCTGCCAAGTAGGCAGATTTCTCCTCCTGTTACTGTCTTTAACACACTCCTGTAAAACTGTCTCTGTAGCAGCCCTGGGTGAACCGCCTTCCCAGAAGCCTCTCCCAGGACATCTGAGCCACTGTGAGGTCACCCCCCTTGCAAAATAGGGCCAGGCTGATCCAGGTGAAGCCAGGCTAGAAACAAATGCAAAGTGATTATAGTTCATAATGCTGCATTACATCCTTCAAGGTTGCTAAGAGAGTTGATCCTAAATGTTCTCAGCACAGAGAAGAAATGGTAATTACGTGACTTGATGGAGGTGCTAGCTAACATGGTGGTAATCATTTTGTAATCTATAAGTGTATCAAATCAATAGGTGCACACCTTAAACGTACACAATGTTGTGTTGATTGTGTTTCGGTAAGACTGGGGATGGTGGAGAACAAGAGCTCTTAAGGGAAAACGATCTCACTGGTGGCCAAGGTGATACAGAAATCAAGAGAGGATATTTGTTGCGAGGCAACCAGGTTGCGTTTTGTAGGATTATGGGGGGTGGTTATATGCGTTCGCACCAGTGCCGGGATCTGTCCTTCAAATCCCTCTGCCTCCACATTGTGCCTCCACCTTGAATCACTCCAATCAACTCCCTCTGGCCCGGGGACCTACACTTCCTCTGAATTGTGGAGCCTGTGAGAAATCGCCCGATCCCTGATATTTCCCTGTGAGCTGACAATGAGCCCCTACACAGGGTAAATACAGGTTACACGGCTCAGGAAGAGACCAGACACAGGGCAGCAGAGGCAGATCTGTGCCACTTGCATTAAGATACTTATCTAATTCTGCAGGACACACCAAGGATCCTGGGGTCCACTCATGTTCAGACCTGTGCCTTTGCTGTCCCCTCCTCCCAGAACAATCTTCCCCCAGCTTTTTACACGAATGGCTCCTTCTTACCCTTTGGATCTCAGGTTACACGTCACCCCTTCACGGTTAAACCATTTCGAGGTGAAAACTTGCACAGGAAAGTTCCTAGTGGCATTCATAATAGCCCCGAGAGTGGAAACACTTGAAGAAGGGTTCATTATCTGGTGAATGGGTAAATGAAATGTGCTGTATTCACTCGATGGAATATTACTTGGCGGTAAAAAGGAGTGACTTACTGACATACCCTACAATGTGGGAAACCTTGAAAACATGCTAAGTGAAAGGCGCCATTCACAGAAGGCCACAGAGTGTGTGGTTTCGTTCATAATCAATGTCCAGAATAGCAAATTCATAGGGACAGAAAGTAGATTGTGGTTGTGGGTGGGTAGGGGGAAGGGGACAGTCGGGGTGGGTGACTGCTCACAGGCACAAAGTTTCCTTTGGGGGTGATGAAATGTTCCAAAATTGGATTAGTCAGGATTACACAAGCTTACAAATACATTAAGAACCACTGAATTGGACACTTTATTACTTTTTTTAAAGATTTTATTTATTTATTCATGAGAGACACACAGAGAGAGGCAGAGATACAGGCAGAGGGAGAAGCAGACTCCCTGCAGGGAGCCTGATGTGGGACTCGATCCCAGGACCCCGGGATCACACCCTGAGCCAAAGGCAGATGCTCAACCACTGAACCACCTAGGCGCCCCATGAATTGGACACTTTCAAAGGTGAATGTTAGGGGCAGTCCAGGTGGCTCAGTGGTTTAGCGCCACCTTCAGCCCGGGGTGTGATCCTGGAGACCCGGGATCGAGTCCGGCATCGGGCTCCCTGCATGGAGCCTGCTTCTCACTCTGCCTGTGTCTCTGCCTCTCTGTCTCCGTGTGTGTGTGTGTGTCTCTCATGACTAAATAAATAAAATCTAAAAAAAAAAAAAAAAGTGAATGTTATACTGTGTGGACTACATCTCAGCAAATCCAATTAATAAAAAGCCACCCCCTCCAGGAGGTCTTCTGGGATTCTTCTCTCTGAAGGTGGTACCCCTGATGCCATTTAATTTGACCTCTGCTTGATTCAGTTGCTTATCCCATTGGCCACCGCTTGTGATTATTTGGTTGGTTTACATGTATAGTGTGTGTGTGTGTGTGTGTGTGTGTGTGTGTGTGTGTGAGTGAGAGAGAGAGAGAGAGAGAGAGAGAGCATGAGCACGTATGGCTCTTTCTCTGTCAGGAGTAAGCTGCAAGCTGCAAGAGAATGGGCCACGTGCGCCCTGTCAGAGCTGTGTCTTCAGCACTTAGCACGGGGCTGGCTGTGGACTGAGCATTTGTTGATTGGCTGAAGGAACCCTGGCACGCTTGAGGTGGCGGGGAACTAGGTGCTCATCCGATCCTCCTTGTTTGTAGATGTGGGGGTTCAATGTGTGTTGGGGGGGATGCTCACTCAATGTCTTAGCTTCCCATTGGCTGTGCCCCCACCATAATCATCCCCCCTCGGTTGCCTTCCAGAGATTTGGAAATCCAACAAACCACTGCCCAAGCAGCACACACAGAGCGTCCTCGACTGGGCCAGTACATGAGGAAGTTTGATGGGGTTAGGGGTCAAGGCTGAGTTAACAGACACTCACCCCCTTCTACGGGAATAGATGGTGTGCGGCCTGACTGCGCATAAATGCCACCCGGGGCCCGAAGGGCCTTGCCCTGGCCAGGCTGCCGTTGGAGCTGCCACCCGGAGTGGGGCTTAGGCCACAGCAGCCAGGCCGCACCGCAGCGTGGCCAACGGCTCCTCGGTGGGCCAGCCGCTGCCAGCCTGCCGAGCACCGGGCTCCTTTGTGCCTTGGAGTAATTAACTCTGCCATATGGCAAGGCAACACGACAAGATTTCTAGCCGAGTCAGCGACAGATGGCCCTGAGAGAAAAACACAGATCGGTGCAGAGATGTCGAAACGCCGCGTCCCAGGCCGTGGGAGATGGTGCGTGTGCGTGTGCGTGTGTGCGCTCTCGCATGTGTGTGCAACGGGGGGGCAGGAGTGGAAGGACACTTGGCTGGAATCCGAGGCTCTGCCCTTTGTAGAGCCCGCCCGTCCGAAAGCACATCCTTTCTGCCCCCGTGGGGATTTTGTGTGTGCGCCTCCCTCCCCAGCAGCGCGCGGGAAGATCTGGGTTCTGGCTTCCACGGTGTGTGGGGGAGGAGAGAAAAGCCAGTGGAGAGATCCAGAAAAAAGTGAGAAACTTCTAGAGAGGATGGCACCGTTGGCCCACGGGCCCCCTCCCTGACTCAGGACTCGAGTCTCCTGCATTTTGCTCTGAGGGGTGATCCCTGCACCCCCACCGCCACCCCCAACTCAATGACCCTCCCCAGCATCTTAAACTCAGCAGATCCAAAGAGAACCCCTCCTCTCCCCCTGCCCAGCCCTGAGTCTGCTGTTGCTTCACCAGCAAGCCAGATCCTTCTAGAATGCAAATCTGACTGAGTCCCTCCCCCGCCTCTGCTTAATTCCCTCCCTTGGCCACTTCCCAGGGGCCTGAGGATAAAGTTAAAGTGCTCTGAAGGGCATCCAAAGCCCTCTACCATCCCCAGTTTTTAGACTCGCCTCCCATTCTTTCTCTCTGGCTCCCACCTACGCCATACCTGCTGTTTAGTGAACTCAGCATCTTATTTCAAGCCTCCGCGGTCTTGTGGATGCTGTTCCCTTCCCCTGGAATGCCTTCCTCGTCTTGATTGCCTGGAAAAATCCTCATTCATCCCAGCTCATGTAGCTCTTCTTCCTCGGTGGCCCCTTCTCTGTCAGACTCGAAAGGAGTTGTTTTTTTTTTTTCCTAAGATTTTATTTATTTATTCATGAGAGACACACAGAGAGAGGCAGAGACACAGGGAGAGGGAGAAGCAGGCTCCCTGCCAGAAGCCCAGTGGGGTACTCCATCCCAGGACCTCGGGATCGTGCCCTGAGCCAAAGGCAGATATTCAACCACTGAGCCACCCAGGTGCCCCAAGATTCAAAGAGGTTAATCCTAGTTTTCTTTGTGCTACCACTAAATTCTGAGTGTGGCTCATTCATGGTGCTTATCACTTGATTTCTATGCATGTGACTCGCCTACTTGACTTGAAGTCGGTGTCTCTGCTTATTACCTTCTTATCTCAGAGCATAATCTATGCCTGGTGCACAGTAGGTGTCTTTGGGCTTCTCCCTGACTGGGGGCCCAGCACAATCAGTATTGCACACCAGAAAGAAAAAGAGTAGATAGGAATCTAATTCTCTGGCCAGGGATCGCAGTCAAAGGTAGAAGGTATTGGAATTTTTTTCTTCGGTGGCTATAGGATTGACTACATTAGTATCCCAGTTCAAGGCTTCCCTGTACCCACACCCCTTGTCATGAGACTTCGGAGGGCCCTCCAGTCAAGAGGCAGAGTCTGTTTTCCCACTCCTTGGATCTGGGCTGCCCTGTGACCTACTTTGACTAGGAGATTGAGGCAGAAGTGATGGTACACAGGGTCTGACCCAGGCCTCAAGAGACCTTGCCAGATTGTCCTCATTCTCTTGGAATCCTGATCAGCAACATGTGAATAAGCCCGAGCCAGTCTGCTGGAGGATGAGAGATATAAGCAGTGGAGAAGTGCTGTCCCCACCAAAAACCATTCCAAGCCAACCAAACCCAGCTGATCTGCTACCCGAGTTTAGCCAATCACTGCCCAGCTAAGCATAACCATCTCTAGACTCACAGAGATGTGAGCTGAATAAACCTTGTTGCGCCAAGACATTGATTTTTTCCAGGATGGTTTGTTACACAGCCATAACTAGCTAACACGTTCTCCAACGTGGGCAGAGATGCATCATGTTGGTACTTATTCACAAACTGCGAACCTTGTTTGGAAAAGAGTTTAGAACAGGGCAGTAGAGCTAGGACTTTTATTTTTTAAGATTTTGTTTATTTATTCATGAGAGACACACAGAGAAAGGCAGAGACATAGGCAGAGGGAGAAGCAGGCTCCCTGTAGGGAGCCCAATGCGGGACTCAATCCCAGGACCCTGGGATCATGACCTGGGCCAAAGGCAGATGTTCAACCACTGAGCCACCCAGGTGCCCCAGAGCTAGAACTTTTAACTTGCTTGCTGGTAAAAAGGAAAGGAGAGAGAGAGAGAGAATAAGAAAGTGCACAGCTCTTACTGATTTTGCCCTTCCCACAAGTTGTGGGTCTCTGGGTTAGCTAGAGCGCTAAACACCAAGCTGTCCAGTATGTCTCAAACTGGTTTTGACAGGATATTAGTTCTAAGGGATGTCAGTAGAGGTTACTAACGAGGAAAAAGGGAGATGTTTGGTCAAATACCTTTGGAAAGCACTGGCCTCGTGACAGCCTACACAATCAAGGCTCCTTGACTGAATGCCTTGTTTTGGTGCCTTTAATATGTTCATTGTAAATGTAAGAAGGAGAGCTTAGTGACCAGTGTCTAGCCAGCAGATTTGCCCTCTTTTTCATGGAACACATTTTGGGAAAAGCTGAACTGGTATAAGTACCCCTCTAATGTGCAAAGCCAAACTATGACCTTCTTGGAAAGTGATCAGTCAGTTTTGACCTGGAAAATGTCTATAGACAGTTGGCAGGAACTTCATCCTTGTGTGAACAGCTGGATCTCTAAATTTCCATCCTTTGGTCTTACAGAATGCATCTAATCTTTTCTCACAAATGTGTCTTCAATCACATCTCACAAAATTGGCTTCGAGCTCCCTCCATCTACCTGGATATTCTCTTTTGCTCTCCTTTATCATTTGAGAACCAGATGAAATTCAGTATTCCAGTATGGCATCATCAGCTCCCTCATAGACCCCATACTCCTGTTAACCTGGTCTTGAGAAGTTTTAGCTTTTATGTCCATGGCAAAGCACTCCTGATTTGCACTGAGTTTGGTCTGACCAAAGCTCCACCTAATTTACTCAGACATAGGAGCTTTTGCAAAACCCATCTTATACACATGCAGTTTTTAGGACCTAAGTATAAAGCTTTATATTTATCCCTTATAAATGTCATCCTCTAAGATTTGCCTCCTAACTTCTGTTTGGATCCTGATTCCGAGATCCTTCGTACTCCCAGTTTCTTATAGAACTCTGTCTACATCACACGGTTTAGCATCAGACCTTTGGAGTGGATATGTGGGATTCCTTCTACCCAGCAACACTTCCAGCAACAACAGGACGATTTTTCTCTTGGCAATTCTCTTCCTCATTCCTCGTATAATAACCGCAGGTGGAGTTGACTGCACCACCGTCCCCGGAAGAGCATGTGACCAAGGTCTGGCCAATGAGAATGTGGTACTCTTCCCCCATCACAGGATGGCTAATGGATGGAGGCATGATGAACATCACTGAAAGCTTAATTCCTCCTCCTCGGCTGGAGGGACCCAGGAAAGGGAGAGAAATGCCTCATTCTCCACCAGGCTCAGTGCCGTAGAATGCAAATGTGGAACTGCTGACAACTGTCTGACCATCCCAGCAGGGACCTGTCTGTAGGTGAAGCCACACAGAGGCTTGCAAGGGAGGTGAAAGTACAGAGGAGTAAGGACCCCCTGACATCCTCTGACCAATCAATACTGAGTTAAGGCAGCACAGCTCCTACGGCAAGTTCGGAAAGTTGCCCAGTGTTGTGGGTCATCTCAAAGATGTGGCAACTGGAAATCTTTGGAAAGCAGTTCAGCACTTTCTATTAAAGTTGAACACAGACACCGCCCCCCCTACAATCCCGTAATCCATAACTCCAATGGATATACCCAACAGAAGTTAGGGTCACCAAAGACCAGCACAAATATCTCCACAGAAGCTTTTTTTCTCTAACAGCTAAAAATAAGAACAAATCATATATCCCTCATAATGGGTTATTAAGCAGTGGGTTTTTCAGGGCCCCTGGGTGGCTCAGTCAGTTGAGCATCCAACTCTTAATTTCGGCTCAGATCATGATCTCAGGGTCCTGGGATGGAGGCCCTCATTGGGCTCCATGCTCAGCGAAGAGTCTGCTTGGGATTCTCTCTCTCCCTCTGCCCACCCACCGCACCCCTCATGATCTCTTTCTCTCTAAAATAAATAAATAAACCTTTTTAAAGACCCATGGGGTCTTTAATACAATGGAATTACTATGCAAACATAAATATGAGCCGATAACTGCTTTACACACAGTGAGCATGGATCGCACAAACATTTCCACTGGTTGCTTTCAAACTTTTTTCTTTGCCTTTGGTTCTCAGAAATCTAATGATGCTGTGTCTTTGGTTCACTCAGCTTCTTCTTCTTCTTTTTTTTTTTTTTTTTAAGATTTATTTATTTATTTGTTTATGATAGAGAGAGAGAGAGAGAGAGAGAGAGAGAGAGGCAGAGACACAGGCAGAGGGAGAAGCAGGCTCCATGCAGGGAGCCCGACGTGGGACTCAATCCCGGGACTCCAGGTTCATGCCCTGGGCCAAAGGCAGGCGCCAAACCTCTGAGAAACCCAGGGATCCCCCTTTTTTATTTTTAAGAGTTTATTTATTTATTAGAGACAGAGAGAGAGAGAGAGAGAGAGAGAGAGAGGCAGAGAGAGAAGCAGGCTCCATGCAGGGAGCCCGATGTGGGACTCCATCCCAGGTCTCCAGGATCACACCCTGGGCTGAAGGCAGCGCTAAACCACTGAGCCACCCGGGCTGCCCTCACTCAGCTTCTTAAATGAATCCACATGTTTATTTATGTGTTTTGACAGATTTGGAAAGTTTTCAGCCATTATTTCTTCGAGTACATTTTCAACCTCTCTGTCTTTCTCCTTTCTTCCTGGCTCTGAATGTACAAAGATTAGATATTTTGTCACAGTTCCATAGGTCCCGAGTCTGTTTATTATCCAGCCTGTTTTCTCCCTGTGGTTCAGACTGGGTCATTTCTATTATGCTATCCACTGTTTTTCTCCTGTCTCCTTCATTCTGCTGTTAGTCAACCCACCGAGCTCTTTATTCAGTTATTATATTATTCTGTTCTAAAATGTCTATCTGTTTCTTTTTCATATCTGCCATTTCTTTGCTGAAATGCCCTAGTTCTTTGCTGAGAATTTCTGGGTGTTGTTGTTGTTGTTGTTGTTCACTTGTTTCAAGCATGTTCATAATTGCACGTGGAATCATTGGCATCATGGCTTATTTTTTTTTTTTAATTTTTTTTTGCATCATGGCTTATTTAACATCACCGTGAGATCGATCATTCTAGCATCTCATGTCCTCTTGGTTTTGACACCTCTTGGTTGCCCTTTTTTCATTCAGTCTGACATCTTTCTGGCTTTTGCTATGCCAAGTGATTTTTGCACGAAGCCTGGACGTTTTTGTATTATGTTCTGAGACTCTGAATTGTATTTGAAACTTTGGTTTTAGCTGGCTTTTCCTGAAACTGCTCCGGGAGGTCACACAGTAGGGAGGCCACCCAGTCACCTTGCCAGAGGAGGTATAAGCCCAGATTCCCTGCCATTGACACCTGAGGAGGGTGGGGTTCCTATTACTTCTCAGAGGTCGGGCTCCAGCTCCCCAGATGGTCTCCACTGACACTGGGGTGAGGGTGGCCTTGTTACCATGGGGCAGTTGTGAAATTCCTGTTTCTTCCTTATGCTTCTTCTGACATCACTCCCATGGGGAGGGGCAGGGACTTCTCATTTCTGCCAGCCGGAGGTGGAAGTCCCGGGAGGGGCTCTCTGCTGGTTGTTAAGAATCGAAGCCCTGGCTCCTACCCGGACCCCTCTGACACCAACCCAGAAGGAGTGTTGGGGTACCTTATGACAGCTTCATAAAGGTGGAAATCTAGGCTCCCTGTCATTCTTCGCTGGTGTGGGAGTGGAGATAGCTCTGGATTTTTTTGTGTGTTTGGAAGCAGAAGAGCAACTCTTGTCCAAGTCTTCTGTCCTGCTAGGCTGGCTCTTTCCTGGTCCTTTGCCTAAAAAGAGCAGGCTTTTGCTGGAGGTTTTTTTTTTTTTTTTTTTTTGTCTGCACCTGTTGATTGGTTTCTGGGTTGCCAAGTTCTTCAGCTCCAATTCTGGGATATTTGAAGCCAAGAGAAATCTCAGACTACTCAACGGATACATCCCTCCCCAAGTCCTGAGGTCCTTAGCTCATCTCTCTTCTTCTCTCTACCTTTCAAAGTCTTAAGTTTGTTTTATATATAATATCCAAGGTTTCTAGTTGTACTTGATAGGAAAACTAGAAAAATGTACATATATTTCATCTTTCCAGAAGCAGAAGTCTTAGTTTCCATTATTTGAAAATAAGAAAGTTATGGGGCGCCTGGGTGGCTCAGTCAGTTAAGCATCCAACTCTTGATCTCGGCTCAGGTCTTGCTCTCAGGATAGTGAGTTCAAGCCCCATGTTGGGCTCCATGAAATGAAATGAAATAAAATGAAATGATAAAATAAGAAAGTTATAACACATTCCACATCAACCCCAAACCCCAACCAATTTCCTAAAATGCAACCAAAACACAATTAAATTTCAATATATGAGTGACAAACTCTCATTTAGGTTATAGGATGCCTACACCATCATGACATCATCAATATTGTGGTAGTAAACAGTTGCTTGGTTCAGGGGCTGCCTGGGGCTGAGAGTGGGGGATGAATGGGCTGCAAAGAAACACAAGCAAATTTGGGAGCAATGGACTATACTTTGATTATGGCAATGGTTTCCCAGGTGTGTGTATTTGTCAAAAATGACTTAATTGCACACTTAAAATGGTTGCAGGCTCTTGTATATAAATTATGTTTCAGTAAAGGTGCTGGGAAGAGAAACAGTGGTGCTCTTCATAATGACATGGCGTCTCTTAGTCATGACATAAGATACTCATACCAGGGTACCTGGGTGGCTCAGTGGTTGAGCATCTGCCTCTGGCTCAGGTCGTGCTCTTGGGGTTCTGGGTTCGAGTCCCACATCGGGCTCCCTGCAGGGAGCCTGCTTCTCCCTCTGCCTGTGTCTCTGCCTCTCTCTGTGTGTCTCTCATCAATAAACAATAAAATAGTTTTTTTTTTTTTTCAAAAAATAAGTTACCTTTGGTTGACACGGGGCATGCTTTCGATCTCTGATCCTGAGGTTCCACCCATTGTATTTAGAGTGTAGTGTCAGAAGTGTGCTGTCCAGCATTTTATTCAAAATGTTGCATTGAGTTTTGGATACAGAAATACAACTTTTTCCTATACAAACATCAATGTATGATGAGAAATGCATAGGTTCCATAAAGTTTGGGTATGAAAACCCAAGACTGGGAAATGATACTTAGGAATTTTCTGTGGGCTATACTTGTCGGTATGAACCTACCTGTGCAGCCATGATTCCAATATGTTAAGTATAAAGTAACTCTGTTGACAGCATGAGGCTAAATCTTGTCTCACATCTCTTCAATGTGCAAGCTTTTGTTTACTTCATTAGGTCTTCGAGTGGAGTTGTATGTGAACATTTATGTATTGACGTGTATTTTTTGTGATCTGTATTTTTATTACTGGAGTATAGTTGACATCCAATGTTATATTAGTTTCAGGTGTATGATATATTGATTCGACAATTCTATACTTACTTATATACTTACTCAATGCACACACCATGATAAGCGTAGTCACCATCTGCCACCATACAATGTTATTACAATATTGTTGACTGTATTCCCTATGCTGTAAGCATATCTCCTTGACTTATTTATTTTACCACTGGGAACTTGCACCTCTTCCCCCTCACCTGTTTTGCCCATTCCTCCACACTCCTTCCCTCTGGCAACCACCAGTTTGCTCTCTGTATTTATGAGTCCGTTTGTTTGCTCATTTGTGTTTTTTTCCCACATATAAGTGAAATCATATGGCATTTGTCTTTCTCCATCTGATATTTTACTTAATGTAATACCCTCCAGATCCATCCATGTTATTGCAAATGGCAAGATCTCATTCATTGTTATGGCTGAGTAATGTTCCACTCTGTGTATGTGTAGGTGTATACCACGTCTTCCTTATCCATTTATCAATGGACACTTGGGTTGCTTCCATGTCTTGACTATTGTAAATAACGCTGCAATAAACATCGGGTTTGGGTAGATACCCAGTAGTGGAATTACTGGATCAAGACTGTAAGGTACTGGCACAAAAATAGACACATCAATCAATGGAATAGGATAGAGAGCCCAGACCCATGATTGTATGGTCAATTGATATCTATGACAAAGGAGGCAAGAAAATACAATGGGAAAAAAGACAGTCTTCTCAATAAATGATGTAGGGAAAATGAGACAGCCACATGCAAAAGAATGAAACTGGATCACTTTCTCACACCATACACAAAAATAAACTCAAAATGGATTAAAGACCTAAATGTAAGACCTGGAACCATAAAACTTCTAAAAGAAAACATAGGCAGTGATTTCTTGGACATCTGCCTTAGTAACATATTAATGTCTCCTGAGGCAAGGGAAACAAAGCAAAAATAAACGACTGGGACTCCACCAAAATAGAAGGCTTTTACACAGTGAAGGAAACCATCAACAAAACGAAAAGGCAACCTACTGAATGGGAGAAGATATTTGCAAATGATATATCTGATATGGGGTTAATATCCAAAATATATAAAGAACGGATACAACTCAACAACCAAAACCCAAATAATCCAATTGAAAGGGGGCAGAGGGTCGCCTGGATGGCTAAGTGGTTGAGCATCTGCCTTTGGCTCAGGTCATGATCCTGGGGTCCTGGGATCGAGTCCTACAGCAGGCTTTCCATGGGGAGCCCGCTTCTCCCTCTGCCTATGTCTCTGCCTCAATCTGTGTGTCTCTCATGAATAAATAAATAAAATCTTTAAAAAATTATAAAAGAGGGCAAAGGACCCGAAGAGACATTTTTCCAAAGAAGATACACAAATGGCCAACATGAAAAGATGCTCATCATCACTCATCATCAGAGGAATGCACATCAAAACCACCATGAGCTATCACTTCACACCTGTCAGAATGCCTACTATCAAAACCACAGGATACAGCAAGTGCTGGCGAGGACATGGAGAAAGGGGAGCCCTCGAGCACTGTCGGTGGGACATAAGCTGGTGCAGCCACTGTGGGAAACACTATGGAAGTTCCTCAAATAACTAATAATATAATTACCTTACCATCCAGTAATTCCACTACCAGATATTTACCCAAAGAAATCGACCCATATATTTTTATTGGGAGTCTATTGTGTTTTCTTTCCTTGGCAATATAGGCAGGACACTATATTGGTTTTCTATTAAACTCTGTGATAGCTGAAGTATATCATCTGTGATTTTCATTTCAGAATTGAAAAGGCAGCATGATAGATCACTTCTTATCAAAAGATGTTGGGCCTTGTAGAGGTGGTATCCCCTGATCCAACTAGACCTGAGGGTGTGCCACACCAACTTCTTAGCCACTACACTGACGGTTTAACATTGAATGGATTCGCCCATTTCATGGACCAATACATGCATTTTTAAAAAGCTAATTGGAGTTGGTATTTCTTTCTTACATTCCTGACTCATACAATTATAGACGGGTTCTGTTCACTGCTTCCCATTTCCACGGTCTTTCTGTTCTCACGGTCAAGGCTGTGAGCTTTTGGAAAGCAAAAATTGCATCTCTTCCTGCTTATGACTCTCCCCATATTGTAGCCAGAAGGGTGGCTGTGGCGAGGATTAGTTTGTTGACCACTTCTTTTGCGTTCAGGGTCTGGGCACAGCCTCCTCCATGACATCTGTCACGCGGCCTCCCATGCCAGGGACTGTGCTGAGTGCTTCATAGATATGTCCTTCCCTTGAATATCATTGACGATCCTGCTTCAGATGTATTATTACTGTGGTCTTGCAGATGTGGGAAGGGAGGTCTGAGATAATGCTTGTCCAAAGATGTTCCAGGCAAGGAACAAAGTCAAGTCTGAACCCCGAGTCTGTGGGATCCTGCAGCCCATGTGAAGTAGGCATTGATCCCCCTCTGTCTTTTTATTGTTATATATACACTATTATTGCTGAAGTAGAGTTGACATACAATGTTATATCAGTTTCAGGTGTGCAACATGGTCTGTGTAGTCACCGTACGACGTTATTGCAATATTACTGACTATTTTCCCTATACTATACTCTTCATCCCTGTAACTTATTTATTTTATCACTGGAAGTCTGTACCTCTTAACCCCCTTCATCTATTTTGCCCATGTTCCTACCCACCTCCCCTCCGGCCACCCCCAGTTTGTTCTGGAGAGAGGGAGGCAGTACAGCATAGGGATCAGGAGAATGGGCAAGTCATTTCGCCTTTCTGAGCCTCTGTTTGCCCCTATGTAAAATGGGCTGATAATAGTAGCTTCATCTTGGAGTGGTTGTGAAGATTAACAAGACGATACACATCAATCATTTAGCATAGCACTGGTGTTTACAAGATAGAACTAAACGTTAACTTCCCTCCTCTGTTCCTTGCTAGTGGGAGATTTTGCTCAATTGTACTTTAGTAAATGGCCTTGGAGATGTCACCTAGACTCAGGTCTATCTAATCCTAAAATCAGAATAATATGATATTAAAAAAAATTAAAACTAGCATTGTATCCCTCCCCCCCCACAAACATGTGTGATGAAAATTCCCTCTGGGCATTGCAAAGTGCACTACAGTTTCATCTTTCCTGGGGTTTTTTTTTGTTTTTTTTTTGGTGTTTTTTAAAGGATTTATTTATTTATTTGAGAGAGAATAAGAAAGAGAGAGCACGAGCGGAGAGGGGCAGAGGGAGAGAATCCTCAAGCAGACTCCCCACTGAGCATGGAACCCAGTGTGGGGCTCCATCTCACGACCCCAAGATCATGACCTGAGGCAAAATCAAGAGTTGGCCACCCAACCCACTGAGCCACCCAGGTGCTCCTAGTATATCCTATTTTTTGTTTTTGTTTTCTTACAGTTCCTTAGGTTGTTGCAATCAGATACTAAGATACAGTTCTGATTAGTCCACAGAAACCCATGGAGGAGAAAAGATTCTGGTCCCAGAAAAGAAAAGGATATGTCTCCCATCCACCAGCCATGTGGCTCCATCCTGGCTTGTTGCTGGCAGTCCCAGGCCACCGGGACTGCCATACTTCTAAACTGGGTTTCAATCCCAACTCCTCCATTTACTAACTGGGTGAGCGTGACCATGTGACCACCTCTGCGAGCCTCAGTTTCTCCATCTGTAAAATGAGTCTTGATCCTGAACTTCGCGGGGTTTTCCTGTGAAGGTTGCACCACCTAATGGGAGGGATGTTCCAGGCAGTGGGAAACGTGAGCCCACAAGAGGTAGGGAGTGGGAAGGATTCACCCGCCTGAGACTGGGAGAATGATCTGCTTTCTGAGACTACTCCTGGCTCTGTGCCCAGGTGCCACTCTCATCTGTCATGGCTCCTCCAAACCCCCTGAGCCCTGCCAGCCCCTACAGGGCTTCCTCGGCTTCCAGGTCCCAGCCAGCATTTCCATAGATAACATTCCTGGGCATGTGCTACCCTCTACTCTGTGGAGCATCAGTGTATGTCTCCAGGGTGGTCATAAGTTTCTGGAGGCATCAAGGGGTGTGGGTCTCCCAAGTCTGGATCACTTACTGCCCTTCGTACCATAGGTGCTCAACAAATATCATTTCCCAGGTAACTTATTTGATGGTGAGGTGAGTTACAAGAATAGTAATGATGGTTATCATAATAATGATCCAGTAATAGCTAATTACGAAATTTCAGATGCTGCAATAGGCTCTGTCCACAGCAACTGAACTCTGGGGCAGGAACTGTTACTATAAATTCCATCTAGCAAAAGAAGGAATAGAAGTCCAGAGAAGTCACACAGCTGATGAGATGGGAATTTGATCCAAGGTTTTTTTTTTTAAGATTTTATTTAAAAAAAATAAAGATTTTATTTAATTATTCGTGAAAGACACACACAGAGAGAGAGGCAGAGACACAGGCAGAGGGAGAAGCAGGCTCCCTGTGTGGGTAGCCCAATGCAGGACTCGATCCCAGGACCCTGGGATCACAGCCTGAGGTGAAGGCAGATGCTCAACCCCTGAGCCACCCAGGTGTCCCTTGATCCAAGTTCTTATACCACTGTACTGACTGGGGCCTTTTAGACTGGCCATTCAAAATAAAAAGCAACAGAATTTTGACTACAAAGTCAATGCATTTTCACCAAAACCTTGAAAATCATCCTTTTGAAGGTGATTTTTTTTTTTTTTTAAAAAAAGAACAACTCTTCCAAATCCCTCCACCTGGTGATAACTACAATTAACATGTTGGAGCATATCTTTGCAATATATACATTATACAAATAGAACAATTATATGTAGCATTTATGTATTCATATAATGCACATGTACATATGTGTTGTATAATCAAGAATTTGGCTGGCCTTTGTCTCTGGTTCTTGAGATAAAGCTCTAAACTCTTGACATTTCCCAGGTGATAGGACTGTCTTCGTTAATCATGATAGCACCTCAGGAGCACAGTTAGTGTATCCAGTGACTCATGGTGAATCCCTGGATGGTGTCGGGGGTGCTGGTCAGGCCAGAAAGATGAATCTCATGATTAAAAGACTGAGGCTTTGAGCCAGGTGCTATCAGCCCAGTGATACAATCAATCATGCTTGCACAACAAAACCCCAGTGTAAGCCTCTGGCATTGAGTCTTGGGTGAACATCCTGGGTGATGAACACATCAATGTGCCCTCAGGCCTCATTTCACCATAATTAACCACTTGAAGGTCCTGTGTCCAAATGGGTGGATCCAAACTCAGCCTCTCTGATTATGTCGACGAACAAAAGATCCATCAAAACCCAAAATGAGGAGCACCAGGGCTACTCAGTGGTTGAGCGTCTGCCTTCAGCTCAGGTTGTGATCCTGCAGGGAAGGATCTCCCTCTGCCTATGTCTCTGCCTCTCTCTCTCTCTGTGTCCCTCATGAATAAGTAAAATCTTAAAAACAAAACAAAACAAAACAAAACAAAACAAAACAAAACAAAAACAGGACAGAGAGTATGGCCATCATCAGAGGACAGCAGGGAGAAGTCCTGCTAACTCCTCCCACACTATCCAAGAAAACTTTTCTGAAGTCTGCACATAGCTGTGGGTCACGGTACGCAAACACATTTGCCCTTCCCCACTCTCCTCTCTGTCGCCTCCTAAGCCACCACCTGAATCCTGCTGTCCTTGAACGTGGCGGGTCACCGTGGCAATCAGAAATCTTGCCAGCTGGACTCAGTTCAAGTCCAGTTGCATCCTCCTGACCGGCCAGAACCCATCTATCCGTGTTGAAATACTCGGCCCATAACAGCCAAGGGGATGAGGCCAGTACAATAAAATGGATTACTAACAGATTGGCTTGCTTGGCCTCCAACTCGGGATAATATATGAGCGATGACGTAAAATGGATGGAGCCTTGGCTAGGTCATTTCATACCTCCTCGGGGGCCTTGTCACTTCTACCAACGGTCTTTGGAGCTGTGACTTCACAAACTGCAGGCCAAAAAAAAAAAAAAAAAAGAAAGAAAAAAAGTAAATTGTGTACTCACAAACTCCTAAAAATATTGCCCAATGATCTTGAAAAAAATTAATGTCCTGTGACATGTTAACATAATTTTCATGATTGAGGTGTTAAATGTCGGGTCTGTATATATTTATTTATATGGAAGCCAACCAAGACAAGGGCATAATATTTTTAATTTTTCACATTTCTGGCCAAACATTGACTGAGCTGTTTATATTTATTTCCCAGAGGTAGGGAGAAATTTCTTTCCACTGGAGAGATAAATGGGTAAGTAATAAGATACCAGAGGAGGAACATCTTATAAAATGACTCCCTGTATTTTAATAATTCCCCCTGTTCTGTTTTTTGTGTTTTGTGGTATCTGAAGAGTCCAAGGAATTGAGAATGAGTCCTAAGACCAACACTCAGTCCCCCAAATATAGCATATTTGGTCTGGACCCCTTAAAGATTAAGACTTAGATAAACAAATGTATTCTAAGAGGCAAGAAGAAACTCATTCAGTTCAAGCCCTGGAATCTGAGGCTCCATCAAGAATGGGGAAGATCTTGGGCACCCGGGTGGTTCAGCAGTTGAGTGTCTGCCTTCAGTTCAGGTCATGATCCCGGGGTCCTGGATTGGAGTCCCACATTGGGCTCCCTGCAGGGAGCCTGCTTCTCCCTCTGCCTGTGTCTCTGCCTCTCTCTCTCTCTGTCTCTCATGAATAAATAAATAAAATCTTAAAAAAAAAAAAAAAAACCCTGCCATTACTAATACCCCTCTTTGACACTGTGACCTTGACAGAGTCTGCAAATGCCCTCTGCCTCCACCTTTTTCTGCTGGCTCACCCTGCTTCCCCATCACTTTGCACTTCCAGTCTGGGACTGGCAAACTTTTTCTTTTTTTTTTTTTGCAAGCTTTTTCTATAAAGGGTCAGGTAAGTAAATAGTTTAGGCTTTGTGTACCATTTGTCTGTGGCAGGAAAACAGCCAAAGACAATATGTAAATGAATGTACATGGCTCTGTTCCCATAAAACTTTGTTTATAAAAACAGCAGGCGGGGACCTCTGCTTGAGTCTATAGCATACTTAGACTTGTGGTTAAGCCCTAGCCCTGCCACTTCCCAGCTCTGTAACCTTGGCCCCATCCACTGTATACTGAATTTCAGATCTTCTCCTATAAAATGGGGTTGGGCAGGTTTGTGGATGATTATCTGTAGGTGCTTAACATGGGGCTTGGCAAATGACTGCTCCGCAAATAGTTGTTGCTTAGAATTTTGACTCCTGGATAATGATTTGGCCAACCTTTACTGAGCAACTACTATGTTTGGCTTCTGCTTTTTTTTTTTTTATTATTAAGATTTTATTAACTTATTCATGAGAGACACAGAGAAAGGCAGAGACATAGGAGAGGAAGAAGCAGGCTCCCTGTGGGGAGCCTGATGTGGGACTCGATCCCAGGACCCCAAGATCACGACCTGAGCCAAAGGCAGACGCTCAGCCACTGAGCCACCCAGATGTCCAGATTCTGCTTTTTAGAGATTCAGCCTGTTAACACTGGAAGGACAGTAGAGACCTGGTTCAGAGGTTGAAAACTGGCAAAGTGTTCCCAAACCTTATCAGCTGTGTAACTCTGGGCAAATTACTAACATCTCTGTGCTTCAGCTTCCTCATTGTAAATGGAGATAGGACCTACCTCATAGGAGTACTATGAGAAGCACATGATGCTAATACATGTCAAGTGTTTAGGATAAGTGCCTGGGGGGATAAGTGTTCCATTGTATTAACTATCATTACTATTACTATTACTTACACAGTCCTTGATATTGTTACCAGTTTTCCTTCAGGTGGGGCGTGCACACTCTGGGTTTCCTAAGTTGTTGAACTCTGTGAACTCATTTACCTTACCTGTCATGCCTCTGAAGTCATTTTATTTTTCCTCCCCTGGCTAAGCCCAATACCCATATTTCATAGATAGGAAATCTGAGGTCCAGATCAAATTGGGAGTGACTTGGCTAACTCCCCACAACAAATCAAGGACAAAACCCATCTAGATTGCTAGGATTTACTCTCTAAATGTAGGGCGGGGATCCCTGGGTGGCGCAGTGGTTTAGCGCCTGCCTTTGGCCCAGGGCGCGATCCTAGAGACCCGGGATCGAATCCCACATCGGGCTCCCGGTGCATGGAGCCTGCTTCTCCCTCTCCCTCTGCCTGTGTCTCTGTCTCTCTCTCTCTCTCACTGTGTGCCTATCATAAATAAATAAAAATTATTTAAATGTAGGGCGCACACAGTTCTTAACCACAAGCCACATGCACCTCTCAAGCTGAAATATCCCTTCCTTGAATATTGCCACTGGTTACTGAGGAGCTGGAGATTGTCTCAAAGACACTCCAGCCCAAAGGTTGAAAGCTGTAAATGAGGCCTCTAGCCACTTTGGCTGGGAGAGTATCTATCTGAGGTGCATTTCTACCCACGTGTACTTAACTGGAGCTCACGGAGTTTAGCAGAATATAATTTAAGGGGTGGAGAGTCATGCTACAAGGAACATTCATGTTGCTTAATTGCATTCCCAGTAAGGGGCCAAAGGGATCCTTGCAGAGAACATCTGACTTATTACTGAACTATTTCTGCCAAAAAGTCATTGAATGTCTGCCATAGATTAAAAGTCAATCATGGTGGAGTGAGAAGGGCGTCCTTGTGGTCTGGGGAAAACCAATAAGCTCAGCTCGATTCAACTTGTGTAAGTAGCAGGAGGCATGAGTTGCCTTAACATCACAGGGACCATTAAAAAAGAAATCACTGTTCTGAACCTTCAATTTACCTTAATAAGGGCATGTTGCTTTTAATCGAAACATCTTTGATAACGGACCTCATCATTTGTTTCTGCTGGGTTACCTTCACAGACCCAGCTGGGAGCTATTTCCTCTTGGTGAAGGAAGAAAGAGGAAAAGTCTTTGGAAAGGTCACCATGAATGAACCAAGGAGGCAGTGTGTTTGCAGGAAATTGTGTCTGTGCCCCCTCAATGAGGTTGTGTGGAACCTTCTCTGGATACCAATATCCATGATGGGAGCACAGGGTTTTCCTCTGATCAAACAGCATGGAAATGTCGACCAATTGGCTCCGATATGTATATCCAGCAGCTTAGCACAGCAGTAAATGTATGTAATTGACCGTCAGCACCCAAATTAAATTGACATTTGGCAACTCCAATAATTTGGCTGTAAGTTCATGTAATGTAAAGCCGCCAGGGGAGTGGAATGGAAATTCTAGACCAGTTCTGCATTGACAGTGTGAGTTGGAAAATCTTAAGGGGGATTGAGAATATCATGGGGATTTTGATGGGCAAAGAAACAAGGAGAATTAGCACTTCAGTTACCCATCCCCCCTTCGTGGCTCAGCTGTACTTGTGCCTTCTTACCACATCTGGCTTTCCAGATTCGGAGAGCAAGAGTGGTGGTTGGGAAAGATCATGGATCTTGGATTCGGTCAGTCTTGGGTTTGAATATCAGCCTCATCTCCTCATTGCTGGTGACATTGGGCGAATTACTGAATCTCTTTGTGCTTCGTGAAGCTTGCACCACGGGTGTGGATGCTACCAGAGATAAAGAGATAGTCTACATGAAGTGACTGGCATACACTGGGTGCTTAATAAATTCTGGCCCCCTTCTAGTGGTGTGCTGGTAAATGTTTGACAATTGGCTCTCAAAGAAAGAAGGAAAGAAAGAAGGAAGGGAGAGAGAGAAAGAAGGAAGGAAGGAAAAGAGAAAGAAAGAAAGAGAGAGAAAGAGGAGGAGAGAAAGAAAGAAAAAAGAGAAGAAAAAGAGAGAGAGTGCGCATGCACCAGGGAGCTCAGAAATTGCCAATTTCTGTGGTGTGAGCCTTCCATCAAAGGTTGATTTTAAGCTATTGATAGGATGTGATTGAATTTGGAATTAGGAAGAGACAAACACAAAAATGATTCTCATAAGCTGGTGGTGCAGGTGGCTTTAGCACACCACTGTTCCATCTTCCTCCTTAACCTCTTTCCTTCCCCCACTCCAAAATCCTGTAGAGAATCCTAGACTCAAAGTCAGCAAGGGGCTCATTTGTGTTAATAGATGGTAGCTGAGTCCCTGGGTTCAAGGTCACACAGCCAAGTCGTGGCAAGGCGGGGACTGAGATGTCCTAATTCCCAATTCAGAGCACTTTCCACACCATACTGCTCATGAGAGTTGCCATTGGGTTGTCCTTCCAGGCACCATGGCCTCAAAACGAGATTTCTGGGTGATTGTTAGAATCAAGTACTCTTAACCAAGGTTGAAGGAGTCAGCCTTGGTTTTGGTTATATATTGAACTGGTCACCGTGAAGAAGTCCTATATGCTTGGACAGTGTTGATAACCTGATCATTCCATATCCTAGACTGTGCACACACCCTTCCTTCTACCACCTGTACTACTTGTCAGCATGAAATAAAGCTTCTCAATTCGGATGTCCTGGTCTCTGAAACTGGATAAGCTTCCTTTGGTCTGTAACGGATAAAGCCACATCCAGTGCCATCAGCAAGGAAACCACAGGGACCTCACCTCAGTGTTGATCCTGCCTTCCCTTTTAGGCACATTCGGATGATGTTATTAGAGATGCTTCCAAGGTCTTAGATGCAAGGTCTTAGAAGCAAGAACATCAGTAAAGAATCCTTTTCTTTGCCATCTAACTCCTCTGCTTCCTCAAATTCAGTAAGTGTGTATAGACCATTTAGTATGTGCTCAGCTCTGTGATAGATTTCTGAGCCTCGGGCAGCCCAGGTGGCTCAGCGGTTTAGCGCCGCCTTCAGCCCAGGGCGTGATCCTGGAGACCCCGGATCGAGTCCCACGTCAGACTCCCTGCATGGAGCCTGCTTCTCCCTCTGCCTGTTTCTGCCTCTCTCTCTCTCATCTCTGTGTTTCTCATGAATAAATAAAAATTAAAAAAAAATCTTTAAAAAAAAAATAAATTTAAAAAAAAAAAAAAAAAGATTTCTGAGCCTCAGAAGGGGTATAGGATATCCCTTGGTTCTTGTCTTGACACAACTTCCCTAAGAACATCTAAACCTCTTTCTTTCTTTCTTTCTTTCTTTCTTTCTTTCTTTCTTTCTTTCTTTCTTTCTTTCTTTCTTTCTTTCTTTCTTCCTTTCTTTCTTTCTTTCTTTCTTTCCTTCTTTCTCTTCCTCTCATTCTTTCTCTCTCTTTCTTTCCTTCTTCTAATCATCTCATCTACTAGTTAGCTATTAACCGCCCCCCCCATATTGCTTTTCCTTTCTTCTTCTTTTTTTTCTTTTCAGAGAGGGAGGGTGGGGAGAGGCAGAAGGAGAGGGAGAGAGAGAGACAGAGAGAGAGAGAGAGAAAATCTTAAGCAGGCTCCATGCCCAGTGCAGAGCCCAATGAGGGCTCAATCTCACCACCCTGAGATCATGACCTAAGCCAAAATCAAGAGTCAGATGCTTAACCAACTGAGTCACTCAGGAGCCCCTGTCCTTCCACATTTCATTATTTAATCAATGAAATGCTCATTTGGCATACTCTGTGTGCTGGGAGGGATCGTGTTCCAGATGGTGGATTCAAAGATAGATGGTACCTGTCTTTGGGAAATATGTTTGAATGGCAAATACAAGTGTTCTAAATAGTCAGAAAGACCCACATTCAAATTTCAGCTCCATTCCCTAACTGCTGAGTGACCTTGGACAGATTGTTAGATCTCTCCAGGCCTCTGTTACTTTACGCAGGAAGAAAATGTATCTCCAGCTTGTAAGACTGCTGGGAAGATTTGGAGACATATTGAATAGATGTGCTTGATGCACAGCCTCATATGCAGTGTGTGAGCAAACAGTCTCAGTTTTGATTGCTTGATCCATTGATTTTGTCTGCTGTGCCCTAAACTTGGCTTGAAGACTGAAAACACAAATATGAATAATGCACACATCACCCCTGTTCCTAGAGCATGCTGTCTCCTGGGAAAAAGAGCATGTTAGAGACTCAGAAGCGCTCTAGGGAGGTACTGATAAGCACTATGGAGGATTAGTGAGCCATGCTAGGTCAACCTAAAAAAATCAGAAGTCTCATCCATACACGTCCAGGTCCTTTGTCTCGTGTGGACAGGAGGACACTGAGAGATTGGAAGTATTGCCCCATTTCACAGATGCAGTAACAACAGGCACAGAGATGCCAAGGCACAATAGCTGACCACCCCCTGCTCCACCTGGAAGGGGTAAGACCCTACTGGGCATCCTTGCAAGTGTAGGACTCATGGCAGACACCTAATTGTGCCCACTGCAGAAGTCCAGACAGTTCCAGGCAGGTGTGATAAGCAGTGAGGCAGCCTCTGGTTACAGCAGGAGTCTCTAGGTCTAAGGAACCAGAGGGGCAGGGGACAGGGAATCCATCCGGACCAGCTGGGCTCAGATTCCTCGTCTCAGAGCCAGGGGGCAGATGGGACTCCTAGCTCTGGGCTCTGACCTCAGCACAGTCTGTGGACTGGTATCTGGCCCTGTTAGAGTGAGAAGTAAGTAGAAGCGGAAGAGGGGGGGGGGGCGTCCCATGGACCTCTGTGACACAGCCAGGCTTGAGCAGCACTGCTACGGGACCCACCACTTACCAGGAGACAGGGGAGAGATGTGTGTCCCTGACTCTGCCACTGTGAGAGATCCAGGATCTCCATGGAGACCCAAGGATGGAGACTGCAGGTCCTCACAGGACACGGGACTTGGTAAGGACAGAGACAGCTACCCTTCCACAGGGAATACAGTAGCTGAAGACAGCCCCTGAGACGGACATAAATACTTGGCCATGGAGGATATCATAAAAGCTGAGGTCCTATGAAACCAATGGGAGAAAGAGGTAGTAAAATGCAGGATATGTTTTTTGATTCTTGTTTATTGATTCATCAATACCCACAATGCTGAGGGCTGTCTTGGGCTAATACAAGAGTTTGATGAGAAGAAAGGACAACCAACCCTGTTGCTTTAGAAACCCAATCCTCATTTACCGAGTACCAACTATCTATCATACTATGCAATGGGGTTACAGAGAGGAGCATTATAATCACCATCTCTTGGGAGCCAGTGAGAAAATCAGGATTGCATTTCAGCACAATAAGGGTTCTGAGAGTAATAGTTGTGATAACCCCTGAGCCAGTTGGTATGGCCAGCGATAGGATCTCGTCAAAGTGAATCTCCAAGCTCCTTGCTGGAATAAGAGCCTGGGTGATGGGGTGTGGATATGAGGTGTGGGGCTCTGGGGCCATGTTGCTGCTGGCTAGACAGACGAAACTGATTGAAGAAGGCAGAACTGAAGGAGGAGACCCCTGGGGGAGTTGGTGACCTGGTGCCACTAGAGTCCCTGAATGTTCATGGATCATGAAGAAGGCCCCTGTGACCTCTTCATCAGAGTGGGAGGTTCTGATCTCCGCTTCAGAGGTGCCCAAGAAGCCAGGTGTCTGAGAAGTCCTGGGAATGTGGACTCTTGGGACCTATGCCTTCCAAGTTAGGGGATCTGGGTTTAGGCTTAGGAATCTGCATTCTTGGGTGCCTGGGTGGCTCAGTGGTTGAGCATCTGCCTTTGGCTCAGAGTGTGATCCCAGAGTCCTGGGTTCGAGTCCCACATCAGGCTCCCCACAGGGAGTCTGCTTCTCCCTCCACTATGTTTCTCCCTCTCTCTGTGTGTGTCTCTCATGAATAAATAAATAAAATTTTTAAAAAAAGGGATGCCTGGGTGGCTCGGCGGTTGGGCGTCTGCCTTCAGCTCAGGTTGTGATCCCAGGTCCTGCGATTGAGTCCCACATCAGGCTCTCTACAGGAAGCCTGTGTCTCTACCTCTCTCTGTCTCTCATGAATAATAAATAATAAAATCTAAAAAAAAATTAAAAAATAAAAGGAATCCGCATTCGTAACCAGGTCTCTCCTCCACCTGCCTGCCCAGAGGGTTCTAGTAGCTTCCAAATTTCAAGAAAGGCAGCTCTCAGCTTCTGCGTCTGTGGGAGATGCTCAGAACCTGAGGCGTGTCTTGAAAGCTGACATTTCCGTAGTGGCCATAAAACCTAAAGCTGTGTGATAGAGGGAAGGCTGAACACGGTGTGGGACGAGATTTCTTTTGTTGCTGTTGTTGTTGTTGTTTTTCAGCTTGATTGAAATTTGACAGATACAATTGTAATATATTTAAGGTGCACATCATGACCTGACATACATGCACATTGTGAAAGATTCCTCCCGGCTAGTAAATGAACACATCCTCACCTCGCCTATTTACTTTGTGTGTGTGAGGACATCCAACTTCCACTGTCCTAGCAAATTTCAGTTAGGCAATCCAGTGTCATCCACTAGAGTCATCATGTTTTACATGAGATCCTCAGACCTCATTCATCTTGTAGCTGAAAATGTGTATCTCCTCCCCTTTTTTTAAAAGATGTTATTTATTTATTCATGAGAGACACACAGAGGCAGAGACATAGGCCGAGGAAGAAGCAGGTTCCATGCAGGAAGCCCGATGTGGGACTCGATCCCAGGACTCTGGGATCACGCCTTGAGCAGAAGGCAGACACTCAACCACTGAGCCACCCAGGTGCCCTGAAAATGTGTGCCCTTTTACTAACCTCTCCCTATTTCTGCCACCCCCCTCCCTGGCTCCTGGCAAGCATTTTTCTGCTGTTTCTAGGAATTTGACTTTAAAAAAAAAATACAAGATTCTACATATAAGTGATACCATGCAGTATTTGTCCATAGCTGACTTATTGCACGTAGCACAAAGTTCTTGAGGCACATCCATGCTGTTGCAAATAGCAGGATTTCCTTCTTCTTATGGCTAAATAATATTCTTTGTGTAGCGCATCTTCTGTATCCATTCATCCGCTGACGGATGCTTTGATTGTTTCCATACCTTGGCTGTTGTGAATGATGCTGCCATGAACCTGGGGGTGTAGAGATCTCTCATCTCCTGTCATCACTTCTGGAATGTGCTCTCTGATGGAGCAGCGGTATTTGGAGCATGGGTTTCATGAGCTCCCACCTCAGTGAGTGCTGGAAGGGAGACAAGAGGGGAATGCAGTCCAGGTGGACCAGGATTTCTGGCCATTGGATTTCTGTTTGAAAGTGGAGGGAAGGGGGATCCCTGGGTGGCCCAGCGGTTTAGCGCCTGCCTTTGGCCCAGGGCACGATCCTGGAGACCCGGGATCGAATCCCACGTCAGGCTCCCGGTGCATGGAGCCTGCTTCTCCCTCTGCCTATGTCTCTGCCTCTCTCTCTCTCTCTCTCTCTGTGTGTGTGTGACTATCATAAATAAATAAAAATTAAAAAAAAAAGAAAGTGGAGGGAAGGGACATCGCTTCACTGAACACTAGAGGCTGTTCTCATCCCTGTGTTTATGTCTAGTTATCTATCGTGCATGATGCTGCCTCTTTGTGAAATAGGGTCGATATAACTCTTCTGGAAGCAAGTCTTACATATTTGAACATCAATATTGTTAATTATTGTCATTAATATTCAGTATGAATATTTTAATACCTCAAGGACTATAATCACTTGTTCGAATATTTGGCCCCAATTTCCCTTTTTAAAATGTTTTTCTTCTAAGAGCAGCATTACATAAATGCCAACTTCAGATTTTTGTGTTCCCTGGATTTCAACATTTGTGGTTCTAGGGGCACCTGGCTGGCTCAGTCAGAAAAGCAGGTGATTCTTGATCTTGGGGTCATGAGTTCAAGCCCCATGCTGGATGTAGAGATTACTTAAATAAATGAATAAATTAAATGTTTACGGGTCGATAAATTCTTGTCAAAGAGAAGATATGCAAGATACATGATACTCAGATTCTGTTGTTCAAACTATGGATAATTTCACATTTTATGGTGTCAGAGTTCATTTCTCTGGCAAGGACAAAGCAGGAGCCATCATCACCATCACTACCTCCACACTTAGGGAGCATTCACTGTGTACCAGGCCCTGAACCAAGCATTTCACATCACCATAGCATTTGGTCCTCACAATCAGTAGATGATGTGTGTGTTCATATTATCACCTGCTTGCAGATAAGAAAACCAAGGCCCAGAAAGGTTAAGTAAATTACCCAAGGTCTGCAGCTAGTACATGGCAGAATCAGTGTGCAAAATCAGGCAGCCCCACTTCAGAGCCTGCCATTCTAACCATTGTGCTATTGTGCCTGATGGAAGGAACAGAAGGTGCTAGGTGAACCTTCGGACCTGGTTAAGCATGTGCCTAACACCAAGGCCATCTATGTCTAAGGCATGTTCACATCCATGAACTGCTTTTTGATAGTGTTTGGAGCTCCCAATAAAATATATCAAGCAAAGAAGAGTTGTGAAAACATCCATGCTCACTGGAGAAGCAGCAGAGTAGTTAAGCATTATTGTGCTGGAAGACCAAAGACCAAAGTAAAAGGCACTTTTTGAAATCCTCCCACCCTTCAACAAAGAAATCTCACTCAGGGAGACATTGTTGGCTGTCTTAGCAGCATCCATGCATCCACTGCCTGCAAGTGTAGGGTGATGTGATTTAAGGATATTGACTCTACCCTCAGTGCTGGGGAGTCTTGTAACTTAGGGAATAGGAACTCTATTGGCAGTTGGTGAGGTAAGTCCCTCCCCCCACAACTGGCCTAAACCAATCAGAAAATCCTACCCTGGTGGTTGCCAGGGGGCTGGTTGGGGGGAGGGAATGGCGAGCTGCTAGACAAAGGGTACAAACTTTCAGTTATAAGGTGACCAAGTCCCAGGGACCTAAGGTATAGCGTGTTGACTATAGTTAACAACACTGTGTTTTATACTTGAGAGATGCTATGAGAGTAGAGCTGTAATGTTCTCATCAAAACACAAAATGGTAATTATATGAGGTGAAAGATGTGTTAACTAGCCTTATTGTGGTAATTAATTTACAATATGTATGCATAACAAATCATCACAATGTACACCTCAAACGTACATAATATTATATGTCAATTATTTCTCCATTAAGCTGGAAAGAAAGAAAGAGAGGGAGTGATGAAGGGAGGGAAGGGGGGATGAAGGAAGGGGAGGAGGAAGAAAGGAAGGAAGGAAGGAAGGAAGGAAGGAAGGAAGGAAGGAAGGAAGGAAGGAAGGAATTCTACTTTGTACATCATTGCTTCGGAGACAGGCACAAGATCCCAACTTAACCAGTGAAAACATGGCAGTACCTTGGTGTCAAGATTGGTTCAGAGGTGGGCATGTGGCCCAAGATGGTTCAATGAAAATGAAACCCAGAATTTTGTTCGGTGGTTGAGATAAAGAGCACCTCTCGTTTATTCAGGAAGATGTGCTATATGGAACTGCTCTAGCCACTTTGTGACTGTAATGAAAGTGACTTTGGAAACAAAACCATCATGTGGAAGAGGTCACAATCAAGACAGCTGCAGGAAATGGAGTCAGCACTTTGATTAAGCTGTTCCTGAAACTAGCATGGACCACGTCTCATCTACATGAATCAACAAATTCCGTTTGTTCTCCACATAATTTTAAGTTGGGGTTCTTTTATTTTTGCAACTAAAAACATTGAGCCTATCTGTAGAGCATTATGTTTGCAGTTTACGGATGAGCAGGTCCTAATGAGGAGCTCTGCTATCATTGGGAGCCTACCTTAAATTCCACTCAGCACTTAGATTCAATCTTAAAAAACAATCAAACCAAGGACTAACTCCACACTACATTAATGAGAAATGAATATTTTACTCAAATTGTTATGGGAACTCTGGAGAGAGAATTCACGTGGCATGCAAGAAAGCAAATACAACCTTAGGGCCGACACTTGTCTTCTCTTTCCATATAGCATCTAATAGCTCCTTGGTAATGCCATTCTCATCCTACCCTAATGTTCTTCACTCTGCAAAAAACAAAAAATAGGGGCGCCTGGGTGGCTCAGTGGTTGAGCATCTGCCTTTGGCTCAGGTCATGATCCTGGGGTCCTGGGATCAAGTTCCGCACTGGTCTCCCCACAGGGAACCTGCTTCTTCCTCTGCCTATGTCTTTGCCTCTCTCCCTGTGTCTCTCATGAATAAATAAATAAAATCTTTTAAAAACCACCCAAAACAAAACCAATAGAATAACAATAAAAACCAGCCATCATTGGTCCCTCTATTCTGTTCCCAAACCCCAGGGAACCCACTGAAGGATCTGCCTGACAAAACCAAACCTCTTTCCAGAGGGTAATTCAGCTGTTGAAAAACTGTACTTCTTCTTTATTGCCTATCTACCATGTTCTAGAAATACACAAGGATGCTCTGGTGCTGTCTTCTTATCTTTGCCAGCCACTCCCGCAAGAAAGAGGACAATTCATTACCTCCCCAAGTCAAACTTCAGTTTGGAAAGCGCCAACTCCCTCCCTCGGGGTGTCTGGAGGAGAGAAACCATGCTGGTGTCTGAACTGATAGACTCATCTTCACAGCAATGGGAGAAGAGCCTCTTTCAATAAAACCTAGGCTAGTGAAAAATGACACTTTTGCGCTCTGGTACTTGCTATTAGTGGTCCAGAAATACCATTTGTGCATAAATCCGTGGGCATGAACGTGTCTGTATTTCTGCTGAAATCCTGATACATTTGGGATCAGCCTATCAAGGAAGGTTTGTTCACTTCTTTCCTAGTAGCAGCTGGAGGGAAGATGAAAACATTCTTGACAAAATTGGGAATCACTGTACGTATCTGGGATAAATGTCACTGCAGGATGAGCTGTAGAGATCATGTTGTTTCACACCCAAGGACCATTCTAACTTTCTGGAAAAGAATCACCAAAGAACGAACCTTCTTGTTTGAAAAATGATGGTATGCCTTACATGATTAAATTGCAATGACAGTGATCAGTGGACATTCTGGTAATTAATACAGGGGTTTTATAGCCACAATGATGAGCTGAGAAACCGTCCCCTTCCTTCCTCCCATCTTCTCCTTGTCCCCCAAAAGATTTTCCTGAGGAATTTTTATAAGCATCTAATACTATCAGAGGATTCAAACTCTTTCAAGTTAGACAGTCTCCTCCAGTTAAAACCTGTCCACGTTTATGCTTTAAATGGATCACGAATAAGGAAGCTTCTGTTGTTTCTTCTGTGTGCCAGGCTAGATGCTAATGCATGATGGTGGGTGAGACACAGGCACTCACATGCTATGGTAAGAAGTGGGTATGTAGTTTTCTTTTCTTGTGATATCTTTGGCTGGCTTCGGTATCTGGGTAACAACGCTGGCCTCTTAGAACGAATTAGGAAGTGTCCTCTCTTCTTCTATTAGAAGAGTTTGGGAAGGGTTAGTCTTAATTCTTCTTTAAAAGTTCAGTTAAATCCACCAGTGAAATCAACAGGTCCCTGGCTTTTCTTTAAGAGGGTTTGATTACTGATTCAATCTCTTACCTTGTTGTGGGTCCACTCAAATATTCTATTTCTTTCTGAGTTAGCTTTGGTAGTCTGCATGTTTCCAGGAATTCGTCTATCTCATACAGGTTAGCAAATTTGCTGGCTTAACAGTTGTTCACAGGAAGAGGTGGATATATGAACCCTTCCTAGCTATGAAAGAGAAATACTAAAATAAAGGCTGAGAACAGTGTAACAGAAGCATGGAGGGGAGAAGGATGAGTTTTGGGTGGGAGACAGGGAGATGAAAAAAGATTCACAGGACAGGTGATTGTTCAACCAACTGGGTACTGTAGGATGAGTAGGAGTCGGTTAGCGGGGTATGTCAGGGAAGGAGACTCTGGGTAAGGAAACAATATGAGCAAAGGCAGAAAGGAACAGAAATATATGGCATGCTCTGAGAGCATAAGGTAGGAAAAGCACAGAGGGGGTTCCATGGCCAAGCAAAAAAATGAGTTTGGTGCAAGATTATGGAAGATGCTTAAAGCATGCCAAGGATTTTGGATTTTGTTCCTCAGTTGATGGGAAGGCATCAATGATTTTTAAACAGGAGTTTAAAGCTATGGGATTGGTGATTTTCTAGAAAGATGGTTTTGGCCACCTCATTGAGTGTGGTTGGAGGGACGGTTTGGTGGCAGGGGAGCTAGTCTGCTGGTGTAATCTATCATGAATGATGCTGGAGGAAGGAAGCAAGGTAGAAAGGGGAGAGAGGCTGGTGCCTGAGGCCCTGAGCGGGTCAATAGGACAGAAAGATGACCAGTAATGAGGAGAGAGAGTGGGAAAGCCCTCACTGATGAGGTCAAGGCTTCTAGCCAGGACTGTGCCAGTCCTGCAGAACAATGAGCAAGTTCACTCTTGGATGCTTAGAACATTCTATTTGTGTATCTATAGAAGGAAGTTACAGACATGGCTGGGTTTGTGTTGTCACATTAATTATAAAGGCTTTAAGGGGAAAAAATTCCAAAGGGAATAAAGATTTTCTGAAAAGCATTCTTGTCTAAAGGAAGCTGCATGCAAATGGAAAAACCTTGACATTTAATTGATTTCAGCAATCGCGATGACATTGTGTTTTCATTCAGGCTGTGCAGTGGGGCTTTGAAACTGTGGAAAATTGACAGACAGGCCCTTGTTAGGGGAAACAAAAACGGCTCCAAGTTGCAGGGTTGAATATTTTTCTTTTTTTTCTTTTCATAGGAAAAAAAGTAGCCCATCATTTCTAACAATCTGAATGACACTTAGCATTATTTCTCTCCTTTAGTAGATAGAATCTAAGGTTTTCCAGATAATGAAAAGCAGTCTGAAGTGTGGATGACACATTTTAAAATACTAATATCTGAAAATATCTCTTTTTTGGGTAGATTTCATGTGGGAACCATGTCTATTTCTTTTGTAATTATAAAGTCAAAATGAAACTGCAAAGCAACTCTTTAAAATCAAATGCAAAATGGAAGCAAATGGCCCTAGCTGTGTGTTGACTTGGTGACTTTATCACTCAGAAGTAACTTTAAAATTCATCTGTTCATACACTCTCAGAGAGAAATACCCCCAAAACGAAAAAGAACCAAAAAACAAATAACCCAAACACTTAAACCATTCTCATTAATCATGTTATTATTAGTAAAACCATTCATATGGTTATTTCAAAACGATGTTAAGTGTGTGCATAGTGAATAAACCATAAAGTCAATGCATTCTTCTATTAAAGTTGTTAGGAGCCAAAATTTTCAGCCTAAGAGAAAAGATATAAAAATACAAAGTCAACCAAATGAGTGAACTGGAAACAGTATCAGCTCATGATTATTTTCTCTTTAAAATCTCTTGTACTTTCCAGCTTTGGTCACTATAAATACCTGGAAATAATGACCAACCCAATAGTAATGACCTAGATCATGGTCTCTGGGAACAATTTCCTGCTAAAAGGAACCAGAGTTCTTGAGAGAAATGACTGATTCCAGAACTGGGCAGGAAATGTGCAAGATGATAGCGGGACATCTTGTTACATGGGAAAGCAAGGAAGCCGTCAGAGACTACTGTGGTTGCATCCAAAAGACTCTGGAACAAACACACTGGCTCCCACTCCCATCTGGACTCCTTGAACATCTAAAAAATTAACAATTACAATGCATTAAAATACATCAAATATATCAAAGTTCATGAATTCGTGATGATACTAAAAGCAATTCAAAACAAGCAAAAAAAAAAAAAAAACCCAAAAAAACAAAAACCACCAAAAAACAAAACAAGCAAACAAATAAACCCAAAACCTAAAACTAACTGGCTGCCTTTCGAAGATGATAGAGAACCAAATCATTATTCTGTGAAAACTGGTAAATAAAAGCCTCAAGTAACTATCTTGCCTTTCCAAGAGGAACTGCATCTTAGTGTAATGAATTAGTTGATGAAGAAAGCCCTCTCCATAGAAGTAGCCCAAGTAATAAATGAAGAATAATAAAGGAGTATTATAATTAGAATAGTACCATTTTGCAAATGCCCAAGGAAATGATGGATCTAGTCTGTGATCACCACTGACTGCTAACATCCTCCCCGCAAAGAGGACCACCAGACATTACGTACCTTCTGATGAAATGACTCAGCTCCCTAGGAAATATTCTTGCCTCAAATTCAAACCTGAATCAGGTCAAAACTCTAATAAATTTATAGGAGATACAAAGGATAGAGAAACATATTAAAAGACACCATGTGGATACAATCAACAGAATCCAGACATGAGAAACTACAGAACTAATGACTCCGTTTTTTCATAAACAAATTGCTAGGAAAATTAAAAGAGAGAGAGAGAGAGAGAGATGTTATTGATAAAAGGAACTAAAGAGAGATTAACCAAATGCAATGTGTTGACCCTGTTTAAAATCTAATTCAATCAGGGATGCCAGGGTGGCTCAGCGGTTGAGCATCTGCCTTCAGCTCAGGTCCTGATTCCTGGGTCCTTGGGATCCAGTCCCACATCGGGCTCCCTGCAGGGAACCTGCTTCTCTCTCTGCCTATGTCTCTGCCTCTCTCTGTGTGTGTCTCTCATGAATAAATAAATAAAATATTTAAATAAAATAAAAAATAAATCCTAACTCAATCGAGTCAGCTATAAAAATAAGTTTGGAGGCCAGAGAAACAACCAGGAAAATGTGAACTCTGATTAGGTTTTTGCTAATATTAATGAAACATTGCTAAGGTTTTTGTTAAGAATGACATAGGGCTATGTTTTTAAAAAGAGAAGGAACCCCTATCTTTCAGAGAGGCATACTGAAATGTATGTGGTTGTACTGTCTACTGCTCCAGGGTACTCATGTATCCATACATTTATCTCAACGATTATCCAAACTACTTTGTATTCTCAGCATGCACAACCGATGTGGGGGCAATTCTTTCCATTCTTTTTTTTTTCCTTTTATTTTAAAATTCTTTCCATTCTTTATTCTTCCATTCTTTCCATTGGTAAGGAAAATGAAATTTTTCTGATTTATTTTTCCTATAAAAAAAAAAGCAGCAATAGTGACCATAGCTACAATGGACTGTTCGCTGTATGCCCTCTGGCTTATGTATGGTGGTCTCCTTTACATCTTTTTGCCATCCTGGAGAAAGAAACCATGGTGCTCACATTTGATAGAAGGGGGAAGTTGAAATGCTGGAGAGTTAGCTGACTTCCCCAGGGTCACACAATGTGAGGCATGTGACTAAAATCTATGTTTAAACTTCCTCCTTTATCCTCAAGGGATGCCCCTGATTATATTCTTTTTTTTTTAATAAGCTTTTTATTCGAGAATAGATGTAAGGAGATCCCCTGAAGTCTAGACTCAGAATTAGCAGTCACCTCTGCCTCAGTCTATTGGCCGAACAAAGTCACGTGGTCTAACTTGGCAGTGAAGGGTGGGGAAATAGGCTCCACCCTCTCGGTGGAGAGGGGAGAGTGGGGAGAGTATTTTCTTGTACAATAATCTGTGCCTTCTCACTATACACTTCCTGTTGTGGATCAGTTATAAAAATCTCAAATCAAGATGTTTATGGGGTCTCTGAACCTCCCAACAAGAAGCACACAAATGAACTACAGAGGTTCTAGAAACTATGATCAATGCCATGCTGTTGGAAAGCTGCTTGTGCTCACCAATATCCATGCTCCTCTGTCCTGAGCACCTGCTGCACTGCATTTCCCAGCTCCTCTGTATGCAGATGCAACAGGTGACTACTTCCAGCCAATGGAATGAGACCAAAAATGCAATGCAGTACCTCTGGGCCAAGGCAGTTAAGGGTAGATGTGGCTTCTCTGTGTGCTCTTTCCTCATCTGCCCATTGGATATAGAAAATACAGTGAGGGCTTCCAAGGCCCTTGTGCATGGAGGAGCTCTCAGATTCAAAAAGCCTGGGCTCCTGAATGACTATGTGGAGCAGAGTGCCTTCCAACCTGCATTACTCTGGAGTGACATTATGTTAGGTTACTGAGATTTGGGAATATTTGTTATAGCTATTAGCATATATTAACTAATGTAATTCCCCTTCCTGATGGCCCCAATAGTACCAGTTGAAGATATCTCCTTTGAGTTAATTCAGTAAACTATAGCTTCCTTAAGAATTATGCGCGTGAAGGTTCATTTTTGATAAGTGATCTAAAAGCCCAATTGAGTCATCCCCCAACCATTCCCACCTTTGACAATATGACTCTGATTTTTGCTTGGGGGGTGGGTGGGAATCATCCCTTTTCAAATCTTAGTTGATATGCTTCTACGAAAGGTAACTCCACCCCCTTGGGCTGGAGGGTTAGAAGACATGACCTAGGTTAAACCGATGAGCCATTCCTCTAGCTACAGTGATTGGTTCAGGGATGGACACATTCCCCCAAGCAGGTCCAAATTTAATCTCAGGATCTTAGCTGAGCAAGTTGAAATAGACATGGCTCTCTTTCAATATTAATAAGTAAAATCATAGCCTGGAAGATGCAGGCAGCCATCCTGTAATTATGAAGAGAGCCAGCCTTAGGATGAAGCTCGCACTATGGATTGTGAACAAAACAATGAAAAGAGCAGGTACTTGGCATCATTGTCAAGAAGCTAGATCAAGCTTTGCCTGAAACTGACATACTATTGGGCTTTTCAGTCAAATAGAGGTTAATAAACAGCTCTTATGTTTTTATGCCAACTAGTTGAGTTTTCATTACTTATACCGAAACTATTATCAATGGATTGAGCATTATCACTTTTATCATCAAATAAAAACATTTTAATCAGAAAATGTAAAGTAGTAAATGTTATTAAAATAGGTGATTTTCAGAGACTACTTCTAGTTCTAAAATGTAGAATTTAGGGGATCCCTGGATGGCTCAGCGGTTTAGTGCTGCCTTTGGCCCAGGGCGTGGTCCTGGGGTCCTGGGATCGAGTCCCGTATCGGGGTCCCTGTGTGGAGCCTGTTTCTCTCTCTGCCTGTGTTTCTGCTTCTCTCTCTGTGTCTCTCATGAATGAATAAATAAAATCTTTAAAAAAAAAAAAAAAGAAAGAAAAAAGAAAAGAAAGTGTAGAATTTACAAGGCCTGGTATGAATCCCTAGCACTTAGTTATCAACACATAGAAGTATTTGTTTATCTTGACAACCAGAGAGTCTAATTATGAGGAGGCTGTGGGCAAAAAGATGGTGAATATTCCATAAAAGAAATACAGACCTTCCCACACATGGCCAAAATCTCTGCAACGGCTTTCCCTCATTTTTAACAGATTCTAGAAAACTCTGTGAGAACTGGCTCCTACCCACCTCTCAGACCTTATTAGCTGTTCTCCCATCCATCCCCCTCAGCTGACTGAACTTTAAATTCTCACAGCTCATTCCTGCCCCAGGAATTTTGTACTTGCCATTCGCTTTGTCTAGCGTGCCCTTCTCCTGGCTTCTCCTTCTTCTGGCATCTGCCTAGACCTCAATTTCTCCTCAGAGAGGCCTTCCCTGACCACCCAGCTACAGGAATCTCCTTCTATGGCACTCTACAAATCATTATTTAATTCTTCCACAGCACTTTTTGCAACCTAACAGTGCCTGGTTTATTTGCTCACCTGCTATCTCAGTCTTCTGTTAAAATAAGAGTTCTTCAAGGCCAGAGCCCTTGCCCATTCTGGTGTCCCTGTGTCTCCAGCATCTGGCACAGTGCCTGATGCAGGTTGGCACTGCATAAAAAATAGGGCCATAGACGCCAAATGAAGGCAGCAGTGTCCTTTGGAGAGGGGTGGGGAATGGAAGGGACTCATGATGTAGTCATGGGGTGGGCGATTTGGCTGGGGGTTTCCAGGCGTGAGGGCAGAGTGACAGGGAGCAGGGGCAGGCTATGGCTTGGGGATGCTGTCCAGGGTATCCATAAGGTATTTCTACAGAGGAATGATGTGGTGGGAAAGAGAGAGAGAGGGAGAGAAATGGACAGAGACAGAGATCCAAAAGAAAATAATGAGAGAGAATTAGAAGCTTTGCTGCACGTGTTAACTTCATTTCTGCCTGATATTTTGGGGTCTGGGCTCTCTCTGCATCTTCATGACCCTTGGGAGCTTCTCCTCGCAGTTACAATCTGGAAGGATCCACTTGAGGGGGAACCAAAGGACACTCTCGGCCATTGCAGTTCAACATTATCATTTCCTTCCACTTCCTTATTGGAATGTGGGAATAAAGATAGTCCCCCTAATGTCGGAAGAATTGAAAATGAGTTTTATTTAGGCTGGAGGGTAACCTCCCCCTCCTCCTGTCGCCGCTGCTAGCTCAGACCCACATGCCCCTCCAGGCTCCCAATCAATCAAAATACTCTTACTGAACCTAAGTCTCAAAGCAGAAACGCAAAAGAAGTTTGCTGAAGCAGCTGTATCTTTTTGTTTTGTTTTGAACTAAGAACTGGAATATACCATCCAAACCTATTTTTCTTTTTCTCATCTCTCATTCTTCTTTCTTTTCCTAGCAGATAAGGAAAGATGGGGGTCCTCCTTTTAGGGCTTTGGTTTCAGCAAGATAATGTGGCACTGAGTTGTGAGCTCAGAAAATTGCTCTGGAAGTTGGTACGGAATGGAGCTGACATGGCAGTCGTCGGATGGCGAAGGAGACCAGGATTTTCTTTTTCTTTTCTTTTCCCTCATTTTGAATGTCTTCCTTGCATTGCTGATGAATCAGCCTCTGCTAAGGCCACTGGTGCAGCCTTGTGGCTGTTGTCACCTGTGTTCTCAGGGCCACTTAGACGCTGCTTCTGGTTCATTCTTGTTGATCCCTATTGTCACTGTATCAGGGAGTTCTGGATCCTGTGTTGAAAAAGAAGTGACCATCCACATTTCACTGAGGACCCGTGCCCAGAAATAGTAAATATTTGTTCGACAAGTGATTTATTACCTTTCATGCCATGATTAAAGTTTAACTTTCATTGACTGACTGCTCCATCTATATCTATAAAAATAAATACTCGGGGATGTGTGTGATGGCCCTTTTCATCAGCTCCCCATCGTCTCCCTGACTCCCCACTAAGCCATGCTCTGTACTGCACTTCATTTCAAAAACAGAAATATAGTCACGCCAGGTGCTTGCATAACACATTCAAATGGCTCCCTAGTGCCCTCACCATTCAGCCCACACTCCTTATCCAAGCTTCAAGGTCCTGCAGGGTCTGATTCCTTATTGACATCTCCAGCTTCATTCTGCACCTGCTGTCTTTGAGGCCGGGGGCCAGAGCCTGGGTGCATCACTGAGGGGTCGGTTATGGAAGCAGAACCATGTGGCATTGTGGAATACAAATTATACTATAGGAATCAGAACGACACCCATGTTTGTAGAAGATGCTGGAGCGAAGGTCCATGAAGGGGAGCTGTGGATGAAGAGACATCATTAAACATTAGTTACTAAGCATCATTATAGGCACTGGTGCAAGTAAAGGAGCCAGAGCTCTCTGGGAAATCTGTCAGCATGGTGTGTGTCCAGCTGATGCAGGAGGCTTTGGAAGTCATGGAAGTTCATGGCTGCCACCCTCTGTGAATGCACCACTAAGGGTCTAGAGGTGGGCTTCACATCCCTGTTAGTTGGCAAGACCAGGGAGAGGCGGAGTTGGCTCAAGGAAGAGCAAGGACAGACTGGGGGCTCCTGGCACCTCTGCCTTCAGAAAGGCAGCCTGGGACACAGAAAACTCCAGCAGAGTGGGATGAGGTGGGGACACTGTCTCTTGCACTCAAGGAATAAGGAGAACAAGCAGAGAGGTCCCAGGACAGGATTTGGGCAGTATGGCCTGCGATGTCTGATGTAACACCCTTCCTCCGCATTGCTACCAAATCTTCAGTAAAATCCATGCTCCTTGGCCTCAGGCTCAAGTTAGCTTTGCTTCTTTTTTTCTCTTCTTCCCGCCCTCTCTTCCTCCTTGTGTACAACCTAAGTCTGTCCAAAGTTGGCATGGGGAAGAGTGAAGCTTGCAAGGTGGCCCAAGTACATATGTACTTGGCTGGAAATTTAATAAAATTTCCATTTTATTAAAAGGGCACATGAGTCCAGCATTGAGAAACCACAACCCAGCTCAACGGTCTCCTTTCATGTTAACTTTAAATCTTGAAAGTGTAAAAAGCAGCACCTCGTTTTTAGAAATCAAGCAACACGTAAGTCTGAATAGGAAAAAGTAAGGGTTATGTCTTCCTGCTTCTTTCCAGCCCCACTTACTCCTTGTTTTATCATCAGACAAGCGGAAGCCCAAGAAGTTAAGTGTCTTGCCACTAATCACACAGGCCTATCATTTTGGTTTTATAAAGGAGCCTCTTATGAGTGAGCTGTCCCTTAAAAGGCCACACTCTCAAAGCCTGTTCTCCAAAGTGCATATCATCCACCCAAGAAGTCTGAGAGTGTCTTCACCTAAAACAATTTGCATTGATCACAGTGGCTGCAATTTCCATTTCTGCATTAAATTGGGCAGACTGAGAGTGATTCTCAGGCTGCTGTAAGGTGGTTCTGATGGAGTGGTTGTACCTTGATGGGAGCAACCACGGATGAGGGACTGGCCTCTGTTTTAGGGACTCAATTTTATAGTTTACTTGAGTGAAGTCAGTGAATTATGAATATATATTTTTGCAGTGACCAGGATGCTGGTGGATACATGATCTGGCTGAGGGGCTTTCAGAGTCTTTGATCCTGGCCCACTGTAAGAAGTACATTTACAGGGCAGCCCCGGTGGTGCAGCGGTTTGGTGCCGCCTGCAGTCTGGGGTGTGATCCTGGAGACCCGGGATCAAGTCCCATATCGGGCTCCCTGCATGGAGCCTGCTTCTCCCTCTGCCTGTGTCTCTGCCTCTCTCTCTGTGTCAATAAATAAATAAAATCTTTAAAAAAAAAAAAAACCTGTCCCACTAACATTTGAGTCTCCACTTGTTAAAAAAAAAAGAAGTACATTTTACAAAGTGGCATAGTACACACACACACACACACACACGCGCGCGCGTACACACATGTACATGCACCAGCACACACTTGCACATCTGAAACAAACGTTTCACAAAACAGTGCTTAAAACTAACATTGTGACTCACTCTCTGTTGATTTTTATTCCATCCTATCTTACTTTGTTTTAAAATGCTCCTTGCATCTATATAAATGTATTTTGTGACCTACCACCGATCAGCCTTGAGTCACAGCTTAAAAATCGCTGATCTGGGGCACCTCTCATTGTAATCAAGGAATCTCAGAAGTGGAATTAATCATCAAAGTGGCTTATTATTCCTTGAATCGGAGTCAAGTGTGTCAGAGGGTTTGGAGGGCAAGTTCAGAGAGGCAGTCATTGGTCTGCCTGGGTTATTTCAGTTCCACTGTAGGGTTCACTTCTCAGTGACCACACTGCTCATGTTGCCAAGCAGTGATCATTGCTCCCATTTACTGAGGTTTTACAGTGCGCTAAGTGATGGAGAGTCAAAGAGAGAAAAAAGAGGTCTAATAACGTGGTAGAAATAAGTAGATATAAGCAAGGGAAAACAGACCTCTGTCAAAGCTCCCTCCCAGAGGCAAGTAATGGAAACCGAGTTATTTTAACACCTGCTGGCGTCAGCGAGACGTGGGAGGGGAAACATTTGCCATTGACCTTGTTGTGGTCACAAGAGCATGATACGGTTTGCACACCCTTAGAAGATAACCCCCGGTAGGGGCTTCACTAGGAAGGGCTGCTCTGGTTCTAAATGTGGGGGCTCAGGACAGCAAATCTCCCCAGCCTTACTGTCATGAGAGAGAAAGCAGACGAGCAAACTTCCTGGGGGGGACTCTGTGTGCAAGATGCTCCATGGTGGAGAGAGACACCTTAGAGAAAGTGGTGTTTTGGTTTGTTTTACATTTGAGGACTCCAGGCAGGCTGCAGGTGGCACATCTTCATCTGCTTCTGATCAAGTTCACATAGATAGTAAATCACGTGGTTGCACGCCCAGGTTGCTTCTCTGGTCAATATCAGTGAATGGGAGAACCCTGGGCTTGGACAAGACAGAGGCCCTCTCACCTGATTTCCTGCATGGAGCAATCAGGGGAGGCTGCTGCCTTCCAGCCAAGAAGGGTTGGAGATTGGAACTGAGTGTCAACACCAAACACTTTATTTACTTAGCTCAAGTAAATAACAACCAGATCAAGGTATAAAACGTCAGCTGCCCCCAGGAGGCTCCCTCCTCCTCCTTCACACAGCGACCACTATTCTGACCAATACCAGCGGCTATCAGCTGTGCTTATTTTTTTCAGTTGCATATAAATGGTTTCATAACACAGTTGTTCTTTTGCCATTGACTCCTTTAACTCAGCATTATGTGTGATTTACACATCCTGCTGCACGTACCAGTGGCCTGTGCTTTTTCCTTGCTGTGTAGTATTCCATTGTTTGACCATGCTGCAATTTATCCATTCCATAGTTGATGGATATCTGCATTGTTTCTGTTCTGGCTGTGAATAAAGCTGCTGTGAACATCTGCATACAGATGTTTTTTGATACACATAAGATGCACTTGTTTCTGTAGGAAATTTACATATCTTGGAGTAAAATTCCTTGGTCATATGGTAAATGTATATTTAGCTTCAGTGGCTACTGCCAATTTTCCAAAATGGTCAAACCAATTTACACTCACACCAGCAGTGTACAAAAGCTCCATCTGCTCTGCATCCTTGTCAACATTTGGTTTTGTTTGTACTTTTTAATTTTAGCCATTCTAACATAAAACACTGTTGTATGCATCATTATATGTTATATGGGTTATCTCGAATCTTCATGACAAGAAGATTGTTCTTGTCATTGTTACCAGTTTCTGAATAAAGAGTCAGAAGCCTTGGGAGGTCAGGGCTTTGGCCTAAGGCCCCCCAACCCGAGTGTAGTGAAGTTGAGACTAAAGTTGTGCACGTCACACCCTGGCTCCTGGTCACCTGTCACCTACCAAGTCAGTGTTTAGGGGCACAGTCCTGTGGACCTCGTCTTCATGTATAATGGTGCTATCCCATTAGGCATCGCTTCTGAGTCTGGGTGTGGACCCTCACTCAATTCTTGACTCCCTTATGGCCTATTTTGCTAGAACTACTTCTTTTCCATTACCCAAAATATAAACTTTAGCCAAACATGCGATTTTTTTTTTTCCTGTAACACATAGCAAATTACTTGAACCAGTGACAAAGGATTTCATGCTCTTGAGTGGAGGAAAGATTTCCAAGGCTGCGATGGACAGGTTCTAGGTTGCCTGACCCTACCTCTTCATATTCATATTCTCTGAGCAGTACCCTAACCTGGAGTGGGGGCAGGATCTGTGGCTGGCTTTTAACTAGTACATCATGCAAGGGAAATGAATGTATAAGATTATAATCCCCATCTTGAGATGTGTCGATGATGTAAGTAGCCACGCTGGGGAGGTCCAAGTCATAAAGAGCTAGGCGTAGCTTCTGGGAGCTAACAGCAATCTCCAGCCAACAGTCTGCAAGAAGCCAAGGCCCTAAATCCCCAAATCCGACAGGCCACCAGGAACCACATGTTGGCAGCACTTACTAAACTTGGAAGCAGATCCCTTTCCA
Source organism: Vulpes lagopus (assembly GCF_018345385.1). Taxonomy (NCBI): domain Eukaryota; kingdom Metazoa; phylum Chordata; class Mammalia; order Carnivora; family Canidae; genus Vulpes; species Vulpes lagopus. Next base: position 17,419,430 of record NC_054837.1, on the reverse strand, counting down.
GCCAAGACTCTGATAAAGACTGCAGCTCCGGTCAACCTTTGCTTGCAGCCCTCTGAGACCCTAAGCAACAGACCCTGCTCATCCTTACCCAGACTCCTGACCCACAGGAACACATGCTTTGGCCAAGTACGCGTTGCTTTCAGTTGGGAAGTTTGTGGTCACACGACTCCTCAGCAATAACTAATGCAAAAGCCTCGTCTCTGCATGGAGATGCAGAATGTGATCCAAATATCCGATCTGATCAGCCAACAGATCTTGCCCAGTTCAAGTGTTGATAATAAATGACTACACCATTTCTCGGTGGGGGACATCTTCCTGCGGAGATGCTGAGGTCCTGTACCTCGTGACCAGCAGACGAAGGCTTCTGGAGCCAAACATCCCCTGATGTCTGGACTGGGATCTCACAGCCTTGGGAAATCACTTTCTCTCTTGCACATTTGTTGGGTTCTAAGTGTGATCAGGGTAATCATAAAGACTCCCAAGGGGGCTCTTAGTTGTAGCAACATTTCTTGAGCAAGGGTTCAGCTGTGGGAGTTTCCTAATACGCCCTGGGTGTCCATATAGATGGGTGCTGGACTGATGGAGCAACAAGGTATGGGTAAGCACAGGGGAGAGGTCATATGCTGTCAAGTAAGCCCCAGCACCCAGATTCTGCCCACGACCCTGAATCTCACCCCCCCACCCCCAGCTAATTAGCCCCACAAAGTTAGTATTTGCATGTGGTGTCTATTTGCATGGCGCCCACTGGTCCCTGGAGGTACAAGAGGGGGAGGAGCAGGAGGAGGGAGAGAAGGAGGAGGAGGAGGAGGAGGAGGAGGCAGGCGGTGAAACAGGCATTTCTTTTCAGGGCCTCAAGGGTGGAAACATTTTGCCCTGATGTTGTTCATCATTCTTGTTTGTTTAGAGGAATTAAGGCCTGGTTGGATAGAGCTATCATTTGTTTGCTTCCTCTCATTCCTATTTAAAGCAGTTTATAAGGAAAGTCCTCCAGAAAAATTGAGTCTCTCCCCGTCCCCTCCCACACCCCCACCCATGCCTTTTTCTGGACTGTGTGAAAGGGAGGGGAAGGTCATTATCCCAAGGGCTCTCTTTAACAAGGCCAACTGGATCCTATCACATCCCTGCTCACTGCCGTCCCTGGCTCCCCACTGCTGTCAGGACACAGACCCAGCTCTTTGGTGTGGGCTCCACGGCCCTGCAGGCTCTGACTTCTGCCCTGTGTCAGGCTTTGCCTCACACCTCGTCCCCATGCTCCCTCCATGCATACTCCTTCCACTCGGGGTTTTGCCCAAGCTGCACCTCCCACTTGGAAGCCTTTTCCCTTCCTCTTTCCCCTCACATTCAAGTTCTCAGATTAAATGTCACCTCCTCCAAGAGGCCCTCAGGGGTTTTGCCCAAACTGCACTTCCCACTTGGAAGCCTTTTCCCTTCCTCTTTGCCCTCACATTCAGTTCTCAGCTTAAATGGCACCTCCTCTGAGAGGCCCTCCTGGATCCACACTTTCTTGTGAGGTCCTCTGTTATAAGCACTGTGAGACATCTATATCTTTCCAGCACGTCGCAGCATCTTAGTTAAGTGGTCAGTTAACTGCCAATGAAGTACCCCTGTGCGAATGCTGTTCTGTGAAGGTAGGAGGTGTTCCCCTGGCTCCCACTGTCATCGCAGTGCCTTGCCCACAGTAGACCCCAAGAAATACTTGCTAAGTGAACGACTAATGTAATGAAGGAAACCTACGAATAAATGAATGATTTTTAAAATCATTCAACGTGTTTTTTAAAATCTGAGACCTGACTTGGCTCCTTGGAGAGAATCATCTTTCAGTAATGATCACTTTAGCTTTTGGGTTCATGGCGGCTGGATTAGGACTCCCTCCAGGGGACAGATGTTTGCTCTTAGAGGAGTCAGGTTTGGTGACGCCGCCGATAGACTTCATGAAGGCCGGAAGGCTGGCATGGCAGGGAATGACATTGGCTGGTCACGGTGGCAAGAAGGAGAGCTTTGGGGCTGGAGTAGTTCCAATCCCCAATTAAGTTTTAAATGCTCCAGCACTGGCCTGGAGAATGTGATTCTCTGAAGGAGAGCGTTCTAGACTTGCGAGTGGCCAGAGTTCCAGGCCTTTTTGCGGTCTGCCAAATTCCATGCTTGGCTCTTCCCAGAAACAGTTGTGTGCAGCGGGGGCCCTGGGAGTGCGTGTGGGTGTCGCCGAGTCTAGGCACAGAGGTAATCAGGCTTGACTCCACCACCGTGGACTTCACTCATCGGGTCCTGTCGAGCCCTAACTGCATGCCTTCTCGTTCATTGAATCCTCACAGTAATTCCTGCCGTAGTTAATTGCCTTCGATGACAGAGGAGAAACCGAGATTCACAGAGGGGAAGTTGCTTAAGATCATACGGGTAATGACAGAAGTGTGATTCAAACTGAGATTTACATCAATTTACATCAATCCTCCTTGCTCTCAGCTATGCCCCACAACCCCGAAATGTCTCGAGGCCAGTGAGATCAGCCGAGTGGTTCTTGGGGTGGAAACACCTGTTGCCCCTAATGCATCACACATACACGCAATTGCACGCACGCACACGGATAATCCTGCTGAATGCAATGCAAAGGCAAGGAAAAGCCTTCTATTTTATAATCAGGGGTACAGTTTAAAATTCAGACATTTCTGGGAAAGTTGATCTACCAACAAATTCACACTAAGGTGAGTGAAGGAGAGCATTCCAGGCAAAGGAGACAGGAAGGAAAAGCCCCTGAAGTTAGAATTGGTTTGGCCAGTGTGAGCCAGACTTGGTGAGTGGACTTGGAGTAGCAGGAACCCAGTTGGAAACAGTATTTTTCTTGGGATTTAAGAGCTTAGTGTGCATTTGAATATGTCCTGTTACCTTGTTGGACCCAGCAGCCCCATCACTTAGACATCAGGGACGTTAATTAGATGACAGGAATCTGGGGAGCCAGCTCTGGCCTCAGACTGCCTGGGTTCAACTCCTATTAATCTAGTTCTTGTACTTGCTTTGCCAGCAACTTGACATTTTTCTCCTGTTTGAGATGAGGCCAACCATCTCCATCATGGGTGTTTGGAGAAGAATTAATGAGACGGTCACACAAAGTGTTCAAGGTGATAGTTGGCACACAGTAAGCACTTAATAAGGGTTATCTACGGTTATTATTTTATACAGCCAAAGTACCTTCTTCGGAAGAGCATTTCAGAGTGGCTATCTGCCTCCTGAGATTGATTCTGTGTCATGGCAGATGAGTGATTTCTTTTTAGTGATGCCACATTGATAGTGCTCAGTAAAATATTTGTTGAATGAATGGAAGCATAAACTAGTGTGTCAGGAATGGGGGGGGGGATAGAAGGTAGAGCATAAAAGCGTGGGCAGAGGAGTTTGAAGATAATTTGGTAAACAATGGGGAGTTATTGAAGGTTCTCGAACAGGGTCAGGGAAGTGTCAGAGGGATGGAAGGAAGGATGGGTTGGAAGCAAGACGAACAATTGGAAAGCTGTGGGCACCTTCCGAAGGATGAGGGATAAGACATATTTGTCCTGAAGGTTCCAAGGAGAAGGGAAGGAGGGCTTTCCCAGGTTGCATGTACGCTCATGCAGATCTCCCAGATGCTACCCTACATGGTGCTAGGGTTGCTCTTATTCACCTGCATGGTATCTTCAGCCAGAAGAGCCTTATACAAAGCCTGTCTGATGTGGTTAACTTCTTTGAAAACTTCCACTGGCTTCTCACTGCCCCTAAGAGAGCTTTGATTTCCCTCTGGGGCTCCCAGGCTCTGTGTAATCTCATCCTGCTGACCTCTCTGACATCTCTCTCCTTCCTCCTCCTCTCACTGGGGGCTGCCCACTTGGGCTCAGCTGATGCTCACCCTTCCCTAAACTGGGTTTCTCCCATGTGGTATCTGCCTAGACTAAAGGTTCCAGGGTAACCTCTCGCACTTGAACCGCGGGAATCCCTGGTCTGTCATGTTAACACAATGCAGAAACCCCCTTTCAGTAGGTTTGGGGCGGGGCCTCCGATTCCAAAGTTCAAAGGCCTCCTGAAGGCCCAGGGTGGGGGTGGGGCTTGTGAGAAATGCAGACTCTCCGACCCTGCCCCGGATTTCTGAACCTGAGCCTGTGCAAGAGCAGTTTCAGTACTTATGTGTCCAGGAGTGCTCATCTGGAGCATTCTTTAGGAGCATGTGACCACTATTCTAGTGGCTCCTGGGGGTTCCCTTGGATCGGGGTTATGCAGGGACTGGCCCAAGTACCATGACTTTGTGGCTGAGTCTACACCCCTGAGCTCTGGCACAATGAGACCAGTTGGGGAGTTATTTCCTCCAGTAGGGAGAGAAGACAGAGAACTGGCTGGGATGGAAATGACATGCAAGCTGAGAGGTGGGGTCCGGGTCTCTGACAGCCACTGGCCAGCCTGGCATGCCACAAATCATTTGTGTTTGTAAGGTGTGACACAGGAGGTCAATAGGATTTTTCTTAGCTGACTAGGTTCTATGGTGGCCTTTCTGGGATTGGTCTTTATATGCTTTCCCAGCTGGGTGGCACGTGCACTTTCAGGGAGAACTATGGAGGGAAGGCCACCAGGTTAAGGGCCAGAGGGAACTTGGTGATGCAGCAAAGTTCTGGTGTTTTGTGACTTACATATCTAGAGATCATCTTCTCACTGCTCAAGAGGGAGACACAAAGACCTGCCTTAGGTGGCTGAAGATTCCAGGGAGCCCACTTTCCAGACATCACTGCTGATCCTGCATTCCTGCCTCTGCTGAGCTCTTATTCTCTTGGTCTCATGGCTGATCCTTTCTCACTCATGTGGGCACTGGCTCCCACATCCCCTGCAAGCTACCATCAAAGCACCCGCAAATACAAGCCATGAGGTTGTCAGGGTCCCCAGAAAGGCATGGCATTACTGAAGAGAACAGCACACTTAACACAGATGAGAGAACAGATTTCCTATTCCTGAATGTTCCCTGGACAACCCCTCATCCCCTGGGGGTTTTCACTGGCTACCCATCCCTTGGAGAGCCTGGCCCTGGGCCATCTCATTGCTTTCTCTGCCTTACTCCCTCCTCCAAATCTTCCTATTAGGCAAAGGGATTTACCTCTATCCCTACCCAGACCTAAAGCCTCCAGATCCGCTTTTGTATAGCCACAGCTCATCAGGGCTCTTAGAGGCCAGAGAACCCTTCTAAGCCATTAACAGCAGCAAGGCCCAACAGGGACCCAGGGAGATTAGGGCTCATTCTTTACCAGGATGCTCCTTTGTTAGTAGACACTTGAGGTTTTATTTTTTTAAAGATTTTATTTATTTATTCATGAGAGACACAGAGAGAAACAGATGCAGGCACAGGCAGAGGGAGAGGGAGAAGCAGGCTCCATGCATGGAACCCGACGTGGGACTCGATACCAGGTCTCCGGGTTCACACCCTGGGCTGAAGGTGGCGTTAAACCGCTGAGCCACCTGGGCTGCCCAACACTTGAGGTTTTAAATAGCATTTTTCTCTGCCTTTAGATGATCTCTGGTGGATAGCTCTTTGAGGAGAACAATCTATAATCTCTTATGTCATTCATTCATTCATTCATTCACTCATTCAACACATATTTATTGAGCAAGGTCAAGTGTGCCAAGTGCAGATGCTGGAGGAACAGATACAGTCCTGCTTTCTTCTAGAAAACTGCTGATGGACTGCTGGCCTCACCTGTGGGTTGTGACGACAGTAAGGATTAACGCGCTGGGTATTGTCTGATACAGTAAAACCGAAACTCTTGAGATATTATGTTATTGAGAGGCGCCAGTATTCTTCACCTTGCAAAGGGATTTGCTGGAGGATTAAATAAATCCACAGAACTTTAGAATTTGATGGGACCTCGGGGACCAGCTCATTCAATCCCAATACTAGTCAGCTGTGAAAAGTGATATTTAAACAGTATAAGAGGCTTGCTTCCAGTTATCCAGCCAACACCAGAGCCAGGGGTCACATCCAGCACAGCTTTTTCCTTCCCAGAAGTGGTCTCTTCCCATCGTACCTTGCATGGCACAGAGATACTCCAATGACGATGAGGATGATGTCAGTGATAAAATTCTTCAAGTGTTTTCTATGTGTCAGACCCTGTTCTAAGTGCCTTTCATGTGTCACATTGTTCTCCTAGCAATGCCATTTTTTAAAAGATTTTATTTATTAGAGACAGAGAGAGAGAGAGAGAGAGAGAAGCAGAGACACAGGCAGAGGGAGAAGCAGACTCCATGCAGGGAGCCCGATGCGGGACTCGATCCCAGGATCACGCTCTGGGCAGGTGCCAAACCGCTGAGCCACCTAGGGATCCCCTAGCAATGCCATTAATACCACTGAAAGAGTGCTGAGGTACAGAGAGATTAAGCGACTTGTCTAAGGCCACACAGCTCAGAAGTTCTAACACTGGGATCCCTGGGTGGCGCAGTGGTTTAGCGCCTGCCTTTGGCCCAGGGTGCGATCCTGGAGACCCAGGATCGAATCCCACGTCGGCTCCCAGTGCATGGAGCCTGCTTCTCCCTCTGCCTATGTCTCTGTCTCTCTCTGTGACTATCATAAATAAATAAAAATTAAAAAAAAAAAAGAAGTTCTAATACAAGTTATCTGGGGTTGGGGTTCTAACACAAGTTATCTGGCTCCCAAGCCCAGATGCTGAACCACAACACCCTATGGCCTTTCTTTAGAGAGGGACTCCCTGACCTGGAGCCCTGGTAGAGAAATGAGTTTCCACCTACATATTTAAAGGGAGGCATTTCTTTTTCTTTTTTTTTTAAATATTTAATTTATTTATTCAAGACACACACACACACACACACACACACACACACACACACACACAGAAAAGCAGGCTCCATGCAGGAAGCCTGACATGGGACTCGATCCCAGGTCTCCAAGATCACACCCTGGGCTGAAGGTGGCACTAAACCACTGAGCAACCTGGGCTGCCCAAGGAAGGCATTTCTATATTAAACATCATTTCAGTGCCAAGCAAACCAAAGCTTGATGTCATATTTTCTGACAGATCCTTTAAAGTATTGGGTTGCTCTGTATAGAGCCACCATTAAAGTTTATAAAGCTTTGCTGATAAAACAGCAGGAAAAGGAGATGTGATGTGTGTGACAAGTAGCAGGATTGTGATAGGATTGTGATCAAGGTTATAAGTGAAATGGGATGGTGGCTCTTGCGTGGCTAGAAATTTCTGCAGACTTTGCAGAGTGTGAAGTTTGGAAATAAACCCAGTCAAATGTCAATCATGGGTGGTGCTTTTTGGGTAGCAACCACACTTACAGTATTGCTTATAAAACAGTCATGTCTCTCTTAGCAGTGATTGAATTATATATTATGATATTAATGAATTTAAGGTCAGGCACGTTCTTCTGGCTCCCAAAATCATCTCATGTGAGTCTTAGAGTTGGCTTTTTCCATGTGTGCTTGATTCATTTCCCGGAACAACCCTCCTTATGGTCTGGGGGAATCTCACTGTAGGTAGTCCCAGCAAAGCCCAGACTCTAAAACAAAAAAAAGGCCAGTTAGTTCTCTAGTTAGCTTCCCCCCTTTGAAATGGTTATCAAAATTAACCCTTGAGAGTATAAACTTTAATGCATCCATCTCCACTACACATTTCTGAATCCTGTAAAGTCATAGAAAAGAGAAATGAGAACGTTATGAACCTTGCAGGAACTTTGGGGAGTTTTATCTATTATCACAGGCAGCGGGAGCCCAAAGCCATTTAAATCATCTTGGGGAGGAGGAGGGAGAGGACTGTCATTATTTGCAAAGGAACATGATTGGCCTAGTACAAATGGATTGCTATTTGTTTTCTCAGTTCGTAGTAATGATTACAGGCTGGCCATGGTGTTTAGCAACAGGATCCAGCAGGTCAGTTATGACAACTTCATCACTGTCATTAGCGCCTTTTGTTTGCAGTGAACACAAAAAGCTGTTCAGCATTAAGAGAGTCAAGGGAAAGAAAGAGAGGAGGGGGTGGAGAAAGCCAAGGAGAGAGCTAGGGAACCAAGGTTCGCACACTATTAATACCAAGGAAAAATACCCTTGGGTGCTCCAGTCAGCTGACTTCAATGGTAAAGGGGCCTCAGTTAGGGGACCTGACTTTGGACTCCCTGTTCTTTCTCCTGGAAGAGTAATTGCTCATGTTTATAAAGGCTAATCATTTATGCTAATTTTGGTTCCTAGAAAAGCCCAAGGGGATGTTATTCTTGGTAAAGGGTCTTCCTGCTTCAAGTGTAGTGACTGTGAATAACTAGTTTCAGTATCTTCTCTCGCATGCCAGGGTAAAATGAAGCAAAGTAAATAGAGTTAGTGCAGTGACCTTTGTTGGGAACCTACTGGATGGCAGGCTAGGCATTTTTATGTGTATCATCATCTTGGTCTTCTTAATGACCCTGGGGTCTGTGGCTTCATGTCCACTGTACTAATGAGAACAATAAAGCAAGAGGTAAAATGTTGCCCCTGGAATCACCCAGCAAGTCAGAGCCCAGCAGGGATTTGAATTCTGGTGTGTTTCTTGTTCCAAGTTTACCACACCATGCTGAAAATACACACACACACACACACACACCAACCTCCTCCCTCCAAAACAAGCAAACCACCACCAAAATTCTTAACTGAAGTCAGAGGCAAGGTTAAAAATCTCAGTACTTGGAGGGACCGTGAAAAAGGAGGCAAAAAGTATGGATTTATTTCAGGATCCAATCATGTGAAAGCTTGAGTGATCCAAAGACATATTGAAAGAAATTGTATTACTTAAGTCACAAAAATGTGTTCTACTTTTTTGGGAACTTGCCCCCTCCTCCTGGGGTGACCTTTGACATGACATTCTGTGTTCCCATTTTTAGGCCAAAAAAAAAAAATAGTGGGTAGAAGATGTAAGTTTGATATTTGGTTCATGCAAATCTTTGTCTCATTAGTATCTTGCTTGTGCTGGCTTTCTGCTGCCTGACCAAGCTCCTTTGACTCATGTTCCCACTCCTTACGTCCGTCTTATCCTTTTCTGGACAACTTTACCAATATCATGCCTTGAATCTTGAGAAATATCTGGTAAAACTGGCCAATTAGGATGGCAGGCGTAACTGGGAAACAGATGATGGGGGGTGGGCGGTGATGTGGTAAGACTAAGACGGAGGGAGAGAACAAAAGAGGGCAGCAGTCCTCAAGATGACCAAATGAGGCTGCTTCTGCTGTGACATTACATTTACTGCCTAAAATGTGACCCGGACCATTTCTGGTGAACGGTTAACCCTGTAAGCTACTGACAGGACATTGACTCAAATCTTAGTGCTGAGTCTCTGCTCCCCGTGCAATGCAACCAATGGGCATGAACTGGGCGGGATTTTTTTTTTTTTTTAAATTTTTAAAAGGACTTTATTTATTTGACAGACAGAAGGAGAGAGCACAAGCAGGGGGAATGGGAGAGGGAGAAGCAGGTTCCCTGCTGAGCAGGAAGTCTGATGGGGGCTGGATCCCAGGACCCTGAGATCATGACCTGAGCCAAAGGCAGCCACTTCACCCACTGAGTCACCCAGGCACCCCTTAAGGGGGATTAAAAAAAAAGTAATTAATTCCCAGTGCAGGTCATCTGAGGACTTCCTGAGCGTCCTTTAACAACCACTCCAGCCCGAGCGCCACACGGGTTCTGAACTGGACCCAAGGGTACTGCTGTGGAAAAAGGAGAAGCAAACGAGAACCTCGGGCTGGGCTGGGCAGTGGCGACCAGACACCGGGGCGAGCCTGAGGCTCAGGAAGCTGGAAACTCCCTCCTGCCTCGGCGCTGGGGCTCGCGCTTTTCCAGTTCCCTAAATCGCGCTCGCGGAGGGCCTGGGCGCACAGCGGGCGCCCCCCAGGGGTCCCTGGAACTGGTCAAACCGCAGGAGCCTCCGTTCCAGGCCTCGGCGAGCGCTTTAACCTCCAACCCCACCTGTCACCTGAGCGCCGGCGAGCGACCACCTGGCCCGGCGAGCGGCTCCTCCTTCGGGGGCTCCGCCCCCCCCTCCAGCCTTGCCGGGCTCGGGTGGGACGAGCAACGTTCGCCAGCGCTTAGGGCCCTCCGGGCTGTCTCCAGCGGGGCTGCCGGGGCCAGGAGCCAGGCTGTGCGCTGCGCCCGCCTCGGCGTCCCCCGCGGGCACAGGTGGGCCGTGCGCTGTCCCCGAGCCACCCCGGGCCGCCTGCGGGAGTGCGGACGGGCACTGTCGGGCTAGGGAACCAGCGCGTCCCGGCCCCGAGGGCTCGGCGGGGCCCCTGGCGGGGCGGGGGCGGGGGCGGGAAGCGCAGGGGGTGAGGGGAGGGGCCGGAGGGGGAGGAGGAGGAGGGGGGAGGACGGGAGGAAGTCCCCCGTGGCCGCCCCGCGGCGAGGGCGGGCCCGTGCCCGCGGGCACGCGGTCAGGAGACCAGGGGTGGGCCGGCGGGGCAGCTCCGCCCGCGCGCACAGGGGCTCCGACCTCCGGGCGCGCTCCCCGCCGACCCCCGGAGGGAGGGGCTGGGGGCGGGGGCGGGGGCGCGTGCGCGGGGGCGCGCGTGCGCGTGCGCGGGGCGGGGGCGCGCGCGGGGGCGGGGCGGCGCGCGGCGACCCCGGCGGGCGCGAGGCTGCGGCGCGCGCGGGGCGCGGGGGCGCGCGCGGGGGCGCGGGAGCGCGCGGGGGGGCTGCCCCGGGGCGGCCCCCCCACGTCGGGGCGCGGCGGGCGGCGGCGGCGGGAGCGCGTCCCGTCCGGGTCCCGAGGAGCCGCCGCCGCCGCCGCCGCCGCCGCCGCTCGCCAACATGGCGGACCTGGAGGCCGTGCTGGCCGATGTCAGCTACCTGATGGCGATGGAGAAGAGCAAGGCGACCCCGGCCGCCCGCGCCAGTAAGAAGATCGTGCTGCCCGAGCCCAGGTACCGGCCGCCGGCCCGCGCCGCCCCCCGCGCAGCCGCCCCCCGCGGCCGCCAGCGACCCCCTGCGTCCGGGAGGGTCGGGCGCTCCGCCTCGGCCGCGGCCCCCCGCCCGGCCTCGCCGTTCCCGTCTCTGAAATGGGTCTCGGAGGGCTGTTGGGGGCGCTCCGGCTGAGAGCGCCCCAGGGTGCCCGGGGCCGCACGCGGAGCGCGGGAGCGCCCGAGCCTCGGGCTGCCGGGATGTGGCTGCGAGTTGGCTGGACCAGCTCCGTCCCCGTCGCCCTCTCCCTCCTGTGCCTTCCCTGTGGGGGTGAGCGCCCTCCTCGGGGTCGTCAGCGCCGCTCTGCCGAGGCTCGCTCCTGCCCCGCGCCTGCCTGCCCTCCTGCCGCATCCCTGCCCCTCCAGCCCCATCCTTATGGGTCGCTTCAGCCCCATCCCTGTCCCTCCTGCCCCATCCCTGCCCCTCCAGCCCCATCCTTATGGGTCCCTTCAGCCCCATCCCTGTCCCTCAGCCCCATCCTTATGGGTCCCTGCTGCCCCGTGCCTGCCTGCCCTCCAGCCCCATTCCTGCCCTTCCAGACCCATCCTTATGGGTCCCTGCTGCCCCGCGCCTGCCTGCCTGCCCTCCTGTCCCATCCCTGTCCCTCCTGCCCCATCCCTGTCCCTTTTGCCCCATCCCTGTCCCTCCAGCCCCATCCCTGCCCCTCCAGCGCCATCCTTATGGGTCCCTCCTGCCCCATCCCTGTTCCTCCAGCGCCATCCTTATGGGTCCCTCCTGCCCCATTCCTGCCCTTCAGCCCCATCCCTGTCCCTGCTGACCCATGTCCATCACACCTCCAGCCCCATTATTATGGGTCCCTGCTGCCCCATGCCTGTGGCTCCCTTGTGCTGCATTCTGGTCGTTCCTTCTCTGCTGCCCCTGTTGCCAACTGCATCCTCTTCTCAGCTCCCCCGGGGCCTCCTTAGCTGGGAAGTGCCGACTCCTTGCCTTTTTGTCCCAGGTACTTAAAGTGCAGTTTTCAGTGCTTGCTGCCTTTGGGGTCCAGTCTATTCCTCTTCCTATCCTCCTTTCCTTCCCTCTTTCGTGCCCCCACACAATGATGAGTGGCTGGTGACCCACACAGTTTTCTTTTTGGTGCTAAGTGTATCACCCCAGCGACTTTCCTCAACTTGCAGATCCCCTGGTGGTACTTTGTTAAAAGGTTGAAGTGGGTTTCCTTTTACACGCACATTGAATAGGTTGATTCCAAACAGGAATTCGTTGTTTAAATGACCAAGGAAGGGCCCGATTGAATTGGCAAAGGGTTTGGTGAGGGCCATACCCAGTTGTAATCTTATCTCGAAAATGACTTATTATTGATGGAACTAGTTAAAGACTTCAGTGGTTCATGTCATTAGCACCACCCCAGAGAAGATCATTCATCAGATTAATAGAGTTTCAAATAGTATATCAAAGGATTAGGGCTGGATCCCCCCCCCCCCCCCAGCTTCTTTTCTAAGTAACACCACCATGAGTTGCACAGTAAACGTGCTAAATAGCTCTTGGTAGAACTGATGATAAAATAGAGGCATCTTCTTTATGGTGAATTTGAAACCATGCAATTTTGTAAAATATTAGAATCTAAATCAAAGCTGTTCTCCATTGAAAGCATCTGTGTTTCAAGGTGTATACACCCAAGATTGCTTAAATTGTTACCTTGACATAAGAAAAAAAATCTTTCTTTTAATGCTAAGTGATCACCAGATAATTTTTACAAGCCCGTTCATGGTCATGAGCCATAAGAGAAAATATCAGTCCCTTTCAGTTTATTTGTTGTGAAAAGCCAAATTGTGTAAATGAACACGTGCTAGGTATTTTTGGCTTGCTTGCCCTTTTTTGTTAGCCCATGCATCTTGTTGGGTTTGCAGGGTTTGCTGTTTGATAAGGAATGTCTAGCAGGGAAAGTCAGAGACGAGTACAGACCTTTTGGAGTATTATGAAATTAACACTCCTATTCCAGAGTCTAATGTACCCGAATCTCATTGAAAATCAGTGCTGTTTAAAGTTTCTGGCAAAAGGGAAGCTAAATAAAACAAGAACCCCCAGACCAAATCTGAATTTCATTTTTAAGAAACTGCACTTTTATAAATGTGGTATACAGTGCTTAATTCCTTTTTCTTTTGCTTTTTCTACTCTTCCTGAAGAGCAGGGAGTCCTAAATATATGGAGTCTCTCTATATAAAATAGACAAATCTTAACTCATAGGCAGTTTTGCGGGAGCAATATATAATATTAAGATTAGGAACTTCTGGTTTTTTGTTTTGTTTTTTGGTGTTTTGAACTTAATGTGACTTCTGCTTTTTTAGTGTCCCTCTTGAGAACATACTTATATGTTTAGGGTATTCACTTCCTTGTATGAATGCCTCTGTTTTTCAGTGGTATTCTTTGGTAACGCTTTGTTTTAAGGCAGAACTGGAAGATGGTGAACATATTTCTCATGACATTTTAGAATTGAGAAATATCAAGAGGAGGGTAATTTTAGGAAACAGCTCTTAGTAATTATTCTGTTGCTATTTTATTTTAAATAGACTCTTAAATTAGGCTATTGGAACCTTCTCCAAGGGTTCTAATTTGTTTTGTATTTATCTCGGTGGCTTTGGCTTTAGTGTTGTAATGTGACCATTTACAGAGTAACAGCCACTCCTTGTGCTCTTCTGTTAGGATTCTGTTACATTGAGATTATTAAGTCAAACATCTTGCAGGTTTTTATCTACCACTAACTGGATGGCAGGTATTGGCCTGCCTCCTGGATTTTGGGGTAGGGGTGGGTGGTTGGGGGATTTCTCAATATGGTAAGAAAGTTAATTTTCATAGTGGCTGGAAAGAGTAGTATGATTCGCCTCTGTTGGTAAAGGATAGTGGTCAAATGTTTTCTGACAAGAGTTTCTATTTCAGCCGCATTTTGGAGTGAAGCATGTGATCACCGGTCTTTGGTGTTCTTGAAAAAGATGTTTAGATTTGTATTTTTAGTATCTCATTCAGGAGCATAACCCTTGCCATTGGCCCATCACTAGTGACTTTTTCTTTCCAGCCCGATTATTTGAAATCACCGTAGTGTTCTGTGCACTTCCTTATTTAAATTGCTTTGCTTCTTACGCAGTTTTAAACCAGAAAAGCAACAGGACTATATAATCTCTAGCTAATTTAAGTGAAACATTGGGTCTGCTGTCCCCTGCCTATTATAGGAGAATCTCAGAAGATGGAACATTCTGCCCTGGGGAGATTTTGCTCCTCTGAGATAGCGAGAGGCAACCATTTTGTTATGTTGACACATTATTTAATTAACGAGCCAATGAGTGTAAATCCCGTAATAGCTGACTATTTGTTCAGATTACATAGCTGCTTCAGTTTACTGAAACATTTGTTGAGCTAATATAGCTGATAATGGGGTCTGTTGGGAATACTGAACCGTGACCCAGGGGTTCACAGTGCAGGCCCGGTTAGAAACATGAGCATTCGGTTGTGCATGCGAATGGCCATATTCCACGTTAGAGAAGTCCTTTTATTTGATAGTGTCTAATTCATAAGCTCAGGCCTTCAGAGGGCCAGCATCTTAAAGCCATGGATCATCGAGAACATTTTTACTTCAGGCTCATTAGCCTGCTTAACCTTTTCCAAACAGACTGAAATTCAGTTGACTTGTAGTTGCAGTGAGTCGAAAGAGGTTGAGTAACATGAACTTGACCCTTTCCCTGCACCTATGTCCGTTTAGGGGACATTGACAGTTTGAGATCATTGATTGCAAAGCCTGTACTTCCAAAGTATTCATACATACAATATGAAAGGCAGTTCTGAGAATAACATCTGCCAGATTCTTTGTAACTTTCCTGGAGCATTTAGAGTATCCTTAAGGACACCTGTGACACCTTTTTTTACATTACTTCTGAAGGTGGTTGTAGAGCCGTTTCTCCAAGCCAGTCATCGGGATACCGTGATGGACCGGACCACGGCCCTGTCCAGCAAGGGGCTCATGTAGTCTAGAGGGAAATACACAGTTGACCCAAGAAAGATGTTTACTTTAAAATGCAATTTCTTGAATATTCTATTTGGCCATGGGCAAGTAGCATTTCGATGGCTTTTACTATTCTATCATCATAACTCATTATGTTTGCTCAGTGTTTTATAATAATTTGTTAGTTACTCCCTTTGAGGAGCTATCTAGCCCAGAGTATATACAGTAACATGATAATATTGCATCTTCCTATTTGTAAAACTATCAAATGGAATTGATCTTGAAAAGTAGCTCAGTTTTCTTCTTTTTTGGGACTGGAGTTTCTTCAGTAAGTTCCCTAACTCTGATCCGTGAGTGGTGGGTGATGGCTGTGAGCCATTCCTCTCTGTTTTGGTTGTAGGGGATTCTATGCCTGTGTGTCCCCCATCCCCCAACTTTGAACTGAAAAGTCAATGTGGAAACAATGAACAGCCTTCAGGAAAAAAATGGTCTTTGTCATCACTAGGGAGTATTTTTATGTATAAAGTGGTGGCAACCTAAGGTACACATGCAAAATGTAATTTGTTCTGACCTTTCGGTTATTATTTCATTCTTGGTTCAGAGTCAATTTGTGCCAGTGACTTGAAGATTCAAGTGCTGTGCGTAGTTGTCAATTCTTAGAAATAGATGTTCCAGTGCAATCAATGTTGGACGTAGAACTAGCTGCCCAAAGTCAAGGATTGTGAAATGTTTTGGATCGAGAGCCCAGTAGATCTCTTTGAGGTTCAGGCAGCCCCGGTTTTTATACGCAGTGTGTTCTTAGAGGCAGTGTCTTAAAGTGCTTTTCAGCATGCTGAATTTGGCTTTGCCAAACATCTGTTTTGGACAAGACTAGAACTGTTGGATAGGGCGTCAAGGCTTGAAGCAGGGAAGTGTAGGTCTTTATCTGACAGCGGGTGGCAAAGCAGAGTAGGAAACGCAGAGTAGTGGAGAGCAGGATGCCTGGGGTCTCCATAGCCCTGATAAGGGAAAGAGAAGTTTTACTTTCATGAACTAGGAATAGAACAGCTACCACTTATTGAGAGCTTACACTCTCCTGGGCACTCTGCATGATGAGTGCATTTGTTCTGCATGATAGCGTCGCCTGGTAAGTAGCGTCAGCCTTCCCCGGACTGTTAAGAACTCTGCCCAGGTGACAGCCGAAAGCAGCTGAGGCATAGTCTGACCCTGGTTTCCCAGAATCCGGGTTCTTTCTTCTTTGCTGTGCCTGTTGGGCCAACAGGAATAAGGAGCCACCCCCACCCCCCCCCGCCCCGCCCCACATCACCTCTTCTTTTGCAAGGAACAGATGACACAGTGATACTTTCTCATTTGGGGAGAATATATTTTACAGGCCGTGTCTATGAGCTGCTGGTGCAGCGTTTGAAAAGTCAGGACCATCCTCAGAGACTGAAGGAGAACAACTATTCCTCTGGGACCCGGGAAAGCTGTAATTATGACTAAGTGAATAAGCAGTTTCTTCCTTATTTCCCATGAGGAGCTTGAGGGTTAAATGCCTGTTGTGTTCCACACAAGAAGTGCAACCTTGCTGCTGAGAAATTTGTAGACTAGACTGCCTCAGCTTACCCCCACCCTGACTCTTTCCACCCCAAACAGGACTTCTACGTGAGTTACTAATGGAGAAAAGAGCAGACCCTGTCTCCCTCCACCTCTCCCTCCCGCCCCTCCCCGCTGCGCAGATATTTCCATTTTGGGGAAAAGGGTCAAGGGGTAAAACAATATTTTTGGCTTTCTTTGTAATAAAAAAATCACTTTCTCGTTCAAACAGTCCTCCTTTGTTTATAAACTGAGTGTTTGAAGAATGGTGAAAATTTTGATGAAAATGGGTTGTGTGTGTGGGGTGGTCTCGTCTGTTCTTGTCCTTTTCTGGACGTTGGCAGTGGGGGAATGGAGACCATGGACTGGGCGACTTTCACTCTGTTGTTGTGAAATCATTTGTATGTTTAGAAACCTGCGTGCTGACCAGGCTGGGTGTCCCTGCACCTGCTTCTGTTCCTCCTGTTGCTCACATTGTTGTTCTTCTTGGTTTTTGTCTTTGATCAGCACTTACGACTGCTGGACCTTTCTTGATTCTTCCGTGGGTCTAAAATAAAATGCAGGGGGAGAAGTAATACCTTGGCTCCCCATATCCTGTAAGTATTTCTTCTAATTCTGTAAGTCTTCTTTTGGGTCATCTGTGCTTCAACTTTAGCATGGGGCATCTGCCGATTGTAGTACTGTCTAGATAGGGCATTACAGAGAGAACAGTGAAAATCTCTTTATGGTTCATTTGCTCTGTGATGGGTGTTTTGTGACAGCCTGGACCTAGCCTTGGACCTGTGCTCGTTTGCTGCCATTTCCTTCTTCCAGGGCTTCAGGGGTAGGAAGAGGTGATTATATGAAAGTACCTGGGCCAGAGCTTCATCCTTAGTAAACTTGAGGAAGATCACCTGTTTCATCTCTGGATTCTCTCTACTACCTGCCATACTCTGGTAAAGTTCTAGATCTGGAACCAGGAGCTCTGGGCTGATTTCACTGGCAACTTGCCTCTGGCCCTTGGTAAGACGCTTACATTCACTATATTTAGTTTTCCCTCTCTATACAATATGATATCTATTAATTTCTGATCAGGAAATGCCCCTCCCCATCTGTCTTTTGTGAGCATTTTCTATCCTTACAATATATTTTTAAATGAGAGAACATTAATTTCAAACAGTGATAACTCAGAAAAGGATTAGATGAAGTATTAAAAGGTGATATATATTTTTTA
Source organism: Vulpes lagopus (assembly GCF_018345385.1). Taxonomy (NCBI): domain Eukaryota; kingdom Metazoa; phylum Chordata; class Mammalia; order Carnivora; family Canidae; genus Vulpes; species Vulpes lagopus. The sequence goes on along the minus strand of NC_054837.1, from coordinate 17,401,759 downwards.
TTATACTGTAGGTGGTTGCTGTAGGGATTATATGTAGCACAAAATGTGATACCTTAAGTACAAAATAGTAGCAGATATAAAGCAGCATTGCATGGAGCCCCTTGTGCCATGTGCTCTGGGAAAGCAGGCTTGGGAGACAGGACTTCTGAAAAGCTGGTTTGTTGGCTCAGGCAGCAAAGAGCAAATGTTGGCCCTTAGACATATAAATAAGTGAATTTCCAGATTTCTTCTTAGTTTTTTTCCTCTGGCTTTTTGGTGGTACTGGGTATCCAGAACCTTGTACACATGGTGCCTTACTCGGTTCTTTTTCTTTTTTTTCTCCCTCTCCCCCTTTTTTCCCCTCTACCCTCCCTTTTTCTTACTTCTTCCATCTACCCACCTACCCATCCATACTTTCATCCATCCTTCCTTCCATCCATTCTTCCTTCCTTTGTTTTATCCATCTATCCTTCCATCCATCTATCCTTCCATTCTTCCATCCACCCATCCATCCTTCCATCCACCCATCCATCCTTCCATCCATTCTTCTGTCACATCCATCCTTCTTCTTCCTTCCTTTCATCCATCATCTATCCATCAGGCTTGGGGCTATGTTGGCTTTAGTACATAGAGTTCACAAGCATGCTGCTCTTAAATATAGATAACTAAGCAATTAGGAGAGTTAGCTTATTCTTTGGAGGTCTTTGCTTCAGTAAAATGAACCAAAAAGCATAGCCTACAAGCAGCTGGCTCCCGTGTACTGAGCATAAGGTGATTCATTTCAGTATTCCTTAGACATTAACAGATTGCATATTAATAACATAACATTGTAGTATCTCATGTTTGGAAAGATCTTGGAGGGCATCCAATTTAGTCATGCATTGGATGGGTGACTTCCTTGTCTGACGTCTAGGCAGGGTCATCTTTGAGGAGCATCTTTGGAAGCTCTGTGGTGTTGGAAAGCTCTCTTCCAATTCATTCTATGCGCTGATCTTTTGCTGTTCCATGTGGTTGTGCAGAACAAATTTAATCCCCTGTAAAAATGACAGGTTTTCCAATATCTAAAGACAGCTCCCCTATCCTGCAGTGGCTTTCACTGGAAGCTGTCCCCCAGTTCCTTTAGTCACTTCCCAAATCCAGCTAAAGTCTGCATGTGCTCTGTATAATCTGTGCTCATCAGTCTGAACATTTCCTGGCTAAACAAGAATATTAAAATTTACAAAGACTAAAAAGATACCTATAATTAATTCAGTGATGGCAAACCTAGTGAAAAATCTTACTTCATGTGTATGTTTGAGTTCCTCTAAAGTTCCATTATGGGGAGAAGATATTTGGTTCCTCCAATGATTTAAAATTCATTACATGAGGTTGATTAGGGGATTAACATTTCCATTAGTCAGAATGTGGAAGCCAGGTTGTGTTACATGTAAATTATGATAGTGACTGCCACTGGCCGAGGGCTAAGAAAATCCAGGCCCTTTTTACTTCTTAGATAAGTAGAGGCTAAAATGTTTTAGGAAGAGAATGAGCTTTAATTATGCTGAAAAAGTCTTTTTCTGAGGATTTGAGGCCTTATGTTTCATATATTCAAAAACTTACACCTATAACTCCATTAGGAATTTGCTGGGGAAGGCAGCGTTTTCATGTTCGGCAGTGACACTTGACTGAAGGACACACTCTCAGTATTTGTGCTTTGTGTCATTAAGTCAGTCCATTGTCCTTTATCATCTGTCTAGAAAGATCACTCTGGTTATATTTTCAGGTTCCTCTAAATGTTCTCTATCTGCGTTGCGTTTGATAAGGGCTTAAGTTAAAAATGAACTAGAGGTTACATGGGAAGGCATTTACACAGCTGTTGAGGACTGCAGGCTTTCATTTTGCATTGTGGATATCTAAAGCTGAGATGACATTTCAGATGTATCTTCTTTTAAGAATATGAGACTTTTGCTATTTGGTTGGGAGGTGGTGGTAAGCGCGATGTCTGTACTCCATTTAGAAACAGAACTAACCCTAACAGGCAAGGTCAAGGGCTTTTAATACTCAGCTTTAATTGGTCATTCTTTTCTTTACTATGTTTACTACTACTTTTCTTATAATGACATCTTAATTATGCTGTGTCATTTGTTATAACAACATTAAGTATAGAGTATAAAGCTTTTGTGCAGTCTTCTGTGCTCCATTTAGGACCTGTTTCCTTCTCTTTGGTTGCCACCAGCAGCAGAGGAGAGCTTACTATTTATGTAAAATGTCCCAACTAGAATTGGCCTAGAAAGAGAAGGTTTTTTCTGCACATTATTAGCAGTTTCTAAGTCATGAATGAGAGGGGATACTTAGGTTCATGACCTTCCCCCCTCTCCTCAAAGAAGTGTGACAGTTTTTGGGGTCAGAGTTGTCTTAGGCTTCAGTCAGTTGCTTAGTTTTTTATTCCATAAGGAAAACTAGTCAGTGTCTCTGTGTTTCAGTCTTTTAAAAAGTGCCCTGCTTAATGGGGAATGGGTGTTCAAATTATTAAAAAGAAAATCAGGTTATGATATAAGAAAAGCTTATTTTTTTTCCTGACCATTTTGTGCTGGAAAGTTTAATGAAGTAGATGGTGGAAATTCCTTCATGTGAGATTAGAGTTTTAGGTCAAGCATTGTGGTTTATGATTATTTTCTGACCATCTAGGGATCTAGGGGGTAGATTCTGTGATGGTGGAATAGATGGAAATAGCAACACTCGTTGGAAGTGCCTCATTGATTCCAACCTTCTCCTCTTTGGAAGCTCTCTCCAGAACTGGGGCATGACTTGGGTCAGTACTGAAATCACAGTGGAGATCCACTTGTTGTACTTAATATTTAGATCTGCATGTGTATATGAGTGACATCAGATTATTTATTTTGTATTTATGTGATAGAGTTGGATAGAGGGTAAAAAAAGGAACCTTACTGATACTTGTATGCAGTGCTTTATAATTTTACATGTATATATTCTTTTTAGTTTTTACAGTTATCCTCCGTAGTAGGTAGAAATTTAAAAAAGAAAAATGTTCCAGACTTGTCCACTGTATTGAAAGGTCTATTTTGTCTACTTGAGGAAAACTGGCTGTTTCCTTAGACATGTGGTGTCTGGGGTGGCCCTCAGCCATTCAGACCCAGAAACTAGATTTTATTGCTGTATTGAGCACATCTGTCTCTTATAGTAAAATTCATGTCAATCACCCAAGTCTGCCTGACCCATATTTCTCCTCTTGCATAGTGGTTCTTATATAGTTAAAGACCCTTTTGAGAATCTGATGAAGCTAGAGGCCCCCACTCCCCAGAATGCACTATTCACCTAGTAGATTTATCTGAAAAGTCAAACTACCTAGAATATCAAATTTACTACTTTACACTTAGCACTAATCTCCTAGGAGCCCAGCTGCCCAAAGGCTGCGTGACTAGAGCATTTTCTCCTGGGGGTTTCCCTCCTGGAAGTGTAGTGGCCCTCCGAGGGTAGCGCAGCCGTCATGAGCTCATGGTTGGATATGTCAGAAGGCTTAGCCTTAGGCTCATCAGTTGTGGTAGCTGGACCAAGTCATTTCTCCATGGAGTGGTTTTATGCTAGGTGTGAAGTACTTGAATTCCCTGGCACTGATGGCTTTTGGGATGACCTGCCCTTCCATATTACCCTGTTTCCTGTTCTCACTGTGGGGCAGACCTCCTCTAGATCTGACAATACTGAAGTTACTGAAGCCCCAGCCAGTGCCAGCCAGCCCTGGAGACTTTGGCATTTCTCTGCCCTTTGTGTTACGTATTGATGTAAAATTCTTTACTTTCCAAGGGCCAGCTTTCTTCCTTATTTTCAGATTCTTGGAAATGACTCTACAGTACTCATCATCTCCTATAGAAGGAAGAAACTCAGGTTCAGGGAGAAACTAATTGTTCAATATCACATTGATAGCAAAGTTCAAAACTCTGCATTTTAATAGACACCTACAGACTATCTTTTGCCACATGAATCATATAAGAAAAGAAAGGTCTTAGATTTGGGTAGAAGAACAGTGTCGATTTCAGATATTACCAACACAATTTGAAAATGAATTGTCTTCATCCAGTAAGGGTTATCTGATAAGGTAATCCATCCAGTAGCTCACATATAATTTCATTGGAGATGTTGATTTAATAATAAATATATGAGTAATTCCTTAAAAGATAAGATGTCATAAATTTCATGTTCAGTAATGGAATTAGTTATCATTTATGATGGCAGTGTTATAAATTGAGAAAAGCTACATGTCAAAAGTTCTTCATGTTTTCTGACCCCAGACATCTTTTTGTAATTACACATGTACCTTTATCTTAAAAAACAAAAAGTGAAATCCTTTTTCTTTCTGCCCACCAGCAGGTGCATGGGTATCCTTGGTTTGAACCTATTTGTCACTTTACTCTAGATATGGAAGGGGTTTTTCTTGTTAACATTGTTAGCAGTACCTTCTAAATGGTGATAGGAAATGAACGAAGCAGGTTGCACATTTAACCTTCACATAGAAAGGTTGTTGGCCCCCACCTGGGATGGAGTTGTGTTTGTCAGGAACACAATAGTGAGTCCCTTTACAACTTGCCCTCTATACCTTCTGAGACATGTTCAGCTTGTCTCGTTGGTGACATGGAGAGGCTTCTCAGTCTTTGGAATTGCTGCATGATGTATCATAAAACCGTTGTTTACCTAACCCTGTGTTCTTAATCACAAGCACCATGGCAGTGAACATTCTGACCTGGGTATGTTTGGGCCTGTAGGATAGACCTCTAGAAATAAGAGAGGGGCATTTTCAGTTTTGCAGGATGATGCCAAATTATCCTGTATGTTTTAAGGATAAATAGGGTTGCATTCAGAAGTGTTAATGTTATTGTTAATTTAAAATCATTTCATATAGACTATATAAATATAGCCGGGTAATAAGAACCAAGATTTTAAATGTAAATGAAGAGATACAGGAGTACAAGACAAGACCTAAGTAAAAACCCTGTAAGGTTAAGTTCAAATTAGAAAGTAATTTTATATTCATGAATTGTTTTTTTGGAGGGTGTCTTATGACATATACGTAAGTCTCAGCTCCAGCCATGGAAAAGCCTGAGAGACAACTGCTGTCTTGTCGCAGTGGGTACCCTACACAAACACACCTGGGTATGGGCAGGGGCTGGGCAAGAGAAGCCTGGAATGTCTGATATATATTGTATCAGGAAAAGGAGCCATCCAAGACTTGGGGTGGCACCAGATCTAACAAGTGCAGAGGCTGGAATAAGGGTCCTCACTGGCCAAAGGCGGGACAATGTGACTATCATAAGAACATGGCTGCAGTTGATTAAAATACTCTGAATATATTCATACCCTTGTGGTGGGCAGAAAAACAGCCCTCCCCTCAATATCCACGACCTAGTCCCCAGAACCTGTGAGTATGTGAACATTACATGGCAAGAAAGTATTAAAGATGCAGATGTAGTTCAGGCCGCTGACGTGCAGACTTTAAGATAAAGAGATTATTATCCTGAGATTATTACCCTGAGTTACCTGGCTGTGCCCAGAACCATTGCAAGTAAGGGAGGCGAGTCAGAGTCAGAGTGAGGTTAAGTGAGAAGGAGTATCTGCCATTTACTGGCTTTGACAGTAGAATGAGGTTATGGACCAAAGAATGTGGGTGGCTTCTAGAAGCCTGCAAAAATAAGGAGATGAATGCTCCCCTAGAGCCTTCCATAGGAACAAAGCTGTGCTGGCACTTTGATCTTAGCCTAGGAAGACCCATTCCAGACTTCTGACCTGCAGATCTGTGAGATAATATATTTCTGTTGTTTGAAGTCCCCAAATTTGAGATACTTTGTTAGAGCAGCAGGAGGAAGCTAATGTATCCCTGATATCTGAAAGAGAGCCCCCCAAACAACACAGATGAAAACAGAATACCTTATTGATCACCACTGGTAGTGGAAATATGGTACCAACTCTGTCCCTGAAAAGTGGCAATCAAAAAGGTAAAGAATTTAGCACTTTTTTTTTTCACTTTTCCTGTAAAAGCTACATCTGAAGGTCATAAGAAAGTCCTACTTGATGGGATTCCCTTACAGAAAAATTGCAGCAGGTGGCAGGAATCATGTAGTTAGAAGATACACCATTTAGCAGCTCTTAATAAAAGTGTTGATGTAAGCAAAGGTCATCACAGTATCAGAGTATGAAGCCACTAATTGAAATGTCATGGGGAATTTGAAAAGGAGAAATCAGACTATCACCAACTCTGTTTTCTAAGTAATTTTCACATCACTGAGAGGAAATAACTACCTTTCTAGGTGAGGCAAATATGAAGTACCAAGACCATTCTTACCTCCAGACATTGGACTCAAATATAATCCTGTCTCTAGAGGTATACTTTGAGCCTGCAGGAAAAATGGAGCTAGAGGAACAGATCGGCCTTAGGAGGAAGCAAACAGATAAATCCAGAATGGGAGCCCTCCTCCAGACCGCTATCTTGGTGTCCTCAGCAAGTCACTTGGTGTGACGATAAAAAGTGGGTGGTGGAGAGAGGGGGATGCTCTAGATTCAAACAGATTGAAGAGACAGAACAGTCCAATGAAGGTGTGATCTTGATGAGATTAGATTAGATCCTGGCTCAAAAGACACCTCTGAAAGAATCACGGAAATTTGAATGGAAACTGGGTAGTAGATCTGTAGGAGTTATTTCCGCGGGGTGGAGGGCAAGGTTGGGGAGTAATAATAGATTGTGTTTATGTAAGGAAACTCTCCCTGATTTTTAGAAATACAAACTGTCATAAGGGTAGAATGACATGCAATAGGAGATTCAAGCTTGAAACTACTTTAAAAACTGAGGGGAAAGTCAGGGTGAGGATAAAAGTAGCAGGCTAAAAACCTTGATAGCCATTAGGGGAGGTGTTGGAGGATAGTTATGGGGGCTCACTCTCCTATACTCTTTTGCATGTTTGAATATTTTTATAATGATTTTTTAAAACAAATTAGCTGGCTAGGCCCAAAGATTGCCTCTATGCTTGCAGGGCTGCTGGAACCCTCGGCAGACCCCATGTCATAGGCAAGAGCCTTGGTGACTTAGGCTATAAACTCCTGTGGTAGTGTGCACACAGGTGCAAGATGTGCTGCACCTCTAACAACTTAGGCTTGGGGTGGGGGAGGATGATGTGCTTTTTTGGAAACCACAGTAGGTGACTCAGAAAGAGACTCTTTGACACCAATTGCAAAGATGTGGGTAGAGTTTTAAGTCAATTCCCTTGCAACCAGAGTCCTGACTAATCCAAGTGGTGTGGACAGATTTACAACCTGTTGACCTGAGGAACGATGAAGGGCGGGGTGGGGGGAGAACCAGCAGTAGGATTTCTAAGAGAGAAAGCATAGTAAGAAATGAAAGTTTAGGAAACTATATCCACTTACCTCCTCCACCTGAGTACAGAAGACTTCACTAAACTTCATGACCATCATTTAAATCATAATCCCGATGTTTAAATTTAGCAGGAAAAAAAATAATAACCTTTGCTATTTACGATGACCTCCCCTGTAAACATCCTTCCAGCACCTAATGAAACTGTGATGTGAAGACTCTCTTACTAAAATGACTTTAATGCTTTCTATATTTAAATTATTTGAATATTAATTTGTCAAAACATTTCAAAATAATTATTTTAAAATAAGTGTTTTCTAATGTGTGGCTCTAAACCAGACCTCACTAACTACAATAATTACTGACAAGCCCAGTATGGAGAAAAACAAAGCTTTATAAAAAACAAGATAACCTGGATAAATGGAGAGCTACAAGGTAATTTCTTGATAGGAAGCCGCAATGTGCGAAGATACCAGTTCTCTTCAAAAGAATCTCTAAATCCAAGGCAATCTTAATCAAAATCCAAACGAGACTTTTAAGGAACTTGAAAGCTGATTCCCCTTCATCTAGAAGAGAAGAATGAGCAAAAATAACCAGTCCCATTTTGAAAAAAATGAAACAATGGGGAATCTACTCCGACTATGGTTTTGGTGCAGGCATAGGCTCGCACACATATGTTTATGTATACACACACGCACACATATTCATGTGAATTTGGTTCATGGGTAATGGTGACATTTTGAGTCCGGTGGTAAAAGAATGGTGTGTGATCACTGGCTATCAAAGTTATAATCCCTACACGTTGTACAAAAAGTAAATTCCAGAGTATTCAATGAGCAATCATAAAAATATTAAAGATACGAGAAAATATATTTTTATAACTCTGGAGTATAAAGGTTCTTGTAAGCAACCCTCAAACCTGGAACCTCTAAAGGAGAAGATTAGTGGATATGAGATGATCATGCTGAGTTCTCATAAGACAATGGAAAACAGGGGCGCCTGGGTGGCTCAGCCGTTGAGCATCTACCTTCAGCCCACGGCCTGATCCTGGAGACCCTGGATCGAGTCCCACGTCGGGCTCCCTGCATGGAGCCTGCTTCTCCCTCTCCCTGTGTCTCTACCTCTCTCTCTCTCTCTGTCTCTCTGGAAAACATACACCAAACTGAAAGACAAGTCCAGAAAAATTACATTGGCTCATCTTCTGTGGAGCATATTTTAGTTTGTGAATCTGTTTGCCCAGACCAGACAGTGCTTGTGCCCTGAGGTCCCAGACTGGTTCACGTTGTCTCAGGGAAGGGGGGGATGGTAGGGCTGGGTGGTTTTTGGGGGACGAGGAAGTACTGCAACTTGTGTCCAGTGACTCAGCATTTTTACCAGTGGTAGAAACAGAATGTCATTTATCAGTCATTGGAAAGGAAGTGTTTGCTTTAAAAAAAGCCATGAAATTTCATGGGTGGTAATGTAGGTATGCTTTTCACATAATTAGAAAAATAAAGAAGTCTAAAACTGGAAGCTGTTTGGGGTCTGGCATTTGTGTGTGTGTGTGTGTGTGTGTGCGTATGTGTGTTTTAATCGCTGCTCTCCTCTGTCCATTTGGTTCAGTTATTTGGTATGGGCCAACATGACTTACAGGATTCTTCTCTGGTGGTCCCATTGCTTTTTCTCTCATTTTGTCTTTGCTAGTGGCCCCTCAGGGTCTATACTTCAGTTGAACTGGGCTCTGCAGCTCTTGTTGAAGCTTATTTGCTACATTGGATTGGGGCTTCCTGTTTACTCCTCGGTCATCCCTGATTTCATGATCAGATGAATGCATTGCCTTTTCCTCTCCAAGAGGATGGAGATACGGAGACATTTACAGTACACGAGCGGAGGGGGGGGGGGGGCGGGGAGTGATACAGCAGTGCCACACGATATGCAGCGGAAACCAAGTGATGTACCTTTGCAAGAGTCGGGGAGGACATTACAGTGTCAGTGACCCCAACTTGGATCTTGGAGGATAAGGAGGAGATTTTCATGTAAAAAGAGGCATTAGAAGGAATGGCATTTACAGAATCATTGGTGAAAAAATCGAGCATGGCTGCTCTGTGAGAAAGACAGTGGCAAGAGGTGGTTGATGAGGTGGGTTGGGGCCCCTTTGGAAATGCTCCCTGTAACATGCTAGGGAGTTTGGACGTTGGGCAAAATTAGAGGCCCTTGGAATCTTGTAACTGAGATAATTGCGTGGAAAATTGCTCTTGGAAACCAGGAGGATGCTCCAGACCCTGTTACAGACTCACCTGGCCTCTGTCTCTCACTCTTCTGATGCTTAGCTGTAGAGTGAAGCTGCTTGTGTGTTGTTGCTGCTTCAGACGTATTCTGAAAAGTGAAAGTGAATGGATTTCAACATGATCATTGTAACTAATTTGAAAGGATAGTTTATTTATTTTTTTATTTTTATTTTTATTATTTTTATTTTTTTTTGAAAGGATAGTTTAAATCATGACGTTTTAGTAACTTTGATTAGGTAAGCTGATAACCCCATAAGGGCATTCATCCTTCTAATTTTATCTGTCCAGGGATTACGTTTGTTAACATGATGGGTTTTTTTTCTGACCAGTGAAATTAAGTTATGTTTAGTGTCACTTTATTTTTTATTTTTTAAAGATTTTTAAAAATTTATTTGTTCATGAGAGAGACAGAGAGAGAGAGGCAGAGACACAGGCAGAGGGAGAAGCAGGCTCCATGCATGGAGCCTGATGTAGGACTCGATCCCGGAACTCCAGGATCACGCCCTGAGCCGAAGGCAGATGCTGAGCCACCCAGGCGTCCCTTAGTGTCACTTTAATAGCAGGTAATATATTGCAAAGAAAAAGGCATTAAAAAGCTGATATGGATTGTCAAAATATTGTAGAAAAAAACACAAAGGAACTTAAATTCACATTTAGCTTAATTGGGTTGTGATTGTCTAAATGTAGATTGCCTCATGCTGCAATGTTTAATGTTATGCAAATTATATGCAAGACTTCCCTGCCAAAGATCTGGTGAACTGAGGAACCTTGAGAAGAGTTGACATTAAACCGTACCAGATACTTTTACAGACCTCTTCAGAGTCTGTCAGCGTCTATTCTATCAGAATTCAGTGGTTTTAAATCTAGTGGTAGAATTTTTATTGTGACTTTGGATAATGTAGCTCTATTTTGGGTGTTTAATGAGCAGTTAGTGGAAAATATTTAGTAACTACATATAAAAGAAAGCAATTTCCTTTTGGGGGAATTGAATCTTTGTATGACTGCTTAGTCATCTCATCTTTAAAAAAATCTTTTGGGTTTCTTGGTGGTCAGTAATGGTAACCACTCATTTGTGTCATGTTTCTTACAAAACAGTCTCTTATCATCTTGCTTTATCTTCACAAATACTTTATGTATCCTCATTTTTCTTTAGGTGATACTTCATATATTATTAGAGATATTTGTTTAAGTGCATTTTGTTTTTTGTTTTTTTAAGTGCATTTTGTTTTGGACATTGGAATAAAACAGAATTAAACCTCCTAGAGAATATAGAGGCTTTTAATAATGGTAGTTGGCTAAGTAGCTCGTAAATATTGTAGTTTCTGTGCTAGTAAGATGTTCGGGTATAACTTAGCCTACCTAGTCGTTGGCCAGTAGAGAGCAGATATTTCAAGAACTTTAGTAGCAGAAAAAAAATTATTTTATTATTATTTTTTAAGATTTAAAAAAATTTATTCATGAAAGACAGAGAGAGAGAGAGAGAGAGAGAGAGAGAGGGAGAGGCAGAGACACAGGCAGAGGGAGAAGCAGGCTCCATGCAGGGAGCCCAACGCGGGACTCGATCTTGGGACTCCAGGATCAAGCCCTGGGCCGAAGGCAGGCGCTAAACCTCTGAGACCCACGAATCCCCTATTATTACTATTTTAAAAGATTTTATTTATTTATTCATGGGAGACACAGGGAGATGCAGAGACAGAGGCAGAGGGAGAAGCAGGATCCTTGCAGGGAGCCTGATGTGGGACTCAATACCAGGACTACAGGATCACACCCTGAGCTCAACCACTGAGCTACCCAGGTGCCCCAGAAAAAAATTTTAAATTATGATATAATAATTTATTATACTTACCTTGTATACATATCTCAGGACCCCAAAGGGTCATGACAGGTAAGGTTGGCATATCTCTAACCATTTGGTATGAAATTAATTTATTTTTTTATTTTTATTTTTTTTTAATTTTTTATTTATTTATGATAGTCACAGAGAGAGAGAGAGAGGCAGAGACACAGGCGGAGGGAGAAGCAGGCTCCATGCACCGGGAGCCTGATGTGGGATTCGATCCCGGGTCTCCAGGATCGCGCCCTGGGCCAAAGGCAGGCGCCAAACCGCTGCGCCACCCAGGGATCCCCATTTGGTATGAAATTAAAAAAAAAAATTCATTAGGCCTCCAATCAATATATAGAGGATTATATATAGTATATATGCCTTATTTTGATGAGGAGATATATAAAGAAATGGTTCAGGAGTCCGGAGGCCTGAATTTGATTTTTTAAAAAGACTTTTTAAAGTGAAAATTGTAACCACATACAGAGAGTATAGTATAATGAAATTGATGTAGCCATTACTCAGCTTTATGTGTTATCAGCACACAGCCAATCTTATTTCATTCATACCTCTTTAATTTCATTTAGATTATTTTGAAGCAGATGTAGACATAATATATCATTTCATCTGTAAAATTTCCATATGTATCACTAAAAGATAAGAATTCTTTTAAAATATGAAGACATAACATAATACATTACCATTGCTAAAAAGGTAATACTTCCTTAACATCAGATATTCAGTCTGTATTCACATTTCTCCAATTTTTTTTTTTAAGAAGAGGTACTTTTTTTTTTTTTTAAAGATTTTTATTTATTTATGAGAGACACAGAGAGAGAGAGAGAGAGAGAGAGAGAGAGAGAGAGAGAGGCAGAGAGTGACACAGGCAGAGGGAGAAACAGGCTCCATGCAGGGAGCCCGACATGGGACTCGATCCCGGGTCTCCAGGATCAGGCCCTGGGCTGAAGGCGGCACTAAACCGCTGAGCCACCTGGGCTGCCCACATTTCTCCAATTTTTTATAAGATTTTCTTTTTTTACTTGAATTGAGTTTTAAATAAGGTCCATCCATTATACCTATTTCTTTTAAGTTGTTTTTATTTTTATTTTTATTTTTTTAAGATTTTATTTATTTATTCATGGGAGACAGAGAGGCAGAGACAGGAAGAGGGAGGAGAAGCAGGCTCCATGCAGGGACCCCGACGCAGGACTCAATCCCGGGACTCCAGGATCACGCCCTGAGCCAAAGGCAGATGCTCAACCGCTGAGCCACCCAGGCATCCCTTAAGTTGTTTTTCTTTGAGCTATAGGTTCCCCATCTATCATTTTTCCCTCTTGAAATTTTTTTGCTAAACACTCAAGATTTTGCAGATCACCTCCTTGTGGAATAATTTTAAAAAACAACAGCTTTTTTGAGGTATAATTAATGTAAAACAAACTCTACATATTTCATATGTCCAGGCTGGCCAGTTCTGTCTACACCTGTGAAGCCATTACCAAAATTGAGGTAACAAACATATATATTATGTCACCTTCCGGCAATTCTCATTTCTCTGACACCCACTGGGTGTCCTGAAATTTGATTCCCTTTAATGCTAACCACACAGATTCCACATTAAGGACTCAGTCCCACAAGACTGTCCCACTTCAGATGCCAGCTGCAAATGGGGGCCCACCTACATTATACCTGGCTGACTATGAGTTTAAGCTTTTCCATGATCCTCCCCTTATGTCTAATATTTTACTGGAATGAGTCACAGAATTCAAGAAGGTGCTATGCTTATGGTTCATTTTACTGTATAAAGGGTACAAGGGACAAACAAGGGTACAAGTCAGGAAGGGTACAAGGGTACAAGTCAGGAAGTTCAAAGGATCTGTTCCATAGGGCAGGGTCTTGTGGGAAGGACTGGAGCACAAAGCTTCCCAAGGAGCACCACTTTCCCTGTGCCTGCCTGGGCTTACCCACCCAGAAGCTCTCCAGACCTCATTGTCCTAGAGTTTTTATCAAAGCTTCATTATGGGGGGGATCCCTGTGTGGCTCAGCAGTTAAGCGCCTGCCTTTGGCCCAGGGCATGATTCTGGAGTCCTGGAATCAAATCCCGTCAGGCTCCCTGCATGGAGCCTGCTTCTCCCTCTGCCTGTTTCTCTGCCTCTCTCTCTCTCTCTGTGTGTGTGTGTGTGTGTCTCATAAATAAATAAATAAAATCTTAAAAAAAAAAAAGCTTCATTATGTAGGCATGGTTAATTAAATCATCGTCATTGGTAACTGAACCCAGCCTCTAGTCTCTCTGATGTCAAGTGGTAGGTAGGTCTAATGTTTCTAACTCTCCAGTCACATGGTTGGTTCCTCTGGCAACTAGCTCCATCCTAAAGCTGTCTAGGGGCCCACTAAGGGTCATCTCCATTAGTGTTAACTCAGGTAGGGTTAAAAAGGGCTTATGATGAATAGGATACTTTTATCATTAAGAGATTCCAAGGGTCTTAGGAGCTCTGTGCCAAGAACTGGGACAGAGACTTTTACCATATACATCATTCCCCCCTCACCCCCCCCCCCCCGCATTGTTTGATGCTGCCTCTTTTTTTTTTTTTTAATATTTATTTATTTATTTATTTATTCATAGAGACAGAGAGAGAGAGAGAGGTGCAGAGACACAGGCAGAGGGAGACACAGGCATCATACAGAGAGCCTGACGTGGGACTCGATCCAGGGTCTCCAGGATCACGCCCTGGGCTGGAGGCGGTGCTAAACCGCTGCGCCACCAGGGCTGCCCTGCTCCTGCCTCTTTGTAATCAAACACTGTGTTCTCTCTGCCTCTGTCCGTCTCTCTCTTTGATCTGGCTTCTCTTACTCAGAATCATTATTAATTGAGTTCCATTAGACAGATTGGATGCAATGGACAAATTACTTAAAAGACACATGTTACTCAAGCTAATACAAGAAGAAACAGAAAATATAAGTAGCACTACCTCTATGAAAGCAATGGACTGTAATTTCAGAACCTTCTTACAAAGAAAATTCTACACACATGGCTTCACTGATGAGTTCTATCAAACATTTAAGGAATAATTAACACTGTCATGCAGCAGCTCCTTCAGAAAATAAAGGAGAAAGGAATTATTCCCATCTCCTTTTATGAATCATACTGTCCTGATATCAAAACCAGAGAAGGCAATTGCATGGAAAGGCTAAGACTTCTAAGAGCTACAGAATAGCAATGAGAGAAATTAGAGAAGACCTAAATAAATGGAGAAGTATGTTATATTTATGAATTGTACACTTTATATTATTAAGAGGTTAATTCTCCCCAAACTGATTTATAGATTCAGCACAATCCTAATCAGAGCCTCATCAGGCTTTTTCTGGGAAGAAATTTCTGGGAAAAAACTTAAATGGAAATGCAGAGAACCAAGGATAGCCAAAAAAGGAACAAACAAACAAACCAAAAATCCCACAAAAGCAATAAAACAAAGTTGGAATACCTGATCTCAAGACAACTCTACACCTCTAGCAATCAAGACAGTGTTATATTGATGGATGGATGTACAGATCAATGAAACAGAATAGCCCAAAGATAGACCTACCCAAATTTAGTGTTGAATCAGCAAAGATGCCAGGTTATTTCCATGGAGAAAGGATACTTTTTTTTTTTTTCAACAAATGATACCGGAATAACTAGGTATTATGAGGAAAAAAAAAGAACCTTGAATTTTTACTTTGCATCATACATAAAAATTAACCTGAAGTGGATCTTAGACCTAAACATAAAAGCTAGAACTTTAAAATTTCTAAAGGAAAATATTAGATTAAAAATCTTTGTGACCTTGGGATATGAAGGATTTCTTAGTGTTGTCCACCAAAGAAATCATCAATAAGATGGAACTCATCGACTAGACACTTGTGCTCTTGGAAGGACTTCATGAAGAAGATGAAGACAGGGTGTGGACTGGAGACAATATTGTGATCACATAAATCTGACACTGGACTTGTTTCTAGGACATAGAAATTTTATAATTGAGTCATAAGACAAATAATTAAAAGGTAAGCAAGAGCTTTCACTGCACACCTCACAGGAGATGTAAGCACTCCAGTAATCCAATAATGTCCAGACATACTCAACATCATTATTCATTGGGAGAAATGCAAATTAAAATAAGCTACTACTGCACTACCTAACAGAGTGGCTAAAACTGAAAAGGCTGACAACCAAAGTGTTGGCAAGGGATATGGGGCAACTGGGATTTCATGCATTGTTGGTGGGAATGTAACATCATACAGTTTGGAGTATAATTCAGCTGTTTTTCATAATGTTAAATATAATTTACCATATGACCAATAATTTCACTCCTAGGTATTTACCCATGAGAAATGAAAACACGTGCCCATAAAAAGACTTACGCACAAATATTTAAGGCGGGTTTATTTATAATAGCCCCAAACTGGAAACAACCCAAATATCTATCAACAGATGAATGGATAAACAAATGGTGGAATATTCATACAATGACATACTATTTGGCAACTTATGTGCACAGCAGTATGGAGGAAGCTTGCTTATGTCAAGTGAAGGAAGCCAGACACACAAGACAACATATTGTGTAATTTTATTTATCTAAAAGTCTAGAACTGGAGCAAGTAATCTGAATTAACAGGAGATCACTATTTGCCTGGATCCTAGAATACAGGGAGACTGATTACAAAGGGGTATCTTGTGGGGTGATAGAAATATTCTGCATCTTGGGGCACCTGGGTGGCTCAGACAATAAAGTGCCTGACTCTGGCTTTGGTCATGATACCAGGGTCCTGGGATCGAGCCCTTCATGGAGCTCCCTGCTCATCAGGGAGTCTGCTTCTCCTTCTCTCTTTGCCTCTGCCCCTCTTCCCTGCTCATGCTCTCCCTCTCTCTCTCAAATAAATAAATATCTCTTAAAAAGAAATATTTTATATCTTGGATAGTAGTCATATGTGGAAAAACTAATCTATTGGTACACATAAATATGCATTTAACTGTATATATATATATATATATATATATATATATATATATATATATGTATATATATATATTATGGCTCAATTAGTTTAATTTAAAAAGTTTTATAAAGGGGTGCTGCTGCTGATTTTTTTCCTACCTGAGTCTGATAGGGAGTTTCTACTCTTTCCATTTGGTATTTCACTTTTGGTTCACTTGTTGAATGATGCCTAGTTTCTCCAGTTTTCTGCCTTGCTTACGTATATGTTAAAGTTCTGTGTTTATGTGTTCTCTATTCCATTTCATTGATTAATGTGTTTATCCTGTCTTAATTATTCTAGCTTCATAAAAAGCCGTGTTCTTGATGTTCTCTTTCTCTGTAAACATTTTGCTACTCTAGATCCCATGTTGTTCTGTATACAGTTTATAAAGATCTAATTGTTTCTGTGTTCTGTGAAAAACTGTGAAACAGTGATGGGGATTGAATAGATTTTATAGATACATTTGGGTAGATGTTAGATTTTTGCAGTATTAAGTCTTTCTGTTCATGACTGTGGTGTACTTTTCCATCTATTCAGATTTTCTGTTATGTCTCTCAGTACATTTTGTAATTTTCCCTACAAAATTCTTGCACATATTTTGAAGGGTTTATTTCAAGGCATTTGGTGCTTCTTATTTTATCGTAAGTGAAATCTGCCTTCCAATTATGTTTTCTCGCTGTTTATTGTTGATGTATAGAAATGTGGTTTAAAAAAATCTCAGTCGTATATCCAGGGAACATTGGCTTTTGTTTTAGAAAGAAGCTTGTTAATCGACTAGCAGTATGTGTCACATGTGTGTATTCTTGTGTGGATTTTGAGAAACAGTAGGGTTAATGGCAAGCTTTCCCATAGTAAGGGCTTAAGTTATGTTTAGTCAAGTGTCCACATTTCCCATTGGCCCTGAGTCACAGGAGAGGATACCACCTGGAGCCATGATGCCTCTAGCTTTAGGTGTTGTTGGCCATCTGTGCAGTTATGAATGTCAGTAAGAGGGCTCTCTGGTCAACCAGCAGCCTTGAGTTAAGACATCCATTTGTTGTCCATGCTGGGGATGGTTTCTCATGATGTAGGCTGCACTGCTAAGAATGTGTTGCTCTTCTCTTTTAGTATCCGAAGTGTGATGCAGAAGTATCTTCAGGAGAGAAATGAAATCACCTTTGACAAGATTTTTAATCAGAAAATTGGTAAGTTCCCCTTACTCATTTGGCATGTCCCACTTACTCATCTGGCATAACTATAAGTTCCGTAGTGGTTCCGGGTGACATTAACGTCATGTATAAATGCAGCCCCCTAGTGCTTTTTGTGCTTTATAGCTCCAGCTGGGGATGAAGGAGGTTTCATGTAATAATAAGATACTGCATGGTTACTTTAATCCCTAGTAATATATCTTGTGAATAAGCTATTGGGAAACAGACTAGTTTGATTTGAGGTTTTAAGGCAGTTGGGGGGTTGCCAAAGTCAAAGGATTGGGTAGTTGGTAACCAGAGATAAACGCTGTCCGTTCAGATCTGCTTTTGAGGTCCCCAGCTGCCCTCACTGCTGTTGTACTTTTCATGAGTTGGCCTGTATCTTTTTTTTTTTTTTTTTTTAATTCATGAGAGACACACACAGAGAGAGAAAGAGGCCAGAGACATAGAGGGAGAAGCAGGCTCCATGCAGGGAGCCTGACGTGGGACTCGATCCCAGGTCCCCAGGATCACGCCCTGGGCTGAAGGCGGCGCTAAACCGCTAAGCCACTCGGCTGTCCAAGCCTGTGTCTTCATAAACATACTGCACTCCTGTGTTTGGCCAGCTCCTTCCAAAGTGTGGGGCTTGCTTATGTGATCTCATCACTTTTCCTGGGCTTTTTAAGTCTTTGCATGCTGCTCGTCATTGTTAGTTCCACATCAATTACTCTTATCCTTCTGGCTCCATTCAGAGTCTTACTTAGTAGGTCACTAGGACTCCCCTGTTGTGTTCACAGGGGTTAAAGATCCATCTCCCTCTGGCTGGTACCCAGCCCTGGTCAGTGCTGGTCCTGGCCCGTGCAAGTGTGTGGATGTATAGGCATGCTCTCTGATTACCAGCAGTTAGTGCCTAGAGAAATGAGAACTGAGCAGGAATTGCTTTATGTGGGGTTTCAAGGCCTCCAAAGCAATGGAATATTGTGTTTTCACCTGGCTTCCGAAGGGCTGGCGATTTGTTTAGAGGTGACTGCCTGCCGAGTTAGGTAAGAGCTGTAGTCTACATATTTTTCTTTTTCTTATGCCCCCAAATCATCTCCTGCTGTCCAGGAATTTTCCTAAACAATATTTTGTTCTCAACTAGGATAAGATTCATCGTTTGGCCTTGCCAGCTGGCTATAATTGTTGATCTGCCCAGAGTAATGTGATAAAGAGATAATTCTAAGATTTTACACGAAATCACCTTAGCTAAATATAAGAGAATTGGAGGCTCTTTTCCTTCCTTTGCTCCTTACTTGCCTCTCAGAATTACTCAGAGAAGTTTTGCCGAGAAACTATGTCATAGTTTTTAAATTATTTTAATCCTAGAGGAAATCACTTTATTAAAACTTTAAGAAACCAAGGTTGTATTAAAGTTTCTTGGAACTCAGTTTATGCATTGAGTTGTGTCTCCGTGATTCATAGACGCAGATTGATCCCTTTGAGACTGGATATCCTTAGCGGGAATTCTGGGTGGCCCTTCTGTTTACAGGTAAGGATACATAGACTCAGGTTGGTGAGATGGCTTGTTCTGATTTGTCATTCTCCCTCTCTGCTCATTCTCTAAAGGCTCTTGGAAGGGCAACAGTGAATATAAAATGTGCTTTGGACAGGGTCACCTGGGAAGAGCTGGATAGAGTTTTGTTTTTTTCTTTAGAAAGAGTCATGATGCTCTCTTGTGTTCAAGTAAAGTAGAAACTGATGCAGAAAGTCTTTGGATTTGGTAAATTTTTTATCTAGCCTACAAAAATTAGCCATCTAGCAAAGTGATGTAGTTTCTCTGGTAACCCTTGAAGTACAGTGGTCAGAAGCTGGCTGCTATGTTCCAGAGAGGCCAATGGAGTGTGGCCTGTCTATGCTCTGAGGACCATGTGTGGAGAGCCAACGGCCCTTAGCTTACCTAGAAATATTTCATCCCAATCATTGGGATTTGGTGAGTGAACCAAAGTTGAAAGAGTTTGACCTTCGTCTCTCTCTTTTTTTTTTAATTGCTGCTTCTCTCTGTGTTCATGGCATTGGGCTGTCATCTGTGTAAATAAGGGCTCCCCTGTGCGTCTGCTTTTGTAATAGAGAACAGAAAATAAAACTATCACAATAACAGTTCAATTTAAAAAATCGATCTGCAGCTTTATCGAGATCTGTGGTACATAGCATAAAACACCCTCCTCTCACGAATACAGTTCAGTAGTTTTTAGCACATTCACAGACTTGTGCAAATCCACACCACAGCCTCACCTTAGAACAATTTCAGCACCTCCCAAAAGAGGCTCCATGCCCATTAGCACTCCCCCCTACCCCCACCTCTAACTACTACCAATCTAATTTCTGCCTCCGTGGATTTGTTCATGGTGGCACTCCTCCTAGATGGAATCAGCCAATAAGTGGCCATTGCATGGGCTCATCTCAGATTATTTTTAAAATCATCCATGATGTAGCATGTGCTGGGACCTCATTTTAGGCTCTGCAGTATTTCCACTGGATGGCTGTGCCACGGGATGCGTATCCTTGCAGACGTCGATGGATGTCTGGGTTATTTCTACTTTTTGGCTATCATAAATAATGCTGCTATGGGAGGAAGGTATTCTTGATGTGTAATTTGAGCAGGTGGTTCCCCATTACTAGGGCATACTGGAGGATTGTGGCAAACCTGCTGTGTCCTGAGCTCTCATGCCAGACTGTGAGATGCACCAAAGATTCTTTCTCTGACACTCACCCCTTTCCTGACACACATGCAGGCCCCCAGGCATGTCTTTCCTATTGTTTTAATCCAAGCCTTATACCCATAAGCTGGCCCTGCATGCCCTTGACCTGAGTGCCTGACTGGCATGAAAGTGGCCTCGTGCCCTGGCCCCAGCCATATGGGTTCTTCCGTGAGAGCAGCTTCATGGGGCACTGACGGCCTGTGAATTCTATTTCGATTAAGATGTTTTAAAGAATTTAAGAATTGCTTAGAAGAATAAGTAATTTCTTCCTCTTCCCTTCCTTCCCCTTTGTGAGCTCAGAGTGGTTCTGGGGAAGCTAAATCTGAACTTGGAAGGTCACAGGCAAGAACAGGGACTGCTCGGGGGGCGGGAGGGGGAGCACATGGTCACCTCACCAAACACAGTTCTGTAATTGCGTCTGGGCGAGGCTGCAGTTTGGTGTCTGTCTGGCCCCTCCTCCTGCCCTGTGGCCTTCTCCTTTCTGGCTGGTGTTAGGGGTGGGGGCAGAAGGGAAGGTGACTGGTGTTGGGGTTAAACCTGTCTTCCAGTTTTCAGCACCTCCTCTTCCCCGCCTTTGTCTCTCCTGTCTGTTCCATCTGCCCCTTTCCAGGACTATCTCCACGTGTCACCACCTTGTTGCTTTTCTGTGGTTCTGTTGTTTGCTTTCCTCCCTGTATCCCTTTCCTATCAGCTCTTTTCTGCCTTCTGGCACCTTCCACTCTCCTCCTTGCGATGGTTACCACGTAGTTTTGGGAGACTGCCTCCCAGCTCATGCTATAGCCCATGTGTAGAAATGCTTTGTGAAATGGAAAGGGTAGAAATCTTTCATTCACTTGGCCTCTGAGGCTTTGTTGAGATGACGGCTGCCTGGCTGATCTGTTGGCTACACCCCAAACTGGTTGATATTACATTGGTTTTCTTTCTTTCTTTCTTTTTTTTTTTTTTACATTGGTTTTCTTATCTATAAAAGTGGGGATCAGAATAGTACCTGTGAAGCCCTTAAGGCAGTGATAGGTTCTCAGCAGATGCTCTGTGAATGAAAGCTCTCAAATGAAATTGTATTTATTGTAAAAATTTCTAGGCATGCCCCAAAGTAGACTAATAAACAAACCTTCATACATATATATCACCCAGATTCATTATTTTGCAACATTTTGCTGTACTGGCCTCATCCATCCCCTCTCTGTGTGACTGTTGAAATATTTAAAGCAAATTGCAAGCCCTTTTGACAGTTTCAGCCCTATATGCATCTCTAAAAACTACAAATGTTTTCTTATACAACCTTAATCATTACCCCAATCAATGAAAATGATGGCTCTTGGTTTAATATCTAATGATGATTCTTACTGTAATTCTGAGTCTATAGTCACATTTTTTTCTGATTAACCAAAGTATCCTTTTACTCTTGGTTTGTTGGATTCAGGATACCAATATTGTTCTTATATTGTAGTTAGTAATAATGTCTCTTTTAATCAAGAACAGGTGACCCCGCCCTTCACCTCCCCTTACCTTCTTGAAGAAACTGGGTCAGTTATACTGCAGAATGTCCCATATTCTGGATTTTTCTGTTCGCTTCTTCATGAGATCATTTAAATTGCGCTTCTATTTTCTGTATTTCCTGTAAACTGAAAGTTAGCTTTAATAGCTTTTTAGATTGGTTTGACTTTTTTTGGCAAGAGTACTTCACAGGTGGTGCTGTGTACTTCGTGGCAGGAGGCACGTGACAGGTAGGTGTTGCTCTATAGTCCTGTCTCTACAGTGGGTTCAAGTGTGGTCAGCTCTGCAGTTCCTCATTAAGCTGTCATCTGTGGTTTTTTTCATTTTCATTGATGCTAGCTGCCTAAATGCTAATTTTTTTAGGGAGTTGCCAAATGGGGGGTTTTCTAATTATGCCATTCCTTCCATATTTATTACTTCTGCTCATCAACTAAGGCTATTTGGTTGCCTTGAAATATAATTCATGTAGGGGGTGCTCAGTCCATTAAGCGACTGATTCTGGATTTTGGCTCAGGTCATGATCTCAGGGTCATAGGTTTGAACCCCCGTGTGGGGCTCTGCTTTGGGTGGGGGGGGGAGTCTGCTTGTCCCCCTCCCTCTGTTCCTCTCTCCTACTTGGATGCATGCTCTCTCTCTCTGTAAAATAAATAAATATGGGATCCCTGGGTGGCTCAGCGGTTTAACACCTCCCTTTGGCCCAGGGCGTGATCCTCGAGTCCCGGGATTGAGTCCCATATCGGGCTCCCTGCGTGGAGCCTGCTTCTCCCTCTGCCTGTGTCTCTGCCTCTCTCTCTCTCTCTCTCTCTATCTGTGTCTCTCATAAATAAATAAATAAATAAATAAATAAATAAATAAATAAATAAAATCTTTATAAATGAATAAACAAACAAACAAACAAATAAATAAATAAAATCAATCTTAAAAATAAATATAGTTCATGTAAGAAAGGCAGGTGTGGTTGGCTGAATTTGAAGGCAACTCCTATGGCTTTGGCTTCCCAGCATTACTCCCACGAGCAACCAGTGAAAGAAATTTTATACAGGAAATCAAGGCTGTGTTCTGGTTGGGCTTAATCTACTCACACCAGCCCTTTAGAAAACAGAGAATTTCCTCAGACTGGCAGCAGAAGAGGAGAGACCAAACCACAAGAACAATTAGGCACAGAGTTCCCAACTTTGCAGGTGAAGGGGACTATGTGAGAAGACTGTGGGTGTTCTCTAGGAGCTGAGCCAGGACCACAGTCCTACAACCATAGGAACTGAATTCTGCAAACAGCCTGAGTTAGGTTGAAGGTGGAAGCTCCCCCTGGAGCTTCTAGATAAATACCTAGCCTGCCAACACTTCGATTTTGGTCTTCTGAGCCCCTAAGCAGGAAACCCAGCAGAGCCCACTGGGATTTCTTTCTTTTTCTTTTTTTTTTTTTAAAGATTTTATTTATTTATTCATGAGACACAGAGAGAGAGAGAGAGAGAGAGAGAGGCAGAGACCCTGGCAGAGGAAGAAGCAGGCTTCACGCAGGGAGCCCAATGTGGGACTCAATCCCAGGATTCCAGGATCACGCCCTGGGCTGAGGGCAGGCGTTAAACCACTGAGCCTCCCAGGGATCCCAACCACTGGGATTTCTGACCTCTAGAACAGTGAGCTCAGAAATGGGTGCTGTTTTCAAGTCACAGAGTTTGTGGAGATTTGTCACAAAGCAATAGAAAACTGATGTAGTAGGATAAATGCTTAATTCCCTGTTTTTAATGGCCAGTTTTCAGAGTAAAAATGATCAAGTGACAGGCTGCTTTATCCTCCTCCTCCTTATACAGAAATTGTATGCCTTAACAGACATCAATCATGCTGATTCCTAATTTGCTGTCAGTAAAGCTTCCGCATTTCAGTATTGACATAGTGTTCTTAGCTTGGCTTATCCAAAGAATAATTTTAAAGGGATGCTAGTTATTGAAAGACAGTCAAAAGAAGTTATCAGTACTGATTAAGATTTCGTTACTATTTTCTTTCTGTAAGATATACTGAAGTAATCTCATAATATGCAAGTGAGGTGCATGGTCTTTAGCAATCTACTTAGCTCTTCTTTTTACTGACCCACTCTAATTAGAGGGCAATGTTTCTTTCTTTCTTTCTTTTTTTTTTAATTTGTTCATTCATGAGAGACACAGAGAGAGGCAGAGACATAGGCAGAGGGAGAAGCAGACTCCCTGCAGGGAGCCTGATGTAGGACTTGATCCCAGGACTCTGGGATCATGACCCGGGCCAAAGGCAGATGCTCAACCACTGAGCCACCCAGGTGTCCCAAGGGCAGTGTTTCTGACTTTAAGGAGACTCCAAAGTAGGTACTTAACTCATGAAGTATGCAAATGTTATCCTCATGTTCGAAGATCATCATGGCTGATGTAATATTACATCACTTGCCAGAGGATCATCTCAGTTTATATAACACTGACTCCCATTCATGTGAGTGGAGTGCTGTATATAGCCTGTAGTCTTTTGCATCTGACTTCTGTCATTTAGCACCAGATTTTGGAGGGTCAGCCATGTTGTGCATACCAGTCTTTCACGCCCTTTTGAGGCTGAATTTACGTTCCATCATATGGATAGACCACACATTTTGTTACCCATATAGATTATTCCCACTGTTTGTTATGAACAATGCTGCTCTGAATATTCACGTGCAAGTGTGGCCATATGTTTCTGTCTCTCTTAGGTATATAACTAGGAATTTTGGAATTGCTGGGATATCTGGTACATTCATATTTAGCTTTTTAAGAAATTGCTCTTGTTTTCCAAAGAGGCTGTACTACTTTTCATTCTCACTGTCAATTTATGAGGGTCCCAAGCTTACCATCACCTCATCAGTGCTTGCTATTATCTTTCTGGTCATAGCCATTCTCGTGGGTATGACGTGCTACTTCACTGTGGTCTTGATTTGTATTTTCCTAACAGTGACACTGAACATGTTTATGTTAATTAGCCTTCTTATATCTTCTTTGGTGAAATGCCTATTTAAATCTTTTGTCCATTTGAGAAATTAGTTTTAATTTTGATGAAACCCAATTTATACATTCTTAGATACTGTATTTTTGTGTCATATCTAAGAACTTTCTGCCTAACTGAATGCTGTGAAGATTTTCTTCTTTTCTTCTACAAGTTTTATCATTTTAGCTCTTACATTTAAGCCTTTGGTTGATTTTTGAGTTCATTTTTGCATGTGAGGTAAGGGTTTAAATTCTTCCTTTTGTGTGTGTGTGTGTGTGTGTGTGTGTGTGTGTGTGTGTTTGGTTTGTTTTTTGTATGTGAATATACAATTGTCTGAATACATTTGTTGAAAAGCATTTTTTGGGGTGTGAGGGGTTCAGTCAGTTAAACGTCTGATTCTTGATTTCGGCTCAAGTCAAGATCTCTGTGCTGTGAGATTGGGCCCCCCGTCAGGCTATTGCCCTCCTCCCCCTCGCAGCGTGGAGTCTGCCTGAGATTCTCTCTCTTCCTCTCACCTCCACCCCACCCCCACCCCCTCTTGTTGAAAATTAATTGACCATAAATTGAAGGATTTATTTCTGGACTCTCAATTTTGTTCTATTGATCTTTGCTTTAGGCCAGTACCACACTGTCTTAATTACTGTTAAGTTTTAAAATCAGAAAATAAAAATCCTCCCACTTCTTTTATTTTTTTCTTTTTCTTTTCAAAATTGTTTTTGGCTATTCTGGATCCTTTGCATTTCTATATGAATTTTAGCATCAGATTTTCAATTTCTGCAAAAAAAAAAAAAAAAATCCTGCTGGGATTTTGATAGGGATTATGTTGTGTCTACAAATCAATGCTGAGAGAATTGCCTCTTTCACATTAAGTCTGCTGATCCATGAATATGAAATGTCTCCCTGGTTATTTAGGTAAGTTTTTAATTTCTCTCAACTCTGCTTTGTGGTTTTCAGTACTCTTTGTCACATTAAATTTATTCCAAAGTATTTTAATGTTTCTGATGCTGTTTCGAATGAAATTGTTTCTTTATTTTCATTTTTGGCTGTTTAATCACTAGTACATGGAAATAGAATGGGTTTTTGCACAGTGATCTTAGATCTTGTCATCTTGCCGAGAATTTAGTTTATTAATTCTATGAAGTGTGTGTGTGTGTACACGCGTGTATGTTCACATTGCGAATTCTTAGGATTTTCCCCATAGAGAATCTTGTCTGAATAAAAACAATTTTACTTCTTTCTTTGCATTCTGGTGCCTTTCCTTTTCAATTTTTACTTTTCACTTTGATTTCTTAAATATTTCTTACGTTGCTCTCATATATTTAGCATGATTTCTGAGAACATTTATATAGAAAGCACATAAATTCTATTTGGCATCTGGGGTTAAGGCATAAGAAATATACTTGTTATGGGCTTTAGAAACAAAAGTATATCTTTCATTATAAAAAGACTACATTAGAAAAACAGAAACTATTACCTTTCAAAAAAGATTTTTGAGCAGTTTCTATAGAAACAAAGATAAACACAGATATCTACTAGGTATCTATTAAAAAAGAATCGATAATTACGTAAGACCATGGGTATCCCTGGGTGGCTCAGCGGTTTGGCGCCTGCCTTTGGCACAGGGCGCGATCCTGGAGTCCCGGGATCGAGTCCTGCGTTGGGCTTCCGGCATGGAGCCTGCTTCTCCCTCTGCCTGTGTCTCTGCCTCTCTCTCTCTCTATGTATATCATGAATAAATAAATAAATATTTTAAAAAATTACGTAAGACCACAGAAATAGTGAAATGCACACACACACACACACACACACAAGCAACACAGAATAAAACATTTTAGGATTACTCTTTTGTTAATTTCAAAGACCAGAGTTGCCAATCAAGTTTTTTAATTTATAAAAGTATGGCTTGAAGTGTTCTGTGTCTCAAAACATAATAGAGGATTAAAATCCACAAAATTTTTTTTAACTATGTGACTCTCTCCTCAAAAGCTAGGGTTAAGTTATAGCATATTGAACACCTTTGCATTTGGTTGTAACAAGGGGAATCTGAACCTGGGAACTTGTTTCAATCTTTGTGTTCCCTTTTTGCTTCCCACTTTGTTTGGAAGTGAGGGCCTGTGATTGACAGTGGCAGAGTCAGGCCCCCACCCATCTTATCTTGTACAAAACTTTTCTCCAGCGAGAGCAGCCAGCCACCATGGAGAAGGAAAACTTGGGGCCTCATTCAGTTCTGCATCAATTATCCTTGCCTTTGTGGAGACTTTTAGCGAGGGAAAGAGTTAAAGATCCATTTAAACTTTCCAAAAGCAGAGATAAACACTTGACTAAGCACAGCTAATTGGATTTTCAATTGAAAAGGCCGGGGCAGCAACAGGCAACCCACTGTGAGGGAACTCAGGAAAAGTTAGGGACACTGATTTTGCACATTACCAATTTGGGTTTCCTAATAAAAATGCTGCCCAGAGCCGACAGACACTGGAGAAGAGGGAAAAACTGTTACTTAAAAACCTACTGGCAGACAGCCTTTTCAGCTGGCTTCTTCTCTGTGTTGGCGTCCCGCAGCCAGGATTGGCCCCTCCTGTAGGACCCGACCCAAGGTGGGGGCTGCCACCTGCCTTGCTGTGTAGCCTCTACCCCTCTCTGCGTTTATGGGACATTGGAGAGATTTGAGATAGCTTTCAAGGAGCATGAAAATACTTTTATTAGGACAGGACTGATTTTCCTTTTTTAAATCATTGTTCAGGTTTTAAGGTCAGAAGAATCATGTCCAAGAAAAATTCGGAACAGCTGCATTTTACTGGAATGACCCAGTACTTTTGCATCTGCTAATCACTAGATGTTAGGAAAGCTGAGGTACGGCTGCTAGACCCCCTGATCTGCAGGCTGGCAATCTGTGATCTTTCAAATTGTTGCTATTTAATTCTCCCTGATTTTTTCTGTGTCTGCTTAGTAGAAATTCCATTTAGTTTGAGATGGTGATGGCTGCCTGGATGTCAAACACTGCCCTAAGCATTTCGTGTGCTGGGTAGAAGAACATGACCAAGTTTGCACTCAGGGCAAAGCAAAGAGGCAAGCCTGGATTGGGAGTTCTGTCCTTCACAACTACCTGTCCCCAAAAAAACTGAGTGTGGAAATTAGCATGCAGATGGAGTTCTTCTTTTCCCTTCCCTTCCCTTCCCTTCCCTTCCCTTCCCTTCCCTTCCCTTCCCTTCCCTTCCCTTCCCTTCCCTTCCCTTCCCTTCTTTCTTTCTTTCTTTCTTTCTTTCTTTCTTTCTTTCTTTCTTTCTTTCTTTCTTTCTCTTTCTTTCTTTCTTTCTTTCTTTCTTTCTTTCTTTCTTTCTTTCTTTCTTTCTTTCTTTTTCTTTCTTCATTCTTTTCTTCCTTCCTTCCTTCCTTCCTTCCTTCCTTCCTTCCTTCCTTCCTTCCTTTCTTAAATAACATATCAACTGTACAGTTCCTAAAATCCAGAATTTGAGTGCAGCACACAGAGATCTTTCTATAGCAGATGTACTTATGTACTTTGCTAAATGAGACATTCACAGTTGAATATGTTTTGATCCAATGCTTACTAGAAATATCTCTTTAAACAACAAGGCACATGGGGAGGATGAAGACCACATCAGGCCACAGAGGGCTGCCCACCCCAGCCAGCTCTTTCTGCAGAAGAATGCATGTGACACCCATAGGCCTCTGGCATGTCAGGATCCAAAGCACCGGTGAAGTGTGTTTACTCCGATCAGGGAGTCCCTGCAATTTGAATATCGGTGGGGCTGCTGGTGATGTTTCTGAGGCATGAGTTTAAATCCCAAGGTGAACATGGGGAGGCTCCTGTCTTAGCCGAGAGGGAAGCATAGCCAATCAGCCTGCATCCGCAGCCGACTCAACTCTGTAGCTTTCTCCCTGGCAGGATCCACGTATTTTAGGAGGAAATGGGTATGCACTAGCAATATTAGCAAATGTGAGGTCTTAAAAAGTATAGCTAGAGAATGGCAAGGATCTAGGAAACATCACCTCTACTGGCAAAGTTGTTCTGACATCAGCTTCTTGAACTGACTGTGGGGGGATGATGGGGACCCTTTTAGGATTTAAAAAAAAAGCCCAAACAGGTTATGAAATTTCAGGTGGAGCGTACTGTCAGGATATCCCTCTGGTTTTAGCTGTTTTGGAAATACTTTTTCTGAGGATTTTATACTTTATCCATGACTTTTGTCAGTATTTCTACTTCAGGTCAAAATCAAAACCAGGAAGGTTAGAGATACGCTATGAATGGTTATTAGGGTTTGTTTTAAATCTACTGCTAAAAACTCGGTTGTTGGGTCAGTAAATTTCACCACGTGCCGCACATTCTTGGAAGCACCAGGGAATGCATCTGTGCCCCCATGGAGCTGACATTCTACAGGGAGACAGACCAACAATTATACTGTCTGCATGGTGGCTCAGGTCATGGAGAATTGCAAAGCCATAGAGAGAAAGGGCATGCCAGTGGTAGTTACAAATTAGGATGTTTCAAGAAGGCACTGCTCGTAAAGGGGAAAGTGAGGCCTGTGTAGCAGGTCCGGGCTGAGGGTTCAGCAGAGACTCTAAGACTGGAGCCACCATGGTGGAAGGGCAGAATGAAGGCCTGGAGGCTGTAGCCAAGGGGGTGAGTGGCCACGTCAGGTGTGGGAGCTGGACAGGCTTTATAGGCCATTGTGAGGGTGTCGGCTTTTCCTCGGAGTGAGTTGGGACATAGGAGAGTCTGAGCATTGGGCTGGCACACTCTTGCTCAGGCGTTCACAGAGCAGACTAGCTGCCATGGAAACGGGCCTGGGAGGCAAGGGTGGAAGCAGGAGGTGATTCTGGCTTTTGGACAAGTTGGGTAGGTGGAGGTGGTGAGAGAAGTCACTGAATTACAGCCTTGGAGATGGGATTTGTAATGAATCCTTTTGGAGTACAGAAGCGGGTAGGAGGGACAGGGGCCTGCTGGGGACACAGTGTCCTCGGGTTCAGGTCAGGCCGGAAGGTGAAGGAAAGGCTCAGATGGGAGGCTGAAGTCAGAGCATGATGGGGCTGATCCTGGCCTCGGGATCAAGGGAACTTGATCTGCACAGGGCTGCTTGCTGAGGGCTGCTGCCACACATCCTCTGCATTCTTCCTGATGCTTTCAGGTCAGCGGGTAAGCTCAGAGCTCTGTCCCCTCTGTGATCACTTTCTGCTCACTAAGGAGCAGAGAACATTCCTCAGGTTTGGCTTAGAAGAGAAAGAAATCCAAGCCAAGGTGAGGTAGGCTGACGTGTGCTTGTCTCTCAAAGAAACTATTTATAACAGTAAAACACAAAGACTCTAGGGCCAGTTTTAAAAGAAGCGCTTTGTGTTTTTTTTTTTTTTTTTTTTTCTTTAGAAAAAAAGGAGAGGTGGCTCTACTCATTGTGGAGCCTGACCTGGGGCTCAATCTCATGACCCTGAGATCATGACCTAAGCTGAACCAAGAGTTGGATGCTTAACTGACAGAGCCATCCAGGCACCCCAAGAAGCAAATATTCTTACCTTATAAGATGCACTTACTTTCCATGGAATTTTTTTTTAATTGAAATTTTCATTGCTTGGAGTGTGGGTGAAAGTGTTACTTAAAATCATTGTTGCCCTTCAGAGTTTGCTTTCAGAAATTCATTTGCTTGCCATATAATTGTGACTATTTAAAATGATTGGAGTTAGTTTTGTTTTGTGGCTCCTATGCTCCTATCAGCAAGTGTGTTCAGAATTGGAGGTGGAAAAGAACTTGAAACAGAATAGCTTTACTGGGAACATTGATTTGGGCCCTTTCCCCCCCATTTTTCTTCTCATTTATGATTTTCAGAATATACCCAATTTCTTCATGAGATACCAAATATATAAGAATCCTGTTGTTACTGATTTTTTCTTTGTTTACTCTTAACCATATTATATGTTCATGTTCTTTTTTTAAAAAAAAAGGAAGTATATACATACAATGAAACACATCTATTTTATTTATTTTTAAATATTTATTCATGAGAGACAGAGAGAGAGAGAGAGAGAGAGAGAGAGAGAGAGAGGGAGGGAGAAAGGCAGAGACACAGGCAGAGGGAGAAGCAGGCTCCATGCAAGGAGCCAAATGTGAGACTCAATCCTGGATCCCAGGATCACGCTCTGAGCCGAAGGCAGATGCTCAACCGCTGAACCACCCAGGCACTCTGAAATGCATCCATTTTAAGTATCAAGTTTGACTTTTGACCAAAGTGTACACTTGTGTAACTACTACCACAGTCCATGTATATAGACCAGTTCCATCACTTTATTTATTTTAAAAAGATTTTATATATTTATTCATGAGAGACAGAGAGAGAGAGAGAGAGAGAGAGGCACAGACACAGACAGAGGCAGAAGCAGGCTCCATGCAGGGAACCTGATGTGGGACTCGATCCCAGGACTCCAGGATCACACTTGGGCCAACGGCAGGCACTAAACCGCTGAGCCACCCAGGGATTCCCCAGTTCCATCACTTTAAAGAGTACATTTTTATCCCATTATATTCAGCTCCCCCCAGCCCCAGGCAACCACTGATCTCTAGGTTACAATGGATTACATTTGCCTTTTCTAGAAGTACATTTAAACAGAACATCAGGGCGGCCCCGGTGGCACAGCGGTTTGGCGCCGCCTGCAGCCCGGGGTTTGATCCTAGGGACCCTGGATCGAGTCCCGCATCGGGCTCCCTGCATGGAGCTTGCTTCTCCCTCTGTGCCTCTGCCTCTCTCTCTCTCTCTCTCTCTCTCTCTGTGTGTCTCTATGAATAAATAAATAAAATCATTAAAAAAAAATAAACAGAACATCACACACTTTTGGTGTCTGCCTTATTGTCCTTCCTGGAGAGTCATCCCTATTGTGGCTTATCCAGGACTTGGGTTCCACTGTTGCTGAATACTTTTCCTTCATGTGGACGTCACATAATTCCAGTGTTCATGGACTTTGGGGTTGTTTCCAGTTTGGGGCAGTCATGAATAAAGCTGCTACGGACATCCTTACCCATTTTATTCTTGTTGTGAGCACATCCTGCTGAACAGATGCTGCCTTCCCTCTTTGGTAAGTGGCTGGACCCACTGTGGAGAGGTACATGCATATGATAGTTGTTAATGTCGCTTCATGAATGTTCCCTCTTTACATGTTGTCCCTCTTTATCCTCCTGATAAAGGAGGATACATCCCTTATTGGGATGTCTGCATTCCCTAATATTGATAGAACTATACCACCTCCTGGTATTCATATTTGCATGGTATATCTAGTCTCTGTAATCTCTGCCTTTTAATTACAATATTTGTCTAGATATTTTCATTTACAGGGAAATAATTACCAGTATGGTTGGATTTAAGTGTCACATCTTCCTATTCTGTTGCTTTTTTCCTTCTTTTGGATTGAGTATATTTGAATACGTTATGTTGCTATTCCTGGCTTATACCTCTTTGTTTCCTTTTTATGTTTTTGATCTTTCCAGGCACCTTGGATTCCTTGAATCCTGGTGCCCTTGCCTCGGTGCATCCACCCTGGTGCTGGGGTCCCACGCCCAACATCACAGTTCAGAAGGTACCTCCAGGCCGAGCTGGCCCGTCCTGGGGCCCTTCTGTTTATTTCCATTCTTCTACAGACCATAAGCCCTTTTATGACTGAAAACAGTGGCTTTGTACATTTTGTCCCATTTTCTGTTACTGTATTACACCCTGTGGTGTCATTTTATTTTCAAAATAAAATATTTAGCTCTTGCTAGGGAAATGGGTTCAATATATGAAACTGGAAGAATCTGTAAAATCCTACGTGTATAATACCATTGTCATAATTTCGCAGAGTGATACGAAGGTGGTGACTAGTTTCCAACTTACCCAGAGCAGCACAGGTAAATGGAAGTAGGAGCTCTGGAAAAGTCTCTGTCAGTACTGTTGGGGTGATGAGGACAGCCATTAGCAAGCCTTCCGGTGCCGGGTGCTCTACGTATAGTTCTCAGTCTTCAAAATAACTTCCTGTGGAGGTTGTCGAGAGCCTCGTCTGCCAGGTGAGAAGATACTCAGAAGTGAAGTGACTCACCAGGCATCTCGCAGACAAGGATGGGCTGAGCGGGAATTGACCTCACAGAGTTGGCGTCTACCCCCTGCCGAGCTCAAGCTCTCAATCACTGTGCTGTGCTGACTAGTCTACTTGAGAGACTTTTCCCAATGACGTAGGTGACATGTTTCATGAGGCAGCAGTAGAATTCAGGTGAACCAGTGCCAGAGCTTCCATGCACGACGTGGTTGGTTTGCTCCTGAAGTGGCTACTTGTGTTGCCAGGACAAGGCAGTGTGATTAATTTCCCACAAGAAGAGGTCATGAACACCCTCACCGTCTCCCTCACACACACCAAACTGGCTCCTCTTCTCCCTTTCTGTTGATGGCAGCGCCACCGCTGATGTTCTCCAGCCACCCAGGGCCCCTAGTCATGTCCCGTTTGGCACTGTCCCTGTTACACGATGCCCTCTCCTTCCCTATCTCCTCCACCCACCACCACCTGAGGTGGTAGCTAAGGTTATACCCTGACCCACAGTTCTCAAGACAGGCTCTCCTATTTTTGCATTCATTCTACAGTCTCTTCTCTCTCTCTTTTAAGATTTTTATTTATTTGAGAGAGAGAGAGAGAGAGAGAGAGAGAGAGCATGAAATGGGGAGGGTCAGAGGGAGAAGCAGGCTCCCTGCAGGGAGCCTGATGTGGGGCTCAATCCCAGGACCCCAGGATCAAGACCTGAGCCAAAGGCAGATGCTTAACCAACCAAGCAGACATCCCTGCAGACATCCCTGCAGTCCCTTTTCTAAGTATTAGGAGGTATTCTGGAAATGGCCTTTATTAGGTCCTGTCCAAGTTCTACGCCAACACTTAGTGCCCACCATGGAAGAAGTCCTGTTTGCTGCTGTCATTCACATCACCAGAATTGGCCACAGCCGCTTGTCTCCGTCTCTGTCCTGTGGTGTCATCATCTTCAGGGCACAGCGTGACACACCATCCCCTTACACCTCCTTCTGCAGAAGGCCTTCGTCTGGTCTGTGCTGTTCTCACAGGTCCACCCATGAAGACTGGCTTAGCCCCCCTGATTTCTGACTGTCTGCAGTCCACTTCCTGTTCTTGCTGCACTGACTGTGTGTGGCACGCCTTTGGCACTTATTGTGGAAAATGTAGTAATGCCAGGTTCCTCTTACATGCTGGTTCCCTAACTGGAGTTTAAATTTCTTGAGACCAAAGATAATCTCTGCTATGCTGATCCTTCTTTGCGACTCTCAAGCATCTAGTTCAGCATCTTACACAGCTGAGGAACTGACTTTCTGTTCGGTTGACTCTCTGTTTTAGTGCAAAATCCCCTCAACTGCCACACTATAAAACTCTTACTTGCAGCATTTTGTGTAAAGGGTGTTTGTGTATTATGTGGTTACTTCTCAGTGTGGTGACAGTATGCTAGGGAGGAAGTAACAGCCCACCGATCATATGCCCAGCGCCGCCTCTGTTCCCTCTGCCGTGGCCCCCATGGACATCTGTGCACTGTTGGGCCAGGTGTTAGCATGGTCCCCCTTAGAAGTGGCAGGCTTGGTTGGGCAGCTGTTGTGAGTAGATAGGTCATGGGGCAGCAGCTGGGTAATTGTTCTCTCCATCCGCTCCTTGTGCAGAAGGTGGAGGGAGTATTCACGGACAAAGCCAGCATTGCTTCCCACGGTGACCTCCCTGCTTCTGGGAAGATGGCATAAGGCCCCACATGTAACCGCCTTTAAAAAATTAAACTTATGATATAACTTGATAAGGTACCTGTGTCATTTAGTTGATAAACTGCTGTAGTCAGTTGGCTATAAGTTAAAATGAATTTGGACAAAGTAGTCACAGATACCATCTCTGCTTTACTAAGTACTCATTTCATGTTCACTAAGTCGCCCATTAAGTATGAAAATCAGCTCCAACCACGGATTTTCTGAGGTTCTGCTCCAGCAGGCTGTGGGCCTTCTTGCCCCAGTGGATCAGTGGCAGCCTGATTGCCTGGCATTCCACTGTCATGGGTATGTTCTTTTGAGTCTTGAGGGCTTTTGAGAACATCCTCGCAACCTTACACAAACACTCAGGGGTAGAGGTCGGCAAGCACTATTAGTACATAGGAGTCCCCACCAAGTACCTATTTTAGGTTGGCTTAGGGAATGGGATGAGGATGTGAAGGGTCATCTGGGACAGTGTGGTGGCAGATGAATCACAGAGGGCCACAAATTTGCTTTGCTTAGGGACCTATGGTGTTGAGGAGAAAGAGCCTCTAAAATCCTCAGACCTGGATTTGAGAGCTGAGTTTTAATTTTTTATAAAATAATCACCTACTTATGTAAAAAACAAAACAAAACAAAACAAAACTATTCCCCAGCAGGCTTTTTTGGCGTGTTGAAGCTTTCTGCAAACACCAACTATTGTGCAAGTGATTATTAATACCTGGTTCCAGTATACTTTACGATGGACCCTGGGCCTCCTGGCCAAAGTCCACCTTTCCTGCACACCCAAGCCCCCTACAGTGTAATCCAGCATCCTTTCCACTGCCTTCCCAGAGGAACTTGTTCTGACCAAGTTTGAAGTCTCACCCTTTCCTTATGGCAGCTGAGATTCTGACCTCCCAGCCCCTGTGTGCTCTTTCTCCCATCTCTCTCTGGCCTGTTAATCTCTCCATGCCTGGCTGGTTCTTCACTTCTACCTGAAACCATGTGTGACTGTACCACAAACCATACCTGCCTTCCCCTTAGTAAATTTATAAAATGTTTATTGAGCTGGTTAAGTCCTAGCCATTGTGTTAGGGTTTAGAGATACAAATCTGCAAGAGAGGGCCATTTCCCTCGTGGGTCTCTCTAGTGGACAGCTGCTATTTACTGACACAGGTATCAACAACTGCTGTTTACTGACACCATACTTCCTTGCATGGTACCAGCTGTCTGTCGCAAAGACCAGAGACCCTGTTAACAGGGAAATGCTAGAGGTATTTCTGTTAGCTCCAGGAATGTGATGATGAACCAGAAATAGGCACGTAGATCACCCAGATGAGGCCAGGGACCCAAGAGATGGAGAGATGGAAGGATTTCTTGGATAGCAGTACTGGACTGGCGAACCCCAATTCAGTAGGCCTTGCACACTGTGAGCAAAAGACCCGTGACCCAGGGCAAAGATGGGTGAGGATTGTGGAAAGACAGGTCGTTACAAAAGACACATAAAAACAACTTAACCATACAGAAAGACTTTCAGCTTTATTAAAAAGTAAGAGAAATGCAAATTAAGGTTACTCAGAAATGTTACTCTTTCATCTTTCAAACCTGGTACAAGAGCCCCCAGTTTAGTGACGCAGTTTCAGTGTGGCTGTGGGTGTCAGGGCAGGCATTGTGACCCACTGCTGGTAGCAGGACAGGCAGGGGGCTCTGCTCCCAGGGGGCCAGGTCTGTGAAACCAGCAGAAGGTCCATGAAGCCCTTTGGTGCAGAAGTCTCATGCTGAGGAATGTATCCTACAAATATGCTTGAGTACACGAGAAACCACGTACAGAGAGGGTTATTTCGTGCAGCAGTTGTGTGAGAGCAAAGTATTTGCAACAGCCCAACTGTTCATTGTTAGGGAAAAAGTTATACAAACTATGGCATTTTGTAGGACCATGCAGCTGCAAGGAGGGATCCAGGGGCTCTTCCAGAGTAGGACAGCAAGATCTCTAAGGTATCGTGTTCTGGAAAAAAGACAGATACAGGCGGTGTGCAGGGTATGGTGGGAAACAAGAGTTCATTTCTGTACCTGCCTTCATGCTGTCCTAGAAGGTAACACATGCCTGTAACAGACCCAAAATGGAGAAGCTCCACACAGAAGCTTCTTTCTCATCTGGTAGCAGTGCAGGGCAGGTGTTTTGAGGTTAGCTGGAGGCTTCCCTCCATGTGTTAAGTTGCTCCTGTGGTGTGGCTTTGGTGTCCCTGCAGTCCTCTGCACTGAGCTGGGTGAGAAAGGGTTAAGGAGTCCCACAGCTTTCTAAGCCTTCTGGAAGAGAAAGGAGGGCACAGAGGACACTGATAGCAGGGCTAGCTTGGGGTACATGGTGATGGCTCCCTGCTGGGGAGATGTGGGACAAGGATGGGCAGGGAACTTTTCACTTCATGCCTTTCAATCCATTTTTCAAACTGAGCTGTCTTGTCCATTTATAAAACAAAAGTGGATAGTTGCAGTTGAGTGGGATCATGCCTTGAAAATGTTACGAACCCAGGAACGTGGGAGCAGAGAAGAGGGACGGCTCCACTTAGCCTCGGGTGGGTGCCAGGAGTAAAGGAGCTGAGCTCAGATGGGGAGCAATCATATCTGAAGGTGTGTGGAGCCTCCAGGGCTTCCCTGGCTCTGGCTGGCTGGACAGGTAGGGTGTGCATGGTGCTCTGGCTGGGCCAGTGGTGGAGCAGCATGTTCTGTGCGGCTCCCCTGAGAAGTTCAGGAACAGGGGAGCCATGTGATCAGGCCCAGGGCAGCAGCATCAGGAGGGATTGGAAAGGCGCCTAGAGGCCTGGCAGGTAGCTGGGTGAGGTTGTGGGGGGGTTATCTAAAGGAAGGGTTGCCTCTCTCCCCTGCAGAGCTGACTGGGCATCAGCTAATGTAGTCTGTCTGTCCATGCCTCCAGTGAGATTATAATAGCTTTGAGAAGCCCTTCATTTCACACTTAGAGTATCATGCCATAAATATTTAGTGACATAATATTTCCTTTGTTTTAAATGTACGTTTATATTTTATACACCAGAAAAGTTGTTCAGATCCTCAGTGCATAGCCTCTGGAGTGATCACAAAGTGATAACTACACATGACACACATATATAGATTGGTTGACTCTTACTCTGTTTCTTCCTTGTTAAAATTATGGTTAGATTCATCATGTATGCCCCCCATCCCCCCCACCACACTGACACATGCACACCTGTTTTGTACTGGCCGTGTGTAATCTGTAGTGTGTACACTCACGCCCCAATTTCTGTAATGCCAGTTTTAACCAGTGCCCCTGAAAAAGTCTTTGGAAAATAGATATCATGTGGCTTACTAAAATAATATTTCTATTTCACTTTAAATTATTTTGAATCTCACTTTGTCAGTTTGTTTACTTTAGATGTGCACAGAACTGTGACAAATGAAAAACATCGACCATAGTCTGGAAAGAGTTTTAGTGTGGTGACCTTTCTTTCTTTTCTATCATTTCATAATAAAATGTTTTTAAAAGGCTGAAAGCAAACCAGCTATTAGGAGACTCTCGATAGAGTTTTCTTGCCACTATATTTTTACATTTTCCTCTCTATCTTGACTTCCCTTGTTCTCATTTGAGTTAAGAACCAGTTGCTTAGAGCATTCCATGAATTTTTCTCTGGCCACATTCATTTGTGCTTCTGTCCACTGGATTCTTAATATTCAGGACCCCAGATCTCTCCATTATCTAAGTAAATGACCATATTAGTTAATCTAAGAGTATTTTATTGAACATGTATGTCTTGAATTTAAATCAAGGATGGGATGGCTAACTTGGATTTTAGAAGTCCTAACTATTAACAGTATTCCTAAATTATATTTCATTTATAATTTTCCCTTGCAAACTTTTAAATCAAGAAGTGAAAGTTCCTATGTGATAGAGTCAAATAGAAATAAATATTTGGTTTATATGAAATAAATAAATAGAATTAGCTAAATATTCATTTCAGTTTATATTTATTCCTATTGGAAGAAATGAAAGGGAAAATTATTCATTGGGAGTTTGGGCTGGTAATATTCAGCCCAGAGACACTGGACACCCTTTGGGAGTTTTCAATATCAGTATGCTTTTTTTTCTTTACTTATGAATTTGCTTACCTGTTTATCATTTATGATTTCATTTTCACCTATAAAGGATATTGTGTATCCTGGGTGTGTGAGAGTCATTGTTGCTGACCTCTGCGTTGCCCAAAACTTTTGTAATTACGCTTTTTCCTCCCATGTATCTGAGTGTGAATGATTTTATCTTCTGTACGAACTTGTGCTTTATGAAAAACATCCAGTAGTCGTTGATGACCATGTAAGTGGCTTCCTGAAATTTTGGTTTTCGATCTGTGGCCCACTTATAACCACTGTTCAGGAACATCTTTTGAGCCTTGTTCCTGGCTCTCTTGTGGGTACTTATTTTTCTTCTTTCACACCACTCTTTTGGGGGATGGGGTCAGGTTTATTGAGGTATAATTTAAATAAAGTAAAATTTACTATTTAGAGTATACAATTCTGAGTTTTGACAAGTACGTAAAGTTGTATAGATACTACCGAAATCAAGATACAGTGCAGTTCATCACCTCCCTGGATTTCCTGGTGTCTCTTCATAGTCAGTCCCCACACCACACCCCACTCTCTACCAACCTCTGATCTGTTCTCTGTTCCCATGGTTACTCCTTTTCCAGAGTGATGCAAGTGCAGTAATGGAGATAAAACCTTTTGAGTCTGATACTTTCACTTGGAATAATGCATTTGAGATTCACTCATGGTGCAATGTCAGTAGCTGATTCTTTAGTATCATTGAGTAGGGTTCCATCCTATGAGTATGTCACAGTTTATCTATTTGCCAGTTGAAGTATATGGATTATCTCTAGTTTGAGAGAATTATCTCTATGATAAATATCTGTGATGGATTTTCTTGTGAATATAAGAACATTTGTCTTTCATTCCTCTTGGTAAACACTTAGGAGGAGATTGTTGGGTTAAATGGCAAATGCATGTTTAACTTAAAAGAAATGATTTCCAAAGAGGTTGTACCTGTTGTCTTCTTACCAGCAGTCTGTAGGAGTTCCAGATGCTTTATATCCTTACCAGCATTGGTGTTGCCTTTTTTTTTCTATTCTCATAAATATAGTGGTATCTCATTGTAGTTTTAATTTGCATTTTCCTAATGACTACTGATGTTGGACATATCTTCATGAGTTTCTCAATTCTTTGGTGAAATGGAATCTTTTCAATTTTTTTAAAAAAAATCACATTGTATTCTCATTATTGGGTTGAGAGTTCTTTATACGCTTTGATTATAAGTTCTTATCAGATACATATTTTGCAAGTATTTTCTCTGAAAATGTGGCTTATCTTTGCATTTTTGTAGGCATGTCTTCAGAAGAGCAGAAGTAGTTAAATTTCAATTAAGTCCTGTTTGTCAGTTTTTTCTTTCATAAATCATGTCAGATCCTAGTAATAATCTTTGCTTAATCCGAGATTTCAAAGATCATTTTTTGTGTGTTTATTTTCCTACAAATTTTATATTTGGAAATTTATGTTTAAGTCTCCTATCTATTTTGAATTAATACCGTAGTAGTCATGTACTTTTGCATACAGATGTTCAGTTGTTCTAGCACCATTTGTTTAAAAGACCTTGCCTCACCTCATTTCATTGCCTGTGTGCCTTGGTGAGAAATCAGTTGACTAGAGACGCCTGGGTGGCTCAGTGGTTAATTGTCTGACTTTGGCTCAGGTCATGATCCTGGAGTCCCAGGATCGAGTCCCGCATTGGGCTCCCTGCATGGAGCCTGCTTCTCCCTCTGCCTATGCCTCTGCCTCTCTCTCTCTGTCTCTTATGAATAAATAAATAAAATCTTAAAAAAAAAATCAGTTGACTATGTACACCTCTATTCTGGACTCCATTCCCTTCCATTGATCTTTGTGTTTGTCTTTTTCTTCAACAATTCACTGCCTTGATTACCGTGCTTTATAAGAAGTCTGGAAACCAGATAGTCTAAACCCTCTCACTTCGTTCTTTTTCAAAAAAATTTGATTTTTTTTTTAGTTCCCTTGTTTTTTCATGCAAATTTTAGATTCAGTTTATTGATTTCTACAAAATCAGCTACTGCGGTCTTGACTGAGATTGTGTTAAATCTACAGATTGATTTGGGGAAAGTTTGACATTTCAACAGTATTGAGTCTTCTGATCTATGAACATGCTATCTCTTCTCCTTTATTTGAATCCTCATTGATTTTGTTCATTAGTATTTTATAACTTTCAGCATATAAATCATGCACACATTTGCTTAGATTCCTTCTGAGGCATTCTGTTTTTTAGTGTTATCATAAATGATATTGTGTATGTATATTTCCCATTATTTATTGCTAGTATGTAGAACTATGCTACTGATAATGAGTGTGCAGTAAATTTATGAGTAAATCTGTCTAAGTAGTTGAATTCTCAAATTATATTTTAGGATTCTTTTGGCTCCATTATCTCTCAGTAAAAGAGATTAATTCTAATATTTGGAGGTACTATTTTAAATAGTTTATTTCTTATATTGTATTTGAATGACTTTTGATTAACTTTTGAAACTTTAAATTTTATTCATTAAAAAATAATTTGTTAGGGCTTTTTGTTGTTTTGCACAGCAGAATTCTG
Organism: Vulpes lagopus; assembly: GCF_018345385.1. NCBI lineage: Eukaryota > Metazoa > Chordata > Mammalia > Carnivora > Canidae > Vulpes > Vulpes lagopus. The sequence goes on along the minus strand of NC_054837.1, from coordinate 17,360,540 downwards.
GCAGGTGTTCACTACCCTTGGTTGATTTTACTTTTATTCTTGGATCATCATATTACTGACTTCTTTTCCTGCCTGGGTGCTTTCATAGGCTTTTCCAACTAGCCACTAGCCAGCTTGCTCTGATTTTCTTCACTTTAACTTCATGATTATTAGTTATGTTTATATGTTCTTCACCATTCATTCCATGCCTTTATAATTTGATTAGTTTTATTTTATTTAGAGTAATAGAATCCTGGAGTTGAAGAAGTGTGGAGATAAGCTAATCCAAGGCCTTTTGCTTTTAAACTGGAAAAAAAACATACGCTAATATTAGAGACCCAACACCTGTTCTCTTAATTTGTTTACATGGAAGGTTAAGTATGAGATCTAACATGTAACGCTTCCAATCCTGGTTTAACAGACAATCTAGTGTGGTCAGTGGAGCTATTTCATGATATTTGTTGTGATGTTGGATGACAAGTTATAAGGAAGTTGCTTTGAGGTGCTTGAAGGAGTTGAAGGAAATTTCCAGAAACATGGGTGTTGGTATGCCTGCACAGTGTGGTTTATTCTAACAGCTAAAAGAAATGCAGTACACAAAATGATAATCTTCACATTGTTAGGAAAGAATATTTTAGAGAACTCTTGAAACGTGTAGCTCTAATTTGCTACGTTTAACCACCTTTTTTCCCCTCTCTCAGAATTAAGTTTAATTATAGTGGAGCTTATAAGCATTGCTCTGTTTAAATTATATTAGCTTTCCCATTATATTGTGTTTATTCAAGGAACCCTGTAGCTTTTAGGTGGATAGGAAATTACTAATTATAAAAGGCATAAATATTTGAAAACCTAGGTTTATGGCAATAATTTCTATTATGGGTCACATAAAAATTTTGTTAAAAGCCAAATTTCAGTTATTTTTCTTTAACACAAAATAACTTCCTTCCCTAATAAGTGTATAGAATTTCAAGCATGTTATTTTTATGACTTTACCTTTTTTCTTGTAATTTTTTATTTTTATATACATTTAAGTGTTTTTTTTTATAATTTCAAAGTTAAAGAAAAGTCATAAGAACAGTTGAAGGAACTCTTATGTACCCTTTAGAATTTTTTTTTAGGGGATCCCTGGGTGGCGCAGCGGTTTGGCGCCTGCCTTTGGCCCAGGGCGCGATCCTGGAGACCCGGGATCGAATCCCACATCAGGCTCCCGGTGCATGGAGCCTGCTTCTCCCTCCGCCTGTGTCTCTGCCTCTCTCTCTCTCTCTGTGACTATCATAAATAAATAAAAAATTAAAAAAAAAAAAAAAAAAGAATTTTTTTTTAAATTTATTTATTTATGATAGTCACAGAGAGGGAGAGGCAGAGAGACACAGGCAGAGGGAGAAGCAGGCTCCATGCACCGGGAGCCCGATGTGGGATTCGATTCCGGGTCTCCAGGATCGCGCCCTGGGCCAAAGGCAGGCGCCAAACCTCTGCGCCACCCAGGGATCCCTTATGTACCCTTTAAATAGATGCACTGTCATATGTATTCTGCTGCATTTGCTTTATCATTCTGCCTTTCATGGCTTTTTTTCTGAACTACACGGGAGCAATTTGGAGACCTCACTTCTTGCCGATTATATATTTCAGTCTGCACGTGTCAAGGACAAGGTCATTCTCTTAGATAACTATGGTACAACGTTCAAAATCAGGAAACTTACTACCAGTGCCATACTGTTGTCTAATCCACAGACCATATCCTGATTCTAATAGTTACCCCCTAAAATGTTCATCTTGGCTATAAATTTTCCTAGTCTGGGATCCAGTCGTGTGTCATGCTTATATTTTGTTGTCACCACATATTCAGGCTCTTTCAATCTGACCAAGTTCTTTAGCCTTCTTGGGGTTTCATGACTTTCACATCTTTAAGGATACAGGCCAATTTTGTAAAATGGCCCTCTGTTTTTGTTTATTCTTCTATAGCAGTTAGGCTCACAGTATGCATTTTGTCAGGAAGATCGCAGATGAGCTGTGCTGTCCCCAGCAAATATTGATACTGGTTCGTCTTGATGCTGGTGAGGTCAGTTTAGATCCTTTGCCTAATGTGGGTGTGTGCAAGGGTTCTCCACTGTGGAGTTATAAGCTTCCCCTTTATAAGTAATAAGTAATTTATGGGAAACTGCTTTTGAGACTATATAAATATTCTCTTCAAAATTTTACCTTCTGTTTTAGCACCCATTGACTTATGAGCCCCGTTATTCCTTCTATAGTTTTTAGTTGGCATTTGTCTCTTAAGGAAGTGCTTCTCCTCCTTCCCTCCTTCCGTCTTTGCTCACTTCCTTCCTTCCATGCCTTTTCCCTTCCTCTGTTCCTCATTCCTTCCCTCTTGTTCATTTGTTCTTTCTTTCTTCCTTACTTTCTTTCTTCCCTACCCACCCCTCAATCTGTCTTATCAGTATGGATTCATGGATCCTTAGTTTAGCCAGTGATTATAATCCATTACTATATTATTTATTTTGATGTCCTAGTTGCCCTAATTTTGGCTGGTGGGAGCCTCTCCAGGCTTGTTCCTGTATCTTGTTGGTATGTCCGCATCATCCTTTGAGCCTTTCTTACTGTCTGGGATAATAAGATGTCTAGAGCTCCACTTGATATTCACTGCCCCTGCCCTAGAATCAACTAGCTTTTCTTCAAGGATCCCTAGTTCCTTTTACTAGAGAATTGTGTTGAGAATCCCTAAACTTGAGTGCTAAAAGTGTTCATTGCTTTTAAGTCTTACCAAAAGAGCAAGGCGTGTGAGTGTGTGTGTGTGTGTGTGTGTACATACATCTGTTGTCATCTGCTGAAAATAGTGGGCTCAAATGGATTTCCTATTCCAATCCACTACTACAATATATTTTTCTATTCTCTTTCCGTGTTTTACGTCTTTTCCAAGAAGGCTTCTGTTATCCTCAATGTATTTATGCATCTGTATATGCCTAGAATGCACCATGATTAGTTTCAGAACTGCCAACTCATGCTACTGTGAAATGCCAACCTACTAGCTAGAGTTAATGTTTCTTTAAAGTAAATTTACTTATAATTCTGTACACAGTTTCATTTTGATAAATGAGTACACCCACACCTTTATCAAGCTACAAAACATTTTTGTCCGCAGAAAGTTCCCTCATGCCCTTCCTAGTCAATTTCATGCCCCCTCTTCATATTTTTCTAAAACTCTAGATCAGTTTTGCCTGTTCTAGAACTTTGTATATAAAGAATTACAGAATATATACTCTTTTGTGTCTGGTGTCTTTGGATAAGCAGAATATCTGACATTTACGTATGTTGCTGTGTGTGCTAGTGTTTTTTATTGCTGGCTAGGATATAGTTTTGTGAAATATCACTATCTCTCAGTTAATGGGCTTTGGATTATTTCAAATAAATTATGAATACACCTGCTATGAAGATTCACGTACATGTCTTTCTGGAGCCATAGATTACCACTAGGTAAATAGCTAATAGTGTAGTTGCTGAGTTGTGTGCTAAGGGTGTTTGACTTTATAAGAAACTTTCAGACTGTTTTCCCAAGTGAATATACATTTTGCAGCACGCTCAAAATCTGTGTTAGGGATTCTCCAGAGAAACGGGACCAGTAGGATGTGTGTGTGTGTGTGTATGTGCGTGTGTGTATATATATTATATATATATATATATATAATATATATATATATATATATATATAATATATATATATATATATATAGAGAGAGAGAGAGAGAGAGAGAGAGAAAGGGGGTGGGAGGGAGAGAGAGAGAGAGAGAGAGAGAGAGAGAAATTAATTATAAGGAATTGGTTCCTGTGATTATGGAGACTGGCATGTCCAAATCTGCATAGTGGGCTGGCTGGCCTGAGACCCAGGAGAGCCGATTTGCAGATGAAGTCTGAAGACCATCTGCTGGCATAATTTCTTCTTGCTCATGGGACGCTGGTCTTTGTTTTCTAGTCAGGACTTCAGCTCATTGAATGATGCCCACCCCCATTGTGGAGAGCAGTCTGCTTACTCACAGTTCACCGATTTAGATGTTAATTGCATCCCAAAATGCCCTCGAAGTTGACACAAAAATTGCCATCACAGATCCATCCCTTGTCACCTTGACTGTCTATACATCTCCTTAAACTGTATTTCATCCTCTAGTAGAGATGATAACAAGATCATACCCCCACCAATGATACAACTACCTGCACATAACCAAAATGTGCTAACCCTTTCCCAAGAGGAGGATGCAAAATAACAGGTGATGTTCCCTCTTCTCCCTGGTATCCTATATCATAAATACAGGATGTATTTTACAATGTAATGTAAACAACACTTAAATACTATGATATAAAGTCAGTACATCTTATGTTACTGGGTAAGGGCATAACGGGGCAGGGGGGAGAGAAAACAAAGATACTTGTTTAGTACACAATAAGGAGGAAATACTCATGACAGATATAATTATTGTTTCTGAAACTGCTCACACACTGTAGCTGGTTTCATAACTACCTCCCACCACTATCCATTCTGCATTCCCTTTGCCTTCAGCAAGCACCTCAGCTGGTCATGGTTCTTCACCTGGTGGGGTGACCCAAACCATTCATCCTGAAGGGTCTGGGCCATTAGCAGTCCTGCCTGACTTGTGTTGTTGTCATTTTCCATTGATGTTAATGACAAGACATGGTCATTTTAAGAGAGGGGATCTCCTGTATTCCAGACATGACCTTCCTTCTTCCCACTGTGCAGGAGTAGTCCAGTGTCCCCGGGACTAGTCAGGATCAGTCACCCCAGCTAGCACAGTGACTCCCTTCTTTGCTTGTTGACTCAGAGGCATGAGGAATCTAAAGCATTGTATATGCTCCTCAGTGAATGAGGTTGCCAGCATACAGTATTGTCTGTCTTTTTAACTCTGCCATTCAAGTAGTTGTGCAGTAGTATCTCAAAGTGACTTAATTCACATGTGCATGATGACCAGTGATACTGAGTCCATTTCATGTGCTTATTGGCCATTCCTATTTCTTCTTTTGTGAAGTGTTCAGATTTATGCACACTCTTTTATGGAGGTTTCCTTTTAAAAATTGTTAGAGGCCTTTAATAAAGTATATATCAGTTGGATACAAGGCCTTTTTCAGAGTTAATTTTTTAAATATTTTATCCCCACTCTGTGGCTGTTTTCTTAACTGTTTTTTTTTTTTAAGATTTTATTTATTTATTCATGAGAGACACAGAGAGAGGCAGAGACATAGGCCGAGGGAGAAGCAGGCTCCCTGTGGGGAGCCACACGCAGAACTCAATCCCTGGACTCTGGGATCACACCCTGAGCCGAAGGCAGATGCTCAACCACTGAACCACACAAGTGTCCCTCTTAACTGTCTTTTGATGAGCCTAGTGCTAAATTTTGATAAAGTCTAATTTACTATTTTTTTCATATTCTGCCTAAAAAATCTTCTACATAAGTATTTTCTGCGAAGATATTCTGTACATTTTTCTAGAAGTTTTATAATTTTTTCTTTAACATTTAATTCTATGATTAATCTCAATTTATTTATAAGGTATGAAGTAAGGGTTGCCTTTTTTTCTCTCCACTTGGATATTAGTTTTTCCAGCACCACTTGTTGAAAAGACTCTCTTTTCCCAGTAAATTGTTCTAGCGTCTTTGTTGAAAAAAAAGCTGACCATCTAAGTGAGGGTATATTTCTGGATTTTCTGTTCTGTTCCACTGATTTAATCTTATGCCAATACCACACTGATTACCATTTTATTTTAAATCTATTTTATTTTTAAAATTATTCATTTATTTATTAAAAGTTTTATTTATTTATTCATGAGAGAGAGAGAGAGAGGCAGAGACATAGGCAGAAGGAGAAGCAGGCTCCATGCAGGAAGCCCGATGTGGGACTCAATCCCGGGCCTCCGGGATCACTCCCTGAGCCAAAGGCAGACGCTCAACCTTGAGCCACCCAGGTGTCCCTCCATGGACATTTTAAAATCAGGTTTGTCAGTTTCTTTAAAAAGCTCCTAGGGATTATGATTGAGATTGTATTGAATTTAAAGATCAATTTTGGGAGAATATACATCTAAGCAATACTGAATCTTCCAATCAATAAAGTGAGTATATCTTTCTATTTATTTATGTCTTCTTTAATTTTTATCAGTAATATTCTATAGTTTTCAACACAAGAGTCTTATATATCTCTTAATTATTTATTCCTAAGTATTGATTATTCTTTGATATTATTGCAAATGGCTTGTTTTAAAATTGTGTGATGTGAGCATATCAGAATGTCATTAATTCTTATCTAATGGTCTTATATCTTGGGGCCTTGCTAAATTCCTTTATGTATCCTAGTACCATTGTAGATAGGATTTGCTGATAGATAACCAGCTTGTCTATGAAAGAATCTGTTTTATTTTTAAGATCTTTTTTACAGATTTATTTATTTATTTATGGGGGGGCAGAGGGAGAGAATCTTAAGCAGACTCTGTGGAGCCCAGCATGGGGCTCAGTCTCATGACCATGAGATCATGACCTGAGCAGAAATCATGATTTGGATGCTTAACCAACTGGGCTGCCCAGGCACCCTGAATAGAATCAGTTTTAATTCTTCCTTTCCACTTTGAATGACTTTTATTTCCTTTTCTTGCTTCATTATGCTGGCTAAGACCTCTAATACATTATTGACTAGAAGTAAGATTAAACATTTTAGACTTTTCTAATCTGAAATGCTTTGTAATTTGTTCATCTCACAGACCAGAGAGGTCTTACTGTTTTTCTGTATGACATACATTTCCTCTTTTTTATCATCAGGATTATCTCAGCACTTTTTAAAATTTCCTTATATCATTAACCATAAATTACACTTGTTCTATTTGTGTACTTCTTTGTCATCTGTTCCTTATACCAATCCATAAGCCCCTTATAGGAAAAATTCTATCTGTCTTTACCATTGCATCCCCAATATATATAGCACAGTGGGTCCTGGTAGATACTCAGGAAATGCTTTGTCAAATCAGTCAGTATTGGTAGAAACCTTTAGCAATTATACAATCTATCCTTCCCAGTGTTTGAGTCTCCTTGGCAAAACTTAAGACAGATACTGTTTTTTGCAAGACTTTTTTCATATTTTTCTTTCTCCTTTGAAAACTTTTTAGGAAGCAGCATTTCAAAACATTTCTCATAGAAACTTACATTTAGAACTTATACCTAGAACTTAAAAAAGTTCTTAATTGATATTTTATAAAATGTGATATAAAAGTTATATTTGTATATTATAGGAAGTTTTCAATGGTATTTTATAAAAAGCAATACAATTCTTTCTCCTAATTTTTGCGAAGTATTGTGGTGACAAGTTGGGATACTTTACTTTTTCTGAATGTTATATATACTCCAAAAGTTAATCAATATGCAGGCAGTTTGCAGTGGCCCAAATAAAGAAACAGGGTGAATATATTCCACAGTTATCTAGTAAAAGCAGGTGTTTGGTCACTATTTTTTATTCTTTAAAATCTGGAGAAAAACCACTGATGAAGTGAACCTGTTAGGCAAATTATTTCCTTATTTTTGCCCTTTTAGTTTTGTTCTAATCTGAGAAATGCTTCACTTGGGTTTTTTTTTATGTGTATAATTTAAACCTGATGAAGGGAAATTGCTCTCAGCCTGAAACACAGTGATCTAGAGTTTATCCAAAAGGCAAAATACCTTTTTTCTTGCTGTTCCATTTTAGAGGCTGCTGAGACAGAAAGTAAGGCTTCAGTTTTTGCACAGACATAAGGAAAATAATGGGGCTTTTCCCCTTCAGTATGTTATAGTCATTCTTTGGCTCATCCCACACATTGACAGTGGAAATTGCATTAAAGAAGCAGGTAGAAACATTTGCAGTTAGATGTGCATTCATTCATCTCCCTCTCTCCCTGATCCACCTTCTTCCTCCTCCCTTCCCCTCCCTCTGCTACCCCTCCCTTCTTCCCTCCCTCCTTCTTCCCTCTTCCCTTTTCCTTTCTTGTCCCTCCTCTCCTTTTTTTTTTTTTAAAGATTTTATTTATTTATTCATGAGAGAGAGAGGCAGAGACACAGGCAGAGGGAGAAGCAGGCTTTGTGCAGGGAGCCTGATGTGGGACTCGATCCCAGGACTCCAGGATCCCGCCCTGAGTCAAAGACAGATGCTTAACAACGGAGCTACCCAGGCGTCCCATTGTCCCTCCTCTCCTGTCCCCTCTTCCTCCCTCCTTCCTTCCTGCACTCCCTCTATGTCATGATGTTCTTGTTCTTACATATGTAGTAGAGAATAAGACCTCTTGGCCTTTCCATATGCAGTTTACATTGTTATAGGGGAGGTAGATAGTAAAGAAACAAATAAGCATATGCATCTGATAATTTTTGCTAGTCACAAGGGCTATAAACAAAGCGTGTATACACGCAGACATGTATCTTAGAGAGAGAATGAAAATGAATGAGAATCATAGAAGGCCGAAGGAGAGAGCATTTGAGCTGAGTTCTGCAGGTCCGCAAAGTCAAAGAGCATGTTTTAGGAAGGGGGGATAGCAAGTTGGTAGCCCTGAGAACAGATTGGGTTTGGTATTAGAGAGGAACTGGAATGCAGACACATGTGCCATGAGCTTGGGAGAGAACAGTCTAAGAAGAGGCTAGAGGAGAAAGTAGGGCCCGATTCAGAGGGCATGATGGCATGATGAACCATTTCCCCTTGATTCCAAGTTCAGCCCAAAGCCAGTGGTCCACACGTGGCATGTTAGTTCATTTTGTCTTTTAGACGCCACAAAAACATCTCTCATAGGATCAAAATAACCTCAGTTCAAATTCTCATTTTAGTTTTCTCTCCTAAAAATAGAAAAAGAAATACATGAACCAAAACCTGACACAACTGAAAAAAGATGAGCAAATCCACAATTACCAATGGGGATTTCAGCAGTCCTCTGATAATGGATATAATAAATAGACAGATATTCAGTAAGGATTTGGATGAGGGACTCGAACAACCCTACTAACCAAGTTGGCTTCATTGCCATTTTATTTTGTTTAATGGAATGCTCTATGCTATATGCTTGTCTCCCCGGGTGTCCATGAAGCATTCACCTAGATGGACCAGATTTGGGGCCAGAGCCATTTCAATAAATTTGAAAGCTTTGAAATCATACTGAACATATTCTCTAACCACAGCAGAATTAAACAGAAATCAGTATCAGAAAAATACCTGAAAACCCCAAAATATCTGGAACTCAAACCACACATTTCTGAATGACTCATGAGTCAAAGAAGAAACGACAAAGGATATTGGAAATGACATACTTTGAAATGCATGAGAATGAAAAGGTAACCCATGTCTCTTATTTAAGACAAAAATACTAACCTGCAAATAGGTAGAGGTTTGCATTTTCAGCTCTTTCTGTTTGTCTGCGTCTTGAATTTCCTGCTTGCTTCAAGTGGAGTGTCAGTCTGTCCTGTTCCTTGAGATGAGATGAGTGTGGCCATATCCCTGCTGCCAGGCTGCACCTGGCCTGAGTCAGTCTGGCCTTGTCTATTTGACTAAATAGTCTGAATACTTTCTTCTGGCTCCACTCAGTGAATATTTACCATTTTCAGAGGTCATCTTCCTGGAACTATGGATGGGAATTTTTGGAGGAATAACAGGTTCAAGTTACATGATTTCTTTGGCTAACCTCAGTTAGAACCTGTCAATGCTGCTTCTTTTGCCTCCTCCCTCCTACCTGGGGAATTCCAGTCTGCCTTCTCCCTACCTCTCAAACTTGTGTGTCTTTCCTTCAGTTCCCTTCTGTGACCTCTGTTTCTTCCAGCAGTCCTTTCATTGTTTTGACTTTTTCATTTTGTGACTTTTTATGATCTTTACTCTCAGTCTGGTTATCAGCTTGTCTCAGTGAAATTCATTCGTTTAGGTTTGACTGTGTGCTAGGCCTTTAAGCTAGGTGATTGGTTTGCACATGTGAGGGTGGGGTGGTAACTTATCAATCAAATAATTAATTGGAGTGTGCTAAGTACTTTGACAGAGCCATATTGGAAGGGTTATGTAACCAAGCATTTGTTCAACAAACACCTATGGAACTCCTCCTGTGTACCAGGCACTGTGCAGTGGAGGTGGTATTCCAGGTAGAAGGTGCTGATTGATTAAAGGTGAGGCATGGTGCTGTGAAGGAGTAGAGAATGATCTGGAGTAGGTAATCTGCTCTGGCACAAGGTATTTGGGGGGACTTTGATGTAGTAAGTGGTAAGAGGAAAAGCTGGGAAGGTCAGGAAAGTCCTTCTGGTTTTTGTTTGTTTTTAGGGAATTTAGTCCTGTTTATGTGGGCATAGTATGTATTAGCTTTATGATGACTCTTACCAGCACTTTCACACTACCCATATCTCTTATTTCTTTGGTAACTCTTCTGTTTACTGTAGTGACCAGTGGCTCTAAGGAGTGGTGACTACTGGCACTGCTTATCATGTAGTTTTTAAAAGCGGGGTGTGTGTGGGGGGTTACCAGTAGAGAAGGAACTCTCAAAGTAAGGAGGCATGTATGTGGTACTCTTACCTTATGTGGAATATTTCCTTCTAGGGTATACTTAGCCCTTTGAAATCTTTGTTGTTATTATTATTAATTTTTGAGAGGGAGGGAGGAGGGATGAGGGACAGAGGGAAAAGGAAGGAGAGAATCTTAAGCTGGTTCCATGCTCCATGCAGAGCCGGAAGTGAGGCATGATCTCACAACCCTGACATCTTGATCTGAGCCAAAATCAAGTTGGACGCCTAACTGACTGAGCCACCCAGGTGCCCTCAAATCATTATTATTTTTGAAGGTAGGGGAGGAAGAGGTTGAAATATAAACATATTACTTTGAAAACACCCTGTGGAGTAATATTTCAATTTATTGCCCACCCTGAAATTTTTTATTTTTTTCCTTTAGGTTTCTTGCTATTTAAAGATTTTTGTTTGAATGAAATTAATGAAGCTGTACCTCAGGTGAAGTTTTATGAAGAGGTAAGAAGTGACTGTTTTACTGATGCTTTTATTTTAAAAGCATATGTAGACTGTACTTTGGAAAACATCAAGACAACTAAATATCTTATAAATATGTAGAAATTCATTGACTATAATTAGTAGCATAAGGTATAATATGTAGTTGATTATAGACTGACAACATCTGTAAAAATCATATTTTCAAGGGCTCTGAAGTGCTCTGCAAGCACTGAGGAATAGTTGGACTAAAACTCCAGAGGAGGGATTATCACTCAGAGGGGCACTGAGGATCAGCAACTGCTTGATTTTCTGCAGAAGCTTGCTGATTTCAGAGAAGTAAGCTGAGGCAGAGGGTCTCTACTGAGTGAAAGAGAAACTAGCAAAGTTTTCTGGTTACATGTGGCTGGAGTGACAAATTGGAGACGTGGGTGGGAAAGGGGAGCTTCAGACCCACAGCTGGTTTCCCCAGTAAGACGTTCGAAAGACAGCTGAAGAGACAGGCGCCTCACTGAAATCTCCCACAGCCTCATGCTGATGTATTGAAATGTGGACCTGTGGTGGCAGAAATCTGAAAACAGAAAGGGCAAGAGATGAAAACCCTAGGGAACCGTCGATTGACACTGAAGATCTGTAACTACGTCTCACCTGGGGCAGCTACCGATTTCTAGGTGTCATAAGCAGAGAAGAGTCCAGGTCTGGCCCTAGCTAGAAGGCTGCTTCTGAGAGACAGAAAAGCTAGAAGAGGTTTCTGGGACTAGAATAAAAAACAAATGAAACTGGAGGGGCCCCGAACATGTGATTAGTCTTCTCAAGAATTATGTCAAGGAGGCCAAAGAGCTGTTCTGAAAACTTTTTGCAGGCAGAACTGAGTCTAATGTTGACAAAGACTTCTAACTGAATTCCATGGGGAGCTATGCCTTAAGAACAGGGGCAAACCAGAGGCAGAAACTGAATCCTACAAAAATGGAGACCCAGCCCAATCCTGTCCTGTATTGGCGATCAGCCCTCTCTCCACCTGTGTAGCAGAGTACAAGGGTGGCCTCTGTCCTTTTTTGTTAGGTGGAAAATAATATAAAGATACCCTACAATGTATAGCATACAGTACAAAGGGGGGGAGGCATCTAAGATACAAGATCATATGTCTCATAAGGTAATAGAAAGAGACCTGCATGACTCTGATATTTAAGTTAGCTGACAGGTACTTAAAAATAACCATAAATAATATGTTTAAGATGATAGAGGACAAGATAAAGTAGATGGAGGAATAGTGAATTTTAGTCCAATTTATCATAAAGAACCAAATGGATATTGTAGAACATCAAGTATAATATTTGAAATTAGAATCTAATGACTAGAGTCAATAGCAGATTGGTTACAGCATAAGATAGGATTAATTATTAGGGAGGCAGGTCAGTAGATAATTTCATGCTAAAACACAGAAAAGAATGTAAAAAAGAAATAGATAAGGGTATTAAAGACATGTGGTTAAAAGATCTAACACATGTAGTATTGGAACCCCAGAAGGTGAAGAGAGAGAATAGGGCAGAAACAATATTTGAAGAGATAATACTAAGCATTTTATAAAATGCTGAAAGGCAGCTGCTACAGATTCAGAGAACTTAGAAAACCCCAAGCAGAATGGCTGCAAAGGAGACCTGTCTTTGCATATCAAGATAACACGGTGGAAACTTATGACAAAGGAAACATCTTCAAAGCAACTAGAGGATAGAAAAGGACACATTGCTTTTAAAGGAGTAACAAATAATATGACTATCACATCTTAAAAGAAATGATTAAAACAAAAACAATAGCAACTACAACAACAAAAAAGACAGTAAGGTGGCCATCTAAGTAATAAAAAAAAAATAAAATCCAAAAACCTCTGCTAACCTAGAATTCCATTTCTAGCAAAAATTTCCTTTAAAATGTAGGTGGAATAAAGATATTTTCAGAGAAAAACTGAGGGAATTTTGTTAGTCATGGACCTGCATTATAAGAAATACTAAGAAGAGATACTTTAGGCAGAAGAAAAACTGCCTAAAGTATCTCTTCTGGGAGAAGAACTCCCAGATGGAAATGCAGGAAGGAGTGAGGTCATCATAAAGGGTGCTGTGTATGTAAAATATGAATGAATGTTGACCATGCAAAACAGTGTTTTTAGATTTTAAAATGTATATAAAACTAAAATGTATGATAGTACAAGAGGCAAGAGGGGTTTGAAGAAGGTAAAGTGTTTTAAGATCCTAGGATTATTAGTGGGGCTGGATGGTAAAAGTAATAATTTGCGTTGACTTTTAATCCGGTATGGATGCATATTGTATCTCTAAGGCAACTCTTAAAATGTGTATATCTAACAAGTTAAAAGAGGGAAAATGGAATAAAACAAAATTGGATTAATTTAAAAAAGGAATAAAAGGAGGACATAAAGTAGGTGGGTCAAATTGAAAACAAAGAATAAGATGGCAGCTATAAATCCATCTATATAAGTAATTACATTTAATGGAAATGGACTAAATACTCCCAAGTAAAAGTCTAAAATTGCCTGCCTGAATAAATCACCAAAACTCTATTGCATACTGCTTACAAGGAACATACTTTAAACGAAAGGATGCCAGAGGATATACAGGTACAAGCACCAACTGAAGCAAAGCTGGTATAGCAACACTAATATCAGATCAAGTATCTGGTAAATGCTACTTGGAGATAGAGATTATTTTGTAGTGATAACAGGGTCAGGATCACAATCTTAAACTTATATGTAACAAATAATGTAACTTCAAAATATATAAAGCCAAAATTGACAGCTAAAATAAGACAACTCTGCATTCTTAGTGGGAGACATTAACACTCTTCAAGAGTTTATAGAACAGACAGATAAAAAATTAGTAATGACATAAAAATCTTAATAAAATTATGAGTAAACTTGACCTAATGGACATATATAGAATGCTACACCCAACAAAAATAGAATTTGCTTTCATTAAAGTGGAAGATTTACCAAAAGAAAATTATTTGCCAGGCCCTATAGAAAGTTCCTGAAGATTTCAAGATCAAAATTGTTTTCTGATCACAATGGAATTAAACTCAATAACAGAGTTTACTAAGAAATCCTTAACTGCTTGGAAATAAATACACTTGTAAGTAATTTATGAGTCAAAGAAGAAATTAGAACAGAAATTTGAAAAAATTTTAATTTAAAATATATTTAAGAAATGACATGCCATTATTAGCACAATGTATCTTTATCCTAAAGCATTTAAATGGTTCAAAGAAAGTGGAGCATAATTAGGACTGATATTAGTAATCTTTGTATATGCTTGAAAATTGGAGGAATATTCTTTTCTTTTGGGATTATTGATATACTTGAAAACGATATTTTCTATACTTTTAAAACTGTATTAATGTATTTCCAGGGAGAATGATCAAATTATTATGTACATTTAGCATCATGTAAAAAAAGTAAGCCAAATGCAAAAAGATTTTACTCATTTTATTATTTCAGTCTGAATTGTAGTCTAGATGAGTATCACAGCTTGATCTGTCAAAAGAAATTTCTTTCTCTGCTCTTAAAAGCTTTACAACTCTTCAGTTTCAGCAAGTACTAAGTTGCCTTGTCAAATACAGAGAAATCTTTAACAGATAACTTTTGCAAGGTTGAAACAGATGGGCAATCTACTTGGGTTACTTCTTAAGCCCTTCTTGCCAGTATGGCAGTGAATACTGCTGATGTGTTTCCATTTGAACTTTAAACATTAGAGTTCTCTTGGTTGGCTTGCTCCCAGCTCTTCACACCTGTCTTCTAGTTTGGCACACCATGGATCTAGCTTATCAGATTATCCCCTTGAAGGATAATGCTCCAAAGCTCCCTTGCAACTTGCTCTGTATTCTTTTATTCAAGGTACCGTTCAGTCTTGGGGCTTCAAATACAGTTTTCTAAATTAGTACAGCCTTTAAGCATTGCGTTTATCAATAATTCTTCTCTTTGTCCTTGGTTTTATCAGTCTGATTATTTATGGTGGTTGTTGTATGACCCCAATCCCTAGAAAACTTCTTTGTCAGTTGTCTTGAAATGCATATTTTATATGTTTAATTTCCACTTTCCTGGATCCCCAGACTTAGTGGTTACCCATTTCCAGTGTGTTAAGGCCTAATAGCTTATTCTGACATTCACAGATCTTTATATTAGTCATTACTTACCTTTCTTTCACTACCTTCTCATACATAGAACTGCCACTAACTGCTGAGCCTGTTCTATTTCTTTTCTTATGTCCTTCCTTCCAACCTCAAATGCTGCTGTGCCTTCTTGGCCTGTGGAAAGCCTAGCTTCTTTTGTGTGTAATATATATAATTATAATTTTATATAAAATATATTTTTTTTGTATATTCACTAATAAGTCTCTGAACAGCTGGCTAGCCCAGTCTTCCACAATTGCTTGCGCCTTTGATTCCCACACAATTTGTTGTCTGTAACACTCTGTAACACTTAACCTATGCCTGCTGCTTCTGTGTGCAAAATTGTTATTTATCTTCATCTGTATTTGACTCACAGACACATGGCCTAGCTAAGCTCCAGGTGCAGCCATGCCTCTCATTTGCTGTAGGACGTCAGGGCAGTGGGTGAGCCATCTCTGAAGCATCTGTCTTTCAGACTTGGAGTTTTTAAATGTGAACAGTGTGCTGTCCCTACACTTGAGGAGCACACAGTAGGGGGACTTCATACTTGAGCTTAACCTCATCTACAAAATGAAGTTACTAATCATCCCCTGCTACTTCAAAGGCTAATTGTGAGGCTCAGATTGGATGCTGGATGGACAGTTGCTTTCTAAACCTTATCTATAGTATGCTGGTGAGGTAGATGGAGGCTGTAACTTAGTGGTTGAGAGTGCCAGCTATAAATTTAGCCTGCCTGGGTCTGGATTTGGACTTCTCTAGTTACTAACTACATAAACTTGGGCAAGCAATTTCTAGCCTATCTACCTGGGTGTCTTTCACTAAGAATGAGGGTGATAGCAGTGCCTGTCTCTCAAGCTTGTGTGTGTGTGTGTGAAAGCAGCACACCAGAACGGTGACAGACACATAGTTACTGCTCAGTGTGTTGGTTCCACTTCCTTGTTCCATTTAGATTTGGAGGCAGCTCATAAAAATATGTATACGTACCTAGATTTAGAAATAAGTCATGGGAAACAGAGAACAAATATAAGATCAGAGGCAAAGTTATTACTTAGGATCTTCTTCATTCATTCAACCAATATATATCAAACACCTGTGCCTGACATTGCTTGGATGAACAAGACAAAGTCCTTGTTCTCTTTGAGCTTCTATTCTGGTTGAGAGAAACAGATGATAAAAAGTAATAAATAACAGGAAATGTATGAAGAAGTAATAACTGCTATGCAATGACTCAAAACAGACTCAAAACTCAGTGTGATGCATTATGACTTTGGGGGCCACTTCTGATTGATGGGTCAAAAATTGACTCTCTGAAGAGCAAGTATGGAAGCAGATTTGATTGATAAGGAGGCTAGTCTTTTGAAGATGGGAACAGAGTGAGGAGAGAGAGCATTTTAGGCTAACCGTGGCTAAGACATAGCCCTTAACCTGGTGGGAAAGAATTGGGCATGTTTGAGGAACTGAAAGAAGACCAAAATAGTATGTTCTTCGTGGATGAGAGAATTGGGATGTGTGAGATAAGATCAGGTCGAGGAGGGAGACAGGGTTGGGGGCCAGAGTAACAAATTCAGATTTTATTCTAGAGCCCATGCAAAATTTAAGATGGGAGGTGTTAAGTGAATATTCTCTAAATATCAGTTAGATTCAGGGGATTGATATGATCTTCCACGTCTTTACTGATTTTAGGTCTACTTGTTCTGTAAGTTCCTGAGATTGTAGAATTATCTGTTCTTTATCTTGTCATTTTAAAAATGTATTTGAAGTGTGTTATTACATTCATATGCATTTATGATTGTTATGTCTCTTCATGTAAAATGTCCCTCTTCATTGCTTGTCATAGTCTTTGTCTTGAAAATGACTTCACTGGATATTATTAGAGCTATTTAGTCTCTTTTTGCTTATTGTTTTCATAATAAATCTTTTCCTTTCTACTTTCAACCAGTGTTTTCATATATAAAGTCTTTTTCTTTGAGACAAATATAAAAGTGTCTTGCTCACCACCCCTCACCCATTTCTGATAATGTCTGTATTTTAGTGGAATAATTTTAGATACTATGTTTATCCTTTGTGGGGTTTGTTGACTTTCCTGAAATCTGTAAATTCGTATCTTTCACCAAATCTAGTGAAATTTGAGCCATTATCCTTAAGCATTTTTCTACCTTAGACTCTTTCCCTTTCTGGGACTCCAGTTACATGTGTGTTTGATTTTTGAATATAATGCCAAATATTACTAATGCTCTGTTCAATTTTTTCACCCATATATATATATATGAATATATATACATATATTCACCAAATATATGTGTGTGTGTATGTATATATATATATATATATATATATATATACATACACACACACTTTTCTGTTCTTCAGATGGGGTAATTTTTATGGATCTTTTCATTGACTCTTTTGGCATCTCTACTTTGGTATTATGTCCACCCATTGAATTTTTTATTTCAGATATATATTTTAGTTATAAAATTTCCATTTGGTTTTTCTCATAGTTAATATGTTTCTGCTGCTATTTCCTATCTTTTTATTCATTACATGCATATCTCTTGTTATGTCTTTGAGTATAGTTCTAATAGCTGCATCCATCAGCGTCATCTTGGTTGGAACGGTCTTCATTTATGGTGTTTTCTCTTGCACGTGGGCCACATTTTCCTGTTTCTTGATATGTAAAATAATTTTAGATTGTATCTTGTACATTGGGATTGATATATTAATAGATACTCTAAACTCTGTATACTTCTTCAAAGGGTATTGAATTTTTGTTTTAGCAGTTAACTCATCTTACTAGATTTCAAAAACTCTGTCTTCTTATACAGTGAATAGCAGCTGAATCTCTCTCAGTTCTTTTAGCTTTAGCTGAAATGCTTTGGATCTGCCAAGGCTTGCATGTCATTATGGGGTCCAACAGAGATGTTGACAGAATGTATATACAGAATTTTGGAGCTCTGACTCTCTGGCTATTTATTTTCAGGAATATCCTCTCTTACTTTCTGGCTTTTGTTCGATGCCCCTTCCCCATTACGTATATATACTTTTGGTCACTCCGGCTTGTGCTCAGTGTAGTTGGGTCTTAAAAATGTCCAGTATTTACAGTTGTTTTCTCAGGATAATTGGTCCCTTAGCAGTTATTTGGCTATTACCTAAAGCAGAGCCTGGGTTTATGACATATTTTGAATGTAAAACCAATATGATTGATTAATTGGATGTAGGAGGCAGTAGAAGCAGGAGTGTGAGCAAAAGAGCAGGAATCAAAGATGATTATTTCTTCTTTGGCTTAAGCAATTGGGAGGATGGTTTTACTCATGTTTGTGATAAAGAAGACTAGGGACGGAGCATGCTTGGCTGGGGTAGAGAGGATATGGAAATGTCAAATGGGTGGTTAGATATTTAGAATCTGGAGCTCAGAGGAAGAAGCGAGTAGTACTAGGGATCCTGACTTAGACATCAGAATGTAATTGATATTTTAACCTGTGGGACTGAAAATTTTTACCTTACAGTAATACAGAGGGTGAAAAAGGGGTACTCTGGCACCATGCTTTGAGGCACATCAGAATTTAGAAGTCCAACAGAGGAGGAAGAACTACCAAGGGAGACTGAGGAAGTGAGGCCAGTGTGGCAAGCCTCTGGAGAGTGTAGATCACACAAGTCAGAGAAACAAAGCTGCCAAGAAGGTGGGAAGGATAGCTGAGTTGAATGCTTGCTGCAGAGTCAGTGGAGCTACAGACAAAAGAGAGACCCTTGATTGGGCAAGCAGAGGCCATTAGTGGCTTCACAAGGCCCTCTTCCGAAAATGGTAGTGAGAAAGTGAGATATGATAGCTGTGGACCAAAAGTGCTTGCTCTTAGGGTTCTGCTTATTCAGGCTACATGTTCAGCTGTGAGCTTTGTAACCACCCAAGCAGAAAGGCACTGCATGGCCAGTGCATGCTCAACCTTGATGATGATACTTCTTTTCTGTTGAGGGGGAGACTTTTCACCTTGAGCTTGGGCTGCTACTTGCTCAGGTTACCTGGTCAACCTAACTGCCTAAATTAGAGGGGGCATTTTTCATGCACAAGCTACAATAAGATCATCCCATCTAGAGCCAATTGATAGTTGACTGCGTGTTCTTTAATTAGTGGTCTTCCTGATAATAGGAAGTGAATTTTGAATTACAGTCACAGATACTCAGACACTTTAGGCTTTTCCTTTGCCTACTAAGAGTTCCTTTTCTGTTGTTCACTTTGGAGTTTATGAGGCACAGATCTCTTAATAAAGCTTGTATTGTGGTTCAGAGTATCTTTTGCCCAAGAAACTAGAATGTTCCATGGCATTGGATTATTACAGTTCATGGAAAACTTCCATACTATCAGCATTTGTTTAAACAGGTGTCAACTTGCTTTCTAGGTGCCCTGGAGCACAGCCTTATGTTGCATTACATTTGCTTTCAAGGATAATAATTCCATGAAGGCTTATTATTTCTTGACTTTGTTTAGTGTTTAGGCAGAAATGTTTCCTTTCACTTACTACAGTCTACCTGTTTTATCCCAGAATTCTGTATTGACCTTTGGACCCGCCCCCCCATATATATATATATATTTTAGAGATTTTATTTTCTTATTTGAGAGAGAGAAAGAGCACAGAGAAGGGGGGAGAAGTAGAGGGGGAGAGAGAAGCAGACTCTTTGCTGAGCAGGGAACCTGACGTAGGGCTCCATCCCAGGACCCTGAGATCATGACCTGAGCCAAAGGCAGACACTTAATGGACTGAGCCACCCAGGCGCCCCTGGACTACATAAAATTAAAACAACAAAAGAAATAAACCAAACCAGATCCTCTGTTTATTTTCTGACTCTACTTCAGATTTTGGTGTTTGGCTTTTGTTGCCTCCCAGTACCATATTTATGTCTGGCATGGTATTTGAACTCTTGGATCTTTTGGTAATGCCAACACTGCTGGATTGCTGGTTCCTTAGAAAAGTCTTTTCTGGTTGGATGGAGTATAACCTACTCCAGTCGGCCTGCCTTCATGGCAGAATTTATTGCCTCTTCTAAGACTCCCTTCTAAGCCCTGGCTGTCACAGACTTGTGAATCTTATTGTAACAATATGGCCCCAGTAATTTCTCCATGTGTGAGCCAGCTGGCCTTCACCTGGGCCCTCAGTATTTCACACACCCAGTTCTGCCGACTATGCCCCTTCTTTATCAGTAATTCTTATAGGATTTACAGGTTTTGATTTCAGAACTATCCCAGCCTTATTGCAAAAAGGCAACTTTCATTTCTATTCTATCATCCCAGAATAAAGAACACTCAGATATTATGAAAGTCAATGTAAACAACTGCCTATCTGTTGAAAACTTTGTTCCCAAAAGTAAGTCATTTGTTTAAAGAGGTGTCATTTTATTGAAGATTAGTCTTCCTGCTAACTCCATATTTCATTTGTGCCCTCATTCTCTTGTCTTTTGGATTAAAAGTATTTCTGTAAATAAATAAAAGAAACACTCTGATCTAGCAGCTTCTATTACCAGATTAGAGGGATTGGGGCTAGTTCTACATAAAGCAAGTATTTCTAAAGCATGATTTTTATTATTTGGCTGTCTTAACACTGTTCTGATTGACTTCCCTAATAAGTTAGCAAAATATCTGTTTGAAGTAACCTATTTATTAATACTTTATTGTGCAGTGAGGCTCCAACCTGAAAAAAAAAACAAAAAACAGTGCTTTTCATCTATGGGTTAATGCCTTTCTAAAATATTCAGTTGATTTTTTAAAGGGATCCTTGCAGGAATTTTGACTATTTTGACTATGTATTTTTTCTTTTGTTTTGTAATGTTGTAGTTGAATGACAACGATCCCCATGATAAGTCTTAGAAACTGAATTACAGCCAGATTTAAATGGTTTTTGCTCCGGAGAGGGGAGTTGGCAAGGACGAATGGCCTCTGGCTGGTATATTGTAAGATAATTGTAACCATGGCAGTATTAGTTTCCTAATATTGTCCTTCTAAATTTAAGTGACGAGTTTCATCATAGGAAAAAACCCATTTGTATGTTTCAAGTTGCATTTAAATTACCCCAACTTCATTATTCCAACATTAGAAGTAGTTTCCTGTAGAGTAGCCGGTTCAGCAATTTGCTTAATCTCCTGTGGAAGTGGTTTTTACCCAGGCGAGTAATATCTTTTAATAAAGTGAGTTTTCTGGGAAGATATACCTAACCATGGTAACTTTGAAAAATCTAGATAAAAGAATACGAGAAGCTAGAGAACGAGGAAGATCGCCTTTGCAGAAGCCGGCAAATTTATGACACCTACATCATGAAGGAGCTGCTGTCTTGTTCACACGTGAGTATTTCTTTTTGTTCTCTGCCTTTAGTTTGGATAGCAGACAGCTCGCAGTGTTTCCAGAAAGTAAAATAGGAGGCAGAAGTTTAAATATCGAACAATACTCCCCCAGGACATGACCCATGTCTTCTCTTCTGTCATTTGTTTCCTGGTAATGCTGACACAAAGTTGTTGCTCCATCTACTCCAAGCTTATTTCCAAAAGTGGATTCTTTCATGGCAAAAAAAAAAAAAAGAAAGAAAGAAAAAAAATTGATAGATCATGCAAATCAACAGGAAAAAAAAAAAGGACAGTCTCAATTCCAGGCTTTCTAAAGGAAATTAAAGTTTATTATTGTTAATTTGGCTGTACTTTAAATAATTAGGCTAATCAAATATTGATCAATATAAATCTTAAATAGTTTATTTGGATTAATGAAGAAGATTATAATTATTATGTTAATTTTATTAATAGTTAAATAGTGGTGGAAATATTTCTTCCCCCTGTAAATCAGATAAATACTCCATTCAGTCATTAGGATAAACTAGGTTCCTAAGAAATTATTCTACCAGGAGTGAGTGGAATAATTAGATAATAAAAATTTACCACGTAATATCTCTGAGAGAGCTTTCTGAAGGAATGGCCTCACAGTCCTGGCCTGTGGGTCCAATACAGGAGCCACTCGCCCCAGGGGCTATTTAAATATAAATTTAAATTAATTGAAATCCAATGGAGTTAAAAATTTAACTCCTCAGTTCCTCATGAGCCACATTTCAAGTGCTCGATAGCTGCACGTGGCTGGTGGCTCCGGTATTGGACAGCACAGATACACAGCATTGCTGTCACCGCAGGAAGTTGAAGAGGACAGCACTGGCCATGATAATGATTTATTTTAGTGCTTCTATAGTTACTGTGTCATTCACAGTTCTTACTGACATTTGAATAACTGTAGCTGGTGGCACCGCTTGTGCCATGTATTTCTTTGTTGTTCTCACCTAACTTGTAGCAGATGGTTGATGCTCTGTGCCTTGCTACCTTGCTGGAGAATGGTTGAACCTTGGAAAATGCCAGATGTTCCGTGAAGATGCCACTGAAACTTAGTTTTCATGTAGCTCAGCAAATTTAGAGGGTATTTAACAGTATGATGGGCATTTTAAACTTTTCTTCTTATGGTGCATTATCAAAGAAGACATAATTTGAAGTTTGGAGGAAGAATAGTATGTGTAGTTCTTGCTGGTGTAAGCTCTATTTTTTTAGAGCAAGTTCCCCTCTGCTCTGTTCACAGCAAGGCTTTTCTTTACAGCCTTCACCACCCTGGCTTTTAATTCTTAAATGGATTTTCTTTCTTTCTTTCTTTCTTTCTTTCTTTCTTTCTTTCTTTCTTTCTTTCTTTCGTTTGTTCGTTCTTTCTTTTAAAGATTTATTTATTTATTCATGAGAGACACAGACTGAGAGAGAGAGGCAGAGACATAGGCAGAGGGAGAAGTAGGCTTCTCACAGGGAGCCCGATGTGGGATTCTTGACCCCGGGATCATGATCTGAGTCGAAAGCAGGTGCCCAACTGTTGAGCCAGCCAGGCATCCCAAATTTTTAAACGGATTTTCATGCATTTCTTTTCTTTTCTTTTTTTCTTTTAAATATGTTATTTATTTATTTATTTATTTATTTATTTATTTGAGAGCTCAAACTTGCAAGCATGAGCAGGGGGAGGGAGAGGGAGGAGCAGACACTCCGCTGAGCAGGAAGCCTGATGCAGGGCTCAATCCCAGAATCCCAAGATTGTGACCTGAGCCGAAGGCAGACTCTTAACTGGCCGAACCACCCAGGCTCCCCTGTTTTCTCTTATACAGTGGAAATTTTACATTTCTAATTTTACGTTTCTAATTTTTACATTAACTAATTAAGGGATGTATACATTTAATAAGGTGATAATGAGATTCTCTATACTTTTTTAAAAAAATCATGATAGTCTTAAACTCTTGTGGGATTAGGTATGCCCATCAGGTGCCCCTGTGCTCATCATCCTTCTTGATATGGTATCTAAGAACTTCTGAAGCTCAGAGGAACAAGCATCTGTTTGGATTGCCCATAGATACCCAACTGATTTTTAAAGAATGCATGTCAATATAATTATCATAGGCTCCTGCTTAGTAGTTGTGTTAAATTATGTGTTGTGGTATTGTGTAACATATAGGGGTTTATTACGTTTTATATTTGTGGGAAAAACATAACTTTTTTGATTATTTTTTGAAAAGCCATTCTCAAAGCAAGCCGTAGAACATGTACAAAGTCACCTATCCAAGAAACAAGTGACATCAACTCTTTTCCAGGTAAGACAAAATTATTTCAAAATAAATACAGTTGACCCTTGAACAACACAGGGATTGGGATGCTGACCCCCATGCAATCAAAAATCCATATACAACTTTTGGCTTCTACCTCCAAACTTTACTAATAGCCTCCTGTTGACTGGAAGCCTTACCAATAACATGAACAATCAATTATCACATAGTTAAAAAATATTTAAAAAATTATAAGGAAAATACATTTATAGTATTATATATGAAAAATCAATGTGTAAGTGGGCCTGCATCATTCAGACTCATGCAAGACTGTTTAGACTGTTTTCCATAAAGGGATGCACACTGCACAAGTGAGTCAGGAGCCCTTCATCCTGGTCTAGTTGTGAATTTCCTCAGAGACCTTGGGAAAGTACCTGCCCACAGTGCCGCAGCCTCCTGTGCAAAATGAGGAGAGGGATTAATTCTTTCCTATTGTTACCTTTAGCTCTATGATTCTAAGAGGTAGAAAGTTAATAAGTAAAATAGCTAATCTAAAGAATAGATTACCCCATGGATCCATTAGCTTTTAGTCTTTAGAACTCAATATCAGTGCTGATCATCAACACTTTTAGTCATTTATAGAATATGCTATGTAACTTCCAGGGCCCAGCATAGCATGAAAAACATGGGGCCCTTTGTTCAGAAATTAAGAATTTCAAATGGCGACAGCAGGGACACTAAACCAAGCTCTGTGCTCTTCTGAATGTGAACCCTGTGGAACTGCATGGGTCACACGCCTGGAAAACTGACTGGGCACTTGGGAAGTGGCTGTGACTTTCCAGGAACCATGTTAGGCAGTAGAGATGCAGTGGCAAACAGATCAGACCTGTCCATACCTTCATAGACTATGCAGTTGAGCTGTAGATAACTATTAAATAAATAACCACGGTGATGAATCTGCTACTAAAAACTGGACAAATGCCAAAAAGAGCAAGTGTAAGAGTGGGAGCTGCAGCTTGTCTGAGTCTTGTCAGTATGTGTTCTACGTTTCTGTTTATGCAGTGTGTGATTTCTTTTCCATCCCTTCCAGCCCTACATAGAAGAAATTTGTGAAAGCCTTCGAGGCAACATTTTCCAAAAATTTATGGAAAGGTATGAAACTTCATGTATATATATATATATATATATATATATATATAACATTTTTTTGAGTTATACTTGATATGTAACATTATACTAAAATGTTAGTATGGGAAGCCTGGGTGGCTCAGCGGTTTAGCGCCTGCCTTTGGCCCAGGGTGTAATCCTGGAGTCCTGGGATCGAGTTCTACATCGGGCTCCCTGCATGGAGCCTGCTTCTCCCTCTGCCTGTGTCTTTGCTTCTCTCTCTCTGCGTTTCTCATGAGTAAATAAATAAAATCTTAAAAAAAAATGTTGGTATATATACATATGTAAAATCTTGTATGATAGCTGTACCTCATTTTACCCAAAGAGCACTATCCTTAAAATGGGTATCGATTTAATCATTCGAAGTACTTACCAAGCATGTACCATGTGCCAGGCTTTGCATTAGACTGTCACCTCAGTACTTTACATTATTATTTAGGATTTGTATATCTTTTTTTTTTTTTTTAAGGATTTTATATATTGATGTCTCTTTGAACCTGTAGCTCTTTAGCTTCAAAATGCTCTAAAGTTTAAATAGACTATGAAACCACAATATTAAAAGTATCTTATTGGGACACCTTTGCTAATGCACGCATGGTTCTGTGACCTATCTGATTCATTTGTTTGCACTTGGAGATCCTATCCCCCCAAGGTGGAACAAGCCTGCACTTGATTCTTTATGTAATTTAATTTGAGGGTCTAGGGAGATGTCTGTGGTCACATATATTATTAATATCCCTAATAAATACGTTCCTTGAGCCACTCAAACTATATGTGTATGTTTGTCATACAAAACCCTGAAAATGTTCAGTGATGCCCATAAAAGTGGCCAGCTCATATGCCTTTCTGGCACCCAGCAGTCATTTCATTGAGGTTTTGAGTATTCCTCTGAGATAATGTGCCGCTGGAACTGGGACTCTCTTAAACAGAATGTGCTTTCACACTGACTGTGCTCTTCTCCACAAACTCGGCTAATTTCTAGACAATCACCGTGATGATCATGTCTCGGTGCTGGAACAGCCCACAGCTGTTCCCTAATTGCCCTGGAAGAACAAATATTGCTTCTCTGCAGCTTCTTTTCTTCCACATATTCGCAGAACTAAAGTAATTAAAAAAGAAAAAAAAAAAGTTGTGTTGTGATGCCACAAGAGTTCAAGAGATAATTTTATCCTGGAGTAGAATTAGTACTTTGGGAAACTAATATGCATACAAATGATTATTACCCTTTTCTGAGTAGGAGCAGAGACTGTGTGGGAAAGCAGTGGCTCACGCTGAGGGGATAGGCTGGCTGCATCTTAGTGGGGTCTGGCTTACACTGTCTCTGGTACTATTAGCTCAAAAATCTGACCTTTCCCAGCTCTTGGGCTAGTCGAGCTTCTGTGCAATCGTTGGAGAAGAGGGGAGAAATGAGGATGGGAATTAAAATTGGGGAGGAGGTCTTGTAGCTCTTTCTTTGCTGATGGGCCACCAGGTCAGCCCGCGATTCATTTTGTCCCACTGGGTGAACTTTTTGCTCTTATTACCGCAAGAAATCCAAGCTGTTTGTGTTTTAGGCAAGTAGGTACACTGGATTTTCTGAAGTCATTAACCATGTTATGTAAATTATTTTCAAAGCAAATGTCTTCCATTTTTATCCATTTCGAGTTCTTTTCATGTTAATACATTTTCAAATGAGAACTTAAAAACTCTATTGTGAGACCGAGTTTCAGGTTTGGGTTTTGAAAAGCATGGACATTCCCTAAATAGAACCTTGTATTAGAGCCTCATCAGGACTGGCCACACTCACTGCCGGCCTCACAGGGAAGATGATTTCTCAGTCTGATCATAAAGGGGAAATCTTCAGCTATGCCAGGGCTCATCTCTGCCTTCACCTGAGGCCAGCAGAGACACAGGGCTGATAAGTTCCAGGCCACGCTGAATCTGGGAAGGAGGCTTTCCCTCTCCTGGATGAGGTTTGGTAGCCTCTGTCAGGCAGTGAACTTCAATTGCCCAGCAATCTAAAGCTCAAGTATGGACCGGGGTTAAAAATGCGTCCTCTACCCTACCCTCACTGCACCCCTGGCATTTCTGTATCGGTAACCTCTAACATTCCATCCTCTGCAAGGCGCTGGCTGTCAGGAGCCCTCTGTTGCCCAGGTTCTCCTCTGTTCTCAGCCCCAGTCCCTCTTCTGTCAAAAAGTGTGCATCCTGGTAATTAGGTATTGACCAAGGGGACCTCCATGGACACGTGACTGAGCCAGGACACCCCGGGGCCATCTGTACTTCCTAGAGAACTTGCTACAGAAAACCCATATTTCGTGGGCAAAATGAGTGCTTGAAAGTGTCCTTTTCTGGGGAGACACTGTTCTTCTGAGGGTGGATATGTGTTGGGATTTAGTTCTCTAGACTCTTCTCTTGGTCAGCAGAACTCTTCTCTCCTCCCCAGCCAGTCTGCAAGTTTGTAAAATGTGCCAGACCACCACCCCCTGTGGCCTGCTCTGAGCTCCAGAATCTAGAATCCCTGAGTAAAGGGAGTACTAGCTAGCCCCAGTACACCAAGAATTTCAAAGTGACAGTCAATAGATTCATAAGGACACAGAACACCACAGTGTGGTTTTGCTTTTTGCACTCATCATACTTAGGAAAAAAGAGAAACTGTTTGAAATAACTCTCAGAAATTCTCAAAATATAATTTTATTTTACCAACCTCACTGGGATGAGAGGGATCAATGAACACTAATGTCATTTTAGATTGACAAAAGGTGCTACATAATTACAAAGAGTTCTTCTGCTTTGATTTTCAACTTGACTATATTAGCTTCAGAAATATTTCTAAAAGATCCTTGGACAGCATATTAAATGGACCCCACAGGCAACTAGGACATTTAGATGCCTTAGGGCATTCCGTTACCATGCTGGTAATTCCTGTACCATGCACTTCATAAGTACTTTCTTGTTCCCTCCTCTTCTTCCTTTCCCTCCCTCCCTCCCTCTCTCTCCTTCCTTCCTTCCTTCCTTCCTTCCTTCCTTCCTTCCTTCCTTCCTTCCTTCCTTCTTCTAGAACCCTGGATGTTGCCCTTGTAAAGAATCGTGCCAGGGGCTAGGTGAAATCCAGCCATCACCAAGAATACTCTTTACCTCTAAGGAGTGGTCAATCTAGAATGCATTTCTTTTGGAAAAAAAATGTTTTAAAACAGTGTAGACTGTGTTGCTCATAAATAAACACAATGAAAATAACATCTTTATTAAATAGATGTGGGGATAGATATCTTCATAGAGGGGAAAAACTACTCATCAAGGAGTTGAGTAAATTTTCAGAGCAAATCCACCCAGTGGGTATTGCATCTTGTGATTCTAGTTTAAGGGCTTTTTTTCATAAAACATTTGTATCTTTGAGCAGCAGTACTTGGTCCAGGTTCAGATCCAGTCCTACCCCTTCTCTCACTGTGTGACCTTGACTGGACCATAGTCTCCTCTGCTGCAAAATGGGCGTCATCATTCCTGATCATCAGACCTGCTCATATTGTCACTGGAGGGGGAAATGAACAGGGCCTGGCATGTGGATAGCACTGTCTGAGTGTTTGCTGCTATTACAATTATTTATAAATATTTTGTCATTTAGAGCTGCGTGGCCCAGTATGGTATGGTAGCCCACTAGCCACGTGTGGTTCTTGAGAACTTGAAATGACAGAGAGTGAATTAAGATGGGCTCTAAGTATAAAATATATGCCAGGTTTCACAACTTAATATAAAAACAAGAATATAGAAGGTCTCATTGCTAACTTTGTGCCGATCACATGTTGAAATAGTAATATTTTGCTATATTGGGGTTAAATAAAATACATTATTAAAATGAAAATACATATGTGGCTCAGATTAGGCCTTCTCTTGAATGGTCCTGATTCAGAGACAGATGTGACCATAGCAGTAATCACAATTTAAGGGAAATATTATGTCTTTCACCTGATTCCTAAAATAAAGCCATAAAGACCAGTGAAAGCTTTGTGAAAAAATATTCAAGGGAATGTATCTCTGGTTGAGAAGCAAGACAAGTGATCCTGTCCCCATTTGTCCTTTAACATTGCTCTTTAAATTTGATTAATGTAATATGCAACTTTTTAGTGACCATTTATATTCTTTTTTAGTGACAAGTTCACTCGATTTTGTCAGTGGAAAAACGTAGAATTAAATATCCATGTGAGTATCCTCTTATTCTTTCCTTTTTTTAAAATAAAAACTTCCTCTGGCTTAACTTCGTGAGAAAATACTTTGCCCTGGAGCACACTCCCACGGGTAATACGCTGTCTAAACAGATGTTGCTCTTATAGCTCTGTGTATGAAGAATTCATCCTCCTGTACCCGGCCTCGTAAACAATTCGAGTTTTAATTCTCTTTTCTCAGATTCATATAAGAATGTGTTTATTTATTTAAGAAAGGGTATTTTAAGCAGCGATTGACCCTTCCACAGAAATAGTAGTCAAAATACAAGGTCCCTACATAATGTACTTCCCACATGCCCTTGTCTTTTGCCATCCCGGGAAAGTCTCTTCTTGTTTGTATTATTAGATATAATCTTGTAATAAAAATGATGACATCTTTTATTAGAGCAAGAGTTCATCTCCTCTTTGATTAGTTTTGAGAATGAGGAAAGCAGTCGTCAAAGACAGGCTCCTTTCTAACACGCACTTCCTGTGAATGTCTCATCTGCTTGCGGCTTTCAACGTCAGAAATTCCCGGGACATCCCCATCTTGGTTTTTGGAGCCCTCATTCCTTGTTGCAGCCTTTTACCTTCTTCTTCATGTTCTCCCTTCACATAGGTTTGCTAGTGCAAAAAAGAAATTATCAATTGGATTTTTTTTTTTTTTAGGGTTTTTTTGTGTGCGTTTTTTCCTTGCCAGTACCATGGGGAGAAGCAGTTTGTGTGTGTGTGTGTGTGTGTGTGTGTGTGTGTGTGTGTTTAAATTTTAACTTCTTTCTTTCACATTTCCTGGCAGGATTTTAGAAACAAGAGGACAGTAACTCATTTTTTCAAAAAAAATCCTTTCTATCTGCTATAGATCTTTCTGATGCATGGTGTTGCTTTCATCCTGCTGTTCCTGAGAATCAGATATGAAGCCTGTGTGGCCAGTAACCTGGCTGCAAACATGGTGTTTTAAGGGTTGTTTGGGGGGAACTCTTCAGGAATCTGACCCTTCACTTGCCAGGGTACATAAACCAGCAGGCGTCAGCTCTTGTCCGACGGCCCCTTCACTGTGAACATCGGGCTCACTTCTGCCTTCGTGCTAAGACTATTAAAACTACTTTAAGGAAAGCCCCTGTGGCACAGCGGTTTAGTGCCGCCTGCAGCCCGGGGTGTGATCCTGGAGACCCGGGATTGAGTCCCACATCGGGCTTCCTGCATGGAGCCTGCTTCTCCCTCTGCCTGTGTCTCTGCCTCTCTCTTGCTCTCTCTAAATGAATAAATACATAAATATTTTTTAAAAACCTACTTTAATAGTAGTGGGGGGCATTGGTGAGATGTTGACACAAGGAGAGGCTTATGAATGAAGCTTCTTTATGTACTTTCCTCATATTTAGCATCTTGTTTCATGCTCACATGCCCAACATGAGTCCTGACTGTTCCCTGATGTTATCGATAAAAAATTCACATGGCCAGCATCTGTTGGGTTTTTCTGATCATATGGCCCACTCTTAAGAAAACCTAGATGCTCTTGATGTAGACTTCCTCTTCTACCATGACAATTCCCGGAATTGTGGAGCTGTTCCCAAATTTCTGGTTTCGGAGTAGCTAAGGATGCTTTTCATTTTGACTAGAAATTTCACACTCCCTTGCCTTCAAGGTATACATCTTATAACCTAACATTTAGGAGATTTGAAAAAACAATCTAACTCGACTCCCACACTGTTGTCTTCCCATTTGCCTGCCTTTTGTGCATTTTGGGGGTAGAGCAGAAGGAGGTTCTAGAAAATCTTTCTACCTTTCACATCCCATCTTTTAGAGCAGTCACAGGGCAGATCCCTCTGTCAGATGGCTGTTTTAACAACTATGTTTTACGTGCAAACAACAACATAATTTTAATACAACGCTGTGTATCCCTTTCGTGTTTTGAATTCACAGTTGACCATGAATGATTTCAGTGTACATAGGATCATTGGACGAGGAGGATTTGGTGAAGTATACGGTTGCAGGAAAGCAGACACTGGAAAAATGTAAGTGCTATGGGTTTTATGCTTGCATCAACAGAAAATGCCTACATAGATTTATGGAAACCCATCATTTCACTTGTCAGAAAGAAATAGGCTGTATGTTGTTAAGCATTATCAATGAGAACAATCAGCTGGAACTTCCACCTCTTAGGGTTAAAAGGAAAGTTAGCCAGTAACTGTGTCATGAACCCCTGTGGTTCAGGCTGTGGGTAAAGGAGCCTGGGATCTGGAGGTGACCAAGAAGGAGCATTATGTATAGCCTCCTGGTCTGATCTTGCTGCAAAGAATTCTCTGCTTTGCACAGGAGAGACATTATCTTCTAAACAGTGGCCCACCTGTGATTCAGCATATGAACCTTGGGGTGGCATAGCATTCCAAGAGATGTCAGTTCCACAGATGGGTAGCTCAAGCACTGGGTGAGAAGTATTCCCTGCTACAAGGATCATGATTGTGGGCCTCCATCACCATCTTAGTTGTTTATCTTACAGGAGGAGGTTGGTATGAGGCAATTATGTGCACATAAGCCGGGCATGAGGTTCTTGCAGAAGGTGAATGGTGGAGTTCTTAAGTAGTGCAAGGGGAAAAAATTTTGTTTTTAAATATAGAAGCAGTTTGTTGAAGTGAACATATATCTAGAATCAAAAGAGAATGGGAAAATATAGTTTGATAGACCCAGAGCTACAAGTGGGATCAAGTGACAGGCATGTTAAAACCATGGGAAAGTAGAGTAGTCTGTGCAGCTTGGTTGATAACCTCACTGAGCCAGTGTAAGGAGTAAATGAGGTCACCGAGTTCAGTGCCCACCTCCCCCTGCCACCCCTGAGCATTGTGTAGCATTGTCACTCAGCCTCCACTCAGGTCCTCCTTGTGATTGGGCACCAACAGCTCTGCGAAGTTGCCCTCTTAGTCTTCAGACAGGTCCAATAATGGATATGATTTTTATCATGTGGCGACTGAAATTTACATTCCCTGACTTATGCCCACTGGTCTTCTTCCTGTTGTAGGGCCCTGTGCAGGGTGAACCCAGGGTCTGGCACTGGGGCGTCTGTAGTCTGGTGCCGTGCTGAGACCAGATGGCCTGGTGATCCAGAGTGCAGGTCTGGGTGTCCCTCAGCCAGGACAGATCGGGCTTGCATGAAATTTGTGCCTCCACTTCCTCGTTTGTAGGATTGGGAAAATACTTCCTTGTTGTTAGACTTGAATGAGATAATACATCGTAAAGCCTGCAGACCACTACCTCCTCCATAGTCAGTATTAATGAACAGTCCTCTGCCAATGGGCCTTTCATCCCCCTTCTGTAGTACCATGGTGGGCTCTGGCCCTAAGTGATGTGCTCTTCACCTATTCCATCTCACTGATTGTTTATTTTCCTTCCTCACTACTGCTTGTCTAGGTGTTTAGGAGAGCTGCTGATCTGCTAATCTGCCACGCAATGTAGAAAGTCATACTATCACCGTGTTTCTTCATTACATGTGTTATTTCACAGGATCCTCAGGGTTTGGAAAACTGTCTTCCACTTTCTAGATTAAGGGTAGACACTTACCAGGAATCCCACAGCTAGACAGTGGCCAGATTCAGTCCCTGTTAATCCAGGAGTGCGTCCTTCCAGTCCCCAGGCTGCCAGTTACATTGTCTTGGCTCTGGAACTGCCATCTACCTCAGAAGCCAGTGGAAGCAAACTTGCTCAACCCAGCAGCTCAAGGCCCATGTATGGCAGCTTCTGTGGTCTGCAATTTAAACTATTTACTAGACACCATCGTGGAAGGGGCTAGTGATAGAAGTGATATGAAACATCTTGAAAATTCATCACAAAAATTAAGTATTTAAAAATTTTTATTTATTGATTTTACAGAGAGAGTGTATGTGCATAAGCAGGGGGATCAGCAGAGGGAGATGGAGAAGCAGACTCCCTAATGAGCAGGGAGCCTGATGTGGAGCTCAATCTCAGGACATAGAATCGTGACCTGAGCCAAAGGCAGACACTTAACCGACTGAGCCACCTAGGTGTCCCGAAAATTAAATATTTAACGAACATGCCACTTCACATGTTCTCAATATCCAGTCCCATAATTATGCAAATTAATATCTCCATCAGTGGATTTGTTATAGAGAACTCTTGGAAGAGTAGATAAAATGAGCAGCTTTGAGCATCCATCTCTGTTTTGTTATAAGTCATGACATTGTAAGTTATGATCAGTTAGAAACAAATGGATTTTCTGGGTCCTATCACAGCCAGACAGTTGTCTGGGTCTTATAAAGTGGTCCATCAGTGGTGATTTATAGTCATGTACCAGATTTCTAAAGCCCTTGAAACCCTTGTAAAAATTTCCTTTCTGCTTTCTGTTGAAAAATCGTCCTGCTTTCTTCAACCTGTGGTAATAGAGCATGCCAAATAATATGTCTGTATTTTCTTAGTTGGAGCTTGTGCCAAGTTTTCAAAAAGCTTAAGTTGTCAACTGTTTCTTCTCCACTAACTTTCATATAAAAATCTTATTGGTTCTTTTTATTATTTGAAATATTATAACTTAAATATCATGATTAAAAACAAATCAGGGGAGTCTGGCTGGCCCGGTTGGTAAAGCATATGACTCTTGATCTCTGGGTCTTGAGTTCGAGCCTCACGTTGGGTGTGGAAATTACTTTAAAAAAAATTAAAAACAAATCTATTGGGGCACCTCGGTGGCTCAGTGGTTGAGTGTCTGCCTTTGGCTCGGGTTGTCCTGTGGTCCTGGGATCGAGTCCCGCATAGGGCTCCCCACAGGGAGCCTGCTTCTCCCTCTGCCTGTGTCTCTGCCTCTCCCTCTGTGCCTCTCATGAATAAATCTTTAAAAACAATAACAAACACCCCCCCCCCAAAATCCATAAGGTAGCATTTCAGGATGTGCCTTTTTGAGCACATACCTTGCCTTTTCATTTTGTTGCTTGTCAGTGTTTTAGAGTCTTACACTGTGTACTCTTATAAAATCTTGACCAGAACTGCTGGGACACCTGGGTGGCTCACTCAGTGGTTGAGCATCTGCCTTTGGCTCAGTTCGTGATCCCAGGGTCCTGGGATCAAGTCCCATATCAGACTCCCCACGGGTAGCCTGCTTTTCCCTCTGCCTGTGTCTCTGCCTCTATCTCTGTGTGTCTCATGGGTAACTAGATTAAAAAAAAAAAACTCAACCACTGCTAAAATCACAGTTCCTAAATGCTAAATATTATACACATATCCCTTTCCCCCGCAATATACACATAGTGGCCCTGGGCAGCAATGATACATACAAAATTTATTTCACCGAATTTATTTATATCCCTCTACTTTATGCTCTTACTGGACTGGAACTTCTATTAATGTAATGACAGAAATATCTTAATTATTGCTGTATTTTTTTAAAAAGAAACTTTTTTTAAATTTTAGAATAGTTTTAGGCTTAGAAAAGAGTTAAAAGATAGCACAGGGAGTTCCCATGACCTACACCCAGTATCCCTGTCTTACATTGGTCACAACAAGTGAACTAATACCAGTATGTTATCATTAACTGAAATCTCCACTTTATTCAGATTTCCTTCGTTTTTACCCAGTGGCTTTTTCTTTTCCTGGATCTCATGTTACATTTAAGTCATCACATCTCCTGGGGCTCCTTTAGGCTGTGACAGTTGCGCAGACTTCCTTGTTTTTGATGGCCTGGACAGATTGGAGGAGTACTGGTCAGGGATTCTGTAGAATGTCTTCCAATTTAGGCATGTTTTGTCATGGTTACACTGGAGCTGTGGGCTTTTGGAAGCAGGACCCCAAAGGAAAACACCATTGTCATCACATCAAATCGGGGTGCCCATCCTGTCATTAACATGACTCATCACTGTTGATGCGGACTTTGACCGCTTGCTTGAGGTCGTATTTGTCAGGCTCCTCCACTGTAATGTCCTGGTCCCTCTCCTCCATACGGTTCTCTTAGAAAGAAACTTTTACTCTGTGCAGCCCTTATGTACTAATGGGAAGATATGCTCTATCTCCTGGAGGGGGCATTTAATTTTTTTCTTAATACATACAAATTCTTTTTTCCATGACACTCAGGTACCATTTTGCTTCTCTTAGACACTTCCCAAATCTTTAGAAACCTTCCCCAGTATGATGTGTACCATTTAAAGCAGCAAAGATATATTTTCAGTATACTTTTTTCAGTAACATTTATGTTTCCAGGTATGCAATGAAATGCTTGGATAAGAAGAGGATCAAGATGAAACAAGGAGAAACATTAGCCTTAAATGAGAGGATTATGTTATCTCTTGTGAGTACAGGGGTAAGTATTCCTTTTCGAGTGCTGCTTGTTTTTGTATTCATTGGTTGGTTGGTTTTAGGTATCAGGACAATTTATTTAAAATACAGGCATTCTTTTCCAACAAATTATGCAGCTAGCCAATTCCTGGGTGCATTAGAATTTATAGCAGGGAAGAGCAGCACTAAGTTAATATAAATAGTGTGTAATTCTCATATTATCTCTGTTTAATTTGGGAGTTAGAGAAGTGTTAGCGACCATCATCATGCACACCCACGGCTTCTTGCCTTTAGTGGCTGTTTATGGCTTCCTTCTTTGCAGAATATGGTTCTAGGGAGGGCAGGAAGTAATCATGGCATCAACAATGAAATCACTTGAGTCTAGTTAAGAACTGATTGCATGATGGAGGACCAGCCCAGAGAAGGAGGAGTACAAGGAGGAAAGCAGCTCTCGTCCTCTGTAAACAAATAGAGAAACATCTCAGTTTACTCAAACCTGATTTGCATTTGAATCTGTCCCCAGTCACTAAAGTTATCTGTCTGGCTGCTTTTTACCTATTGTGGACTTTGCTCATTTCCATTTCCAAGAGGATGTTTCCACCTGTTGGACATTGTGTTTGTCTGTCAAGCTAGGATTTTTAGCTTAGCATGTGCCCAAAACTTTTTTTTTTGCCAAAAATTTTTACCCAGTGTCTTTTTGTGAAACAGTGTCCCGTTTCTGGCTTCTTTTGCAGTGAATGGTATGACCCACAAGCAAAGCTTTCTTTTATTTATTTGAGCAGATGTGTATAAAGACACCCAGAAAAACTCAGTGTCCAACCTGGGCATGCCCACGTGCACCAGTGAGCCTGTCATCCAGCATCCAGAGGAGCTCAGGGATTCAGGGCCTCATTCAGGAAATGACAATGGAGTGGCCAAACTCATGCTGAGTACCTCATATGGGAATTTAAGGTTAAATGCTGAGCCAAAAGGGTTTATCTGCAGTGAGATATACTGGGGAGGGCATGACCTCCAAATATCCTAGCTGGGTTCTAAATAGGGTCATCCCTACCCAGAGGATTAAGGAATCAGATTTTAATGGTGAACAAAGGATCCCTTTCAACTAGTAAGCAAGGAACCTGAGACCCAGAGAGATTTCTTTGCCCAGAGTCTGTGGACTCCCTGGCTAGTGTTCATTTTTTTTCTTTCATTTTTTTTTTTTTTAAGATTTCAATTTATTTATTAAAGACAGTAACATACGTGCAAGTGAGCACAGGGTTGGGTGGGGGAGGGGGCAGAGGAAGAAAGAATCTCAAGCTACTTCCTGCTGAGCGTGGAGCCCACACAGGGCTTGATCCCAGGTCCCTGAGATCACAAGCCCAACCAACTGAGCCACCTAGGCATCCCCTATTGTTCCTTTCCTATTGTCACCTGTTTGGCCCCATGTTTTTTGTTTATACCTACATTTATCATATTGCAGTTTATATTATTCTAGCAGCAGTTTTAAGCAGTTTTGGAAAGGTTATTTGCTACTGAAGTATAAGATTATCATAATTTAGCTCAACCGTAAAATAAGTGAAAATGCCATAGCTATAAATAATTTCTAACTATGTGCCTCTGTCTCCCAACATATGGATATTAAGCATTTGAAATAAGAGTTTATCCTGTGTGCATGACCACATTTTCAACTAATTGGAATGGAGACTGAGCAGCTTGCACACTATATTGAAATCAGTATGAATGGCATCGGTTTCTAGTTTCTATCAGAAATGTCATTGTCTTATATTTCAAACATGGATGTATACTTACTCCAGATTTTAAGTGGTAATTAAAATATTAATTTTTAATGAGTTATCTCCAATACCTTGGGTATTTTTTCTCAAGAAAGCTTATGGAAAAAGAAATCTTTGGTGTTGGAAAATTATGTATGCAATGATCATGTAGCATTTTTATATTTATTTTTTTCAGATGAAGGGGAATAGAGGTAAGCAATAGCAGTATGTATGGTTCCTCACCAGTCTTACCCTCTAAAGGAATAAATAAAAAACCAGTCTACTATTTTGAGCTAACTTTAAAGAATTGCTTATATTTTTTTATTCAAGTATCAAACTTGGCTTTTTTGTTTTTGGGGAATTTGGGGGGCCTTTTTTGTTTTGTTTGGTGTTTACTTACCAATATATAATTTAACCAGGGGGCAGCTGGCTGGCTCAGCCAGAGAGCATGCAACTCTTGATCTCCTGTTGTAAGTTTGAGCCCCATGTTGGGTATAGAGATTACTTAAAAATAAAGGCTTTAAAAAAATGATACATAATTTAGCCAAAAGACTTGTAATAAAGCTATTTGGACTGATTGACTTCCTTCCTTACTTCCTTCCTTACCTCCTTCTTTCCTTTTTGCTAATCAAAGGCTACTTTTTATGAACTTTTTTTAATGAACTTTTGTTTTAAATGGCCTCAGTAGGTTAAACTTCAGATCAGCCTGTATCAGCGTGGTTTCCCAGGTGCTGGCAGGAAACTGAACTGAAGTCACTCATTACAGTTTTCTTTTTACTGGAAGTTTTTTGTTTTTCCTTCCAATCTCAAATTGAGTGTTCCTTCCCCTGATCTTTCAAAGAGACAGTGGGAAGTACTGTTACTGGTATGCTTCTCTAATTCTAGAATAGTAAAAAGGGAAATCTTCAGGTTTAAGCACCACGATAAGTATGTGCCTAGCTGGGAAAAAGCAATTAGCACCTTCATTAAACAGTCTTGTCATGTCCTCAAAAGTGTTACTCCTTCATTCCTTGAACCATAGTGGAGTGCCTAGATTGTGCCAGGCATTTTGCTACAGGATGGGGCTCCCAAAACTTGACTGTGGTCTTTGCTCTGCATGGAATGAGAGGTTATCTTGTTCTTCTGATCTCAGGAATGTATAGATAATGAGGGCGTGTGGCAGGAGCCATGGGACGGGGACCCAGTGCTCAGGAGGCACTTAACAGAGTGGAAGTGACAGTGGATGATCCTTGGAAGTCACAGGAGGTGTCAGCACGTGTCTGGGTCCTGAGCACTTTGGGAGGGTTTGAGGGCTACAGGGAAGGTTCAACAGAGCTGGAGTCTGATGTGGTGTGTGACTAGCACAAGATGAAGCTGGAGAGGGAGAAAGACCAGGAGAGGCTGGACCAGAATGTAAAGAACTTTCTAGGCCAGTGCTAGGGATTTTTAAAAAATCTCACAGCAGTTGGAGACAAAGCGTTTGAGGCAGGAAAATAATATAAGCCTTCCTCTGAATGCAGGGTGGAGAATTTTCTTAAATACTCCATGGTGTATTTTATCACAGTTTCACAGAGTTGCTACAGAACATGGGCTACCTTGCTGACTACCTGTAGGAAATCCTCACTGAGGGTCTTACCTCCAAAAGATCCACTAGTTCTTATTGTTCTTAATTTGTTCTTTTTTTTTTTTCCTAAGATTTTATCTTTTAAAAAAAGGTAGAGAAAGAACAAGAAAAAGAACAAAGAAAAAGAGAGAGAAAGAACAAGCAGGGGGCAGGAGCAGAGGGAGCAGCAGACTCCCCACTGAGCAGGGAGCCTGAGGTGGGGCTGGACCCGGGACTCCCAGGATAATGACTTGAGCAGAAGGTGGATGCTTAACCGACTGAGCCACCGAGACACCCCAATTACCTTTAATTTGTAATCAAGACAAAACATCTTAACCATGGTTATGTTTGGAACTCTATCTGCACCATCATTAATTGCTGCCTGTTTTGTCGTATTGGCCCCGTATTTGGTTCTTTGTATCTTGAGCTTCATGGGAGCCCTGATGTGGTATCTGCCCAGTATCTGAGAGGTGAGAGACTGCAGTCAACATGGAGATAACTGAGTCATACCCCTTTAGCTGAACTTTCCCTTTACATTGCTATAGAAACCTTGCCTTTGTAAGCAGCATACGGTAGAACCCTGGACAAGGTCAGGAGACTTGGGGTTGAGATCTTGCCTGGCTACCACATGTCTTTGTGACCTCAGGCAAGTCATTTCCCCTTTTTAGGGCTTTAGTTTCCTTGTCTTAAAAATAAACAGGTTGGATCAGGTGATTTTTTTTTTTCTTAAAGGGCCCTTCTATTTAGCCTGTGAGTCTAAATTGACAATACCTTAATTGAACCTTTTTCACCTTTTGCTACTTCCTCAGGGCTACTATTGGAAGGATCATATCCCATCATGTTCAGAAATACCCCTTGGCAGAGTCCACTTGTCTCCTTGTCTCCTTGAGTGCAGTGGCCATCTCAAGCTGGGAAAGACTCTGGCCTTACTAAGGTCTGGTTCCATCAGCCTCTCTGTGCTGCAGCCCAGTTGCTCTTCAAATCAGGAAACAGAGTGTGTGGGGACCTGCATTAAGAAAGGAGCAGGGGATCCCCGGGTGGCCCAGTGATTTAGCGCCTGCCTTTGGCCCAGAGCGTGATCCTGGAGACCCAGGATCTAGTCCCACATCTGGCTCCCTGCATGGAGTCGGCTTCTCCCTCTGCCTGTGTCCCTGCCTCTCTCTCTCTCTCTGTATCTGTGTCTCTCATGAATAAATAAGTAAAATCTTAAAAACAAAAACAAACAAAAAAAACAGAATGAGCCGTCTTCAGCAGGCTATTAGAAAGGTGGTTCACTAAGTGGTTCCAAGAGGGACTCCCCCCACACCACCCTCTAGGAAGGCCACATGGTGTTTAACAGAAAATGGAAAGCACTTTTATCTTGCCTATTTAAAGCAAAATCAGGCTTGAGATCAGTAATCACTAACACCATCTCAACAGTGTTTTAAGGCAAAATGTGTAATCACAAAATGAAATCTGTAATTGATTCTGGAGTACTTTCCTCTGGAAGATATATGGGAATTGAATTCAAGTTCTTGAATCTCTGTTATAGAAAGGGGTTAACTGAGATTTATCAGTCTGCCCTTAAAATAGTGGTTTGGACAATGCAAATTCAGTGTAAGATTATTCTGTTGAAACTTGAATATTTTCTGTGAAATTTAATATTTTTTTCTTTCTGTGGATATAGATTTTTTTGCCAATTTTTATTTGAATCCTTTGAATGGCGAGTATACACTGTATATAGAGTCTGAACAGACCTAGTCATAGATGTGGCTTAGCACTCAGTTCAAGGGATGGAAGGTTACCCGTATTCTAGAAGTCTTGTGCCTCTTCTGGTCACCTATCCCTCGCCCAAGCTAACCACTGCCCAGATTTCTAACACCATAATTTAGCTTTGCCTATGTTTAGACTTTGTCTAAATGTACTCTTTTGCGTCTGGCCTCTGTCGCTCAGTGTTGCATATGAGATCCACCTGTGTCTTTGCACACAGCAGCAGTACCTTCTGCAGCTACATAGCAGAGGTCAGAAAGCTATGTGTGGCCCATGGACCAGATCTGCTTTGTAGCCTTTATTTCTGCACATCCCATGGGCTAGGAATGATTTACATTCTTAAGGGATTGTATAAAAAATGGGGCAGAGACTGTATGGAGTCTGTAAAACTAGCAACAGTTACTGACTAGCCCCTTGGAAAAAAACTTGCTGACTCTGGTTGTCTAGTATTCCACTGCACAAATATACGACAATTAACATATCTATTCTAACATTGACAGACATTTATTTGCATTCTTTCCCAGTTCAGACTATCTTGAATAGTGCTGTGAGGAACATTCTCATGCAGTTCTCTTTGGTGCACAGAAGTCTAGGTTGCTGTGAGGTGTATACTGGGAAGTGCAAATGCTAGCTCATAGGGTTTGCAGATGGTGCTCAGCTTTGGCAGATAGCACTAGTGCCATTTTATGCTCCCAGGAGCCATATATGGGATTTCCATTTCCACCCTATCTTTCCAACCACTTGGTATTGTCAGTCTTTTTAATTTTAGCCATTCTCATGGGTTTTAGTGATAACACATTTCCTTGGGGACCAGTGTAGGCCAGCATCTGAATTCCTAAGCTTGTGAGCTGTTTGATGTCTCTTATGTGAAGTGCCCATCTTTTAAATTAATTAATTATTATTACTACTACTACCATTTTTTGCTATTGTTCTAGTGGATTATTTGCCTTTTTCTTTATTGATTTATTAGAGTTCTTTATATATTCTAAATATGAGTCCTTTATGTGTTTACAGATTACAAGTATCTTCTATTCTGTGAATTGCCTTTTTACTCTCTTAATGGTATCTTATGAAGAACTGAAGTTCTTAACTTTATTTTAGTCCAGTTTAGCAATATTTTTACTGTTAGTGCTTTTTTGTGGCCTAAGAAATCTTTACTTACCCTAAGGTCATGAAGATATTCTCCTTGTTTCCCTCTAGAAGCTTTATTGTTTTCTCTCTAGACCTTTCTCTACCTGGAGTTGACTTTCATGTGTGGTATGAGGTAGGGGTTGAAGTTTACATACTCTTGTACAAATACCCAGTTGCTCCAATGCCGTGGATTGAAAAGGCCATCCTTTCCCCCCACCCTGTTGTGTCACTTTATCATAAATCAGTTGACCGTTTATACTTGTATACTTGAGTCTGTTTCAGGATCCTCAGGTTTGTTCTCTTGGTCAGTTTTTCTGTCCTTGGGCTTCTACCACACTGTCTGATTTACTGTTGCTTCATAATAAGTCATATATATATATATATATATATAAAATAAGTCTTAATATCTGGTGATGTGACTTTTCCAGCTTTGTTTTTCTTCTAGAATGTCTCTACTTTTCTTAGTTATGTACATTTTCATAAAATACAATCAGCTCATCATTGGAAGCTTGTCGTTGGAATTAGCTCGTCCATTTCCATTTTATTTTATTTTTTAAGAGATCTTATTTATTTATTCATGATAGACATAGAGAGAGACAAAGAGAGAGAGAGATAGAGAGAGAGAGAGGCAGAGACACAGGCAGAGGGAGAAGCAGAGGGAGAAGCAGGCTCCGTACCGGGATCCCCCATTTCCATTTTAATTGCATGGAATCTCTAGATTACTTTGGGGAAAACTGTCATCTTTACAGTTGAATTATTCAATCCCTGACCCTGGTTTATTTTTCCACTTTGAGCTATTTGAGGGACCCCTGGGTGGCTCAGCAGTTTAGCACCTGCCTCCAGCCCAGGGCATGATCCTGGAGTCCTGGGATCGAGTCCCACGTCGGGCTCCCTGCATGGAGCCTCTCCCTCTACCAATGTCTCTGCCTCTCTCTCTCTCTCTCTCTCTCTCTCTCTGTGTCTCTCATGAATAAATAAATCTTAAAAAAAAAAAAAGAAAACTAGTTGAATTCCCTTTCTATACTCATATTTCAAGACAATAATATAGATATTTCCTCCCACTGTGATATGGTGCTTCCCATGTCTGAATCGGAGATTGAAATGGATATTTGACTAGCCAGAATGATAGTGTAGACCAACACAAAGACTAGCAAGGCAGCAATATTTTTCTGTAGAAACTGGGTCTTTTGAAGAGGATGCAGATAAAAGGGTCATGAATGAATCTGAGAGAGATGAGACCTTTGAATTAATCTGTTCCACTTAGGATTTTTTTAAAGATTTTATTTATTTATTTGAGGTGAGGGGACAGAGATAGTGACAGAGATAGTAAGAGAGAACACCAGGGGGGAGGAGAGAGAGAAGCAGGTTCCCTGCTGAGCAGGAAGCCTGACATGGGGCTTGAACCCAGGACCCTGGGCAGGCACTTAACTGACTGAGCCACCCAGGCACCCCTCACCTGCTCCACTTAGCAATGCTCTGTCTCTATGCATTTTGTCAAGTTATCATATATGTTTTGCTGGGACCATTAAGGTTACCATGGAGATGTTGGTGCTTAACACACAGGGCAGAAGTCTGGATGAGAAAATCTATGGATGGTATATGGTAGCAGATAGTACGCACTTCCTAGGACAGCTTTTTTCTTACAAACTCTTGTTTTTCTCTCTAGGACTGTCCTTTCATTGTCTGTATGACCTATGCCTTCCATACTCCAGATAAACTCTGCTTCATCTTGGATCTGATGAACGGTGAGTGACATGCAGAAAGCCCAGATGCAGGGAAAGACATGTCTGGGACATGACACCTCAGTGCATACTTTTCTAGGCACCCTGGCAGTTCGGGTTTTTCAGATAATTAATTGGGTTCCCTCTGAAGTTTAAGGAAACCTTCTTACTCTTCAAGTTTCCCTTAGAATTCATTTTAAAATGTTGACCACCGTTCCTGTCTAGCCCTCCTAGTCTCTCCCCAGGAAGTTGCATTTTTTGGAAAAGATTTTCATAAAATAGGCAGAGTGAAACTTCATTTTCTGGAATGCAGCTGGCCTAGATCTTTAATTAGCATGTTTCCTGACCCTCAACTTTTAGGAATGAAATGGCTTCTTAAGAACGTACAGCAAAGATAGAAGTGTATTAGGAAACCAACTTTGAAGGATTGGCTGTGGCCAGCACAGCTTCTAGCCCAGTGTTCTGTACCCTTAGCCCAGACCAACCATCCACTGATCTTTTAAGCTATGAATAATCACCCGGCAAATGTTGAGAAGGTCCTAGGTCGAAAAATAGTTTTCTAATACTAGAGAGTGACACCATAGTCAAATGTTTTTAGTAACAAGAGCTTAAAATGAAATGCACACAGTACAGCAAATGAACTAACCTCTTTTGAAAGTTCATTTGAAGTTCTGTTATGTTTTTGAGGATTTGGTTTAAAATCAGATCTATTTAACAACATGGAGGAATTTTCCAGACGTAATAATGGTCAGAGAAGCCAGACACCACAGCATGTCTCCTGTGTGATTGCATGAACAGGCAAAGCTAATGTCTGGTGAGAGGTCAGAATGGAGTCCCCTTGGTCTGATGAGGGACAAGAGCTGAGGCATTGCCAGGAAAGGGCGCGGGGCAGCCTCTGGGATGCTGGATATCTTTTACATCTTTATCTGCTAGTGGTTGTACAGGAATATGTGTGTGAAAGGGAAGATAGGTAAGCAAAAGCAGGGGCCATAACGTTGGCCACA
The DNA here is from genome assembly GCF_018345385.1 of Vulpes lagopus. Lineage (NCBI taxonomy): Eukaryota > Metazoa > Chordata > Mammalia > Carnivora > Canidae > Vulpes > Vulpes lagopus. Next base: position 17,316,283 of record NC_054837.1, on the reverse strand, counting down.
CATTAATTTCTGCAGACCAGTAGAGGCTATTCCTTTACAGTGTGTAAGAACATTCCCTTAAAAAAGAAAAAAAGAAAATTCCCTTACCCTGTTACCAAGTTACTCTGTAACTTGAGCCCATATGATGATTGGCTTTTTCCAACATATTATGAATTGTTTGCATCTTAGTATGCAAACATAAAGCAAAATGGAAAGAATTTTAAGGGGAAAACCCAAATACCCACCTCCCTGGATTTCGCCAGTTAAAATTTTACTGTATCTGTTTTACCAAATATCTTTCAATATGATCATTTTGTTTGTGTGCTTATTTCTTTATTGTCCACGGAGCCAGTTGCTAGAGCCATCTGCTAGATCATTACATGTTTGGTCCAGTTTGTTAGACAGGACATAAGTACTCAGAGCAGATAAGCTAGCCACCCCCCGCCCCCAAAGGTGCATCTGGAAGCTGGACTGCCAATCTGAGAGTGATGGTTGTGTTATATATTGTCCTGGCCATCCCTGCATGAAAGTCTTGTAATGTTTGAGTTCCCTCTATCCTTCTTAAAGTGTTTTGTCAAACTACAGAAGTCAGAGACAGATACACAGAAGCAGTTTGCCCTTTTTTCGACTATGTCTTAACTATTTAAGACGGCAATGATTTTCATTTCCTATGAATTGAAAGGCTTTAATATTAACCTCTACATCTCTCATTCCAGGGGGCGATTTGCACTATCACCTTTCACAGCATGGGGTGTTTTCAGAGAAGGAGATGCGGTTTTATGCCACTGAAATCATCCTGGGGCTGGAACACATGCACAATCGGTTTGTTGTTTACAGAGATCTGAAGGTAAGGCACTCTGCTTCCAGGACCTGCACAATAGGTATTGAGGTCCTGGCTCTCCAGATGGTTCCTGCTTGCCATTCCCCTCACCTCAGCCCCTGTGAAGGCCCATCTCTCCAGACTCTAAACTTTGTTTCAGGCCCTCCTTTCCTTCTTCCTTGTCACTATCAGCTCAGCATGGGCTCCTCGGCCTAGTGCAGCACACACACTAACTCAAAAATTTTAATTAATTAATGAAAGCAAGGTAGGAGTCTCTTGGCTGTTGCTGATTTTACAGTTAATTGTAATGCACTTAATGTTCACTAGGCAACTGGTTTAGCCATGGCTCTGTGTTAGAACTGGTGATGTACAAAGAGAAGAAGCAAAGAACATGTGTTTTCCGGGATCTGTACGCGGGTAAACCAGGCCATAGAATGGCTGAGTCGCTCATCAGAGACAGGATCGATCAGCCTTCAGAACTTCCCCTAAAGGCCACTCTGAGAGTTTCATGTTGTTTTAGGACTGTCTTCAAAATCACTAACAGATTTTTAGATCCCTGAAGAGCAGAGCCTCCTACTGCTGTGTCTGGACTTCTTCATTCTTGTTCTCTCTCTCTCTGGACTTGAAAAAAATGCATTGAGTCTATTCCAAGTTTCCCCCCTTCCAGGCCATGATGCTCAGTCTTGGGTTCTACATTCATAAGGGAGCTAGGAGTTGGCTCAGCACCTCTGTGGTGACACTCACCACCAGAAGACAGGAAGAGAGATAAAAGGGACCTTGACAAATTATAGAAATGATCATGCAAATACATAAATGTGTTACAGATAGTAATAAGGAGAAAAATGATCAGAGAGAGAGTTTCCCAACAGGGTAAAAACACTCTGGGAGGATGTGTTTGCCTTCTTCTTCAGATTCCTTCTTGAATGAATCCAGTGTAACTACTGAAATGCACAGACTATGCTCCTTTTTCTCAGGAGCTGCTGCTATGTTTTGATTAGCTGTCTTAGCTTTTTAAGGTTACCTTCCAAGAATCTAAAATATTATATTTTATTTTTGAGACTCTTACTTTGTCACAAAACACTTTGTAAAATTTAAAGCTTTCTGCAAGGTTACAGAATTATCTCCTTAGTTTTCATCTGAGCATGAAGAAGGAAAAAAATGTATTTTCATTGAATCAGAATTAATTAGACACTGGTTGGCACATGACATTTTGTTTCCTCCTGTGAGTTTTGCAGAAGAATAAAATACATGCTGAAGGCCCATGAAGCGCTATTGTAATACATTTTAATTTAGATCTATAACCGGTCTCTAATTATCTTTATGCTGTATTTTTTTTTTGTTTTCTAAGCTATTTAGTAGGCAGTGGTATTATTTAATTTCTATTCAAACTGAATTCTAGTCACTCATGATTATTCATGCTTCAGTTTTATAATAGCATGCCATTTATTTTTATTTCAAGCAAAACAATTGTTGATTTCTAGCAGAAAAATATTAAGATGACTGTAATTCGATGTATATTAGGGAGAGGAGCTTCGTTTCCCTGATTATACCAACTAAATCTAATCTCAATAGATACATTTTAGTCAGAGTCATACTGGGTCATTCGGTCAGGTCCTGTGTACTGACTGATGTTCAGAAGCAGAGATGCCGTTCATTGGGATTGGTGCCCCACTGTGGAATGTTCTGATTTCTTTTTTTGTTGTTGTTCTGATTTCTTAGGTCTGTGTTGGTACCTTCTTGTGACTACTTTCTGCCATGTGCCTCATGGGCTCATTCCCTGAGGCCTTTGTGGTTCACAGAAGCTCACTCCCTTTGTGGAGAGGCGCCCTGCTCTGGCCAGGCCTCAGTTCTCCGCAGGCTTAGGAGGGGGTGGGGAGGAAATATTTTTTAACTGATGAACTTTGGTTGTCCCCCTGCAAGCTCTCTCCCTGTGTCTCATTATCTCATGAGTAGACTCCTTTGTGTATGCATTGCCATTTTTCTGTGGGATTTAAACATGAAATGCGTTCCTGTCAGTATCATACTTGGATGTGACAGTGTGGAATTAGTGTTTGGATAAAATGATAAGATAGCACGTGCCTATAGTTGTAGAAATTCCCAAAGCCCTGTGACAATTTGGGGTCTCTGAAGATCATCTTGTCTTTCTCCTCAGCCTGCAAATATCCTCTTGGATGAACACGGACACGTCAGGATATCCGATCTCGGTCTGGCCTGTGACTTTTCCAAAAAGAAGCCACATGCAAGTGTGTGAGTAGCACAGCAGCTCTGTTCACTGCTCCCTGTTGTTTCTCTACCATGATGCGTTGACTGGCGTAGACCCCAATCTGGTCACTTGTTTGCCCAGCTTTTTCTTGCCAAAGGTGATTATCAATATCAACCGGGCCCCATATCCCTGGTTTTGGGAGAGAAGATAAGCAGGATGTGCCTCCTTTGTCTTCAGGGAGCATGGATGGATGGACCCACAGCGTGACCACAGGGGTGGAGTGTCTGTGGTGGAGAGAGGGACCCCAGACCCAAGACCATGCCACCTGTGTGACCCTAGTCAGTCATTTTATCTGCTTGGCCCTCAGTCTTCTCCATTAGAAAGTAGAAGCAATAATAAATCCCTGCAAGGTGTCCTGAGGATAAAGGGAAGCCCATGTGCCCAGGAAGGTGCAGAGGCATCTGCATGTGACTCTTCTGGGAGGCCCAGAGGTCAGGCTTCCTTCTCTCTCTCTCTCCATCTGCTTTCTCCTTCATTTTCAGAATGGTTTTTTTTTTTCTCCCTGAAGGAAAATTAGGAACCTTTTTTTTTTTTTTTTTTTAACCTTTTTTTTTTTTAATTAAAAACACAAATCATCTGTTTGCAGGCCATGTTAGACTTGAGCATTAATTACATCAGTCCTCCAATAGACAGTATGTAGGGAGCCCCCCCGCCCCACAGCCCCCAGCCAGCACCTGACCCCTCTGCACGCTCCCCTCTATGGATGGACAGTGCCATCCCAGGCCTCTGCAGAAGCAGAAGGGAATGCACACCGGTTTTCGTTTATGATCCTTCGGCATCAGTTTATCTGGGTGGAAAACATGGACGTTTATGCAGTTCATAGAAAAGCAGATGAGTGTTGCTTTATTCTTTTGCTTTGTAAATGTATCATTCTCAGCACAGAAGTCCTTTAAAATTACATTTTATTGTCCATATTGAGCTAGCTTTCATCACTCTATAGAATGGGCTTGAAGAAACTCCCAAGGGTCTCACTTTACGCATCCATGCAGAAAATAAACCCTAGACCCTTCTTTCTGGTTGATGAAATAAGGTGGTTCTGCATTACAATACCTGATGAGGGGCTACATTAAATCAGAGTTGCCTTTTAAAGCCTCAATCAAATGTGAATGGTGAATAGCACTGAGTCTGTAAACAAGTTTCTCTCTTCCTGCAGAATCTGGGGTCCAGCGATAATAGCATTAGCATTTTGCCAGCACTTTACAATTATTAGGCCAGAACCTGTGGTTGCATAAGCTTCTCTCAGCAAGTTCATCAGGCAGTTTTAAGAGGGTTGTTTGAATTTTTAATGCAGTAGCTATTTGGTATGCTAATTTCTTCAGTTTAGTGTAGCCACAACTGAAGGGGAATCCAAGAGCCTCAGAAGAGTTAATCTTGCAAAGGAATTAACTTTCAGTGTTGGGGTTTTTTATTTCCTTACAGAGCTGCACCACTTCTTACTGTAATTCACCTGTCAGCTCTGAGAGGCAGGCTGGGCTGTTCTCAGGATTCAAACAGTAGCTGTAGAAAGGGGTAGGATTGAGAAGGTTGGTTTCTATGTTTACGTGATGATAGTGAGGCCACTATTCTAACAGTGCATCTCCTGGCCCAAGAACAGAGGCTTTCGAGTCAGCACATCTGGGTTTGAATCCTCCTCCAAGCTCTATGCCTCCTTTCTTCCCTCTCTCTAAAGAGGAGATGACAGTGGCATTTATTTTATCCAATTGTTGTGAGGGTCAAGTCCACTGATGAATGCAACAAGCTTTTATGTAACATTGGCTGGGTGCCAAGTGCAGGCAGTACTGCGGGGACCCCCTAGGACTGGCCACGTAGGGAGTGACTGGTGTGTGGGTGGCAGTGGTGCCAGCAGCCACCGCGCTCACTGTGTCACCAGCTGAACATCCACCATCCCAGGCATGCAGGGCCAGCTGCTTTGAATATGCTCTTATCTTTACAGAAACACCAAGCATTGCAGGTAGAATAATCTACTTTATGGCATGGACACTGAAGGCCAGAGAAATCAAGTAACTTGAACAGGGTGACAGACCTGGCCCGTTATAGGACTAGAATTAAACTCCACCTCTGACTCCAGAGCTTGGGCTCCTTACACCTACATGGGTGAACTGCCTGACACTATGAAATGGTCCACTTCATACCCAATGAGGATGTTTGGCCAGAATTTCACCCTGGACTTGGTTTCTGAAGTCTTCTCAAAGCTACAGATGTGATCTATGGACTTCATCTAGCCAGTCCATCTACAAGTAGTGCTGTGGTTGGGGTTCCCAGTTTGGGCTCCCACTTCATCCCTCTAGTGAGTCCATTTAGTGCCTCATGAATTACCATAAACTAAAAGTTAACTGTGTGGTAGCCCAGAGAAAGCAAAGGAAGACTTGGGGGATTGAACAGTTTACACAGTGCCTGATTAGAGTTCCAGCTTAATTTTATCTAAGAACACAAAGCTATGTCTCATGTCACAGTATCTCAAAACCTCCAAGTGTTCTTTCAGAATTCAGAGTAGTTCAGATGGTCAGTGAGAAATGTCAGGGAGCACCAATAGCTGCCATGCAGTCAGAATCAGAAAGCCACATGGTATGTGGTACGGTATTTGGCTCTGATTGTGTCCCATGTCAGCTTAGAGAGCTGGCCTGCATTAGCCTCCTGTGTTTATCCTTGCAGTACTTTCCATTCCAGAATTGGGTTTTGATTCTGAGAATCATAGGCTTTAAGGTCACCACAAAGGTCTTTCTGGGCAACACAGAAATTAACCCTTCGCAGAGACTGATTCAGATGCCCCTCATAGAAATCTCCAGTGCCCTCACAGCATGGCTGGATGGCCTTATGCTGTCAGACTTAGGATTCCAGACAGTGGAACTTATCCAGGTTGCTGGACCTTCTTTGATGGGGCAGCACCCATTTTCACTGCTTCAGAGCAGTTTTCCAAAGTTAGGACTCTTTAAACAGCACTGGGCCCAGTGCTGAGCCTGGATCAGGAAAGATTAATGAGTGATCCAGAATCACTTTTCTGAACAGATTCTCAGTACGCATAACCTAAGTGTGATTGTAATAAAATAAGACTAGAGACATAGATTTCTTCTGTGCCAGCACCATTCTACATCCATTACAAATGTGTAATCCACATGGCAACCCTGCATGATACAGGTGTCCTCTTATCACCCACCTCGTCAAGGAAGATCAATGAGGGTGGACACTTTGGCGAGTATGGCCTTTGTAGGAACTTTTTCAGGCTGTATTTTTGAAAGCCCCCTATGAGCTGCCTCTCGCTCTTTACGTGAAATGGTGCACGCTCAGACCCTTAAGGAAGAGTGGTGAATGGAACAATGGGAGGGGGTTCAGAGATACAGAGTAGTGCAAATCAAGATCAAATGGTTGTCCTTGCAAATCTTGTTCTCAACTTCCTGAAAACCGTCCTCATGTTTGCTTAGCAGTCATTTGACCTGTCGGCAGCCCTCAAAATTTGACATAGAATTTCTCAATCTTTTGTACCTGTTGGCTTGCACCCTCATGTCTTACCCACTCCTTTGGGGTCTGTCTCTGCCATGCAGACTGTGTGAGTAGCCCCTACCCTTAGCATGTACCAGCTCAGGTCCTAGCACGGAGGGTGGTGCCACACAGGAGGGGTGTCCCCATCCCTTCAGGTCCATGGCACCACCTGTAGGTGCCTGCTTACCTTCCCCTCCCAGACCCCACCCTACCACAACCCTTGCTAAGTCCTCATTAGCTCTGGAGCAGGCAGGAGACCTCTTCATTAGCTGTCGTGCAAAAAGACTAACGTGGTTCAGATTTCCCTTCTGAGACTGGAGCCTGAATTTTTTCATATTAAAATTATACTATAATTTGTTTCTACTCATTCCTATAGTAATTAAGACCGAAAAGGTTGTCTTCTCATTGGGTGTTCCATGAATCATGTTGTGTGGAATCCCCATTGTGCCCTCCCCCTTGTTTATAGTGGGTGCAATTCAACAAATGATGTCTGGACCTCTGGGCTGAGCTGTTAATGTGTTATACAATGGGCATACTCTGATAACCGCATGTACACTTTCTTCTCTCTAGTGGCACCCATGGGTACATGGCTCCCGAGGTGCTGCAGAAGGGGGCAGCGTATGACAGCAGTGCCGACTGGTTCTCCCTGGGTTGCATGCTTTTCAAGCTTCTGCGAGGGTGAGTGAAATGCATCCTTCCCGTACTGTTGCCACAGCATGTCCTCTGATCAGAGTCCAGGCTAGTTAGACATTGTTAAGCCTTACCACCATGCTAATCTAGACAATGACCAGAGTTCTTTCTGCCCTATCAAAGCGAGAGCTTCACTCCCATGAACGGTTAGGCAAAAGGTTTGTTCCATACCTTATAGGAATGTCAACACATTTAAATCTAAAATAACACTGCTTTGAAGTCCCATTGATAAGCCTTTTTTGGAGGCATAAGTGTTATTTTAAAATGTGCATAATTGAAGAAGGTAGGATGATTTTTTTGTTGTTGTTGTTAGGAGTCATTTACTCATGATTGTCTCACCAACATTCAGTGTTTTGAGGGTGACAAGAAAGGCCCAAGACCCGAAATGAACTGATTTTAAAAGTGTGCAGGTGCGGGAGCATGCCAAAGCTAATTTGCTTTTTGTAAAACACAAAATGAAACTGTGTGTAATTTTGTGTTTTTAATTAATTGGTGTTAGTTCTCAACTACTAGAAATGGAGAAGTAGAGCAGAAGGGTTAGGGAAGGCACTGTCAAAAATAATGTCCTCATATTGAGCACAACGATTATGTTAAATACTTCCATTAATTTTTAGAAATTTTCAGCCAACCAGAATGGAAATCTGAAGTTTCAATACATGTTTTTGGTCATTTTCATCCACAAAGATACAAAAAGTACTTTATTTTAAAATTTCCTGGTCAAGACTCTCCCTCTCATGTTTCTGCTGTGAACACAGGTTTGGTCATTTGCTAAGCTTTTCACGTTTCCACTGGGAAGCCTCGTTGAGCACTGCCACATCTTCTTACCATAATTAGTACATTCAGCAAAGGGGCTGGATTACGTGTTTCGCCCCAAATTAGGTTCCCAGCACCCTTGATGCTTCCCTAGGACCCTGATAATCTAGTTGTTCTCTGTTCACCGTTTTCACTTGGGAAACAAAATCATGTTACTGCCCCCAGAGTCAGGTCCTGTTGGTCCTTAATTGAATTACTCTATTTGTGGAGCCTGGATGGCCCTAATCCACATCATCAGACTTGCTGACCTAATTAGAGAGTTTTGCAAGACAGGCCAGAGAAAACCACTTCCCACATGAGACGTCCTTCCACCTGGTGGAGTCTCTGTATGTGTGGTGAATGCATGGAGGTAGACCCCGTGAGATGGGGTTGGAGGTACTGAATCCATACCCCCGGGATTTTGAGACCATAAAATTCTATGCAACAGTAAAACTGTTGAATACATCAAGTCAGGATTGAAAAATCAATAGTAAAATGTCACAGGGAAACTTGCAAAGCCATGTATTTAGGGCTTGATTCATGTCTTTTCTTTGTTTGATACTAGTCTGTTTATAATAATGTCCACACATAGAAACTGAGGATGATCTGGCCTGACATTGTTTTTAAAAGATCTGAAAATTTATTTATGAACAATATGCCAGCAGTGTGATTTGCGGCTATTAAAGTAAATCCTGTTGTATCTGGCCACATGTCAGATTTGGAGTACTGAATTGGGAGGTATTTATTCTTCATGAGGTCCTTGATTGAGCTCAGTGGAAGCACTGTGTTCACTGCAGCTCCTGTCAAGAAGAGTCTTGGCCACAGGAAGACATCCAGAGGGTGTTCCTGAGGGTGGGATGAATGGGATGAGAGGAAAATGGTGAAAGATCTAGAAACCATGGCTGATATGGAAAGGTTGGAAGAGCTGGGTACAAGGATTAGGGGAGTCCTAACTATTGGCTTCTGGCTGGCTGAGGATCCATCTTCATGAAGGGGTTCTGTTCATGCTGGAGTGCTTTCAAGAGCAGGCATTTTAAGGAGGGGAAAGATTTCAGTTTGACACAAGAATTTAAAGGAATGTTGTGCCTCACAGGTAGCCAGGTCCCTGTCACTGTCTGGGGACCACCTTTTGAGCCTGGCGTGCAAAGAATCCTTCTGCTGTGTAAGAGATGGGACTAAATGGATCTTCCCCATTAAGATTTATGGTCTTATGCCATTTTCTGCGTCGCTTGTTCAGAAGCCATTCACAGGAGAGGAGAGGGTACTGAAACCAGAAGGCAAAGAGACAGTTGTTTGACTTACATGGTTTAGAGGAAACTTGATTGAGCACCTACAATATGTAGGAGACTATGCTTCATGCTCTGGGGAGAGAAAGAGAGAGAGAGGGTGGGAGGAAGGTAGGAAGCCACATCCCATCTTTTAAGGAGCTTGCAGGAGAGTAGAGACGTCCACACATATGGGCAAGGCAGGCTGCAGTGTCCCCGGGTTAGGGGGTGGGGGGTACACAAAAGGGCCCCAGGGCTAAGCTGGGAGAGCAGGGCCGATTCCACACGGGATGCTCTGTGAAGGGGGCCTGGTAGGGGCTGGCAATTCCAAGACTCTGGAGCAAAGTGAACATGTTTTCTACAGGGAGCAGACAACATGGGGTGGCTTGCCTTTCCCCAGTGGTGACATGGGTGGGTCAGGTCACTGTTTGTCAAGAGGGTTGGGCATGCTGAGGGGAGAATATTGAGGAGACTGGGTCAAGATGGGAGAGCCTAGAACGCCATATGGTAGAGTGGGGGCTTTTACGCCAGGACCCGTGGGCCTGGGACCTGAATGGAGGCAAGTGGCACAATGGTGTTGCTACGCTGATCGGTGGGAGTGGCAGTTGCTGTTTTTTCTGATGGGTGCTTGGATATGGAAGCTAGGAAGCTAAGGGGTGCTGCTTGGTAATGCCTGGAAACATTTTCGGTTGTCACAACTTTGGGAAGGGCTACTTCTGACGTCTGGTGGGTGAAGGCAAGGGATGCTGCTAAACATCTTATGATGCATAGGACGGGCCCTATGCCCAACAAAGCATTGCCTTGCCCAAAAGGTCAACAGTGCCGAGGATGACAAAGTCTGCTCTAGAGCACTTCTCTTCCTTCCTTCCCACAGTGGTGCAGTGAGGTTGAACAGGTAGTCACCAACAGCTTTTTTTTGCTTCTCCTTTCTATAGTCATTTGCTTCTTACATGGACCAGCAGTGCCTCTGCTGAAATGCTTGTCTGCACCCCTCACTTTGCCTTGACACCCTAGAAGAACACCACAGAGGCACGAAGAAAAGGAATCTGGATGTGAGCAAGCTGTTCAGGCTTGAGATCATGTTCTGCATCCCTGGATTCACAGGGATGGGACAGGGTATTGAAGAAGTGTCCATGTTGCAAATGTATGGGATTGCTGACATGATCCTCAATTTAGATTTCAGATGTCTGATAAGGAAAAGAATTGATGTGACAGTTGCTTTGATCCTAAACTTGTCACCTCTGATGTTCTGTCCCTGAAGGTGTCAGATGCAGGGAGAGAGCCTGGGTGGTGATCCGGGAACAGCTGAGTTCTGCCCGAGGTTACCAAGTTTATTCCTGTGGGGAGAGAAAAAAGGGAATGTTTATAAATATTTTGGCAGTTACTGGCTTGAGTTCAACTCGTATTTGATGTAACATGTCATCTTTTTGGTGTTCTAAAATTAAATGTTGATGTAAGAGCTTTGAATCACCCTTACTTACAAATGTATTGCTTTTGAACTCACTGTGTGTGTGTGTGTGTGTGTGTGTGTGTGTTTTCCCATCATTTCTCCCATCTTGAATGCTTTGCCGACTTGCTTGGAGGGAATTTGCGGTGCTCCCACTCGGTCTGTAACTCGAAAGCCACATCTGACCACGGCACATGTGAGTTCTCTTCCCGTGGTGGCGCTAGGCGATGCAGCCAGAGTGGTGCATGCGTTGGGGGGAGAAGTGGGCCCGCCCTGCAAGCTGTTGGCAGGCCTGAAACTGGCTCCTATTTAAAGTGGCTGCATCAGGGAGCAGCTGCAGCCACACAGGATCTGCGAGCACCACGTGCCTCCCTCCAAGCAGAGATTATTACTATCGTAGGGTCTCTTTAACATTTGCCAAAATAGAAACAGAATCTTTGGTTTGGTTCACAAAGAATAATCAAGACTACATTGGAAACAGATGTGCATCAAGATTTCAAACTTGAAAGAGCAAACTTTCTCAGCGCCACGGCCCGGAGCTGCATCGCTGAAAAGCATTTCCGACTGTTTTCCTATTGAGTCGGATGTGGAATAGCCGTGTTTGTAAAGCGGGCTGGGTAGTGACAGGGTTCATGTGCTGGAAATGTTTTTGGCACCACCGTCTTAACTCTACTCCCCCTTGCAAGCCTCCCTCTGGTCTCATGAAAGACTTTTTAAATTTAGCACAGAGCATTTCTGTCAGAACACAGCAGTCCTTCTCTGCAAGGGTCAGGGTACAGTGCTTTCCTTCCGGTGGCAGGCCCAGGCCAATACTCGGGGGGTCGAGAACAGTACTGGGGTCCCCAGTACTGCCCACAGGAGTCAAACCAGCAGGATTTGCCCCTGTGCGAGGACATCTGCTCACAATCCCTTTTTATGCGTTCAGGACCTTGTGTGGGGTGGAGATAGCCGTGTCTGGAAGAGACTACAGTTTTAATAAGATTTAATAAGCTAATATTCTTTTGCTCTTCCACCATGAACATGTCAATATCTCTGTCTTTCACACAAGAGGATGATACAAGTGATGGTTTTTTAAATGATTATATCTTATAAATAACAGCATACCATTTGTTGTTATACCCAATTTGCTTTTTAAATGCAGTAATTTTACATATTTCTTTTTAGAAACAAGTAGGGGAAACATTTCCAGTCAAAATCTAGCTTAAAGATTAGTGCATGTTTGCTTGGCACTCATTCACCTTGTTTTAGATTTTATTTTTCAAAGTATTGCTTCCAAGAGATGGAAATTACTCTATTTCATTGCATGGTAAGAAGGAAAATAAAGCATTAGAGTGCCCTCTCTTGTACAAAATGAACATTAAAATATTTAAGAGAATAAAGGCTCTGAAATGTAATAATCCCTTCCAAGAGATGATTCAGTGCATTACTTCACTAATTTGGTGAAGTAATGGTCAGAGTGGTAGCAGTTATGTAGTGCAAGGATGAGCTCTTTTTTCTAAATCACATCAGTACTCCAACTCATTTTATAGAGTAGCTTTCAGATATTTTAGAGTATCTTGCCTCTGATGATGTTACATATGCCTCAGAAATAAATCTATAAGATTCATAATTTTGTAAGCATGTCATGCTTTAAGAAAACTCAATCATATATATGTATATATAGATACATATATATATATATATATATATATATATATATAGTTCTCCCTTCTTTAATTTTCAAGTAAAAAAGTAAGACCAGGAGTTCATAATTTACATGTTTACTAGTCTCTTTTGAGAAGATCTCCTTTAAAAGCCAGCTTCTCCAGGGTTTTAATAGCAGGATAAAGAGTAAGGATCGTTTGTTTTTCAGTTTGTCAAGCAGACATTCATTTTGTAAAGTCAAGATTCGTCTTTCTTAATTTCGTCAATGATTGCTGGACCAGATACTCCCGTATATTGCCATATCGTGGCTGCTTCTGGCATACGCGTTGTCTGTTGGTTACCTTTGCTATTTCTGTGAAGTGTGTGGCCTTATGCCCATCAACAGATGAAGAAATGAAGACTAACCATTTCCGTGACTGGCCCGCAGCCAGTAAACACCCCCGTCAAAACCTCAAACTTAGGTCTGCTGACTTCTGAATTTGGGGCTCTCCATAAGTAAAACACAAGGCAGCTCTCAGGGGCAGCCTGGGTGGCTCAGCGGTTTAGCGCCACCCTCAGCCCAGGGCGCGATCCTGGAGACCCCAGATCAAGTCCCATGTCAGGCTCCCTGCATGGAGCCTGCTTCTACCTCTGCCTGTGTGTTTGTCTGTCTGTCTCTCTCTCTCTCTCTCTATCTCTCATAAACAAATAAATAAAATCTTAAAAAAAAAAAAAAAAAAAGAAAGGCAGCTCTCAGAACTGTGGAGGGCCTCAGGGGCACAGGGTTCATTTGTATCTGTTATCATTAAGGGAAGGTACTGCATCGTTACTGACTTCCAGTGGGGGAGGACTGTGTTTTGGTTGGACTGTGGTTCTTTGGGTTATTTGAGGGACTAATACTATTTTTCTTAAAATTGTGTGAAATTTTTTATCTCAAAACACTAAAAGTGACAAAAAGTTATATAACCAACCTTCATTTTCATGACTACCGGTCGGCTGCTTATTTTCTTTTTAAGGATATTTTAAAATATCAGTGGGAATATATTTGCTGAAGCATATTTTAGTACCATGATTTCATTGATGTGAGGATCAGACAGTTCAAGCGAGCACAAGCCCCCCATCCCCCCCTTCAGACCCTAATGTACCCCAAGACTAGTCTTTCTCTGGAAATGGTGAATGGGTATGGTTTGTATATTTCTTTGGTTTTGGATGAACAGTGACAGAATCCAGGATGCTACCCAGACATGAGTCAGGGACGTGCACTAAGTGAACTGATACCACATTGTCACAGCATATTGTTCATTTCCATAGGCACAGCCCTTTCAGACAACACAAAACCAAAGACAAGCATGAGATAGACCGAATGACCCTCACCGTGGTAAGGAGATTAAAAACTCTGTTGTTTTTTTCAAGATTTTATTTTCTTTTATTTTTTTAGTAATCTCTACCCACAATGTGGAACTTGAACCCATAACCCTAAAATCTAGAGTCACATGCTCCACCGATTTAGCCAGCTAGGCTTCCCCTTAAAATCTCTATCCTTATTTGTATCTTAATTTTCATGTCTCATTCCATCACAACTGGTGTAAAAATTTGCTTTCTTAAAACAAATGAGTGGAGATACAGTTCCTAAAATTCCTAACTGGAAAATTTAGTGAAAATAGATGCTGAGGCAGAAATTAAGGTTTGCCACCTGTCAGTAAGATAAAGATCCAGAAAATCAAAAACCAAAATAAGGAGATCAAAGAAAAGAAAAAATTGTGGAGGCACAGAAGAACAGGGAGCCCTGTTTCTCCTGACCTGGCCCCAGCCTGTTGATTGACATTGAAAATGACTAGTAATCTGCGGCACCTGGCTGGCTCAGTGGAGCGTCCAACTCTTGATCTCAGGGTCATGAGTTCAAGCCCCACGTTGGGCATAGCCATTACTTAAAAGAAAAAAAGAAAGTGACTAGTACAGTTTCATATTTCCTTAGAGTGAATATTAATTCATGATGAATCTACAGTTTTTAATTTTAACACTGTCCTTACCTAAGAGATGGCCTTTAGGTCTGCTTGGGCGTCAGGGCCCTCTCTCCAGGAGTGCATCTTTGAAATCATGTTCTTTTCTCCCCCAGAATGTGGAACTCCCAGAGGCCTTCTCCCCGGAACTGCGGTCCCTCCTAGAAGGCCTGCTCCAGAGAGATGCCAGCAAGCGACTCGGCTGCCATGGGGGCGGGTAGGCTGTTTTAGCTCTTGAGTCTTGTCACCCGGAACACATAACCGTTTCAGTACATCACAGATCATTCCTAGCCCCTGAAAATCTCCCATTTTGATCTGGGGGGGGAGGAAAGCTCATGGAAAATATGTATGCTGTCCTTTGTGTTTCATAATTAAGACATTGAAGGAGTCGCTAACTTTTTAACTTTAATAATCAATCATGTTGATGGTGGAAATGAATCCTGATATTTCTCAGTTCTTTTGGGGAAGTTTTACTAATTATGCTTGTAGTTATGGCAGTTCAATATCCTGATCATGGGTCTTACATGTTTTCTCTTATGCATAACCAGCCAGCTGCTGTTTTACACATGCTTTCTAGCTGCTAGAATGCTTTCCTGTGGTCCTCAAATTTGACTGATATTTTGGCTGGATATAGAATTCTAAATAGATAATGATTCTCCCCCAGAACTTTGAAGATACTGCTTTATTGTATGTAATAAAGTTGGTCATGGAACTGAGTTATCACTCTTTCTGTCAGGCACTGGCAGTTCCTTGTACTGCGGAGGTTCATTTTCTTCAGGTTGGGGAATACTGTTTTTTTTTTTTTTTAATTTATTTGACATCCCCTCTCCTCTATTTCCTTGGTTAGCTTGTAGAACTCTTTTTAGGTGCCTGTAGGGATTTCTGGAATGGTTATCAATGTGTCTCTCCTCATGTATTCTCTGTATCTTCGCTTTGATTCTGTTCTACATTCTGTTGGCTTAAGTCTCTAATCCCTCCAATTGCTTTTTAAAATCTTTAGCAGGCTTAATTTTTCCAAAATAGAACCTTTCAGAGGTTCCCCTTACTCCATTAGAATGAACACCTAGCTGCAGGCGTTTTGGGATTGGATTTGGAGGAAGAAAGTATGGTGTTTGTGTGTGCGTGCACGTGTGTATACATCCGTGTGTGTGTGAAGGGTTCCACATACAGAGTTCAGCCTGTCCTCAGCCTGTGGCTCCCCCACCCCCTATACCACCCCCTCTGGCCCTGGGCAATAGCTCTGCCACTTCCTGCCCTCGGTCACTGCTCCTGCATCCACATGCCTCCTGCATCCTGCCTGCTGATGGCACCCCATCCCTCTTTGTGATGCATTTATGTCTCTGTTCCTCTTCCATCATTTTAGTGGTTGTTGGAAAGGAATAAATGCAAAACACAAAGGGACACCCTTTGACTTGAATTCATTCATTCATTCATTCATTCATTCATTCATTCAGTAAACACTTACTGAGCACCCTCTGAGTGCCAGCCACCATCCTAAGTGCTGGGGCTGAGGCAGTCCACAAGGTAGCCCTTCTTGGAGCTTGTATGGGGCCAGGGGTGAATGATATTATAGAAATGATGAAATAAGTACTGATGAAAAGATGACCTCAGACAGAAGAGCGTGAATGAGATAAATAAAGCAATGTTGTCCTTGAGCCGCCAGCTTTGGGAGGGGGGTAGGAAGGGACCCCAGGCAGAAGGGTTGGTGAGGGTAGGGCTTTGAGGGTCAGTCAAGCTTCCATGATGCAGAAGAGCAGGAAGGCTGGAGAGCCAGGAGAGGGAGGTCAGGAGCCAGACAGAGAGGCGGTGAGCTCTCTAGGCAGGTCCTATAGGCTGTGTCTCCAGACTTCACTGTAAGCACAAGGAAGCCTCTGGAGAGTCCTGGGCAGGGGTGAAGGAAGATGGTTTGAAAAAATGATGTGAGTGCGACGTGGGTCAGGTGGGGCTGCAGGCTGTGTGGCTGGAGTGCAGGCTGGGGCAGGGGGCAGTTAGTAGGGCCATTCAGGGAGCAGGTTGGGGACCTGGATGATGGTAGCAGTGGCAGGACATTCAGCATCCCCTTCATGATCGAAGACCCCGCGGCCCCCACTCAGAGTTGGATCTCCATGAGGATTGGAGGCAGTAAGAAGAAGCCCCAGGACTTGCCAGGGGGTAGGCTGTAGAGTGTAGAGAGAGTGGGTATCGGGGGTGATCTGGCTCTTCAGCCTTAGACAACAAAATGTGGAAGTCAGGAGTTCTATGGACCTCTTGCCCAATTGAGTGGAGATACCAAGTAGGTGCTGGGTGGGTGGGTCTCCTGGTGTGCAGGACAAGGTCGGCACTTGGGACACAGAGCTGGGAGCTGTCCGCAGGTACAAGGCACTTAGTCATGGCAAGGTGAGGTCACCCAAAGAGTGATAGCCGAGGAAGGGGGCCGAGAACCAGCCCTTGGGGCTCTACTGCAGGGGACAGGGCTGGGGGAACCCTGGGCAGGCCTGTGAGAGAATCTCTGGCGGGCATGGGGACTGCCTTTTCCCCGTGCAGGCTTTCTTCATGGTATATACAGGCCCTTCTCTTCTGCATAAATTGAACTTTAAGGGTGATCTTTGGGAAAACTTTTTCTTCAATTAATAAGAAGGTTTGCCATGTACTGTGTTCCTAGATTTCTAGTTTGCTTCTTAATTCACATTTGGGGCTTCATATGCCTATAGTTTGATCTAACATGCCTCATCGACATTTGCTGTAAATCTCCTCGATGTGGAGATCTCTAATTCTTGCTTGAATTTGTTCTCATGGCGACAGAATTCTATGTGTCTGTATATCTGTGACAACTCCCTGGTTCTCTCAAACTGGAATACACATTCCTGATAAATTACCATATGGAATAATAGTCCTAGCTTCTGCATACAGTATTTCAAGACTCCAGTGTTTCCTGTGTTGCTTTGAAAGAAGCATATTAAAAAAAAAAAAAAAAGAAAGAAAGAAAAGAAAAGAAAGAAGCATATTTTACTTGTTTACTTAAAGAACTGAAAATGGTCATTCCTGTGTTTTTACCAGGAGACAGCTTTTGGAAAATATTTCTTAGGTTTGCAAATGCACCCTTACCACCTTTGTGCCTTTTCCACAGGGCACAAGAAGTAAAGGAACACATCTTTTTCAAAGGAATCGACTGGCAGCACGTCTACTTACAGAAGGTACTCTGGGGGCACTGGGTGGCCTGGGTCCCCAATTCCTGGGTCCGCCCCCCCCGGAGCCTTGAGCCCCACCCCCGGGGCACTCTTGACCGCAGTGTGCTGCCTTCTAGGGGTGCCTTACCACTGACTCCGTCCAGGCTGAGGTCAGTTTCCCTAGTTAACAGTTTCAAACTACCTGCAGTATACATTAATAAATACTGAAGTGGAGTTGTTATCTAATTCAAATGTCCATATAACTGAGATGTTTTTAGCTTTCACTCACTTTTTTGACTTCCTATCTCAGTCAGTGAGTGTATTTTCATATAGACCTTTATAAAAGTGTACAAGAAGCATGTGTCACAAATCTACATACACTTCCAAGCCCACACCCCACAACTTAAGGATCAATATGACTGGATATCAACAGAATCCTTTATTTTAGGATATTTTTATATTCCCATTGGTACAGGAAAACACCCCAAAATTAAAGTCTTTAAAAACACGATCAGTTGTGGGTTCATTTTTGCATGATCTCCAACTGTCAAGGAATGAAGCTGTATTAGTCCCATCTGACGGGACCGAGAGAGCGATCTGCGGCTCCATTGGTGTCGGCCTTTGGACACTTAGGAGTGTAGAGCACCCCTCCTGCCCTCCCTGCACTTTAAGGCTCCCACAGGTAGTTGTGGTGCTGTGTTGTCTGAGAGGTGGTGTTTTCCTAAAGTTGAGCTGGCAGGATGTGCAGTCTGGAGACTTCATCATATTCAATAATGCTTTAAGACTTTGCATGTGAATCTTTCTTTTTGCCCCTTAACTTTCTCTAAAATCTAGGGTCTTCTTTTAGGGTTGTTCCATGCACAAGCTTGTCTGTGAAATATGTATTGTGCCATGTACCAGCTCGACTGGAGTGCTCACAGAGTGCAACACATCAGTGTCTTGCACAGTGCTCTTGCTATAGAGTGGTAGGCTGGCACAAGCGGTGAGGTGATGCAATAACTGAACCAGGCTTCTTTGGATCTTCTAGTACCCTCCACCCTTGATTCCTCCCCGAGGAGAAGTCAATGCTGCTGACGCCTTTGACATTGGCTCATTTGATGAAGAGGATACCAAGGGCATCAAGGTACATAAGGGTGTTTTGGAGGGTGGGGAGATTTTTTACTGGCAGTCAAACTGAATGATTGTCTTAGCATTGGCCTGCTTGTGGAATGTCAGTCACCATGGAACACCTAACATATTTGAAGCAGGTAGAAGTCAAGGACCTAAATTAGAAACTATGAAACTATGTGGACTAATCATTTTATGTTTGATAAACTGGTAAGTGGTCAGTTTCTTGTGGATTTGGATATATTTGCGATTGAAATAGAACGCAGGGCAGCCCGGGTGGCTCAGCGGTTTAGCGCCTGCCTTCAGCCCAGGGTGTGATCCTGGAGACCTGAGAACAAGTCCCTCATCAGGCTCCCTGCATGGAGCCTGCTTCTCCCTCTGCCTGTGTCTCTTCCCCCTCTCTCTCTCTCTCTCTCTCTCTCTCTGTGTCTCTCATGAATAAATAAATAAAATCTTAAAAAAATAAAATAAAATAAAAATGAAATAGAATGCAAACGTATATGAAGCAGAGAAAAACAACCGTGTGATAGCAGACACACTTTGCCTTGTGCCAAAGAGCCAGCCATCTTAATCCTTTTAAGTATTCAGATCTCTCTGTGTTAGGAAGGAAAGAGCAAACAGCGTGAGTCATTTTGCATTTGTCAATCAAAAGTGAAATAGTCACTGTGTTTTTTTTGTATAATCCTCTGCATTTTTCAAACTTTTGTTCATATCATTATGTGTCCCAGTAGACAAGGCATAATTACAGACGGTGAGTCATGAGGGAAAATCATCCTCCTCAGGCTGCTAAGTCAGAGTGTATCACTACATGTCAGGCTCACGTCTGCCCCCACCTTCTCAGCTCCCCCCAGGACCTCCCCTCCCTTCTTAGCTGCCTCCTTATACCCTGGTTGTGTGAACCCCCCTCATTTTTCCTACAAGCAGCTCCCCCTCCAGAAGACTGCAGCACTCTAAGCACACACACCTATGAGGAGCTGTAGCTAGGGACACGAAGGACTGGAACCAACAGGGCATGGGGACAGAAGTGGTAGGCATGCGGCAGGGGAGGAGGGAGGCCAGGTGCATCAGGACACGAGGAGTGGCAGCTGGTTGGAACAGGCAGCATCGGGAGGAAGGGTCAATTGGGGTACCCCCAGGACCAGCTTCCCAGGAAGAAGAGCTTAGGCCAAGGAGAAGTGGAGGTGTGGTCTGGGGCAGTGGCTCCCACCGTTGGGGGGAAGGCAGCATGCCCGGGGCCCAGATATGTGCATCACCGCCAGACCTGGTCTGCAGCCTAGACGGACAGCACGGGTCCAGCATGTGAGTACCGCTGTACAGCCATGCGGTGGAGAAAGGTCATTTACAAAGTCAGATAAAAGGATTACTGTTTTCACAGTAGAGTTGTCATCAGATGTACTACCATCCACGGAAGGGTATTAGATAAAACAACTGTGATGTGGTGCCCACAGTTATTTTTGAGATTATAAAGAGATTCTCAAACTTTAAATTTTGTAGACCATAATCAGGGCTCTGGAGTTGGACAGACTGAGCTCAGATCTGCTCTCATTAGCTGAGTGACTTTGGGCCATTCAGGTCACCTCCCACACCTTGGTTCTGTCACCTGTGATGGGTTCTGAGGCGATTTCTCTGAGGTAGAGGAGAGAGCCTCCTTAAGCCTCCTGGCCTGTAGTCCATGCTTCAATTAGGAGGTCCTGTCATTATGGTTTCCATTCTCTGTGACCAAGAGCTAAGGATGAGTGTGCTCAGAATGAGAAGGGGCGTGTGGCCAGGGATCCAGCCGGAAATGAGCCTGGGACAGCCTGGTCCAGCTTAGAGGGTCTGGGTCTTAAGAAACAAATTCTTTATCTTTAAAAAAGCAGCCCCAATTATATACTCTTCTTTAAAAAACAGGAACAGAAACAAGATAAGTATACATTTTCTTCTTTGCTTTATTCATTTTTAATAATTTATGCTGAGTCCTGAAAGTCAAGGCTCCCTGAAATTCTAGGAAGCAGAAGTTTGTATACAAAGCAGACTTTGCCCTTTCTGAGCAACTACGTTGGAAAGGAGTGTGTTTTTACTTTTGGCAGATGCTTTCAGAATCTGTCCCTGTGGCCCTGATCACAGGGTGTCCCTCCACCCTGGTGCACTAGCACCTCATCTCTCTCTGTCTCTCTCTCTCTCTCTCTCTCTCTCTCTCTCTCTCTCGTGAGTGGGCATACATGCTCTGAGCCACTGAGGATTTCAGCTCTGGCCTCAGCCTGGAAATGGAAAAGGAAAGGAAGGTTCTGTGAACCAAAGGACCCTAAAATCAACATATGCTTGTAAGAGGATGCTAAGGGCAGCCGGAGAACCTCTGTGTTTCATTGATTTGCTAAAGTCTTGGAGGCAAGTGCCTCTTCCAGCTCTTTTTCTTGTAAATAACTTGCCTGTTAACGATAATCTATCCAGTACTTCTTTCTCAGGCAAAGTAGCAAGCAAATCAAGTTTATAAAGAGATCTGTGCTTTTGATTGACAAATGTGTTCCTTTCTTTCAGTCAGATCACTCACCTTTCTGCCACGGAACTGTAGCTCAGAGGCATAAAATCATTTTCTTTGCTTATTTTCAGAGTGTGGCCTCTAAGCTCAGGGGGAAGAATGAAGACTTTTGAGTAATAGTTTGGAGGAGAAATGGTATCATTAAGTGTAATTTTTATTCCAGTGCCTCTTAAAGGCAAAGTTGCCTTAACTCCCAGTGAACTTCACATGCCTCCTGAGCTCCATGCTTGCACACTTACTTGATGGAGTTGTTATACTAGGTTTGTGAAAGGTTGGAAGGTTTGTGGAATGAATGGAAAATTCAGCTTCCTCTCCCCTCCGCTCATCTCACTTTTCAGATGAATTGAGGGTGGTTAGAAACCACCCCCTCCCACCAACCTTTTCCCTTTTAATTGTTTCTAAAACTACAGCAGTGTAACTTCCTACTTTTGCAAATAGAATTACCTCGCCATCATTGAGATTCTATTTTGTTGTTGGATCTTTTCGTACTTTAAATAAAACCCTGTACATATTAGTTTTTCTTTGGCAAAAATGTAATGAAGATGGTGTAAGGGAACAGCTGAATCTTAGTAGCCCCGGGGCTGAAGGTAAGAACAGTGAGAACAATGGTGGGTCTGGGTTGCTTAATATCATTAACAGACACTTAAAACAACTAACTGTCTCTAAAGGATTTTGTACTGTGGTCCGGTGATCTTCCCATGTACAGTTAGGATACTTCTGAATCTGTGGCCTTGCTAAGTATGTTAAATCATAACTATCTTGATCTCTTAAAATAATAAGCTTCTTGATTGCGACCAAGATCTCTACAAGAATTTCCCCTTGGTGATCTCCGAGCGCTGGCAGCAGGAAGTAGCAGAAACAGTTTATGAAGCCGTAAATGCAGACACGGATAAAATCGAGGCCAGAAAGAGAGCTAAAAATAAGCAACTTGGACACGAAGAAGGTAAAATAGCCAGCATGTCTCAAAATATTTTCAATGCGATGAATTTTTTAAAAATTCTTGCAAAGCTGAGAAAGTATATGGGTCATAAAGTACTTTCCAGGGGTGGCAGGGGGAACACCATAAATAGTTTTGTGTGGCTTGGAAAAGCTCAGTGTAATATTTCAAAGTCCTCAGTCAACATATAAATGAAGGTGGTCAGCAGTAACATGTCAGTGTGTCCTCCGATCATGGAGCATTTAGAGTGAGTTGGCCAGTGAGGACTGAATATTACAGTGCCAGGAGTAGGCCTGGCTTTGTGGACGTGTGACCTGGGCCACCTCCTGGGATACTGCACTGGCTTGAACGCTCTGCTGTTACTGTCTTGATGTTCTTAATCATTTTTGAAAGGGGGCCTGCATTTTCATTTTTCACTGGGACCAGCGAAGCATGTCATAGATGGCTTTGGGGAGGGACTCAGCATGCATGTCCCTTGTCAAGAGCTATAAATCAATATAATTACATTTATTTTACAACCAGCATTAAAGAATTGTGAAGCTGCATTTTTATTTACGATATTTGAGTGCCCTGTTGGGATTTCCAAAGCGGAGTACATAACATCAAGTATTAAACTAGTCCACCATGCTTGATTCACCAGATGTTGTCGCTCTCGATTTTTGTAAGATTTTATGAATCTGGGATATTTAAATGTATTGTGGTTAATGACCATGATGTCATTTGCTTTACTTCTAGGCAAAGACTTTTTGAGGTTAGCGTTATATAATAAGAGGGACTGTCCAGAAACAATTTCATTATGTTAATAAGTTGCTTGAATGGGGGCAGTTTGGTGCAGGCTCATTGGTCATGTTGATCAGTTCCTGGTAGCATTTATCATCTGCTCAGAAATGTGTGCCTGAGCTCAAATGGATTCTTCCTTATATAAAAGCTGCCTGAGTACCCCAAGGGAGCGGCACGGCCCCATAATTGTGCTCACCTCCACTCAGCAGGGAGAGGAGTTTCATTTCTAAGCTGTTCCTTAGAGAGCACGTCCATTGATATCACTCCGGACTGTTGACCATAGAAAATTTTACATGGGAAATTACCTCAGTAGTAATTTGCTCTGGGGAGGGCCATGATGTCACTAGAATCTTGACAAATTGGACCCAGAAAAAAATAGGTATACCTTAATGACCTTGTTGAGGTTATCCTTTTAATTAGCACCTCAATTAGAGCACCTAGCAAATTAATGAATTTATCTTCATATACAAGTGATTGATTTGGGCATCTGTGGATCTTGGTTGAAGATCTCAGGAGTCATCTTATAGAACAGTACAGCCTAAGCTTAGGTCTCTGAAGCAAACCTGCAAGGCATCTGTCTTCCATATTCTTTAGCCATACAAACACTTTCCCATTAAAATGACAACTCCAAGGAGCCTACCTGATCACCTTGTCCCCCCTCTCCTTGGTTCTTTGCCCTCCTGTATGTGGCACAATGTAGGTATTGCTGATCTATTTATCGTCTGGGTCTCCTAATAGAACGTTAGCTTTCTGAGGGCAGGAGTTCTGTCTCTGGTCATATAGCACTGATGATTCCAGAGTGCCCAGAACATGTCCAGCAATAGACATTCCCTTAATAGCTGAATGAGGGAAGGAGTGAATGAATGATTTTAGCATGATATCCAAAGGCTTTAAAGAAAACAAAGCCAGCCACTTCAAATTACCTTTAAAAAGAGAAAAAGGAGAGATAGCACTTCACTTTAACAATATGATCAGGACTCAACATGAGTGCGAATTAGCTCGGTCTATCTACCTAACCGTATATTTGAGGCATAAATATAACTGAAGGAATAAACAGTTTTGAGCCTTGTGTTACCTTGGCTGCTTGATAAGCCCCTTACTATTATTTATAGGATTGAGAGGAGAACCCCAGTCCCACATAAAGACACGGATACATTGAGCATTGTTTGAACGAGATTTCTCTCTACTCTCCAATTCCTGTTATTACACATACTGAAAAAATAGTTTGGGAACAAAGCTCTGCCCTCTCTGTGTGATAAGGGACCATCACAGATGTATCAGAATGTTGAGAAACAGCCATTCAGTATGTTAGCAGAGCCGAAGAGACCTCTTCCGATCCCCAGCTCACCTGTGTCTCAAAACGGAAATAGTGGTTTGCGTGACGTGTTCCGTTCATAAAAACTTGATGTTTCCAAAGAGTGTGTAATTCTTTCTTGTTTGTTCCAGAGAATAATGTAGACAACCTGTGTCCGAGCCCATTTAATTCGTGGTTATATTATATTCCTCAGATTACGCTCTGGGAAAGGACTGTATCATGCATGGGTACATGCTGAAGTTAGGGAACCCATTTCTGACTCAGTGGCAGCGTCGGTATTTTTACCTCTTTCCAAACAGACTTGAATGGAGAGGAGAGGGAGAGTCCCGGGTAAGTTGAAAATGGTCTTACCAGCATGGACTTCCAGCATACTCGATGTCACATGGCTCTTTCAGATTGCAGGCGTGGCCTCTAAAGTATCCCGCTAAGCTGTGGGTATCTATTTTAACTTGTGCATATGAGATTTTGTTATCCAAACTTCAACTTTTAAACGTAGAGCCAAGGAAGGATTCTGTAACATCTCAGAATAGGATGTGAGGTCAATACAGGTTTGAAGAAGTCCAGAGAAAGTCAAGGAGATCAAAAGAGGGGGGAAAAAAATCCAGGACTTTGGAGTCAGACAGAGGTGCTTCAATCCAGAGCTCAGAGAAGATCTGACATCTATAATATGGCTAGATGGTTGTAGGTCCACCTGTGCTCAGTCTTCCCTCATGTGGCCTCCCCTCGTCAGGCTCAAATCAACTAAGTGATGTAAGCCGTGACTCTGGGCACAGAGGTGAGGTTGCCAAGCCACACTTCCTTTGGTCTCTGTTTTGTTGGAAAAGTGTGACTTCCATACCATAGGCAGGAAGATACCTCTCCCCCCCTGAGGTCCTTTTCTCAAGGGCTAATGTTTGTGAACAAGATAAGAAGAAATTTCGAATCTGCACTGTCCCTTTACACAAGGCAGGCAGCATTTATTAAGCGTCTACTGTGTGAGGAGCGGAGGGCTTATCTAGAGGTAGCAAACCAAGAAAAAGGTATGCTTCTCTTCTTGGGGAGGGAATGGCTGGTCATCTGGGGCCAAGGAAGCAGGGCGATGGTGGTTCCAAATGTCAAAACACAGTCAAGTCTTGGATATGTCAGAATATTGCCTGTCAGTTGTTGGGTGGTGAGAAGTGTAGAAAGTAGTAAGCTCTAATCTTGTTTTTTCTGACTTTAGAATGTGTTTTTAAATCCTCATTGGTAAAGAGGCACCTTGGGTGGCTCAGTTGGTTAAGCACCTGAGTCTTGGTTTTGGCTCAGGTCGTGATCTCAGGGCTCCTGAGATTGAGCCTCGCTTTGGCCTCCATACTCTGCAGAGTCGGCTTGTCCCTCTCCTGTCCCCTCTGCTTTTTCCTCCAACCACATGCTCTCTTTCTTTCTCAAATGAATAAAGAAATAAAAATAATAAATCCCCATTGGTAAAGCTGATATTTAATTATGAGTGATTGCTACTGCATGGCACATTCCTTTCAGATAAACAAGACTTCTCACCATTATTAGTGCCATGGAAGTCACTTTCTCAAACTAATACATCTAGGCTGTGAATTGCTATTAATAAGTTTATTTGAGGGGGGCTCTTGAGTTGTAACTCAGGTGCTGGTAAGTATTATATAATACATAATATTATATAATATAGATTGTATTTTACAAATGTATAAACTCAGCACCCAAATTATAATTCATATATATTATTATTATATAATGTATTTCCTGATAATAAGTGGCCCTGGGCATATTACACATTTACAGTTGATCCTTAAATAACACGGGGGTCAAGGGTCTTGGCCCCTCACACAGTCAAAAACACATGTGTAACTTTTGACTCTCCCAAAACCTTAACTACTTGATAGCCTGCTGTTGACCAGAAGGCTGATAACATAAGCAGCACGTTAACACATAATTTGCATGTTACATGACTTATATACTATATTCTTACCATAGAATAAGCTAGAGAAAAGAGTATTATTAAAAAAATCACAAAGAAAAGAAAATACATTTACAGAATGGAACTGTATGGAAGCGTACTGTCTTTATGGGGAAAAAAAAATCCCTGTAGAAGGAGACCCACACAGTTCAAACACATGTTTTTCCAGGGCCAGCTGTACTCTGCTGCCTACTAGACAGTCACCCTGGTGCACATTGAAAGGAAATTACTTCACTTTTCAGGATATTTGAAAACTTAGGAAATCTGCCCCTTTTTTTAAGACATCAGGTATGATAGGTTAGCTTGGTTTGAACAGTCAGCATTCAGTGTTCTGTGTGAGAGATACCTAGTGTATATGGATGGATGGATGGATTAGTAGGTATCAGTCAGGAAACAGAAAACGTGAGCATTTATGACAGTGTTGTTCTTCATTTAGGAGTCCTGGAGTATTTATCAAAAAAAAACATAAAATGGTAAGGTCCTCATGACTCTATATCATTCACCTCAAGCATTCATGTTATAGACCTAGCGTGACCATCTTTTAAGGGTGTCACCTGTGTTTATAATATCCTGTTGATCTTTTCAAAATATCATTAGCTCACAAGCCAACATTGCCAGACCTTTCCTGAGCTGCCACGCCAGAAATTTAGCCATACCCCGTTCACACATATGAGTCATACAGCACTTTTTTTTGTTTCCTCACAACTTGGTCCATAGAATTCAGACAAGTGTGCAACACAGAAAGGACACGTGCAAGTCACAGCCATTCAGATATCAGTTCTGTTGCCAAGGGAACAGCTGTGCTGTTGTTGTACAGAGACATTCCGTTCTTTGCCATTTCCTTCGAGATGCCATAATTTGAATTTTGTGCATGTCCCTTCGTAGCCATTCCCTCTCACTTCTAGAATATCATCAAAGAGAGGAAAAGGCTGATTTTTTCTTTTTACTTTTTCCAAGCTGATAGTTTTCTGTATTATTTATTAGTTTAACTTAAGAAAGGCAATAATGTGAAGTAACTTATTTTTTTATTTTTATGACTAGCAAAATTTACTGACGATGGAACAAATTCTGTCTGTGGAGGAAACTCAGATTAAAGACAAAAAGTGTATTTTGTTGAGGATAAAAGGAGGGAAGCAATTTGTCTTACAATGTGAGGTGAGTTTTTCAGTTTTTAAAAAAATCTTCCCCCAAGTGAAAGTTAGAGCAAATGTATTCCTACCCAGTGAGGATGGCCCCCCAGGTATGGAGAGCTTGAATCCCTGCCTTTATGACTTAGCAGGGAAGCCCCAGGGTACAAGGTGCTCAGCAGATTATTGGTCACTTACAGAAGTGAATGGCAGAAAATGGCACGAGAGGAAGTATGTGGAATAATCTGAGCCCTGTCTGGAAGCTCTGCCTGGTGCGTGGCATGGGCCTGTTTGTTAGCTCGTCTCCCAATTCCTATCTTTCAGTATGTTGGTGTTTGAGGCTTGGATGTTTAAGGAGACACAAGATACCAGTGACTTCTCTCAGGGAAAATGCCATCTTCCTCTCTCCAAAGTTCTATTGTACCCAAATTTAATTCCTTTGGGGTACTGTGGTGTGTGAGGGCAGAGAGTGTAGGATGTGGGTGTGTATAGGGGGGACGTGTGTGTGTGTGTGCATGTGGGAGGTGTGCATGGAGGGTGCGTGTGTAGTAGGAGTGGGTGGGTGTGCATGGGTGTGTGTGTGTGTGTGTGTACATGTGGGGGTGTGGGTTGCATAGGGGGTGCATTGTAGTGGGTGTGAGTGCATGTGCATGGGGGAGTGTGTACATGTGGGGGGTATACATGGGGTATGTGTGCATGTAAGTGCATGTAGGTGGTTGTAGGGTACTGTGTATAGAGGTGGGTCAGTGTAGGGTGTGTGAGTGTACATGGGAGTGGAGGGAGTGTTGGGGGGGTGTGTGGGGTGTGGGTATGCATGGGTGTGTATATGCACACATGTATATATGTGGGTGGTTGTAGGGTACATGTGTATCCATGTAGGTGGGGAGAGTGTTGAGGTGTATGGGGTATGTGTATGCACAAGTGCCTGTGTGGGTGGTTGTAGGGTGCATGTGTGCAATTAGATGGAGGCAGTTTGGGGGGTATATGGGTGTGTATGGGTGTGTGTGTGTGTGTGTGTGTGTGTGTGTGTGTGCATGAGAGCATATTTAGAGAAATGAGTTGGAGATACCCAGAATGTGTGTCAGTAGCTTCACCACTACATTGTACATGTGAAGGTGCTTGTTCACTAGTCAGAATTTCTCCTTAGACATTACCATATAGACTTGAGTTGTTTTAGGGATCAGAAATCAGAGGCAATCTCTGAATGGATCACAGGTAGTGCCTCTCAGGGTGGGGGCGAGGGATCCCTGCGGGGCTTGCCAGCTGTCCTGCTCCCTGGAGGGGGCCCTGGAGGAAGCCCCCACATGGCCCGCAATTCAGCGGAGCGCCGTGGGCGAGAGATCTGGGTGGTGTGCTCCTTGCCAGAGGTGAGCCAGTCATGCCCATTGCCACTTGTCCCTCTGTGTGTCTGTGTAGAGCGACCCTGAGCTCGTGCAGTGGAAGAAGGAGCTGACCGAGACTTTTACGGAGGCCCAGCGGCTGCTGCGCCGCGCGCCCAAGTTCCTCAACAAGTCTCGGTCCAGCGTGGTGGAGCTGTCCAAGCCTCCTCTCTGTCACAGGAGCAGCAACGGCCTCTGACACCCAGGACAGGAGGGTGCTGGGGAGATTGGGCCTTTCAGCCCTTGACATGGAGCCTTTTGGAGAAGTCTGAGGGTCAGAGGTTCTGTCCACTTGTTCCTGGGGCCCTTCCACGGTGGGGAGGACCCAGGACACCGAGGTGCTCCTAATAGGAGCTGTGACTGTGCTCGGGGTCCGGGACTGGCCTCTCAGCCTCCAGTGCCTCCTGCGCATCACATCTGTCTCCGCTTGAAACTACTGAAGAAACAAAAGTTCTTTCCCTTTGTTCCCCACCTGTTTGGGTGGACATGAACCTCCAAACTTGAAATGATCCCTGCTTATCACTTCAGTTTGTATGTCTGATATCAAACCTATCTTAGACTTGCCAAGTGGGAGTGCAGCCCCTGATGGCATTGAGGCTGGACGGCCGGAGCACTGCCCTGTGGCGCCTATGGGGCTCGCACGTGTCCACTCCAACACCACCGGATGGGAGGTCAGCCGTGCACTTCAGCATCGACTTCCTGAGGCCCCGGCCTGCGAGCTGAAGATACTTTCTGAGACGGTTGCACGTGGGCCCCCACTGTGTGAGCGACAGCATCCAGGTACCTGCCCGCCTCTGACAGGGAGCAGAGGTGGGGAGTCATCCGTCACCGAAGGCGTTCAGCAGTGGGTCGTTGGAAGGCTTTACAGGGATTCCAAAGGACAGGCAGTGGGGTTTTAACTTTCATGGCAACAGTGATTTTCAGAAATTGTCAAATAAACAAATTGCACTTTCACATGTCTGGGTGTGCACAGACACTTGGGGGTGAGTCTGTCCTGGGCCCTGACAATAAGCAGTTTTAGGATACAGTCGTTCTGGTTCCTTCTGCCTATCCTTGGGACACATATCCGTAATGGATGCATAAAGGAAGGAAAGAATTGCTCTGTTTCACGTTGTAGTATAATTTAAAATGAATTTTATTGACAAAAGAATGCGGAAGAATGAATGTATTGAAAT
This sequence comes from Vulpes lagopus, assembly GCF_018345385.1. Classification (NCBI taxonomy): domain Eukaryota; kingdom Metazoa; phylum Chordata; class Mammalia; order Carnivora; family Canidae; genus Vulpes; species Vulpes lagopus. Next base: position 17,286,495 of record NC_054837.1, on the reverse strand, counting down.
GAGTTAACCGTGTATGTTGACTTTCATGTTATCCTCCACCGGTCCTTAGTGAGTGGTCCTTGGCCCTGGGTGGGTCGTCCCACAGCGTGACAGCAGTGGAGCAGGCAGGCCGGTTGCCTGATCCCTGGGGCATCTTCTCTTCTCTTCACAGTCTGTTCTCCCACGATGCGTTCTGCGCCCTTTTCTCGCCCCCAATAAATGTCGGGCTATAAGAACCAGTGTGTTTACCAGTGAAGTCTCTCTGTCATCAGACTAGAAACAATAACAATAATTTTTAAAGTCCACATATTTGTCTTATTCTTAGTGCCATCTTGTATGTTTCTAAGTCAACTACTAACAATATAAATAACTTAACATCATCATTATCTGCATCCTGCCCTCGATATTTTTAGTGGCTCCAAATCTCTGTGCACTGTGTTCTTTGAGAAAGTGAGGACTTCTTAATGAAATTATATTTTGAGAGTTTGGAAGATAATTACTGAAAGTTTTTATATTTCATAAGAGTCACTTTGGAAAAGAAATCTGGAGGTCGACTCTCCATCTCAACTGCTAGCTGAGGTTTAAATTAACATCCACGTTCTACTCTATTTCCAGTAGAGGAGGACAGATGCACTCTTTACATGCATCCCCCTGGTTTAAAAGGGAAGAACAGTGTTCACATTCTGCTTTTTAAAAAACCAAAACCAAAAAACCACTAGCAACAGAAAAGTAGCTGTTCCTCGTAAAGGGCGAGCACCTTGCGGCCGTGGTTAATGACATTTGTCACCGCTGTCACCCCCTCCACTGCCAGCTCCCATCGCTCAGCATTTGCAGGTTAGAAATTGCTGTGTCCCAAGCTTCTGCGGGACATTCGAGGCTGTCCTGTCAAGAAGGGCACAGATTCCTTCAGGATCCGGGCTTAGCGTCTGCCATTTCACACCTAGGACATTGGCCAGGCCAACCTGCAGCTCTTTGAAAGATAGCATTTTTGCTCTGGAGTGGAACATGAGGTTGATCTGTCTTTTAGAAAGGAAACATAAATTGGGAAATATCCTGAGAGCACTTTTGCCTCAAACCTAATTTCCAGTGTTGGCGTCTTGTGTGGCCAGGCTTCTGCCTACACTTGTCCCCGCAGCCATTCTGACAGGGCCAGCGTCTCTGCTGCCAGACGGAAGGCGCTTCTGGGACCCTTCTGTGCCAGCACGTTGTGCCTGCATGGCCAGCGAAGGCCACTGGTGTAGAGATCTTGGTATACTTGGCTATTTCAGAGAGTTTTAAGAGCATTACATCATTCTTAGATGTTTGACCCTCCCTACGTTTAGAACATTAAAAAGGACAAAATTCAGCACACACTTTCTCATTCAAAGAAGATAAACTTGATACTATTTTTGTAAAGCTATAATGTCTTGATTCTATAAATCAAGGGAATTAATAAAGCAAAGTCTGAAGACTCTAAGATGGCTTTGAGCTGCTATCCAACATAGATGGAAGAAATTAAAAACTTTAATGACTCCAAGGTTATTTTTTTAAGTTAAAATATTCTCTCTGGTGCATTTGTCCCTTCATGGCATTGGGAGTCATGGTTTTTCCCTCTACTATCATGTCAGTATGATTTTTCAGCAAAACTTTTAGAAATTAGCTGCTTCGCTGCTAATGCAAATGTCTCCCCACTCATGCCTCTGATTGGCCAATCTGCACACATTACAGTTTCAAAATTTGTGTGGAAAAAGTAGGGCCAGAGGTGAAGGAAAGCAAACATCCTGCCCAAGAAAGGCCACCACCGCCACAACACGCAACCACAAGATCTAGCCTGATGTGTGATTTGAAATATTCCATATGGATACTAGAAACAATTGTTTTAAGGCCCTTACTGGCCATTATAAAATATCCTTTACCAATTGACAGTGAGTTTTAACTCCATGAAAAAGATCAAAGTGTGGTTTTTCTCTGATGATTTAAAAAATTTCACTTGGAATTTGTAGTTGGGCCAGTTCAATACAGTGTTTGACTTTTCAATGGTTTTTCATATCAAGAAGAGAAACAAATTCTCAGAGTCGGACCTTTCTCACATAATGTAAATCTGTAAAATGTACTTTGAAATGTGCTGATGTAAGAGAAGACTTACTTTGTAGGACTTAGTCATACATAGATTTTTTTTTTTCCCTCAGTAATTTTTTTCAGGGAAGTGTTTCTGGGTCATTCAGAGATGGCTGATGACTTACCTCCTCCCCACCCCTGAGGACCAACTCGTTTGTGCCCAGAGAGGAGGTGGGCTTCACCAGAGTCTGTGGCAGGTGGTGTCTGGGAGTCATGGGCTGTAGGGATGGGTGAGCGAGTGCCAGCCAGCCAAGAACAGTGGTAGAAATGGGGCGAAGGAAGGAAAGCATTAACTTGCAGGTGAAAAAGCCATTCCCTTTACACCAAGCACCAAGGAAATAAAGTTGGCTAATTCTTTTCCTCCTTACAATGGGAGTTGAATAGTAATTACCGTGAGATATAGTCACTTTATTTTCAATTAGAGTTGCTGAACTTATGGATAGGCCATCGGCTTTCCATCAGGGCCCTGCACACCCTCCAGCACCCTCCAGGAAGGCACCCAGCACCCAGAGCTAACACCTGTCTGTGTGTGCCTCGCAGCCACCGGGAGGGCCAGGCACAGGATCTGGGGCCTGGGGCCCTGAGGCCAGCCACAGACCTCATCGCTCATCCCCTGGAGCCGCAAGAAGACCCCCAGAATAACAGCACATTGCTTGCTGTTTGAGCCATGCTCACTTGTAGAGTGAGCTTTAGCAGTTTAAATTTTGAAAACGTTTCTTCCTAAAGATCTACCATGATTTTCCCTCCCATGAAAGGTTGACTCCAGATGTCTGAATTAATCAATTACTTATAAATTCATATGAATATCAAATTTTTCTTTTTACCCAGGCCACATTTCAAAGAGGTTTTTATTTTCTTGTTGAATTTATGAAAACCGAACTCTGAAATGATACCATTTCCTCGTCGTAATGTTAGATTTCTTTCAGCCTCAAAGACCAATAGACCTGCTTTTTTATAGCTGAGGGACAAGGATGCCTTCCCCACCTTGCCTAATGCCCAGCCACTCACTGACGCGGCCGGGGGGCGCTGATCGGTAAATGCAGCACCCCAAATGTTAAATTACCTGTATTTAAACATACACATGTACTCCGTACAGAAAATGAGTTAACAGTATATGCATTTCATCAAAAACCTGCAGAAACAGAAACTGTGTTTTAAAGTTTCAGCAACTCCCATTCTTATAGTAAACTCTCCTATACACCACAATCTCAAAACCATCTCTGAAAACTGGTAACTCTGCTTCCATATTTAATTTCGTCCTAATATAAAAACGTCTTTCATGTAAGGGTAGGGAATGGAGAACTATTTCTAACCATGCACTCATAATTACAAAAGGACTTGAAATTTAATTCCCCGTGTCTCAGTTGATTATATCCCAGGATGTATATATTATATGTGGTTTATAAGCTAAACACTGGCCATTTTTTTAAGTTCTATTGTAAAATCGTATTTTTCTATGTTTTAACTAATCACAGTAGATTTGGCTTTTTCTGAGTAACATAAAGATTGCTAAACGACATATATTAAAAAACAGAGTTCTATTTTAGCACAAAAGCATTTTATATTATTTATTGAATCCTTACATTTGTTGTCATCAGAAACATTCCTTCTTTCTGCTCCTTTTTATTTGTATAGTTTGTTATTTAAGGAGACGGCAGCCCTTTCTGTGTTTCATAAAGTGGAAATGATGCGCACAGCATTATTGTGGGGCGAACATCTCCCCTCACTGCCATGGACTGTTTGCAACAAAAGCTCACCCTCTGGTCTGTGCTGAGACGTATGCGCTTCCTGGGCAACATCTGACAGCCACCTTGCCGAGAAATACTGCTTTCATCTACCTCTTCAGAAGGTCTCCTGCTTGTTGACAGGCACCCCCAAATGCTTGCTTTTAGACTGGCTGCATTATCAAAGAATCTCAAACACATTTCGGCGGGGTTCCCTCTTGATGTCAATGTTAAAGCCACAGCATCGTCTAAGCCAGCAGGGCAGGTAGATAGATAGCCCTTCTGCATCGTTCTGGAGCCCAGAACCGCCTGCAGAGCATCATTTCCTACTCTGATTATGCCAAATCCCTGGAATCCGTCCTGCCATCGCCAGGAGATTCGACTGTTGCACCTGATTTATCAAGTACTAAACGGGAGGTCGGTCCTCAGCACTTGTTACAAGTGGCCAGCCGTGATTAAAAACACCCCTTCCAGGAGGAGCGCATTTGAACGTAACCACCCCCACCCCTTGCTGTCTCAAAATGGTTTGGAAAATGGGGTCCTAAAGGCTAATGCCCTCGTATGTGATTAAATCTTGGCCAGAGGCCCTATTCTTGAGTGGACGGACCCTCAAAGATTTCTGTGAGCTAGGATGGATGACCGGTCTCTGGGAGAGGGGGTTCCTCCTCACGTGTTGACATTTCTCTCCGCCCTGTCTTCCTCACTGGGTAGCCATCAATGTGGCAACATATTCACTATATTCTTGGCAACCTGTCACACCCTTTAAGAAAGAAATCCGTGTTCTCTTGCGCGTTGCCCTACGAGGTGAAGCCGGTGAATTAGGTATTGTCAATCTAGATGTTGTACCTATAAAATGATCATTTGTCTTGGTGTCTCTTTGCATTGATTGTGCCAGTGGAAGTTTCTAGCCCTCTCCTAGTACACACTTAACTAGTGCACGTTGGAAGTCCTATCCTTCGGGAGACGCCGTTCCACGCCTGCGGTCACCCACCCTGTGCGGGGCACGTACTGTCATTTGGTATCACCGTCTTTCACGGCTATTTTGGAGCAGCTAGGCTGGTTTCTTCTGTTGATAAATTGCTTCTATAAAATCTCAATAAAAAGGCTCTGTACAAAGATACCTACTTGGGTGTGCTGTCCTTCCCACCCCCACCCCCTCCAGTGAAAACCTGCACTTCTTTATCAAGCTGCTGAGATATCAGGAAGTGACTCCTTTTAAAGAATCCCAGTTTTGAGGACAATCCATGCAGAGACTGATTTTATAAAGAGGAAGGGAGAGCCAGCCTGCATTCCTTCGGATTTTGTGGATTGTTGGAGCACAGCCCACCTCATGGTTTCGGGGGCTTGGAGGCCCAACTGCCTGTGCCTCCTGCAAGACATATTGTAGGGAAAGAGCCAGTGACAGCCCCTGGGGTGAGGGGTGTCCATCTCCTCCCCAGTTAGCCTAGGCTACACCGCCCCCCCCAGCATGCTCCCAGGGTGCCCTTGGACTCCCTCAGGGAAGTGCAAACCCCTCGCTCTCCATCCCTGCTCTCTCAGAGACCAGCTGAGAGACCCCGGGGTGCATGTCAGTTTAAACCAGAAACCCAAGGAGGTGGTGACCCCGGGATCCCTGCCGCCTGTGCAGACCTGCCTGCTTGGGGACCGTCGGGTCTAGGCTAGGCTGGGTATTTCCTGTCCTTGAGCTGGAAGCCCCTTCTGTGTCGCCCTGGCTCAGGAAAGAAGGCAGGCAGGATTGACTCATGTAGCTCTTTGGTTTCCCTGGAATGTACTAGCGTCTGCCAGCTGGAAAACCATTTCTCTGAGTAGTTGACAGGAGGCCGACTGTGGGGTGGGTGGTCAGCTCCATGGGCAGAGGGTGGCGGTGCAGTGGAGCCTTTGGTCAGATGTGCCACCTCACTGAGAGCCAGTCCCCAGAGCCGCTGGAGGCCTGTCCCCCCTCGGGGCCTGGAAGGGGTCAACCCTGGGCACCCCGCCCAGCCGGCCTCTGGGGCAACTTGTTTGCTCTGCCGTTTTCTTGCCTCTGAATTGTGAAAGTTGAGTTAGATGAGCCCGAAGGACCATTCCAGCCAAAATCTCCAGGTTTCCAACTAAAGGTAAATGTGAGGGGCTTAGGCAGGACTTGGGAGCAAAAAGGAAGTGCCTGCCGTGTCCCATGGTTGCTCCCACGTTGCCTCACGGATAACTGCTACCCAGTTCTCTAAACCTCACCCTCCCAGCCTTCCTCCCCAGCCCTTCCTTCCCATTTCTGGCCCTATGTACGTGATGTGGACAAGAAGACAGGAACCCAAGGCCTTCCCCTTCCTCAGGCACCTGGGATGGGAACCGCCTAGAAGAGTGTTTCTCAGCCCAGCATGTCTGGGGCTGGTCATCTGGGGCGCCAGCGGGGCCATCCTGTGCCCTGTAGGATGTTGAGCAGCCTTCTCAGCCTCTACTTGCTGGATGCCAGTGCATACCCCCTACTAGCCAGTCTTGACAACCCAAAATACCTCCAGACGTTGCCACACATGCCTTGCGGGGAACAAAACCGCCACCAGTTGAGGACCCCTGGTGCTAATGATGGGACATTCTCAGTGTGTTGGGGTCAGAGTTGGGGCACGGAATCCACAAAGGTGAGAGGTTGTTGCCGGGGTTAGTAGCCAGAGCCCTTAACTCCTGGGCGGTTGCGTGGACCATGAGCCCTGCCATGTGTTTGTTGTGGCCAGACTCATTGTGCTGCCAGGAAATGAGCTTGACAAAGTGGTATTGAAGGTAATGCCAGCCCTGAAGGTGGAGGAGCAGGTGTTAGTGTTAAAATTCCAGGGGGCGGCGGGAGGCGAAGCACTTGGCTGGCTCGTTTGGTTAAGCGTCTGGCTCTTGATTTCAGCTCAGGGTTCTGGGATTGAGCCCTACGTGGGACCCCGCACTGAGCATGGAGTCTGCTTGAGATTCTTTCCCTCTCCCTCTACTCCTTCCCCACTTCGCATGCACACGCTCTCCTCTGTCTCTCTCTCTCAAATAAATAAATCTTAGAAAAAAAAATGCAAGAAGGGGATGGGTTCTTCATGTGGCCCAGGGCTTCCTCTGGTACCTCTTCATTTCTTTCTTCATGTCAATGTATTGGACAGATTTTTCTAGACAGCGGGTCAGATCCAGGAGATGCAGTGGGGCTGGGGACATGAAACACCATGCGAGTGAACTTCTCCCTCATCTCAGCATCGACTTTGCCCACGGCTTTGGCCAGTGACTGCAGGGGTGAGCGTGGGAGCGTTGTGTCCAGGGGTAGCAGCCCTGGTGCTGGATTTGGTCACGAGTCCCTCTATCTTGCCAGGTATGGCATGGATGACCTTGGCCAGGGAGTCTGTGGTGGACAGTGCCACGTGCTGTCTGGATCCTCCTTCAGTGGAGGACTTCTTATCTGTGCTCAGGCGGCCCTCAGCCGTCTCCCCTTGAGGGAGGCCTTAGCTACGGAGAGCACCACACCCTTCCCAGGGTGCCCACGTCCAGTGACTGGTTGACACAGAAGTACAAAGGCCCCGGCCATCTTGGTCCCAATTTGGGAACACAATAGGTCACAGTGGGGTTTCCTGAGGCTATTGGGGGCCGTCGTCACAGCTAGACATTTCCCTCTGTCCAATGCTAATTTCTCCATCCTTCCATAGGTGTAGATACCAAGAGAACTCCTTAATGAACTTCTGTTCATTAAATTCTCAGAGTCCACTTCCCCCAGGAAACCAGGCTGCAGTGTTCATCCCGGGTGCGGTAGGAGAAAACAGGTGCTGAAGTAGGGTGTGGGGGCTGCATCACCCACTGCCCGCTTGGCCCTGGTCACAGATGGGAACCGGTGGTAGTAGGTGGAACATAGAAAGCCCCTAGTTCAAAGAAAGGGGCCCTTCCAGCGTTCAAATTTGCAACAGGGGTGAGTGGGGGTGGCACCCCAGTGGGAAGGGATGCACTGGCTGCTGTGTCCTATCGAGCTGGGAAAAAAATTGCAATCTAAGAGCTGGAACACAGAAAAGGAGCCTCGTGCACATGCTCCCAGGAAAGATAAAACTTTAAGGCTGAGAGACTGATTTTCCATAAATGCCTGATTTACAGAAGACAGATAGTGTTGGAATTTCCTTGGCTGATGAGGCGTTGGTCAGAGGTTGTCCCCTCTTCCACCTTGGGACGCTTTGCCAGAGGTGTGAACCAGAGGTGACGCAGGTCCTGTTGGTCTCCCGAAGCAGGCTGAGTGGACCTCTGTGTGGCTGGATTGGTGTCGTCTGTCTGGGGAGTTTTCAGAGCTGGTGTCCATTTGTCATTGATTTTAACAGACCCTCACAGAACAGCCCCTTCTTTACATTCCTGCCCATAAATACAACCTACCCCAAGCCCTGGACCCCACCCCCACTCCACCTGCAACCCGAGACTGTTTGCTTGGCCTGAACTGCAATCCTTCTGCTGTTCCTGAATAAACATATGCACTTTGAGCATGCTTCCGTCTACGTGTTTTTTTAGGGCAGCAAAGCGTTTAAGAAAAGTGGGAGAGAGGGAACCCTGGACGGTGGGACTGGGTGGCTATTGCTAAGCCTAATGAATACTTTGGGGAAAGATCGTAAGAAGCACAGAGGAATCAGTTGCCAGCAGAAAGCAGTGTGAGTCAGGGCCTCGTTGGTGGCTTGCAAAGAGGGCCACATCCCGAGTGGGAGGGAAAGAAAACGGGGAGCAGACCCAGAGCTGAGTCATCAGATCAGATGGGCACCGAAGGTGGTTAAGCTCCGGGCAGGTCTGTCTGCTTTACCAAGGCACACCCTGCTTGGGAAAGAGTGAGACCTTGTCACACGGGAGGGGGACACCCGAGCAGAAGCCCTTGCAAATCTCGGATCTCCAGCTTCCTCTGACCCCTCCAAGGCGGCAGCCGTGTTCTACTCCTTCCTACGATGACACAGCGTCCCCCAGTCCCGCTGGCCTGAGGCGGGTGCAGTGGCACCCCAGGGTCCCATCGGGGGCTGCGCCTCCACACTCCTGGCCACCAGGCCTGCAGCTAGGGTGACGTCCCACCCTGCCCTGCCGGGAAGGCGATGAGGGAGGGGGGGGGTCACAGCCCAGCACCAGCAGCCAACAGGCATGGGCCGGAGCGGGGCTTGTCGCCAGGAGAATGGGCCTTGGGGCCAGCCGTGGGAGGATGTACGCATCCGGGGCCGCTCTCCTGGGCTGCAGGATTGTCGCCCTGGCAAGGGCACCACAAGCCCGGCTCCTCTGAGCATGGCTAGCGCGAGGTGGGGGCTGAGATGCTACAGTTCCTGAGGTAGGCGGTGGAGGAAGGGATTAAAGAGTATAGAGACGTGGGCACACCTGGGGCCTGTCCTGGGCAAGGCCGCGAAGCCCGCCACAGGGCCCGAGGACACCGCAAGGCCGTCCCGAGAGACGGCAGCCGGTGCCACGCTAGGCAAGGCCTTCACAGATCTATGTTTGGTCATTCGTCATTCAACAAACACTCACTAAGCACCTACCGTGGGCCACGAGGGACAGGGACAGTCAGTGGCATCAGGATCCCCATTTTATAGACAGGAACCCGGAGGCCCAGTGAGGTGAAGCCACTTCTTCAAGATCAGGATGGGGCCCAGCTCCAAAGCCTGTGCCCTTCCCGACACCCAGAACTCTGTAGACACCCCACCTCCAGACCCTGGGCACCGGGTGGGCTTCGGGGGTCCCTCTACGGAGATCCCTCCCACCTCTACACTCCGGGCTGTCGTCTTCTGTTCACCAGCTACTGTGTCCACCAGAGATTCCACGAGCACCTGCTCGGTGCCTGGCCTGGTGCTCGGTGCCTGGCCTGGTGCTGGGTGACCGGGATGAGCGGGAGACCACAGACTGGTGAGAGATGGACAGACAGACGTCTAGAGAATGCAGGTTGTGGGACTGGGTGCTGGGACACCTGCTCTGGTCCAGTTTCCATACATTTGGTTATTTATTCCATATACATTTACGGAGCACTTACTGTGTACCAGCCACTTAAAGAGACACAGACACAGAGAGTCAGTTCCCCTTCACCCCCTGGGGACTGTGACACACACAGGCACCGCGGTAGTCATGTGGGGGGGATTCTCATGATTGCCCCACAACACTCAGATGCACAGGACTTTTCTCCAGTTTATCAGCATACACACACACACACACACACACACACACACACACGGTTCTCTGAGAATAGTAGGGATGATAGGAGCCCAAAGGAAGAGAGGCCAGGGCCTGGGTGATGGCATTCGGCCACCAGGAGCCAAGCAGAAGCAGTCACCTGGCCTGCAGTGAGATGGGGTGCCTGGGGCCCCCCGACTCTCAGGCTGTATGGAGATGATGAATAGAATGTGGGATCCAGCAACAAACGAGATGGGCCCCCAACAAGGGTCCTACTCAAAAAAGAAGGATGACCAGGAGGCTTAAGTCAGTCGTCCCAATAAAATATCACAACCGAGGGGCATCTGGGTGGCTCGGTTGGTTAAGTGTCTGCCTTGGGCTCAGGTCACGATCTCAGGGTCCTGGGATGGAGCCCTGTGTTGGGCTCCCTGCTCAGCCGGGAGTCTGCTTTCCCCCCTGCCTCTGCCCATCCCCCACACCAGTGCATACACACACACACACACACACAGAAATAAAATCATTAAAAAACAAAATATCACAATCCACCCCTTGGCCATTTTGTGGATGCAGAACTGACCAGCTGCAGACGAGGCCGGTCTCGGGAGGGGCAACTGACTGCCCCAGGGCAGGCTCTCGGTTCCTGGTCTGGGTCCCAGAGGACCTACAGCCGCTTGGACTGTCCCTACTCCAGAAGGCCCAGAAGGGGCCAGTTTTGCGGGGGCCCTGGTAAGAGTGCCTTCACTTTCTTGTCCTGTCCTGCCACCTGGGGAACAAAGCCTGGAGACCTGGAGGCAAATGCTCAGCCCGGTGACAAAATATTGCTTACCAGGGCTGCCCTAGGTCATAGCGTGGGCAGAGCAATCCTTTGAGCACCACAGTTACCAGGGGAATGAAGCAGACATGCCAGGTGCCCTTGGGACCCGGTGCCCTTCAAGTCATCCTAACGGTCACTGCAGATTGAGGCTGGCGGAGACCCCCGGCCAGGCCTGGAGTCATTTCTGCAGGTCCACCCCAGCACGTAGGACTCACGGCCATGAAAGGATACGGAAGATTGAATAGGACAGAAGGGCACCAGCTAGTTTTAGCCCCAGGGGGTGGGTTCACGTCTCATAGTCCAAAGAAAATTTCCATAAAATTCCAATAAAATGCTGAATTTTGGGCAGCCCAGGTGGCTCAGCGGTTTAGCGCCACCTGCAGCCCAGGGCGTGATCCTGGAGACCGGGGATCGAGTCCCACGTCGGGCTCCCTGCATGGAGCCTGCTTCTCCCTCTGCCTGTGTCCCTGCCTCTCTCTCTCTCTCTGTGTCTCTCATGAATAAATAAATAAAATCTTTAAAATAAAATGCTGAATTTTATAAACTTTATGAATTTTATAAAATGCTGGGTCTCTTTCTTTCTTTCTTTCTTTCTTTCTTTCTTTCTTTCTTTCTTTTCTTTCTTTCTTTCTTCTTTTCTTCATTCTTTCTCTTTCCACCCAGAAGGAAGTACATACCTTGAGACTACATCGCCCCATCAGCCACAGGGATAGAACAACATGGACTACTGGTTAAAATGTTTTGTAAGAGAAGCAGCATGTGCGTTTGAATGGAATGGCCGTGGGCTTTGGGATCAGAAAGATCTGGATTAAAAAAAGAAAGAAAGAAAGATCTGGATTTGAGCACCCGGCTAGCTGTGCGGACTTGTAGGATGAGCTTAACCTGTCGAGGCCCTTACTTTTCTCCCCCTGGGCAGTGGACACGGTACTTTTTATACTTTACAGCATCCTGTTGATGCCGCATTTAAGACCGTGCTCCCTGGGTTTGAATCCTGCCTTTCCACCGCTTTGGGCAAGTTGGCAGACCTCTCCGTGCCTCAGTCTCCCCATCTGTCAAGCGAGAGTGGGGAAACCCCTGCCTCGTGCAGGGCTGTCCGGAATAGTAAATGAGCTCAGCAAAGCCCTCAGGTGGTGTCTGGCGGGTGACGCATGTTTTCGTGCATTGATTGTTTACCGAGAGGCACCAGAACTGGCTCCAGCTATTTTTTCCAAGCGTCCAGGCGGAATGCAGAGCGGGGCTCCCCTCCTCCCCCGATCCCGGCCTCCGGTTATCTGGGTGAGGCAGAGGCGGGAGCGTGTGGCCCGCCCGGGGGCAGGGATGACAGGGAGAATGTGCTGTCCCCTCCCCTGCTCCGCGCCACCAAATATGTCCATGCCGTCCGATGCCTGGTCAACGGCCACCCCGGGCAGCCGTCTCCTGGCCAGACCTGGGGCTCACCGGCTAATTTTAGAAATGACTTGTCGGCTCAGCTGCTGCCATCACATTGGCGCAGAGGGAGGGTGTGGGGAGGACGGGGAGGAGCAGGCAGGGAAGGGGATGTGGGTGGGGGTGTTCCTGACATTTCTCCTTCGCCCCTGCCGTCCAGACTTGGTGGGGTCTCTGCGCTGCCACCCGGAGAGATCTCTCGGGCCAGGGTGGTTCCCGTGACCCGTGGCCTCGTGCGGAGAAAGGTACCGTAGGACCAGGTTTTACGATGGGCACCCTGCGAGCCACTGGGCATAATTTTCCAGAATGTGCTTTTGGGGGCTGGGGCGGCGGTGGGTGTCGGGTCCTCTCCGGCTGCGCAGCCTCCGATCGCCCGAACGGGCCACTCACAAAGCACGGGTCTTTCGTGGAAGGATCTTAGAGCAAAATGCTGGGGCGAGCGGACTCTTCTAAGGGTCCCCATGGCCTGCCGGGCCCCAGCTGTCGGCTGGTCATTTTTAAAAATACACTGGGGGTCAGGATACCCTGGCTGCAATGTTAGCCGACACGTGTTTGGGGGTCAGGGTTCCCCTGCACTGCCAGCGATTCCTGCCGGGGGTCCCCGTGTCCACCCCCAGGTCCCCCAGCCTCGGCCTGGGTGCTGGCTTGGTGCTGCAAGGAGCATGTGTGCTGGGGGAGGGGATGCCGTGGGGACAAAGGCTGGCGTCTCCTGCAGTGCTGACTTGATCCCTGGCCCCAGGAGGTGTTTTCAGTGGCCGTGGGTCACCGGGCGTCTGTTTGAATGGAGACGTTTCAGGGGCCCCCGTGATGGGGCCGGGAGGGGCCGGGAGCTAGTGCGAGGCCCGCAGCAGCTGCGGCGCAGGCCGGTGGCTCGGGCGGGCCCTCTGGGCCGTGCTTCTAGAAGCGGCTGCGGGAGGAAGCCCAGCCGGTTCCCAGCCCCTGGTCTGGCCCTGACCCACCAGAGCCCCGGGCGTCCATCCCCCAGGGCCTGGAAAACCGGGCTCTTACTTTCCCTTTGGGGCCGGCCGGGGAGCCACCTGCCCTGTTGGAGGCACTGGCTCCCGGAGGCTGAGCGCCCGCTCGGGCTGTGAGTGTGCAACACGGGGGTGGTCTCTTGGACTGTTGTTCTGCTTCTGGCCGGAGCTGTGTGCTCTCTGAGTAATGGGTCAGTGTGGGCTCGGGGAGGTGAGCCCCCCGATGTGAGCTGGCTGCGTCGAGGCGGCTACAGGTGGGTTCTGGAACATAACAGAAACAGGAGGCCTGGGCTGGGGAGGGAAGGAGGAGGAGGAAGGGCAGAGTGGATCGGTCTCCTGACTTCCGAGGGGCTGCCTGTCACCGATGAATAAATATTTGGTGCCACCTGCACACAGGCCTGGTCACCTTGAGTAGCCCAGCTCGGGCTCCGCTGACTCGGTGACCTCAGACAAGTCCCTCCCCTGCTACAGTGTCCCCTTCCAAACCTGAGGGGGTTGGCTGCAGCTCTCCCCGAGCGGTCTTCCGGGACCCAGGCTCTGGGCCTGCACATTTCTCCAAGTGCAGGGCATTGGCCTCACCTGCGGGTCTTTCTTTTTCTTTCTTTTTTTCTTTTTCTTTTTCTTTTTCTTTTTTTTCTTTTTCTTTTTCTTTTTCTTTTTCTTTTCTTTTTCTTTTTCTGTTTTCTTTCTTTCTTTCTTTCTTTCTTTCTTTCTTTCTTTCTTCTTTCTTTCTTTCTTTCTTTCTCTTTCTTTCTTTCTTTCTTCTTTCTTTCTTTCTTTCTTTCTTTCTTTCTTTCTTTCTTTCTTTCTTTCTTTCTTTTTTAAAAAGATTTTATGTATTTATTCATGAGAGACACAGAGAGAGACAGAGACAGAGGCAGAGGGAGAAGCAGGCTCCGCACAGGAGCTCAGTGTGGGACTCGATCCCAGGACCCCCATCACAACCTGAGCTGAAGGGAGTTGCTCAACCACTAAGCCACCCTGGCGCCCCACCTGCGGGCCTTTCAAATGCAGATGCCCCAGCTTGCCTGAGACCTATGGAATAGTCTTGGGGACAGGAGCCCAGAAAGCCACAGATTTCATACCTCACAGGCCGTCCTGGTGCCCACCCAAGCTGGAGACCTGTCTTTCCTCTGATGGGAGCTAAGAAAGCCACAGAGGAGGCAGCTCAGAAGCCCCCTCCCCTTGTCAAAAGTCAGTGCCTAGGGGCACCTGGGTGGCTTAGTGGTTTAGCACCACCTTCAGCCCAGGTCCTGGGATGGAGTCCAGCATTGGGAGCCCCGCAGGGAGCCTGCTTCTCCCTCTGCCTGTGTCTCTCTCTGCCTCTCTCATGAATAAATAAATAAAAGCTTTAAAAAAAAAAGTCAGCGTCTAGTTGCAAGAACAGGGAGGACAGGCACAGGACTTTATTCAGGCCAGGTTCTTGCAAAATATCTGAGGGCCAGTGTCATCCAGGGGAAAAAGATTTAGCCCTTCTGGTGGCACTTAGAGATGAGAACAGGAGGCCCCAAAGCTGAAGGGACTTCCTGGCCTGCTGAAAGAACAGGAACTCTAGCTGTTTCTACTAGGCCATGATGAGACAGCCCTTTAGTGCCTGGCTCACCTAGTGGATAAAAACAACTGTCTGAATGGTCCTTTTTTTTTTTTTTTTTTTAAGATTTATTTATTTATTTTAGAGAATGAGAGAATGGGCATGAGTGGGAGGGGCAGAGGGAGAGGGAGACTCTTCAGCAGACTCCACACTAAGCGCAGAGCCCATCACGGGGCTTGATCTCATGGCCCTGAGATCATGACCTGAGCTGAAACCAAGAGTCAGGACACTTGACCAACTGAGCCACTCTGGCTCCCTGGAATGGTCCCTTGTAAGCAGGTAGTTCGTTGCTGTGGTACATGACCTATCCTTGATATTTTTTAAGTTTTTATTTTAATTCCAGCTAGTTAGTATACAATGTCATAATAATTTCCATTGATTTTTTTCATTAACCTTATTTTTAATTTTTATTTATTTAAAAAATACTTTATTTATTTATTCATGAGAGACACAGGCAGAGGGAGAAGCAGGCTCCGCGCGGTGAGCCCGATGTGGGACTCCATCTCGGGACTTCAGGATCACGCCCTGGGCTGAAGGCAGACGCTCAATCACTGAGCCACCCAGGCGCCCCACAAACTTTAGAGTCCTTTTAGGTTCACAGCAAAACTGAGAGGAAGGTAACAGAGGTTTCCCACATACCCTATGTCCCCACCATCTATAGCCTGGCCCCACTATCCATATCCCGTACCAGAGCAGGACATCTGATCGAGTGGATGAAGCTGCAGGGACATGTCATCATCACCCAGAGTCTCTGGTTGACATTAGGGCTCATCCTTGGTGGTGGACATTCTAGGGGTCGGGGCAAATGCATACTGACGTGGATCCATCAGAGCCATTGCCATATGATGCAGAGCATCTTCACTGTCTTCTGTGCTCCTTCTGAGCATCCCTCACATCCCCAAACCCCAGCAACCACTGATTTTTTACTCTCTCCATACTCGTGCTTTTTCCAGAATGCCGTAAACTTGGAATCACAGAGCATGCAGCTTTTTCAGATTGGTTTTGTGACATGCATTTAGGGTTCCTCCCCGCCTTTTCATGGTACCCTTGTACCGCGTGAGACTGTGTAAAACTGAATTATTTGCAAAATGGAGCAAGTGGGTTTGAAACAACTGGAGGGACCCCGAGTCCTACCAGATCCAATCCCGTCTGTGGCACCGAGAGGGGAAACAACTTGCTCAAGAACACACAGCTTTGCAGTGCCAGCAGTGGGCTTTGAACAGTCCCTGCCATCACGGCTGGCATTGGGGACCAGCCTAGGGCTCCTCATATTGGGAATAGTAACCCTATTGTCCCTGTTACCCACACCCTCAAAGCCTTCTCTGTCATCATCCTCCAAGCCTCAAAGGCACCTGGGTGGCTCAGTGGTTGAGCGTCTGCCTTCGACTCAGGTCATGATCCTGGGGTCCTGGGATCGAGTCCCACATCAGGGTCCCCGCAGGGAGCCTGCTTCTCCCTCTGCCTGTGTCTCTCCCTCTCTCTGCGTCTCATGAATAAATAAATAAAATCTTGGGTACCCCCGGTGGCTCAGCAGTTTAGCGCCGTCTGCAGCCCGGGATGTGATCCTGGAGACTCAGGATCTTGTCCCACGTAGGGCTCCCTGCATGGAGCCTGCTTCTCCCTCTTCCTGTATCTCTGCCTCTCTCTCTCTCTCTCTCTCTCTGTGTCTCTATGAATAAATAAATAAAATATTTTTAAAATAATAAAATGAAATCTTTAAAAAACATAAATCTTAGGTCTTGTGTCAACAGAGGCAACAAGTATGATCCTTAGTCACCAAACAAGGTCTTTGGGATAAGAGCTCACAGCAGGGGGAGAGGGAGGTATTATGTAACACTCAAGACAGATGTCTTTGTGTGTCCCTCTGTCACACACACACACAGACACACACACCTCATTCAGTCTGAAGGATCCAGAGGCACCCTCAGCTTCATCTGAATCACCTCCTCCTGGACATGACTCACCCAGCTCCGTGATTTTCCTTTTCTGCTCTGCTTCGCACCAAGCCTCTCTCTAATGCTTCATTCCTTTTAAGAACTACAGTTTTGGAGAATTATCAAAAGGTCCCCAGGAATCTGCAAGTTGGGCTCCCCAAATACCTGGCCAATACGTTTCCCTGGTCAGGGAAACAGGAATTTCGAGGTCCCAAGAGAATTTTTCCCAGCCCGTAAAAGACCAAATGCGTTTTCAGCTGTTTCATGGGTACCAGCTGGGGTTTGAGTTTCAATTTCATGGAGGGCAACCGGATTAACTGTTGAGTTGAGAGAGGGAGAGAGAGAGAGAGAGGCAGTTGCTCAGTGGGATTAAATGTCTCATTGGTGCTGGATATTCCTGTGAGTTTGGGCATGAGTGATTGGCCCCATTTTACAGATCAAGAAGTGACATTTAGAGGCTGAAGTGCCCCAGTGGCATGCAGAATGAAATGAAACTCTGCTTTTCTGCTGAAATGAAATGAGACTCTGCTTTTCTGCTGGAGACGGAATCTTTATTCTCATGTAATAAAATAAACAACAGGAGCTCAGATAGGAAATTACCCCATGCTGTTTGGACAGATAACAGAGCCCATTCACACTCATGACCTTGATGAACCCATTGATAATCCTTGGGAGGTGGGTATTTCAGTTCTACTGACAAGGAAATTGAGAATCAGAGAGTGTTGTGGCTGCCCAAGGGCCCAGAGCTACTAGGTGGTGATAGATCCAAGAATTTCTTTTCTTTTGTCACTAACAGGTCAGGTTTTTTTTTCTTATTATTATTCTTTGCTATTTATTATTCGAAGCAAGACTAGTTTGCCCTTGCTTCTCTCCACTCAATATGGATTTTTTAGATCAGGGTGTCTCAACAACCCCACTATTGACATTTGTGTCTGGATGATTCTTTGCCATGAGTGGTGCAGGGTGGGAGGGCTGTTCTGTGTCTGTTTTGGCAGCATCCTTGGCCTCTCCTCACTAGATGCCAGTAGCAGCTGCCCCCACTCTAGTTGTGACAACCAAAAATCCATTGATAAGCGCAGTCACACCTCCGGAAAACCATTGGTCTAACCTAATGTGATCCAATAGAACTTCTGCAATGATAGAAATGTTCTGTATCTGTGCCGTCCAGTATGGTAGCTGCTGGCCAGTTGTGGCTACTGAACATATGAAAGATGGCTGGTGTGACCCAGAAGGTGATGTTTTCATTTAACTTCATTTTAAATAATTTAAATTTAACCAGCCACACGTGCTAGTGGCTGCTATATTGGGCAACATAGCTCTAGATAGCAACACAGCAGGGGTAGGAAGATACCCGGTTGGTGGGGCACTCAAACCCTAAAAGCAGTCAGCGGAGCCCCCCTAGCAGAAGGATGACCAGCTTCCTGCTTCACTGTGGCCGGGAGAACACTAGGCTGCAAATGGCAAATACTTGGCAGAGGCACCACCCCTAACCCTTCTTGTGCTCACAGCAGGCATTACTAGTCAGTCACCACATGCTTTTCCACTAGTGTGGGATCCTTCTCAATGTAACCCTCCAGGCAGTTCCCAACTGCAGATCCGCTGGGCTGCCAGGAGGGAGAAACACTATGGGCCAACCCTGCATGAGGCCAGGAGGCCCACCTGTGAGGTCTAACATCTCATCAGAACATGTGGGGTGGCTGGCAGGGGTGTGTGGCCAGCCTAGGTCAGTGGGGCAACCAAAGATATGGAGAGGAGAGTGATGATGTGCTGGACGGACAAGACTTTTCTCTAATCATTTCTCCAAGAAACACTCACTGCTTGATTTGGGGATAGAGGCAAGGGGTAGGGGTACTGGAGGGGAGCGGCTAGCTTCTCAGCCACTGCTGTGCAAAAGCTTTGGCAGATTTTAACTGACCCGGCTGCAATATTGAGATGACCAAAATATATTTTTCATATATATTTGGTCTTCATCCTCAGTTCAGGGCTCCCTGCTCCCCAAATCATTAGAATTCCAACTGTTGAGACTGCTAACGTGTCTTTTGTTATGCTAATGACATGGTTTTTGAAAACTACCAAAGCCCCCTACCAAAGGTTGGGGGCTGCTTGCCAGTGGAGCTAACCATTATTGATTAGAGGGCTGGAACCCACCCCTGACACTGAGACAGGAGAGGGGGGAGAGAATGAGTTCAATCATCAATGGCCAATGATTTCATCAATCCCGAAAAGGATAGGGGCATCAGGGTGGCTCAGTTGGTTATGTGTCTGCCTTCAGCTCAGGTCATGCCCAGGGTCCTGGGATCGAGCCCCACATCAGGGTCCCTGCTCAGTAGAGAGTGTGCTTCTCCCTCTGCCCCTCCCCCTGCCCTCATGTGTGTGTGTGTGTGTGTGTGTGTGTGTGTGTGTGTGTGTGAAATAAATAAATAAAATCTTATTTTTTAAAAAAATATTTGATTTGTTTATTCACAAGAGACACAGAGAGAAAGGCAGAGACATAGGCAGAGTGACAAGCAGGCTCTCTGTGGGGAGCCCGAAGTGGGACTCCATCTCAGGACCCGGGGATCACACCCTGGGCAGATGCTCAACCACTGAGCCACCCAGACGTTCCAATAAGTAAGATCTTAAAACAAAAACAAAAAACGAAACAAAAGGATAATGTTTTGAGCTTCTGGGTTGGTGAGGTTTTTGGAAATTTGGGGAGAGTGGTCCCCCTGGAGCAGGCATGGGAGCCGCCTCTCCCCATACCCTGCCCTGTGCATCATTTCCATCTGGCTGTTCCTGACTTCTATCCTTTCATAATAAATGGGTGATCTGGGGAGTGAAATGTTTCTCTGAGTTCTGAACTATTCTACAAATTTATCAGACCCAAGGAGTGGGGGGTCATGGGCACCTCTGATTTATAGCCAGAGTTGGTCAGAGAAGCACAGGTGACAATTGGGGTTTGCTACTGGTGTCCAAAGTGAAGAATGGTCTTGTGGGACTGAGCCCTTTACCTGCAGAACCTAATGCTGTCTCCAGGTAGATAGTGTCAGAATTGAGTTGAACTGAGTTATTTCTTGGTCACCCTGCTGGTGTCTGAGAACAGTTTGGTGCTGTGTAGGGAACCTCCTCTGCCCCCATTGGAATTGGGTCCAGGAACCTAAAAGACTGGAACTTGAATGGGGACTATAGAGGAGAGGGCTGCTGTGAATGTCACAGCTCAAAGGTGTACAGAGCATCCAGTTATTCCCGCCATCCTGAGAAGTGGACAAGAAAGGCCGGTGTCCCCATTGGACAGATGGGGGGCTGCAGCCCTAAGAGGTTCCACAGAAGGGAGGTGGGGCCCGAGCTTAGCTGTGAGACCTCCAGAGCTGAGGTCAGCCCCCTGAGGGAGGGGATGGCCACTGTGTTCACCCTGGTCAGCCTTTGTGAACTGAAGTGTCCACTCTGTTACAGAGAACCATATAGAAAGCTCCCAGGGGATAGTGGCTGGCATTCTAAAGGATCTGGGGGTCATGAGAAATTTCTTTTTTTTTTTTAATTTGATTTATTTATTCATGAGAGACACGCAGAGAGAGGCAGAGACACAGGCAGAAGGAGAAGCAGGCCCCATGCAGGGAGCCCGATGTGGGACTCGATCCCAGGACCCTGGGATCACACCCTGAGCCAAAGGCAGATGCTCAACCACTGAGCTACCCAGGTGCCCCCCACCCCATGAGAAATTTCTCACTTAAATGGTTGAAGGCTTCAGGTTAGAAAATTGGGAGCAGACCCCATACATATCACATGGAAAACCTTATCTGTCGCTCCTAAGAACAGAACTCAGGCCAGCGTGTGGCTGTCCTGACAAGGCAGCTCTGTGGGAAGGAAGAAAAAGTGGCAGACCCCAGGGAACAGGGAGATGAGGACTCTAGTTCTCTGCCAGGATCAGAGAAGGTGGCTTCTGTGGCCTCTGAGCACTTTGTAGCTCTGATTCCAAAGAAGAAAAGCAACATGAGAGCAGATCCCAAATGTCTTACTTAGTAGTGAGCTCCCCATCTCAGGATATGACCGAGAAAAGACTCAATGATTTTCCACCCAGGAGGTTCCTTGTGAGCGGGGCTGGTCCTCTGAGGCTCTGTGACGGTGGAAGGTGGACGGGGCATTGCACGCTCCCCCCGCCCCCCCCCTTATCACCTCCATCAGTGCCTCCTCTGCTGTTCCCTCCCTCCCTCCCTCTTCACTGTGTCTCCTTCCTACTGCCAACCTCCCTGCTCTTTTTTCTCATTCGTCACCTTCCCTACCCCCTCCTGGTCATCTTCTAGGATCATGTGGGTTTTTGCGAGTGAGGTCTGAATCCTCAGCTACTTGCTAGCCATTGAGTTTCCCTTGCTGTGATGAGGGCAGGGTGGCTCTGTGTTGGGCAAAGTCTCTTTTCATTACCACGTGGCTCTTTGGGCATCAAACTCAAGGTCCGGGTGAACTCGGCTGGGTCATGCATGAATCATGAGAGTCACTTTATCCATTATGCCTCCAGATGGCAAATAGATAGCAGTGGTGTATAATCGCCTCCTTCCACGCCCAGGGCAGACATTAAGAATCGGACAGAACATTCCTTTCCCCTGAGCCCAGATAAAGGCTCAGAGTCCTTCCCATGTAACACTCCGGGCAGCCACTAAGCATCTCACAGAGCTGACCTGTGAGTTGAAACCTCCTTGCCCTCTGGCTGTATCGGCCGGGGCCCTACTTGGAGACAGCACACCCAGCTGGTAATTAGGAGAGACTTTTTTTTTTATAAAGATTTTATTTATTTATCCATGAGAGACAGAGACAGAGATTGAGAGAGAGAGAGAGAGGCAGAGACACAGGCAGAGGGAGAAACAGGCTCCCTGTGTGGAGCCTGATGTGGGACTCAATCCCAGGACCCCAGGATCACAACCTGAGCCAAAGGCAGACACTCAACCACCGAGCCGCCCAGGTGTCCCTAAAGAGACTTTATAATGAAGGGACTTTTCCAAGGGGTGTGTGCAGGGCTAAGGAAAGCAACGAAGCATGCCGAACCACCCAGAAACGAGCAGTGGTGGGCTACTAGCCTTGGGCCTGATGTAGGGCAGAGGAGGTTGACAGAGGAGCCTGCAGCCCGTCCACGGAGAGGGACCGCTCCAAGGGGCTTATGGCTGTAGATGGAGAAACACAGCCTTCACCAAAACTAGGGCCCAAGATGGAGGAAGCAGGGCAGGCGGGGGGAGAAACACGCTACCTCTAGGCCCTCCCGTGTGCAGGTCTCATCCCAGAGCTTTCCACCGGCCAAACTCAACAGAAGATCAGAAGGCCAGGGAACCCCGGGGTGGGGGGCCACAACCCTGGTGGTCAGCGCCCTGCAGGACAGAGCAGGCTAAAGAAGGAAGCGGGGCGTTTGCAAGCCTGGAAAGATGAACCAAGCCTCTACTCTTCCCTCCCCCAGCAGCCTGCGTAGACTTGGGGCCCTTCCGTTTGGAAAATGGCCCCAGACCTGGCTGCCTGGGAAGAAGCGAGGAGGAAGGAGAGCCCGAGGGAGGTCCTCAGAGAGCATGCAGCATGGATGTTGGATTCTTGGCCTCATCCTTCCCAGTTTGGCCAGAACCAAATCCAGCTCTTCGCCAGCGCTTTAAAAAAATAGAGTCTCAGTGAAACAGCCACGCGCCCTCACGTACATATTTCACCCAGGGCTGCTTCTGGAACGCAACGGCGGAGCTGAGTGGTTTGCGAGGGAGAAGGCCCTGACTGGCCCTTTACAGGAAAATCTGCTGACCTCTCCTGAGCGCAGCATGCTGGGACCGGCCACAGCAGGAGCTCTTATCTCCTCCAGGACTGAAGAGGCTGGGGGGGGGGGTGTTCTAGAGGGAGAGGGAGCTTCTAGAAGGTACCTTCTGTGGAGGGAAGCAGCCAAGCCAACCTGTGGCCGCCCAGCAGGGAGAGCCGGGAGCCGGGAGTGCAGGTGCCCTCTGATCTCTGCCAGTGGGTGATGCCTGTGAGCTTGAACCCACCTGCAAGCTGAAGGTGGAAGAGCTAGAGGAGGTGCCTGAGGGGCAAATGGAAGATACCCAGTTCAGGGGCACCTTCCTGCCCCCCCCCCACCACTGGGTCTTCTGATCCCTGCATGTGTGACCCCTGATGTGACCGTCACACTGGATGCTGAGCACCCTAGCCTGGCGCTGGCTCTCAGGGTGGCCGGCACCTCTGCCTGCCTCCAGGCACCTGCGAGCCAGCTCGGGGACAAATAGACTCGCCGCCAAACTGTAGGCAACACTGATTCTAAGTGGAAGTTGAAATAAGGAAGGACAGTGCAGTGACGTAAGGTGTGTGGCCAGTGGAGTGAAGGGCAGGATGACGGGGGCCGGTGGATATTGGGTGGCCGAGGTGGGAGGCCGTGGTAGCTGGGAGGGTGGCATGGGCTGGCTCCCTCAGCAAGGTGTCCTGGAGGAGGCGGCCGGAAAGGCTTGCGAGAGCTGGAGGGTACGAGACAGTAATGTAGTTTTTTTTTTTTTTTTTTTTTCCGAGAAGCTGCTGTGTGGCCCAGACATAGGGACAGAGAAGGTGGCACACCCATGTCTTTGGTGGCCATGACCTCTGAGGTCAGACTGTCTGGGTGCAGCAGGCGGCTCCGCCACTGCCTGGTGAGAAGGACGGGCTTCCCCTCCCTCTGACACGGGGTTGCTCACAGAATCCACCCTAGAATAGGGCGCCTGGTGGGAGCAAACCCCACGGCCGCTCAGGTTCTCAGCACAGAGCGGGGCCCACATCTCCGCAGGACCATCATCAGTGGTCTAGCTTCTGCTGCCTCCCTTTTGGGGTCGAAGGGCAGAGATCACAGGGTCGAGCAGAAGGAGCAGGTTAGGCAACTGGGTCACCCCCATTCCTTCCTGTGTGACCTTGCACGAACTGGCTAAGCCCCCTGATCCTCAGACGACAGATGCAGCGCCGTGACTGGCACCAACAGATCCTAGCCAAATAGCAGAGCACGCCCAGCACTACCTGTGAACCTACCTGCCTGAGCCACCTTCCTGGGGTCCCGCAACGTGGGGCCAGGACATGGGGCGCCTCCAGGCCCCGCACTGGTGGCCCCAGACTGGCCCTTGTTCATCGCTGCCAGCGATGGGAGCAGAGGGTGGGTGCGAGGGGTGGGACACACTGGGGGGCAGGTCTCTGCTTGACCTTTTTTCTGGGTGGCCCTGGGCAAGTGTCTTAACCTCCGTGAGTCACTGTCTGCTCTATGGGAGTGAGGCCGACCGCATGGTACTGTTGTGGGCGTGAACGTGATGATTACTTTTTTTTTTTTTTAAGATTTTATTTATTTATTCATGAGAGACACAGAGAGAGAGGCAGAGACACAGGCAGAGGGAGAAGCAGTACCCTGTGGGTAGCCTGTTGCAGGACTCGATTCCAGGACCCCGAGATCACGACCTGAGCCTAAGGCAGAGGCTCAACCACTGAGCCATCCAGGGGCCCTACGTGATGATAACTTTTAAGATAAATAAATGCTAGGTCTAGGAGGAATTTAAGGGGAGCTGGGTGCAGTTTGGGTGTAAGGACCTATCTCAACGCTAGGCACATGGGAGGCTCTCTCTAAATGTTGGAGAATTATCTTGGGCTGCATCCTAGGCTGGGTCCTCCAGGCCAGCTTTGATCCATGGAGTCAAATAAAAATGGAAATACGATCAAGAGCAGTTATTGGTGATCAAGTTTCTGCTCAGTATGTGGGTGTCCTCCTCTCATTTTACAGCTGAGAAAATGACACTCAGAGAATTTCCTAGGGTCCCACAGGGCAGTGGCAGTGGCAAGACATGAACTTGGGCCATGATGACATGCTGCCCACCCCCTTCGCCACCACCACCCCTCCCCGTGGATGCAGATAGCACAGGGGGCATCAGAATCCCTGCCAGAGACCTGCTGCCAAGGCCCTGCTCTATCCCTTCTCAGCTGCAACCCTAATCATTACCCATTCCTGCGCTCATTCATTCATTCAACAAACATTTTTGAGCACTAAATTTGTGCTGGGAACTGTTCTAGGCACTGGGGTTACATAAGGGGACAGAACAGATGGAAATTCAGGCCCTCATAGAACCTTGTTCTGCAGGATGAGTCAGAAACCAAACAAGAAGTCTATAGTATGACAAAGAGTGAGATAGCAGTAAGTTATGGGGAGAAAAGAATAGGATAAAATGAGGGGCAGTCCCAGGATAGGGTAGGGTTAAATTGGGGACTATGCCCCAATTTAAACAGTGAAGGCAGGATCACTGACAAGATGACTCTGAGCAAAGTCTTTTAGGAGATGACAGTGTGAGCCACGCCGAAGGAAAAGCATCTGAAGCAGAGGGAACAGAATGTGCAAATGCCCTGAGGTAGGAAGCTGTGGAGAAGGTGGCTCCAGGAGGTCAGCGTCACTGAAGAGGAGGAGCAAGGTGGGGAGGCATTTAGGGCAGATGGTTGGGAGGGCCATGTGGGCCTCGATAAAGACTTGGCAGTTTGTTCTTTGAGACAGGGAGAATCATCGGAGGCCTGACCCACGGCGTCAGGACTGGACATTTGGGGGGTGAGAGGGAAAGCTTTGAGGGCCCCGTGGGGCTACTCAGATCCAGCATGTGTTCATGAAAAACTGTGTCAAGCTGTCCCCGGCTTTGGGGATCACCTTTCCTTTCCCCAGGCTCCCCCACCCCTAAGGGGCCACTGGAGACTTTATACCATGAATTCTGAGCATCTGGGGCCTCCTCACAGGCTTAAAACAGCAGCTGATGAGGCAGGTGTGGGTTTTGGGCCTGGAAGGGAACGTGGCGATAAGAGCACCTACTTAAATTAAGGCTTGACAAAGCCTCCCCGGTAGCATTGGCTCCAAGCCCCGGGTCACTGGGCCTGGCCTGGTGCCTGCGAGGGACAGGACGCGGGGAGAGATGGTCCCACTCAGCTCCGTCTCATTTCCCAGCGCTGTGGAACCTCTGGGCAGGCCAGCAGCCCCGGCTGAGGACAGCCCATGCTGACAGCCAGGAGGTCCCTGGAGCCTTGAGGCCGAGGCCGATCCTTGGGAAGCAGCCACGGAGCTGGCCAGGCCGGGGCTGGATGGGAAGGGAGCGGCCAGGGTGGCGGCCAGGCAGGCACCTCACGTCAGGCCTATTCATAACCTGGGCTCTACTTCCCAGGCCCTAGCAGAGCAGACTCTGGCTGTGAGTCACTTGGGGGCCTCCCCTGGGTCCCCCCCTCCCCGCCCTCCCCCTAGGGAATCTCACCTTGTGTACACTCTCCTGTGTCCCCATCCCTTGTGCGCCTCACGAGGTGGGGAGTCCATGCAGCGGGGGGATTTTTTTTTCTCAAGGCAAAGACTTGGCTATTGGCACAGGGACATATTCCCAAGGTCTCCCCCTCGGTTCCTGACCTCCTCAGAGCCAGAATGT
The DNA here is from genome assembly GCF_018345385.1 of Vulpes lagopus. Classification (NCBI taxonomy): domain Eukaryota; kingdom Metazoa; phylum Chordata; class Mammalia; order Carnivora; family Canidae; genus Vulpes; species Vulpes lagopus. The sequence goes on along the minus strand of NC_054837.1, from coordinate 17,260,478 downwards.
CCCTTCTTGGATCTTCGGATATTGAGATATCCTCCTGGCCAGGCCCCGGGGGTCTCCCCCGGGGATGTGCCCGTTCATATTTCCTGGGCAGCTCCTGGAGCAAAAGCCCTGATCTGACGTATTTGCCAATTTCTGGGGTGGAAACGCTCCCGTAGCCGATTTCAAGCTCATAAGGTGACGGCACAGAAAGTGGAATTGGAAAGAGGCGGCCACGGTGGGCTCGGGTGAGATGGTGGGAGCTTGTTCCAGCCCAGCCCTGGGGACCCTCCCCACCAGGTCACCTCTGCAGCTTCCAGGATGTGCAGCGGGCAGGATGGCCTTGACCTCTGTGCAAGCCATCCTCTCATGGATACGTCGTCGCTCAAAGTGGCTACTCACAGGCCAAGCAGGCCTTTGGAAACTCTGGGATGATCGAGAGGGGGCCTCGCCCAGGAAGGGGGATGGGAGGGGTCGGGCGGGGGGCGCACTGCTCCGGGGCCGACCCTGCACAGAAGTGAGAGAAGTTGGAGGGAGGAGAGGACACCCACTCCTTGACTCACGACCGCTTCCACCAAGATATTGGTGTGATCCTTCCGCTCTTCACTTTCTGTGGCCGGTTTTGGGTTTTGCCCGTTTGGGATGGTTTAGTGCAGGTAAGTGTTACTCTCTGCCTTCTGATCTTTACCAGACCCCGTGAGAGGCTTCAGGCTCCCTGAACCAGCCTCATGCACTGCAGGCCACCAGGGTGGCCACTTGGGAAAACAGCCTGGCAGTTTCTTTTTCTTTTTCTTTTTTTAAGATTTTATTTATTTATTCATGAGTGATACAGAGATAGAGAGGCAGAAACACAGGGAGAGGGAGAAGCAGGCTCCATGCAGGGAGCCCGATGCGGGACTGGATCCCGGGACTCCAGGATCACGCACTGGGGCTGGGGCAAAGGCGGGCGCTAAACTGCTGAGCCACCCGAGGATCCCAGCCTGGCAGTCTCTGAAAAAGTCCAGCGCGACGTTACCCTATAGTTTAGCCATGCCACTCCGGGGTATCTACCTAAGAGAAGTGGAAACATATGGCACACAAAGCTTTAGGGGACTGCTCCTGGCAGTGCTATTCACGGTGACCCCATAAACAGAGATGCAGTCTGTGCGCACAATGGAGCGCCACTTAGCAACAGAGAGGGACAAAGTGCTCCTACACACAACAATGTGGATGAACCGCAAAGACGGTATGCAAAGTGGAAGAAGCCAGACACAAAAGACCACAGATGCTAGGATTCCATTTATAGCAAATGTCCAGAAAAGGCCATCTATAGCAACAGACAGATTTAGTGGTTACCCAGGGGGCTGAGGGAGGGAACAGCTAGTGACTGCAGATGGTCTTGAAGGGTCTTCTTGGGGTGATGGGGTTGTGGTCATGGTTGCAAAACTCTGTAAACTCATCAAAGGTCATCACACTGTATGCTTACAAGTGGGTGAGCTTTATGGCTGGCCTAGAAATGATACCGCAGTGGAGCTGTTTCCAAATGCTGCCTAAATACCCTTCTCGATGGATTCATTGGATTCCTTAAAGTCAGATGGACTCTGATGTATTTGACCTTCTCCAGTTACTGCACACGGGGGTTGTGTCTCTGGTTTGGGGGCTCCAAGCGACCCAGCGGAGTAAGATTTTCCGCTTTAGGATTACTTCCCCAAAGTTTGTTTTCCAGAAGAGGCCTTACTAGGTAGGTCAAAAGTCCTGAGCGTTTGTCAAGACTCTCAATATGATGCTAAGTATGCTAAAGCATTTCCCCCAAAGCACGGGCCAATTAATAGTTTCGGTTTCCCGTCCTTTCCTAGTGCACGTGGTCAAATTGGGGCACCCACTAGTCCCGGACAAGAGAAAAACACACTATGCTATGGTCTTACAAGTCAGGACTGTGGTTGTCCTCTGGGGAATAGTAACTTAAGAAGGGGCGGGAGGGAAGGTCAGGGAGGCTGTAATGTTTTGTTTATTTTTAAATTTTGTTTTTCGAGAGAGAGACAGAGAGAGAGAGAGAGAGAGAGAGAGTGTGTCTATGCATGCACGGGCGGGGGTGGGGTGGAGACGGAGAGAGAACCTCTAGCAGACTCCCCGCTGAATGTAGAGCCTGACAAGGGGCTGGAGCTCATGACCCATGAGATCATGACCTGAGCCCAAACCAAGAGTCGGGACACTTAACAGACTGAGCCCCCCCAAGGGCCCCTGTTTTGTTTATTTTTGAGTTGAGATGCGATCGACATCCAGTGAATTAATTGGATAGCTGGGTGAATCCTTACATATGATGCTCCCGTGGGGCCCTCTCCCAGATCAAGACAGAGAACGTTTCCATCACCCCAGGAAGTTCCCTTGTTCCCCTTTCCAGCCCAAAGCCAGCAGCTGCTCTGACCTTCGTCACCATAGATTAGATCTGTCCCATCTTGAACTGCCCATAAATAAAATAATATTTTCTTATTCTTCATCAGGATGCTGCTTAAATAGATATGATCTTTAGGTGAGAGCCGCTGAGCTGTATATTTCTATACTTTTTTGACATTGGTTATGTCTCAATGACAAAGGGTGGGTCAAGGGGAAAAGGATTTGGGGGCGCTGTCCAGTCTGCGGGCAGCGGCCCCCTTGCTGACAGTCGTCCTCCCAGCGGGCTGTGCCCGGCGGCGTGGCCTTGGTTCGTGGCGCGAGGGGGGTGGGAGGAGGGCTGTGTCCAAGAGCTAACCTGTATCTCTCTTCTCTCCCCTGTCCGCACCCATGTCTCCATGCGTCAGTCTCGTGTGCTGTGTGTGTGTCCATAAAGCCACATTTCGTGCTGCCCGCCAGAGAGCTCCGTGTCATCCCATCTCAGCCCTGACACTGCCTCAGCATGGCCATCTCATCACGCCTCGCCCTGTGGGAGCAGAAGGAAAGTAACGTTCAGGGTTCAGGCGACAGCCGCGGGGCCGACTGCCAAGCGGGAGGACAAGCCAGAGCAAGGGTGGCCAGGCTGTCCCCTCCCGCCTCAGGCGGGGCATCTGGCATCCGCACCTCCCTGTGACGTGTCCAGTGCCCCTCTCCACTCCCTCCGGCCAGCCCTGGTGAGCCGAGGCCTCTCCAACCCAGTTCATGAGCTCCTTGAACTCCTCCCATGCCTGGCCGCTCTCTTCCTGTTCCTCAGTAGGCAGCGGGGGGACTGAGGGTAGACCAGCTGTCCTGTCTGGATCACCGGGGCGGCTTCCACGAGCACCAGCTTTGTGCAGGCGGTGGGGCGGGGACAGGGCTGGTGGCTGCCAGACTTCTGCCTTGGGGACGGGTTTCCGTGCTCCCTGCCTCTGTCACCATGGAGAACTGGAAACGGGCCCTTCTTCCCAGTTATTCTTCTCCCTTTTGTATTTTTTCACAAGATTCCACGAAGGGCTGTCTCTCTGATGCCTGAGCTCTCCTTCGCCTCGCCTCCCACCCTCGTGTAGGATTTGATGAGTTAGAGTCTGAGGGGTGAGGCAGTTGAGAAGCTTCTCTCTGGCTGCCTCCCAGACTGCTCCGGGTGTAGCACTGAGAGCAATGCTGCAGGAAGCAGGGGTGACACCTGCCGAGTGGGCCGTAAGCCTCGCTCTGTCTTATGAGGTGGCTTTTGGGCCCCATTGAGAGGGAGAGGCGTGGGGTCATTGTGAGCCCCGGACAGGGGGCTGCATCAACCAGCCTTAACCCCTGGCCTCTGCTTTGTCTCCTGGACGTCCCTATCCCCTTCGGATTTCCCCTTTATCAGCTGGGCTGCTGAGATCAAGTCTTTGGTAGCCACACGCGGAGGACCTTGATAAGTTGCTTATTTTAACCACTGTGTGGCTCTGCCATAGAAAGTGCTACAGATTTCTGCCACCCCGCCGTCCCCATGTGTGGCCACAATGATGCTGGTTAAAGATGTACCCCAGTCACCTAGAACAGGTCCCATTGCCTCAGTCCCTGAGGACCCTGTCCTTTGTGGTCCACAAAGGAGCCTTAGCTACACGCCAACTCCAGCCAGCTTGGGTCTAGGCTATGTTTCTGGTGTAAAATGCCAGTATCTAGCCCCCCAACTTTAGGATTCCGTATTGGGGAGCCCCTGGCTGCCTGGGTCCCGGTTCAAGGACTATCAAGAAGCCACAGCTCTGTGTCAGTGGAGTGGGCTGTAGCCATAGGGCTGGATTTTTTTATATAAACCGTGGCTGCGAACCATTCCCTACCTTCCCATGTCCCTGGTGCGTCATCAGTGAGTAACTGATCAATCTATTATATTAATTGCAAGCGGAGGCAGAGAATGTGCATGGTGCCCTGGGGTCCATCCCCTTCTGGAAAATGGAAAAGCTCCTGATGTACTAGCTCCTCCCAGAGATGGTCTGTTCCCCGCCCAGGAAGGGAACCCAAGGGCCAAATTCACATTATGAGGAAATTGGGTCCAGGAAGAAATCACACAGACAGGGTGGCCTCTGCTGCTCATGCATTCCATCTCCATGCGCTGTCTCAAGGCGTCCCGGAGCCCCGGCCGACCCCATCTGCTTTGCCACGGCCTCTCATACATGTGCTTGGTCACGGATGTCCCCCTGGGCCGCCTCCCAGGCTCCATCGCAAACCTTTCCAAGGACCGCCTGCTTGCACTGGTTCACTCACTGAGCTTTCTCCTTCTTTGCTTCTGCAAAACAGATTCGGGAGGAAGACAAGAGCCCTCCACCATCTTCGCCCCCTCCCCTTTTCTCTGTCATCCCAGGGGGCTTCATTAAGCAGCTGGTCCGGGAGACCGAGAAAGAGTCCAAAGAAGCAAGGTTGAGGAAGGAGGCAGCGCTTGCCTCTCCAGAACAAGAGGTAAGTGGCCCCGCAGGAAGGGGACCAGGTGCCAGTCAACAGGACGGTCCCCTCCTATGAGCCTCTAGATTCAGTGGCCATCTCGCCTTCGCTCCTGCTCTTTGAGGAATGTCCTTTCTGCAGTCGATCTACCGAACTCCTATTCCTCCCTCAGAACCCGGCTCAAATAGTACATCTCTGGAAAGCTCCCCCATTGCCTTCCTTTCTCTGATTCCCATGGTGCCCTCTGTGTCTGTCTTAATGGAGGTCGGCAGAGTTAAATATTTGATCGTGCGACTTTTGGACGGGGCATTCCTTAGGGCCGGTGGTTCTCTCTCCTTCAGCTCTGTATTTGGAGCACCTCTTGTGAACTTGGTCCAGAGTCGGACAAATGTTTGCTGAATGAATGCATGAAGGACATCAGCTGACTAGCGATTGCAGGGATCATTTTAACCCCACTTTTGCAGAGAGAGAAACCTAGGTGTTGGCTAACAATGTGTAGCTGGCTTACTTTACGTGGCCAAGCTATTCAGTTACTGGTTATGTTCGGTTACTGGTTATGGGTGTATTGGTTGTAGTGATACTGAGACCTCTCCATGCCAGGTGGCAAACAGGTGTGACCTCGGCCCTTGCCCTCCAGCTGCCCCTCCCCCTAGTCCCTCAGAATGGCCACATGCCAACAATTAAAGGGTTAATGCTTGCATGAGTAGAGACCTCAGTACCTAGCTGGCATCATTTCTGATTGGTCGGTGTCTGCTAAATTCCTTAATTATTCTGAAGAATTCCACTAGATGGAAGCAGTCATTGGACAAGCAAGATACAGCCCCCTGTGCTTTAAGGACTTGCAAATTTATCCTCTCCTGGCGTCTCTGCAGCGCACCCTGGAGGTGGAGCAAATACTGCAGTGACTGGGCTGAGCGACCCAGCGGCCTTGGGGCCTGGGGTTGGCTCGTGCCCAGTGACCAGCCTGACTCTGTCCCCCGCATCCCTCCAGCTGTTGTTCGCCGGTCCCATCCCCCACGTGCCTGTCCCGTCCCCCATGTGCCTGCACCTGTCCAATTACAATGTCTTCACTGCATCAGAGGAGTTCTCCGGCAGCTGAACTGCAGCAACTGTTGAAACGTCCCTGCCAAGTCTTCTGGGGGAGGATTACAGGGAGGATGGGCTCTGTCCCCACCCCTGCCTGAGCCAGGCATAAGTGGGGGGCCACGGTCAGCCTCCATAGCTGTTGTTAGGTCATGATGCAGTGTGAGCGGGTGCCGTTTGTTACTAGACAAGGTTCCCTTTGCCGTTCATTGGCTCCCTTGAGCTCCTCTGCAGCAACGGGGTAGATGGGAATCGTACCCACTTCTTAGAGGTGGAGACTGAGGTTTAGAGAGGTCAAGCAACTTGCTGAAGGTCATGAGGCCAGATAGAGGCAGAGCCAGGGCGAGGGCTTGTGCATTCTTGGCTCTGGGAAGCTGCCTCAGGAAGGGCCACTCTGGGGAGCAAGGTGGCTGATGCGAAGACCTGAGCAGGAAGTTGTCCCACAAGGCTGCTGGCCATGCTGGCTTTCAAGCTTAGCACAAGCTAAGAACTGAGCACAGGATGGGACAAACTGTCACCCCAGGGTCTAGGCAGCGACTCAGAGCCAAGATGCAAGATGGACAGGCCTCAGACCACAGCAGGTGTCTGGACCAAGGGCCAAGATGGTCCTGGGGCTGGAGCAGGGCAGCCTGGGGACATGTTTCTCTGAGGCAGCAAGCCCTGGCTAGTTCTCGCCAATTTAATTTTCTTGTCCCCATTGGTAAATAACTGGATTCTCTCCTTCCCCCCGCACAGCTGGCACCCCAGCACAAGGTCCTCATGTAATCCTTACAAGGAGCCATTGGAAGCTGTCACCATCTTGTAGGGAGGTAAAAACGAGGCTCAGAGAGGTGACTTGGCTTTCCAAAGGCCAGGCAGTCAGTGAGAGACAGGGGCAGAAAGGGACTCCTATCGAATGTCAGGACAGCTGGGTCCTAGGACCCACCCCTCTGTGTGGTCCAGGCCTCGGTTTGCTCATCTGTAAAATGGGTGTGTGTGAGTTGCCTCTTGGCCTCAATGATTCTAGAAGCACCTCCTCCCGTATACCAAGAAGGCTGCAGAGTGGATTGGGGGCTTTGGCGACTATGAAAATCCAAAGGACAAGAGCCCATGGGTGGAAGAGAGGTAGGGTCGCATTGGTTATCTTGTTTGGCTCAGAGCCATGTTACTGTCTCCACTATGGCAATTTGGTTAAAAATACGGCCTTGACTCACTCTTCAAAATGGTATAGACGGCGGTGACGTTTGCCAAGCGAGGCCAATCCCCTTTCCAAGGCTATGTCTTCCCTGGCCCCTGGTCAGACGGAGCCACTAGGGCCCTGGAGTGGGGGTTCTCAGCCCTGGCTACACGCTGGAATCATCCGGGGGGCCACAACCCAGACCAACTCTATCTGATTCTTTGGGATTGGGGCCAAAGCATCAGTATTTTTGTAAAGCTCCCCGGAGGTTCTAGTGAGTCCTAGGGATAAGGAAGGCTGGTAATATGCATCCAGTAAGGACGTTGACTTTAGACTCATGGGGGCCTGCATGACTACATTTTGAATTTGTCTCTTGGGCCACCTGATATCCTTGTGTTGGCTTCTTTATCTGTAGAACGGGGGGCAGTTCAGAACCTACCTCCCTGGGTTCCTAGGAGGGTTGAGTAGGATATGACGGTGACGTTGGGCCCTTGGTAAGAGGGATCTACATGTGATGGCTGTTAGTACTGTCATCATAATCATCATCATTACAAAGCTGTAGATAGAGGCCGTGTCCTTGAGGCATCCACCACCTGAAATGGAGCAGAGATACACATCGGAGGTAGAATGGGCTGCAGACTATGATCATCGCCACAGACCATGTACCAACATGGTGCCCTGGGGCCTCGGGGGTGCCCGAGACAGGTTCTGACTGAGGTTTGCAGGCGGGGATTTGTGGAGGGGGTGGCATTGGAGCTAGGTATAGAAGGGTGAGCAGAGCATGGGCAAGTGAGGACCGGAGAGAGCATTGCAGGCAGGGAGCTAACAGAGGACGGAGGACAGAAGCATGGAAGCAAAGGCTGGTCAGATGTGGTAGGAGATGTCCCCACGTGACTCAAAGGGAACAAGTAGGGACAATGGACCAGAATGGAGGGTGGTGGCTCCTTTTTGAGGGCTCTGAATGGCAGGGGATGGTATTGAATAATTTTCCCATAAGCTATGGGCCACTGCCAAAATCTTTTGATTTAGATTAAAATGGCTGGCAGCGAATTGAAGGAACAGCAGATCAGACTGTGACAATGGCCCAGGTGAACGTGGAGCCGGGTTTGGAAAGAGAGACACAGGTGTGAGGCCATGAGGGTGGAATCAACATGATCCTGCAGCTGCTTCAGGTGCAAGGGGAGGGTGAGGACCCCAGACTCCTGGGCCCAGGTTTGTGCGGGAGGCCAGCATCAGCACGGTGCCCTATGGCGGTACCCAGGCGAGGGCAGGCGGTGAAGCCAGGCATCAGGGTGGACCTGTGCTCCCCGCCCGGGTCTCTTCCTCTAGAGGCCTCAGCACAGCGGGCCCTGTGAGCCGTTCAGGCCACAGCCAGGTGGGCTTGAGGACAGAACTCTGAGCAGAGCTGACACCACAAGGCAGCAAGGCCCGGGACGGGAGCTGGCAGGGGGTGTTGTAGCACAGATGTCCTGGCCAGGCAAGGCAGGAGGACCTACTCTGTGCTGGGCTTGGTTTCCTATATTATCATGAATCCTAACGCTCGCCCTGCGAGGTAGGCCCTTATGCTCCTCATTTTATTGATAAGGAAACAGGCTCAGGGAGGGCAAGTAATCATACCTAAGGCCACACAGCGAATGGCAAAGTGAGTGGGTCTGTGGGCTCTGAAGTTGGTCTTGAGGCGTTGGGCCAAGGTCCAGGGTGTTGGGGTTCGGCTCACCGCCTAGCACAGTGCCTGTTAGGTCTTGGGGGCGCTTGAAGGTCTTTGGGTGGATGAATGGCTGGATGAACAAAGGAGTGAGGGAGGGAGGGAGGGAGTGGTGAGCAAATGGCAAAGCTCTCTGGTCAGCAAGCAGCTAAGTATGGTTGTGGCCTGTCTCCTAGACCCCAGAAATTTCTGCTAGCCAACCCAAGAGCAAGTCCGACAGTGGCACCAAATCTGGAAACCAGCAAATTTCCCAAGGCAACCAGTCAAGCTCTCCGCAGAACTCAGACATTCCAGGCAAGGAGAGCAAGGGGGCCGGCACCACAGACTCTGTACTGATGACCAGCATCAATGGCGAGAAGCCCCAGGAATCGGGCCCCACTGGGACACCAGCCAAAAAACCCCTGCCCTTCAAGAGAGGCGTGAGGAGGGGTGACGTGTTGCTGATGGTAGCCAAGCTAGACCCGGACGCAGCCAAGCCGGAGCAGAGGACCCAGCCCCGTGATGCCCCTGCTTGCAAGACCCCACCCCCAGCCACAGACCCTGGAGGGGGAAAAAAGGGGGGGACTCCAGGGACTCCTCGTGGCCCCCAGGGCAGCACTAAGGACACAGCCACAAAGGCCGAGAAGCCCCGGACTGAGGGTGTTGGGGACCCAGGCATGGTGCTACTAACAAAACAAGGTGCAGGGGGGAAAGGGGACGGGGCCCCCCAGACCAAAGGGCTGAAAGGGGATGAGCTCCAGGGGGAGCCCTCCAGAGAGGATCCCTCCAGAGAGGGGCCAGGCCAAGGGGAGCAGGTGGAAACAGCAGAGAAGGGGGCAGAGGACCCCCCAAGCAAGATGGCAAAAGGGAATCTCTCCAAGGATGTGGGTAGTGAAGGGAAAAGGGCTGGGGCCCAAATCCAGGTGAGAAAGTGGGGAGGCCCCCTGGGCAGAAGGAGCAAGTGGGACGGTCCCCAGAGTAAGAAGGACAAGGAAAGTGTCCTCCCAAGTAAGGCAGAGAAGTCAGAGGAACCGCAGATCAAGGCGGAGAAGGGGAGCAAGGAGCAGGAGAAGGCCGGGAAGGGGGGGGACGCTCCCCGAGAGGTGGGCAAAGCCGGCGAGCCTCCCAGTGCACCTGGGAAGTCAGGTGAGCCCGGGGCCAAGGTAGGAAAAGGACAGCCCCAGGGTGAGTCCCGGGAGGCCGGTGAAGCTGCAGGGAAGACAGAGAAGGGCTGGAAAGCCCCCAAGGAGGTGGGGGCCCGTGGGGAGACCTCAGCGGCTGCTGAGAAGGAGGGTGGGCCACACAGCGCAGCGCGGAAGGCCGGGGAGCCCCGCTCGGGAGCAGCTGATGGAACCGAGGCCCTGGAGACGGAGGTGGAAGGACCCAGACCCCCTGCTCGGGAAGGCCCCACAGAAAGGCCTCGGAGTCAGAGTCGCAGGGAGAGTGAAGAGGGGCCAGGCCTGCCCGAGGGCAGCAGGGGAGCACAGAGCGAAGATTCGGACCAGGTGAGGGGCTGCGGTCCCGGAGCGGGGAGGGCGGATTGCTCAAAATGCGGATTCCTGGGCCCTGCCTTGGAGCTCCCACTCAAAAGGCCACGAGTGGGGCCAAGGCATCTGCATTTAAATAAGCACCGCCCCCCCTTTGCTCTTCCTTGGGGAAATTCTGCTTTGGGTGGTCCCAGATCCCACCGTAAGAAACTCCCACTGACTCCTGGGTTTGCTCCTGACTCGGGGTGGGGTGGGGTGGTGGCCAGGGGAAGTGTCCTCTTGCTCTGATTTATGTGATCTTTGCTCTCAGGCGCCCGAGGACAGATGGTACGAGGCAGAGAAGGTCTGGCTGGTTCAGAAGGATGGATTTACCCTTGGTAATTAGGAGTGTTAACCCCTAAGTAGAGGAGGGTTCCTGTATTTTCTTCTTGCGCCCCCTCTGCCACTAGCTGTAGGTGCTGGATCACGGGGGGCGGGGGGGAGGTGAGGGACAAGGAGTCCAGGGTGGGGGTCTGTGGCCTCTGGATTGAGAAGCGTTGAGTGCCATTTGCCCCACCTGGCAGCTGGTCTCCTGGGGACTGTTTCCAAAGGCAATTAAGCTTTGGTAATTAATTATTTAATGAATTCATTGATGCCCCATGCATTGTTTGGCCCCTACTGTGTTCCTCCAGGAAATGAAGTGTGGTGCAAATGGGCAAAGGGGTTTCATCTCACGAGCCCACTTTTGTCAAGTAGTCGTGACCACACTCTACCGAGAGGCAATTATGAGTCCCAGTCAGAACACGGCTGGGAAGAGTGATTGATTAGTGATGTCTGCCACGGACGCTGGAAGGGGAGGTGCCAGCCCGTAGGCTCCCAACCATCAGGGTGCCTGCCCTGTGCCTGGCACCAAGCCCAAGGTGGGGCAGACCCAGCTGCTGTCCTCAAAGGACTTGGGGTCACAGTTCAGAAGCCTCCATGTGAGCAGGCCCCAAGGGGAGACAGTGCTGCCCCTTCTGACCTGAGCCAGGACACCTATTTAAGCTCCCTGGTCTGGCTTCTCAGCTTAGAGCCTGTCCTCTCTCTCTCTCTGGACTGTCACCAGCAACCGTGCTGAAGCCTGATGAGGGAACAGCTGACCTGCCAGCAGGCAGGGTACGACTTTGCATCGATGCTGACAAAACCATCACCGAGGTGGATGAGGAGCATGTTCATAGGGTGAGCGCTCTGTCTCCTTCCCCACCTACTCCACTCCTCTTTCCCCCACCCCTGCAAGAGATTTCCTTACACCTGACTGCAAAGTCTGCTTTGGCCCAAAGCCCCGGAGGGAGTTGTGAGGAAGACCATCATGGAACTCATTGTTCTGTGGGAGGTATATTGTTCGGGGTGGGGGGGCGGCGGGGCAGGTTGCTGCTCTATCGCTGTGTTCTCTTTATGAGGACACATTAACAGACATTGTTTGTCAGAACTGGGAGTTCCACTTGATCCAAGAAAGTGATCGCTTTTTGTTTTATGGACATTGCAAATCATGCTACGTAGTGAGTTTCCCTTTTCACCCTGACTGCCAGGGAACTCAGAGCCAAATTTGCAGCTTGTCGTTAGCTATTGCTTAGGTTTCAATGGCCTATTATTTTGGGTATTACCTTTTCTTTTGGTTGATAAGCCCAATTATGCTTTGCATAATTTTTGTAGCACACCATAAATCTTTTTGAGATTTAGAGTATAATGATGGGAAAAACGGTCCTGTCCCGATCCTCTTCCATCTCTCACAGCCTATTATCAATCAAGAATGTGTTTCTTCCAGAAGGTCTGTGTGGGCCTCATTCATCATTCCCCTTTCTCCACCCTCTACCCACCCCGGGTGCTCTACCCCAGCTGGTGTTCAGAGTTTGCAGTAGGCCCGTGTCCCTAACAAAGAGGCTGACCCATGAGAGAGCTCAGGCTTGAGGCAAACCCCAGAGCCATAGGCCCAGAAAACTCTTTGAAGCTGGAAAGAATAGTAGGAAGCATTTTAGAATGGATGCCCCAAGAAGCTGCAATCGTCCCTTGCTTCTGGAAGGGTTTGGGCCTATTTCCAAGGGATCAATGCATGATGGGCTGACAGAGAAATGGGGCTGTTTGGGGCACTGGCCTTGGCCCCCGAGAATCACAGAACACACGCAGAGCTTCCTGGCAAGAGCCGGAGAGGAGGCAACAGCCACGGGTACTTCCTCACTCTGGAACACCACCGTCCGTGTGGTGTTTGAGACCCAGGAGGCTCTCTGAATCTTGCCAAGTCTCTCAGGAGCATCGCCCTCCCGGGGCAGTGAGTTCAGGAAGGAGGACCAGTGTGAGGAGACAGGTGGCCCTCAGGATGCACGAAGGGCAAAGGAGCAGGGTACCCTTATTTCGCTTGTAGGGTCCTGTTTCTCTCTCTCCAGAGTCCTTGTCTTCTGTCCTGGTGTGTGGCAAACAGCTCTCCAGGGATGGGGTCACCAGGACTGTGTGTGTGTGTGTGTGTGTGTGTGTGTGTGTGTGTGTGTGTGAGGCCAGAGGACACTTTGTGTGATGCTCCACAGGCCAACCCCCCTGAGCTGGACCAGGCTGAGGACCTGGCCTCCCTGGTCAGTGTCAACGAATCGAGTGTCCTGAACACGCTTTTGCATCGCTACCGGGCGCAGCTGCCCTGTACCTTCAAGGGGCCAGACCTGATCGTCCTCCAGCGTCCAGGGCCCCCAGCACCCTCTGCAGGCAAGGTGAGTGGGATCATAGGGACAGGGCTGGGGACAGGTGCCTCGACAGACACCCGTGGGGTGTCCTCAGGGTGTGGGGGTTCCCTCTGCATCTCAGGGGAGAGAGCCGGGCAGCCAAAGCCCCCCGCAAACCCGTCTGTGAGTAGCATCCTGCCAGATACAAGATCCGGGGCATCATGGTCACTGTGGTCATCGTGGTCATCGCAGACCACCTGACCCCCCTCTGTAGAGGGGGACGAGGAGTCACGGCTAGAAGTAGCAGGGGCCTTGGGGATGGTGACAATGCCAGCAAGTATTGAAGGAGTATCAGCCCTGTGCCAGGCCCTGCTCCAAGCTCCTGAGCAGAAGAGCTCAACGGACGCTCACGCACACCTGAAGAGACAGGGACCCTTACTAGCTGCGTGTGACGGATGACATCTGCTGGGCCAGTCCTCAAGCTCAGCCCGGGGAGAGCGGGGCTAAGCCCGGGGCCGCCAGCCTCTCTGGGCTCCGAAGCCCATGCTGCACGTTCGGCAGGCCCGGACACCCACTGACATGGGGACCCAGAAGTCTCCACTCTGCTCCTACTTACTCTTTTCCTGCGAAGTATAGAAATGGCTGGGATTTTTGGTTTTTGATTTCTTTTTTTTTTTTTTTTTTTTTTTGGTCAAGACAGTGACAGCAAAGGCGAGCTCTCAGTGCCACCTTGTGGCGAGACCTGCAGCCACACCCGCGCCCTCTGAGCAGGGGTGGGGGGGTGCCTGGCTGGTCCCACAGGCTGTTGACTGAGACAGGAGGGAGGGAGAGCAGGGATGACAGAGAAGCCTGCCCTTGGGGGGCTTCCGTTCTCGACGGGGGAAGACAGGCCCCCACTAGCAAAGGACAACCGTGGTCTAGTAGAGCAGTTGAGCGTCGGGGACACGTGGGGACGAGGTCACACCAGGTCTTTGTTATGATCCTAATGTTTCTGGCTCTTGCTCTGAGCGTGATCCCAGCTTCTGGGGGTCTTCAGAGAGGCGTGAGATGGTGTGCCCTGTGCCAGAACAGGCTCCCCTCAGCTGCTGCGTGGAGGGTAGGTGGGAACGGGCTGGACCCCCCAAGACTTCTCTTCCCCACCCCTCCCCGTCAGGTGCTCCCCAGCCCGTGGCCCGTCCAGCCTGGCTGTCCGCTGTGTGCACTCTCCCCTCCCTTGCTGTGAGGGCCGTGCTTCTGGGAGTGCAGCCCCGGGCCTCTGAGCCTCCAAGAAGCTGATGGTTCCTCTTGCTCCTCATAAGCTCCTGGGAGACTTAGGACAGACCCTAATGCTGAGCCAGATTCTCGCCGACTACTCTGGCCCGAGGCCTCCATTGCAGATCCCGGGCAGACTAACGTGCAGGCGTTGGAAGGTGCCCTGTAAGGGGAATTTGAGTTCAGTGATGCCCCAGGCCCTGTAACCCTGGGATGGGGGTGAGGCCCCCTCAAAGCCTCCAGCTTCCCCAGCCCAAACCCGAAACCACCTTCTGCGCTTTGGCTGAGTCAAGTCTGGTTCTTCAGATGGCCACCAGGTGGGAGCACAGGCCCGCGGTGAGCCTGGGCCTGGGGCCGCCCTGAGATGGGTTTGGTGGGGGCCTGGGCAGGGTTGGGGGCCTCTCTCACTGGAAGTCTGGCCTGCCCAGAGGCTGGGAGCTGGGCGTGTGCCTGGGGGTGTGGGGGCACATAGGTGTGTGAGCATGGGTATGAGAGTGTGCGGTGTAGATGGGGACACCTTTGTGTGGCTGCGAGCCACTTGGTTGGGTGCGTGTGCCTGTGAGCACACCCATGTGCAAGCACGTAAGGCACGTGTGCATGCCTGCACCTGTGTGTGTACACAGGGGCCTGGATTAGGAGGATTCTCTTTGCCCTTCCGGCACCCCCTCCCTGAGGGACCTGACAGATGGGATAGCCTGTCCCCTGAACTTTGGCGTTCCCAGAGTGGGAGGTGGCTCCGGGACTCAGAACCCCAGGACCCTCTGCCTGCTGCGTGTCCAGAGGCCATCTCCAGCCAGTGCAGGGACTGGGGGGGGGGGTGCTGGGAGGGGCTTGTCCCACCTTTGTCAGCTTTGGGGTCCTTCTGAGCCCTGTGTTCTGTGTCAGGACAGGGACTCATCATTGTGTCTGGGTGTCTTGGGCAGAAAAGGTGAAAAGGCCAGCAGAGAGCTGGGAATGGGCCTGAGCCCCAGGCCGAAGGTCCAGGCGACAGGAAGTGCCACCACACTGTGCTTTGCAGCCCTGGCCCTGCAAAGGCACTGGAGGGGGCAGATGGGGTCTTGGCTGGCCCAGCGGTCGCCTGTTTGTCATGCCAGGCTCTCGGATATCCTCCTCCAGCCAGGCCCGCTGCCCGGCCCATTTTAGTGCCTTCCCACTCACTGTTTCATCTCCCATCGGCCTCTATCCCAAAGGCCATGCTCAGCCGACTTTCATCAAGGTCACCAGTGGTTTCCATGCTGCCAAACACAATTCCAAATGCGCCGACCTCTGGTTTCCCCTTACTTGGCCCTCAGCTGCATTTGGCCAGGCCAAGCCCCCCCACCCCGCCCCGCCTGCAGAGGCTCCCTGCATGAGCTCCAGGACTCCCCTGTCCTGGATCTCCCCCTATCCCGCTGGCCCTCCCCCTCAGCCTCCTCTGCTGGTCTCCCTGACCTCGCCAAGGCCCAGTGCCCTGTCCCCACACCTCTTCTCTCCTCCTCTGTAAAGCCCACCTCCTTGGCAATCTCATGCAGGCTCAAGGCTTTAAAACATCTCCCGTGA
Organism: Vulpes lagopus; assembly: GCF_018345385.1. Taxonomy (NCBI): domain Eukaryota; kingdom Metazoa; phylum Chordata; class Mammalia; order Carnivora; family Canidae; genus Vulpes; species Vulpes lagopus. The sequence continues at coordinate 17,244,833 of NC_054837.1, read as the reverse complement.
GATAAAGTTTAATTCCCTATTTTGTTTATCATCTGCCTCTTCCAGCAGAAAGCGAGCTCCGTAAGCAGGGCTGTTTTAAGTCAGATTTATTAAGGTATAATTTACATACAGTTCGATTCACCCTTCCCAGCTTATGGGCCTAGAATTTTCTGACCAACGCGTATAGTTGTGTAACCAACTCAGCCATCAATTACAGGATCGTTCCAGTTCCATGGCCCCTGAGAAGCTCTCTGGATCCTTTGTTGTCACCTTCCACTTCCGTGTCCTGCTTTTGGCAGCCACTGATCTGGGCTTTGTTCTATTTTTTTGTTTTTGTTCCTATCATTGGGCCTTTTCTGAAAAGTCATATAATTGGAATTGTGCAGCCGGTCACCTTTGAATTGCCTTCTTCCACTTACCACCATGCATTTGGCATTGGCCCATGTGATTGCGGCGACTGGCCACTGGTTCATCTATGGAGTGCGTGCCCAGTTTGTCTACTCACTGGGTGACCCGTTGTCCTGGTTTCCCCAGGAGGGAAGGGTATTCCGGGACAGGGGACTCCCGGTGTTACAACCAGGATGGTCGCTTACCTTCATTCACTAGTTAAAAGGCACTTGGGGCTGTTTCTAGTTTCTGGTGATCTTGAATATATTGCCAGAATATAATATATTGAATACATATCCAATAGAACCAGTGGCATGGAGGGTCTTTGGTGAACATAAAGGGCCATTGCTCTGGGGTAGGTCCTGAACAGTGGGATTGTATGATGAGCGTCCGTCTCACTTTTTTCCAAGTGACTGTATCATTTGAGCCTTCTTACCAGCATTGTAGGAGATGCCAGTTGCTCTGTGTCTTCACCAGAATGTGGTAGTGAGTGTTACAAAAACTTTTTTTAAACTTTTTTTTTTTTTTTTTTTTTTTTTGCCATTCTAAGAGGTATACAATAGTATCTCCTCATGGTTGGTAGGGATTTCCTTTATCCGTTTTGCATAGTGCTCTGCCCCCAGCGCCTGGAACAGTGCCTGCTACCTAGTAGACACTCAATAATTTTTTTTTAATTGAATGAAAAGTAAATGAATGGATGAGTGGGTGACTGAATGGAGTGGAGGACCTCAGGTATTACCTAAAACTGTTATGGCAAATACATGACACATGTACCACCAGCTACCCCATGCCTATTCTGTTTTCCTGGCAGACATCACTAATCAATCTTGCCATTTCATCCAGCTGCCTCATTCCGGGCAAGTACTATCCAATAATGAGCCAACACAAGCCTCCTGGGAGCTAAAGAGGAGACCCAGATTCAGAGTAGGCTCAAAGGCTGCCAAAGGACTCACAGTGAGTCAGGGGCAGAACTAAACCCCAAGGCTAGGCTTTGGGGTCTAGTCTAGTCTAGGCTATCCCAATTCCAGACTCCTCTGATCAGGCTGGGGTAGGATGGCAGGCAGGCATAGGGGTCAGCGCTCGAGGCTGGGGTAGGGCACTGTCTTGGGGTGCTCCCTGGGCACTGGCTGCGGTGGGAAGATTAATGCCTAGGATCATCTTCCTGCAGGTGCTCAGGGGCCGCCGGGACGGCCTGCCAGCCCACCTTGGCTCCCTGGCACAGCGGGCATACTGGGCGCTACTGAGCCAGCGGAGAGACCAGAGCATCGTGGCTCTGGGCCGCAGTGGTGCTGGAAAGACCACCTGCTGTGAGCAGGTCCTGGAGCACCTGGTGACAATGGCAGGCAGTGTGGATGGCAGGGTCTCAGGTACAGTGGTCTCCATGTGATGTGTGTCCGGGATGGGTTGTGGGAGAGGGTGGGGAGAGTGGGAGGGTGTGCTGGCATTCATGGATCACCTATGTGCAGACACTGTGCTTGGTTCTGGGCAGGGCCACCTGTCCATTGGACACCCTTGTGCAAATTAGAAAAAGGTGTTCCTTCCTCAAGACATTCACAGCTAACCGCAGGAAAATTATCATACACTGACATTGTTAGAGCCAAACACTTGCCTGCCATGTGCTGGGGAATCATCCTAATAAATATACTGACATATGATTGTATGATGTAAACGATGGGCCCCTTGGAAATGGTGTCCTTGTGCAGTGCACAACCTGCTGAACTGTACAGGGGACCCAATAAGTAAAGACAGAAGGGCAGGGCCTATGCTCATGAGGAGTTGACAGCCAGAAGGGCAACCGAACTTCGCATATGTGCCAAACTTGAATGCTCTGCACAAAGTGGTGGCAGAGCTGGTTAGGAGAGAGGCAGAGGGAGCTCAGAGGAGAGGAGGGGGTAGGGGGCTTCCTTGGGGAAGCGATGTTTCAGCTAGGCTTTAAAGAAAGAGTGCCAATTAATAATAATAATAATAATGACAATATAATAGTAACTATAATAAATGTTTGCTGAGGACTTAGGCGCCAGTTGTATTCCAAGCATATTAACTTATTTATGATTTAAAGCAGTTCTATGAGGCAGATGTTATTCTTCAGATATCATAGATGAGACCATTAGGACTCAGTGAGGTTGACTAGCTTGCCCGAGGCCACACAGCTAATACATCCTGGAGCTGAGAGTCGAACCCAGGCCACCTGGCTCTAGAGCTCCAGGCCCTGGGCCTGTGCTCTCAATGTTTCTCTCATTGCTGCACCCCTATAAGGAGGCTTTTTGGACATTTTCTTCCCCAATCACCCCCTACCATGAAATCTTATTGTCATAGATATACTACGTTCTCTTCATGCAGTGCAGGCATGTCTGTGCTTTATACGTAAGAAAGCAACATTCTCCCTACCGGCAAGAATCCGCTTTTGCCCTCTTGGGGGCAATATTCTCCCCACTGAGAATTACATAGTCCCAGAAACATTGCTTTCCTAGTGATCACAATTCTAATACTAGCCACACCGCCTTTGGAGCAGGGACTAAAGGCTTTACATTATTAAAATCTTTTAGTCCTTGTGACAACCGCATGATGTAGGTACTATCATTATTATTATTTTTTAAAGATTTTATTTATTTATTCATGAGACACACACACACACACACACAGAGGCAGAGACATAGGCAGAAGGAGAAGCAGGCTCCATGCAGGGAGCCCGAGGTGGAACTTGATCCCGGGACCCCAGGGTCATGCCCTGAGCTGAAGGCAGATGCTCAACCGCTGAGCCACCCCGGTGCCCCGATGTGGGTACTATCACTATCCCCATCTTCCGATGGGGAATCAGAGGCATAGGGAGGTTGGTTTGCACATTAGGTATCCAGCAAAGGCAGAGCCATATCAAATCCCCTTAACTGTTATGGGTGCCGCTGTGTCAGTGGGGTTATTCCAAAACTCTATTGATCACCTACTCTTCCCCGGACCTATAGAAGGGGCTGGGAATGCAGCGGGGAGAGGCACCAGTCTTGGCTCACAGTTCTGCTGTGAGTACATGAGCTTGAGGGTGGGAGTCAGGATAGACTGTATCCAGGTGCCCGGCACAGTGCCTAGCACATAGTAGGTGCCCAATAAGTAGTTGTGGAGAGCCAGCGGGGCTTTTCAAGGCTGCTGCTACCCCGTGAACTCCCTCAAAGCAGGTCTGAGAACGTTAATGCCCTGCCCCTCTGGATCAGATCCAGGAGGCCCTTGTCATCGGGCTGTATCTATCCTGGCCGCGCACGTCTCCTTCCTGACTCCATCCTGCTCCCCCCTGCATCCTGCTTGCAATACACAGCCAGGGCAGTGGTGGAATGTGTGTGAGTTAGTGTGAGTTGGGGAGGCAGCGACGAGTCTGCTGGGGCTTGGGCCCAGATGGGCTTGGACTGGTGCAGCTGCCAGTCGGGAAGGTGGTTTCGTGAGAAGTGAGGGCGGTGGCTCCTGGGCCATGGGTGACGCCCTGCCTCCTGCCCCCAACAGTGGAGAAGATCCGAGCTACCTTCACCATCCTCCGGGCTTTTGGCTCTGTGTCCACCAGCCATAGCTGCAGTGCCACCCGGTTTGCCATGGTGATGTCGCTGGACTTCAATGCCATGGGACGAGTCACGGCTGCTCAGCTTCAGGTGCGTGCTCTGGGTGTACAGGAGAGGAGGGCCCTTGGTCCTGCAGTATCCCCAGCCCCGGCATAGGGAGGGCCATGTCTCCACCTGGGTCCCTGGGATGTGTCTAAGTGGTGGTGGCTCCCCCAGCCGTGGCCACCTCCTCCCCGGCTCGCTCAGCACCCTGGAGCATTGCTGGCCTGTCTGCACCTCTGGATGCTGCAGGGATGAAATATTCATGGGTAAACATATAGCCCAGCCTCTCATCACTGGATCCTTACAAGCATAAGCTGACGTGAAACAGCCGCTCGCCAGCCCTCCGCGGCCGGGCGCGTGTACCCGGCACAGGGCCTGCTGGCCCCCAGCACCCCGATGACCATGCCGCTCCCCTTCTCGCCTCACGCATGTTTGAGCAGAAAATAGGATCAGGTTATTAGCAGGGCGGTTTGGACACTGAGGTGGGATGATATCCAGACTCAAAGAAAACTCATAGGTGCCCCCGAAGTCCCTTTTCTGTCCTGGCCCGGCAGTGCCACCAATAGTCAGCACGCGGGTCAGGTTGGTCAGCTTCTGTTCACCACGAGGGTGTCGAGGGTGTCGAGGGTGTCGGCCGCCGGCTCCGTGCAGCTGTCATTGCCCCTGGGCGCTTTCATCGGGAGAGTGTTGCCCTAGTCGAGGGCTCCGGGCCAGTGGGATGGGGGACGGTGCACTTTCCATATGGACCTGTCCCGGCAGAGTGTGGATCTGAGCTGTTGCCCCCCAAAAAGTGCATCAGGGCAGAGGGGCGCCCCGACGGGGCCTCTGGGTAGCTGGCCGCAGGCCCGCCGGCAGGGTACCCCGAGGGCCCACCGTGTCCCGTCCGCTCCCCTTGCAGACGATGCTTTTGGAGAAGAGCCGCGTGGCCCGGCAGCCGGAAGGGGAAGGCAATTTCGAGGTTTTCTCCCAGATGCTAGCGGGGTTGGACCTGGATCTCAGGTGAGTGACAGGGTTGGCATCTTCGAACTTAGCATGTGGCAAGGACTCATTCAGGTCCACTGTCCCGAGATTACCCTGGAGCGAGTTCACGCAGCCGGTTAGCAGAGGACCTGGAGTTAGAACCTGCTCCCTTGGGTGTAGCTTGTGATTCTTCATGCTGGGTTCTCCTGGCACTTAGGAAGGGCCGGGGAAGAGCTGCAAGTGAGGAATGTTCCAGAAAGGGGACAAGGGCCTGGGGCAGGCCCTGGGAGCCCTCTGCCGTGATGACCACTTGGTCTGCTGGGCCACTGAGGTGGGCAGCCCCTCCCTGACTTCCAGTCCCTTCTCTGCTTCCAGGACGGAGCTGTACCTTCACCAGATGGCAGACAGCAGCTCGTTCGGCATGGGTGTATGGCCTAAGGTGAGGAGGAGGTCCTTCTGGGGGGAGGGGTGTGGGTGTCTGTGTCCCCGTGGCCAGGATGGGAGCGTGATGGAGGGGCTCCCTGTGTGACTCTTCTTTTTAAGCAGTGGTTGGCAAGGACTGGTCATGTGGGGGACGCAAGGGTTGTCTTTGCAGGGCCTGGCTTGTAGGGTAGTGGGACTTGTACACATCAAGGGATTCAGGAGGTGGTATTCGGAGACGTAAGCATGTCTGGGCTCAAACCCCGGCTTTGACACTTATTAGATACATGACCTCAAACCTCACCTCTCTGAACATTTGTATCCTCTCCGGTCAAGTAATGGGAGTCGTAGTATCGGACTCATTGGGTCGGGGTGAGTGGTAAATGAAATGATGGGCATAAAGTGCTGAGCGCAGGTCTTGGCCTAGATCCATCAATCAGGTACTCTTAGTCAATATTATTGGTGATTCCCATGGGTAAGTACAGTCAGAGACGGCTTCCTGGAAGATGTGGTCTGTGAGTAGGACCTTGAGAGATGGTAGAGATATTTAAAAAAGCAAGGTGTTGACTTGTTTGCTTTAAAAAAAAAAACTCATTGGTTTATATTTTAACAATTGGTTTCTGAGTCGCCCACCACCCAATGCATATACCACCAGCTCCTATGCCAAGTCTGTGCTAAGTGCTGGGATTATGGTCTCCATTCACAAATTTTTACTCTATCAGGAGAGAGGGATATGGGCACTGATGCAGTCATGTGAGATACAAATGTGCCAGACGTTGCCCAAGATGCCGTGGGCACCAGAGGATAGTTTAAAGAGCTTCTTAGCTACAGGGACATTTGACAGGGTTTGAGGAATGAATAGGAGTTCACCACGTAGGGGAGGATAGATCATTTCCATGCCAAAGTCTTTTAACAAAGATACAGTTTGGGAAACAAATAGTGCTGGAATAATGGGGAATTCTTGTGTCAAAAACGTATTTCAATCCACAACCTCACACCATACACAGAAACGAATAAAGAATGGATTATAGGCCCAAATGTAAAACTTAAAGCCATAATATTTCTAGAAGAAAACGAGGGAGGGGGTCCCTGGGTAGCTCAGCGGTTTAGCGCCTGCCTTTGGCCTCCCGCATTGGGCTCCCTGCATGGAGCCTGCTTCTCCCTCTGCCTGTATCTCTGCCTCTCTCTCTCTCTCTCTCTCTCTCTGTGTCTCTCATTGATAAATAAATAAAATCTTAAAAAAAAAAAAGAAAAGAAAACGAGGGAAAGATTTCTCTTGGCTTTGTTTTGGGCTAAGTTTTCTTAGATGGGCCACTAAACACACAGTCCTCTTTGAAAGACACTTTTAATATGAAAATACACACCACAGACCAGGAAAAAATATTCTCAAATCACATATCTGATAAAGTATTTGAATCCAGAATATGATGGACGACTATCCAAACACATAAATACAACCTGACCAAAGAGATGGGCAAAAGATTTTAACCTACACTTTGCCAAGGAAGACACACGGATGGTTGATACGCACGTGAAAATACGCTCCACATCATTAGTCTTTAAAGAAATTTAAATTAAAACCACTACGATATCACTACACCATCACTGGAACGTCTGGGTTTTAAAAGACTGATCATGCCAAGTGCTGGTGAGAATTTGGGGCAGCTGGAACTCTCACACGCCACCGGCAAGGATGTAAAACAGTACAGCTGTTTGTGAAAACAGTCTCTTAAAAAAGTGAAACCTACACTTTCTGTATGATACACTGGTCTACTCTTAGGTATTTATTTATTATTTATTTATTTATTTATTTATTTATTTATTTTTTAAAGTTTTTTTTTTTAATTTTTATTTATTTATGATAGTCACAGAGAGAGAGAGAGAGGCAGAGACGCAGGCGGAGGAAGAAGCAGGCTCCATGCACCGGGAGCCTGATGTGGGATTCGATCCTGGGTCTCCAGGATCGCGCCCAGGGCCAAAGGCAGGCGCCAAACCGCTGCGCCACCCAGGGATCCCCTCTTAGGTATTTATACAGGAAAATAAAAGTGCATGTCCAGACAAAGGTTGTGACCTGACAGTTCTTGGCAAGTTTTCTTTAAAATAAGATTTTATTTATTTCTTCATGAAAGACACATAGAGAGAGGCAGAGACAGGGGGAGCCTGATGCAGGACTCGATCCCAGGACCCCGGGATCACACCCTGAGCCAAAGGCAGATGCTCAACCACTGAGCCAACCAGGCGCCCCCAGTTCTTGGCAGTTTTACTTGCAATAGCCCAAACCTAACAACTAACTACCTGCGTGTCTAATAACAGGTGAGTGGCTGTGGAGTATTGATAAAGATAGTATCCTAGTCAGCTGTAAAAATGAAGGAGCAACTAGCATATCCAAGGAGACGATGGCTCTCGAAATCATTGTGCTGATAAAAATCTCTGATGGAAGAGAGAATAACTATGACCCCATGTATGTGAAACTTTCCAAATTGCAGACCGGCTGCCAGTGACAGAAGACAGGATGGGGGTTTCCTGGGCACTGGGTGGGGGTGGGCGGGGCGGGGGAGAAAGAATGATAAAAGGGAACTTTTGGGGTGGCGATGGGTATGGTCATTGTCTTTATTGCGGTGATAGCTTATCAGATTATGCCTTTTAAAAAAATTTGTATTTATTCATGAGAGACACACAGAGAGAGGCAGAGACACAGGCAGAGGGAGAAGCAGGCTCCGATGCGGGACTCGATCCCAGGACTCCGGGATCATGACCTGAGCTGAAGGCAGACGCTCAGCCACTGAGCCACCCAGGTGCCCAGATTATACCTTTTAAAGATGAGTAGTTTATCTTTTGTCGATGACATTGTAATGAAGCGGTCTACGAGTGAGCACACACCTGCTGGGGCCTCTCCAGAGTGACGCGTCCAGCAGGTCTGGGCAGGGCCTGGGGATCTGCATTCCTCACCAGTTCCCAGGTGATGCTGCTGCTCTTGGCCCAGGGGCCGCCCTCTCTAAGAACCGCTGACATGGGGCTCATTTCTGCAGTAGGCAGAAATGGTGCAGCTGTTCCTTCTTTAAATTCTGGGGGCTGACCCTCTCTTCTTCCGACACCCCGTGTCACTGGCAGGCATCCAGAGCGGCGTTTTCTCCCACGCACTTTCTCCCCACAGTTGGGGAACCGTTAGGACCCCAGACCTTGACCGTGACAGCGCAGGATGAGAGGCTATCCCAGCACTGGGGTTTCCCGTTTGTGTTCAGGAATTTTGGCCTAGTGGATCCATCTGAGTCTGCAAGAGGGATGTTTTTGAGGAGAAGAGCCCGAGCCCCGTCCTTGTGAGCTCTCTCCAGCCTGACTTTTTTGTTAACAGTCTGCACACAGGAATGGGTCACAGTGGGAATCCGTGTCAGGCAGGCTTTTGAAGTAGATTTCTTTTTTGTGTATGTTTGTGGGGGGTGTTTTCTTTAGGCCAGCTGATTTGCGGGAACTGGTGGGGTGTTCCTTTGTTCTCTCTCTCTCTGCTACCTGGCAGGTATCCAGGGAAGCTTTTCTCAGTGTTCTACGAACAAAAATAAAGTCTGAAAGCTCACTGGCCTTTGATCCCAGCCAGAGCTAGTTTTCTGGGGTTGGGTGGTCCCGGTACTGTCTCAGTAGGGGAATTGGGTGGTCAGGAAATACCCCCAAGGATGGGAGTTGCTAAGTACAAGCTCCCAAAGCTGCCAGATTGAGCACGCAAAAATATAGGATGCCCAGGACTTCCATCTTTTTTTTTTTTTTTAAATTTTTATTTATTTATTTATTTATTTATTTTTTTAAAATTTTTATTTATTTATGATAGTCACACAGAGAGAGAGAGAGAGGCAGAGAGACACAGGCAGAGGGAGAAGCAGGCTCCATGCACCGGGAGCCTGACGTGGGATTCGATCCTGGATCTCCAGGATCGCGCCCTGGGCCAAAGGCAGGCGCTAAACCGCTGCGCCACCCAGGGATCCCCCAGGACTTCCATCTTGTAATGCAGCTAATGTACAGCGTGGTGACTCTAGTTCATAATGGTGCTTATGGCATACTTCAAATTTCCTAGGAGAGTGGATCTTAAGTGTTCTCACCACACACAAAAAATAGTAACTATGTGAAGTGATGGATGTATTCATTAACTTCATCGTGGCAATCATTTCAGAATGTGTACTTATATCACATCATCACATGGTACACCTAAAAATCTGCAATTTTTATCTGTCAATTATAACTCAGTAAAATTAAAAAACAAAACCAAAAAACCACCCCCACGGGATGCCCAGTTGCACTTGAAATTCAGATAAATATGGAATAATTTTTTTAGTATAATGATGCCTTAAATATTGCATGGGCAGGCCTGGAGTGTTGGTGTCCTATCAGAGAAGGCTGCCTGGAGGAGGTGAGCCAGAGAGTCAAGTGAGGCCAGCATTCCTGCTCCACCAGATATTGACGGGAAATATACTTACATGACGACATTACCCACCATTTATCAGAGATTCAAATTGAACTATAGGTCTTGCATTTCATCTGGCAGTTCTATAGCCCGCTTCATCCCTGGCTGAGCCATCTTCCTCCTCCTCCTAGCCAGTCCTGCAGGCTTGGATCACCTCTGACTTCATCTGTAACCGAGGCTTTCATTGTTCCCTGAAAATTCACTGATGACAGTGGTTAAGAAATGAGTTCTGGGCACGCCTGGGTGGCTCAGCGGTTGAGTGTCTTCCTTCAGCTCAGGTCATGATCCCGGGGTCCTGGGATCGAGTCCCACATCAGCTCTCCGCAGGGAGCCTGCTTCTCCCTCTGCCTGTATCTTCCCCACCCCCTGTGTCTCTCATGAATAAATAAATAAATAAAATAAAATAAAATAAAATAAAATAAAATAAAATAAATAAAAGGGTTCTGGAGTTTGACAAATCCAGGTTCAGATTCCAGTACTGGATGGGTGGCCCTAAACTGGGTGACTTCATTTCCCTGTGCCTCAGTTTCCTCAATGGTAAAACTGGGTGTTCATAGTCCCCCTTGTGCCCAGGTTAAGTGACATAAAGTCCATCAAGTGCTTGGACGCTCAGGATTTATTATGATGATTATGATTTGTTATTATTACTCACCATTACCTTGTATGGCAGCACTGGACCAGCTGGGTGGGGCAAGGCCTCAGCGGTCCACGAGACCCCCAGTCCAGGCCTCTCGGCAGTACACACCTTGTTTTCTGTCTCATTGGCTTTATCTCTCTCCTCAAGTTTATATTTTTAATCTTTTTTTTTTTTTTTTTTTTTTTTTTTATTTATGATAGTCACACAGAGAGAGAGAGAGAGAGGCAGAGACACAGGCAGAGGGAGAAGCAGGCTCCATGCACCGAGAGCCCGATGTGGGATTCGATCCCGGGTCTCCAGGATCGCGCCCTGGGCCAAAGGCAGGCGCCAAACCGCTGCGCCACCCAGGGATCCCTCAAGTTTATATTTTTAATATAACATTTACTTTTTGGGACCCCCTGGCAGGTTCAGTAGATGGAGCATGTGGCTCTTGATCTCAGGGTTGTGAGTTTGGATGTAGAGATTAAATAAATATATATACATATAATACTTATTTTTTTCAAAATTAATCCATGCACACTTCCTTTTTTTTTTTTTTTAAGATTTTATTTATTTATTCATGAGAGACATGAGACACACAGAGAGAGGCAGAGACACAGGCAGAGGGAGAAGCAGGCTCCATTCAAGGAGCCCAACGTGGGACTCGATCCCAGGTCTTCAGAATCAGGTCCTGGACCGAAGGCAGCACTAAACCACTGAGCCACCCAGGCTGCCCCATGCACACTTTCTGTGAAAAAATCAGAAAAAAGCATAGAGACAAAACCAAAATGAAATCACATGCACTCACATAAACCAAAACACAGACACCCATGACTTGGCCAACCTGAGACATCCATTGGTAACATGTTTACAGATCTGCTCTCAGCACTTTTTCTATGAATATTTTATATAGTTCATAACAAACCGGATGTCATCAAAACTTTCACAAACAGTATCCTTAATGACTAGGCGTTCAGAGGCGAGTCAGGATTCCCCGAAGAGTTCCCTTGCTGTTGTCCATTTACTGAAAAGGTTCTAAAGCCATCTTGTAGTTCTTAATAATGAGATGATAAACATCTTTGTGCATCCATCCTGGGCATCCGGCTCAGTGTTACTGTCCCTGCTTCCCAGCCCTCTGGGGAGAGGCCCCCTGCTAATGTGTGTGTGTGTGTGTGTGTGTGTGTGGGTGGGTGGGTGGGTGTGTATGAGCTCATTGATAACAATCTCTCATCATGTTTGCTTGCTAATTGTCTGTCTCCCCACCATCCTAAGGTCCAAGAAGATGGGGAACCTCAGTGTCCTGTTCACTGCTTGTATATTTTACAAGGCCTTGACCTGAGCCCAGCATACAGCAAGTGCTCAATAAATGTTTGTTGAGTGAATAAATGAATGAACGAGCAGCCCCACTCAACATAACTGGGCTAAAATCATGTCTTTTCAATTTTCTAAATTTCACTGTGATTTTAGTTCTGGTAGACAGAAAGTTATTAATTGCACTTTAATTTATCCCACTATGCATTTAAAGGCATTTCCTAGGGGCCTTGGGGATCTCATGTCTCTCGTTGGATCCATTGCCTGTGTCCTGGGAGCTGGGGTGGTTGCTGGGAATCACGGAGGGGCCCTCCTTCCTCAGCCAGCCTGGCCTCTGGGGTCCGTGAACATGGGGGTTAGTAGCACCGTGGGCCTGGCACAGTGGGTGGATAAACTATCTCAGCATTAATGGCTGTGATTCAGGGACATTAAGCGACATCCCATTGACATTCACTCATCAGTGGACATTTACTGATCTCATTGTGTCCCAGGCACTGGCACAGAGATAGCTCAGCTGGGTCTCTGTCACAAAGGACTCATGGCTTTGAAGGCAGGTGGAGGCCTCCATGAGGCCATATTAGCAGATAATTCGAAGCCAGAATGACAGGTGCTTGAACAGAGGTGCGCGTAGGCTGAGGCCAGGCTGGGAGGGGTGGAGGCATATCAAGGAAGGCTGCCCGGAGGAGGTGAGCATGAGCTGGTCTGCTGGTGCATGGAGTGAAGTCAGACAGGTGCAGCGAGGCCAGTTTTCCTGCTCCGCTGGGCGCCTGATGCAAAGGGGAAGGGGGAGAGCAGCAAACAGGGTAGCGTGGCTGCAGAGCACAGGATGAGGCTGGAGCAGGGCCCGGGGCGAGAAATCGGGCTGGTGCTGGTCCCCCGGTGGCTTCCGCCTCCTCTCGCTGACTGGCAATCCCACATCCTGTCCCTGCACTGCGCCCTTGCTGCCTGCCACTTTCAGCTTTTAAATGGAACTTATTTGAGATCTGCCAGGGCACCAGGACACATTTGAAATCACAAAGCTTTCATATTATTTTCTTCTTCTCTGTAATTTATTTTTCTGCAACCTAGCCTGATTTTTTTTTTTAAAGTGCCCAGCAGCGGTGATAATAATAATCATCTTTGCCTCCCAGCAGTTTGCTTCTGGCTGTTACCTTCCAGGCTTTGGCCCGAGGCGCATTTATTTTTTATGACCCAATTGTCAACTGTGGAGGAATGGTCTCCCAACGGGAAGTTGGGGGATCATGCACTCTTGCCAGGGGCTCTGCCCAGAGCCTCCTCTTCCCTAATCCTCTGAATGATCCTTTGAGCAAAGGGATTATGATCACATCTGTTTTTCAGCAGCGGTAACCAGGCTCAGAGAGGTAGAGTTACTTGCCTAAGAGCACACAGCTTGGCAGTGGCAGGGGCAGTGTTGGACCTGACCCTAAATTTGGCACTATTGTCTGTCCCACTCTGTTACTTCAATCCTGTATCACAGCTGAAGATCATGTGCCCTGGGGTCTGGCCCACTGGGCCCTCTTGGGTCGTTTCCTCTTTTTTTTTTTTTTTAAGATTTTATTTATTCATGAGGGACACAGAGAGAGAGGCAGAGACATATGCAGAGGGAGAAGCAGGCTCCCTGCAGGGAGCACGATGTGGGACTCGATCCCAGGACCATGGGACCTCGCCTGAGCCAAAGGCAGATGCTCAACCGTTGAGCCACCCAAGCGTCTTTTTTGGCCTCAGTGTTTGCACCTGTGGAATGGGTAGAGCCATACCCAGCTCCTTGGTCGGCTCCCAGGATTGGAGACCCAGTAGAGTATCTGGCAAGTAGTGATTTGCCTCCTCCCCAGGTGGGTGGCTTTGGCCTCAGTTTCCTCCTCCGTCCATTGGAGAGACTCACACCCACCATATAGAGTAAAAGTGCCCCATGTGGTATAGTAGGTGCTCAGCTAATGTTTGCCCTTCTCGCTCCTTAAACAGACTCTCAGTGCCCAGGTAGGATGCAAATTGGTCAGATTGAGAGCATGGGGAGAGCTGCCCAGGCATGAGGAGGTCCAGGCTCTGGGCTGACACCTTCCTGCCCTCCCCACGTTCTCTATGAGCTTCACCCACCTGTGTGGGCACCGATGTTCTTTGCAAGTGAAGAGAGTCAATGTTCAGCATTTTCCTCCCAGAGCCGGCTTCAGGGAGGAGGATGCTCACGTGCCAGTCTCCCACCGGCCAGTGAGTCCTCCAGCACCATGGACTCCTTCGGAGAGCAGCTCCCGGCTGCAACCCGAGGCTCCCCACTGCCCTTCGCTCTGTGACAGCCCTGCACCACCATCCGCAGGGTTCTCTGCACCCAGTGCACCATGCTCCCCAGCCCCTTGTCCTTCTGTGTGGAGACAGACTCTTCCTGCACCGCCACGACCCTCAGAACCCATTTCTCCTTGCTCATTCTGTTTGCTTCATGCGCCACTACTTCCAGGAAGCCTCTGACCCTCCCCAGAGTCTCCCAGCCCCCTCTCCCCACCCCTGCACTCACTCTGGCTGTCATTCTGTTGGCACATCTGTCCCCCTCATTGGACTGGGAGCCTCTTAAGGTTGGGGCCATGCCTGCTTTGCTTTCCATGGAGGGCCGGGCCTGCCCTTGGGCAGCAGTAGGGAAAGGTGTCCCGGAAAGCAGAACAGCCTGAGTAACAACGTGGCCGGAGGGGACGCCCTGGTGCACAGAGATCAGCATTTATCCAGCACCACTGTGTGCCAGGCACGATGCCAGGTGCTTTACATATGACTCATTTATTCCTCACAGCGGCCCTGGAGGAAGGTAGGCGATGATTTCCATCCTACAGAAATGGAAACTGAGTCCCAGCACAAGGCCAAAAGATCTGTGCAGAGTCATCGTGCTGGGGACTGTGGAGTTGAGGGAACATCCAGCTCTGCCCGACTCCAAATCCAAACCTGTCCTCTCTCTGTAGGAATCTCCTGGGTGCTCTAAGCACAGCCCAGTCTAATGTGGAGACAGCATTTTGGATTTTTTCTTTTTCACTAAATTATCTGCAGTCTTGGGTTGACCTTGAGTCTTTGATTGCCTCAGATAAACCCCGCGCATTGTGTGAGTTGGCTTTTTTTTCCGTTAATTTTTTTTTTTTTAAATCGAGGTGAGACATAAAGCGTATAAAGTGCTCTCATTGTCAGCCTCCAACTCAGTGATGATTATGTTCTTAACCACACCTGCAGCCACAGCCCAGATCAACGCCTGGAACATTCCTCATTCTGACACAGGCTCCCTCAAGTCTCTTGGCCATCAGATGTGTCTCCCCCGCCCCTGGCCCAAAGTCATCAACCTGACTTGTCTCGCTGTGGGTTAGCTTGGCCTATGCTTGAATCTCGCAGAAAGGGGGTCCCTGGGTGCAGTGTCTTTGGTATGCGGCCTCTCTGGCTCACCCTGGGTCTATGGGAAGCGGGCATGCGGTTGCACCACCAGCGGCTCATTCTTGTTCAATGCCGTGTCGTACTCCAACGCCATGCCCCAGCTACACAGCTCCCCATTTATTCGTTCTCCGTGGGTAGACATTTGGGCTGTGACTTGATGTATTCCACTAATTTCACCAATCTCCATGTGCACGATTGGGATGCCAGTGGCTTGCACCCAGCAAGAGGCAGGAGTGTTTGGTTCCCTGGAAATTTAAGGAACTTTAAGCATTTTCCTGATCCTAATTGTTCGGATCAGAAACATATACATTTGTCTCTCTATATTTTCTGTTGCAACAGACACATGGCAGGGGGGCTGCGAGTGGAGGGAAAGACAAACAGATTAAGCTTCAGGGAAAGTTGCTCCTTCTCTTCACATGAGCTAAGTGGCAGATGATGGAGTCCGCCTATAATTTAAAGTCAAATGCTCAGAACTGACAGTGGGAGCCATAATAAATGTGTTGCCACTGTCCTTTTGGTGTCCTTTCGCTGCTGCTTTGAAATCTCATAAATAACCGAGAACATGTTGGTAAGATGCCTTCCTTCCCTCCGTTTGCTTCAGTGGAGCAGCTGTGGTTGCTAGGTTGAGCTCCTGGTTGCTAGGGATTTTGTGGTCCTGTGGTGGCCCAGAAATATGATGGATCAGTGGAACATGCTTTTGCTATTAATTGAAATATTTTCACAGCGCATCTCTCAATGTCACTGTATGCTTTGACGTCGTCCCGATTGGTTGCCGATCCTTGCAAGGTTTCTCTCCTAGTTAGAAGTGGCTTGCATGGAGGAGACAAGTGGCCTGGGCCGGGAATCAGAGAAGCCTGATTCTAGTTCTCTATCTGATACTAATTTACTGTGTGACCTTGGGCAAGTGTTATCCCCTCTCTGGGCATTGGATTCCGCAAAATGCAAGGACCTGCCAACTTCAACAGCCTACAGTTCATCGCCCACGCTCTGTAAGAGGGCCAAGTGCAAATCAGTTCCTCATTATCTGCTGGCGGATTAGTGACAAAAGAATTCTTGTCCCCAGCTCACTTCCTCTCAACCCAGCAGGTTTCTGGGCTGAGCCTCCTTGGCCAGATGGTACGTGCAGGAGTTTCAGACTAATTTTAATATTCAATCAAACATAATTGGGATCATAAATCTGAAAAAGAAAAAACAACACCCTACAACCCATAAACATCTGATCGTGTCACTTTGTCTTTCCTCCCGCTTTAAAAGTCCTGGGCAGTTTCCCATCACTTGCACTGGGGACGGCAAACAGATTCCACTTCAGTTGCTGAGGCAGATCAGTTGGTGTTGGCTGCAAGGGGTGGTGTCCTGAAAAGAATTGGGACTCACTAGCTTGCTGTGGGCTCCTGATCGATTAGTGATGTCTGCCACTGGTGCAGGAGTGTAGACAGTGTTTGCCAGTCATGGTTGGAATTTGAAAGCCTATGCCCATAGCATCATGCGTGAGGCCTTCACCGTTGGCACCTGCCAGCTTCTCAGGCTTTCTCTCTTCTCTGTCGGCCCCACCTCCAAAAATACCTGCTTCTGTGCCCACATTCTGTGGGCCACGTGTTGTCTCCTTGGGTCTCCTGCAGTCATGTTGTTCCCTCTGCCTGTCGGAACTTATTGCACTAAATTGGTCAATGATGCCTATTCGTTTTTCAAACTTCAATCTCGGTTTTGTCTCCCCTTCTATGAAAATCTCTTTTGACACTTTTGGGTGGGAATCATTAGTGCCTGCCTGCTTTTGAGACCCCACTGTTCCCCACTCATACCTAGATCCCGGTTATGTCTCCTTTCACTGCTACCTTGAGAGGCCCTCCAAGTCAAGTTCTGGGCTTCCCTTGGCTTCCCTCAGGGCCCAGGACCAGGCAGTGCCAAAAAAAAAAAAAAATCTCCTGCATGAACATGAGGATAGATAAAAATCACAGCACATTCCAAGTCAGATAGAAATGATAGTTATGGGACGCCTGGGTGGCTCAGCGGTTGAGCATCTGCCTTTGGCTCAGGGAGTGACCCCCGGGTCCTGGGATCGAGTCCCACATTGGGCTCCCCATGGGGAGTCTGCTTCTCCCTCTGCCTGTGTCTCTGCCTCTCATGAATAAATAGATAAAATCTTTAAAAGAAAGAAACGATCTTTATAACTTCCCTGCAGTTGGAGCCCTGGGTGTCAACATGCCACAGCCTAATTGTGGGTAATTTACTGTGGCAATAAAGCGAGCGTGCGTCCCCCCACCCCCCGAGGGTGAGCCCTGATCGGAGCTTTGCCTTTCCTCTACCCTCATGGCCTCCTCCTCTCTCCCTCTGCTCTCAGCCTGAAGACAAGCAGAAGGCGGCAGCCGCCTTTGCCCAGCTCCGGGGCGCCATGGAGACACTGGGCATTTCGGAGGGCGAGCAGCGAGCCATTTGGCGGGTGTTGGCAGCCATCTACCACCTCGGCGCAGCGGGGGCCTGCAAAGGTACGTCCTTCCTGCCGAGCTCACCTGCGCTGCCAGCTGTCTGCATTGGCAGGTGCCTGACAAGGCCCCTCGCTCCATGAGGTGGGACAGGAGCAATCTGTCATCTTCTGGGTCTCTGGGACTATTCTCTGGGAAGCTGCCGGACCAGGCGCACCGAGCTGGAAATGGGGCTGGGTTTTTCAAGGAAGCCTTGCAGACTGGCATCGTCCGGTGGAACTTTCTGTGATGATGGAGATGTTCTCCGTCTGTGCGGTCCAGAACCAGCACTGAGCTGCGTGTGTCTGTTGGGCACTTGACATGCAGCTAGCGCGACTGAGGGGTTGAGTTTTTAATTGCATTACATTGTAATCCACATAAATTTAAATAGCCATATGTAACTAGTGGCTGCTGCATTGAGCACAGGAGCTCTAGAACATTTGAGAGATAGCTGGGTCTGAGCCATAAAGGCGCTGTGTTTCTATCTGGATATCTTGGAGCTGCTCCCTACCTCACGTGCTGAAGCTCACCCAGCCATCCTTCTTGTCCTGAGTCTGCTCCCTGCCCTTAATTTTCTGCTCACTGATCATCCCTACTGCAGCTTGGTTTCCCAAGTGGTTCTGGTCTTCCCTCTTGCCCTCACTCCTCCCTAGTGGATCATTATTCACCTTGCCCTGCAGATGATCTCTGTGACAGCATTTCTGTCCTTGTTTCTCTATTCTTCCTGTTTGCCAGTGGGGTTTTCTTTTCTTTTCTTTTTTTACTTGGACAATTGAGTAGTCTCATTGCTCATGTCTACATTCCTCCCTCTGTTCATCTTCATTGTGATCTTTGGGCTCTTTTCTAAAAACATAGCCCTGTTGTGCCATTCCCCTGCTTAGAATCCTCCTGAGGCTCTCCCTTGCCTGCTAAGTCAAGTAAAATTCCTTGGCTTGGCATTCAAGGCTCCTAACTTCCCTAGCCAATTTCTTTGATTTCTTTTGGCACCGTAAAAGGTCCTGGGGAGACAGTGGGGATCAAGAGTAGTGTGATTCCTGCCTTCATGTGGATTGTGGTGCCTTGTATTGTGATTGTGTCCTTGTCTAGCTCTTGCTAGTAAGGAATGACTTCCTTGGGGCCCAGGGCAAAGAGTTGGGATTTACTTGTTGAATGAATACATGTAAATTGAGGTCTGTCCTCTGGGGCTGTGTACCAACTCTGGCTGACATTCTCTGTCATTTGTCTGTGGGCAGCAGATTTCTGGAATATGTTGGCGCATCATTCTGGCCATCCCCACATTCCTGGGCCTTGGGGCCCACTTTTTTGATTCTCATACATGTGAACTGCATATCAGTTCGGCCGATACCCACTGATTTGGTTTGAGAAATTTCCAGAAGTTATGGTAAGTCAGAAATAAGTAAGGTAGGGATTCCCACCATTGGTCCAAACCAAGGACAGACGTGACCTGGCAAAAGTGAAAAAATCAAAGACCACTTGCCTTTCGTTAATTAGTCGTGGGCCATGCTCAACACGTTGGCTACTGGGAACCGTAATGTCTCTCTCAGCTTCCTTGTCACCAAGACCAACGTGAGTCATACACACCACGGTGTGAGAACATGGCCCCATCTCCAACCTGAGCTGCATTTCTTTTCCTGCAAAACTCTCATCATCTGGTAAAATCTCTACCTCTGCAGCTGGCTTCGTCCACAGGAAGCGTCAGCAAACTATGGCTCAGGGGCTAAATCCAGTCTGCTGTCTGATTTGGGATAGCAATAAGCTAAAAATAATCTTTATATTTCAATTAGGCGGCTATCTAGCTAGCTATCTATAATATTTGGGCATGTGTGAAAATTCTATGGCATTCAAATTGTAGTGTCCATAATTAAAGTTGTATTGGAACATGGTCATGCCCATTCATTTATATGGCTATGGCTACATTCCTGCCACAATGGCAGAGTTGAGTTGTTGAGACAGTGATTCTGTGGCTTGCTAAGCCTCAAATTATTATTATCTAGCCTTTTACGGAAAAAGCTGGCTCATCCCTATCCTGCACCACTCCCATGGGAGGTCACAGCATCTGGGAGGCTTATGCGTCCAAAGAGCCTAACTGTTTGATTGTGCTCTGGAAAAAAACTCCTCCATCCCCCTTAGACCCAGTCAAGCCAGAGAGAGGATGTTAGGAATCTGACTCTGCCCCCAACTTCATGTGTCACCTTAAGCAAGTCCCGCCTTCTCTCTGGTCCCAGTTTTGTCAGATGTGAAATTCTGCAGTTGAGCCAGATTCGAGATTCTTTATTCATTTTCTGGCAGTTCTGGAGGCTGCAAGTTCAAGATCAAGATACCTGAAGGGTTGGTTTCTCCCCAGGCCTCTGTCCTAGGCTTGCCTTCCTGCAGCGTCCTCACATGGCTGGCCCTCCACTCGTGTGTATGTGTGTGTGTGGTGTGTGTGTGTGTGTCTGCATCTTGATCTCTTCTTCTGGTTAGGACACCATCACGTTGGATTCGGGACCACCCCTAGGACCTCATTTTACCTTAATTATCTCTTTAAAGCCTTGATCAACATATACAGCCACAATTTGAAGTCCTGGGCATTAGTACTTTACCATATGAACTTTGGGAGGACGTAATTCAGCCCCTAACACATCCCCATCCCTGAGATGGGCCAACACCTACATTGTGTCCAGACCTGGCAAAGGGAAAAATACGAGGGTCCCTTCTTGTGAATTCATCATCTTATTAGGAGACATGAGACTTCCTCGCTGGGACCACCAGCCAGTTTTGTGTTGTTTTTTTAAAAAGATTTTATTTATTTATTCATGAGAAACACAGAGAAAGAGAGGCAGAGGCACAGACAGTGAGAGAAGCAGGCTCCATGCAGGGAAACTGATGTGGGACTCCATCCTGGGACTCCAGGATCACACCCTGGGCCGAAAGCAGGCACTAAATCGCTGAGCCACCCAGGGATCCCCATGAGCCAGTTTTGTGAGCTGATTGGGTTGAGGGTGGGATTACAGAGGTCAAAGCAGGAAAGCCCTGAAAGTTCAAAGTCGTGACATCAGTGGGTTGGGGATGAGTTGAAGGAAGCAAGCCCGTTTTACAGAATGGAAAGCTGAGGCTCTTGATGCAATTAACCAAGACTGAATACCAGACTGGTCTGAGCTTCAAGTGGTCTCCTCTTTCCACATGCAGAGAACGGGGTTGATGGGAAGATCAAATAGAATATGGAAGAGAAAGCTGAACTGCACTGGGTCCCCTAAAGCAGACCTGGAGACAAAGATTGGGTGCAAGTGTCCTTTCTGGGAGGCGATCACGAGTAGGGGAAGGAGACAGGGGAGGGAAGACAGGTGATACCATGTACTTTAATGAGCGCATTACCTCTGATGCCTGGAGCCCAGTTGCACTGGGGACCTCTGGGCGACTCTGAGGAACATGGCTCCAAGTCGTATTACTTGGGAGACGAGGGAGCCAGGATATTTATTCACCACCTTCTGCTTCTCCCTGGTTGAAGGTTGCTCCTGGGAGGCATGAACAGTGGCACTCCCAGCCTGTCCGGCTCTTGAGCTGAGCATGTGCCCGCAGCCAGAGAGAGCAGTGAGGTCCAGATAGGTACCTGCAATGCCAGACCAGGGACTTGTGGGGTGGCAGGTATGGGATGGCCAAGGTGAGGGATGGCAGATAGGCCATCAGTAGTGGCTAGCTCAAGGCAACCCTTCTGTAGAAGGAAGGTTTAGGATTTTGTTGCCGATCCCAGCATAGGTGACTCTCTCAAGGAGGCCCAGCTGGTTGCATCCTGGCTGCACTAAACTGACACAGGATTGCCCCCACCAGGCACCCTGCAACGTCTGCATACGGGGGGGTCTGCCTTCCGGTTTGCACTATCAACTTCAACTCTCTCTACCTCCAATGCCACAAAACAGAGGCTAATAGAACCCCCCCCCCCCGCCCCATCCACTGACCTGTCACCAGAGGAGTTTGGTTGGTGGAGTTTCTCTCCCTGGAGCATGTGGGATGCCCTTTTCTGATGTGGGCTCGAGGATTTGACCCATACCTGTAGCTGCCTGTAATGGTATCTGGGAAAGTCACATTTATAAATATTTTATTAATACATGATTATGGCAATAATTTCTCCCAGCCTCCCCCCTACCCCACCTTATAAATTATTTTAAGAGGAGCTGCTGTCAGCCTGCCTGGGAGGCCTGCCCGATGATTTACTTACTATATATTCTGCTTTGGAAGATTTCATAATAGGTTGCTCTAAAATCAGCTATTAAGAATTTCAAAGTCATATATAAATGTCTTTGCTTTGTGTCATAACAGATCATTTTGAAATATATTAAGAATCATTTCCATTAATCAGAGTTTTTTTCTCCCCCACTAGAATGATGAACTCTTCGCAGCGCGCCTAGCTTCCTTAACTTCTTTTGAGAGCTCTGATCTTATTTTTAAAAACCAGTATCAGTCCCTGGGGGAAGATTTTGGGCCTCGTAACTGGCCTCCGGGTTCTTGAACCATTACAACAACAACAACAGCCCCCACCAGTATTGGTTTAGCGTTTGGAGGTTTCAAAAGCGCTTGTGCCTCAATCGTGCCTCTTGATCCGATTTGATTCGTGCAGTAATGTGAGGACGAAGTGCCATGGGTGGGAGCCGGGGTCAGCCTGCTGGGTGCGAGCTTTGGCTTGGGTTCCCTGAGCCTCAGTTTTCTGCTCTATAAAATGGGGCCAATAACAGACCCCGGCTTGCAGGCTTGACTGTGAGGATTAACTGAGTCAGTGCCCAAAACTGTGGAGCACAGGACTTGGCTCCTGAAGTGCGGGTTCAGTAGTGTTTGCCGTCACGCATCACCCTCTGATGGGTGGAAGAACAGAGATTCAGAAAGAATGTGTTTTACCTGCCATTGCACAGCTAGTACGTTCCTGAGTGAGGTTTGGAAGCTCAGCTGGTCAGTCTCCCTGCAAACATACTTCCAGTGTCCTCGCCTTCGCGACAGGCTGTGAGGGTCATCTCCAGGGGGGTAACCGACTTGATTTCTTGGGTGCCGGGCTGAGGGCTTATAGACATGCAGATGTCACTGCACCTTTAGAACAGTCTGGGACGGAAGAGGCCTATTATGATGCCCATTTTACAGATGGGGAAACTGAGGCTGGCCAGAGCTTCGTCCATATCCCCCAGGGCACACAACTAAAGTCAGAGGTGGGATTTGGACCCAAGTCTTCCCAAGCTCTGAGTCCAAACTCGGGAACTCCACATCCCTCCTTCTCTTGCCCCCGTGGGCCGCAGCATCTGCTCAGGCTCCCAGAAGGCTGGCGGGGTCACTTTCTCAGCAGGGCTCTCTGAACTGCTTCTGACACCAAATGTGTGAAATTTTCCTTAGGCCAACTAATTCTCTGATTCTCCAGACACTGACTGGGTGTCTCCTCCATTTCAATTCAATTCAATTCAATTCAATTCAATTCAATTCAATTCAATTCAATTCAATTCAATTCAGACGCTGGAGTCCGTGCAGACCCTACAGATTAAGGGCTCAACCCCATGGGACTGCCCAACTTCAGACACAGACCACACATGTGCTTCTGACCAAGCAGCTATAAAGTGGGGGGGGGGCCTTCCCACCACCCCCTCAGGTTTGATGATTTGCCAGAAAAGCTCACAGAACCCAAGAAGGCACTTTACTTACTATTATTCATTTGTTATAGAGGATACAACATAGGAAGAGCAAGTGGAGGATGTGTAGGGCCAGGCATGGGCGAGGGGCTTCCCTGCCCTCCCTGGTACGACACTCACCGCCACCCCCAACACTTCAATGTGTTTACCAATCCAGAAGCTCTTCAAATGCTGTAGTTTGGGGGTTTTATGGAGGTTTTAATATTGAGACCTGATTGATGAGGTCATTGGCCACTGGTGATTACTCAGCTTCCAGGCCCTCTCCCCTCCTCGGAGGTTAGGGAGTGAGGCTCAAAGTTTGAAACTTTTGATTATGCCTTGGTCTTCCCAGCAACCAGCCCCTGTCCTGAAGCTATTGGGGGACCCTTTCCCCACTGCCACCAGACCCCAGCCATTCATTAGTGTAGAAAAGACCATCCTCACTTGAGAGATGCCAAGGGTTTTAGGAGTGCCAGGGACCAGGGATGAAGGCCTAATGTGTATTGATCAAAGGTGCCAAGCTGGTGCAGCAGCCTCCAGACCTGGCGACCCCATGAAAGGGCCACTGAGCACATGTGGGTGGTCCCAGGCTGCCAGACCCCAGGCCCTCAGATCACTACAGGGTCCCAGCATGCTCATGGCCTCTGCTTTGAGCTTTCAGCACCTACATCATACGCGGTCTCAGCCTAACTCCTGGGGGCTGCTCTGAGCCTCCTCCTTTGGAAGGGGTGTCATATCCTGTTCTTCCTAAAGCTCCCTTAGGCCCTCTCAGGCCCCCTGAGCTCCTGCAGAGCTCTTACACCCTGACTCTCTCCCACCCCCTTCTCAATCCCTTTGGCCCCTGTGGCACGATGGCCTCTATCCCACGAGGCTGGCTGCCTAGGATGGAGGCGGGGGACTATGGACTGCACCGTCATCAGCTGTGCCCTGGGCAGCCTTGAAGCCAGAGGCTTGCCATCCCCCAGGAGATGCAGGGGCTGGGCGAAGGACACCGAGTTTTGCCAGACTTCAGCTCGGCCTTTTATCAGCAGGGTATGATCTTGGCCAAGTTACAGAACCTGCCTGAGCCTCAGATGAGGGAGGAGGAGGGAAGGGGGAGTGAGGATATCCTAGAGCTTGTCTGGGGGCTCCCTCAAGCCTGTGATGCTAAGAATGCCCTGACTCTGGGCCGCCTCCCATGGACAGGCAAGGTGGCTCCTGGCTTTGCCTGGTTCATTATAAAGTGACCTGTTTGAAGAGGTTGTTACAAAGTGACTTGGTGAAGTCAGCCTCAGCTGGCTGTTGGGTCTTAGGGAATGTGTTCTTACTGTGGCCAAGGGGCCGCGGAGCTCCCCGACTCTGCGCCTGTGTCCTCACCTCCCTTCTGTCTCTCAGACTTGCCATCCCAGACTGGTCCCTTGGGAAGGCAGTGGGAGGACGCTCTGGGGCTGGCTCCACTTGGCAGGCAGAAAACCCCGGGTGATTTGACATCACGGTTGGTTTGCTGTTAACCAAGGCTCATGGCCCGGGCCATCCCTCAGGAGCCATCAGGAAACCATTCATCCAACCTCGTGTCTCTTTCCTTTGGCAAAAAGTGGCCCATGTTTCATATGGCAGCAAATGGATGCTCTCTGGAACTCACTTGATAAGGGGAGAGAGAGGGACAAGGGAAGAGCTGGGCTCTCTGAATCCAGGCTTCCCCACCTCTGGCTTGTGATTTAACTTGTCCAGAGTGATTTCCCCTCTCCGGACTCAGCTTCAGTGTCTGTAAAATGGTAATAAATCCACCTACCTTCTATGGGCATTTGCGATGGTCAGAGACTGGATGCATCACACCTGGCACGTATGAGGCGTTCAGCAAGCGCTTCAAAGTGAGAACTCCATCACTTGTTAGCTTTGGGGCTGGCCGTGGTACCGTGCTGTGTGACAAATGAGCCCCAAGCTCCCACAGCTTACACATAATAATTTCATTACCTCCCGAGGCTTTGGTGGGTCCGCAGTTTGGAAGGGCTCAGCTGGCGGTTCTCTGGCTTGAGGTGTGTCCTTTGGTTGCAGTCTTGCGGGGGCTGGCACTGACAGAGCAGGGGCTGGAGGAGGCTGGCACCAGCCGGGCATCTCCCTCTCCTGTGTGGTCTCCGGTCTCCCCGCATGGGCTTGTTTGGGCTTCAGGTGCAAGTTTCCAATCTGGAAGCTTTTCTGAGCTGGCCTCAGATATCATGCAGCATCCCTTCTGTCGTGTTCTATGGGTTATAAGCTTCAAAGGGCAGGGGAACCAGACTCCACCCTTGGCGACGGGCAGCAACAAGGTTCTAGAACACATAGAGAGATAGGGGTGTGGCCATGTTTTGCCACAGTGGCTTTGAGCAAGTCACTTTAGCTTTCTAAGGCTTAGTTTTCTGGCCTGTACAATGGGACTGAAAAGAGCACTGACCTCACAGGTCCACCATGCAGATGGACTGAGATGCTGTGTATCAGGGATGGGGCACAGCGCTGGGCACTGGCTGAGTCCTGGTTGCTGGAAGTTGGGATACCACGAAGCTTGTAGAATTCCACAGCCAAGGCTTCCCGGCTTTCCGCAGGGGTGGCAAGAAGACACTTCTGCTCCCCGCTTTTATTACCAGTGCTCCCCATGGCCCCGGCCACTATCCTTTGCTGTCACACCCTCTTCCCACAGAAGAGTACATACATCAAGGATGAACTTGGTTCCCTCTCTGCAGAGAGAAACTATTTCTGTGTCTCGGATCCCCCTGGTTGTGTGAGTGGAATCAGACACAACGCTCTTCCCGGGAATGATCTCCATGAATGAAGCCTTCTCGCCGTCCCCTGCTCTCCACCTCAGCCCAGACCTGGGGGTCCTTTCATCTGCGTTTTCCCTTTGAATCCTCCCAGCACCCATGACAGATAGGGAAGGAATCCTCATTTTGAACTGAGGATGCAGAGGCTCAGAGAGGCCATGTGACATTGCCAAAGTCACACGCATCACGTAGTGGACCCAAGGGCTTAGGGTCATTGTCTTCCTGCCTCCCGGGCCCCTGCCCTTCTCTGCCAGGCCAGCCAGCTGCCCAGTTCTTGTGTGCAAGCTGGGTGCCCAGACGTCCACCTCTCCCCGAAGAGCTCCTTCTCTACACCATCTAGTTTCCATTCGTGTCTCTGTCCGGTCTCCAGTCCCTGTTCCTCCATCTGGAAGGCTATCCCATTAAGCAGAATTAAAGTTGGAGAGCTCAGAATTGAGGCTAAAGGCCTGGGTTCTGGGACCAGGATGACTGATCCGTGTTCAATCCCTGCTCTCCTGCACAATCCCGGCCACTCCCGCGACCTTGGAGACTCAGTGTCCTCATCTGTACAATGGGAATAACAATAGTGCTTACCTGCCAGGGTTCTTGTGAGGCTCACATCATTTCATTGGAATATGTGAAACTCCGTCATCATGGTTATTATTGCTGGTCTTATTAACAGGAAGTCTGTCCACTTTTGGGGCGAGGGGTTTCCTAGCAAAGCTGGAGTTTGCAGGGCTGACTCGGGCTCTTCTTTCAGGATTGCTGTGGTCCCGTCTCTGTAAAAGATGATATGCATTCTCCCTAGAAAGCCAGAGACTGTCACTCTGCCTGCTGTCCCTCATTCTTTCACAAAAACGACAATAATGTGCAGGATCCAAAATAACCATGGATGAGTGATGCCTGCTTGGACGGCCCCGTTGCTTTGCCTTCTTTTTCATCTGAAGACCCATGGGAGGTTTAATTTATTATTCTTCCACTAAATGTGCCAGTCTACTTGCCACTGACCCCTTTGCCTAATATATGACACCGTCAGGCTCATATATATATCCCGAGGAGGGGCCTCGTCATAGGGTGAGGAAGGGAGGCTGCCCATCGACTGGCAACTCCCCGTGGGCTGTAATAAAGATGTCAGTCCTGAAATGGATGGGATCATAACTCGGGGAGCCCGGGTGGAAGGTGCCCGCAGGGAAGAGAGACAACAGCAGTGATGACAAAGGCCCATCCCGCCCGCCTTCTGCTGGGCGCCTTGACTTCCAGCAGCCAGGAGGGCCATCCCGGGATCGGAGAAGGTGGCCAGATGTTCCCCACGCAGAAGGCCGCTGGGAGTCATAAAAGGGAGATCATCAACCCAGAGCCATGGCCATACATCCGAGCACTTTGTGAGGTGCATCACTGCTTAGGTTTTAAAATGACAGCACGCAGAATACCGTAAAGTTGTCTTCCTATGAGAAACAGAAACCGTGCAGGACAACATAGAAGAAGAAAGGTCCCTCCTCTCCCTCCGTCCCCAGATCCCTCTGCCCTCAGAGGTGAGCATTGGTCAAGGTGTAAGGGTGACTTTGATTACAACCGATGAGCCAATACAGACACGCCGTTATTGACTAAAGTCCAGAGTTTCTATTCGGGCTCACTCTTGCTGTTGTGCCTTCTGTGGGTTTTGGCAAATGTATAATGTCATCTTCCCCTGTGACGGCATCATACAGAGCAGTTCCTCACCCTAACAGGCTGAGGTTTGTTTTGTTTTGTTTTGTTTTCTCTTAAACTTTTCGATTCAAAGTCATGGGAGACTCATGGGAGGTTGGGGCAGGAATACACAGTCCCGGGAGCTTTCTCCAAGCACAGCACGGCCCGCAGCGGTGGGGCCAGCTGACCCCGGGAGACTGACCCACCGCTACGTCCATGCACGTAACAAATACACAGGCTGGCTGTTTGGTCGAGCGTTGTTTGTATATCACGATGCCTGCTTCTGTGCCTGTGAGGAGTCACAGCGTGCCTGCTGGGTCATCAAGATGTCCTTGATTCTCTTTGTTGACTGCAGGGACCTGTCCTTTGGTTGGGGGGAAGGCTTCATATGTGAAGCAGCTCTCCTGGAGGCCGTTCAGACTGCTTTCTGCATTTTGGTGTTCTGGACAACCCCATGCTGAACATCCTTGTGTGCAGAGCTGGGGCACAGGAGCAAGTGGACATGGGTCTCCTAGACCATGTCACTGCTGGATCGAAGGGTGTGCTCACTTGACATTTGGACGTACATGGCCCTGATTCGCATCCCCGGGGCATTACATAGGTTGGCTCATTGAATCCCCACGAGCCTGTGGTGTAGATACTTCTGTTTTCATGTCCATGTGCAGGTGGGGAAGTCAAGGCTCTGAGAGGTGACAGTCACTAGCTCAGGGTCACACAGCTCTAAGTGGCCCAAAGCTGGACCTTCTGTCTGCTGTGCAGAGGAAGGTTTGGGGCAGAGGAAGGCTTGGCGTTTCAAAATGGACCTACTGCCTCCACTCTGGGGACACTCCCTCCATCCACCATTCCAGTTCTCTCTGTGCTTGTCTGTGCTCATTTCTGTTTCTTTCCTTTAAAAAAAAAAAAAGATTTTATTTATTTATTTGAGAGAGAGACAGAGTGAGCCAGTGAGAGGGAGAACAGGAGCGGCAGGCAGAGAGAGAGTGAGAAGCAGACTCCCCGCTGAGCAGGGAGCTCAATACGGAGCTCGATCCCAGAGCCCCAGGCTCATGACCTGAGCCGAAGGCAGATGCTTAACCGACTGAGCCACCCAGGCTCCCCTCATTTCTGTTCCTGTAGGTGAAGCCTGTAGGGCTCAGGGCAGCCCAGGCCAGGCCCCCATCTCCAGTTCCAGCACCCTGCCCCCTCCCCTCCCCTGACAGGGGCTTTCCCTGTCTGTCCCCCAGCACCCGCTGCTTCCTGTCCCTAAGGACAGAAAGCTGCACAGTTGTAATGAGGTGTTCAGAGCTCAGTGTATGAGCACCTCCTATCTCTGATTAAGGTTGGCGTCTGGGCCCCAGCTGGCTGGGAACCAGGGCTGTTCATTCCTTCAAGTTCTAGACGAAGGGACATCAAGTCACCTAGCTGGGAGGAGCAGGACAGCTGCTGTCTGGGCCTGCATGGGTTTCCTCTGCAGAGGGCCTTGAGTGGCAAGCTCAGCCTCTCCTAGCCTGGACCCACCCCGGCAGAGGCCAGGGAGGGCATCCCACCTATCTGGCTCCGGTAACCCCCAGCGGCGACGGAGAGCCATGCCAGGCCCCAGCCCCTCTTTAGATTGGGTGGGCATGGAGGACCAGAGAGGGCAAGGGCCTTGCTCAGGGCCACACAGTGAGGCTGTGGGTGCAATGGCACTAGAATCTGAGTCCCCAGGCTCCTGGGCCATTCCCAAGTTCATTCTGCTCCGCTCTTCCTTCTCTCCTCCCTCCCTCCCCTTCTTCCCCCTCTTTCCTCTCTTCTCCTCCTTTCCTGTCTTCTCCTCCATGCCCTGGCTGCCCTGGGACACCACCCTCACTTCTCAAGGCAAAATTTCAGTCTGATCAAGGGAGATGGACTCAGATAAGTGCGTGGGAGATGCCCAGAGAACACTGTTGGCAGGAGACACTCAAAGTTCACAGTGGTCAGCCCCAGCCAAGGGGTCCTACCATCCGATGGGACCCCTGAGGGGGATCTCCAAAACTGAGGCGAAAGTCAGGAGGGCGGTCCAGGTGGAGGAGCCTCATGGATCAAAGTCTGGAGCCTCTGTGTTCCCCTCCTCCAGGTACCAACCTAACAGGCAACGCTGGGTCGACATAGGGCTCTGATTAAGAGCAGATTGCCGCATGGCCCTGCCACCTAGAGATGGCACCGATCTGCTCTTGGACCCAGCATCCCCCGGGCTGGTCCCCTCCCGGGCCCCAACCCACCGCCTGCCTCTGTGCAGACCAAGGCCCCGCATCCTCAGCCCGGCCCCAGCTGGTGACTTGGCTCCCCGCCCGGCAGCTGGTGCAGCCGGGCCTATTCTGGGCCACAGGCAAGGATTTATTCTGCATTTTCTGAGCATATTGAATTCATTCATTAAAGCTGAAATGGCTGCTCTGGGATGTAAACAATTATATTTTTAAAAAGCTCCGCAAAACCCTGAAGTGGCCGCTCCTAGAAGGCATCACCTGCGGGAGGCCCCGCACCTAGGGAGGGCCTTGAGTGGAAGGCTGGCCTGCCTGGAGGTCCAGGTTCCACAGAGGCCGAGCCACTCACTTGCTGGGTGGCCCTGCCAAGGCGTCTCCCCCCTTCCTAGCCTCTGTTTCTCACAAATGATGATAGCAGCTGATATTTATCTAGTGCTTACTATGAGCCAGGCACTACACTAAGAGCTTTGGCCATCTCAGCAATTCCACGGAGTGAATGCTATTACCTCATTTTACAGATTAAAAATCTGAGGCTCAGAGAGGGGAAGGACTTGCCTCATGGGGGTGGGCCAGGTGCTCTCTGGGCTCTCTTTAAGCCTTGATCGCCAGAGACCCTACTAACTTTTTGTTGGGGGCAGAGGGACGAAAGCTAGGACTCCACTGTGTGTGCCTGGACTCGCCATTCGAAGACAGCGCAGCTGCTAACAACCCTGAAGACGATGATGGACTCATTCGTGGTTGCTATTTACGGAGAAGCCACTCTGCCAGGCATGATTTGCGTGCTGGTTATTCCATTAAATCTTTGTATCCCTACATGGTAGGTTATACCCATTTTATGGATGAGTCAGTGGAGGCTCAGAGAGGTAAAGTAAGTTGTCTAAGGTCTCGGACTTGGGAAGGGGAGGAGCCCAATTTTGGACCAAGGAGTTCTTACCCTCCTGTCCTTTATGCCACATTATGTCGTGTAGTCCATGGCATCTTCGGTAAATGCAAATCCTAATGGGGCCTTTTTGCACGGTTGGTGCATTGATGAGATCACATGCTCACTCGGCACAGGGTCGGGCATGTGGTGAGCACTCAGGAAGCACCAGCTGTTGTTGGGCTTTCCTTGGGCCCCAGGAAGCAGCTCCAAAGGGGACAGTGTGATTGCTGAGCGGCCCGTTCTCCTTGTCTTGCTGAGGGACACTAGACTGTAGAAGAAGCATTTAGACTGGGGGCCAGCCAGGGCTGCTTTGTGGCCTCACTAGCTGTGTGGCCTCGGACAAGTTGCTCAGGCACCCGCTGCTGGCCTCGCAGCTGAGCCTTTGCTCCTAAAGTTCCCCAGAGTGACAGTCGTGCCCTCCACCCGAGCCCTCCCTGCTTCTTAGCTCAGCTCACTGGCTCTGGGGACATCCTCAGGCAGCTTCACACCCACTGTCTCCTTTCATCCTTCAAACAACCTTGTGGGAGAGGAGCCACCCATTTCACAGACACGGAAACTGATGCTCAGAGAAGGGATACATCGTGCTCAGGATCTCACAGCCAGGCTGCATCTGTTTTGGGGATGTCCAGCCTTTGCTTCTTTCCATAGTTCCCACCACCCCAAAGATGCCATGTCTGCTTTTTCCCTCCAGCCTCTTGATCATATTAGCTTGGGAGACTCCTCTCCATCCTCTCTCCTCTTGTAAATTCCTGATGCCCGTTGGCACACTCAAGGTTCTGAGAAGTCCTGTGGGAAAGCAACCATTTTCCTTGATT
The DNA here is from genome assembly GCF_018345385.1 of Vulpes lagopus. Taxonomy (NCBI): domain Eukaryota; kingdom Metazoa; phylum Chordata; class Mammalia; order Carnivora; family Canidae; genus Vulpes; species Vulpes lagopus. The sequence continues at coordinate 17,213,276 of NC_054837.1, read as the reverse complement.
TAATCTGATGCTGCCCTGAGTGATTTGTCTGGTGAGACTTCTTTTTCCGAAACATCTGCTCATACTCCTGAGAGCATTGGGAGTGGTCTGTGCATTGTCTTCAAGCCATTAGGGTGTGAGCAGTGATTCCGGTTGAGTTATGACTGATACCAGTTGGGTTGTAGATGGCTTATTGGCTAGGCCTTGCAGGGACCACTGACCAGGCAGATAGGCAAAGGTCCTGGGACAGATGGCAGCTTTCTCCAAAGCCAGATAGGTGGAACAATATGTCCAGGTGTGGAGGGCTGCCTGGAGCCTGGAGGCAGCATATGACATGCAGGAGGAGCCCTAAGAAGCAGGCTTGCAAGTTCCAGCCTGTAAGAGGGTTGCATTTCCCATGGTCCCAACAATAGAACTTTGCTGGGCACCCCTGGGCAGGAAGCCACAGGTACCCAAATTGAGTTGGGTCCTGGGGTTTCTCTCGCTGACCCATTTGTCCCCTTTGAGGGCAGAAATCTCAGAGCGTGATCATAATTATGGGAGCTGACATTTATTGAACAGACCCTGTGCCAAGCGCCCTGCAAGAGTAATCTTACTGAGGCTTCTCAAGAACTTCTTGGGGGGTAGACTCCCATTTCATAAGAGAGGAAATGGAGGCTCTAGGAAGTGACAGGACCTCCCCAGCATCATGGGGCTTTAGGCAGGACAGGGGGGTTTGAACCCAGGCAGTCTGTCTGCAGAGCGCTCCTGCTTTTCCTTCTAGCATCTATAGACTTCTAGGCTCATCTCTTCCCTGCAGGTGGCCTTCTTCTCAGGCATCCGAATTGTAAACCTCTGTGTGAGGAAATGTGACCCAGATGCACCAGCGTTATAAATAAGTCACATAATGTTCAGTAATTCAGCAACAGCATGGCTATTGTTGGAAGTTGTTGGAAGGAGAAATAACTCGGTTATTAATAAATGCAGGAGGCCGCAGTCATTGATAGCAATTGAACTCATGGCACACGGGGGAAAACAGTTGTATTATTTTTTTCCCCTCTTTATCTCTCTCTCTCTCTCTCATTTTTTTTTTTTTTTTTTTTTTTTGGTACTGAACATAAAGGGAAAAACCTGCCTGTGCAGGTGGATTTGAGCTACTCAGAAACTGGTCCCGTTACATTCCCTTGCTCCCTCCTTTTTTCTGTCTCTCATTTGCTCCCTTGTGCAGCCTCTAATTCAATCCCAGCCTGCCCCTTACCAGCAGAGTGACCTTGGGTAAGTGACTCTGGTAAGACAATTTGTCTAGGGCCACCTGGTTCATTAGAGGGCTCTTCTTGCTAAACTAGTGTTTCCTAAACTAGTGTCTCATGGGACGTTAGACCTACAAGATGCTCCTGAAAGCATTCTGAGGCCAAATTAGTCTAAACAGAGCGTCCCCTTCTTGGGGAGTCATTAGATATACTATAAAGGCTCTGAGAAGTCCTGCAGTTAAGAAACTTGTTTCACCAAGCAATGACCAATTTGATATGATATGATCATTTTTTCCTGGTGACGCTGATGCACATTCCATGGAACGACAACTGTAAGGAGCCCCTTTGGGGAACTGAGCCCCAGCTGTGTAGCCGCTCTGCCCTCTTCCATACCACTCTGCCATGTGGAGAGTTTCTGACTCAGCCTTGCCCTTGGTGGCACATTGGCTGGAGCCAGGCCTCACTCACCCCAGATATGCAAATGGCTCCAGAGGAACAAAGACACAAAGAAATAGCCTGTCAAGCCTTGGGTCCCTTTCAGAGAACCTTTCTTTGACCTCAATAATTGAAGGGAAATCCAAACCAAACCAAATCTTGCTAAGTGTGATGAGCCTCTAAGGCCTTCTCTGAGTCTTAGCACCTGACGTGGGTAGAGCTGCTGATGCAAGGGTTCAAGGCCAAGACGGTGCCTATTGGAGGTGATCCCAGGAAGTACTGGGAGGCTCTTGAGGAGGGGAAGTGGGGAAGGGAGGCAGCCACGAAGGGTGTGTTTTCAAGGCACACTCTGTGGGCAACTGGGGCTCTATCCCGCCAGAGACTTCTGGGGGGCAGCATAGAACACGTACCCCAGCTATCCCACCCAAAGGGCATCATCTGCCCTCATTTGGGGCTGAGGATTTTAATTCCTTGGCCCTTCCAGCCTCCCCTTGTATGAGCAAGTGCCATCAGGAGGGTACGCCTCATCAGGATGGGGCACAGGAAGCCCCAGGGGCATGGGGAGCTGTGACAGCTCTGCTGCAGGTCTCCCCAGCCCCATGTTGCCATCTGAAGGCTGTCCCCGTTTCCTTTTGATTTGACCTACATACAGCCCATGTGTAGGCTCAAGCTAGATCTAAAGCGGGATATGTGGGGGTACCAGAACCGCCTCGAACCCTTGTCACTGACCTGGAGTTCGGGGACCTGGACTCAAGTTCTAGGTCAGCCACTTGCAGGCTGTGTGACTTAGGGCAGGGCAGTATTCCTTTCTGCATTTCAGCAGCTTCTACTACCTAACAACACCCAGCCTGCAGACCTTGCAAGGCGATTGGCTTTTCAGCCAAGGTCACACGACTGTCCTCGCCCTCATTGTAGACACAGGTGGGTGGACTTCCTCCAGGCCATGGTGAGATGCATGGGCCATTTGTCACTAAGAGTAAGAACAGAGTTGGCATCTGCAAATAATTTTTTTTTATAGAGAACAGATTCAAGGGTGGGTGGTTCCAATCACACATCCGTTGTATTTATGTAAATCCAACCGTGCATGCAAAGCGAATGCGAGGCTGGTGGTTACAGGTGTCTATCTTACTAAGTCACGGCCCCTAAAGGCAAGCCGCCCATTTCCTTTGGTGCGCCGCCTGGGGGAAGGCTCGCTGCGTTGGACTTGGGAAGATAAGCTACAGTCCTACTTGCTACAGGCAATTGGAGATTCTCAAGCGGGGATTTTAAGAGCACTAGAGTTTTTTGCCTTAGACTCTGGCTTGAGATTGATACTCATTACGAGAGAAGACCCCTCTGCACAGCACCCTGCTTAGGATATTGAGTGCTGGAGGCAGGAGACATGAATTCAAATCCTGCCTCTGCCCCCTACCAGCTGTATGGCCTTGGAAGGTCACCCCGAGGTGACCAATTTTCTCATAATTCAAGTGGTGATGTTACCATTTTCCTCACAGGGCCACGGGGACAATTGAATGAGGCAGCAGTGTTCAGGGCTCAGCCCAGGCTGGCACGGGGTAGGTGTAGAGTACATGCTGCTGGCTGCTGTTATGATAGTAAGGTCACCTTTGTAATACTGTCAAACATTTACATTCTGATTTCTTTTTTTTTTCCTGGGTGGGTGAGACAGAGGAGGAGTGACAGGTGGCTGCCAGGGAGCGTGTCCTACTGCTCAACATCACATGTCCTGTGTGATGCTTGCAGAAGAGGGAGAGGATCCCTATATGTAGTGTGCAGAAGCCAGACTGTGGTTCTCCTTGCTGGGGTCCTGGTTCCCACCAGTGACCAGCAGAATAGCTGGCAGCCAGATGCACAAGCCTGAAATGATCTCTGCATTTACCTTTGGCATCATTCCTGGCAACGGCTCCTTGCCTCCTGGTGGGTGGCAGAAAGCTCCTGGACTGAGTGCGTGCTTCCCCTCTGGAGGGGGCTCGAGGCCGGAGGACATCCACACATCCGCCCCACAAAGAGTGCCCTCCGAGGAGCCCGGCTCCATCCTGTCTGTTTCCATTTCTGTCTCTCTGCCTCTCTCACTTTTGTTTTGTCTTTTGTTTGATCTTTCCTGTTCAAAAAGCCTGTTTCTAAGGTTCAGATGGCGGGTGCCATGCAGAGAGCAGAACACAGAGATTCTCTCTTCCCAGTCTTGGCCAAGCGGGGAGGGAAAGTGGGCAGGGCTGGCCATCATGGAGAAGCATGCATTCCTTTCTCGATTGCTTCCATCGTTTAATCACCTGCTTTACAAATGTTTATTGAGCACCTCCTGGTGCCAGCTCTGATCCGGATAGAGCAGTGAGCATACAGACTCTATTCAAGCAGACCAGCGGGTGGCTACTGCACAGTCTGAGACCCGCACATGAGGCTGGGAATCCTGCTCCGCCCCTGCTCCCTGCAACACCTTGGACCAGGAGCTAGACCTTGCTGGGTCCATTCCCCATCTTTGAATGATCTCAGTGCTTTTGATGAGAGTAAAGGAGAAGAGTCAGAGGAGGCACTTAGCACAGTGCCCGGCGCATGCTGCTGCTTGAAGCCTGTCCTTGTTCATTAAGTGATGGCTTTTCAGGAGAGGGAGCCATTGTGTATATGAACCTCGCTTGGACAGGAATCTTCAACCTCGGGGGCATTTCGAGTACAGCTTTGTCCTTGGCTTTGGGGTAGGTTGGTGGGAGGTGCTGAGCCAACAGGTGTCCGCCTTTCTGTAGAGTTGGCCCAGATCCAAAGTGCCTGGGTTCGTTATCCATCCCCAAATCCTCTCCTGAAGCTATGGATAGACAGATCTACAGGGAGTCCCAGGCTGGCACGGGGACACGGGGCTGCATGGGGACAGCCGCCGGGATGGAACAATCCCTGTTGGGTGAGTGGTGCCATCTTCGTTTTCACAGGCAGAGAAAGGACTGGAAAGTTACTGATCGCCTTCTCAGGGCCAGGCACTCTGTTGGGTATCTCCTATGTAAGTGGAACCATGTCACCCCATCCCTGCAGCTCTATGAAGTGCGTGGGGTTTTATGACTATATTACAGATGACAAAATGGAGGCTCAAAAGGGCTGTGCAACTTGCCCAAAGACTGGCAGTGGGAAAGGCAGGAAACAGGAAAGGGACTCAGATTTTATCGGTCCAGTGTCTGTGTTCCTGTCCCTGTCTCAGGTGCCAACTTTCTCAGGCCCCATTGAGGAGGCTTTGGCTTCCACCCATGTCTGAACAAAGATAGAGGAACCCATGGGTTGGATCTTGTACACCAGCCAGATTTCAGGGAACTGGAAGCAAAAATGCATTTTCTGGGGCACCTGGGTGGCTCAGTGGTTGAGCGTCTGCCATTGGCTCAGGTCATGATCCTGGAGTCCTGGGATCGAGTCCCACATTAGGCTCCCTGCATGGAGCCTGCTTCTCCCTCTGCCTGTGACCCTGCCTCTCTCTGTGTGTCTCTCGTGAATAAATAAATAAAATATTAAAAAAATGCATTATCCCGGGGAAACTCCCTTGGGTGCTCCCTGGATTTCCCCAGCAGGGTGGTGCTCAGCGATCGAACTGAGAAATATCCCCCTTGTCAGGCGGGATGTGGAGTCAGGTCGAGTGCACTCACTTCTCCTCCTTTCAGAAAAAGCCTTTGCTAATTCCCTTCTTGACTCCTCCCTGGCTCAGCCAGGTACAGAAGGTCACTGCAAGTGGAGTGCGGGAGACTATTTTGGGTTGACAGGGCAGGAGAGGACATTGCCCATCTAGAACACGATCTCTTATTTAATTCCCTTTCAACCTCCAACCCAGGAAGAATGAAGTCTTACTCAGGGCTAACAGTCTTTAAAATCTCTAATACTCGCTAATCTTGCATTTTGACAGAGAGTCACCCTCCGGTTCCCAGGTAACTAATTAGAATCGAATGATACTTTGGTGCTCGGATTATATTTATCTCTACTTTCCATTTGTGACAAGTGATAATGATGTTGGTTTGCAAACTAGCCCGAGCTCACTGAGGGCAAGGAGAGAGCAAAGAAAGCGGACGGCCACTCCAGATTGGTGGGCAGCAGGTGTAATAAGCCAAGGAGCTTACCTACGAGGTTTGCCTCCGCTGGCCAGCCCTGTACATCTCCGCACCCACCACCAGAGCCTTAAAAGTTTATACAGAGTCACATAATCAGTCCAGATGGTCTCAACAACACTCAAGGCTACATCCTTGAAGACAGCTTCCGCTGTGGGAACGTGGGTGGAATGTACACTTCATGGACAGGGGAGGGGGTGGGGAGCCTCCAGTGGCCCGGGGTCCAGCTCGAGGGTGAAGGGGCGGTCACGTCCTCTCAATTGGCTCCCTCCAACCAATGGGTTCTCATTTCATATAATGTTGTAACATTTCCTTTCACAATGTGTCTAGTTAAGGGAGAGAGATAAACAAGTCCATTTTAAAGAAAGTCTTATGTGGGGTCACAAGGCTATGGCCGATTTCCTAAAAGTGATATTTGAAGGATTGATTTTGGTGAAATAGTGGTTCTTGTACTTACTGTCCATCTGACTTCTGGTGATGTATCTGAGTCAGTTTTCTCATCTGTAAAATGGGAATGATACGACTGCCCTTTGGGACCGTTGTGAAGACTTCACGATGATGATGATGATGATGATGATGATAAGTAATCACAGCTAACATGTACTGAGCTTTCTCCTCCTGTCACACCTGGGACTCTGATGCAGGCTTTCTGACTCCAAAAGCCACAAGCTGTGCAAAGGTGACATGTTGAATAAAATAGGGTCAATAAATGGTGACTGCTTTCATCACCACCATCATCACCTTCTTCATCATTTTGGCAAGTGGCAGGACTTTTTATTAACCACGTTACCTCCTTGGTAACTGAGTTAATAACCCAGTGTTATTAACACTGAGATTCTGTGTTATCATCTGTAAAATAGGAATTGTCTCTTGTGATGATCAGGGCTGAGTAACTGGCACAGAGGAGGATGACAGTAAGCAGTGGCTAGTGGTGCTGGGATGGCTCAGTTGGTTAAGGGTCTGCCTTCAGCTCAGGTCATGATCCCTGGGGTCGTGGGATCGAGGCCCAAATCAGGCTTCCTGCTCAGTGGGCAGTCTGCTTCTCCCTCTGCCCTTCCCCCCTGGCTTGTGCTCCCTCTTTCTCTCTCTCTCTCAAATAAGTAAGTTCTTTAAAAAAAAAAAAAAAGCAGTGGCGATTTGTGGCCCTCAGTGACCTGGGGCCAGAGCTCCTTTTCCTTGGGTAGCATCCAAGTCCCACATTAAGTCTTTGTCTAAATTTCTAATTTTGCCTTAAGCTGGGCTGTTGGTACTTGTGATTTTTATTTCAAAGAAGGAAACACATGTATGGGGAGATAAGCAATGGGAGGAAATTATTTAAGGATGACACTGTTATTTGTTTTAATCAGCCATTAATTTGTTATTTGGATTACAAAGTTACTATGCAAACCCTGCAGAAAATTTAGAAAACACAAAACACCCTTACTCAGCTATGACAGTCAGATATGACTGTTAATATTTGGATGTATTTATTTTTTCTATTTATTTATTTATTTATTTATTTATTTATTTATTTATTTAGCAAGGTCAGGGGCAGAGGGAGAGAGAGAGAATCTTAAGCAGGCTGCACGCCCCACAGGGAGTCAGATGTGGGACTCGGTCTTACGACCCTGAGGTCATAACCAGAGCTGCAATCAAGAGTCTGATGTTCAGCCAACTGAGTCACCAAGGTGACTCTTACTATTTCATTTTATAGCATTTTAGAATAACTTATACAGTTGACATCATACTCTAGTACAGTTTTCTAATTTGATTTTTATTTAATGTAAACATTGTTCATATTGTATAATCTTTGTTGTTGATCTTAAGATTAAAAAAATTTATTTATTCATGAGGACACAGAGAGAGAGACAGAGACACAGGCAGAGGAAGAAGCAGGCTCCCTGCGGGAAGCCCGATGTGGGACTCGATCCTCAGAACCCGGGATCACAACTTGAGCCAGACAGATGCTCAACCACTGAGCCACCCAGACATCTCTGTTGTTTATCTTAAATGGCTTTTTAAAAAATTATTATTTTTAATTTATTTTTTATTGGTGTTCAATTTGCCAACATATAGAATAACACCCAGTGCTCATCCCATCAAGTGCCCCCCTCACTGTCCGTTACCCAGTCACCCCACCCCCCGCCCACCTCCCTTTCTACCACCCCTTGTTTGTTTCCCAGAGTTAGGAGTCTCTCATGTTCAGTCTCCCTTTCTGATATTAACTGGCCTTATAATAGTTCATAGAGTGGTTCCTCATTGCGTCTTCAAACTCGTTTGATTCCTCCTCATGCCTCCCTTATATCCCTGCCACCTGGCCTTCTCAGCATTTCTCTAATACACTATGCTCATTTTTTGCCTCAGGGTCTTTGTAAAGTCTCCTCCTTCTACCTCTAAAGCTCTTCCCCTGGTTCTTTAGGTAGCCAGCTCCTTCTCACTTTTCATAACCCAGTTCAGGTATCACATCCTCAGATAGAGCCCGCTTTGACAACCATGGATCCACAGGGATGCTCTCCGTTTCTCTTGATCTCATCTCTTGGTTTTGTTTTCTCCTTAAAGGGGAAAAACTTTATAATTTTATCCTTAATTTATCTTATTCATCTATTTGTTTACTTATTTATTGTCTTACTTTCTCAATAGATTATAATCACAGGCACCTTGAGGTGAGGGAAGGCACCTTATCTGTCTTGCTCATCATTGATTTCCCAGTGGCTAATGCTATCTGTTGCACAGTAGGAGCTCAATAAGTGTGTTTTGAATAAATGGATGGACGGTGAGATGGTTGAGTATGTGGCTGGGTGGGTAGTTGAATGGATAGGTAGGTGGGCAGCAGGGGGTAGTGGATGGATATGTAAGTGGATACACGAGAGGACAAATCACACTTTTACTAACAATTCCCCTATTGCCCATTTAGAGAGTCCACATGATAATTTTAATTGCTTTGAAAAAGTGAACAATGCAAATTGCAAGGAAGTAGGATAAGCATGTCTCTTGGGAAAGCTGACCCCTGCCCAGGCTGGTTGTTGAGGCTCCCTGCTGAGGGTGGGTGGCACAGAGGGTGGGAAGTGGTGAGATCCCTGAGGACCATTGGGGCCCACCCACTCCATGCCCAGGACTTCACCACCATACTTCTGCTTTGTCCCTCTCACAGTGGGCCGGAAGCAGTTCATGCGGTTTGAGTGGGCAAACCATGCAGCTGAGGCCCTGGGCTGTGAGTATGAGGAGCTGAACACCGCCACCTTCAAGCACCACTTGCGACAGATCATCGAGCAAGTGACATCTGGGCCAAGCCGTCGGGGTCCAGAGGAAGAGGAGACCAGCTCAGGTGCTACACTGCTGGCTCTCTGGGTGGGCTGGGTTCCTCCCATGGGCCAGCCCCTGTGGACATTCCAACAGGCCTTTGCCTACTTACCAGGACCTGTTATATGCGGACCTTCTGGGTGCAAGGGAGGCACCTGTGGGCGAGGTGGACATGGTCCCTACCTTCACAGTGCTATGGCCAAGTAGCTCTGTCCAGGGTCCTGAAGGTTCTACTGAAACCTGGGAGGGTGCCCTGTGCTATGGAGAGGGGACACTGCGAGCAGTACCAAGGGGAAGACACTTTTCCACTGGCTGTTATGTTTATTGAGCCATAGGAGTTAGGAGTTATGATCTTTCCCCGCTACTCTGTCAGGGGAAAGGCTGGCCTCCCAGTTTGAGGAATAGAAATAAGACTGTGATGGCCAGAGGGGCTGGGAGGTAGTAGTTGAGGCTGGAGAGCCGGGTAGTGGTGGTCAGCTCATATAAGACTCTGCAAACTAGGGTTTTTATGCTCAGACCCATGAGAAACCATACAGAAGCACAGGCAGGAAATGCCATGATTTGACTAGTTCTTCAAATGGCTCAGCCAGAGGGAAGCCTGGGGAATGGGTGGGAGAAGGGAGTCCATGAAGGAACCTACACAGGTCACCTAATGAGATGCTGGTGGTTACACAAGGAAGTGTTAGTAGAGCTGGGATGGGCGGGGCATGTTCAAGGTCTGCTTCACACTAGAGATGATAGCATGGGCCTGGGGGGAAGAGAGGGACCAGGACAGCCTCTAGGACTTTGGCCTAGGTGGGTGGAGGAATAGGGATGCTTTCAACTGATGTAGGGGGAAGACAGAGGGCTTTGTATGGCACCTGCTGGAGCATGATCCACTGGGTCCTAAATCTGCAGCCTCCACCAACCAGATGCTTTGGCTGCAGGAGGTGAGGGCACAGGGACTGTGAGTCCCTGAGAACTAAGAGTGGTTGTCCCAGAGACTGCAGAGTCTGGCATTAGTGGGTAGCACTTTTTTTGGACTGTGGTTTTGGGGCCCACCTCTCAGAGGCCCCTTAGATCCTCAGAGCTGCTCCACTCCAGGGACTTCAGCTTGATGACTAATGTCACTTGGATGCCACTAGCCTTTTGTTTGCTTGTAGGTCTAGGTATGAGCTGGAGTATGCTTACGGTTACTCCTCCTCTTTGAAACACACACCCACACCCCATACTTATACACCCAGCACACATGCATCCATGTACACACACATGCACAAACATACACCACACACACTCACACCCTGCAGGAAGCACACACACGTGCACAGAAACATGAGCATACGGGCATGCACATTCAGACATTAACACTAATTACCTCTCAGGCCAAGGTATTAAGGGTAGGTGTGAAAAAGACAGGGGAGCAACGGGCTTAGGAGAGATGCTGAGAGGTTGTGGGTTGCCTAGCAACAGCCCAGGTTCGGGGTGGAGCTACTGGAGGGATGGGAAGTGCTTTGGGGCTGCAGGGGGCTGCCTGGAGTGTACAAGCAGAACTGTGTCTCCAGGCACGGTGCAGATGTGAAAATCACGTTTCTGATTCTATGGATTGAAGCAGAATGTAAAGGTTAGGAGTTATGATCTGACCATCCCTTCCTAATTTCTCACTCTGCTTTGTTCAATGCACCCTCATCAAGGCTGGCTATTTTAACAGGCCACACGTGTACTCTTGTGTGTGTGTGTGTGTGTGTGTGTGTGTGTGTGTGTGTTCAAACAAAATTGAGACCATGACTACAGTAATAGTTTGCTAAGCATTTTCATTCCTCCTAATGTGACAGGTAGGCGCTTTTCCCTCTCATTCAATATTCGTCTATGCCTGGCTTTAAGCACTCCTTTGTACAGACTACAAATTATCTAACCCATTTGCTATTGTTGGGTATGCAGGTTGTTTAAAAAAAAGCGATTTTCATCCAATTTAATCAACAATCAGGAGAACATATGTACCCAGAAATCCTTGTTTCTCTGAATATTTCATTAGGATAAAAGCCCGAGAGTGTAATTATTAAGTCCAAATCTATGAACGTTTTATGGCTTCTGACACAGAACTGCCAAATTTCCTTCCAGAAAGAGGGAACAGCAAAAATGTTCCGAGTGCCTACTATGTGGCAGGCGCAGGGCTGCTCAGGGAGGCAGCTCACCGAGAGACTGTCCCCATCTTCAGTGGGCTGCCAGCCTGGTGCGGGGCCAGGGAGGAGGTTGTCAACAACCTAACTGCACAAGTAAGACTACATGAGCTCAGCACTGTAAAAGCAGGGCAGCTTTGTCCTTCCGTGTCTGGCCTGTTTCACATAGCGTGACGTCGTCTGGGTTCATCCACGTTGTAGTGAATGGCTGGATTTTCCCTTTTACGACTGAATGATCTACTTCATGTTCCTACTTATAGGCGGAATCTAAAACAGTCACGCTCTTAGAAGCAGAAAGCAGAGTGATAGTGGTTCCCCAGGGCTGAGGGGACGGGGAAAAAGGAAGAGAATGATTGAAGGGTAGAGTTTTATTTGCACAAGATGAATAAATCCTAGAGTGCTGATGAGTAAGTAGACAAATTAGATGATCAGCAGGTGAATATGTCCGCTGGGCAGCACAGAGCCTACGGTTGCCATACTGTATTATATACTGAAAATTCTTTTTCTTTTTCTTTTTTTTTATTATTATTTAAATTTAATTTGCCAACATGTAGTATAGCACCCAGGTCTCATCACATCACGATGAAAATTCTTTTTAGAGGGTAGATCTTACATGAAGTGTTCTTATCACACATGTACACACAAAGAAGGAGGGAGGAAACTCTCTAGAGTTGACAGGCGCAGGGCACTGTTTGTGGTGACGTAACTTACCTTCAAGCTCATCGGGATGGAAACACTAAATAGGTAGGTGCAGCTTTTTGTATGTCCATAATTCCTCAGTCAAAAATGAATTAATTAAATCAAAAGAAGCAAGGTAGGACCAGGAACTGGCTTCACGGGGGTGGTGGTCAAGGCAGGCTCACCTGAGGAGGTGACACTGGACTGGTCCCCCAGGGATTAGTAGGAGCACTTGTTGGATCAGAAGTAGGGCCAGGTGACACAGAACTGCATAAGTCCTGATGAGCCACTTGAACTTGGTTCTAAGAACATGGGTATGTGATTTCAGCAGTGGAGGAATGAATGTGAAGGAGGCAGGGGGGTTTTCTAAAGCCAGCAGCCATTGCTGGGGCATGTTGTCCTTGGCCCCACACAAGAGCCTGACCACAGATGTCCACCCTTCCTTCTCTCCCCATTCCAGGGCTCAAGATGACAGGTGTGGAGTGTGTGGAGGGGATGGCCTCGGGCCTCTACCAAGAGCTCTTTGCGGCTGTGATCTCACTCATCAACAGGTAATGGCAGCCTCTTCACAGGTACACACATAAGCTCAAGCACAGGCACTTTAGCACAGTGAGGTTTGGGGGGAGGGTGGCTAGAGAAGAGTGAATTTTTGAGCTGGGTGGTGCTCGGTTTCAATTCTCCCTTGGTCACCCAAGGGAAATCATTTCAGCTCTCTGACTTCCCCTCCAGCTCCTGTGAAATAGCTCTACCCCCAACCGCCGCCAGGGTCATTGCAAGGATTAAGAGATAGTGCGTGTTTAACAGTTCTTCCTAATGGTGATCATAAACTACCGACAAGAAAAGCTAATGATTTGGGGGCCCCCGCTAAGTAAAGGCAAGGGCCTGCACTCTGTGTGTTTTATGTCTTATATCATTTACTATGTGCATCAGTCCATTTTACAGCTGAGGTAACAGGCACAGAGAAGTGGGGCTGGAAGGCGGGCACAGTGCTGTGCTCCCACCTCACACCTTTACGTTTCCCTGAATAACCCACCACAACGCTCTCATCCATTTCTTTTTAAAATTCTTTGCTAAGGATGGAAAGCAACCCAGGTATTGTTTTGGAATGGGCCAGGAGCCTACCGGGCTGCAGGGGCCAGGAGCCTGATTTCTATCACTGTAAGGGCTTCCCTCCTCGGTTCCTGAGAGCAGGAGGCGTCATTAGGCTTCGGTCAGCCTGTTAGTGGGGCGAGGCTGGTGCGGAGCAGCAGAGCAGCAGGGGTTCTTCTATGATGCTGGGACACTGCATCCACTTGCTCTCTCACTACTGGAGCATTTGCCATCTGAGGCCACAGACGCATCATCTAGAAACCAAGGAGATCGTGCATGCTTGGAGGAGGGAATGCCAGGGGTAGGGAATGAACAGCTGGCGGGAGAAGCTGCCTCGGCCTGCAGAGGGGGGCTGCTTCATCGCATCCTTCAAACCGTGTCTCCATGATACAGAACCCACTCCCCCACCACCTATGAGCACCTCGTAGGCACCTGGTTTCTTGAGTGTTAACTGATAATCTTCACGCATGTCTATGTGGTGGTTGATCTTCTTGGCCCCGTTGTATAGATGGAAAACCTTGGCAGGTAATGCAGGAGAGCTAAGGTTCGAACAAGCGCCCTGCAAAGGGTAAGGCCAATCGTGATAATAATCATAATAATAATAGCAGGCAACCTTTACTAAGCACGTACCCACCCCCGCCGACCTGGCACTAAGAGCCTGGATGTCTCATGACCTCCAGCCCTCCCAGCAGCCTTCTGGGTGTGTCCATCATTGACCCTTTTGCAGCTGAGGCCCAGAGAGGTTGGACAGATCTCCCAAGACACACAGCCCCCCTGGCTGCAGAAGGAAGGTTGGAGCCTTTGTGTGACTATTTCCAACATCTCTCAAGTCCTGCATTTTTGTTTAAATTTTATTTATTTATTTATTTATTTATTTATTTATTTATTTATTTATGATAGTCACAGAGAGAGAGAGAGAGAGGCAGAGACACAGGCAGAGAGAGAAGCAGGCTCCCTGCATCGGGAGCCCGATGTGGGACTCGATTCCGGGTCTCCAGGATCGCGCCCTGGGCCAAAGGCAGGCGCTAAACCGCTGCGCCACCCAGGGATCCCAAGTCCTGCATGTTGATTCAAATAATCCCTTCTCTGGCCACCCCAACAGATTCATCAAAATGATCGTAGGAGGTGCAGACAGATTCATCAAAATGATCGAAGGAGGGCACCCCCCGTGACTCAGTGGTTTAGCGCCACCTTCAGCCCAGGGCATCATCCTGGAGACCTGGGATCGAGTTCCACATCAGGCTCCCTGCATGGAGCCTGCTTCTCCCTCTGCCTGTGTCTCTGCCTCTCTCTGTGTCTTTCATGAATAAATAAATAAAATCTTAAAAAAAAAGATCCAAGGAGGAGAGGGCTTGAAAGAATGTCTTAAATGGAGGCACCAAATACCAAATGCATGTTGTTTTTCTATTGCAACATGTCCCTGAGAAAGACAAGGAGGCTCTGGTTCTAGTTTATGGACAATCTGTAGTGTGACCTTAAGCAAGGCATTTCTCCACTGTGGGCCTGGTGGAGAAAGAGCCTTTCCTGAAGGCCTGCTATATCTGTGAGAGGCACTTTCCTCACTTTGACTCCCATGATTCGACCTTGAATCTGACCCCTCAGCATCAACCTATTCAACCCTACAATCATTTAACAGCTGGGGACACGTTGGCTCAGAGAGTTTAAGTAACTTGCCTCAGGTCACACAGCCTGTAAGCAGTGAGCCTCATTTTGGCCCTAGATTGCCGGATCCTCAGGCCCACCCAACATGCTGCCTCAGTCTCTCCATATCTGCCATGGGGGAGTGGGGGGCGCGGGCCATCTGGGCTCTAGGGTCCCACGTGGTCTTGAGGCCTCTCTCCTTTCCCCCCAGGTCCTTCTCTTCCCACCACCTCTCCATGGCCTCCATCATGGTGGTGGACTCTCCGGGCTTTCAAAACCCGCGGCACCAGTGCAAGGACCGGGCTGCCACCTTCGAGGAGCTGTGCCACAATTACGCTCATGAGCGCTTGCAGCTGCTTTGCCACCAGCGGACCTTCGTCTCCACGCTGGAGCGATACCAGCAGGTACGACTTGGCTGCCGTGGAGCCATCGGCAGGGCTCTGGGGAGCGTGTGAGTCAGCCAGGGTTGCGGAACCGGTCCGGCCCGTCGGTAACCCTTGGCTTCCTCCTGTTTGGCCTGCCACTGAACGAAACCCTAACTCCAGGCCTGGCTTCCCAGACCCCTGCCGCTCCCCTATCTCCACGCACTGCTCGCTATAGTCCGCAAACTCCAGGAAACTTGCCCCCCTCCCCAGGCTTTGCACCCTCATTGGGGTGACCTCTTCCTCCTCGCCCACTTTGCCCGAGCTGGATGCTCCTCATCCAACATGGCTTGCATCTTCCCTGTGGAAAGCCCTTTGTGCTCTGGGGCCAGGGGAACACTCTGGATGGGAGGGTTTGCCCTGGCCTTGGGCTCCTAGGGTGGCAATATCTAACAAAGTCCTCGATGCACTTCCCTCCTAGGAGCCACCCTCCAGACCCTAGGAATGTGAACCAGGAAACGCAAATAGGCACGTTCCTGCCAGCCCTTCTCCTCTTGTTTTTTTTTTTTTAAGTTTAAATGGAAATATTACATTTCCACAGAAACTGCATCAGTCAGTAGTGTATGGCCCAGTGAATTTATCCAAATGAACATACTCATGCACATACCACCCAGGTGAAAAGTGGAACGCTGCCAGCACCCAGGATGGCCCCATCATATCTACTGCTTCTTTCTTCCCTGAAGGGGAGGGACCTCTTTGACGCCAGCAAATGCTAATAGCATGATGTTGGAAATGACCATCTTGCTTATCAATTGGATAATGGTATTCAAATTATGGTCCTTTTTTTAAATCTATTTATCTTTTTGGTTGGAGTCTGCACAGCAATGAACACGAAAGCACCAACGTGGATAAATCTGAAACACGTGACACTAAAATGATGAGCCCTGGGGTCTGACTTTAACCCTCTCACTTATTGGCCATGTGGCTGTAGGAAAGTCACTCACTCTCTCTGATTCTTGATTCTATCACATGTAAAATAGAAATAAAAATATTCCCATATCAGTTATCAATTGCCACAATAATGCTAGATAATAACGTGCCCCCGAATATAGTGACTTTGAAAATTACCTTTTGTTATTGCTTACAAGTCTCTGGAGTGCCTGGGCAGCTCTCTGGTCTTGGCTAAGCAAACTCTGTGTCTGTGGGCAGGTGCAGGGCGGGTAGATGGCTCTGATGGTCCTGGGTGGCTCTCTCCTGCGTCTGGGGGTCAGCTGGCCATGAGCTGATCCAGGCAGGCCTTGGCTGGGATGACTCATCTGTGTGCCAGGAATGTCCTATCCACTAGTAGACTAGCCTAGGCTGTGCTCATGGTGCTGGGCAGGGTTCCAAGAGACAAGCAAGAGTGTGCAGGGCCCCTTGAGCCCTAGGCTTGAAACTGGTGATATCACTTCTGTATTCAGTGGGTCACGGCAAATCTGGAGCTGAGCCCTGACTCAAGGGATGGAGAAATAGGTTCCACTTCTTGATGGGAGAAAATGCAAGAGTGAGATACATAGAAGGGGAAAGAATGGTTTTTTGTGGGTTGTTTTTGTTCTTTTTAGAGAGAGAGAGAGAGAGGGAGAATCTCAGGCAGACTCTGTTCTGAGTGCGAAGCCTGACATGGGGCTCAATCTCACAACCCTGAGATCATGACCTGAGCTGAAACCAAGAGTCAGATGCTTAACCGACTGAGCCACCCAGGTGCTTACTTATTTCTGATGATCAAAGCAATATATGTTCTTTATTTAAAAACTGGAAAGTGCATGGGACTGGCCCTCAGCAGAAAACAACCTCCTTTAGGAGCCCCACCACCCACAGGCAAGCACTGTTGCTGCTGTTCTGTACTTTATACCACTTAATTTTCCATATATTGTCCTCTCTGCAGATTTCCCATCCTTCCCTACACACGATTTTGTTGTCTGCTACCTTCCTGTGTTATTCACGTATTCTTGTTCCATTTGCAACTTTTAGTAATCATACTTTTCACTGGTTACATCCAATGCTGTCTCACCCCTCTTTTATGCATCTGGGTGATTTCCACAACGACGCTCTTGTAAACAACGCTGTGATGGGCATCTTCATGCACAGCCTCACCTGGACATTTCCGATGACTTTTGTATGGCGATCGTCATTAACCATAGTTTGTGCATACTGCCTCTGACACCCAGTGCTCGGCCCAGCACTCGTGAGTTCCCCAGTAAATACTAGAAAATTTTGGACTGAGTGACTAGCTTCTGATAAAGTTCTCACCGCAATTGCTGATGAGCCTGCAGGATGAACGTGTCTGGATGTTATTGGAATGTTAGTCTATCCCTTTTTTTCTCATCCAAAGCCTGAGCGGTGAGGATACAAACAAACAAATAGCCTGATTGGAAAAAAAAGGCAAAAGATTTGAAGAGATATTCCCCCCGCCCGGCCCCCTAAAAAAAGACAGACACATGGCCAATAAGCATCCAAAATTTAAGGAACTGCAAATCAAAACACTGAGATACCACTTCATACCCTGTAGAATGAATAAGATCAAAAACCCCAGAAAATAGCAAGCAGCAAGCGTGGGAGGGGATGTAGAGAAATTGGAACCCATGTGCCTGGCTGGTGGGATTATAAAATAGAGCAGCCGCTGTGAAAAACAGTATGCTATTTTTCTGGAAAAAAAAATGAAAATTAGAATTACCCTATGATCCAGCAGTTCTAACCACGGTATCTACCCCAAAAGAGTTGAAAGTAAGTTCTTGAATAGATACATATATGCCCATGTGCACGGCAGCATTGCTCACAGTAGCCAAAGGGTAGAAGCAGCCCAAGTGTCTGTGGGTGGATGCGGACATAAAGAAATGTGATCTCTCCACACGATGGGCTCCTTATTATTCAACCATAAAGAGAAAGGAAAATCTGACCCATTCTGCAACATAGATTGAACCTCCAGGACACTATACAGAGTGCAATAAGCCCATCACAAAAGGATGAATCCTGTATGACTCCACTCATGAGATACTTAAGAACAGTCAAATTCACAGAGACGAAAAGTGGAACAATGATTGCCAGGGGCTGGAGGGGGAGGAAGGGAGTGGATAGTCAGTGTTTAATGGAGACGGAGTCTCAGCTTTGCAAGATGGAAAAGTTCTGGAGGTGAGGGCCGATGACAGTTGCACAACATGTGAGTGAGCTTAATGCTGCTCACTGTGCACACCGAAAGGTAGATTTTTATGCCGTGGATAGTTTAGCACAATTAGAAAATAATGTGGGCGCCTGGCAGACTCAGAGAGGCAGAGACACAGGCAGAGGGAGAAACAGGCTCCATGTAGGGAGCCCCATTTGAGACTTGATCCCGGGACCCCAGGATCATTACCTGAGCCAAAGGCAGACACTCAACTGCTGAACCACCCAGGTGCCCTGTAGAACTTACTTTAAAAAAAGATTTAAAAAGGATAATTAAAAAAAGGTGAAGGGGAGATGACAGCCCTCACTTATCTCTCCTCCTCCAGAAGTTTTCCACCCTGTTTAGCTCACAGAAGGAACTAATGCTGAACTTTTGTCATTTTCCAGGAAGGTATTTCCGTGCCGTTTGACCTCCCAGAGACTTCCCCAGGGACCACGGTGGCTGTAGTGGACCAGAACCCTTCCCAGGTAAGGCAGAGCCCAGCAAACCGAGGCTCTCAGACACCATGTGGCAAATAACAAGATGACTTGAGCTTTTAAGCCACTAGCTGTCTCTGCTGTTGGCCTTTGGAAACCCATGGGGATTGTTAAAACCGCTGAAGCTGGTGACCCCCTCTCCGCCTGGTCCGAGGGTGTGGTCCCGGGCGATGAATCCTCAAACCCCTTCAGTTTGAGAACTACCTCTCTACCTGATGTCTGACACCACGTCTCGCCAGCACTCACACCTGGCAGCCCGTGGTGAGCTGAGGGGACACCTGGGGGAAAGGTCCGGTGTTCAGATGCAGGTGCCATATCTGGAAGAGCCTGGGGGAAGGGGCTGATGGTGGATGGAAAATGGGGGCAATGCTGGGTCCACGCATTTACAGGCTTTAGGTTGCGGGTATACCTGAGTCTTTACTGTCCCCATCCCGAGAGCTCCCTGGGGTGACCCCAGACCTCCTCTGCTCAACTATCCCTCAGAACTGCCCTGAACCATTTCGCTCAGCTCAGCCGGTTCTGGTCCAATCTCAGTGACCTTGAGCAAATCCCTTCACATCTCTGGGTCTCTCAAGTTTTTTCCGTCCCTAAAATGGGAACAATAGCATGCTCTGGGATGGTTGTGAATGTTTATGAGATGTGGCACACAGAGCAGCTGGCAGGGTGCATGGCATGTGCTAGGTGTCCCACAGGTCACATTTTCCTCCGGCCATGTGAGGCTGCCACTTTTGTCATTCTTTGTCTCCTGTTGGCCACCCCTGGCCTTCTCTTCCAAGCCTTCTCTTGGCTCCTAATGGCCTGCACCTGCTCCTGCAAAGCAGCCTTGTCCATGAGCCCTGCCGGTCACTACCTGTTTATGCTTCCAGCTGGCACCTCTTGGGCTGGTTCCCCCTCCCTATTGTGCTTCCTGACCTGGAAGAGGCAGGCCTGGAGGGGTGACCTGGGCAGTGTGAGGAGTGGGAGGTGGGGTGGGGGCCTGGGATTCCTTGGACGCTGGGGCAGTGGCTGGGAATAGCTACCTTCTGAGGATGGGCTGGCTGTTAAATTCAGCCCCATAAAGAAAGGCAAGGTGAAGGCTCTGGATATCTGGGATCCGGTTCCCGTTCTGCCCCTGTGCCTCTCCATGTGACCCTGGATATGTCCCTTGTCCTTTCTGGGCCTCTTGGGGGCATGGCCCAATATTTCCCAGCTGGGGTTCCCAGCTGCCCTGGTTTGCCAGTGACTTTGCTGGCTACAGCTCTGAAATCCTCATGCTCTGGGAGGTCCCTCAGTCCCAGTCGCCAAGGGACAGCCAGTCACCCCATGCATCATATGCATTTCCTCCATAACCCCTTGGTGCCATTTTTAGTGATGCCGACTCACTGTGGGCCTCAGATGAGCTGCTTAGCTTCTCCAGGGCTCTCTGGTTCCTAGAAACAAAACTTCAGAGTTGCCTAGACGGTTTCTGAAGCTCATGACTGGATTTCAAATTCCCATGCCTATGCTATTGAGCCAAGTTCGCCTTCTCTTCTAGAACATTCTTTGGGTACTCAACGCCCCACTTCCCACTTAAGATCTTAGTTTAAAAAAATACAGACTTCTAAGAAGTGATGCAGATGGAATTAATCCTTTGATGTTTGGCTGTGCACAAATACACACAGCCGCCTGCGTGTATCTAGAATGCCTAATTCACAGAGTGTGTTTCTTGTTACTTCCCTGCTGCAGCCCTCTGACAAGGTATCGTCAGTCACCATTTTACATAAAAAGGAAATGAGCTCAGAGTGGTGCAGTAAGTTACCCAAGGTCACACAGGAGGTGAGGACAGAGGCCGGATTTGGACCTCCTGAAGCAGGGGGTAATAGTTTTGAGGTTTCCATACCGGGAGTCTGGGGGTGAGTGGGAGCATGGCTCTGGGCCAGCATGTCTGAAGCATGATGCCAGGGACTCAGATCTTCCGACTCCCAGAGGTGGGAAGAGAAGCCCAGGACCAGCCTCTGTCTGGGATCAGGGCTCCACGGTGATCCTGGAATTTTCCCCCAGGTCCGCTTACCAGCTGTTGGAGGTGCTGAGGATGCCAGGGGCCTTTTCTGGCTCTTGGATGAAGAGGTCCGGGTGGAGGGCTCCAGTGACAGCGTGGTGCTCGAACGTCTCTGTGCGGCCTTTGAGAAGAAAGGGGCTGGGGCCGGAGGTAAGAGAGTCAAGGCAAAGGACAAAGGGAGAAGGGCACTCTGTCCAGCCCGGGAGTTTGAATCTGTCCTTGTCTGCTGCAGAGAAAGCCCCAATAAGGCCTGTACGAGGTGAGGTGGGGTATGGAGGCATCTGAGTGCATAGATGTCTGTGCCTATGCCTGTGTGTGCTTTCATTCATTTATTAATGAATGACATTTATCAATCAATTTAATTATTTATTAATCACTATTCAATCAGTCATTTATCAAACAATTATCAATATAGTCAACACATGTATTGATTGGCTACTGTGTGCTGGGCACCACACTACCCAGTGATGAGCCAGCCATGGGATGTGGCCCATGTCTTCATCAGGGGAGAACATGGGGGGAAAGACTGGACAAGCAAACAGATAAGCCTGTCCCTGTTTGGTGAACCTTAGATGAAAGACCCTGGTGCTTGATGGTGTGTGTCAGGCAGACCAAATTCTTCCAGGAGCCAGAGGGTCTTGGGGGGACAGGCGTGCAGGCAAATCTGCCAAAGAAGAGGAGATACAGTGCAGGAAAACAAGGTTGGAGATGTTGTTGGGGCTCAGACCGCTGGAGGCCCTTGTGAGCCACACAAAAAGACATTAGTCTCAGCCCTAGAGCTCTGAGAAGCCATGAAGGATTCCAGGCAGCAGGAGGTATGGTCAGATTTACGTTCTGGAAAGTTCATGCATGTGGTGGTGTGGAAGGCAGTCAGGGAGGTGGGCGGAGCCTGGGGGTATTTAGCAGGTAGAACCCACAGCACCTGGCAATGAGCTGGACTCGGGGGGGAGGGGAAATCATGACATCTAGATGGAACCACAGGTTGAATGTGGGCTTTGGCTTCATTCAGCCCCAAGTTCAAGTCCGGCTCTCCATGTTTCACCAATGTGACTCTGGGCAAGCCTCGAATAGCCCCAGATGGACTGCTCACATGAAGAGGACTGGGGGGCGGGGGTCACCTCTGCCTGCCTTTCACCAGGATTTGTGCGACGATGATTGGGTGAGAGAGGTATCAGCTTTGTTGTCGGCCTCTGAGAGTAGTGAGGGAGCGCTGATCGATGAGCACCGAGCTGTTGATGGCGATGAAGACTGTTATCCCCGTCAGTTAAGAGGTTGGAGGAGTGATGTCCATTCTGCGCACTTGGCACGGTGCTCAGAGCTTCATGGAGGCCGTCTGATCAAATTCTGTCATCAGTCTGGTGGTTGATACTCTTCTCCCCCAAGATGAGGACACTGAGCTCCAGAGGGATGCTTGTAGATATGTCTAAGGTCACCCAGAGGGGGACTGTCAGCAGGCAGATGCAAAAGCGACCTCTGTCTGGATCAAAATCTCTCTTGTGACTCTGCTGCCCCCCTCCACTCCACCCGGATGCCCTCAGGCATCTACGAAGGCAGATCCGCTTTGAGATCTTCCTGGTCCCCACTGGCCTGGCTCATTCATTCAGCAGTATTTATGGGGCACCTAACATGTGGCAACCTCTGTCCTACGGCAGGGCATACATCTCCTAAGAGGACAAATATCTCCACCTCCATGGGGCTGACATTCTAGCAGAGGAGATGGACGATAAAATGAGGAAGCCCGTAAGAGGATTGGGGACCACAATTCTGGTTGAGATCACTAAGAGGATCCAGGTTGGCAGAGAAGATGGTCCAGGCTTCAGCCGTGGGACACTCCAGTGTCAAGGCCTAGGGATAAGGCCAGGGACCAGGAAATGCAACAGAGGACAGGCAGCCAAGGAGGCAGGAAGGAAGCTGAGAGTGTGGCACTCTGGAAGCCACAGAAGGAGGGAAGGTACTGGCCTCACCTGGCCTCTCAGGTGAGGCGTGGCAGAGAAATAGCCATAGATTTGGCCACATGGAGGTCATTGGCAACTGGGACGAGTGCCGTTTCCATGGAATGTTTGGGGTAAGCGTCCACCTGGAGTAGTTTATGGGATACTGGGGAAAAAATTGGAGAAAGAGAGATGACAGCTCTCTTTGCTGCTGTCTGCTGGGCTAGTGACAGCAAAAACCTGTACCCCAAAGGGACCAGCTGAGGCCTCTCTCTGGGACGTTCACAGAGCTTTCCTGCACTGGCATCAGGGCCAGACTTTCTGAGCAGAAACCACGGCAACATCTGAGGGCTTTGGCTACTCTCCCCAGTGCAAGCTCAGGGCACCGGTACCCAAACGGATCCCAGAGGATTTGGCCTCGCAAATGTGGTTGTCCCAGGGCTGACTTCGCCAGGCACAGAGCTTTTAGGGGCCCACGCACATGTTCTAATTTCTGTTAAAAGAAGAAGAAAAAAATGAACTTTTAGGTCAAATATGATATATATGTATATGTGTATATATATGTACATGTATGTGTATGTATACGTGTATGTGTGTGTTAGGTATGGGCTGACTTGTATCCCACCTCAAATCCATGTGTTGAAGTCCCAGACTCCAAGAGTTCAGAATGTGCCTGCATTTGCTGTTTTTGGAGAAAGGGTCTTTAGAATGGTCATTAAAGTTAGGTGAGGTCTTAATTTCATGTGACCGGTGTCCTTAAAAGAAGAGATCAGGACTCAGATGTGCACGGAGCAAAAAGACAGGGAGAAGACAGCCAGCTACAAGGTCAGGAACGAAGCCTCACGGGAAACCAGCCCTGCCCATACCTTCACCTCCAGCCTCCAGCACTTTAAGAAAATACCTTTCTATTTTTTAACCCCCCAGCTATGGTATCCCCAGTTATGGCAGCTGTAGCAGACTCATATAGGGTACTTATGTGTTACTAGTATTATTTTATCATTTGCCTTGATATCAACAGTCATGAAATAAAACTTTTTTAAAAAATATTTTATTTATTTATACACGAGAGACACACAGAGAGAGGCAGAGGGAGAAGTAAGCTCCCCAGAGGGAGCCCAATGTGGGACTCACATCCAGGACCCTGGGGTCCTGAGCCAAAGGCAGATGCTCAACCACCAAGCCACCCAGGGGCCCCAATAACTTTTAATACATAAATATATTTTAATGGAAGAAGGGGCAGCCTATGAAGACAAAAGTGCCCAGGGCCCGAGCAAGTCATGATGCAGCCCCGGACTGCCGTCACCTTGCAGGTCCTAGAGCTTTACTGGCTCCCAGGGATGATTACCTCTCCTCTCTCGAGGTCACCTCTATTCTCCGAAGTACACCTGCCTCTTGACCAGCTGGGGAATGAGGATGGAGAGGCAGAGAGAATGGCTAGGAGTGAGCCCTTAGTCTAAGCGTCAGATTGTGGGTGCTACTGCACCCCACAGCAGGGTCGCTGAGGCCTCAGAGAAGCCAGGTGGCTTATAGGGCCCTGGAGGCATCCAAAATGAGAGCAAGTGCTGGGCCTGGGAGTCCTGTCTCCAAAGGCCACACAGACCTGCCACCCTTCTCTGGGCTCTGAAAGCAGCCCCTATATTTGGAGAATGACACCAGGGCTTTTGGAGTGGAGGAGGAACATCCCTCAGATCCTCAGGAAGCCGGAAGCCTGAGCTATTAAAAGCTCAACTGGGGACGCCTGGGTGACTCAGTAGCTGAGCGTCAGCCTTTGGGATCGAGTCCCACATGGGGCTCCCTGCATGGAGCCTGTTTCTCCCTCTGCCTGTGTCTCTGCCTCTCTCTCTGTGTCTCTCATGAATAAATAAATAAAATATTTACAAAAAAAAAAAAAAAAAAAAAAGCTCAGCAAGGTTTTAGACCCCAGAGATTTGGGCTGGATCCCAACTCTACTACTTGAGGGCAATGTGTGTGACTTCTGGGAAGCCACCTCCGCAGCCTGTAAAATAGGAATAATGGTGACACCCCCCCCCCCAGGGGCTCGTGTGAGGATGGAGGAGCTAATGTGTGCAAAGCCCTTCTACATCCTCCTCCCTCCCCTTTGTGCTCAGAGGGCCCCTCCTCAGAGACCTTCCAGGCCTTGTCTGAAGCTGTTCCCTCTGTAGCTCCATTGACCCAGCCTGACTCCCTGGTTATTTCCCTCAGGGGCCTCTCGAGGCTCTGGAATGTTTGGTCATTCACTTTCCTGTCCTCCGTCCCCGACCAGCCTGTGTGACCGTGGAGTGCACAGGGCGCACCTATGCTCCCTGCTGTCTCCTCTTGGCCTGGAACACAGCAGGGCGTCTGTGGACATCTGCTGTCTTCCCTTCTTCTCTCCTCACCTGCTCTGTTCCAGTCACTGTTCCAGCCACCCCGCGGCCTTGGCTGCTCCTCAAACTTGCCGAGCACACTTCCACCTCAGGGCCTCGCACTGGCAGTTCCCTCTGCCTGGAATGCTCTTCTGCCATGTTTCCACGTGACCGGCTCCCTCAACCTCCTACGGGTCTCAGGGGCCTGCCTGACCATGTTGTGAAAAGTAATGACCTCTCTCCACCCGTACCCCGGGCCCCCCTTCCCTTGCTCTTCCTGTCTCCCCTGCAGCCCTCATGCCAGACAGCTCGCATCTGTCCTCACGGGAATGTCAGCTCGTCAGGGCAGGGGTTAGCTGCCCCCCTTCAGCACCCAGGATGGCGCTGGCCCGAAGACCCCAACAAATCCTTGGTATAGAAGAGATGAATATGGAAAAAGACCCCGATCCAGAATCAAAGGAGGTGGATTTCTCCAACAGGATGTTTCCTGGATCCTGACTTTTAGGCAAATGACACAGAGGAGGCTCAGAAGGGGAAGGTCACGTAGGGCATGGTGGGGGCAGGCAGGGATCCGCAGAGATCTGTGGTCCCCTCTCCTCCTGTGAGGCCTGACCTGCCACACCCAGACACCCCCAGCAGGATGCTCTGGTGCTGGCCGCTCGCAGGAGGGAGACTGTTAACATTTGTTGTCCTGACCAGACAGAGATAGACTCATTACTTCAGATATTTTGGTTTTAAAAAAAAAAAAAAAAGGTCTTTTGTTTCTAGGGCTTTCTGATGAGCTCTGAGTTAATGAGAATGCTGTCTCGTAGCCCAGCGCTTGCTGTTACCTCTCCACTGAGTGTCTTGGGTGAGCAGCGGGCAGCCCCGTGGAGCGCAGGCCCAGCCGACAGTCAGGTGACAGGCTTCTGCAGCACAGACATAGAGGGTGGTTGGCGGGGGCACAGTGCCCCAGAAGCCCCGACCCCAGTCTGGGGGGGTTGGGGTCCTGGAGAGGTGATGGTGCAGGGCCACAACAGAGATATACTGGGTCAGGCTCTGTCTGGGGCTCCTGAGAGCAAACACTGCCCATGAAATGCTTGGATGAACAAACTGTGTTGAAACCACCTCCTGAAGAAAGGGAAGAGTGAGAGAACCCAGCAGAGCACCCCCCTGGGAGCCTGGGAGTGGTTTCCTGGGGCCGAACCCGGGAGGAAATGTGACGCTTCTCCTCTTTGTGTATCGGGCCACCAATGGGGATGAACACAGGCTTTGGGCCATCAGACCAGTGTCCTCATCCTGGCTCTGCCCCACGAGCTGTGCCACTTTAGCCAAGTGGTCTCATCTCTGAACCTCAGTGTTACCTTCTAGAAAACCAGCCCAGCAATGCTCACTTCAGAGACCTGAGAGGTGACATCATGCCTGAGTGCATGTCCAGCAAAGGCCGGTGGGTTCTCAGCAAACAAGACTCTCTCGCCTTCGGCCCCCCTCCCCAAATGCTCTTGGGGTCCTCATTCAGAGCCCAGCTCTGTGCTAGCCGCTAGACATGATGATGAATGAACATGGTCGCTGCCCTCAAGCTGCTTCCACTCCAGTCTGGAGAGCGGCCATGCAAACAGATACCTCGGACATTGTACAGGCAGCGTGGACGTACAGGCCAGACCCAGGTGGGTGCTGTGTCACCTGGCTTTCATTGGAAGGTGACCCCTTGAGGGCAGGGACTGCATGGCTCCAAAGGCCTCCTGGAAGCCCTTGATGATGGGACACTTGACTTCACTAGAAGCCTCCCTTGCTGGTAACTTCAGTCAGCCCTGGGTATCGAGCACAAAGACCTCCAGGAAGCCAAGCCCACGCAGAACCTGTGTCCCGTGCTCGTCGGAAGCCTGCAGACTCTCCGACTGTGGTGACTGTGTACGGAGTTCCAAGAGATGCGGGTTTCGTGTTTCCTCCCTCACTGCGGCATAGAGGTGGCAAATTAGCATTTGAGGGAGGGATGGGGGCCCTAGAACATGCTGGCACGTTGACAGGAGGAAGATGGGAACTCACGGACATTCAGAATACGTACAAGAACCGCAACAGTATGACCACTCCTGAGAGTAATGGGTCTGGGGCCATTACTCAACCCGAGAGCATCACTGCAAGTAGAGCGATATGATTAATGACC
This sequence comes from Vulpes lagopus, assembly GCF_018345385.1. Taxonomy (NCBI): domain Eukaryota; kingdom Metazoa; phylum Chordata; class Mammalia; order Carnivora; family Canidae; genus Vulpes; species Vulpes lagopus. The sequence continues at coordinate 17,186,250 of NC_054837.1, read as the reverse complement.
AGGATCCCACCCTCCCTCCCTCCCCCCATCCCTTCCTTCCTTCTCCCCCTCCCTCAGTCCCTTCCTCCCTTCCTTCCACATGTACTCCTGGACTCCATTCATGTACCAGGCAGCATGCTGAGTGCTAGGAATTTGGAGATGAGCACTTGGCTCTAGAACACTGGCATAAGATCGGATGCAAGAAATGGCTGTGACACCCACTACAGTTTACCGAGTGACAGCTGAGTGCCAGGCACCATGCTAACATACTTTACGCACATTATCTCCTTTAAGCTTTGTGCCATCCTGGGAGGTATATATATATATAATTTACATTTTACAGAGGAAGAGACTGAGGGTCAGTGATTTAAAATGCTTGGCCCCTGTCACACAGTAGTAAATGGTAGCGTCAGGACTTGAATGCAGGCCTTCTCTCGAAGCTCCAGGCCTTTTCGTTTTTCCGGCCTGGACCCCGCAACCAAGTGCGTGTCAACATCTCCCAAGAGTATGCTATGCCTTTAATTGGTTGGTGCCATTCAGGACGCTTTTCGGTGGCACACAAATATTTTCAAAATATTTAATAGATGTATACTTATTTCCAGAAAATAGAGCATGCACACCAAACCTGTCGTGTAATGCTTCATTATGCAGTGGATTCACCTGTTTATAAATGTTGGCCTATTTAAAGAAAATATTAAGTAAATAACAACCCAGGTGGTACATGGGTATGGCAAAAATCATCAACACTGTATGCACTGATGATATTTGGGGAAAACAGATATCCTGTGTTTCAGAAAGCAGGAATAGATTCTAGGTTAGAAATAATGCGTGGACATGCGTACACCAGGAGTGATGCGGGTGCCCAGAGCTGTTAGCTTTCGCTACCTGGAAATATACTTAAGTGAAAAAAGTGTGTTCTTGGTGTTGTCAAGTGATTGTGGAGTGTCACCGCCCCCACCGCCCCCTGCACATCCATACAACACTCATGTGCTAGGTCTGCTTTCAGGGACCTCTGCCCTCCGGTCCTGTGAGCAGCCCCTCCAGTTCGAGATTTTCCACCAGCTAGGACAGGACCCCGTGCGCTACGACCTCACAGGCTGGCTCCATAAGGCCAAGCCCAACCTTTCAGCCCTGGACGCCCCCCAGGTCCTGCAGCAGTCAAAAAGGTGAGTGTAGCCAGGGATAGGGACCAGCCAGGGGCATTCAGGGCTCTGCAGTTCCCTCCCCACTGGGGCCACGCAGTCCCAACAACCCAGTGACGGAGGGTCAGTCCAGCAACCCCATCGCTCAGATATCATGTGTCCCTGGAGCCAGCACAAGTCTAGCCAAAGAGAAAAGCTGGCCTTCTGTGGGTGGGGAGAGAGAGTAAGGGTAGCACAAAAGCTAGAAAGCTGAGCCTTCTTACTTTGGCTGTTTGCCTTTCTTTCATTAAGTATCTGGGAGATGATGTGACTGGAACGATTTTATGGACATCCTAGAACTAGGGGCTCATAAAACGGAAACGATAACATTTTGTGGTGTTAAAAAAAAAAAAAAAAGCGCACTGCATTCCCTGACGGCTGTGCTCAGAAGTGCTGGCAGCAAGCGCGGCCTGCAGGCCACAGTTACTGGAAAATGCTTCTGTGGGTGTGTGCATGTGCATGCCAGTATGCATGCTGATCCTCCCAGCTTCGCTGCTGGAGCCTTGCAGGGGCAGAGCTAGGGCACCAGAGAGAAATCGAGAGCACCAGGCAAGTGCTGGGGGCATGGGAAGGGGGAGGAGGCACGTACTAGCTACCCATGCTGTGAAGGCCCCAGGCAGTGAAGGGGCCTTCCTTTGATCACGCAGGAAAAGAGAGGCAGGACCCGGATCTATTTGGGTCTACATGGTCCTTGCAGAAGTTCTTGGCATGTGGGTCTGAGTCGATTGGAAAGCCCGTATGTGGGTTCAAGGGCATGCAGTTCGTGTAAGGAGGTCAAGCTGGGGTGGGGTGGGGTGGGGCACCAGAAGGAAGGTCCATGAGCACACAGAGGACAGTGCGGAGAGCCAGGGGACCTGAGTGAAGTCCTAGCCCTGCTGCTGCTCACCTGGGTGACTGCGGGCAGTCACTTTCTCTTCCCTGGATTTGTTTGCTTGTTTTGCTTCCTCCACCATAAAATGAGTGTTTGTTGGCCCGGGCTGTGAATCGGGCAGATACTGCACAGCTTGGGTGTCAGTCAGTTATTCAACTTCTGCTTTCACCACTTTCAAGCTGCATGATGCAGGCCTCAGTTTCACATTCTGAGAAGTGGGAATGGTGGGGCCAGGAGTATGGGTGTGCTGTGAGGCTTTGTGGCTTATTAAGGAGCCTGGTTCACTGCAGGCCCTCACTGCACACGTGAGTCCTCCTGCTCTAACATCCCACGACCTGCGCCCCTGGGCAAGAGATGGGGGATTAGGAAAGAGGGAGGCCAAGCTTTGTTGATCTGACGGCCCAGCGAGTTAGGGACATTCTGGGAGGAAGGAACCATGTGTGTAAGGCCCGTGGGAGTGAAAGAACCCAGCAGGTTTGAGGGTAAATTCCATGAGGATGTCTTGTGTGCTTGAGACCGAAGCATTGGTGATTTTTGAGAGCTGACAGTGTTTTTTTGTTTGTTTGTTTTTTTTGTTTTGTTTTGTTTTGTTTTTTAGAATGTGGTTTTATCCCCAGGAGTGCCAGATTCCCCAGATTCACTGCTGGTCTAACATTCCAATTTGCGGGTCCCACCCCATCTCTCAGGGGACTTATTTTGCCGGTAGGCTTCCCTGGAGGTGACTATGCACACTAAAGTTCCACTGCTTTGGTCAAATTCAATCATTCCATATATATCAAGCAAAGACCCAAAGCAGACATGACCTGTCCAGGGGTACATTTTCCCCTAAAAACCACAAGTCAGATCTACCCACCCTAGAGATAGGGCAACCCACATATGGGGCTCAGGGCTATGGGCAGCCTCTTCTCCCTCTGCCAGGGGGTGGTGCCTACAGCCTTAAGGCCCTGACCTCTCCTCTCACAGCTCCTGCTTCCAGGGGGGATCCTGCAGCTCCTCCCCAACTTCTTATTTTAATGCCAGTGACGTCAAGCCATTGGTAATCTTTGTGGCCTGCCATGCATTTAACCACTTTAAGTACCTTTGGATCTTGTGGATGAAGATCCTCAATAGTTTGGATAGTCTTCCCCAGACTATCCAAACTATTGAGGCATAGAGGGAGGCATAGAGGGAGAGAGGGAGGTGGATAACGCACCTTCAGGGCTGGGGACGGTGCAGTCTGGACTTGCAGAAAGTGATGGAAATTGTCTGCATGCTTTCACTGGAGGGGAGGGGACGGATGGGACCTGGGAGGCACCAGGCCTTCTCTGGGTTCCAGCCCCATCCAGGGCACAGCAGGGTCTTCCTGGCCTTCCTCACCCTTATTGGCCCAAACGGGAAGGCAAGGCAGCTCAGATTTATCAGAGCAGATGCTCAGGGAGCCCCGGCCCCACAGCTGTGTGTTACAGGAGTACTGAGAAGGCCCCCTCTGCTGCTGGGCATTGGGCTGGGCATTTCACTGATGCCCTTGTGGGGCCTCTTCAGCCCCTGACTTAGTCATTCTTGTATGAACTGTAGAGTAAGCGCCTACTATGTGCCAGACCTAGGAGCCTACTATGTGCTGGACCTGTTCTAGGGAGAACCAAGATGGCTTTGCTCTCTAAGAAAGTGCAGGCTCAGTGGGATTCCTACAGGCCTCTTAGTGACAACAATATCCAGCTGGGCTTCTTGCTGCTCTTGCTGTTCTAAAATCAGAGGAGGGGGAGGCCTGGAGAAACAAGCTGGCATTTGCCGTGAAGCAAAGACTTGTCTGGCAGAAGGGACTGCAGATAAAAGCGTAGCAGCCAGGATGTGTGACTCAAGGGGTGGATTCAGGGAGCAGGTTAGCAAGAAGCAAGCAGGGGGACCCATTCTCCGTGAGCCCCTAAAGTCCTTCTCTCTTCCCCGTCCTACCTGCCAGGGAGGATCTGAGGCTTCTATGCCAGCCCCGGGCCAAGGTGCCCCCCGTGTGCCGGGCCGTGGCTGGCCTGGAGGGCACCTCCCAGCAGGCCTTGCAAAGGAGCTGCGCCGTGAGGAGGGCGTTTGCCAGCAGCTTTGCCGCGGTGAAGAGGAGAGCCCCGTGCTCCCAGATCAAGCTACAGATGGTGAGCAGGAGCCCCAACTCCACGGAGCCCTGGCCTCCACTGCCACTCCTCCTCCAGGATGAGTTATCGGCCCGCATCATCTTGAAACTCCTCCGCGAGCCTGCAGAGGCAGACCTCACCCTGCCTTCCATGGAGGAGGAAGGCTCAGAGCAGCAGAGAAACGTCCACCATCAAATACCTGGGGAGTTATCAATCCACATCCAAGGCCAAAGCCTTGAGCAGCTTTGGAAAGTCCCAGGATCCTCAAATACCCTCTTTTTTTTTTTTTTTAAGATTTTATTTATTTATTCATGAGAGACAGAGAGAGGCAGAGACATAGGCAGAGGGAGAAGCAGGCTCCATCTGAGGAGCCTGATGTGGGACTCATTCCTCAGACCCTGGGATCACACCCTGAGCCAAAGGCAGATGCTCAACCACTGAGCCACCCAGGCATCCCCTCCGAATACCTTCTTGACCAGGGTGACGAATATCACAGCCAAACCAGCCCTGTCTCAGCTCTCACATGCCTCATTTTCACCATGAGGCTCTCCTTGGGGAAGGCAGCAGGATCTACAACTGGATGGAAATTCATCCAATAACAAATGAGAATGCCTCGGTGGGTCAGTGGTCAGTCTGAGCCCAGAGGGTGGGGCATGGGGAGAATACATTTTTGGAGGAAAAAAAAAATCCTCATAGATTATTAAACAGAAGAAGCCTGTAGGCCTGGGTCCTGGCTTCTAGCCTGCCTCTTCTGCTAGGGGTCTGGGTGATATGGGATCTTGCTTGCCCTCAGTCTCCCCAGTGGTTACAAGGGCTGTTAGAAAAGCCCTTTCCCCCTTTTTTCTCATGAGCATCAATAAGGCCGTGATAGGCATAGTCCTTGGCATAGGACATGGGGACCCCCAAGGATGCCCAGGTAAGGCTGAATGTATATTTGGGGAGCGTCCCTGTCCATCTCATCCCAAAGCAGCGAACCTTGACTTCCCTCTCTCCTCTTGGTCCTAGGATGCATTGACCAGCATAATTAGACGGTCCCAGGTACACTTCATCCATTGCCTTGTGCCAGGCCCTGTTGGGGAAAGCAGGGTTGGGCAGGGGCCTCTGACCCCACCACAGCCTGGCAGAGATAAGCCGGGGACAGGCGGACTGCTGACCTTGGACATCCCGGCACTGAGGGTGCAGCTTGCGGGGTCCCACATCCTGGAGGCACTGCGTCTGCACAGGGCAGGTAAGAGACAGCCAGGGAGTGGGCACCTTATGTCTGAGTCCATGGACGTGCCCACTGACCAGTAGCACCCAGGGACGGGAGCACCAGCTGTGTGCCAGCAGCTCATGTCTGGGAAGTGGAACGCTAGGCATATGGATCAGCATATGCAAAGGCCCAGAGGCAGGGAAGAGCCTGGATTTTCAGGGACTGGGGTTCAAAATGCAGGGCAGTTGTGGCTGATGAGACAGGCCATCCACCAAGGAAGGCCGTGAGTGCCAATTTTGGAGGTTTGGCTTTCAGCAGGTCAAGCTAAGGTGGTAAGGAGGTGGCAGGGGCTGGATGTGATTTTAATCTGAGAAACAAAGTCTTTAGGTCAATATTTCAGAAAGTAAGCCTGCACCCGAGCTTTCCACATAAGCTCATTTTAGTGGCTGAGTTCGCTCTGAATCCTTCTGATTCTTTTCTGCCTCTGGGACCCCAGAGGCCACCGAGTGGATTCCCCTCCCTGACATTAGAAATGGCTCAGGCACGGTCACAGTCTCTGCAGGGGACGGGGTAGCTGGGTTGGGGTGGTGGGAGGCTGGCGAGGGGGGCACCTGTTCATTTAACTTCTCTGTGGTCACTGATGCCCGGCTTGTGGCTGTGGTCCCATTTCCTCCCGCCGCATTAATATCCAGCACCCAGAGCACTAGGTATGTGACACACAGGCTGGAAGCAGCTGGAAGCAGAGAAGAGACCCTCACTTCTCTGAGCATCTCATTGATTTTTCCTCTTGCCTGCACAACCGCAAGCGAAGGGTGACAGATAATGTCACAGGGGAAGAGCAGAATGGTCACAGCGGTGGCCGATCGATTCAGCCCGGCTGGCTGGCTGGCTGGCTGGCAGGAGGCGCTGGGCCTTTGCAGACGCCGTGGACTACCCGTTAGAAGCCCTGCATGCAGGCTTGGGTCCGCTGTCCCTTCCCAGTCCTCGGCCTTCAGTCCTCTCCGCGGTGTCTGCCCTGTGCATTCTCAGTGCAGCCCCCCTGGGGCAGGATAAGTTTTCCAACCAAGTAAAGATTTGATGCCTCATGAAGGAACTTTCCGATTTTCTGCCTCCCTGGCCTGGTTAGTTCCTCATTTTTCTGCTCAAAGTGGTTTCTGTCTCTCTTACACTGTATAAGAAATATGTCTGTGCACATGTGGATATACACCCCTATCAAATATTTATGAATTTGAATTCGTGCATGTTTGGTGCATTTATGCATATACCCACGTGCACACATAATGCACACGTATGTGGGCAGGGTATCGAGTGCCTACGATGTACTGGCACTGTGTCATTACATATATTAACTGACGTCATCCTTCCCAAGCCCTTAGCACAGCACCTGGCATATAGCAAATGCTCATCACACATTACGCATTGGACAGCCTGGTGGGCGTGGCTCAGACCCCGGAGCCGGTCAGCCTGGGCTTGGCTGTGGCCGACACCGAGTGAGTCCCCGGATCATGCCTCTCTTTCGTCTGCCCTAATAGCTCAGGTCTCAGGTTGCTAATGAGCAGTTTGATGAGTTAATAAGAGACTTCATAGAAGAATTGCCTGGATGTGGGAAAGCATCCATACGTGTTAGCATCTTTTACTACGTAAATCATCAGATTCAATCCTTATAGTGACCCCATTCTTACCTGACAAGTGAAGAACTTAAATTTCAAAGAGATGGGGTCATTCGTGATGGGTCAGAGGGCAAAGAAGGGTAAAAATGGGACGTGAACCCACATCAATCTGACCTGAAAGTGCATGCTTATAACCTCCTACCCCCATCTCTGTGTGGTCAGCATCCTGTGAACCTGGCCTAAGGCCCTTCTTCCCCCAGGAAGTCTTCCTAGATTCACCGCACATATCCACCACCATCACTCTGCCTCATGGTTCATGTATTTGGCTTCTTGTGAAGTCTCAAAGTAGAGTCAGATTTTACCAGACTTTCTGCCCCATCCAGCCAGTTTCCATTTATTTATTTATAATTTTTTTTAAAAGATTTTATTTATTTATTCATGAGAGACACACACACAGAGGCAGAGACAGGCAGAGGGAGAAGCAGGCTCCATGCAGGGAGCCCGACATGGGACTCGATCCCAGGTCTCCAGGATCACACCCTGGGCTGTAGGCAGCGCTAAACCGCTGCACCACCGGGGCTGCCCGCCAGTTTCCTTTTAAACAACTGAGCGTTTTCTATGGCCCTTGTATCCAGGACCAAGTCCAAACATTGAGGCCTGAGTTTGACTTCAAGTTCCTTTGGGATCTTGTCCCTGCTCATCTTTGACCTCATTGTTGGCTACTCTCCAGTGGATTAGTTACAGTTACTTACTGTCTGGGTCTAAGTACCAGCTGGGGGAGTTTCTATCCATGTCACTTTGGGCTAGGTGACTCGAACTCTCCAGGCCTCAGTTTCCACGTCTACAAAATGGGTACAATGATGGTGGCCCCTGACTGTCTATAACACAAGGAAGTTGTTAACCTCATGTCTTGTGCACATAGGCGCTGTGACCAAGGATCCCACCCTTGTGTGACCCCTGTCTGGCTCCCTCTGCTGAGACCTCCCTTCCATACTCACTCCTGTGCCAAACTCTTCTGGCTACTTCAGAGGTTGGCTCTAATGTCACCTCTCTGGAGCTTTCCAGAGGCCTCTGCCCAGGTTCCACACAGAATATACCTGTGTCCATCCTACATGTTAGATTTGTAAAACCCCCACATGCAGTATTTCCCACATGCAGTCTATGGGGTGGTCATACATAGTGGACCCCCCAAAAATTTTTTCCCATGTCAAACAGGTTTTAAGTAAAGCCAATCTGGCAGCTTCCCTGCAGTGGCCCGCAGAGCCTTTGGCATCGATGCTGGCACACGGTGTGACCCTCCAGAGGGCAAATCCGTGGAATGTTTCATAGGGTTTGTGTTCTGAGGAACACATTTGGGAAATGCTGGTTGAACCCAATCTCCGATGTTGACAAATGGGGAAACTGAGACCCTAAAAAGTCAGTCCACCCACAAGTTCGCTGTCAGGTTGGGAGCAGGGTGGAGGCTGCCGGCGAGGCCAGGCCCTGGGCTGTTTTTCTCACTTGAACCCCTTGTTCTTCTGCTTGCTCTGGGCCCTCCTCCCAGGCTATGCTGAGCACGTGGGACTCACTCAGTTCCGCCGGCAATTCCAGATGCTCGACCCTCTCCTCGCAAAGAAGCTCATGTTGGCCTCTGAAGGAATAGACGAGAGGAAGGTATGTGGGGCAATGCAGGAGGGAGTGGGTCCTTGGGTGCTTCTGTTCCAGAGGGGGTTGCCCCAGGAGGCATCTGGACCAGCAGGGGTGCGGGGATCAGAGACAAAGGGGGGGCAAAGGTGAGGGTGGTGTGAGGTTTGCCTCAGATCCTTGGTCCGGCCTGTACCCCCTGCACTGGTCACTTAAGAATGACCCTCCTGAAACTCTGTGTGAGGAAGTGCAGGAGGAAAACTAGGGCCATGAGAAGAGCATGTGCCCACTAGAAAGGCCTCTCGCAAGATGAAAAGTCAGCACCAGCACCCGGGGGTAGTCCGTGAAAAAGAAAGCTTCATGGTGCCCAGTGTTCAGGAAGTGCTTCACACCAAAGCCCCCATCTTAGGGAATCACTGTGAATGCTGCCCCAGGGCCTTTGCACTAGCTGTTCTCTGTGCCTGGAGCACTCTTCCCCAGTTTTTGTGTGGATAGTATCACTTTGCTCTTCAGATGGTAGCTCAGGGCTTACCCTCCTCACATATCCAGTACTAATGTGTGTGCACTTCCCTTCTCTGAAATTACAAACGTTTCCTACGAGTTTTCTGGCTTACAGCAAAGGCTCAAAAAATTGTCCCTTGAATGAATGAATGAATGAATGAATGAATGAATACAAATACCTACCCATGTATTTCTGCCCCAATGTGTCTCCTTTCTCCAACTCCACCATAAACTCCTATGATTGGAACCTTGTCTTTACTCCAGTGTCAAAATATCAATACATTTTTCTGCCGAGAATGGCCCCTGGCTCATCGATGATCACAGGACTCTTTGGAATATGCAAAGCCCTGCATCCTCCCGACAGCCTTGCAAAACGAGAGCTGTTGCATACCTTTTACAGATGACAAAATGGAAGCTCGGGGAGATGAACTGACTCCCCCGAGACCATGCAGCCAGGCATTTGTGGGTTTTGCCCTTGGACCCAAGTTTGTTGCTTCCAGGGAGGGCAGTTGAGCAAGCATGGCTCCAGAGTCAAAGAGAGCTGTGGTTGACTCCCAGTGGGGGGTGCGTGAACATAAGCAAGTGATGGCATCTCTCTGCCTCAGTCTTCTCATCTGTAAAGTGGGCACGGCATTAATGCCTCCATCCAGAGGGTGTTTTGGCGATTACATGCAGTGGTAGAGTTCACAGGCTTGACATGGGCCCTTCTGTATTGTAAGGGCTCAGTGTATGCGCACTGCTGTCATTAGCATGAACGTCAGTACTGTCATCGGCATCTTGCAAGGCCAGAATGATGGCAACAGCCACCATGCTCACAAGCATGTTGAGATTCCACCTCCACGGGAGTGTGCCCAGGTGTGTCTGAGATCGTCATCACTGGAATCTTCAGTCAATGAGTCATGAGGCAAGAAGAGTAAATAGAGTCACAATTCTCAGGTCCTTTATGGCTCCTCACTGCTGTAGGGACCAGGGCACAGGTCACCTCCTGTAGACAAGGTAGCCCCTTCTACATGGCCCTTCTAACTCATCATGGGGAGGGGACATCAGACCCAACCAGTGTGGTGCAGGGAAATCCCCTTTCTTGGTGGCAGCCCAGTTTGGAAGTCATGAAACTGCCTGGGCTTGACGCCACCAGCCAGTCTGTACCAATCTCCATTTGGGGTTCCTTGTCCTCGGTCACCCCTAAACTTGGTCTGTGTTCAGAGCATCTGGAGTGGAGCCATGGAAAAGGTCTTGGGCTCTTCTGCAGTTGAACACAGCACAGAAGAGGGGTGTGGGGGTGTGTTCTGCGGGGGCAAGAGGTACAGCATATGGAATGATTCTATTCTGGAGGACTCGGCAGTCCTCTGTTGTAGCCAAGCCGAAACCACCTCCATGCACATGCCGGGGGGCCTCGGATAAATGGAAAAATACAAGTGGAATGGACTTGGCTGGGAGGTTTCTCTTCTTCTCATTCTCTTTTTATTTGCTCGCAAATTTCATTTGCTACAGCATAGAATTTTGGTAGCAACAAAAGGAAACACCAGCCTGCCTCTTATGAAAAAGCTGATAAATATTCATTTGCCAGGCAACGTGATACACCATGAATTATACATGAACACGTGCTTGGGTGGGCAAACTGTCAGCCTCTGTGTGCAAAGCAGTTAAGACCTCAGGATTTAATAAGACAAGTTTGACAGCGAGGAAAGGTCAATATTGCCACAAGACACTAGATGGCAGCAGAGAGAATGCATTGTCAGGGTGCGAAAGGGGCCTTTGATGAGGTCCCCCATGTGCCTAATACGTGGTACCTAATCAAGACTCTTTCCCAATTACGTACACGCGTTTGGTGGGCACCTGCTGGCTACTTGGTATTTCTCGAACGAAAATAGCATATGCCTTTTACCGCATATGTGCAAACTCTCATCACAAAATAGGCATGATGTGAAAAAATTTCAGATTCTTCACCTGAAACAGACCTCAAAAGATAAAGGTTTCCCACTCTGGGAATCATACCCATTTTACAGCAGAGGCAACTGAGGCCATCACCACCAGCCAAGGACTGGTGGAGCTGGGATTTGAACTCAGGCTCTCAGACTCTGCACAAAGGGCTTTTTTTTTTTTTTTAAAACAAAACAAAACAAAACAAAACAAAACAAAACAGGGGATCCCTGGGTGGCGCAGCGGTTTAGTGCCTGCCTTTGGCCTAGGGCGCGATCTTGGAGACCCGGGATTGAGTCCCACGTCGGGCTCCCGGTACATGGAGCCTGCTTCTCCCTCTGCCTGTGTCTCTGCCTCTCTCTCTCTCTCTCTCTCTCTGTGACTATCATAAAAAAAAAAAATTAAAAAAAAAACAAAACTGTTGTGGCACAGTACGAGGCATAAAATATATATCATGTTAACCATTTTTAAGCACAGTTCAATGGCATTTGGCACATCCATTTTGTTGTGCAGCCAGCACCACCATCCGACTCCAGCACCTTTTTCATCTTGTAAAACTGAAACTCTGCCCCCATTAGACACCACTAACTGCCTATTCTCTCCTCTCCCCCAGCCCCCGGCCACTACCATTCGACTTCCTGTCTCTATGGAGTTGGCTGCTCTAGAGACCTCATATAAGTAGAATCACACACTACTTGTCCTTTTGTGTCGCTTACTGCACTTCGCATAATTCCTCAAGATTCATCCATATCTTAGCATGTGTTAGAACCTCTTTCCTTTTAAGGATGAATAGTATTCCACTGTGTCTTTATACACAGCATTTTCTTATCCACTGGTCAATGGACACTTGAGTTGCTTCCACCTTTTGGCTATTGTGGAAAATGATGCTGTGAACATGGGTGTAGAGATCTTTGAGATCGTGCTGTCATTTCTTTTGGGGTGTCTACCCAGATGTGGGATTGCTGGATCATGTGGTAATCCTGTGTCTATGATTTTTTGAGAACATGCCGCACTGTTTTCCACAGCGGCTGCACTATTTTATATTCCAGCTAACAGGGCACATGGGTTCCAGTTTCTCTGCATCCTTGCCAACATTTGTTATTTTCTGTTTTGTTTTTGTTTTTGTTTGGATAGGAACCATCCTAAGGGGTATGAAGTGGCATCCCAGTATAGTTTTGATTTGCGTCTCCCCGATGATCAATGATGTCGAGCGTCTTTTCATGTTCACATAAGACTTTGGAATGGGAGCCCTTTGAGGATAGGTGGAGTGTCTGGTGAATTTCTGTACAGAATATACCATCCATGATGTTAATTTAAAATCTATTTTTGATTCCAGTCAGCTTTAACCAAGTGTCTGCTTTGCACCAGGTCCTATGCTAGGTGTCAGAGATACAGGGATGGACAGAACACAGTCTCACAGGGTGAGGGAAAGACTAAAACAGGCCATTTCCATGCAGAGGAATGGCTTTGGGACACCCCAGGGAACACCCTTAAAGTGTTCGCAGTCAGGTTGAGGGTAGGGCATTCAGGGAAGATTCCTCAGAAGGGATGATGATTGAGTTGAGCCCCATGGGACAGTTTGGAGAATTAGGTAAGAGAAAGAGTGAAGGGCAACCTATACTGTGTGTAACATGTAGAAAAGTCCAGTGATGAGGTTGCATGACTAGTTTAGAGTAGCTGGAGCACAAAGGATGCCATATGTCAAGAACACAGGCTGAGGATATTGTCAAGGGTCATTGTTGGTCAGACAAGAGAGTCTGGGCTTTATCAGGTGGTCAGTGATGGTCAACTGAGAAGTTATTGGCAGGGGCATGGCGTAGAAACCTGGCCTTCATTACATGAAGTGGCTGAAGCAAAATCATGAAGGAAGTCCAGTCTACTCTGTCTTTCCATGGTCCTGTCTAGGGAGCAGTCTCCTCACGCTGGTCTCCAGCTCTTCAGGATGCCCCCCTGCCTTCTAGACACCCAGGCACATGCTATTTTCTCCAAAATGACCCTGGATCATGTGGTAGACAGAGTCCAGTCTACTCTGTCTTTCCATGGTCCTGTCTAGGGAGCAGTCTCCTCACCCTGGTCTCCAGCTCTTCAGGATGCCCCCATGCCTTCTAGACACCCAGGCACATGCTATTTTCTCCAATATGACCCTGTCTCCCTCTCTGATCACCTTGCATCCCATTCCTCTCCTCCCTGAGTTATCCCATCTGGCTGAGATTATGCATCCACCTGCACTGAAGCCCCCTCAGAATGACCATAAATGGTGGAATCTCAGGCAAGTCCGACGAGGGGCTCTTTCAGCTCACCTTGGCCATGTCCCAGATTCTGGTCTCTTCGGTCTCTCTGCTGTTCCAACAGGACTTTCCAAGTCTCCCCAGTCAACGTGAGGAAACCCTATGGCCTGCCCTCTTCCTCAGACTGCCTACAGTGTCGATTGATTTTAGCCAACAAAGCCTGTCCCTGCGGACTTGATCGGAAGAGCACGATTAAGGGATGTCAGTCTGTCTTCTCGAAGGCAGCCACTCTTGTTCCATCTCAGACCCTTGTGGACACTCCCAGTTTCTCTGAATTTGTCTGAACCCCTTTCTGCTGGGGAGGGGCCCCCAGGAGCCCAACAGCTGGGAGGGGAGCTGTCCACTGGACAGTGCTGAACCCTTACTCAGGGTTTCTCCATGGCCTAAGCCCTTGAGGTGTATTCACCATTCTTTTCTTGCTCACCTTGCTGTCTTCCTCCAGTTCGGATTTACTGTTTTAATAATTGTACACATTTTCTAGTCAGTGTTCACCCAATTGTGTGTGTGTGTGTTCATACCGCATTCTATATGCAGTTCTGAGTATAAGGAGTTAAATAACAGGGACATAGTCCTACCCTTATGGGTTGATTTGATTGGTGCTTCAGTGGTTAAAAGCATGTGGTTTAGAATCAGACAGATTTGTATTCAAATCCTCGTTTCTGTCATCTTTTCATTCATCCACAGCCCTTGATGTCTGATTAGCTGTATGAACACAGGCGGCATGTCATAGGGCATAACAAAGTGCCTGGCACCTAGCAGGTATGCCACAGATGGCAGTCATTGGGCCATGGTGGCCATTGGGTCATGGTGTGGATTTCAGGGAAGAGGTGCTGTGCTCACAGCAGCCAAATGGTTCCCTGGGTGAGCATTCGATTCCACAGACATGGATTCTTCACACCACACTACTCTCTGAGTAGTGAGTTGGGGAAGAATTGCCCACCATGGCTCTCCATTATTCCTGAAGTCTCTTATTGCCTGTCTGGCATGTTCATCTTAATGTGAGATGTCAGATCGCATGTTTATTGGGTGCATCCTTGTTGAACATCAGAGGGAAAGCTCTCTGCAAAATTCTAGGACTCAAAGGGGCTCTATAAGTAGAGGCATGAGCTGGGTTTCTTCCAGGTGCATTCAAGGACTCATAATTTGAGCCTGGAAGGATGGGGATGAAGAATGTGTCATCACTTTAAAGTGCCTAACAGGGCCTGATAACCTCTGAACCTCCACCAGTTATTAGTATTTACTGAAATGTAGCATGCACCAGGCCAGAGAGTGAGCACTCTGGGCATTATGATAGCTGCTTGGCAGTCTGTATTAGGTCCCACATTTAAGCCCATGAAGGATTTCTACTGACTGAATTTCTATTTGTTTCCTTGAGAGTGTAGGTCGCCACTTTCCAGTTTCTTTGTATGTCTCATATTGGGTTCTTTTGGGGGTTTTTTTGGCTGAAAACTGGACATTTTAGATAATACATAATAGCATCTCCAGATTCTGATCTTTTCCCAATTATTTAATGATGTATGTGGACTAGATTTATGGAGTCTGTCTCCCCCACACTATGAGGTTATTGATGTCTCCGGTTGGGTTTTTCATTCCTGTTTTTATTACAAATCCTGGATTCTCAGGGGCTGTCCCTTTGTCAGCATAGCTTAGCGGTCAGTACAGGCTGTAATCAAACACCGGGAATCTGCAAGCCGTTACCTGATTCAAATGGAGTTATGTGTGGGAAATGTAGTCAATGTTCAGACACTTACAGTTGTGCCACAGCTTTTACTCTTTGGCCCTTTCCCAGATATTCTGCCTTTGTACGTGGCCTTATGTTTAAATAGGGACGTGTAGTTAGCTAAAGGTTCTGTCAGCCTCTTCCTGAATGTAACTCTGAGTCATGTGTGCAGCCCTCCAGGTTGTCAGGAATATATGGGGGCTTGACAAGGCCCCTACATGCCTGTCCATTCCTTATGTCCCTTCATCACATTTCCAGCTTGTCAATGTTCATTGCTTGCCCCAATAAGATAACAATCTTTTAAAAAATATTTTATTTTTTTTATTCATGAGAAACACACACAGAGAGGCAGAGACATAGGCAGAGGGAGAAACAGGCTCCCTGAAGGGAGTCTGATCTGATACTCGATCCCAGGACCCTGGGATCATGACCTGAGCCAAAGGCAGATGCTCAACCTCTGAGTCACCCAGGCATCCCTCCAGATAACAATCTTAGGCTAGGTGTGCTATTGACGTTCTCCATTGCTTTGCTGCCAAGATCACTAAGATTTCTGACAATGATCCTGGGGATGGGATATTCCTATACTTGACTCCATGTGTGAGCCCCTTCTGGCAGCAAAGCTGCTGGTTTTTATGGCTTCCTTCTCCCCTGTAGGATTACTGCAGTGCAGGGCTTGGTCAGGACTGGAACAGCCCTGGTCAAGATTGCTGCAATCTCTCACTGTTCTTACCTGAGATTCAATAGCTTCTTTTGAACAAATGTTTTTCCATTTATTGTATCCCCTTGTTCAATTTCCAGAGTATTGAACTTGTTGCTTTCAAAAATTGTATCCGTTTTTACCACTGTTTTTGGAGGGGCAGAGGATTTATCAAGCTCCTTCCATCACCTTTCTGTAAGTCTCACTCCTATGTGCTACCTTTGTGACCTCATTAAAGCTCCACTCTATCCTTGGAGGACAGACATGATTACCCCACATAGTAGAATAGGACATGGAGGATCAGAGGACAGAGAGGAGGTATGGCTTGCTCGGGGTCACACAGCCAGTGAGTAGTGGAGCTGGACAGGACCCCAGCATCAGAGGGCAGAGAAAAAGTTCAAGAATCTGATTCCGTAGGGTTGTATCTCCACCCACGATTTCCTAGCACATGATTTTTAACAGGCCATTTCATTATGCTAGAATTCACTTTCTTTGTCTGTAAAACAGGCATCAAACAGTGTGCCTGGGTGACTTAGTCGGTTAAGCATCTGCCTTTGGCTCAGGTCATGATCCCAGGGTCCTGAGATAGAGCCTGCATTGGGCTCCCTGCATAGCGGGGGGTCTGCTTCTTCCTCTCCCTCTGCTCCTCTTTCTGCTTGTGCTCTCTTTCTCAGAAAATAGATAAAAATCTTTAAAAATAAATAAATAAAACTGGCACCAAGTAGTATCTGTTGAAGGGGTTTGAAAATAAAACGAGTAATGTATAGAGCACTGAGAGTCATGCTCAAGTTCAAAGCACAAGAGCAAACTGTTTCCTTGAAATAAAATGGCCAACATCGTACTCAGCATTCTATGTGAGGAGGGTAAACCTCAAGTATCTGGACAATTAGGGTGGAATAGCTGATTCCATAAAGATGCGGCACAAGGAAGACATTTATTACAGCAATCTGAATTCTTGCCCTATTTTCCACCAGCGATCTGTTGGACAGTGATTGACCTTGTATAGAAACAAATCAGATCACTGGTAATTGACCTAAGCAAGTACCAATTTCATATGGTTCAATCTAAGAGTAATATTCATTATGATAACAATAAGAGCAATCAAGTGCAACATCGCTTACAAAGACCTTTACGTAGATTCTCAGTTCATCATCCCAACACCCATATGGTCTATGCGGGACACATTAGTACCATTTTGCAGGTGAGGAAAATGAGGACAAGAAGCATGATTCAATGCCTGCAGCCACTCATTTGCTCCATCTTTTGGATAAGCTTTCTTACCTATAAAATGAGATGAACAAGACAGAATGTGTCTTCATTAGGCCTGATCTTCTTGGCCACACGGACATCTACAGGGCTCTAAGAAAGGAGATGGGGACGAATCTGGATATCGGGTATTTGAGGGTGTACCCACAAAAGGGAGGCTCAGTTTATGTTCTGTAGCACGTCTACCAAGTTTTGACCAAGACAGAACTGGTAGGACCCACTCAAGGACTTTAGCACAACTAACTTCTCATGTCAGTTGAGCACTTGCTACATGCCAGGTTCGGCATGGAGCCTTCTGCAAGAACAACCACAGAATCTTCTGGAATAGATGCTATTATTTCTTCTAAAATAATATTTCTGAAGAGGAGCCCAGAGCTCAGAGTAAAGCGCTTGTCCAAGGCCACACAGTTCATAAGTGGTAAAACCAGGTAGGATCTCAGCCCAGGTGTACCTACCTCCTCCAGATCCTGATTCCCCCCACCGCTACTCTGGGTGTTAACACCATGATTGACTTAGAAAAATTCCACTGGCTGTAGGTTTCATTTATTTTTCATCCATTTTTGGTCAAATTTCATTTTGTTTTGCTCTTGTGCAGAGAAAAAGATGTTGTGTTTTGAAGATATTGGCTTTTATGCATTCTGCTGCCTACAGCTCCTTGGGAACATTTTTGGCTAAAATGTAATGAGTAAAACCACTGAATTTTGGGGAGGGGCATTATGGAATGTTCTTCGAGGAGGTCAGAGGAGGAAAATTGCTCCTAGATGATAGTCTTGGACCAGATTTTAATAAGCTTTTTTTTTTTTTTTTAAGCATCTTAGGAAATTTACTATAATGCTGATGACCCATGGAACTGAAACTCATCTAGTAAATTACACCAGGCCCATAATACCTTTTGTTTCTTGAGTGTGGCAATTACTTTTCTGACAATTTATTCTGAAAATAGACTGTGATTTTCAGTGAATGGAAGGTCCATGAGGGGTGGTGTGGAGGTAGAGTGGGGGCGGAATTGCAGGCACAAAGGAACCAGGTGTGACCTGTATTTTCCTGAGGGTACATATCTCCAGCAGGGCTATTTCAGAGCCTGCATACCTTGATGACAAAGGAAAATCCCACGACATGGCTGTGATTTGGCCAAGGCTGCATTCAGGAAATGTCTTTGAGTGAATTTATGTCTCCTGCATGGGTCTGTCCTTCTCCTTCCACCACCCCTACACCATTTCCACCTCTGTTAGATCACTTGTTTATTTGTTTGCACAGTCGTTGTACTTATTGTGCTTTACTGTGTGCCTAGAACAGTACCAGGTGGAGTGGAGGATATAAGAGAAGAAGCAAACAGAGGCTCCCCCTCCATCCTCTGGGTCGGGCACACATGGTTAACAGCCACGCCATTTATTCAGGAAATATTTGTAAAGGCCAGATTGTTTCTGGCAAGTACAATGGGGAAAGGACAGAATGCCAGCCATGCTGTCACAGCACACTTCATCAACACAGCAGGTGAAGTTCCTAGTGGCCTAGGGTCCTCTGGAGCCATCCTGGGCACTGGAAATGGTTAAATCATAGGTGTTGCAATGTGGCCGGACAGATTTCAATTCTAATTTGGCTCTGTCGTCTGGCTCTGTGTGATTTATAGCTTTGGAGAAATGCCTTCATTTCTTGTTGTTGTTGTTTTTTTAAAAAATTGTGGTGAAATATACATAACATAAAATTTATCACTATTTTTAAAAAATGTTTTACTTGTTTGAGAGAAAGAGAGAGCATAAGTGTGAGAGAGTGTGAGCAAAGGGAGGGGCAGGGGGAGAGGGAGAAGCAGACTTCCCTCTGAGTAGTAGGGAGCCTGAGGCGGGGCTCAATCCCAGGACCCTGGGATCATGGCCTGAGCTGAAGGCAGATGCTTAACCGACTGAGCCACTCAGGCATCCTTCTATGTTTAATTTTTAAAGGAACTGCCATACTGTTTTCCATAACAGACACATCCTTCACTTACTTCTGCATCTCTGGGTTTTTTTTTTGTTTCTATAAATGGGCATGATGTGTGAGGACCCAACCTTGCCATGGAGATGCAAGGAGATGGTGTCTGTGAGGGTCCCAACATAGTGGATGGCACACAATAGGTGCCAGTACATGCTCATCTTTTAGACTTGCCTGGGCGAGGTGGGGATCTCATCCTGTCTTTCCTGAGGTATTATCCAGCCAGCCAGCCGGCCTGATGTCCTATGGTGGGGTCTGTCTCATTTTATCTCTCTTTAACTTTCTTCTTCTCCCCAGGCTGTTGAGGAGATCCTGCAGACCCTGGACCTGGAAAAGAAGGCAGTCGTCGTTGGGCACAGCCAAGTGAGTAGAGCTGCTTTCTGAGGTCACTCCATTCATCCCATTACAGATCTAGATGAGCCCCAATTCTTTTTCTACTTCATTGTCTGCTAGCTCTGTGGGGATCCTTTTCAGGAAACTGAAGACAGGGCTGGCGATTTTCTGTCATGCCTATCTTACAAGGCCAGGAAGATAACATGGTATAATATGGGAAGAGAGAACGTTGGAAAATATCATTTATTAGAGCTTAGTTACACCCCCAGGGACCTCAGTGGTCTGGAAGAGTTAACACCCTGCACATCACTGTGACTTTCTAAGTCTCAGGAAAAGCTGCCATAAAATGCAAGAAGAAACTCTCCTCTTCACTCAGAGCTTGTAACTTTTACTTTGAAACCAACAGCAACCCGACTATAGTCCTAGCTTATTAGCAGCAAAGTGAAAAGTTAGGGCTCCATGAGAAGGCACATGATTTTAATGTTGAAAGGAATAGCTTTTCCCAAACTAAGCCAAAAGCCTTTCCAATAATGTTTCAACATTTAGGGAAGAATTTCACGGAGTCTGATATACCCGTATATCCACTCAGTTTTCAAGAAGGAAAATATATTCAGAGCTTCACAAATTCCCAAACTCTTTGACTATGGAACTCCCATCCTTTTGTCTTTGTGGAAGAACCCTTACCATCTCCCAGAACCAGTGTTCCATGGGTTCTAGTTTGGGAAGTGGGGTATGGAGATTATAAACTCAAGCATCATGTGGTAGGTGGGAGGTGGGGGTGGGGGACAAAGTTCAGAAATAGAAACTGGAGAGAGAATAAACCAAAGGAAAAATTGCTCCATCCACTTCTCCACTCATCTCCTGATTGACTAGCATCAACCCGTAAACCTTTGTTGACCACCTTCCACTTCCATATGCCATGCAAGGTGCTGGGGGAAGGGCCCTGGTCTCCAGAAGCCCACCATGATGGCATCATTGACCATTGGTCATTCATGGAACCCTGAGTACCCTGTCCCACCTGCTTTCTTGGAGGGCTCATAATCTTTCATATAGTCATTGCCCCAAAGACACTCAAGCCTCTCCCCACAGGCCTCCTACAAAAATGTGTGGTGGAAGCTGTAGTCTACTGTGGTTTCAACCTGATTTATCCCGCTAGGAGTTAGCAGCGATTGGACTTTTGCAAGCCTTTCCAAGGAACGAACCTGTCGGTCCTTGGTATCCGCCCCCCCCACCTCCCCACCCACCCCCATGGCCAGGTGCCAAGCTGGACATTTCACATATTGTTCCTCTTTCCCCTTGAAATTTAGTAATTAGTAAACTCCTTCCTTTTAAGTTTAATTTTAATTTTTATTTATTTATCCATAAGAGACACACACACACAGAGGCAGGGACATAGGTAGAGGGAGAAGCAGGCTCCCCATGGGGAGCCGGAGTTGGGACTCGATCCCAGGATCTTGGGATCATGACCTGAACCAAAGACAGATACTCAATCACTGAGCTGCCCAGGTGCCTGGTAAATCCCTTCTTTATTGGTGAGGGAGCTATACCTTTTAAAGGCCTTATGGTAGCTAGGGAGGACAGTTAAAGCTCCCATGGAAACCCATATCTTCTTCTCAGGGTCTTCTCAATATACTGTAGGGTCTGCTATTTATTAGTGGAAATATATCTGGGTCTTTATGGCCTGAAATCAGAGCACTTGTTCCTTTGCTCTAAAAATGTCATCCTTGCGGACCAGCAATCCTCAAAATAGGGTCTCTGGGCCAGTGGTGGCTGTAGCATCCCCTGAGAGCTTGCTAGAAACATCAACTCTCAGAGGCCCCCACCTGAGACGTAGTGAATCTGAAACTCTGTGGGTTTGGATTCAGAAGGGTGGGTTGTGACAAGCCCTCTAGGGGATTCCAGCACATGTTCAAGTTTGAGAACCACTGGTCTGGATAATTACTCCGTTTTTTCATGAATATAAAAATCAGTCTCTATCATCCCCGTGGCTATTGTAGAGCATGGAAGAAAACAGGAGAAGTCTTTACACACATTTTCTCATGGGCAAGAAATCTAGAAGAAGCCAAAACATCCCAATAAAGAAAATCATTGTTCTTGAGAAAACCATTAAGAAACAGTCGAGAGCAAATTACAGTAATGCATCCTTTGGAAACCAGACTAACCTGTGACCCTTCAGTGTAGGTGTAAGTCTTAGGTGTGGCAGGATCGGACACTTCCTAGGTGGGAAGGTCATGAAGCAGAGGAACCAGTCAGACCTGGTCCCTACCCCAGCTCAGCCACTCCCCAACTGCATGAATCATGAGTGATTTAGCCTCTCTGGGGCTCTCTTCCAACATCTGTAAAATGGAGCCACTGCTTCTTATCCCACAAGTTGGCTATGGGAATCAGCCAGTTGTCATTTACTTGTTGAATGCATTTGTCAGGGGGGCGAAACGTTTATCAAAGAGGCTAACATTGTAATGTTTAAAGAATGAATCTCCTCTAATCTGGAAAATGACTAAGACAGGACCTAATTCCTTAGCAGTCCCAGATATGGGAGCTCTTGTCATATCAGATTTTTTTAGACCTTGGTCTTCAGCATTTTCGGAAGAAAACAGCTTGCATTAGCAGTAGCCCTAGTAGGTTCCTTAAATGTGGGGCTGTTGGGACGTTACACTCTGCTTGGGTCCAATAAGCCATTGGACCCACAAAAAGCAAATAATTTAGATGTTTCTTTGTGATTCTCAGCCCCTAGTGCCTTATCAAGGCCTGTGCTGAGGGCCATGACATTTATGAAAAAGGTGGTATCCCACATGCAGTTGGCCTTCTGGCTGGCAAGATGCTCTTTAGAAGGAAAAAAAAATCAAGATAAGATTCTGCACAGCCGGTGACTTATTCCCGTTCTGCGTATGGTCGTTTCCAATTATCTTTTTAATGAAAGCTTCATACTTAATCAATAGTGGTTTTGGCAGCACCCGCCGCCTTTTGTAATATACGAACTAGAGCTGTCATCATTTTGATCATTGATTTTTTTTTTATAGCGGCTTTTGGGACTCGCTAGCTTGTGAAATTAATACAGTCATTATTGAGGCAATCTGATAGGTAATGAGTCAATCGTGTCTTTATTTCAATGAGGCTAATTGTCTTGGTGGCTCTGGTGGATAGGAAGTGTTCTGTAAGGCCAGGCAAGGTTGCAAAACAGAGTTCACGCGGATTGGACGTGCAAATTCTCATTTTCCCGTGGGGGGAGGGTTCGCTGTGGGATAGGTAGAGTGGTCTCCATTACAGCAAATAGGTTTAGGGGAATGGCCAATCGATGGAGACCCTTTGTCCCACCTGGAATCAAATTGCAATTCAACCCCAAGCTTCAGACGTTTATATCATAGCGAAGGAGGAAATGAAGCTTCATGTTGACAATGAGGATGGGGTACTGGAGGTGAACTTGGCTTTGCAGCTCACCAGCTATGTGAACTGGAGTCAATTACATAATCTCCCCAGGCCAATAGATTCCTCATAAGGTTTTTTTTTTTTTTTTTTTAATTAAAATGGGACATAGGAGAAAGAACTTTGAAAAACCTAGATGCCATGCAAATGTTAATTGCATTCAGTGGTAACTGTAGTCTGGAGTCAGGCAGAGGGAAATAGGCCTGCTGTTGCCACTTGCTAGTGGAGGGTTGTGGGGGGAATGCCATTTTTAGCTTTAATGTCTCCTTCCATAAAGTGGGGGATCACAATAACCGCCATATAGGATTGTGCGTGTGAAGTACTTTCCCTGCATGTATCAAGTGGTTGGTTCTGATCCACAACATTGGTTGATAATGTGCCCCATTGCTTGATAATATCACTGATTAACATATTATCATTGATTAATCCAGTGCCCCTGGAGAAATTGAACATCTTTGGGGGTGATAAGCCACATCTGGCAAAGAAATACGGCAGGCTGGTTACAGAAATGAGCAGCAGCTGGGCATCTGAAAAGTGACCCCTTCGCCTGTCACTGACTCAAGTCCTCGGCCATTAGGGCATCTTTCCTTTGCCTCTAGTGGGGTGACACAGACTATGCTACCTTAGTACACTGGCCAGATCAGGTCCAGCCCCAAAACATCAGGTTCTCAGAGAATCCCTCTGCATGTCCTGCAGTCTATGGAAGGCGGCCCTGCAGGGTGCCGAGGAGGCATTGATCACTCTGCTGCAGAGGGACCTCCATCCATTATTGATGAGCAGAGGCCTGGAAACTGTGGACTGCAAGCTGTTTTTCTGTTAGCTACCTGAGCACCTCTTGCAGATGGCACGAGCCTGGCCCCCTCCTCTCTTAGCCTAGGAGGGCTGCCCTCAGTCCCCCAACATCCTCTGCCCCTCCTTTTAAAGTAGGACTGAGTATTTCAAGGGCACTGTTTCTTTCAGACGGTTGGCAGCTCTTCCCAGAAAGAATGCACATTTCCAGGCCTGACACCAAACCCAGGGATTTCACCAGCTTTCCTGGGGTGAAGCCTGGGATTGTGTGTTTCCCACACTCTCCAGGCAGTCCTGGTGCACAGAGACTTTTAGGCCAAGTCTCTCCTAGCTGTGGTGTTCAAGCAAACATGTGCCTGGGTCCCTTGAGGATCATGTTAAAATGTCGCTCTGGTTCATCAGGTCTGGGGTGGGATCCCAGATTCTGCATTTCTAACAGGCTCCTCAGTGGTGACAATGCTGCTCATGGGGCCGTGCTCTGAGCATCCAGACGCTAGAAGAAGGGAAAGAGGAGTCACCTGCCACCTTCTCTCCTTCCAGGTTTTCCTCAAGGCAGGCGTGGTCTCTAGGCTTGAGAGGCAGCGGGAGAAGCTGGCGTCTCACAGGATCCTTTTATTCCAGGCGGCTTGTAAGGGCTTTCTGTCTCGGCAGGAATTCAAAAAGCTGAAGGTATGGTGGCTAGCGTGCCTCGTCATCCCTGCAGAGGTGTGAGATCCGGGCAAAGCAGCATCCGAGCTGATCTGGGGGCTGCGATCTCACGCTTCTCACACTTGCGCTGGTGCATGAAACCCTAAAGGATATTACTAACATGCACTTGCAGATCCAGTGGGTCTGGGGTGAGCACAGGGCTCTGCAGGTCTCCCACGATGGTGCCAGCGCTGCTGGTCCACAGGCTTACCCTAAATGGCAGGACTTTAAAGTGACACTTTGTAAGATGTTGTGATTGTCTCTAGGACATTGACGTCAAATTACCAACGATGTCAGACTTGATCTGGATATCATGGGGCGGTCCAAGCCCTGCTTGGTGTGTTATGGCCTCCACTTGTTCTATTTTTGGAGAACTTGGCTTTCATGGGTCAGTGGGCAGGACATGACAGGACCGGGCCACCGAGGCTTAGGGGACCTGAGTTCAGAGTTCAGAGTCCACAATCTTGAGCTACCCTGGGCTACTATCCTCTGAGACCTTTGGAGACTGAACTTCCCTGTTGCTTGAGCAATGGAAAAAAAAGGCAGCCCAGCTTTGACAGATAGGAACTATGCTTGAATCTCACTTCCACCGCTTAGTAGCTGGGTCAAGGTGAAATGGGGTCGTGTGCACTTAGCATGGTACGTGCCGTAGAGCAGCTGCTCGATAAATGCTAGTTGCTGTTACCTTAGTATCCTCATTACTAAGTACTACTAGCATGCAGTCTCATTACATGCGCCTCCGGTTTATGTGAATCTGTAAATTCAAGTATACTTACTTGGCAAATGCAAGAACATTAATAATTGAAATATTGTGGGCGAACCCACTGGCCCACTGCTCTCCAGTAGCTTATGCCCTTGGAATTATTTAGAATAGAGGTTAATTAAGACGTCAGATTCTTCCTGCACCCAGGCTGCAGGGGTGCAAATCCCAACCCCTTAGCCGGGCAGCTGTATAGTGCTGAGCACCTGAGCGTGCCACTCTGCCTCAGCTTCTCCATCTGTAAAATGGACATGACAGTAACGCCTCCATTCCCGGGGCTGCGGTGTGAACTGAGCTAAGTCTGTGAGGTGCTCAGCATGCTGCCTGGCCTGCAGGGAGAGCCGTACCAGCTGTGCAAGCATTGGCTCTCATGATGGTGATGATGGGGACGGATCTTCTGGCTCAGTAGGCAACATGGTTCCCACCTGAGACATGAATGAATGTGGCCGGTGGCCCTCCAAGGGTGGTCCCCAGGCCAACAGTATTCATGCCAACCTGGCATCTGTTAGCCATGCACATTCTCGGGCCCCACTCAGAATTACTGAATTCTGATTACTGAATCAGACCCTCTGGGGGCAGAGCCCAGCATCTGTGTTTTAATAAGCTCTTCTGGCGCTTTGAGAAGCCTGGGATTTGTGTTTAAATTCACTTAAAGTGATACCTAGCCCCTAAATATCACCTCGAGACATAATTATGGCCATTGTGTCTTGTGGGCAATTGCAGGGATGTTCAATGATTTGCCTTTCATGGTGGCTTCTGAATCTAAGCCCCATACAAGGTGGTGTTGTATAATATTTTGGACTCATCTTCCTCTTCTTCTTAGGTCATGCAAAATTATATGGTGGCATAACATCCAATGCCCAGAGCCCAACTTGATGAGAAGAGGCTTTCAAAACAATTTTTTAAAATTTAACAACATTTTTATTTACTTCTTCTTTTTTAAATTTTTTTTATTTATTTTTGTGTATTTTTTATTGGAGTTCGATTTGCCAACATATAGTATAACACCCAGTGCTCATCCTGTTAAGTGCCCCCCTCTGTGTCCGTCACCCAGTCACCCCATCCCCCCCACCCAACTCTCCTTCCACTACCCAAACGAACTACTCTGTTCTTTTCCCAGTTAGGAGTCTCTCATATTCACTTTTGCTGAATAGAGTCGACACCCAGTGTTACGTTAGTTTCAGGCGTACAACATGGTGATTCAAGTCTATATGTTGTGCTCGGCTCACAGGCACAGCTACCACCTGTCACTATGCAGCGCTATTATGGCACCATTGAAAAGAAGCTCTTAAATTTTTTAAGTTACCCAATCTCTTCCATTAGCCATGAGCCCACTTTTTCCGTCCCTTTTGCCATCCCCTTGCTCTCTTTCCTTCACCTTCCCCAGGTTGGGAAGGGCTCCCCTCAAGTTTCTGACCTCTTCTCCCTGCAGATTCGCCGACTGGCCTCACAGTGCATCCAGAAGAATGTGGCTGTGTTCCTGGCGGTCAAGGACTGGTCATGGTGGCAGCTGCTCGGTTCCCTCCGGCCACTGCTGAGCTCCACTATTGGGGACGAGCAGCTCCATGCCAAGGAGGTCAGTCCACGTGGCAGGCAGGGCGCCGGGTGGCCGCTCCCTCTTTGCACCCCCATGTTAGTGCTTGCGTCCAGACCCAGTGTCTCCACCCTGCAGATTCTTGATCTGGAAATGCTCTGCCTAGCAGCCCTACTGCCCTTTTCCAGATATCCCTTGGCTTCCATCAATGCAGACATAGACCACCCTCTGTCCCATGTCTGGCTACACTCTAGACTTGTGGGTGTTAGTCAGATACCCCATTACCACCCAGCGGCACATGGACACCTACTGTCCATCCCAGAGAAACTTGGTGGTGGAATCCTTGAGTCCTTGATCTCTTTGCCTCTTGGAGAACACTCCTCTTGCTGTCTCTTCTACCCTGGTAGCACCCGCCTTCTACAGTACCCACGTCGATTGCTTTCTGGTTTATCTTTGCTGTTGTTTATTCTTGCAGAATTAGTCATTCACCCATGCATGCAGACTTTCTTTCTCTCATACACAAAAGATAGCATACTGTTCATATGCTTCTGCCGCTGGCATATTACACTTAGAAATATATTTTGGGAGTCATGCCGTGTCCCGTTTTGCAGAGGTCACCCCGGTTCTCTCTCCATGACAGCCTGGGACCCCTTTCTGTGTACATTCCATAGTTCACCCCAATGGTCTTCTGTGGGTGCACATCGAGGCAGCTCCTGATGGTGATACTGCAAACATAACGCTGAGCCATTGACAGAAGAGTGGTCTCAGAGAGGGTGAAGGGCCTAGGGCACCATCTCACTCAGGCATCCCCAGTCCCAGGTTAAACAATGGACTCATTCTGAGGATTTGCATTCAGCCCCTAGACTGGGAGGTTGAGATTCAGAAACGGGGAATGAGCTGAGTATCTGGGCATCATCAGTTGGGTTGACAGGACCACTACTCCATTCCCCAGCTGCTCTTAACCCGCATGGGACCTTTTAGCCTCTGCTCCAGGATGGTTTCTGTTAAAGTGTTTGTTTTTGTAGGAGGAGCTTACCATGCTGAGACAGAAGCTAGAAAAATCGGAAAAGTCCCGGAATGAACTCCGGCAGAATGCAGACCTGCTAGAGAGCAAGGTACTGCATCCCTCCTGTGTGGGGTCCCTGGGTGGGGCGAGGTTGACCAGGGAGGTGACGATGTGCCTGGCACTGTGCTAAGTGCTTTACAAGCTTCCTCAAAATAGCCCTGGGTGTGTTGTGAGGGGGTGGGGGTGGCATGCTGTCCTTGTCCCCATTTTGCAAAGGAGGAGACTGAGGTTCTGGGAAATTACGTCTCTTCCTAAGGTCACACACCTAGCATGTGTAGCACTGAGATGCAAACTCATATCACCTGACTCTAAGGGGAAGAATTTCTCACGTAAGTCATGAAAGGACAAATCACAAGGAAAAAATTGACAAATTTGACTCTATTAGAGTAATCAACTTCTGTTTATCAAAGCGTAAGATGAAGAGACACTGCATACTGGGCCATGAAATTTGCAATACATATAACTGGCAAAGAGTATGTGGACATGTAAAGAACTTTCTTGAATCAATTGGAAAAAGAAAAAGCACTCCAGTAGGGAAAAAAATGGGCAAAAAGAGGAATCGGCAGGTCCCAAGAGGGGAACTCTTGTGTCAAGAGTTCAAACATCCCGGAATTCAAATGGCCAATAGTCTCATGAAAAGATGCTTAACGTAAGTAAGCAATCAGGAAATGCAAATTAACACCACAATAGGTACCATTTCTCACCTCAAATTGGCAAAATCCAAGGCTGAGTTGCCATGTGTTGGCAAGGATGTATAGCAGCAGGAATTCATGCGCTGCTGTGGGAGTGTAAATTGATCTCTTCACTCTTGAACAACCCAACTTTGTCTCTGAACAAGATGATCCTGTCCATACACCGTGCTCCAGCAATTCCATTTTGAGTGTATATGCAAGAGAATCTCTCTCATTTATATAAGAAGAGACACGAAGAAGTATATAGGAGTGGCTTTGTCATGCTGAAGAAATGTAAACACCCAAATGGGAGTCTATCAATAAGAGAATGAACACATTTTGTTAGGTGAAAATTTGAGTTGCCAAAAGTAAAAATGAATAAAGAGGCAGAAAACTATGGTCCACGGGCTGAACCCAGTTGGCTACATTTTTGTTTTTGTTTTTGTTTTTGTTTTTGTAAAGAAAGTTTTATTGGCACACAGCCACACCCATTCATTTGTGTGCAGTCTCTGGTGGTTTTCATGCCACAATGACAGAGCTGAGAAATCGTGACAGAGAATTTATGATCTACAAAGACTAAACATATTTACCATCTGGCTCTTTATAGAAAAAATTTCCTGACCCTTCCACAAAAGGTACATGGATCTACATGGATTGCCCTTGAAAACATAGCACTGAAGACAAATGATTTAGGTTATGAAAGAATACTTAAAATATGATATCAGATGTATTAATTTTTTAAATATGCAGAATAATACTGTATATTGAGTGGGGACATATGCCTTATGGTTGTAGTGTGAAGCTATTTCATGGAAATAATAGCACCAAATTCAGAGTGGTGGTCACCTCTCGGGGGTGGAAAGGGACATGTAATTGGAGATTATGTTGTGGGGTGAGGGTATGACAATTGCTTACGTCCTCTATCCTTAGCGGGGTATTGAGTTCACGGACTGAGGATGAGGATGGGAGCCAGACGGTTCCTGCCCCCAAGGGGAGTACAGAAAATTCCAGATTCCTTAACAGATCCATATAATGTATATGTGGGTCACGGTCAAAGAGCCGTGGATCGATCAAGGAAGAGCTGTTCATGGAAACTTGCTGTTCTGCTTAGTTTTTCAGAGCCTGGACTCAAGTAAGTCGTGTGCATAGGGCATGAAATTTAAAGGGGTGCCAAAAACTCAGCAAGATAAATCATATTTCAGTGCAGTATCTTTTAAAATGTAAATTAATGCAAAAAAAAATCCATGATGAGCCAAATACCAAAATTTCAAATAAACACAGGACTGGTGGGCCGGGATTAAGGTGAGGCAAGTAAGGCAGTCGGCACAGTGGGATCCTGTCTTCATTTAAATTTTTGATGTTTTATTCATCATGGATTTTGGCATTAATTTTGACGTTCTTAAATATTGCATTAGAATGTTATTTATCTCGGTTTCTGAGTTTCTTGGCACTCCCTAAAATTTTGCACCCTGGGTGAGTGCTTTGCCCATCTCATCTCATCCTTAGTCCTAGGTAGTTTGCAGGGGCCTACTGAAGTTCAAAGGAAGTCCAGTTATTCATCCCTTGAGCAAATATGTGTGAGCATCTTCCATGTACCAGGCATTCAGCTGGCCACCTCAGATACAGCTAAGGAGAAGGCAAAAATCCCTGTCCTCACGAGGTCCCCAGGCCAACTGAGGAAGACAGACCACATGTAAATAAACAAGCAAACTATTTTTGGATGGTACAGTGCTGTAGATATTAAGCAGAAGGAGGTGACTGTCAGAGGGGAGGTGGCTATTTTTTGTCTAAGTGTCCAGGAAATCTTCCATGCACTGAGATGTTTGAGTCTAGTTCTGAATCATTTGGCATAGCCATCTATGTGCAGATCTGGGGGAAAAGAGTAGAAGTGACAAGTGCAAAGGTCCTGAGGCAACTTGGGATTATATTCATCAATTTAGAGCAAAACTGGATCTTTCCACACCTGTGGGCCCGTGTTGCTATTATTACAATAATGTTGCTTGGTTTGGTTTATGGATAGTGGTGGCTATAATTGGGTTTGTGATCAAGCCAACAGAACACCCTCTCTTTCCTATGTGGACAGCCTGAGCTGACCCTGGCTGGCTCACAAGGGGACATGTATGAAGTTTGGGGATGCAGGCTAACTCTTTTCCATCCTTTCTCATTCTCCTTTTAATTGTGTCCACTCTCCCCACCAAGGGTTCTCTGTCTGAGTCCCACGGGCAAGGAAGAGGCAGGGACTCCTGGAAGGGACAGTCGTATCACAGAGAGTTAGGTGAGGGTGGGTGGAAAGGCTGTACCACAGGTATGCCCTCTTGGGCAAAATACTGTAAGGAGGAGAGGAAATGGCACACAAGCCCCTCACCCCCAGTCTCATTGAAGGCTCTAGAGAGCACGCAGCCTGACCTCTCTTGCAGGGAGTAGCATTGGTAGAGCAGCAGAAGCAAAAAATCAGAGAGCTCTGCGTGGGTTGGGAATATCAGTAACTTCCCTGTAGAAACTCCTTCCAACTGAGCTGACATTTGATACAGTAATTCATCACAAACTGTCAAGTCGGGCTTGGGGGTATGGGGGGTGCCTCAGCTGCTGGGGGAGACTGGAGAGAGTGATGAGGTTAGCATCATTAAGCATCATTAACAGCTTGGGCTACAGCTTATGCCACGCTGGGAGAAGGAAGGGAGGGGCCAGGCTTCTGAGACCTGAACTGAGCATTCAAAGTATCAGCACCTGCACGATATTCTACTCAGGTTCTCTATGTCTTTGTGTTGTACGTGGTTATAAAAAGACGTATAGGGCCTGGGAAAAGTAGGATATAGTTTAAAAGCTAAGAAAGTCAGAGCAACGGGAAGGAAGAGTTGAAGAGTGCATCCAACCAGAGGAAGACTTAGGAAATAGAAATTTACTGTTGAACCTTAGACTTGCTCTCACTTCACAGACTTTGCATGGGCTGTTCTCTCCACCCTCCTCTCCTGGTTAATGCCTGGTCATCCCTTTTCACCCAGTTCAGGTGGTTCTTCTGCCTTTTTTTTTTTTTTAAGATTTATTTACTTATTTGACAGAGAGAGAGAGCACAAGCAGGGGGAGTAGGAGAGGGAGTGGGAGAAGCAAGCTCTCTGCTGAGCAGGAAGCGTAATGCAGGGCTCGATCCCAGGCAGAAGGCAGATGCTCAACCAACTGAGCCACCCAAGTGCTCAGTTTGGCTCCTACCATATGTGATCCCGGAGCCCTGTGCTTCCCACCACTGCACTGATGGGTGTGTTCTAATCGAGGCCCCAAGAGCAGGGGTGTGTCTTGTTCATCATATTGGCCCAGTCCCTGGTGCACAGTAAACACAAAATGGAGCCATGAAAGGTGAACTGAAATGTTGACACTGAGCTTCTTCGCAAACAAAGCAAAGAGGGAAGCAAGATATTAAGATATTTCAAAGACATGTTGTCCCCCAAGTTAAACACACACACGCACACACACACACACACACACACACCTGTTGCTTGAGATAATCCTAATTTTCTCTGGTATGGAAATATCAGAGAAGTTCCTTCTATGAGTCCTCATGAAAAGGGGTACTAAGTAACCTGGCAAAGTACCACTTCAGGAATGTTCGTACAGTGAATAGAAGAGGGGTGCTTTTGTGGACATCGTCTTGAACTACAAACCAAGGTTATGACAGCAGTTCCCTAAAGAATTCAAATAGGAGGCAAAACAGCACATTTGAGTGGACCAAATGTTATGGTTTCTTCCTCTTCCTATCCAGATTCTCTCCCCACCCTCTTCTTCCTTTGTAAACTTTATATTAAGGTCCAACGTACAAAAAAGCACACACCTCATAAGTATACAGCTCAATGAGTTTTCACAAACTGAACACACCAAGGCAATCAACAGCCATGTGGAAACACAGAACATTCCCAGCTCCCTTCAAACCCACCCTCGTGGCCCTTTCAGCCACTGCCCTCCAAGGGTAACCCCTGAACTGACTTCTAGCAATATTGATGGGGTTTTTTACCCCCTATTTTTAAACTTTACCTAAATGCAATCAAATGTGTGTACCCATTTGTGTGGTTTCTTTCATGTGACATTGTTTGTGACAATCATCCATGTTATGGGCAGTTGTGGCTTGCTCATTGTCACTGCCGTATAACGTGCTATCATGTGTATAGAGCACTACTGATTCATTCTATTCTAAATGAACATTTGGTTATTTCCAGCTTTAAACTCTTATGAATAAGCCTGCCGTCAACATCCTTCCACACATCTTTTGGTGCACAGATCATGCATTTTCTGTTAAGAAATCACTAGGAATGGGGGATCCCTGGGTGGCGCAGCGGTTTAGCACCTGCCTTTGGCCCAGGGCGTGATCCTGGAGACCCGGAATCGAATCCCACGTCGGGCTCCCGGTGCATGGAGCCTGCTTCTCCCTCTGCCTATGTCTCTGCCTCTCTCTCTCTCTCTGTGTGACTATCATAAATAAAAAAAATAAAATAAAATTTAAAAAAAGAAATCACTAGGAATGGAATTGCTAGGTTTTAAGTTCTTTCTATTTTGGGTTTTAATTGATACAAACAGTTTGCTCAATTATATGTATCAATTTATCTTCCCATGGCAATGGGTGAGCATTCCACTTGCTCCACACTCTTACCAGCACTTGGTATTATCCTTTTCAGTTAGCAATATTGTTGGGCATGCAGTAATCCAACATCATGATTTTAATTTGCAGCTTTTCATATGTTTTTGGCTGCTTGTTACCCTCTTTGGCAAAGTGGTCTTTCAAGTCTTTTGGCCATTTTCTACTGCTTTTCTTATTGATTTGTAGCAACCCTTCATATACCGTGGATATAAGTTCAGTTGTTGGATATATGTGGCACAGATCTCTTCCTCTGCTTTTTGGCTTGCCTTATTTTGGATGCAGTAATTAGAAGATTTATCTTCTGAAGTCCCAAGATTCTCTCTGTCAAAGGGCTAAGAAGAGGTCAAAGGACTTCAGAACTCCCAAACCTATCAATGGCAATAGATGCATTTCTTTGGTTTAATAATGTATTTTATTGATTCCCAATGCACATTATTTCTCACCTTTCCGCTTCTCTGTGATTGTGATGCATCTTGAAAATCACTGGCACCTTCCACTAAAAATTGGTAGCACTTTCTTTTATTATTTCTATAGTGGTGCATCTTATAATCAGAGGCAGCTCAGATTTGGTGAAATGTAGCATACTGGAGCCCAAGTAAGATTTTCTTTGAAGAAAGGTCTTTAATTCTTTCCCCTCCACCAAAAAGTTACTTTGATTTTTTTTTTTTTTTTTTTACTGGTTGCTTTTATACTGTGAAGTGCATCAGAATCACCTGGGCGGGGGGTGGGGGGAGCTATGTACCCTGTAGCTTCCCCATCCCATCTCCTGTGGATTTGACCCAGGAGGGAATCTTGGGGAGGGGAGTCTTTCACTGCTTCATTTAATGAGCCCCAAGGTGAACCTGCTGCAGAGTCATGCCATGTGAGAGTAGTGGTTCTCCTACTCAAGAGTTTCAGAATCCCCTGGAAGATGTATTAGACTATAGTTGCTGGTCCCCAGCCCTAGGGATTCTGAGTTAGTAGGCGTGGAGTGGCTCTGGAGACTCTGAATGTCTCATGAGCTGTCAGATGATGCTGAACCTGCTGGTCTGGGGGCCACACTTAGGGAACAGGTACAAGGCATCCCCTTGCATGTGGTCTACTTTCTTCCAAGAGTACCTGGTAAAGGTTAGGAGGCAGATATTCCTTCAGGCCATGTGTGCATTCTGAAGACACCCCTGGCCCTATTCACGGCCTCTGAACCACACCCGCTTGTCTCCCGTAGGAGAGGGGAAACAATTGATAGAAATGTTGCTAAAACATGTTGTGCCTCATCAGTGGAAACTCCGTTTGACTAGGCTTATTAAAAAGACAACATTATTGTAAAATGATTTAAGTGCTTCATTTGCAAAGGAGCAGAAGAGGAGATGAGAAGCCTCCAGGAAGCTGGCTATAAATATTCTTCAAGCGTGCAAAATCTGCCTCGATGCAAAGTGGGGTTTTTTATTTTCGCAAGAAAGCAGGTCTTTCTTCTTATAGGAATTTCCTATAGGGAACACATGGAGAAAAATGAGAATGGGGTGTTTTCTTCCCTCTCTGGAGTATCTTCTGGGTTTTCCCTAAGACTTTATTTATAGCAAAAGACAGGTCTGTGCACTCCGGATGTCTGGTATCGTTAGCTTGAGAAGTTTCGCTTTTTGTTAAGGAATGGCCAAGAGAGGATCCACTGGGATCCACCAGCATGGCTTAGGTCAGAAAGTCTATTTGCAAGGTGCTGAGGAGTTTGGCCCTGGCTAGTCACAAGCGTGGCCAGCAGGAGCTAAGTTCCAGGAGGTAAGGGAAGTGATTTGTGACTGAGTCTAGATCATCTACCAAGTCTTCTGGCTCTTCGTGCTCTGCTAAGACTGGGTGGGGATTGGGTGTGGCAGCTCTGTAATACCCAGGAGACTAAACCAGCCAGGTTGCCTATCTACCTCAGGATATTAGAGCCTCTTGAGCCTTAGCTGCTGGGACATTCTGGGGAGAGTGTCCTACTGACAGAAGGCTGGCTGCAGAGGTTCTATGGCCACAGTGTGGGCATAGTCCCAGATGACCACCATGGGCTTAGCTAAAGCCCCACAGAGGAGTGCACAGTTGGAATGCTCTGCATGCCTCAGTTTCCCCCAGGGCCACAATGTCTTCTCTACCTACTTTGTAACACAAAGGAAAATACTAGGGACTGTATTTGAAGTATAGGTTAAGGGATGGATATGATGTCCTGACTTGGTGTGTCTGGTCCAGGAGCAGAGGGTGGATCAGGATGGCTGGCTTTGGGCCCTCACTGCCTCACTGCTACGGGACTCTGAGCCTTTGTGTCATTATCAGCAACATGGTGACAGTGATGACTCCATATTCTTCTCCACAGGGTGGTGTGTGGAGGTGCATATAAAGTAATTATTACACTGTCTCTTACACAGCAAGACTTCACACATTGCCACCATTGCTAACATATATGTGATTGTGTCTTAGCTATTTCTCTACCCCTCAAAGAATTCAATGCCAATGGAATGAATGAATGAAATAATAGTGGATTTAGTAATTAGAGAAATATGAAATGAGCAATGTGTCCGTGCCAGTGCTGTGACACATCCTTTACCTGCTTTATCTCATTTTACCATCAAATCAAACCATAAGGAAGGTATCATTAGTTACCCCTATGTTTTAGATGGGTACAGTGAAGACCAGAGAGGTGAAGTGATTTGTCCAATATCACACAGCTGGTGAGTAGCAGAGCTGGGCTTTGACCCTGGGTCTGGCTGACTCCAAACAGGCTGTGATGGAGGAAGAGCACCTCCTCGGACTGGGAATCAGGTCAGGGAGTGGCTCATCCTTCAAGATGAGCCGGAGCTGGCCAGGTGACAAGGTAGAGAGGCATTCCAGGTAAAGGGCACAGCAAGAACCAGACAGAGATCAAGGACCTGGGCTGGCACTTGTGGTCCTGGTGGTTGGAGGGTTCGGGTGCATGGGGAGGTGATGGAGTGGGGCCAGTCCCTGAAGCCGGCTTAGATCACAGTGGCTGTGAGAATCTTATCAGAGGTTTGAACTCCATCCTGAAGATGGGGGCTGGCCCCAAAATATTTCCAAGGTGGGAGATGTAGGGAACAGCGTCCAAGGGGTTATTTCCTCTTGAAGACCCCTTCTAAAGCTCATGGAAACCACTCTCCCCACAAGGCCAGTCAGTGATGTGTCATCACCTGTGTTCTGCTCTGAGGCATGACATTTCTCCCAGCATGGCCCCGTGGCCAGTTCCCACAGACATGCCAGAGGCTGTCCGTCCCTCCCTTTGTCCTTGGCTCCCGCAGAATTTTTATGGATTTTTTGAGCTCCTGAGAGGGAGTTTGATGGTGTAGTCAGGAGTGAAGGCTCTCAAGCCAGGCTGCCTCGATTCACGTCCAGCTATGCCACTGGCTGGCTGGGTGTCCTCGGGTCCCTGGTGCCTCGGGTCCTCATCTGGAATGCCGAGATGTCTGGACCTAGCTCCCGGTGCTGCTGCGAAGGTTCTGTGGGTTACCCTGTGCCAGGCTTGTGGTGAGCATTGCGTAGTAGTGACGACGATTAAGGTAACTGTTACCATCACCTAGGAGCAGGTGGTGTATCTGTCTGGGAAGAAAAATCCACAGGGCAGAGCTTGAACTGCTGCCCAGAGTGAGTCTCTGGGGAACCCTGGAGCCTGCCACTAAGCCACAGAATTGTTCTGAATTTCCCCTAATGACTGAAGCAGCTTTGAGGGCAGATACCGTGAGATTGAAGCCGTGGCTTAATCTCCTTGACAAGCAAACAGCGCACCAGCCAGCTGGCTCTGCAGTTGGATAGACCCTTTGTCTATTGATTTATCCCCCTCCCCCACCCCACTTATTCCGATTTTATTTTCCATTTTCTCTCTTAATCACTCAGGTCGATGAGGATGGGGATGAGGCTTGCCTTACACTAGGGGTTCATAAAACTCCCTTTGGCCATGGCCCCACAGGGGTGGTTGATCTTGTCTTTGAGCTGCATGCAGCTGGATGTTTTACACTTCCTTCCCCATCCACTACTTCCTGAGGATCATCTACGACTCTTGCACTGCTGACCCCCAGGGGCTTGGGGGTGAGGGATTGAATTAGACAGTGGATGTAAGGACAGGACAGCATTGTAATTATGAGTCAGGACCCGGGACTCAGGCTGTCTGAGCCAGACTCCCCGTGGGACCTATCAGCCATGACTTTGAACAAATCATTTCACCACTCAATGCCTCAGTTTCCTATTCTGTGAACAGGGAATGACAAAAATGTCTCTTTCTAGCATTCAGTGAGGGTGAGCTATTACTCCTACAAGGTTTATAATGAACTGATTCTTTTCATCAGATCGAAAAGTAGAAGAAGACAGGGAAAGGCCACTGCTCACTATAGATAAGATATTTTTTTTAAAGATTTTTATTTATTTATTCATGAGAGACACACAGAGAGGCAGAGACACAGGCAGAGGGAGAAGCAGGCTCCCTACAGGGAGCCTGATGCGGGACTAGATTCCAGGACTCAGGATCACGATCTGAGTCGAAGGCAGACACTCAACCACTAAGCCACCCAGGTATCCCGATTTGGGGAGTTTTGAGAGCTCTTGTATATTAAGAGCCAATGACAGGGTTGGGCTCAGATATATGGGTGCTCCACATGTGTTTTAATCTCCCCAACTCAGCGAGCAGATCCTTGAAAGCAGGGCCTGGCACACAGTCGGTGCTCACATAATGAATGACAAGTGACGGTGACAGCCCAGCGGGTCCCATTTGTGCTCAGCATTTAATGTCCATCAAAATTTTTTGTTACCCGCTGTTTCGCTCAAAGTGGAAATGATGCCAGTGAGCAGGATATATATTATTTCTATTTGACTCTATGCAAAATGTACAGAAAATTCATTCACTTCTGTCCCCTTCTCCCTGGCAGACCTTTGGAGTCATTGTCCCTAAGTAGAAAGAGAGTTTCTGATGATTTGGCTTAAGTGGTGGATCCAGGGAGGTTTTCGGAATAATTTCTAGTTAATTGGTCCTTGAGTAATCCGCAAGGACCCTTCTGGGTTTGCAAACTAGGCTCTCTCCTCGTTAAATTGGTTTTCATTTTATATTCACCTAATGGCTCTGGGCGTGGTGCCCACCCCTCACCTCTATGGATGAAGCCCTCGGGCCCTGAATGTAGGAAGGGAGAGGGGTTTTGGGGCAGGGGTAGGTCAGGGGCTACTTGTCTCTGTGAAAAGCGTCTGTCATGTCCCTAATTTGAAAGCACTAATTGTCCTTTGGGCTCCAGACTTGGGTTGTGTAGAACTCAAAATTAATGCATTAAATTAATTTTGTGCTCCCTTTGCTCAAGCTGATTAGCAAAAATTAAATTTCACACTAATTGGCTAAGGCGGAGAGAACACCATCCTGGTGTTCAGGATCAATGGTGATCACGGGGATGGGGAGGTGGGGGTGATGGGCATGATGTGGGTTCTTCTCGAATTGCACCAGCCTGTATTCCGTGCCCGCTGCAAATGATCACTCCTCCAATGCCAGTGCTGTAGTGTTCCTGGACGTAAGCCAATGTAACCCATCGAAAGCCAAGCATGAAGCCAAGATTAGGAAGAGATACTGCCAATTTCTATGGCAATAATTCTTAAACTCGGTTGCGCTTAAGAATAATCGTGGAGTGCATTGAAATTCAGATCCCGGGGTCTCACCGCAGACTACAGTGTGGGCGTTCTGGGAATCTGGGGCTCTGTGTTTTAACAACCATCTCAGGGGACTGCAAAAGTGTTTCCCCAGAACACTTAAAAGATAGCAATGTAAGGATCCACAAAAGAAGCCCCACCCCAGAGACAGCCAGGAACACCCTGGGGGAGCCCCTGCTTTGTTAAGTGGTGGCCATTGCTTGGACAAGAGGCGTCTGGGCTCAAGTCCCAGCTCTGTCATTCACTTGCTATGTGACTTTGGAATGCTCCTCCTAAGCCTCCTTTATTCCCCGTTTCTGTTGAAATGTGTGTTTTGGTCTGAGCCAGTCACTGGTGTGATCACCAAGAAGCCAATGGGCTGGAGGAGGGAAGAAGAAGGTGGGCGGCACAGAATGTTCCGGAGCAGCAACCCTCATATTTGTAGCTCGATTTTGGGGGATTGTTTTTTTAAAGAGATTTATTTTGGTTTTTCCGATTACAAAAGTCGATACAAAAAAAATCAACAATCAGGAATGCATCACAAGGAAATTAGTGTCCCCTGTGAGCCCACCCTCTAGGAA
Organism: Vulpes lagopus; assembly: GCF_018345385.1. Taxonomy (NCBI): domain Eukaryota; kingdom Metazoa; phylum Chordata; class Mammalia; order Carnivora; family Canidae; genus Vulpes; species Vulpes lagopus. The sequence goes on along the minus strand of NC_054837.1, from coordinate 17,147,251 downwards.
AAAAAAATCCCTATGAACAGTTCAGGAGTGCCTTTTTCTGTGCAGATACAAACCAAACAAAAATGGGTACATGCCAGACATTCTATTCTGCAACTTTGCTTTTTCTCCCCCCACCGTTGATAGATCTTGGGGCCTTTTTTTTCCATGTCAAAATGTATGGATCCTCATCCTTCTCCTTCATGGGGCAGAGGAATGATTTTTATTTTATTATTATTATTTTTTAATAATAAATTTATTTTTTATTGGTGTTCAATTTCAGAGGAATGATTTTTGAGACCACCTGTGAGCTGGTGGTATTGATGGCAACTAGCTCCAGAGGGCCTCTGGATTCCATGCTGGAGGGGCCACTTTGCATCTGTGGCAACTCCCATGGCCACTCCTCCGTGTCATGCACAGGGTCTGAGGGCAGAGTCAAGTGTTTAGACATCTTCTTGCAACATTAATGGCATCAGATGGGAAGGACAACAGGACAACAGGCATTACCTAAATGCAGCGCTTTTTCTAGCTCAGGGGAGGACAGGCCCAGAGAGGAAGAGATTTATCCCAGGTCATATGATATGTTAGTTGTTGTGTCTGGACCTGAACCCCATACCTTTTTTTTTCTTTCCCTGTCTCTTGACCACTGTCCCCCATGGAGGGAGGCGCTGTCTCCTGAGAGATCCTTCTGTGTAAGGTCATGTCTGAGCCACTTTACTCATAAACAGTCCACTTATCTGTGTCTTTCCTCACTTGCTTTGGCATATCCTTGCACCTGGAAGGCTGCACTTTGGAACAATAATAGCACAGGAGCCTTGACCCATCTGGTGTCTGTCGTTGGTCATTGATGGGAAAAAAAAAGTCAGTGCGAGTGGGAATTCATTAAAATATAAGCATTTTTATTTTTTGCCTCGAAACAGGACTTCCTGAATTTACTGCATTTCTGTGGTAGTTGCCCGGCTTTTAGAGTATGAGCAACTGACTCAAGATCCGCTTCTTCCTTTCTTAAATCATCCCCCCAACACACAACTACGTGATTTCCAGTTTTGATTTCATTAAAGCAGAGCAAATGGCAGAGTAGTTTGATTGCAGAAAACTAATTTTTTAAATTCTGAGTTTTTTTCCCTCCATAGTTTTTGTACCTGCAACTATTTGAAAAAATAGGTATATTTTATTTTAATTTCTGTATGGATTTTATCTATTCATGAAAGACAGAAAGAGAGAGAGGGAAGCAGACTGAGGGGAAAGCAGGCTCCCTGAGGAGCGAGGAGCCCGACATGGGGCTTGATCCTAGAACCCTGGGATCACGACCTGAGCCTAAGGCAGACGCTTAACCTGACTGGCCACCCAGGTGCCCAACATAGATGTATTTTAATTAGAATTTTAAGAGTTTTAAGAAGCAACTCACCTGTATTCATTTCTTCTGATGCATTCCACCTAATTTTCATGGAATCTCCTTGCCTGATCATATTTTTTTCTGCATATGTAACAGCTAATTAATCAGTAGTTATGGCAGAAATGCAACAGGCACAAATGGATAGGGCACACGCAGCTGATGCTGCATGCGCATGGCTATCCCCTAATAGAGGCATGAAGACCATGAGGAACCATAGAGAGGTTTTCTAGCTGAGAGCACCCCTATGTGGTGGGCACCTGTGTGTCTTACTGAGGGGAGCCTGTTGGTCCGTCCAGCACGATGGCTCACTGAAGGATGGGTAAGGAGAGTTTCTGCTAGAGCATCTTTTTAAAGTGAGCACTTACTGTGTGTGCCAGCACTGTGCTAAGCTGTATGTGGATTATCTCATTTAATTCTCAAGACAATTCTATAAGTTATCCCCTCCCCTCAAAAGTTGAGAAAACTGAGAATCAGGTAGGCATCCTGCCTGGTTCAAAGTCACACGGCAGGTGAGCGCTGGGCCAAGAATTCTAACACAGCAAGACTAATAAAATTCTGACATCCATGCTCTCAACCACCTCATTACCCTGAGAGGTCGTTTTGCTATGAGAGCTGGTGATTTGTCCCAGGGTGGTCCTGTGGAGGGTGCCTGGGGGGAGAAGGGTTAGTGGCCCCCCACGAGTGACCCTGCTCTAACCCTCTTCCTTCCAGATTGCTGACTTGACTACTGAGCTCGCAGATGAACACTTCAAAGGGGATGTGGCCTGCCAGGTGTTGGAGAGTGAGAGGGCAGAGCGGCAACGTGCCTTCCGGGAGGTCCAGGAACTGAAGGTGGGTGTTCCCTGGGTGGGGGCGGTGTGTGTGTGACTGAGCAAGGTGGCTGGGAGTGCTTGGGCCTGCCCTCCTCCCCGTCTGCTCACACGTGGGGCAGTAAGCCTAAGCCAGATGTGCAGCTTACTGACTTCCATGTTCAAGGCCCTGGAGGGCATTTGGGTCTTCCTAAGGCTTGGCCTCGGCGGTGCCCTGGATGAACACTGCACAGGGGGTAGACAGTCCCTGGCTATGGAGGCGCCATGGGGGAGATGGCCAGGCCCAGGCTCTCCGGAGCTCTAGTTTGACACGTCGAGGCCTTTCTTCCAGAGCAAGTATGAGCAAGTCCAGAAGAATTTGGGGGAAGTACAGAAGCAGCTGGAAGAAGCCCAGCAGAAAATTCAGCTGAGTGACTTGGGAAGGAGCCACACAGGAGGGGGTGAGCAAACTGGGACCCTTGGGGTTAGCTGTGGGTGGAAATTGCTGTTTGTTCCATTCATTCGTTCATTCATTCATTCATTCATTCATACACACTGAGCACTTCCTATGCTCTAGACACTGCCTTAGGGGCTGACGCTTTGGCAGAGCCAGCAGACCTGGCCCCACCATCCTCCTGGAACTTCCTATCTAGTGCAGACCTGAAACAAAGAACCCGACAATATCCCAAACAGTAAATTATCAAAATGAGACAGGTACAGTTTAGTAATAATGCAAAGAATGATAAAAAAAAATAATGGCTCTATGACAAGGCACCTTTTATAATTATATAAAATTTTTTAAAGATTTTATTTATTTATTCATGAGAGACACACAGAGAGGCAGAGACACAGGCAGAGGGAGAAGCAGGCTCCATGCAGGGAGCCGGATGTGGGACTCGATCCTGAGTCTCCAGGATCAGACCCTGGGCCGAAGGTGGCGCTAAACCGCTGAGCCACCCGGGCTGCCCTAATTATGTGAATTTTTTTTAAAAAAATTATTTATTTATTACTGAGAGACACAGAAAGAGAGGCAGAGACATAGGCAGAGGGAGAAGCAGGCTCCCTACAAGGAGCCTGATGTGGGACTCAATCCCAGGACCCCAGGACCACACCCTGAGCCAAAGGCAGACACTCACCAACTGAGCCACTCAGGTACCCTTATATGAATATTTTTAATATAAATTTTGAGCAAGGCATTTCAGTAGTTAAAAGTAGAATTGATGAAATTGCCTCTCTGGATCTGAATCTAGACTCCATCTCTCATGAGGTGGGTGACTTTGGGCAAAGAAATGTGTACCTCGGTTTGCTCATCTTTCAAATGGATGTAGTCATAGGTGATTAGTGGAAAAGTGGTTAGCCATGGGCATGGCTGCTTTATTGTTATTATTAATACTGTTAATAATGGGTCACTATCTGTGTTTGTAAACTATGGAGCAAGAACTATTACTATCCCTATTTCAAAGTGGTGTCAGGTGCTCAGCTGTCATTGGAGAGAAGGTGAGGCCCCTGAACTGCCCAACAATAGGTGTACTCAGCAGAGCCAGGGCTTTCGGGTGGTGCTCGGCTTCCATGGTTGCCTGGAGACTCACATCTCATGGCTCAGTGGGCATGGTGACATCTCTGTCAATTCCTCTCTCCAGTCTAAATGAGTCAGGTGAGAAGGATGCCTAGCATGTCTGTCAGCTTTTATAAAACATTGACATCATTCTTTCGGTGCCCCCAGAGGATTTATGCCCTAGAAACGTCAGGGACACTCAGAGGAACAGAGGTCAGGAGGCGGTGAAGAGGCAAAGTGCATTTGCTTTTCACTCTGCTCTTGCTTCCTCTCATCCTGGCTCCCTTCAGGGCAGGCATTTACCAGGGGAGCTGGGGGATTCTCTGATACGTGACACCCAACAAGTAGGGTGCAATCAGGGAATAGGAAATGGGTTTGCTTGGACCTGGGAGGTGGGACAGCACAGTTTCCTCAGAAGAGCATCAGCCCCAGTTCCATCCTGACTGTGATTTATTTCCCAGTTTGTTTTCTATGGGAAGATCTGGGAACTGAAAGGGAGGGGGGGATGTGCTTAGCTCATGAGCCCATTAGTCACAATGCTATATAGGCTCTCAGCCCTGGATGCTCATTCCAGGAAGCCAAATCCACAAATATTTTGTTTTTCATTATGAAAGCAATACATACTCATTATAGAAAATTTCTAAAATATAGGAAAGTTGAAAGGAGCCATAAAACACTTTAATCAGGGATCCCTGGGTGGCGCAGCGGTTTGGCGCCTGCCTTTGACCCAGGGCGCGATCCTGGAGACCCGGGATCGAATCCCACGTCGGGCTCCCGGTGCATGGAGCCTGTTTCTCCCTCTGCCTGTGTCTCTGCCTCTCTCTCTCTCTCTGTGACTATCATAAATAAATAAAAATAAAAAAAATAAAAAAAATAAAAAAACACTTTAATCACACCAGAGCAATGCCACCCTAACCTCCTCAATGGATCAAGCTGGAGTATCAATTATTAAGAACATAGCTGTTTTTCCACCATGCATGGTTAAGTATTTGGAGAGGACCTTTCATGGTGTGCAGCCAGCACTGAGCAGGCCACCAGGAGGAGGGGGTTTCGGAAGAATTTTAGTTGGGCCCTGCTCTCGAGAAATTTACAGTAGACATGGGGAGGTCAGATAACTACAGGAAAAAAAATGGCTAACGAAGGGCTGAATTATATGTACTGATTAAGAATGCCTCCCGCCCCCTGGAATAGGCACTGGTGGTGGAAATCAGCCTCGAAGAATGGAGAATGGCTTCCTCATCTGCTCATGTTGACCACTCACTCATACCACTTGCTCTGTGGCACATCATAGAACAGAGCACACGTATAGCTGCACACATGTTTTTTGTTTTCTCTTCCTTTTGCAGGTGCATTTAAGGTTTTTTTTTTTTCCTGGAAAGGAGATAGAATTCTTTTTCTTCCATGATGTTATTACCTTGGTGGAAACTCATCCGTCCATCAATCCATATATACATATGCCTGCCCTAAAAACCATCCATTCGGTCCTTCCATCCATCCATCCATCCATCCATCCAACCATCCACCTATCCAGTGGAAGTTATGAAGCATATATGATATGCTAGGCATTGTAGTAAGTCCTGCAGATACAATCATGAGCAAAAACATTTGCTGCTTTTATGAATTTGAATTCTCTTCTGGATTCCTGTAAGCTTCCTTTATGAGAGCTCTGATCATGCTAGGTTGTAACTGTCTTTTTGTATATTTGTCTCCCCTACTAGATTCTGCTGGAAGATAGAGTGGTTTCTTATTTGTTTCGATATCCCTTGTGCCTGGTATGAAGTAATGTGCTCAGTGGGCATTCCAGTGTATGGTAGTTGAACAATGTATGATGGGTGGATGGAGAGATGGCTGTATGGATGGATGGAGAGACAGATGGATAGAGATATGTATGTATGGATGTATGTATGTATGGATGGATGGATGGAAAGATGAATGAAGTGGGTGGTCTCTATCTTCAGCTATCCATATGTGGAATGTTTCCCACAGCTCCATTACCTTAAGGGACATTACTCTATTACTTAGATTATCTGAAGACGTCATAACCTGGTCTGGCCTATTCTATACAGTCAAATAGTTTTCAGCACACCAGCAAGTGATTTTTTTTTTAATATTTGTACTGAAACAAGGGATTGTTCTGTTATCTCATAGAGATATCTTGGAATCAATGTCTCTGTTGCTACACATTCAGTAGACCCTTTAATTATTGTTCATTGATTTATTTGTTAATTTAACCAGCAGTTAAAGCTTACATACTGTCACCCATTGTGGTTGGCCAGTAAGATGATTCCAGTTGGTGAGCTTGTATCAACACATATGGAGGAAACTTCTGTGTGTAGGGGATGCTTCTAGAGTGTGTTGAGGATTTACAAATGGTAAAAACAGCTCTCTTGACCTCAAGGGTTATGGATTTCCTTGGAAAAAGAAAAGTATGTGTATGGTTATAGAGAAATTGAGCAGTATAAAGCAACCAAGCTTAAAATAGTGAGCAGTCAATAACTTTAGACAACTAGAGGTGGACAGGACAGGCTGCCTGGAAGAAGTATTTTTTTTTTTTTAACTTGGACTTAAAGCAGAATTTCTTACCCTGAAGTCCAAGGTCAGGCCTCAGGCACTCTCTATTGTGAAACTGTGTGCAAAGAGCTGAGAAAGTGTGAGAGAACCATCCTCATTCACCTAGCCTACCCTTCTGCTGCCCCCTCCCTCCCCTCCAACTTTGTTAAATAGCAGACGAATGGCAAATGCGCTTTGACTGTGCTCAGATGGAGAATGAGTTCCTCAGGAAGCGTCTACAGCAGTTCGAGGAGAGGTTGGACTCAGAGCTGACATCCAGGAAAGAGGTGGAGCAGAAGGTAAGAGGTTGTAGCTAGCCTGGGTCCCCAGAGCGTCAGATTGGGCAGGTTCTTAGCAGCACTGTCCAAGGTATCGGCCGAACCTAGGGAGGCAGAAAGAGGGCACCCTTACTTAGTGTTTTTCCACCTTCACTGTTGTTAAAAATGCTCATCACTATGGGAGATGAAAACATTTTGTCTGCATGTGTTCTACCCGGGGAAAGAATACTCTGGAATAAAGAACCTTGGGTATTGGGTCTCAGATCTTTCTGCTTTATAAAATGATTGCACTATGCTCTTAGAATCCTCAATCCATCTATCTCCTTTGCCTTGAATCTGCCACCTCCATCTCTCACCTAGACCACAGCAACAGCCTCCTGCTTGGTCTCCTTGCCTCCAGCCTCTCCCCTCACCCACTTGCTATATTGCTGCCAAGAGATTTTGCAAGTTATGCTGACTCTCATGGTGGACCATTTCCTTGAGTATTTGGTCAATTTTGATTGTGAGCTCATCTTCAACATGCCCCTCATACTCCTGTCACGGGAACCCCAGGTAGTCTGCATGGTGGAATGTTCCTGTTTCTTCTTCTGACTCTTAGGGTGAATCTTGTGTGTACTTAGTTATTTTTGTGTCAGTTGCTCTTACTTTTCAAATTTAAAAAACATGGTATTGACGTTCCCGGCAGCCCTGTCTTTATAGGGTTGCAGTGTGTTTCTCTAGAAGGAGCACTTTTGCACTGTCTTCTGCACCAGCCCCTGAAATGATGCAAAATTCTCTCCATTGCAGAGTCTTGCAACTTGCAACAGGTGCAAAGTGCCAGTTTCAAGCTCTAAACCTGGAGGCACAGGCCTGGAGTTTTGATTTCTTATGGGAATGTGTCCTCCCCCACCCAGAGCCAGAGTGGCGCCAGGCTTTGTGACCTCCTTCCAGGCCGGTGGGTGGAGCTTCTCCTGTCCCCTCACCCCAAGGTGCAGCTCTTTGAGGGTCCTGACTTGATGCAAGGAACTTCATTCCAACCCCCACTTTCCATGGTCCCAAGGCTTTGTTCCTTGTCTCCAACAGGTCATTCAAACACAGCCGTTTTCCTTAGTGATATTTCTGGATCTTTCAGCTTCTCCTCTTCCCTCCCACCCTGGCTGCCAGAGTGTCAGCCTCTATCGTGATTGCCTTTGTTTTGTGTCCTTTGCATTTTGGATATCCCTAAATTTCCCTTCCTTTCCTGAAAGTGCAGCTGGACATTACACAAATAAGATATTCATATCTAGGGTTTTTTAGATGAAGGTAGGATAGCTTGACCTCTTCGCCTGTTTTGTGTCATCTCCAACTCCCCCTAGTCTATATTCTAGCCAGCTTGCACTCCAACTGTCTAGTATCTGCCAATTGCCAATTTCCATGGTGTAAATATTTCCACCAGGGCCGATCTCAACCTACTACTGTGATATCCTTGGGTGTGGAGTTGGGAAGAGGATCAGCTCTCAGCACTGGCTCTAGCACACTGAATTCAACCATACTCACTTGTTTAAAGCTCACTGCAAAGAGAGGAAAGTACTTTCCCATACATCACCTGCTTAGGCTACACATGCACAGCCTCCCTCATTGTCAACTCCCCCCAACCAGAGTGGCCACCTAGATACAATGGATGAACCTGTGTTAACAACACATCATCATCATGCAAAGTCCAGAATTTGCAGTAGGGTTCACTCTTGCTGTTGTATATTCTGTGAGTTTAGACGAATGTATGATGATGTGAATCCTCCACTGTAGTTTTATGGAGTAATTTTGCTACCCTAAAAATCTTCTCTGCTTCAACAGTTCATCCCTCCATGCTTTCGCCTTTTCCAGAATGTCGTATAGTTGGAATCATACAGTATGTCGTCTTTTCAGATTGGCTTCTTTCAATTGGTCATATGCATTAAAGTTACCTCCACATCTTTTCATGGCCTGATAGCTCATTTCTTTTGAGTGCTGAATAGTAATCCATGGCCTGGATGGACAACAGTATATCCATTTACCTACTAAAGTACACCTTAGTTGCTTCCATGTTTGGGCAATTGTGAGTAAAGCTGAAATAAACATCCATGTGCAGGTTTTTATGAGGACGTAAACTTTCAACTAGTCTGGGTCAATGCCAAGGAGAACAATTGCTGGGTCATATGGTAAGAGTGTGTTCAGTTTAGGAAGATACTGCCAAACTGTCTCCCAAAGTGGCTGTCCCATTTTGCATTTTCGCCAGCAGTGAGCGAGAGAGCTCCTGTTGCTTTGTATCTTTAGTAGCATTTGTTCTCATGTGCATTCCAGATTTTGGCCATTCTCATAGGTGGGTGCTGGTGTCTTATTGTTTTAATTCTCAATTCCCTGATGCCATAAGATGTGGAGTGCATTTTCATATGCTTATTCATTTTTTTCTTTAGCAAACTGTCTTTTAAAGTCTTTGACCCATTTTTTAATTGAATTGTTTTCTTGTTGGGTTTTCAGTATTCTTTGTATATTTTAGATAATAGTCCTCCATCCGATATGTTTTTTGGGAAAGTTTTCTCCCAGTCCATGGCTTGTCTATTCATTTTTCTTTTTTTAAGGTATTTATTTGAGAAAGAGCAAGAGAAAGCACAAGCAGAGAGTTGGGGAGGAGAGGAAGAAGCAGGCTCCTTTCTCACTGAGCAGGGAGCCCAATGTGGGGCTTGATCCCAGGACCCTGGGATCATGATCTGAGCTGAAGGCAGATGGATGCTTAACCAACTGAGCCACCCAGGCACCCCTGTCTTTTCATTTTCTTGATAATGTCTTTTATGGGGCAGAAAAAATTAAATTTTAATGAAGTCCGACTTACAAACTCTTTTTTTCATGGGTCATGCCTTTAGTATATTTCTAAAAAGTCATTGCCAAACCCAAGGTCATGTAGGTTTTCTCCTACATTATCTTCTAGGAGCTTTATAGTTTTGCATTTTACATTTAGGTCTGTGATCCATTTTGAGTTAATTTTTGTGAAGGTGTAAGCTCTGTGTCAAGATTTTTTTTTTTTTTTTGCACATGGATGACCAGTTGTCCCAGCATCATTTGTGGAAAAGACTATTTTGCTCATTGTATCACCTTTACCCCTTTGTGGAAAGATCAAATGTCTATATTTCTGAGCTCTCTATCCTATTCCCTTGCAGTACCTTAATCTTCCTCACATCTGGGCCTTTGTACATACTGTTTCCTTTTCTTAGAATACTCTCTCCCCCCGACCTGAATACTTCCAACTATCCTTAAGATCTGAGCTTACATATCTTTCCCTCCAGGATGTCTCCCCTGTTACAGACTGGTTGGGTGCTCCTGAATTGTGTCCCCAAGTATAAACCTCATGGTGATGCATTATAATTATCTGCACTTCCTGGTCTCTCCACCACCGCCATTCGTGGTGAGCACATTGAGAACTGAGGTCATATATGCCTGTCCTACCATTGTATATACCTCCTCACTGTGAGAGAAAAGCACTGTGTGACCACGTGCAGAGGAGGGACAGGGTGAGCTCACGTGAGGTTTTATAAACAATGGAAGTAAGCTCAGGATCCTCCCACGGTTTCAGTGGTCACTTCCAACACAGACACTGTACTGTGATCCTCAAAAGCATCTTGAGCTGTAGATAAACCCAACTGCAAGGAAATAGCACAGTTCTTTAGTAACAAATTACAAAGGCGGGTTAGTTTCCCCAAGGAAGGGGGGCTATTCATGCTGCATTAAAAAGTAATAAGGCTGCAACCTTTTCTGAGCCGCAGAAATATAAGAAAACATCCCATTTGCCTTCAAATACTGAATTTAGAATTACAAGCTTCATTAACTCAGAGTTTTGCTTATTTAAAGAAATTCTTTAATGAGGCCATTTCTTCAAAGCAAGTGTGCTGACTTGTCCTCTCTCCCAGATTTAAACTAGGACATTTGGGAAGGTTTTTCCTTGAAGAAGAGGCAAGAGGCTTGGCTTTTTTGTTTACGGTTATGTGTATCCCTGTGCCATCAGGCCCATCGATGGCTCTGACCTTTAGAGCCTGTCTCATGGATTTCCTGGGCATGTCTTCGAGGTGTGCCATGGCTGGTCCCCACATGGCTCTGAGAGTCTGCCCACCACTGGGGGTATTAACTACACGGGACCCACAGGGCTGTCGTGACGAGGCAGGGCACGTAAAGAACCTCTGGGTGCCTTGGCAGGGTTATTATTGAGTCAAATAAGAAACAATGCCAAGAGATTGATGGACTCACCCTTGGCTCCCCCTAGCAGAAGTCCCTTCCTTGAGGTGACACAAGCAGAAAGCGGTCAAGTCAGGGTCTCTCTGGTTTCAGCACCTGTTCTCTGTCCACCACACTCACCTTAGGGCTAGCAGCTGCTTGAAATAAAAGGCAGAAAGCCCAATCAGAGCAGGATGATTCATTCTGTGACTCCCACAGTTTGGGGAGCTGCAGAGTGCTTACGAGGAGGCCAAGAGGATGGCCCACCAGCTGAAGAGGAAGTGCCACTATCTAACCTGTGACCTGGAGGACACCCGCCTCCAGCTGGAGAACCAGCAAAGCCGGAATCATGAGCTTGAGAAGAAGCAGAAGAAGTAAGTTGCATTTCCTACCAATTACCCAGGCTGCAGGATGGGCTGTGTTGGCACCAATGGGTGGTGGGGAGTAGTGGTTGTCTTCTGGGGCCTCTGGGTTCTCCTCCTCAGCCCCCCCAACTTCTGTCAGGCCCACTCATCCACAGGGCATAACCTGCTTGTTTGGTCCTGGATTTTCCTCTCCACCCCTCACACCTCATTCCCAGAAGGTTCCCCCTAAGTGTACAGCAAGAAGCGATTCTTACCTGTTATCCAATCAGTTGACCATGTGACCTTGGGGAACTTTCTTGGCCTCTCTGGGCCCCGGGGATCCTCATTTATCGAGGGAAGACTTGGTGATGGAGGGCGGGGACACCCTAGCACAGTGGTTGGGGAAGCAAGCGCTGATGTCAAACCACCCCAGCTCGAGACCTCACTGTGCCTTTTTCTAACTGTATGACCTTGGATGAGTTATTCAACTCCCTGTGCCTCAGTTTCTTAGCCTCAGGTGCGGGTTGAGAACACCACATAGCAGTGAGGATTTAATGATATTGTTGGTAGACCCAGTGGGCCACAGAAAGGGGAGGCCCTTTGCATTTGGGCCTAGGCTCTCAGATCATGTGAGCAGTTCTAGCACAGATGGACAGACGGATGGATGAACAAGAAGCCAGTCTTTTTAAAGATTTTATTTATTTATTCATGAGAGACACACAGAGAGAGGCAGAGACACAGAGGCAGATGCAGTCTTCCTGTGGGGAGCCCTTTTCAGGACTCAATCCCAGTACCCTGGGATCATGATCTGACCCAAAGGCAGACGCTCAGCCACTAAGCCATCCAGGAACCCCAAGAAGCCAGTCTTGAAGCTGCACTCTGGTTCCCATGCTCCTCAAGTGGTAGAGCCTAGACTGGGACCCAGAAACTTCCATATGCAAAACCTTATTTAGCATCTGTGCTGATTTATCCCTGGCCACCCTGGCTGGGTTGGAAGCTCTTCACCTTGTTTGCTGAGGTTAGTGGTGTGCAGGGGTCCCCTTTTGAGTCAGATGATGTCCAGCGGAGACTTAGAGGAGATAAAGAGATGAGATACAGCCTCTTTTAGACAGTCTGGGATAACAGTACAGAAAAATGTTACAATATGTGCAAGAGGTGGCAAGCTGAATTATATTTCCATGGGAGTGGTATAGATTTTGAACTGGGTCTGAGTAATTAAATATTGTATGTCTCACTTTGAGCTTTTCTGGGCTGGCTTCCTCATGTGAAAAAAAAAGATCCTTGGGGGTTGTTAGCATGCACTCCCCAAATGAGAGAGGTTTCTTTAATCTTTTGTTAATATTTGACTGTTTTATTTTCCACCTTCCTGGGGACTCCGGATGAACCTTGTCCTTGCAGTGGGGAAGATGGCTTGGTTATACCTTGGCCATTTCCTGTGTGAGCTTGTCAAATGATGCCACCTCTCTGGGCCAGAGAGAGACTGAGGTTCTGGAGGAGTTCTTGGACTTAATTGTTGAGAAAAGCCCCTAGAGAACCCCTCTGTAAACCCAGAGGTGGGGACTCCAGCCTCTTCTGGAGTTTCTGCCAGCTATGACAGTCTTGGCTGTCATCTGTGGATTCTGCTCCTATTCTTTTTTTTTTTTTTTGGATTTTATTTATTTATTTTAGAGAGAGAGAATGAGCTGGGGCAGGGGCAGAGGGAGAGGGAGAAGCAGACTCCCTCCTGAAAGCAAAGAGCCAAAAGTGGGGCTCAATCCCAGGACCCTTGAGATCCAGACCTGAGCCAAAGGCAGATGCTAAACCACCTGAGCCACCCAGGTGCCCCCCTCTCCTCCTGCTCTGAGGGGTTATATGGAGGATTTCCACTCTGATGGGAATAGAGGCTGTCCATTGAGTTTATGGCACCAGAAAGTTCCTTCCATCTCTCTGGTCGTTCCCTGACACCCCTTGGCAAAATCCTCCATTCCAGGCACTCAAGAACCTCCCTATTGGGCTCCCATGGGAAAGTCCCATTTCTTCATATTTAACGTTGTTTTCCCCTCCCCTAAGACTTACCTATCCTGTGATACTTCCCATCCCTCTACCATCTCCTGGCAGAAGTCAGTTCATGTTTTTAAGCTCATTGCAAATGGCAGCCATTATCTTTCTGGGTGGACCAGCATTTGAGCAGGGAAGCCTTGCTCTAATGATGGGAACTCAGGTAAAATGACTGTCTTGAGGGAAGGAAGGATCTGGAAATGAGGGTCACTTCCTCATATCTCTCTAAGTCTAATCAAAGTATAGATGTAGCCACCTCCTCAGTTTTCTGGGCCCTGGATGGACTGATGTCTCCATGCCTGTAGAGCTCCCTGGCTTCTAAGTTCACAATGGCCTGAAGTGGTTCATCTAGGCTTGGCTTCCTGTTGCCACGGTTATTGCATGGGTCACAGAGCTCAGTTCCGAGAACCGATGGAACTCCCAGCCTGCTTCGCTGGGATGAGGCCCATGCTGGGCTCACTGACTCCCACACTCACTGGAGGTTAGACTGCAGGCCTGCTTCGGGTGGGGTGAGGCGTGCGTGTCAATCCCTCTGGCCTCGGGCAGTTGGTTGGTCAGGACATCCTAGAAGTTGGAGTCTGTAGAAGCCATCCTTTGGCATCAGGGGCCTGCTAGGTCAGGGACTTCTTGGAAACCTGTCATTGTCTTACCCCTACTGTCTGCCCCCACCTGTTCCAATTAGATGGAGGGCTAGCTAAGATAGCAGGGGAGCTGGATGCCAGCCCACTTCCACCACTTTGGCATTTGGGACTGAATCACTCTGCCTCCCTGAGCTTCACTTCCTCTTCTGTAAAATGGACATCATTACCTGTTTCTTACTGAAGCGGTACAAGGACTACACGGATCCCAGTGCAGAGCCCCGGCAGGTTGGGACTCCAGAGCACTATCACCCTCACAATGTTTCCCTTTCCAGGAGGCCAGTGGCACCTCCTGAGTGATGTCACCAACAGCCAATCAGAAAGCTCCTGGCTCTTCCAACAGGCAGACTCCCTCATGTGATGCCTAATGGCTTTCTCTGGAGTCTGAGGCTTTGAAGGACTATCTACTGTTAAGATACATTGGATAGCCTTGTAACAAGGGAGACTTTCTTCTCACCAGTGCCCAAAGCCCATGCTTAGTTCGTCTGTTCTTCATTTTTTTCTTTTTTTTTTTTTTTATAAATTTTTTAATTTTTATTTATTTATGATAGTCACAGAGAGAGAGAGAGGCAGAGACACAGGCGGAGGGAGAAGCAGGCTCCATGCACCGGGAGCCTGATGTGGGATTCGATCCCGGGTCTCCAGGATCGCGCCCTGGGCCAAAGGCAGGCGCCAAACCGCTGCGCCACCCACGGATCCCTAGTTCGTCTGTTCTGACCACACCAAGTTCCCTGGAGCAGTGGGACTTTCCGTGTGGGCCAAGGGCAAGTTACCAAGGTCACATCTTACTGAGGCTTGGCACAGCCTCCTCTACTGGTCTCCTCATGTGTGATAGGGATATAAGAGGAAGACAACTTCATGGTATGATGTCTAAGCCCAGAAAGTGCTTCTCACACAGCAGGCACCCTCATGGAGGGGCAGTTGGGCCCCAAACGAGGCATTTCCTAATTCCCGGAACAGCCCCCAAAATGACTGTATAGTCTCTGTGGTTTTCCCTGGGGAAACAAATGAAGACAAGACCAAATGTACTAATGTCCATCCTCTTATCAAAAGTTACTCTGCTCTAATATGGCTTATGAGCGCGGGAGCCAGCTGATATCATGTAGGAGATGAAACATAGAATATGCCTTGTTTGTGCAGATATATACTTTCATTCCTTCACTGATCAGCCAACATTAGACACCCAAACTGGGCTTTGGATTTAAGGAGCATTAGCTTATATGGGCAAACCAGATAGATGAAATTTTTCTATCATTCTATATGTTTCTTAATTCCTTTCCTGTGTCTGTATATAGTTTTATTCTACTCTTGTTTTCACCTATGTATTTTATCATGTTTTATGTAAGACTCCATTATTTTTGTGGGAACTCTATATAAACCCTAAAAAATTGCTCTCTGGTGTTCCAGATTCCTACCGTCCATCCACAACCTCACCTACAAGCACCAAGTGAAACCTCCCGTCTCTCTCTGCCCCTCTCTCCTGGTTCCCGGAAAGCTAAATGCCTGTGTCCAGTCTTGTCTGCCCCTGCCCCAGGGGCCCCACCCCAGTGCCGTGACATGTGCTCTGCTTGAACAGGTTTGATATGCAGCTGGCCCAGGCCCTAGGGGAGTCTGTGTTTGAGAAGGGCCTTCGAGAGAAAGTGACCCAGGAGAACACCAGCGTCCGGTGGGAACTAGGCCAGCTTCAGCAGCAGTTGAAGGTAAGGGAGGGTTCATGGAGCCCTCTTGGCTCTTAGCTGCTGGCTTCCCGGAACCCTCTCTTGGCATCTGAGGTAAATAGTGACAGGGAGAAAACTCTGGGTGGAGGGTGGGGAGCGGGTGTGCAGGTCTGTCAGCCAGCTGGAGTCCTGGGTCCCAGGGTGCCTTTATACAACAAACAGTAGTTGGAAGATTGATAATCAGATCTTCCTAGCTCTTTCAAGGTGCCCACCTGGGAGGTAGGAGAGGCTGGGCAAAGAATGAGTTAGCTGTCACCCCATCTAGGGACAACGCTCTGTCCCATGCAGGCTCTGGTGCAGAGACATTTTATTAAAATACTATGTGGGCACTTGACTCAGTTGCTCCTTACCCTTCTGTGGCTCCCTGCTTATCCACCCCCTGCCACCCCCACCCCCCACTCCCACTGCAAGAAAGCTCTCAGCCAGGCATTCAGCAGTTTTTCTTGGTATAGCCCAAAGTTCTTTGACCTTGGAGCTGACTTTCTAACCTGGGTGAGTCATTTCTGGACACCTTGCCTCACTGCCCCCATGTCTCAATCCTCGCCTTGGCAGATAGATACACAGCTTACAAATGGGCATGTTTTTAGGTCTAACTGTGGGGGCAGCCCTCCACTCCTGCTTGTGTGAGCTGTCCCGGGGCCCAGGCCTTGGTGCCCCAAAGGGTGTCCTGCCCGGCTTCCAGCCTGAGGCAGAGATGGCATATTGTGCCCCGGTGGGTGGGGGTGTGTGGTCATGAGACTCCAGATTCCCACCCCCTTGATCTCTGTAGCAAAAGGAACAGGAAACTTCGCAGCTGAAGCAGGAAGTGGAGATGCTGCAGGCCCATAAGCAGGAGCTGTTGGGATTGTCCTCTCTGGGAGAAAACTGCGTCGCTGGCTTGAAGGACAGGCTCTGGAAACTGGAATCCAGTGCCCTCGAGCAACAGAAAATCCAGAACCAGCAAGAAAACACCATCAAGCAGCTGGAGCAGGTAGGAAAGCTCTGTCCCAGGTCAATGTCCTGTCGCATACTGGCTGCAGTGCAGAAGCGGGTTTTTGAAATTCAATACCAGCACTTCACCTCACCTCACTCAACTGTTCCTCATTCTGTTGTGGCTCCCTATTACCCTTGGAAACCCTCTCAACCTCCAGATCTGGCATTCAGATCCTTCATGATCTAGCCCACTCCTCCCATCCCACAAGGGTCAGACCCCACTTCCTGGATATGGAAACTAAGGCTTGGAGACACCGAGAGGGTGCCAGGAATGGGATGTGGAGCCTGTGCCATCTGAGTCCGTAGCACCTAAAATATCTGCTACGAGAACAGCGCTGTGCACAACCTCCAGAAAGATTGGAGCACTGGTCTTTAGAGAACACAAAATAAAGAGAATAAGGCAGGAATATTGAATACCCTAATACCAGCACCCTTTGATGAAGTTTTGGAATATAGGTGAGGTCTGGTGGGGTGAAGTCTGGAGTCGACAACCAAGAAAGAATTCTTGAGATGTCTTTGGTGCAAAATGGTGTTTTTATTAAAGCACGGGGACAGGACCCGTGGGCAGGAAGAGCTGCTGCCTGAGGCCTGTGAGGGGTAGCTGATTATATACCTGGGAGTTGGGAGGGGTTTGAGGATAGCGTACTCTCTAAGGAATTTTGGAAACAAGGTTTCCAGGACCTTGAGGGGGCTAGCTGTTGCTGGGAAAAGGTCACTTATTACCGTCTAATAAAACCTGAGCCATGAGACCCTTCAAATATATATCGGTGGGCCATGTGCTTGGGGGATGATTGCCAACATGTATCTTGGGGGATAGAGATAAAGGAAATTTCTAAAGGATTTTTTTATGTTAAAGTAGACTTAAAGGATCCTGGGGGTCAGGCTAAGACTGCCTTTTGCCCTTAGCAAAGTATTAACGTTGAGGCAGTTGAGTCCTTAGAGGAATGTCAGTCTCCCTGTTTTAAGGACTTGTCAATATGTTGCCCCAGGTTTGTGCTTTGTCCTCAGCTAGTCCTCTGTTCCCTCATCACCTTTAACGAAGTATTATCTGATGAATATGTTCTTTGTCGGTTCGTTTGCTGATATGCCCGCCTCATTCCACAAAGATTCAAAGCGGTTTATAGAGCCTTGAATGCATCATAAAATAGAAAAATTATAAATAAAACAACACGAGCCAGAAAAACACACACTAAAATAGACACCAAGGAGGTTTGGAGATTGTGAATTAATAAGCCAATACACAAAACAAACGAACTCATACACTTAATGATTTCAGCTCTAAAATTCCTGGTGGCCAGAGAGAGAAAGGAAATGTGAGTTGCATGCTCTGTGTTATCCCAAGGTAAAAACAAACCAGCTTTTCAAGGGGAAGCGGAGCTTGTTTTTGAGGCTTAACTGGAAAGAAATTGCTCATGTGGCATTTCACAAGTGGCAATGACTTCGAAGTGATTATAAGGTGGAGATCGCTTTCTAGATAATCTGATGAGGTAGCATAAATATGTAAAGTAGATGAACTCTGAGCAGCTCTGGTTAAGTGGGGGGGGGTTAAGGGGGAAGCAGGAGTGGGAAGGTTCGGGTGCCTGCCCTGGCTTCTCCCTTACACTCACTCACTGGCACGGAACCTACCAAGTACTGAGACCTGGGTGTGGTGGGCATGGAGGGACAGAGTCTGGGGCAGTTCAAAAAACAGAGTTCCTTTAACTCACTCAGCCAATGAGAATTGATCAAGCACCTCCTTGCTCGTGCAAGGTGTGGATGTTAAGGATGTCAGGGTAAACAAGACAAGGGACGCCTGGTTGGCTCAGTCAGTTGAGCATCCGACTCTCAATTTTGGCTCAGGTTCCTGGGATGAGCCCTGTGTCAAGCTCCATGCCTGCTTGGGATTGTCTCTTTCTCCTTCTCCCTCTGCCCTGCCCTCCCTGCCCCCCCCCCCCCCCCCTTGCTCTCTCTCTCTCTTTCTCTCTAAAAACAAAACAAAACAAAACAATGTTGTGCCCCTCTGCCTTCTGGAAGTTTATAGTCATGCTGAGTATCATGAGAAAGCTTAATTTGCATATCTGGTCTTGGGAGCAGGGTTGGGGGAACAATCAGGGAAGATTTCCTGGAGGAAGTGACATGTACTGAAGGATGAGTCTGAGTTGGCACCAAGAGAGTTCCAGGCAAGAGGAACAACCCATGCAAATGCCCAGGGGCAAGAAAGTCCTGTGGCATTCAAAGCGCTGAAATATGGTCACATGGGACCCTGAAGGCATCCCTATGACCATAGGCAAACCCACTATCTTCTCTAGACTTCAGTCTCCTCATCTGTACAATGAAACTGGAGCCTTGTCAATCCCCTGGCTTCCCCCAGCTCCAGCTAGGAATCCAGGGAGGCTCATGAAGGAGGTGGAATATCTGTGTAGATCTTTAAGAGACATGGAGGATGCAGCAGCTGGCATAACAACCCAGAGTCAAGAATAAAGTGAGCACTCTGGAAAATTCTGTTAGTTCTTTAAGATACCATCAGGGGATCCCGTGGTGCTCGGGAGCAGAAATGTATTCCTGTGACCTCAGGGACCCGAAAATTAATGCATCCTTCCTAATTTTCCATCCTTAGCGTGCACAAAAGGTGAGGCTGACGCAACACTTGAATCACTTTAGCTTTGCCCAAAACCTCACGCTGCACTGTGCCCTTGTAGACATCCGGGAGATATTTATTGATCACAATATAGCACTTTTTCCAGGGAATTTTATGTTAACTCATATAAGCTTGACATAAATGGTATTGCAGATGTCAGGGGTGTCCAAGGGGCTAGAAAAAAAATGAAAAAGAAATATTATATTTACTTGCTTAAGCTCCTCGTTTTGGATTATCTTCCCATAACCTCTGTCATTTTAAAGGAGCCGAGGAAGGAGGCTGACATTTAAAGTGAGCCTACTTTATGCCAGGAACTGTAATAGGGGCTCTGTGGTACACTCTCCTTTCTCCCCTCCACCACAGTTCTGCATAGTAGAGAATATTGTCAACATTTTAAAAGACCAAGATTGGTTTTTTTTGCAATTTAATTTTCATGGTAGGGACAGCAATTGTAACCTTCTGAGGGCTTGGTGAGAGGTGCTGCTTGGTGTGGTAAATGATCAGAAATTTTCTACATTGCAACCCATCTACTGTATTGGGTTCCAAATGCCACTTCAAGACCAGCAGCATTAGAGCCCAGATAAATGGAAGCTTAGAAGTATAGATGCTCGGAGCCTGGCACCTGGAGATTCTTCTGATTTGGCAGGTCTAGGGTGAAGCCCTGGAATGTAAGTTTTTTCAAAAATGCGTTATTTAATGCTAACATGCTACAGAATTGAGAAGCAAGAGCTTAGGTCAGTCCCTCAATTACAAAGATCAAGAAAAGAAAATCTTGAACTGGAACAGGAACCTACGACATCTGCTTTCGATTCTAGAACCTTCTATACATCATCACATAGTTTAAAAATGTCATGGATCATGGCTCTTTGTCAGCTCTGAGCAAGTTTTGGAGACTCTCATTTAAAAAACTCATCTCCTCCATGGGGACACAGTTCTTAATTTTGTTTTCCTAGGAAGGGAGGGGGGCAGTCCTTTCTGTCTGTTTTCAAACGAGAAAGGCCTGTTCGTTTGCCAGGCAAAGTGCTAGGTGTTTTACATGGACAATCTCACTGAATTCTCCTAAAGCGTCCTAATGTGGTGGTTTCCCACAAAGCAACCAGTGGCCAAGTGGATTGTCCATGGTGACATTTTGGGACAAGTGGTCTCCCTCTGTAGGCCTTCCTATCTTCATAAAGAAACTTCCATTCTGCCATCCATCCACCCACCTATCCGCCCATCCAAAAACCCCTCACCGATGCTGGCTCCAGGGCTGACACATTTATTTGCTTTGTGTTAAAAGTGTTGAGAAGGATCCTGAAGGATTCTTCCTTCTAAAGTCAGTGGGAAAGAGCATGATTGATTTATTCATGAGAGACACAGAGAGAGAAGCAGAGACACAGGCAGAGGGAGAAGTAGGCTCCAGGCAAGGAGCCCAATGTGGGACTCGATCCCAGGTCTCCAGGATCACGCCCTGGACTGAAGGCAGGTGTTAAACCACTGAGCCACCCAGGGATCCCCAAGAGCATGATTGATAACTGATGTTTGTAATGACTGCAGGAAGGAAGAGGTAGCATGGGAGCCATTTATCGATCTCCTTTCTGCCCCTCCTGGGTGCCTGCGGGGATTACTTGACTCTCACCCTGCACTCCAGAAATGAAAAATGCAGATAGAACGAGCAGGATGACATGGTTGGTGTGGGTTGCCCTCATGCACTGCTCTTCTTGCTGCCCTGCAGCTCCGCCAGCGGTTCGAGCTGGAGATCGAGCGGATGAAGCAAATGCACCAGAAGGACCGTGAGGATCAGGAGGAGGAGTTGGAAGATGTCCGTCAGTCCTGTCAGAAGCGGGTATGTGCCCTTGGGCCCTGGCAGATCCAGTCTTGATGCCATCTTCCTTAGAGTGGGGTGGAAAGGGATGGATTCTAGGGCCTGGGGTCAGACTGTTCCTGCATCCACCTAAGCTAAGACCTTAGTTGTCATGGGTGCTGGAGCAAAAGTACCTGTCTTAAATATGGTCCTGGAACTTCCAGAAGCCTCTGGAACTGTCGAGCATAATCACCCTCAAGATATCCACCCATAAGCCCATCATGCCATGTGACTTTATAGCTTGGGGAAAGGGCTTACATGTTTCAAGAAGGGGACTAGTCTCTTCTGGCTATTTCCTTTTGCAAATATTTTCTTATACTTCATCTAAGCTCCTGCAGACATTTCAAACAGTGGACAAGAAAGTAATAAATCCTTGAAATCTTACCACCTAGAAACATCATTAATACTATTTTAAAAGTCACTTCATAGCTCTCTGTCATTGTATACACACGCATACATATTTATTGCAATATCGTTTTCCCTAAATGGGGTCATGCTTTCTCAAAGCCCACTATTTTCACACAGCGATTCGTCCTGGACTTCTTTCCATGTCAGTAAATGCAGCTCTAACTTACATATTTAAGAGCTTTAAAAGCAGTCCACCTGAGGCACCCGCTGTAATCTGTTCAACAAGTCTCCTGTGGTTGGGCATTTAGGGTTTTCGGATTTTCTGCTCCTCTAACCATTGCTGAGATAAACATCCTTACAGATGCATTGACTGATGTGAATAGAAGATGAATCTTTTAAGTGGAATGGCTGGAAAGCTTGGGATTATGGCTCAGTGAACAGGTTTTCTCACTGTGGGAACCCCTCCAGGTCCTTCATAGCCTTGTGTGCATTTGGGTCTCCAAAAAAGGGCCAGGTAGCATTTCCCAAAGCTTATTCCCATTATTGGCTCCTTCAGTGGTCTGTCCACAGAGACCTCTAGAACTGTAGGGCTTGTGGGCCTGGGTGTTGGATCATTGTCCTTCCATCTTAACAACTGTGCCATCTTGGGAAAGTGACTTTAAGCCTTAACTACTGTTCAACTCCAGGGTATTCTTTGACATCTTGCTCTGTATCCAGTGCTGGTCACCCAGAGTCAGTTTATAAGTCATACAAGAAAGCCAATGTTGCTGCTTTACTTGGAGTCATGGGGGCTTGGGTCAGGTCCCAAAGTCATCAACTACCAAGTGTGGGGCGTTGGAAAAACCACATAACCTTGCTAGTATTTAGCCTTACTGTTGTCATCTGTAAAATAGGATAATATGGCTACATGCAGGGTCACAGTGAAGACTCAAGGAGATCTCAGATGGGGAAATATTGCACAGTTTTGTAATATAATCGTTGTTTGTTGGACACGTACAAACAATCCTTGTTTGTTGGAAACTTACAAGCACTAGTGGATTTCCATGCAGCCGGCCCTTCAGAGGAGCCAGGGAACCAGCCGGGTGGTTCATTTGCTCCCAGGTGTGATTCATCCATCCAAGAGAATGAGGGTGTGGGGACTTGGCGCCTTTCAGAGCCCACAGCCGAGCATCCTCTTGGGCAGGACTGAGGGGCGCCTTGGTGATTGTCAGAACCTTGGCAGGAAATGGGAGTCTAGCTGAGCACATCCTCGGGCAGATCTGACTGCCTTGGTACCCTGCCCTCACTGCAGGGGGGTGTTTGAGAGCCGAACCCATTCTTCACCCCCAGTGGTTGATGCTACTGCATCTGTCCTGCTCTTCAAATATTCCTTTTGGGGTCCCATTCAAGCTCAGTCCCTCTGGGGCTTCACATGGATCATTCTAAGGAAGCAAGTGCATTCCTTCCCAAATTCCCCAGGGTTGGAAAGAAAGAGTCAATGATTTTGGACTCATCCTGATCTGAGTGTCCCTGAGTTAAGTCTCAGAACCTCCCCGAGACTCCTATGAAATAAGAGCAGGGATAGAAAATGTTCTGCCTTCCTGTGCTATTGTGAAGGTGAGATAAAAGAATGAGAAGTGCCTTGTAAACTGTAAAGTACCGGGAGTTAGCATGGAGGGGCCAGTTTCTGCTTCTTTTCCATTCTTACATATTTGGGAGAAATGAACGGGATTCTTTGAATACCCAGTGGGCGCCATGCACCAGGCTTGGGTCTTGATGTCCACCAGCATCTTTGCTCTTCTGAAAAACTCTGTAAAGTTTGTTGTCCTGGTTCACAGATGAGGAAACCAGAGTTCAAGGGGTGAAGTGAGTTGCCCAAAGTTACCCAGCCGGGAAGTAGCCAAGCTAGGACTTGAACTTAGGTGTGTCTCACTCCAAAGCCCAGTCTCTTAACAAAAACAGGAGACTTAAATTCTTTTTCTTTTGCAAATGTTTGGGAAGCATTGACAGAAGTCAGCATTGGGCAATGCTCTACCCTTTAGCTTCCCATAAGGGAATTTGCCAAAGGCTCTGATAATTCTTGCATTCAACAACCTCTTAACTCAGTCGTTCCCACACTCATTCCAGCGTGGACCTTCCTCAGTCCTCCACCCATCACCCCCCAGAAAACTTTGGCTTGCTTGATACAGAATTTTTATTCTTTTGTGTATTTTTCAAAATGGATCTTAGCGTTGCCAGTCTTCACACTAAAAGCACATATGAGCAGAGGGCCTTGTGTCTCTCACTCTTGAAAGAAAGTTTTGAAATGGACTTGCTTTCTCCATAAGTGACCATCAATCAGTACTTTCTTTTTGCCCTCCGTGGGTCAGGAGATGGAAGCTCCCAGTCCCCGCCCACGTGCCCTCCCGTGAAGGTTGCGCAATTTCTGGTGCATTGTAGAAGTGCCTCAAAGCATCATGAGTGCCCTGAGCCGGGGCTCCGATGAGGTGGAGATGTGACCCAGGCCCTCCTGAGGCTTTTCTGTGGACAGATTTATAAAGGGGGAGCATGAGGTCAGAGAAAGGTGTTTTTCTCCTGATGACAGATGCTCCCCTGGACCTCACATCTAGTGCCCGCTCTGCTCTGTCTGTCTCTTGCCGTGGCAGGAAATCAATTGCTTTAGCCACCGGGGTGGGAATGCTGATGGCTGTCCAGGGTGACAGAACTGGGGCCAGAGGGTGGAACAGTAACTGCTCTTAGCAGCAACTGATTTAGGAGTGTGTGCCTTAGAACTTCTCTTGGACTCAGTTTGCCCACCAGGGCAATAGGGTCATTGATCCAGCTTGGAAAGAGAGGGTGAAGGGTGGGCAAGATAGCATATAGGAGAGAGGCTGGCGGGGAAGAGGGTGTGCAGAGCGGCTGTCGCGGGGTATTCACGTTAGTGGAGAACACCTGCCTCTGCTGGGTGAGTAGAGAAATCAGAGCCAGATGTAAATGAAATGAGTTGCTCAGATCCAAATGTCTTAGTCTGTTTGGACTGCTATAATGAATCATCATAGATTGGGGGCTTAAATGACAAACATTTACTTCTCACAGTTCTGGAGGTTGTTTGTGAAGTCCAGGATCAGGGTGCCAGCAGATTGGGCATCTGGTGAGGGACCTTCTTCCTGGCTTGCAGACAAACTGGCCTCTTGAGGTCTCTGCTGTCTCTTCTTATAAGGGCACTGACCCCAGCGTGGAGGCTCCACCCTCCTGGCCTTATCTGAACCCCATTATCTCCCAAAGGCTACATCTTCAAATAATACTGCCTGGGGGATTTAGAAGGTTGACATAGGAATTTTGGAGAGACCTGAACATGTAGTCCACAACACTGAGTAATTGCAAATGCAAACTCAAAAAAAAAAAAAAAAAAAAAAGGATCCACAGTCTATTTGAGAAAGAAGGTGGATGCATTTTAACATGTTGAGTAAATGTGGCCCAGAGCCTTAAAAGTCAAAGTGCCAAGATTTTGCCAATATTCAAGCAAGGTCATGGCATAGGAAGGAAACAGCTGGTAGGGAATGGGTAGGGAACTGGGGGCAAGGGCTTCATGGTGAGTGGCAGGGGGCTTGCCATCACAGACCAGCTCTCCTCATAATTGTGGGGCTCCCAAGCTTTTAGGCTCCTGAGTTCTCCGTCAGAGACGCCTTCCCTCCTAATCGCTAGGGCGGCCTTCGTGGGACGGGGCTAAGGGACTGCGAGCTTCCCAGTCGCCCCCTCCTCCAGACAGTCTCCCTGCCTTGTGGGCTTTGTCCGGATGGAGCTCATTTATCCTACTTTTGCATCTGCCCTTTCTGCCCGCAGCTCCGCCAGCTGGAAATGCAGCTGGAACAAGAATACGAGGAGAAGCAGATGGTCCTCCATGAGAAGCGGGATTTGGAAGGCTTGATTGGAACCCTCTGTGATCAGGTAAGAGGAAATCATCAGCAGGCCTTCCGGAGAACACATTCCCTGCCTCCAGGCCCTGTTAAGAGAAATGAATTCAAGGTGGGGGGTGGGGAGGGCAGCTCAATAAGTCTTCAGGAAAACTCAGAGGCTGGTCATTTCAGCTAGCCTCCACTTGCTCTTCCTAAATGCCCTCTTGCCCATCAATTCTGGCCCTGTCCACATGCACTGGGTCTTCAAAGGACACCTTTTGGGGGGGTCCACACACAGCAGGGTTCTTGGAAGGGCCATGAGAAAAAACAGAGGAGGCCTGGCCAGCAGGGACAGACGAGGTCGCCTTGCCTTCAGCAGCTGTCAGGGCGGGAGGATAGGCAGCCTAGCCCTTGGCTTAAGGGGATGAATGTGAATGGCCGCTGTGTTTGCAGCTGGCCTTGTGAGAATAAGACTTTTGTTAGAGGCAACCAGGCTCAGAGTCAAGCACATGTAGCTTGAAACCCTAGCTAGGCGAGGTGGGGTGGGGGACACCTGGGTGGTTCAGTGGTTGAGTGTCTGCCTTCGGCTCAGGGCCTAATCCCAAACCCTGGGATTAAAAAAGAAAGAAAAAGAAAAGGAAAAAGAAGCCCTAGCTGGGGAGCAGCCCCGGTGGTGCAGCGGTTTGGTGCCGCCTGCAGCCTGGGGTGTGATCCTGGAGACCCGGGATCAAGTCCCACATCGGGCTCCCTGCATGGAGCCTGCTTCTCCCTCTGCCTGTGTCTCTGCCTCTGTCTCTCTGTGTCTATGAGTAAATAAATAAAATCTTTAAAAAAAAAGAAGAAGAAGGAAGAAGCCCTACCTGGGGCCGCTTCTGTGTCTTCATGGCTTTATGGTTTTGGGTGAACTAATGAACCACTCTGAGCTTCTGGTGGGCAGAGCCTTGTTGTGGGGGTGGGGTGCCATGGTGGTATACCAAGGTTCTCGACTGGCCCTGTGGACATTTCAAACCATGCCATCCTTGGCTGTAGGGATGCTGTCCCATGCACTGTGGGATGTCAAGCAGCATCCCTGGCCTCCTTCTACTAAATGCCAGCAGCAGACCATCCCTCTTTCATTGTAACAACCAGAAATACCTGCAAACATGACCAAATGTCCCTTGAGCACAAAATCCACCTACTCCTTTGAAAAAAAAAAATCCACAGCTGTAAATAAGGCAGGCAGCAGAGCACAGCGCCAGCTCCTGATTTCCCAGTTGGGGAAAATCACTCCTCTATTGCCCAGATATTCCTTGCCCTGCCTGTACTGCCGCTGCATGAAGCCCGGCTTTCGGAGAGAGATGCCTGTGGCTTCTGTGATTTCTTTTCAAGTATCATAGGAGTGTATTTTAATGTCTTTGCTTAATGGGCATTCAGTGTCTTTTAATTAGCAATGATCTCACTGTCAATCACCAGAGTTACTCTTTCTGGTCACAAAGGAATGTGGGCCCCTCTTCAAAGGGTCATGTAGGGCAGCCAGGCCTTAGACAAATAGGTGCTCATTGTGCATTTTTAAAAGATTAAATTTAAAAGAGAGAGAGAAAAAGAGAAACAGCATAGGCACAGGGAGCAGAAGGAGAGGGAGAAGCAGGCTTCCCACCGAACAGGAAGCCCATGTAGGGTTCAATCCCAGGACCCCGGGATCACAACCTGAGGCAAAGGCAGACACTTTAGCTAACTGAGCCACCAGGAGCCCCTGTATTTTTTTTAATTGATCGAGTGAGTCCTGGGGCAGGACCACCATATCACTGAATGTCAGGGTTGGAAGCTGAAGGAATCGACAGGAAAGCTTTATCATCTTCCTGCTCTGAATTTTCTAGTGTCTCAGCCAAGCCAACCCGGCCAGTGAGTGCAGAGCCATTGGGGTTACTCTTTCTTTAGCATTCGGGCAAGAGAGCCCAGCCCAATATATGATTCTAGAATGATAGCAGGAAATCACTGGGAGAAGGTGGCATTCTATTCAGCATGGTCCACTGAAGGAGACAAAGTAGGTAATTCAGTAAAGAAAGGTTTTTTTAATAGATGTTGCTGAAATGAAACATTTTCTGTGCAAACGGAAGGTGACTAGAAATGAATAAAATGCTAATTTGGTGTTAGTCACTAAGCTGGAACCCTTAAATAAATGATCGCATTTGGTAATTTTCTAAAGTTTTATTAAGATGTTTGCCAAACACATGAAAGCGTGCAATGAATAATAGAATCAGTGCTTATGCACCAAGCACCCAGGGTTCACATAAATTAAAATTTTGCTGTTTCAGATTCAGATATTTTTAGGAAAACACACTTCAGAAACAGTTGGTAGCCCCTGTGGTTTCCATTCTTAAAGCTCCTTCTCCTCTCTCCTTCCTCCTTCCTTC
Organism: Vulpes lagopus; assembly: GCF_018345385.1. Taxonomy (NCBI): domain Eukaryota; kingdom Metazoa; phylum Chordata; class Mammalia; order Carnivora; family Canidae; genus Vulpes; species Vulpes lagopus. The sequence continues at coordinate 17,119,744 of NC_054837.1, read as the reverse complement.
TTCCTTGCCTCCTAGAGGAGACTATCATCCTATGGTTGGAGTATGGAATTCCCTGGGATATGTGTTTAAACTTTAACCACATACAGTAATATGGTTCTGCAATTTATTGCTTTCACCATGTTTGTGAGACCAGTCCATGATAATACGTGTAGCTCTAATTCATTCATCTTAACTGCTACACAGTATTATTTTTATTTGTAATTCCATTCTTCCACTGGTGGATATTCAGTTGTTTCTGTCCTAAGACACAAAACTACAGTGCCTATTCTTATATACATCTCACTGTGCACATGAGCAATAGTTTCTCCAAGGGAACTCCATGTTTCTCCATGTTTTGAGATTATATTTTTGGGTGCATCTAATTTTATTATTGTTTCATTTACTTAGCGGATTGTTCCTTTGATTATTATGTGGTCTGTCTTTTCTCCATGAATGATTTTTGCCTTATTTTATTTTGCTTGATTTCTTTTAGTTAGTTTGGCTGCAAGACCTTTTTAAATTCCTTCATGTTCAATTCTTCCAAGTGTCTGTGTGTGTGTGTGTGAATATGTTTTGTTTAATTCAGCATTTCAGTCTCAAATTTTTTTTTTTCAGTCTCAAATTTTTTATAGGAGATTCTAATTCATTTACAGTTATTGGAATGACTGATATATGTGGAGTTATTTCTATTCTCTTATTTTTTTAAAAGATTTTATTTATTCATGAGAGACACATAGAGAGAGGCAGAGACATAGGCAGAAGGAGAAGCAGGATCCTCTTGGGGAGCCCAATATGGGACTCAATCCTGGGACTCTGGGACCACCCCTGAACCAAAGGCAGATGCTCAACCACTGAGCAATCCAGCTGTCCCTCTATTCTTTTATTTTGTGTTTAATATTTGCTGTCTTATTGTCTCCTTTCTTTGCTTCTTCTTTTATTCCTTTCTTGCTTTTGAAGTTTTTTTTATATTAAAGATTTTATTTATATATTTATTTATTTGAAAGAGAGCAAGCTGGGGGAGGAGCAGAGGGAGAGAGAGAGAATCTCAGACTCCAAGCTGAGCACAGAGCCCAATGTCAGGCTCCATTCCACAACCCTGAGATCATAACCTAAGCCAAAACTAAGAGTTGGATGCTTAACCTACTGAGCCACCAGGGGCCTTGTAGATAACTATTTGATTGTAATTTTTTCTAACATACTCTATTTGTTTGTTATTATTAGTTCCTTCTTATAAATAATAGAATTGAGGCTCAAAAGCTAAAACAAATTGTTCAAGATCATATAGATTGTAAGTGGCCTAAGTAGACTTGAAATGAAGTCTGTATTATTTGAAAGCCAGTATTTTTAAAATCAAGCACTATGCTGCTTTAAAATGATTAAGGTCCAGTTAATTAAAAGAAACCTTTAGTTGCCCATGTTGATTTTTTCAGAATGTTATCCATTCTCTTGCCTAGCCTCAATTTCCCCATCTGTAAAGTGGCTGATTATCCCTACCAGCATTTCCAGCTTATGTTTTTTTAAGTGCTCAACAGACATTTAACAACTGCCCCAGGCAATTTGGCTTTGTGATTAATGTTGAAACAGTTGAGATTTGAATATAGTTTCCCACAACAACACTAAACATCATTTAGATTTATTGGTTAATTATTCACCAGCTTTATCCAAATTTGAATCTCTGTGCTACAGAATGTGAACTTGCAGAATGACATTTATTTCCCATTAACCTAATGAGCTCTCCCTCTCTCTCTCTTTTTTTGCTCTCCTCTCTTGTTGCAATTCATTATGAAGGGGAGGGTGACGTGGTCTGAGATTTTTGTTGTAAGTTTTGTTTGCAAACATCCCACTGGAAAGGAGGCAGAGTGGCAGCATTTTCAGGGTCTTCTGAGCCGTGGTCAGCACCAACATCAGGGGATGCCCCTGATGCCAACCTGCCCTGCAGGAGACTGAATGCTCCTTATACTCTGGGATGAGTAAAGAGCAAGAACAGATAGAAAATAAGAAAGATGCCAAGTATGCTGCTTGAATGCAACCGTGGTGAAGAACCTGGGCCCAAGTTAGTGAATCAGGATTCAGGTTCCCCTAGGCGCTACGGTGCAATGGTTAGAGACTTGCATTCTAATGCTGGGCTGTCCGGGGTTCAAATCCCCCCTGCAGAGCCACACCAGAACCTTGAGAAGATTCCTTACTCTACTGATTGCATCAGCTATACCTCCATTTTCCCATGACGGTGCATGAGTCTCACATCGCTCGCAAGACATGAGCTAGCCCCAGGTGACTTCTCTTGCTCTACGACCTACTCCACCTCGTGTTTTATGCCCTCATGCTAATCACCTGGAACCAGATATACGAGACTTTCTCAGCTCTCTGTCTTTGCTCACGGTGTGGCTTCTTCCTGGAATGCCCTTCCCTGTACCTCACCTGGCTCCCACTTACCTAGGCCTCTTTCTGATCCCATCTCAGCCGTAGCTGGCTGACGCTCCTCTACTTCCACAACATTTTCTCTTAGACGAAGGAGCAAAACCTACCTCTGTTATCATACATTGCACTGAAATTACCTTTTTCTGATCAGGGCAGCTGGATTTCTTTTTCTTTTCTTTCTTTTCTTTTCTTTTCTTTTCTTTTCTTTTCTTTTCTTTCTTTAAATATTATTTATTTATTTATTCATGAGAGACACACACACACAGAGAGAGAGAGAGAGAGAGAGGCAGAGACATGGGCAGAGGGGGAAGCAGGACTTGATCCCAGGACCCCGAGATCATGCCCTGAGCTAAAGGCCGACGCTCAACCGCTGAGCCACCCAGGTACCCCTGGACAGCTGGATTTCTATCTTAACTCTGCCACTTACTACCTGTGTGATCTTGGGCCACTTACTTCTCCCCCTGTAGGCTTCAGCTTCATCTTCTGCAAAATGGGAACTGTAATAACTACACACCTCATAGATTCTCCAAGAGGTCCAAACAGGTTAACTCCCATAAAGTGTTTAGAACAGTGTCTGACACTTAGGAAGCTCTCTATAAATGTTAGCTATTTCTGCTTTTATAAAGGCAATAAAAATAATAATAATGTCTATTTTTAAGAGACGGTCACAGGAGTTAAATGCAATAACATGTGACAAAGGGCCTGGCACCATGCCTGGTTCTGATTTTAGCTCGGCAGGTGAGATTATATAACATATACATTTATGTATGTGTGTGTGTATACATATATATATTAGACCAGTATTTGAAACTTAACAAAGCAATACATCTGAGAACAAAAAGGCTAGATTCGAAGAACCAACGCATGTTTAAAAGAATCCAAAACTGGGAGCAGAGAAATAGTAATGCAAAATCTAGAGGAGTGCATTCTAGGTCATCAGACAATACTCATAATTCTTTATATTTGTAAAGCGCTTGACAGCATACAAAGTGCTTTCTGATCCATTATCATGCCTGATCCTTGTCTTATCTCAACATGGAGGATAGAGTTTTTATTTTTATTTTTTTTTACCTTATATTTATAGACGAGGAGCCTCGGGTTCAGAGCGGTGGCGTGACTCAGCCATACTTCCCACTGCCAGCAAATGGCCCCAGGGTTTAAAACCTGGGCCATCCTGTTCCAACCCCCACCTTCTTTCTAGAATATTCTGGGAGCATTGTGAGCATCCCAGGAAATGGTTCTGTAGAGGCAAAGGTATCTAGGTGTGTAGAATTTGGTTTCCCACAAACACCTCTGCTGCATTTTCTTGAAAACTCCGCATCTGATTGATCGGTCCTCATTCTTTCCACCGGTCTTCTAAAGAGGGGGGCTGTTAGTTTCTTTGCGAGTTTCAGAGATGCTCAGACAGTGTTTTTCCCATCAGCACCATTTCTAGGGGAGACAGCGGACTGTCAGTGTTTCGGGTCCAGCCTCAGGTAATCCTGCACCTGCCTCCATTCATCTCAGCCTGTACTGTCGGCCACTGGGAGTTGTCGCCCCCCTGACACCAAGTCCAGGATGTGGCTTCTGCAGGAGCCACTGGAGAGCTGCCCACTTGAAGGGGCAGGACATTCAGGATTCTGGGGGAAGGAATGTGCTCGCTTCTGGGTAACATCCCTTTGCAGAAAATGACCTTGTGCCTTAACCTGGCAAAGGAGACCAGTGCAAAGGACAAAAAACTCGATTTAGACCAACAAAAGCAGCACAGCTATTTTTAATACTATTTACTGAGGGGTAACATGCATGCGGGGAAGCACGGTGTACCCCACCTGCACAGCTCAATGAATTTTCATAAACTCAGAGACAGAGCACCCACAGGAATAGCATTAACAGCCAGTGGGGAGTTAGCTCTCTTGCCCTAGCTAGTCTCAGCCCGGGTAACTGCTGTCCTCACTCCTGTCACCAGAGGGCCTCACCTGACCCCTAGGCCCTGATGAGGTGAGGAGAGGCCTTATTGATGACTTGGGTGCAAAAGATGAGAGCCGGTGACTTTGATGCTTGCAGGCTGTGAAAGCAGCAAGGAGCACAGCTCAGATTCTCGTGCCTTTATTATGAGTCAGGCCTGCAGCTAAACAGCTGCTTACTTCCCATAGCATCCCTGTGTGGTTGGTGCCGTTCCCATTTTGCAGACGTGGAAGGTGAGGCTCGGGGAGAGGAGAAGGGTCTTGTCCAAGGTCCCGCAGTGTGAGAGGCAGAGGCGGGATCTGAGACCAGGCAAGCCTGCTTCCAGAGAACTTGGAGCCTGTCTGTCCACTGCTCTACCATCTTAGCTCACCAGAGCCTTCCCTTGGCTTCCAGATTGGCCATCGAGACTTTGATGTGGAGAAGCGTCTTCGGAGGGACCTCAAAAGGACTCATGCACTGTTGTCAGATGTGCAGCTCCTTCTGGGGAGCATGGAGGATGGCAAGACGTCGGTCAGCAAGGAGGAGCTGGAGAAAGTGCACAGCCAGGTGGGTGTCGTGGGGTCCCTTTAGGACCAGCCTGGGGAGGATGCTGCAGCCGGCCAGGGACAATGGCTCTCTGTCCCAGGTATGGCTGTGGCCACAGCAGTGACCTCCGACTTTCCCAGACCTGCATGAAGATGGGAGACACTGAGGGGCTGGCTGGGCAGGTCACATGGAGGTGGAGGATGAGGAGGATGGGTTTATAAATGACTGATGAGCCCAGTTCCCTTCTTCAGGGCTGAGATAGAATGCATCTCAAGGACATGGGCAGACCAGGGGCCTGAGGCAGAATGGCTGGGTGCAGCACATGCGTGTGGGTGCATGCATGTGTGTGTGGTCCCTGGGGATGAAACCACCAGTGATCGTGCTAATACAGCAAAGCTCACACAACCACCACCACCGACAGTGCCGATTAGAATGGTAATGAGTTACCTTTGGCTGTCATCTGCCGGAGTGCCCACCGTGTACCAATTATGCCATGCAGGATGGCGCATCATCTCCAGTTCCCAAAGGAGGTGGCAAAGAGGGGACGAGACCCACCCAAAGTCACATAGCTAGAAAGTGTCCAAGCTGGGATTCGAACTCAGGGCTCCACCCTCCCTGGCAGCCTCAGAGAAGGACTGGAGACAGATGGGCAGTGAGACCAGGCAGAGGCCAGAGACCTCGGGGGGTGGGACAGGCTTGGGCTGTGCCAAATGCAGATGGCATGGCCCGGGGTGGTAGGTGTTGAGAGATGTGAGGGCCAGATCCCACAGTGCAGTGGTGGGGGGCTTGGGGAGAAAGGTCCCAGAGCAGGGACACAGGACTGGCTACCCAACCCCACAGGGAGCTGGAATAAGGCATGGATGCTCAGAGCCCCACTCGGGATGTTGCACCCCTGCTTTCGATGCATGCACCCACGCATCCTGTGGGTAAACCATTTGTGCTGAAGCCAGGTGTGGGAAGCTGGAAGGCATTTCCTGCTGCCTTCACCACCTCACCTTCTCTTGCCCTCCTTTCTTCTTCCTTCTCTGGCCTTCTATCACATGACCTTAGCCCTGCCATCCCCAGAAGCTCAGATGGGTTATCCGTATTTTTTGGACTCTCAGGCAAAACTATATACTTCCTGATAGCAGGACTATGCTTTATTTGTGTCTGATGTTGCCTGTCCAGTCCACCGCATGTAAAAAATACTGAATAAATGTCAATGGACTCATTCACCTAATGAGGAAACCAGGGTACAGAAAGGGTGAGAGATTTGCCTGAGGTCACACAGCCAGTTAAAGGCAAAGCTGGGCCTTGAACCCACATTCCCTGACTCCAAAACCAGTGCTCTTCTCTCTTCTTTCTGGAGCTCATGAGGGTCAGCGGGTTCCCAGGCAAGCAGTGAGAGGCAGCAGAGTCTAGCTCCAGGTCTTAGAAACTGGATCTAGAGCCTTCTACACGTCCTGTCCCCTAGAGCCCATGTTCCTTCATCTGTAAAATGAAAGGTTTCACGTAGAGATTATTAGCTACAGGAGAACCTCCCCCTGCCCCCAACCACAGTTTTTTTTCTAAACTAATTTTTAGGCTTAATTCAGATTTCATTAGTTTCTCTGTTCTCTTTTGTGCGTGCCCAGTCTCCTCTGGTCTGGGACAGTTTCCCAGTCCTACCTTGCTTTTCACGACCTTGACAGTTTTGAGGAGTACTGGCCAGATGTCCTGTAAAGTGTCCCTCCAATCTGGGTTTGTGCGATGCTTTTCTCATGATTGGACCGGGTTGGTGGGTTTTTGGAGAGAATACCCCACAGGAACAATGCTGTTAAACGAGACCACACGGAAGGGCTCTCTCTACTCTCTCAAAAATTCTAGGATTTTTAGCAGTTCCTTTGTTTAGCAACCATGCTTGGCTAGTGTGACCAACCATCCCGGCTTGTCCTTGATTGTCCTGGTTTTAGGGCTGAAAGTCCCCTGTCCTGGGCAAGCCCCAGACAAACCAGGACAGTTGGTCCCTCTATTCTCTCCATGGCCAGGTCAGAAAACCAGAATCACCTGGGCTTCAATGTGTCACCTCACTCAGTCCTCATAACCCTCTCCTACCCCTGGGGCAGGGGAAGTGATATTGTGCCCACCTCATGGATGGGGAAATTCTGTTGAGAGATGGAAAGTGGTATGCCCAAGGCAGCACAGCAGCTGAGTGGCAGGGCTGGGATTCATATCCAGCTCATGATTCTAATTGTAGGATCTAGGGGTTCTTTTGCCTGCCTGTTTGGCTGTCCACATGGGTGGCCTTTTGACTTGCCTCATGTGGGCAGAGATAGCGGAGCACTTGGCCAGGCCTCTTGGGTTCGCGCAGCCTCTTTGTCAGGGGGCCGTGAGCTCTTCGCCTCCCCACAAATACTCCTAAAGCCACAGCCACCCAGCGTCCCCCTCCCTACAGGTGATTGTTCTTGAAAAAGAACCAGGATGGTTTTGTGCCTCCTTCTTCTTCCTTTTTTAAGTATTCATGAGAAACCTTCCTCTGCAGGGTTAAAATGTGTGTTCTTGAAAAATAGTGGTATTTAATGAAGGCGCCTCGAGCTGAATCAAAGAGCTTCATTCTTCTGAAAGTCCTTCTTCCTCATCTCTGCATCCGGCTCCTATCAAAGGGAATTCACAGCCTTGGCTTTCTGTTGCTGTTGTCATGGAAATCGTTTTAAGGATGGGATCTCGTAGACCAGGGGTCAGGCTACAGTTGCTTTGGCTCCCAGTCCCAGCACACGTGTCCCGGATGCTGGTGTCAGAGCTAATCAAATAGAGTGGTGATGACATTGGGCATCACTGTGTTTCCCCTCCCTGGGAAGGTATTTGTCCTTTACCTGAAGGCTCAGAGGGACAGAGGCAGGGCGAGCAGATGGGAGGGGGAACAGAGAGGGAGCTAACTTTGTTGTTGACTGGGCCGGGAGTGCTGGGTCTGGCCCTGGGCAACTTCCTTCCTCCTTTCCTCCCTCCCTCCCTCCCTCCCTCCCTCCCTTCCTTCCTTCCTTCCTTCTTTTCTTCCATCCTTCCTTCCTTCCTTCTTTCCTGATTTATGCAGCACCTACTGTGTGTCAGGTGATACGCTCCATCTAGGTGTACAATGGTTAGACAGGTACCCTTCCTCGTGAAACTTAAGTCTGATGTGATGGCAAAGAATGTTGGCATCCACAGCTTTCAGACATGCATTGCTGTGTGCCCTTGGATAAGTTACTTGACCTCTCAGAGATGGTTTCTTTATTAGTTAAATGAGTCAAACAGAAATACCCACCTCCTGTAGTTAAGTTAAGGATTAGCTAAATACTGCAATTACTGCTGCCACCAGAACATCTACAAGTCCCATAACCTTCAAACCAGCCCCAAGTTTGTCCCTACTAGCCAGCTCCATCAACACTTAACCCAGATATCATTTTGTCCAGACTGGAAGGGTCCATTGACTCCTAACGGCATCGTTGTCCCCTGCATCCATTCTCAGCACAGAGGAGCAATCCTCTAAACTGTGAATCAGATTATGTCACTCTCTCTGCTCAAAACCTCCCAATGGCTTTGCATGACCCTTGAAATAAAATCCAGACCTCCCGGGTTCTACATGTTCGGGTCCCCACCTGCTTCTCCTTCTCCCGGGGTGAGAATTTAGCTGACCATCCAAGCTACATGAGACCCCTTGCAAGTCCCTATTTCAGAACCTTATTTATTTCCCTTAATACTCATATTGAGGTGTGGGATGTTTTCCACTTATGTATCATTGTTTGCTCAGTCTTCTTTGCAACTTGGTTGGTATAATATGGGTCCTGTTAACATTTGTCAAGCACCTACTATGTACCAGGTTTTTCCTTGGTATCTTGGGATCCCCAAACTTGCTGTACATCAGATTACTTAAGCAACATTTAAAAATCACAGATTCCAGTTTCCACCCCCAGATAATCTTTTCTTTGTTTTTCTTCACTAAGTCTGGGTTGGCACCTGCTATCTACCATTTTAAACCATCCTTACTAGAGGATTCAGATGCTGGTCTGAGGACCAGTCGTGGGCCTCATTTATCTCTCAAAAATCCCTTTCAAGTTCAGCGGCCACGTGTCCATTTTGCAGGCGAGAAAACTGACAGCAAGTTTGTATTAGTGTGACAGATCTTCATTTGGCTGTTTTAAAATTAAATACACTTGAATCAAGAGGACTGGATCTGGCACTTGCTAATCTTGTGACCTTGGACGTGCAACGTGATCACCCCAAGACTTTTTCTCAAAGTGGAACGTTTTCATTCACTCGATGGTCCAGTGTGTGGAGGGGTTGCTGATGAGGTCAAGCCAGAGGAGGCTCTTCGGAAACAGTGAACACACACCCTGCAGCCCTTACAGCTCGCTAACTGTGGTGCCAGACAATCCAGAGAAAGGTTTCCTCTCTCAGGGCACAGATGAGGAAATTGTTTGAATATACCTGTTAAAGAACTACTCGCATTCAGCAGATACTGACTCGGTCTCCACTCTGGGACAGATTGGAGGCCAGGCTGCCGGATAAGGAGGAGACCATACAGCCCCTTCCCTTGAGGGACTCCCAGTCTGCAAGAGGCAGAGCAAGGAGCAGCCACTTGCCAAGCAGAGGGATAAGCTCCTTACCGGAGGAATGGTAGGCAGGCAGGGGGTGGGAGGTGGGGGGTTAGCTAAAGAGGATGCCCTTAGCTTAGCTGTGGGAGGGGGGCTGGCGGCTTCAGCTGTCTCTTTATGGAAATGGATTGCTGGCTAGGGGAGGGAGCAGCAGAGCATAAAGGGATGGAGGCACGTGGAGACAGGGTATGTATTCCTCTTGACAGTGGTGTTGCTGGAGTATCAAGTGTAGGTGGCGGGGGATGAGAGCGGAGAGGGTAATGTTGGGAGTTGAGACTGGAGTTGGCTCATGATTTGTTTGGTGATGAGGAGCCATGGAGAGTTACAGAGCAGAGATGGACGTAATCAGAAGTGCTTGTAAGAAATGGCAGGACTCGGGATCCCTGGGTGGCACAGCGGTTTGGCGCCTGCCTTTGGCCCAGGGCGCGATCCTGGAGACCCGGGATCGAATCCCATGTCGGGCTCCCGGTGCATGGAGCCTGCTTCTCCCTCTGCCTGTGTCTCTGCCTCTCTCTCTCTCTCTCTCTCTCTGTGACTATCATAAATAAATAAAAATATTAAAAAAAAAAAGAAGAAGAAATGGCAGGACTCCAGGTCCTGGCCAAAGCACTGATGTGCCGTGTGCCAGGCTCAACCAGCAGCATGGGAGAGGTTCCTTAGACAGAGTATCTTCCAGAATCTCTAAATAACTGCCTTAAGGACAGGCATCTTCTCCACCCATTGCCCCACCATCTAGAACCCCAAGATCACTATTTGGCTCATTCCACCCAGTTTCCCTCGATCGGGAGCTTTGGCTATATCTCAGGTAACACCTGAAGGTTAAGACTCTTGTAATAAAATCAGGAAGACCCCTCAAGGGAGTGTAGAACCTTCTTGGGTCCCAATCCTGCCTCTGCTACCTAATTATCTGTGTGATTTTGAGCAAACCACCCTACCTTTCGGCCTCCTTTTTCTCACCGAAAAAAGGGGCACAATATTCCCTGTTATGGGTCTGGTCAGAACACGAGACCATGGATTCAAGTGAATTCTCTAGATTAAAAACTATAAGACAAAAAAACAAAAACAAAAAAACCAATAAGACAATGATTTTTTAAATGAGGAGCTCCCTGCTGGCTTCCTCGTCCCAGACAAGGTGCTGGCTGCATGAAGACTGGTTTCTGGGCGCACAATTTTACAAGACCTCATAGAACGGGTAGGCGAGGCAGTGTGTGGGGTTGTCCTGTTGACACCTGTTCTTTAGGAGCCAATTACTAATTAATTCCCATGGAATGTTTCCACTGGAAACAAACTAATCTGGAGACAGAAGCAATCCCAACAACCAAGATATATAATTGAGATAATCGCCATGTATAAATAACATCTGTGAGGAGCAGATGCTGGCACCTGGCTCCGACGAGAACATCGAAGAGGATGTCCTCTCCGGGGCGGTGGTTGCTTTTTTTGTTTTGTTTTTTCTTAGTTGGATTCATGCCCTTGACCTTTGTTTCTTCCCCAAAGGAAATATGGTTTTGCGTTTTTCAGGTGGAGACCCCCGTTCCCCTCACCAGCTCTCGTGTTTACTGAAATCATGCGGGGGGCTGCTGAGCACAAAGCTGTCACCAAGTCTCAATCATTGTACCCCTAAACAGCTCTTACGTCTGTCCCTCCTGTCCTCCCCCCATGTCACCCACCACTCGTAGCTCTCATTTGGGGTTCTCTCACGTCTCTGGCCTCTGGCCTTGTCCAAACCATCTTACTCCCAGCTGATCTTTGGAGAGAGAATTTGGGGGGTGGGCAGAGGAATAAAGAGAGACAGACAGTCCCAAGCAGGCTCCACACCCAGTGTGGTGCCTGTTGCGGGGCTCGATCCCACAAACCCTGAGATCATGATCTGAATCAACATTAAGAGTTAGACACCCAATGGACTGAGCCACCCAGGCGCCCCTGGAGAGAGAATTTTAAAATTTATGTGCAATTTTGGCTCTTTATGCTCAAGAGCCTTCAGTGGCTTCCCACTGCCCTCAGAATACGGTATGGTGCGAGTTCCTTGACGCAACCTTGACGGGTGCAGTCTGGCTCCTGTGCTCCTGACACTTCTGACCGACAGCTAAGGGACAGCTTGGGATCCCTTACACCTGTCCCACCTTCCCACCTTTGCCCAAGCTATGTCTTCTTGCTTCTCCCCACTGAAACCTCTTCTCTTGCTGAACATCTAGTTCTCTCCTGAGCTGGGGTTAGGGCATCATCTCTGAGAGCCGTCTCTGACTCCCACAGGCTGGGTGAGGGCCCATCTCTCTACCTTCACTGTCTCCTGGGTTAACATCTAGAAGAGTACATCAGTCTCTCGCAATTACTACCTTTGCTTGCCTGTGTTCCCCGTTTACCTTCCACCACCTTAAAGGCAGGGACCTAAGTAAAAATACCAGGAGACTGTTCCAAAGTCATGGAGGTATGAAGAGATGAAGGTGAGAGTTGAACCCACAGCCTTCAACTCCTGGGAGTTTAGTATGTACTACCCCGAGACCATGAATGTGTCTCCTCTTGGCTCTCTGCCACCTCTGGGCCTTCGAGCCCCTTTGGAAAGCTCCCAAATACCCCTGTAGGGCCTTTCCATGGGAGGAAAGGGGGTGGGATCCGGGCTCAATTTCAGTGTTCCTTCAGGAGGGCCCACTGGGCCTGGGGTATCTTCCACATGATGAACTCCCAGACCGGGTTGGGCAACAGCCTGAGGCCCCCCCACCAGTGTGCCCAAGACTTGATAGCCCCCCTTGATAGTGCCTTTAGTCAGGACGTTTGTCACCACATGTCACCCATGCTTCCATGAGACATTGAAAATAATAATACGCCCTGGGAAGATGACTCTGATGGGAGTCTTTTGCATGAGTGAGCACCTTTGGAATGCTTCTCCTTGGCCAGGAACCACAGGACAGGTGGCTTGGGTATTTTATTTGAAAAGACTTTTTTTTTTTTCTTCTTTAAAGATGATGTTGGAGTGTATTGATTCAATATTAACATAACCTCCTGTCAGAGGAGATAAAAACCAAGTTGTAATTGGGTGAGAACATGGTTATCGCAGGCCTGTTCACCCCACAAATATTGACACTTCCGATGCTGTTATAAATGAAGTGGGGGAAGGCTGGTTTCATCATAGGCAGAGAGTGATATCTATACATCTCCCCAAAAGGACCTGTCACCCTCGAGCACTGTGGAGGGCTGGGCCCCCAGAGCAGCCAGCCAGCCATCAGGGTAATCATAGCCATCTTAACAATGATTATGTTGATGGCAAGTGGCCACCAGGCATGGGGCCAGGCACTTAGATGCTGTGACTTAATCTGAGCCCCTGAACCCATGTGAATGCAGTGAACACCATGTGAGCACGCCCGTTTCTGTTTGGGGCCAGAGTGTAGAGGTGGATCTGCAGGCAGCAGGTGTTCTGCGGATGAGTAAGGACTTGTGGAATGGGCCCTGACTCTCCCTGGAAAGCAGCCAGTATTATGCTCCCCCTTTTTTTTTTAAGATTTTTTTTTTATTTGTCCATGAAAGACACAGAGAGAGGCAGAGACACAGGCAGAGGGAGAAGCAGGCTCCCTGCAGGGACCTGATGTGGGACTCGATCCCAGGAGCCCGGGATCACAACCTGAGCCAAAGGCAGATGCTCAACCACTGAGCCACCCAGGCGTCCCTGTATTATGCTCCTTTAATGCTGGAGGAAGCTCAGCATTAGGACACTTGTCCAAAGTACAGAATTCGGGAGGAACTGTATTTTTTTTAAATAACATATTTTTAAAGAATCCCAAAGTGGCAAGAATAGCAGAGATGATCCCTGTTTATCCTTCCCTTAGATTCATCAGTTTGTAACATTTTTACTACTTTTGCTTTATCATTCTCTCTCCAGATTACTGTTTCCCAAATTATCGGGAAAAGAGTCACAAACATGATGACCTTTTGCTCTAATCAAAGGAGGGAAACTTCACATTGATAATATGTTGTTTTCTGATCCGGGGGTCAATGAACTATGGCCCACGGGCCAAGTCCGGCTCAAATCCAATTGCCTGTTTCTTGTTGTGGTGGTCTGTTTTTGTTTTTTATCACAGCCTGAGAGCTAAGCATGGTTTTCATGTTTTTAAATGGCTACGTCTTATCTTTCTTAAAGATTTTATTTATTTATTCAAGAGAGAGCATGAGCCAGGGAGGAGGGGCAGAGGGAGAAGCAGACCTCCCACTGAGCAGGAAGGCAGATGGCAGGGCTCCATCCCTGGGACCCCAAAGCCACAACCTGAACCCAAGGCAAATGCTTAATTGACTGAGCCACCCAGGCACCCCAAGAGGCTACATTTTAATGTGGTTAGGTAAGTACAGTACCTACCTATATGTATCTCCTTCCGTTTTTCCCCCTGGCCTGCAAAGCCAAACATATTTACTCTCTGATCCTTGAAGAAAAAGTTTGCCAACCCTCGATCTTATCTTCCCACGACACAGATTTTGCCTATCACCCCGTTAACGTTCTTCGTAGAGATTTTTCTCCATGTTCAGGAAGGATCCAACCCAGAATGCAAAAGTGCTTGCGTTCAGTTTTCATGATGCCAAACATCCTCAGTCTGTCTTTCCTCTGTGTTTTATGATGCTGGCGTTTGGGGAGGGTTCAGGCCAGTTGTGTTTGCTCTTCCATTTGGAGGAACTGGAATTTGAGTCTCCATCTCTGTAATTCCAGAGCCTTTGGATTCTGGGCAGGTCTGAGGGTGTTCTCTGGATGAGGGATCTCTGATTCTCAAACCAGGGAAGTCTTGGGCAAATGGGGTGAGGGGAGCTTCCTGTTGTAGGGCCAACATTGCCAGCGTGGAGTAATTGTGTGGAAGACCAAGGCAGGTGCCCACAGGTTTAGGGGAGAAGGTGATGAACCAGATGTTAGCTTGAGCACCTTTTCTCAATTATCTGCTCATGTTGCTCCTTGAATGAATTCTTACCATCTACGTGTTCTGGCCTGAGTCTTGCTTTTTTTTTTCTCTCCATGTATGCAGACAAGACTTACTGATATTATTGTATGTAGTAGTTGGTTCATTCTCCTTGCTATTTCTGAGATTATATCATGAGCTAGCCATTTTGCTGTTGGTAGACACATAGGTTGCATCTAGATTTTGGTGGTTAGGTACACAGCGACTGGGTACATTTGTTCCCATGTTATTTTATCTGGGAAGGAGGTGCAGTGTGTGCATCTCTGTTGGGTGTAGACCTAGAAGTGTAGTACTTCTAGATCACAGTACACCTGTTTCCTTAACTGTGGTAGATGTAGCCAAATGGTTCTGTCAAGTATCTTGTAAACATGGTTTACTCCAGGCTCCCATCCTGCTCAGCACCTGGTTTTGTTAGTTATTCACATCTTAGCCATCCTGAGGGGGGAGGTGTCTTGTGGTCCCGTTTTGCATTTCCCTGACTAGGAATGAACCAAGTCACCTTTTGAAAGTAGATGGGCCAGGGCATCTGGGTGGCTTAGTGGTTGAGCATCTGCCTTTAGCTTGAGTCATGATCCTAGGGTCCTGGGATAGAGTCCCGCATCAGGCTCCTTCCCTGTGGGGATCCTGCTTCTCCCTTTGCTGATGTCTCTGCCTCTCTCTCTCTCTCTGTGTCTCTCATGAACAAATAAAATCCTTAAAAAAAAAGTAGATGGACCATTTGGTTAGCTACTTCTGCCCATTGAAGCTGTATGTTCATTTTCAAACTGTTGGCTATTTTTCTTAGGTGATTTGTAGGATATTCTGGATGTAAGCGCTTTGCTAGTTATGTACCTTGCAAATACTTTCTCCTGCTTTGGAGATAGTCTTGGGTATACATTGCAATATTCTGACTGTGCCATTTTATGAACAACCCAACTGGTCAGTCTTCATCAGATACCTTGGAATCCAAATTTAAAATCACTTGGCCAGGCAGGGAGTGTTCTGGTTAGCCACATATTCTGGTGAGTATGGTGGCACAGGACAGCAGGAAGCTTACCTCCCTGCTGGGGGCTCAGGCTGGACTTGAGATCCAGGTTTTCTGAAGAAGCCTGTGGTCACTCTCCCTAGCCAGGTCATTTCCTCCTGCAGGAGAGGGTCTTGTCCACACGGCCTGCCCCCTGGGGAACTGACTGTGTGGACATTGGCCAGTGTCTGGGTCAGAAACCCGTGCTCAGGAGGAGCTTGGGATGGCTTCCCAAGGGGGTGTTCGGGGCTAGCTCAGGCAGTATGGGCTGCAGACTCAGGTGACCCTGCTGCCCAGGACAGGTTAGGAATGCACTGAACTGACCTCCTTCCCCTGGCTCCTTCCGTGAGTGTGTGGGGGGGCCCCTACCATGTGGGGACCCAGAGGGCAGCAAGACTCAGGTGGCCTCTAGGCACCCACTGTCTAGTGAGAAGACAGACAGGGAAGCACTCAGATACTGCACTATTTAGGGGATCAATGGGGTGCTGGAGCAGTGGGGTGTTGGAAATATGATATAAATGGGGGTGTGATAGGACAGAAGCAGAGAGGGTGTTTTATGTGTATTTTATCCTGCCTGTCCAAGGTTTCTTTTTCTTCTTCTTCTTCTTTTTCTTTTTCTTTCTCTCTTTGGAGAACACCAGTATATTCCAAATCCACTGCCGCCAGAGGTGAAGTCAGGAAGGAAAGTCTTGAAGCCTATTCAATCATGTAGTAAGTCCTGAGAGCCTATGACACAAAATTAGGAAGGACTCTTTTAAAAAATATATTATTTTTATTGAAGTATAGTGGACATATAATATTAGTATATTATGTTAGTTTATACATCCATATAATAGTTTCAGGTGTACAGTCTAGCAATTCGACAATTAGGTGCATTACGAAATGTAGTTGTCCTCTGTCACTGAAGAAGGACCCTTAAACCCTCAAAGAAATAGACTTAAAACAAGTAAAAGAAGGTTTTTTGTTTTTGTTTTTTGTTTTTTTTTATACCCAGCAGCTGGGAGGTACAAGCCACAGGGCTCTTACAAGAGAAAGCTGTGGGCTTAAAATTCAGTTCAGGTCCTAGCCCCATTCACCCCTTAGAAGCTATGTGATCTTGACAAGTTAACTAACCTCTCTGAGCCTCAATTTCTTCATCTATAAAATGGTGATGAAAGTACCTACTGCATAGAGTTGTTACATTTTGCAAATAACAGATTCGTGGTAAGCATTCAGAGAGTAGTTATGAAAATGCCACTACTAATAATGATTATTTTTACTCTGAAGAAGATGGAAATGGTAAATACTCAGAAAGCATTTCAATGCATCAATAAATAATGATCCTCTAGCACAATGTAAGGAAAATGATGGACTGTCTAATATATGCTCAAATGGTTTGATCAAGGACACAGAGAGTAACTGCCAGATGGTCTTAGGAAATTTCCCCTTGGGGCCACTGTCATCAGATTTCTGAGCCAGATAGACCATTGGTGGACCTGGCCTGACATTTTTAATATGTTTGCATTTAATAAATTTGTTCGATATCAAGGCCGTCTGTAGTTTGAGATGCTGGTAATTCCCTTCAGGGAAAGCCTTCCTACTGAAGGTTAATTCTTCTGAGTGCTCTGATAGGATGTCAAGGCCTGGAATGTGTTGAGATTAGCCCGCCAATGACACCGTTTCTTAGAACGCTTCCCCGTGGCATTTGCGATACAGGATTCTTAAATCCTCCGGGTTGTTCAGCCAGACCCAGAAATCCAGGTTCTAACCGCTCCACTAAAATATCAGCATTTCCCCCTCTCCCTACCTCATTCCATATGCCTAGCCCACTCATCTAGTAGCTTAATAAGTCCAAAGCAAACATTTTCGCCAGGTATTTAAAGCAGGCAGATGGCTTTGCATAGGAAAGTAATGCTATTCATCGGGTTGTAGTTGATGTATATGTGATGGGAATCTCAATTGCCCTCCTGGGGAATGAAAGGGGGGGAGGATGTTGCAGAGAGAACGCAGAGGATGAACTCAACAGGAGGGAAAGACTTGTGTGCAGAGTAGGCTGTGTGGTGGCCCAGGGAGAGCTTAGGCTCGGAGTCCCATTGACTTGAATCTGACCCTGAGCAAGTCCCTTCCCCTGCTGGGGGTACACTTTCCTCCTTTGTAACAGGGTGTGAGCCGATTCCCGCTGTGCAGGGCTGCTGTGGGCCATAGTGATAATGAACACCAAGTGGCCCCAATGGTGCCTCATATAGTCAATGTGGGAGAACTCGCATTCCCTCCTCATTTCCCCACTGAGTGATCTGGAAGGGGCAATACTTATCCCCTTATAGGGAGGGATCCATACACAGCGTAGATAAAGAATGAATGATCGCTATTCTATCACAGGGTTTTGGACAGAGCTACTTTGATCCAATATTTTTGGCAGGATAGGATCAATGAACACTATCACCAGTGGTTTCATGGGTTTACTCTGTGGCTGACACTGTGCACGTACTATCTCCTCTAACCTGTTCACTCATCTGTATCTGGTGCCCAGCCACACAGCTCGAATTGGCTCAAGCAGGACAAGTGAAGTCATTGGCCAAAATATCTGAAAAGTTCTGAGGCGAAAGCTGCCTTCAGGCTTGCCTGGATCTAGGTGCTCCAACCACATCATCAAGAATGTGTTTCTTGCCTTTGCACCTTCAATGTCACCTTCTATTCTAGGCAGTCTTTTCTTTCTTGCTAGGAAGAGGGCCACCAAACACTCCAAGCTTACATTCTGCATCACAAAAAAAGAACTTCGCTTCCACAGTCCCAGCAAAAATCCTGGTGTCAGCCGTGCTATTATCCCACAACTAAGCCCTCTGGCCAACAGAAAGTGATGCTCTGATTGGCTAGGCTGAGTCGCATGCCCTTCTTAGAACTTGATAGCTCTGGGGAGGGGGTCAGCTCCATCAGAAGCACATGGACATTTGGAAGATGCACTTTTTTTTTGCAGAGAAGATGGGGTGCTCCTATCCAAAGAAGGGAGAGCGGATGTTGTGCAGACACATCACAAAATTTCCCCATTAAGCATCTGTCGTGAGTGCTACTGTTATAGAGGGAATGCAGTGTAATGGCTTAGAGTTGGAGTCATATCCCAGGCCTGCCACCCTTGTACTTGTGAGACCTTCAGGAAGTCACTTGACCTCTCTATCTTCAGCACTATGCCAGGTCTGGAAATGGATGGAAATCACCAGGGACTTCATTCTCCTAACACTCCCCGACTTGTATCTTGGAGGTCTGACAGGGAACCCTCAAGGGCTCATCCGTGCAGGTGGATGGTGAACTTCGAGCCAAAAGATGTGAGATCTGCTCCCCCTGGGATCCTCTTTGCCACACTGGCAGCGAGGACCGGAGGGTGGACTCCAATAACCCTTCCCAAAGGGAGTCCTGCCCAGTGGCCCAGTTCCTTTCTGCTCTCTTGACTGCCCCTCCTGGAGCACCTCCCGGGAAGGGAAGGCGTTTGCAAAGAGGCGGTGGGCAGTTTCACTGCCCTGAAGGGTCTGATCTCAGCCCCAGCATGACTTGCCACCCGACTTCATAAAAATGTCACTCAAACAGCCCCCATATGGAAATAACATGCGGTGAGTTATTCTTACAGCGGGTCATCCATAATGGAAAATCAGCCTGAGATGGCCCTGTATTTCTTCCCGCTCCCTAAAGTATAATAAATTGAAATTTTTAAAGCTCAGCATTTAGATGGCTTGTCAGCAGCAGCCTGGAGCCTGCCCAGCGGAGAACTCGGGCTGGGTGAGGGAGGCTGTTTCTGGTCTTGCTCATCCTGATACTACTGGCTTGGGCGCCTCCAGGGTTGGTACCCTCTCTCCTCCCACCCAGTCTGCCAGGAAGCCTGATACTGTTCCTGAGACGGTGGGAGCCCAGGCCCTGCCTCATCCCAGTGAGGGGAACTTGACGGCTCATTCAGCTGCCATTTCTTTCATTCTCCTGACCCCTAAAGTGAGGTTGAGATCCCCTATTTCTTAGGCTGATCAGGGAAGGAAAGGGACAAATAGCAGTAACAACCACCATTACTTTTCTAGGGTTTTCTCAGTAGCAGGTGCTGCCCTGATTTCACTCACTCACTACGAGGGATCACATAGACCCTATGGTGTGACTGTCCCCATTTTACAGGTGAGGATACTGAGACACGAGGTTAAGTGACCAGCTGAGAGAGGCCGATCCCCCAGCTCTGGTTCTGTGCCCAAGCTCTGGCCCCCACACTGGTGGGACTTGGCACTTAGCAAGTGCGAGTAAGCTTTGGTTTCTTCTCTCGTCCCTTGGGGATGAACTTGTTTATCTCCAAGAGGCTCCGGGGATGATGTGTGTTTCCTTGGTGCCACCACATTGATTCAACTTCCGAGTTCTGTCCATTGTCTCTGATTGCCCATATTCTAGAGCCCCCAGACCTGGCCTCCAGCACCTCATGGCACTGCTGCTGAGCTAACCATTCATTCTGCAACAGGGCTTTCTTTTTTATTTCAACCCATCCTCCCCATGTGGTCCAGACCTTCCAGAGGGTGGTTTTCCATGAGGGACAGTGGAGACCAGCAGTTAAGAGGTTGGACTCTGGAGTTGGACCATCCAGGCTTCTCCACTGACTGGCTGTGTGACCGTGGGCAAGTCCTTTCCCCTCTGCCAGCTCCGGTGTCCTCATATATCAACTGGTCCTAACGGTGGTGCCCTGCTCCCAAGAGGTCTTGTGGGGCTTTTATGAAGCAAGACGGAGAAAGCACAGTGCCCTGGAAATAGCCCCCAAACAACAGTAGCAGGTGCAACCGTTAATGCCCAAATCATCAGAGCCAAGATAATCCTATCCCTAACCCAGAAGGAGGTAAGAATCACATCGATAGCCATGTCCGTCTCTGCCTGGGGACAAATTGTCCCCCTCTCTGCTTGCTCAGCTTGGGGAAAAGAAGAGCATTTCTTAATCATGCATCATTTCGCCTGTAAAGTGGAGACACAAACAGAGCCTCCTCTCTCCGGGGAGGCTCTGAGGACCAGGGCGTCATGCTGCCAAAACCCTCAGCCCGAGGAGGAGCTCAGCAGATGGGAAGTGCTGTCCTCGTATTTGGCGCTGTGCTGTTCAGTCACCAAGAGTGGCTCTCGCTTGTCTCTTGGCCCCAGGCCGAGCAGCTTGGCCTGCCAGCGGGGCCCTGTGTGATGCCTCCTTTCCACTGTCAGAGAGCGCTGACGTCACCTCCCCTGACGGCCCACCTGCTCCTGCCTGCCCAGACCTTCTCTTCTTTGCACACACCATGGTGTGTCCTCACTGGCTGCCCTGTTTCCAGCCCTGTCCACCAGAGCCTATCCTCCCCATAGCAGCCAGGGGGTAGATCATGCTACCTGCCTCCTCCTCCTCCTCTTCCTCCTTAGTGGTTTCCCTGCAGATTGAAAATGAACCAGCACTTTGCATTTGGCTCACTAGCCCCACTAACGTGCTCCCCAACCCACCCACTTCTTCAGCATCCTCTCCCCTCCCCTTCCCTGTAGAGCTAGCTGTGCAGTCACAGTGGCTGCCTTTCTGTCCCTCAGCATGACTTTCACTCGTGTTCTTGTCCTGTCTCAGGACCTTTGCACCAGCTACTGCCTCCAGTCAGGGGACTCTTTCTTCCCCCTCAATCTGTGCACGGCTGTCTTCTTGCATCTTTTAGGTCTTAGCTTCAACGCTCCTCCTTAGTGAGGCCTCTGGCTTCAGTGGGAACTGAGAGCTGGCTTTGCCCTGCCAGCCTGCCCACAGAGAGCCCTCTTTGCCACCTCCCTGCCTTGCGGTCGCCTGCGGAAAGACAAGACTGTGCCTGATGTCTCATTTGCCCTTTTCGGGATGCTCTACCGATGCCGATACTTCTCCTTGCTCCATGTCACTCTCTGTGTATCTCAGCCCCCACAGAGAGGGAAATGGGCCACCCTGTGCCAAACCCCCAGCAGGAGTACATTGTTCTTGGGTCTTGGAAAATCGGCAGGGGTGGGTGGCAGGGGGTTGTGGCTGTGGCTGCCGGCAAGGGAGGTGGGGCTGGAACTCCAGGCACCAGTGTGAGAAAGCTGTGGGAGGAGGTTAGGGCCTCAATTTCCCCATCTCTATAATGGGATTTCAGTGGTATGCACCTCACAGATGGAAGACGACGGATTACAGGACAAAATGGCAGCAGAACATTCCTCACGGCACTTGACCGGAGATCCTGGAGTCGGTGGTGACCTCCATTCTCCCCACTCTCTGTTGTTGTTGTTGTTGTTATTATTATTATTATTATTATTCTAACATCTGGGCTGAGCTGTTGATACTCTGAGGATGACATTCTCTGCCCAGTTTGGAAGGAGATGAAAATGATCCCAAGGTGGGCTCTGCCCACAGAGTGTCCCCACCTTGGCCAGTTACCTGGGGCGGCATCCACCTTGGCTCAATTGTTGTCCTTTTATAGATCAATGGGGCCCCCTCATTAACTTGGTGGCCTCAGGGACCAGAAATTGTGTGCAGAAATTTTTTTTCTGTATTTGAGCACCAATTTTAATATTATTAACTATTTTGGAGGGACAGTGGCCTGGCAGTGAAAAAGTCTGCTAGTATGGACAATACAAGCGGCTGTCTTCACTCCTTGCAGCTGTGTGACTTCCACTGTCCCTCTCTGAGCTCCGAGCATTTTCCTTAGGCGATTTCTGAGACTGTTTTCTGCTCAGAGATTCTAAGATTTGGAAATCAAGGGGAAACTGCCAATTGCAGAATGGGCTTAGGGTTTGTGCCCCAGTTTTCTCCAGCAGGGAATGTCTGTTTTCTGGGTCCATGTAGGTCCTTGTACCTACTTGATAGCCCCCCGTTGCTAAGATGTGTGCAGGTGGGTGAATGAATAAGAAAGAAGAGAGACAAAGAGAAACTTTGTTCAGGTCAGTGGCTCTTAGTCTTTAAGAACCCAGGAGAATGCTCACATGCTTTACATCAAGGGAGTTTACAAGTCTGAAACCTCATTTTAAGAAATGTCTCCTTGGGAGTGTCCGGGTGGCTCAGTCCATTAAGCATCTGGCTTTGGCTCAGATCATGATCTCAGGGTCCTGAGATCAATCCCACTCAGCAGGGAGTTTGAGTGTCCTTCTCTCTCCCCCTGCCCCTCCCCCAGCTCATGCTGTCCTCTGCTATTTCTCAAATAAATAAATATAATCTTTTTTTAAAAAAATAAATAACAAATAAAGAAATGTTTACTTGGCAAGTTCCCGCTGACTTTTGAGCACCTCCTCCAGGAAGCCTTCCCTGACCTCATCCTGTATTCCCAGTATCTCCATGCCTTCCTTCTTGTGCTCCTCAGGGAGGCTGTCCCTGCCTGTATACCCTCCTCCACCCCCACCTCACCCCCCAGCATCATGGGGCAGGGGCCAGGTTGATGGTTCCCTGCATGCTCTGAGTGGGTGTCAGCAAATATCTGCTGAACATAGCTGGGGACGAGCTCCTGGCACTGACACGGACTAGCCGTATTTCATGGGACAGTGTCTGTTCAATTTTGAGTAGCTCAGACCCTGGCCACCTCAGATGCAAACGCATTCCCTTCCCCTTCTTGTGGGCTCATGGATGGTTTTGAAGGCATGAGGATCATCTGTAAATTATTCTGCCACCAGAGAAGGCTGGGCCGGAGGGGAAGCACATCAAGGAGGCGGCATCACGAGGCTCTTCTCTTCTCTTCTTCCCTTCCCTTCCCTTCCCTTCCCTCCCCCTCCCCCCCCCTCCCCTCCCCTCCCCCTCCCCTCCCCTCCCCTCCCCTCCCCTCCCCTCCCCTCCCCTCCCCTCTCTCTCTCTCTCTCTCTTCTCTTCTCTTCTCTTCTCTTCTCTTCTCTTCTCTTCTCTTCTCCCCGTCCCTCCCTTCTCTCCCCCTCCCCTCCCCTCCCCTCCCCTCCCCTCCCCTCCCCTCCCCTTCCCTTCCCTTCCCTTCCCTTCCCTTCCCTTCTCTTCCCTCCCCTCCCCTCCCCTCCTCTTTTCTCCTCTTCCCATCCTCCTTCCTGGTGCAGCTGGAGCAGAGTGAAGCCAAGTGTGAGGATGCTCTGAAGACCCAGAAGGCACTGACAGCAGACCTGGAGAGCATGCATAGCGAGCTGGAGAACATGACCCGGAATAAGAGCCTGGTACCTGTCTTGTTTTGGAAGCTGTGGGGACCCAAGCCAGCTCTGGGGGCTAGCATGGGCGCACCAAGTGCTCAGCACTATAAGAGGGACAAGAGGCACTCATTGGGTTCTTACTGGGTCAACCCTCTGAGAGTAAAAACATCCTACTGTGAGCTGAGCATTATAAAGGTATAAGGGCATCTATAAGGGTCAGCTGTGTGCTCATCTCTGCAAAGGTAGACAAGGGAACCTGTTGTAGACCTAATGTGTGCTCAGCACTGTAGAGATGCATTCAGTATGAGCCTAATGTTTGCTCAGTACCCTAAGTGGGAACGAAAATGTCTACAGTGTGTCCACAGTATGCTCACAACTGTAAGGGGTCCCCAGGCACCTGCTGTGGTCCTACTGTGTGCTCACCACCATGGGGACTTGGTCATTATAACTGGGTTAGTGTATGTCCAATCTTATGAGTGGAGACAAAGGTGTATCTTGTGGGCCCACTTAGGCTCACTCCTATAAGGAACCCAACCATCTATTATGAACCTACTATGTGCTTGCCACCGAATGGGGGGAAATGAACATATGGCATGAATCTAATACAACTGGTGAATATTGGGTGTGTGTTTCTAAGTCATCTGTCTGTATACAAGGTTGACTTCAATTTTTAGTCGGCATGCAAAATCCTAAAGTTTAGGTATAGCCACAGATTTATAGACAAAAGTTTGTCTCAAGATCCCTCTTGGACCTTTTATTCCAGATTTTATGGGCACCAGATTAAGGAGAACTTGCCCACAAACATTTACACACACACACACGAATGTGCACACTCACCCACAAAATCACCAGACACACAAATGCCCTCATAGGTAAAACATGCATCCAGTTTTATCTACCCACCCAATACCTGTTTACCGAGCACCTGCTGTATGCAGGCCTAGTACTGGGGGTATATTCCCGAGCAGAGCAAAGTCCCAGTTCTTAGGGAGATTCCAGGGATTTGTACTCATGTGTGTGTCCTGGGTACATTTAAAATGAACATAAAGAGGCATTTGGGTGGCTCAGTGGTTGAGCATCTGCATTGGTTCAGGTGGTGGTCCCGGGACCCCAGGATTGAGTCCTGCATCGGGTTCCCCGCAGGGAGCCTGCTTTTCCCTCTGCCTATGTCTCTATCTCTCTCTCTGTGTCTCTCATGAATAAATAAAATCTTAAAAAAAATAAAATGAACATAAAATGTAAGGCCACGGGGGCTTATACAGACATATATCCATTCACATACACACATGCTGCATTCACATAACCACATGGGTGCCCCGACACACACACACACACACACACACACACATCATGACCATCCTTTCAGGTATGTGGTCACTTATCCAACACACTCACAGGGGAACCCCCCTCCCTTTGCTCTTCATGAGGCCCTTGCTGTCCTGCTCCTATCCACCCTTCTGGCTTACCCCCACATTGTCCTGCCTCCCGCCAGGTGGATGAGCAGCTGTACCGGCTGCAGTTTGAAAGAGCAGACCTGCTGAAGCGCATCGATGAGGACCAGGATGACCTGAATGACCTCATGCAGAAACACAAGGACCTCATTGCTCAGGTAACAGTGGGAAGTAGAAGACGGCTTGGTGGCCTTGGGCCAGGCAGGTGGGGGATGTTGAGAAGGGGATCTGATTGGGCCCCTCTCTGGTCTTAGGACCTTGGAGGAATTAAATGCCACAATGATAAATAGGAAATGTGACATTTCATGTGGTCCTAATGGAGGAGGGCGTCACCTTCAGATGAGTGTGCATGCCTGGAAGACATCTCCACTGAGAAAAATTTGATTTATTTTTACATCTGTCCACACATCCACCCACCGACCCCTATACCCTTCTACTTACCCATCAAAATATTCATCCATCCACCATTCATCTGCTCATCTGTCTACCCCACTCACCTATCCCCATTTTTGTCCACCCATCCTTCCACCTATCCCTCTACCCATCCACCCACCTACCCATTTCAGCCACTCACCTATCCATCCATCCCATCCATCCATCCATCCATCCATCCATCCATCCGACCATTCATCCACCAATCCCTCGATCCATCTACCTCTCCATACATCTGTTTATATATCCATTCATTTACTTAATATTTACTGTGCCCCCACCATGTGTGAGGTACTGTGTGAAATGCCAAGGATGCCATATTGAGAGAAGCACATCCATCCCTCTGTTTGCCTGTAATTTCATGGGCTGGACAGGCCTTCTCACATAATCACCCAGAACACAGGAGGTGCTTGCAAAGTGAGCTTAGAGTCCAGAAAGGAAATGAACATGTTTCTGTGGATCTTGACTGAGGCTGGAGGTCAGGGAGGGCCTCCCTAAGGAGGTGGCTCTTGGATGGAGATCAGGATGAGGAACAGGAGTTAATTAGGTTGGGTGGAATAGTAAGGGTTGTGTGGAAAATGTTCTAGGCAGAAGGAACAGTGTGTGCAAAGGGCCGAAGATGGTACATTTGAGAGGCTGGAAGGAGGCCAGCAAGAAGAGTGTGGCACGAGCTGAGCTCAATGAGGCCAGCAGAGCAGGGCCAGAACAGGGGCTCATAGGCTGAGATGAGTTTGGATTTTATTTTATGTGTGATGAGAATCACTGGCAAATTTTTCAGGGGCAAGAGCAGGAGAGAAAGGGTCAGCCAGGATGCCACCCCCAGATTCTCCTGTCTTGTCCAGCTCTGTAAGCCAGAGCCTAGAAAGGTGGCTGCCGTGGAGTAGGGCACCTGGTAAACAGCTGGTGGATGAATGAAAACTGTGGTCGGCTTGTACCAGGGACATGGAGTGGACATGGGTAGACGGGGACCCAGGACACATCGGGAGGCACGGTGGCAGGCTGGGGTGCAGCAGAGGCTTTGAGATAGAGCCAACAGATGAGCGATGGGGATCCCTGGCAGCTTTCTGATCTGCATAAGAAGAGAGAGCAGCTCCCTCCAGGAGTAATGAGTGTCTTTCCCACGTTGTGCCCCAGAGGGGATCCATGGTACAGTGCCTGCCAGACTTCAAATGCATCCTCCCCAGATGGAATCTTTGGGAATTTCTACTAAATGAGGAATAATGATAACAATAATAGCCAATTATATCTTCAACGTCAGAACAGCCATCACAGAAATAGCCTATGCCATCTTCTGCCCTTGTGACTCACAATTATTTTGGGTCAAAGAGAAATTTGTTTGTTTGATCCATTACTCAAAGCAGTATGTTCATATGTATGTTATAAGCAATTTAAACAATAAAGACATGTGGAAAATAGAAAGTGAGGGGCCCTCCTGCCCCCTGGAATCCCTCTCCTAGGAGATCATCACGCTTAACAGTTTGGTTCTACTTCTTTTTGAGGACCTTTATAGTCTCCATTGCCTCATTTAATCTCTGACCAAACCTTAGGTAGAGGAGCTAAGAAGAGCCTATCAGCCCATTTTACAGATGGGGGATACTGAGGTGCAGAGAGGCCAAGGCCAGTATCCCAGTCACCTGACATTTGGGAGTCCTCTCTCCTCAGAATCTGGCCCTGGGGCCATGACGACTCATTTCTTTCTGGGCTCTCAAGAGTGTGTGATAGACTGTGTGCTGGGTGGTTGACCAAAGCCATGGGCTTATATAACTGGAGTGACTCAGCAGGCATTATGATGAACGTTGTGGGGAGGAGGCGAGGAGTAATTTTTTAGGAATGAACTATTGTCATGGAGGCTCTGAGAGTCTTAGACATCTGGGGATGGGGTGTAGGGGGAAGGGCTTTCCAGCAGTAGTTCCCCAGCAAAGTCTCAAGGTGTTATTTATTTATTTATTTATTTATTTATTTATTTATTTATTGTCTCACTAGTCTGCTACTGACATTGGGCAGATCCAAGAACTGCAGCTACAGCTGGAAGAAGCCAAGAAAGAGAAGCACAAACTTCAGGAACATGTACGTGCTCAGAGCTCAGAGCTGCCCTGGTGGTGGGGAGGAAGGAAAATATTCACTTGGGGGGGGGGAGAACCTCCCTGTTTAGATCCTGGAAACTGTCACTCATTCATCCATCCATCCGTCCACTCACTCAACTTGAGTTGTGCAAATGAATTGAGAACAATCCCAGCCGTCTCTCTCTCTCTTTCTCTGTCTCTCATGCACACACACACACACACACACACACACACTGACTTGCTCATGTCAATTCAGCCTCCAGATGTGTCTTGTGTAGTGAAACTCATCAGCCATCCAATACAAGATTTTTCTTTCTCTGAGAAACGTTTCCAAGGAGAAAGTGATGGTCTGGATGAGACAGGATCCTCATCCTTTGTGAAATCTTTCTTTGAGGCCATGATTCTTTCAAATGCCCCTGAATTTCACTCATTAGCTAGTGGGCTGCTCTTATCCATGCAGTTCTCAAAGCTTTTCTAGAACTATTGCATGTGCCTGCTAAGAGGTTCTGTCGAAGTGACGGGGCCGGGAGCAAATGTCCATGGGCATGAGTAACACCAACAGTAACACCACAATAATAGCACAAGGCCTCTGCTGGGTACTTATGATATACCAGGTACTAATTGCCTTCAATCCTCCCACACACACAGAAATGAAAAAATGAGCTCGAGGAGGGGAACTGGCCCGCCCAGGTGCCTCCTGCTGGAAAATGGCAGAGCCTGACTTTGGACTCTGATATACGTGCTTGGCTCCCAAGCCCACTCTCGGTGCCGACCTGGAATGCCCAAGCTTGCTGCTCACACACTGGCTTTGCTCTCTTAACACAGCAGGGAGAGGAGGGTGAGCAAGCACCTGATGAAAAGTCTTATATCAGAGGCTGAAGACACAGAAACATCACCTCCAGCCTCTGGGACATGAGGGCAGGGTCTGGTGTGAGGGTACCAACCGTCTGTGTTTGTGCCTTGAACGTGAACGAAGAAGGAGGCAGTGTGAATGGGCCTGGGGCCGAGTCCCACCTATGTCTTGATGCTGGGTGGACTTGGGGCCAGCAGGTGGCCAACGGACCTCTCGGGTTCACCTCCAGCTGCAGGTGGCTCAGATGCGGATCGAGTACCTGGAGCAGTCCACCGTGGATCGAGCCATTGTCAGCAGGCAGGAGGCAGTCATCTGTGACCTGGAGAACAAGACGGAATTCCAGAAAGTGCAGATTAAGAGATTTGAGGTATCAGTGGCCATGTAAATATTACTTAGACCTAGAGCCAAGTCTGTTCGCTTTGTCCGTCCTCTGGCCATTCCTCATGCCTTTCCTTGGATCCATAATCCTCCTGCATCTCCCATTCGTGTTCCTTCCCCTGCTCCCTCCTTTCTGCCTTCCCTCAACCTCACAGTCCCACAAGTACCTATCCAACCAGCCCACACACCTCTGTCTCCCTCCATCCATGGCCATGTGCCATCACTCCATCCATCAGTCCCCTTCTGTCTCTTCTTTCCCCCTTTCTCCAGTCTGTCTTCTCTTCCTCTGGTCTTTCCCTTTCTTCAGATCTTCCTTGACCCCTCTGTCTGTCCTCATCTTTATCTGTTGATCCATTTTCCCCATCTCCATCCACCCCCTCATGCACTTAGGCACACAAAACTCACTTTGAGCAGAAATTTATTTTCCACTTAGGATGTACCAGGTTCTGTGTTAGGCACATGAAAGGCAGATGTACAAAGCAGATTCTGCTTTCCGGAAACAGATTTTTGTCTGGAGATGTGGGTGAAATATAAAATAAGATGCTGAGAGAGCTGTGAGGCTTGGGGGATGGAGGTCTTTTGCAAGCTGGGGAATCAGGGAGGCCTCCAGGAGGAGGTGGCATTGATGCTGGACCTTGAACAGGGCAGGTAAGATGTGGATGGGCTGGGGCAGGGTGAATGACATTCACATTCAGCTCTGCAGGCCAGTGACACGAGCCACCACCAGTGGACGTCGCCACTGTCAAAGCTGTTTCTCAGTAGCCACACCTTGGGATGTTGGCTGCAACCACCTTGGGGCAGGTAGCATAGGCCTCACTGAATGAACTCCAAGGGGTCCCCAGAGAGTTCAAGTAACCTATTCAAGATAAAACCAGGTAGTGTCAGTGACAGGGGTAGATTGATGCTGGACCTTCTGGTCCCAGATTATAATTTCTCTGTAATCAGCTGGCTGAGCCACAGGATGATAGTGCACCTCGAAATGGGAGCCTGCATTCCTCACTTGGGAATATTCTCCTGATGCCCCCGTTAGACCTTTTGTCTCTAAGAAGGCTGCTATATATGAAGAACAGAGAAAGAGTCTTCCCTGCATTGACCCTCAGTGTTTCCTGGAATAGCTCAAGGGATCCCTCAAGCCATAATGGTTTCTGCAGATCACCATGGAACTTTGATCTACTACATTTTAAGTATACATAATGTTGGGCTCTATCAGATTTTTTTAAAATTTGATTCTAGCATAATCAAGGGATAGGAAGGAAGAAATAAAATGATAAGAAAAAAATTTTCAGGGGCAGAGTCTATGTCCAAGTTCACATTCTCCCTCTGCCACCATGATTTGAATTTAGTAGAATCCCAGGCCCTTGAAAGGAAGAGGTTCCTTGGGGGACACCATTTGAGAACTGCTCTTCTTCCTTTTAATACCGCCCCCTTCCCCCGCTGCCCTTTGAAATTGTTGCTAAATGCTATTTGAAAAGCAAAGGGCAATTGAATAGTAAAGCTTTTCTTTTAGACTGTTATTCAGTCTCTGATCTGGAGAGAGGGGCTCAGAGTCACCAGAGCGAGGGCCTGAAATATTCATGTGGGCTCAGTTTTAGGTCAACACTCGAGTATTTGCCCATCAGAATCGATTGGCTCCAGGCTTGTTGGCCAACTAATGAATTCTGCAGAACAGCACTTGGGTTTGTTTTCTATAGCGATGGTGATGGCCACAGCTCCTTTCTCTTTACTGTCTCATTGTGTCCTCTTGGTTTCTCCCCCCCAGAAAAAGGAAAATTGCCATAAAGCATTAGAGTGGAAGCTCGTATAAGATTATCTGATCAAACACCTCATTTTACAAATCAAGAAACCTGAACCCATGCTGGAGAAGGGGTTTTGACTCCCCAGCATCATGTGCTCCCTGCCACACAGCTTCCTAAAATGATGAGGGCTGCTCTAAATATTAATAATTCCCAACCCTTATCTAGAATGTTCTGTGTGCCAGGCACTGAGCTAAGCGTCCTGCATAACATAACATTTTCAATTCTGACAGTCTCCCTGGGACATAAATACTGTCAGTCATCCCTGTCTCTCAGAGAGGTTATATAACCTGCCCACGGTTCACACAACCAGGAAGAGGTAGTGGTGGAGATTGAACCTAGCACCTATTCAAAGCCAGGGTGCTTGTCCGCCTGCCAGGCTGCCCCGCGGTATAGCAATTATCATTTTCTCAGGCTTTTAAAATACATTCTTCATTTCTGTATCAGAAATCAGGATTATCGTCTTGATGACCTTATTTACACGCCCAGAGACTCAGCACAGGATTTCTCTTCCTGGAGGCCCCTGTCTCCCACCTCTGGCCTCTACCCACGAGGGGGATGTGTGCTCTCCGCCCCGACTCCAGGTCCTGGTGATCCGGCTTCGGGACAGCCTGATCAAGATGGGTGAGGAGCTCACGCAGGCGGCCAAGTCCGAGTCCCAGCAGCGGGAGAGCAGCCAATATTACCAGCGGCGCCTGGAGGAGCTGAAGGCGGACATGGAGGAGCTGGTGCAGCGGGAGGCGGAGGCCAGCCGCAGGTGCATGGAGCTGGTGAGTGCTGTCCCCACGCTGGCTGTCAAGTGATGGAGGGTTTCCCTGCGGGAGCCTCCTCCAAGCTGGTCTCCAGGGCCTTTGGGAAGCAGGGAGAAACCAGAAGGGGATGGGCAGAGAAATGACGCTGCCATTGGCTGCAAGCTCTGGGGTCGGGTCCAAGGTGGACCAATCGCATTCGCTGCTGCTAGATGGCCACCCAGCCTGTGTGCATTTCAGATTCTAGACTTTTCCTGCCTCACACATTCCAAAGGCAGGGCACCCTCGTGGGGAGAGGAAGGAACCAACGTTGATTAAATGTCCACCTTGCACTGAGCCTTAACATCCATGTCATAGAATCCCCATAACAACCCTGCAAAGTCAGAATGTTATTCCCATTTTACAGATGGGACAACTGAGGCAAGGGCCATCAACACGCCAAATTGAGGCTCGGAGTACTATACTCATTTGCCCAAGGCTACACACACTAGTAAGAATTTGAACCCCGGCTGTCCAACTCTGTAGTCTGTGCTTTTATTCACTAAGCCATGCTTAGCTTCCTGGTGTGGTCCAAACAACACTTAAAAATCTGTTTCCCAACAGGATGGGGAACAAAAAGGTAAAATAATAAAAAAGTAAGAATGAATAAAATGTCGAGTTTGGCATTTTACTAAATTTCATAGAGAAGAAAAAGGGGAAAACAGATAAAAATTTTGTTTCATGTCCAGTGGGAAGGTCTCTCCCATCATGCGTGGTATTTTTCTGAGGAGAGTTTCCTACAGGGATCACAGGCCATCTGAGAGAGCTGGTTCCTCCTTTTCCCCGTGAGATCCAATATCCCTAAGACTCCAGGTTTCTGCTTCTGTGACCTGGGAGACATCTGGCACCGCTATAGAGCCTTCACTGAGACAACCCGCCACCTGCCAAAGCTTGCCCAGAAGGTCTCTAAATCACAGTCTTTATCTCCTACCCGCCCTGTCCATTCTGGTTTTGTGACAGGTCTCACCAACTTGTCTGCCTGCAGCAAGTATATTTCTCGGGCCACTGCCTGCCACAGCCAGGGCCATTCTCATCAGCTTTGCCCTTGACAAGCCATCAATGTGGCTGTCGTGTGGGGCGGGGGGGGGGGGGGTAGGTGAGGCTCTGCACAGAGACCCAGGTTCCCAGACAAAGTCCAAGCTCCATGACTGGCAGTTCCTCCACCTCCCATAGCCAGGGAGAGAGAAAGGCTCTTTCCTCCAGTTGACAGGATGACTTCCTCATTCACTAGCCCTGTTTCTCATGCAGCTGAGTTCCCCTCCCGCCAGCTCTGGCTGGGAGCAAGAGAACATCCCAGCCCGTCTCCTCTGATGTCTTCTTTAACTGGCCAGACACCCAGGCATGCCGGTCAGATCAAACAGTGGCTTTCTTCCTCTTTTCTTTGTTCTCCTTTTCTCCCTGTCTCTCCTCTCCTCCCTCTCTGTCTCCCTTTCCTTTCTCTATTTCCATTTCCAGGGACAGGTTAAGATCGTTAAAGGCCCTGAAATACTGAAAAGATGATAGAGCAACCCTCATACAGGATTCAAAATAAAAACAAAAAGCTGTAAAACACAAAGCTTGTGTGTATGCTGACATGAGACCTGTGTCGTTCTCTGCTTTCTGATTGCAAGATGCTGCATAAGTTTACCAAGACTGAATTCTTCCCTTCATTTTGGTGTATCTCTGGTTTCCTAGGGCTGCCTTAAGAAAGTAGCAAAAATTGGGTGGCTTAAAATAACAGAAATTTATTCTCTCACAGTTTTAAAGGTCAAAGGTCTGAAATCAAGGTGTGGGCCGTAACACACTCCCACTGAAGATTCCTTGGATTGCAGCCATATCTCTCCAATATCTGCCTTGGTCTTCATGTGGTGGTTGTCTCTGTGTATGTGTGTCTTGAATATCCCTTTGCCCTTTTCTTAAAAAGATGCCTATAATTGAATTTAGGGATTCCCCCTGAATCCAGGTGGATTTTATCTTGAGATCCTTACTTTAATTATATCCATAAAGACACTTAAAAAAAAAAAAAAGATAAGGTCACATTGACAGGTCCTAGGAGGATTTTTGGTTTAAGGGGACTGCCTTTCAATCCACCGTGAGAAAGGAGGTCATGCTCCTGCCTTGCTGGTGTTCTGCAGTGACCCTGAATTGCTTGTTTCTTCAGTGACTCTGTGGATCAGCAAGGCTCAGAGGGCTACTGTCAGGCTGGCAGACCCTGCTTAATAGTAGGTATCCCAAACTCACCAAGCCATTTGCCCTCAAATCCATTCCTTGCCTAAGAGCCCGGGATATATCCACTGGGAGAAGAGAGGATGTCCTTTTGTCTCGTATCATTTATTCACCAATTTATTCAACATTTGTCTATTCAGCACCAACTATGGGCGTAGTGTAGGGGTGGGCATTGGTAGGGAGTGCAAGGAATCATAGAGCCCCCGCTTTTTTTTTTTTTTTTATTTTTTTTTTTTATTTTTTTTTTTTTTGAGCCCCCGCTTTGTAGAAGCTCACAGCATGGACAAAGCACAGCTCAGTGGGAGCACCCTGTTCCCAAGGCCCCCCTTCCTGTCCCAACTTCCCATCATTGTGGCATACTGGTACTTCCCCAGGCTTCCCAAGTGTGATCTCACCTCTCTGGGTTCATGTTTAAGCCACCAGTCTGCCTTCCTCCAGCCCCTGTAAGACAAGGGAGCAGCCACTCTGTTCATGTGTTCTTTTTTTTCCTTAATTTTATCTATCTGTTTGAGAGAAAGACAGATAGTGACAGAGCTCAAGCTAGGGAGGAGAGGAAGAAGTAGACTCCCTGCTGTGTAGGGAGCCAGATGTGGGGCTCGATTGCAAGACCCTGGGATCATGACCTGAGCCCAAGGCAGATGCTCAGCCAACTGAGTCACCTAGGTGCCCCTGGTGCCATGTGTTCTGCAAGGTAGTCAGCATTCTGGCTCTTTCCCTATTCACTGTGTATCTTCAGCTTTTCCCATGGGCCATGCCTGGTGCTCCATATTGAGGGATCCAGCAGGGAACAAGACATACATACCTTTGCCCTCGAGGAGCTCACACCGAATGAAAAGATATCACAAAGACCAGTATTCATGTATTATATGCATTTCTCTGTGAGGGGTGCTCAGAGTGTTTATAGGCAAAGCAAGTTGTCTGTACACCAGGGTTTGGAGGATTCTTAGAAAGCCAGGTGACACCATGGCCACTGTTGGCCAACAGCCATTTCTTTGAGTAAAGCATTGCTCTTTGCACTTTCCATGTTTTAGATTCAAATCTTACTGGTAGGGATAGAATGAATTTTTAATGCTCCAGCCCAAGCATTCATTCATTCATTCATTCATTCAATGCTTAGGCCCTTTGCAGACATGGTTTTCCTTCACATTGATACCAAGCGCAGCAGGTGGAGAATGTGGAGGTGCAGACACATGAAGGGCTTGGCCCAGGGCTGCAGAGTTGGGAGTGGTGGAAGTGGGATGGGTGTCCCCATGTGTCCAGCTCTAAAGGTGTCACTAGGACCCCACCCTGCCCTGTCAGCCTGATCCTGCTGAAAAATGGCTCTGCCATGGGAGACCCCCAGAAAGATCCCACCTGCCAGGCCCTGGTGAGAAGTGGGAAGGATGTTGATGGATCTCCCTTTCGTGTTCCCTTCCGCCTGTCCCAGAATGTGCCATTTGTCACTGTTGGTGTTGGTTTAAAGGCTGCGAGTTGTTTCATGTGAATGATTTACATCCCTAGCTGGCCCACCGGCACGTCCAGATCAGGATCAATTACCCCGTCGATGGAACTTCTCTTCCCGGAAAAAAGAAAAATGAGGTTTTGCCATTAATTTTAGTAAATGTACTATTCCTGGCGACTCCAGGAGCCATTATGGAGAAAAAGAATATTCTGGCTCTAAATCATTCAAGTCCCTTTGTCATGGGAGCCATGAGATGGCTCATCTGTGGATTTATGTCCTGTTGTTTTTCAATAGTTACAGAGCCCAGGGGAAACCACCTCAGCCCCACAACAGGGTAACCGAGGAAGGTCAAGGGCAGCTAGAAGGGCTGATGGTGACAGGAAGGCCTATCCTCTGCTTGCTTTCCACCAGATGCACCTGTTCTGGAGGCTGCACTTATTGGGTTTATCCTCCAGTACCTTGGCCCGACTCCCTACCCTTAACTTTCTCCTGGGCCAGGTGTCTTTTTCTCTTTTTTAAATATTTTATTTATTTATTCCTGAGACACACACACAGAGAGGGAGAGAGAGAGAGAGAGAGAGAGAGAGAGAGAGAGAGAGAGGCAGAGACACAGACAGAGGGAGAAGCAAGCTCCACACAGGGAGCCCGATGTAGGACTCAATCCCAGGACTCCAGGATCACACCCTAGGCAGAAGGCAGGCTCTAAACCGCTGAGCCACCCAGGGATCCCTGCCAGGTGTCTTTCTAAAGCTTCCCAGGCCTTGAAAAACATAGATTGGACTTCTGTTTACTCTTAGTGCACCACCCAGTGACCCACACTAGAAATCCCAGTGGCCTGTCTCTCTCTGGCTCACATAGATCAATGGCCAGGCCTGCTGTTTTAAAAATCCATCCCCAGTGGGCACCTGGGTGGCTCAGCAGTTGAGCGTCTGCCTTCGGCTCAGGGTGTGATCCCGGAGTTCCAGGATCAAGTCCCACATCAGGGGAGCCTGCTTCTCTCCCTGCCTATGTTTCTGTCTCTCTCTGTATGTCTCTCATAAATAAATAAATAAAATCTTTTTTAAAAAAAAAAAAAATTCATCCCCTTCCATCCTCCTATCCCTGCTTCTTTTGTCTTTAATTAAGCTCCATCCCCTTTGGTCTGGGGCTCTACAGTTACCTTTCAACCTGTCTCCTCATTCTCCCTCCACTCGCATTCATCCCTGCAGAAGATCTTTCTGGAAAGAACAGTTCTTACCTGGGCAATCTTCTTGCTAAGAAATCTTCCATGGCTCTCCATGGCCTTCAGAACCAAACCCAGGCTCCTTCTCAGAGCCTCTGCGATCTAGCCTCTATAGATGTTCTGCCTTTGGTTGTCTGCCTCTTATCACTTTGCACATTCTACTCAAGTATGAAAAGACCCAACATCATGTTATTTCTTGACTCACCATCTTTGTTCCCATGCATCCCTCTGCCTGCTTACTTAACCTTCAAACTCAAGTCAGGTCCCACCTCCAGGAATTCCTTACTGTTACCCCCACCCCTTACTAGGTGAAGCGTCTCCTCTGTCTTCCTACTTCCCTCTGTGTTTACCAAATCATGCAGACATGATTGGCCCAGGAACTATACCTCTGGAGATTTCAAGATTGAGAGGAGGAGATGGACGCAACCCTAAATGATTCTGATACAAGATGGGATTTGTGGGCACAGGGGGAAGTGGTTTGGTATAATCAGGAGATGCAGAGAAGAGCGCATGGAAGATGCGTGTCTTGAATGGTAAAGCAGGATCGGCTGGCAGCTTTGGGGGAGTTGTCCAATCCTGTTCAGTGTGGCCTCTTTACACCTGCATTCAGCAGATGTCTAGCAAATGCCTGATGTGTGTTAGGCAATGTCAAGTTTCCAGAAGGGCAGAGACACACCACAGATAGGGCCATAAGCACTGACTCTTCACCCTTCCTTTCTATCCTTTCCTTCTTTCTCATTGCAGCTCCCTCCACTGAATGCCAGCTGCTGAGTCCCTTCCTCCCACCCCACACCTGTTCTCCTCTGCTGGCCTCGTTATTCCTCAGCTCCCACCTGTCCACCACCTGCGTAGGTGCATGCATGTTACCTCCCTCTTTCTCTCTATCCTTCTCTTTCATTCCCCCAAAGAATTGCTTTGACTCATGCGTGTGGGTGGGGGAAGGATGCCTAGCTCCTTAGCACTGCTGTAATGAATTGCCAAAAAACTGGTTGTCTTAAAACAACGTAAATTTATTATTTCATAATTCTGGAGGCTGAAGTCTGAAATCAAGTTGTTGGCAGGGCCACGGTCCCTCTGAAGGCCCTAGGGGAGAATCCTTTCTTCCTCATACAATTTCTGGTGGCTCTGGGTGTTCTTTGGCTGTGGCAACATAACTTTAACCTCTGGCTCTGCATCCACATGGCCTTCTTTTTCTTCTCTGCCTCTGTGTTCTCTCCTTTTCTCATAAGAACACTAGGCATTGTATTTAGGACCCACTCTCATCCCATATGACATTATTTGACTAATTACATCTGCAAAGACCCCGTTTGCAAAAATCTCACATTCTGAAGTTCCCAGTGGATATGAATTTTGGGGAAACACTCTTTATCTCACTTATAGGATGGTAGAAAGAGCCCTGGACTTGAAGCCAGAGAGCTTGGGCAGCTAAATTAACATGGCAGGACCTCACTTCACCATCTATAAAATGGGAATGGGGTGGTGAATATAATGCAGCTGATCTTATTGGGTGGCAGCGAGGATCAAATGAAGTGATTTAGGGGTGCCTGGGTGGTGCAGTTGGTTAAGAGTCTGACTCTTGGTTTTGGCTCAGGTTGGGATCTCATGAGTCAAGAGGTCAAGCTCTGTGTTGGGCTCCACACTTGGTACCGAGTCTACCTGAGTTTCTCTCTCCTTCTGCTTCTACCCCTTCCCACTTCTAAAATAAATAAATAAATATATATATTTTAATGAGATGATTTACATAAAAGTGCCCAGTGATAGCACACAGTAGGGACTTAATAGATATCACACTGTATTCTTTCTCCTTTCGTCTTTTCCTCTTCCTCTGACTCTGATTCTCCTTCTGCTTAAACTTTATCATAAACCTACCGGCTCTACTTCCCCATCCCATCCCATGGCCAGGATGGTTGATGGTAGTGATATTGTGGGGAGTTAGTGCTTGTTTATCACTTACTGCATCCTGGGCCCTGGGCTAAGCAGTTACATGGATTCTCTCATTCAAACCTCTCCTTCTGAGCAAATTATCCCTATTTTACCAGTAAAGGAACTGGAAGCCAGAAAGCTTAATTAAGCTACTTCTCCAAAGCCATATTCCCAGCAAGTGGCAGAGTCAGAATCTGAACCCAGGTCTGTCTGACTCAAACCCATTTTCCTCCTCAATAAGTTTTAGGTACATAATATTTACTCATTCGAGTATTTTTTTAATTGAGTCATAAAAAGTAATATTGGTTCTGATTCTTTAATCTAGGCCTTATTGACTTTTGGAGTTGGATAGTTGTCTGGTGCAGGGCTGGCCTGTGCCCTGTAGGATATTTCGCAGCCTCCTTGGCTTCTACTCACTAGACTCTAGTAGCACCCCCACCCTCCTACCACAAGACATCACAATCAAAAATATCTCCAGACATTGCCAAATGTGCACTGGGGAGCAAAAGCACCCCATTAGGATCACTGCTCTCACATGACCCTCGCAGTAACTCTGAAGGCAATGCTCATGATACTCCCCACTTGGGGGTGATGGGATGTACCCAAGGTCCCAGAAAAACTAGAGGAGAGGCATACCCATCAGGAGGAGAGAATTCAAGGACAGCAGGAGGAAGAAGGTAGCTTAACTCCCTACACCCAAAGGGAAAAGGAGTGATTCCAGTAAATCCCAATCCCAATGTTAGGCTTGCCCCAGAGGTGACTTCACAGCATAACCTAATTCTGAGTGGAATGGAAGGCCTTGCTGCAGACTGTGTACTTTTAATAATGTTTAAATAAAACATGGGAGCATGGGTGTGATCTCCTCACTGAGCCTGGCTTGTCAGCTGCCCGGGCAAAATCATAAATAGTTAATAGACAACCACTTACGGCTCTACTTCTGTTAAATCCAGCATCAATTATATATGGCCCATGAATTATTTAGTGGTTGTTACGTGGGGGTATATTTTCCACCTTTGGGGTAGGGGGCAAAAGGGAAAAGAAGGTGAGATCTGAAACAGCTGATGGGCTAGCTATGAGGGTCTTGTCTCCTTTCTGAACTGGTTGGTGGGGTTTCCATACTCCCTATAAGGAGGAGACCTCCCGTTGATGTGATGGAGAAGTTGGAGTGAATTTGGATTTGGGAAGGCATTGCCAGGAGGAAAGCTTAGGGCAGTAAGTAGTTTGCTGGTAGGAGTTTAACAACCAACCAGCTCAGGGTACCTGGGTGGCTCAGTGACTGAGTGTCTGCTTTTGGGTCAGGGCATGATCCCAGAGTCCTGGGATCAAGTTCCAAATCGGGCTCCCTGAGAGGAGCCTGCTTCTCCCTCTGCCTATGTCTCTGCCCCTCTCTCTCTGTATCTCATGAATGAATAAATAAAAATATAAACAAACAAATAAAACCCCAACCAACCAGCTCTCCAGAGCAGGTGAGTCCTGGTATGTAGTGTGTTCGAATCTCCCACCAGGGCTGATTTCAAGCTAACCACATGATGTCCCTGAACACATAATTGGGAAGCCACCCTTCACATGGGATAGACACTGAACTCCTCAAAAGCATGGATAATAGTAAAATGGTGCTAAAATAATTAGGAAGCAATGCATTTTGAGTATGTGTTACTTTAATTTTTAATATGATTTATTGACTTGTAAATTTGTACCGTTTAAGTTTTAATGGCAATTGTGTCGAACAACTGGCCTGCAAAGTCCTAGAAAATTCAGCAGTTGGCTCGTGCAAGCTGTTAAGAGCCCCTTCCAGCACACCGGTTGCTTGGAGTTTCCTTGGGGTAGGGTCCCAAGCTCCAGTTAGGAGGCTGTGGTATAGAGTTGAAAGAATGTGGCTTAGGGGTCCGAAGGCTCTTAAATCAAATCTCATCATTAACTGATTTTTTTAAAGCAAAATGATTTCACCATCAGAACTCTGTCACCTGAAGGACTTCTTTGGCTTTGTGGGTCAGAGGATCCCATCTACTCTTTCTGAGTGGCTTCACTCCATGTTCTAGCTCTGCTGGTCTTGCCAGCTCCTTCATCTTTCCCTCTTGGCAGCTTCCTCCTGGCTTCTGAGGATCTGGCCACCGCTGGTAAGGGCCTTAGTTTTCATGTTCATTCTTGTTTTCTCTCATTGGATTTTCTTGGCCACCTGAAGACCCGTATCTCCAAACTGTAGTTGGAAACACAGCTCCCTCCTACCACTTCGCCTGGAGGCATTCACCAAATCCAGAATTGAGGGTTTCCTTTAAAAATAAAGAAAAAAGAAAAAAAAAGGAAAAGAAAAGAAAAAACCTCTCTGTGTTTTCCTCCTGCAAATGGCTGTGAACTTCAGAGCATAAAGATGAATTATTTTGGCTGGGAACTGAAGTATTTAAGAAGGCATTCCATATGGAGGGCATTTGGGGCCATGAGTAGGGTGTAAATAATACCTTTTATGGCTCTCCTGACAGGGAGATAGCTCTCCTAATTACCACCCCGTTATCTCTGTTTGATCCAAAGTGGCCCAGCACGTTTATAAACTCCCTGTTCACTTCCCACCCTTAATGGCCTCCTGCATTCTCAGGGAGCTGGCAGGGGGAAATGTGGGTATTTATATCAATACCCCCTTCCAGGCACCATGGGCTCCTGTCTGTCTCCCCACAAAAGTTTCCCTACAAAAGAAACGTGGTCCTAAGAATGAGTGGGAGCCCAAGCCACTAGCCCCAGACATGTTTCTGGGACAGAATTCTTCGAAGCTATCTTTATCCCAAACGATAAATGTGCTTGTCTCGCTTCAAGAGGTGGTATCGTCTAATGAAATGAGTTTCTGTGCGTCTGCCTCTGAGATGAGATATCTTGATAATAAAATCTATTACGGAAAGCCCTACCTAGGAATAATTGGGTCTATTACTCCCTGACTTGTGGCTTTGTTTCTGCATTGAGAACAGGCTCTCCTATAATTAATCAGAATTTAAAGTTGCTAATACCAATTACAAATAATGCATGGAGTGTTGAGATGGTGAACAGAAGAGTAGATACTGATCTTGTCCCCCGAGACTTCACCGATTGAACTTTTGTCACTTTAAGACTTGCTGGAAATTAGAGTAACTTAATGAAGCAAAGTTAATTATTTTAAAAAGTAAGGGGGGGCAGGTATTGATTGAATGTTGCAGGTGTACATTAAATTATTCAAATAGATCCAACTGAAATTGTTTAGATGAGATTATGCTTCACCTAATTGCATGGCAGAGAGGCTCAGGAAGGTTAATCTTCACGATCGAAAGCAGGATCATTGGCACCAGCTGGACATCTTCAGAAGATAGTGGTCCCAAGGAAACCCAGGGGGCCCTAAATCAGACTCAATGTTCTGAAATCATTTCCAAGCAGCAATTTGTTTGGAAAGGTGATTCATCTCTTTTTGGTGCCCTTTCTAATTTTGGCTGAGCTTAAACAATGAGAAGATGGAAGGAGACCCCAGGACTTGAGGATAGACCAGGAAGTGGGAAAGAAAATGGTTTTTACTGGGAGAATTGTCTGGTTTGGAGTTGCAAGTGTAACATAGTGGGAAAGGATGAGCGAACTGGTCTAAATTAAGGTG
The DNA here is from genome assembly GCF_018345385.1 of Vulpes lagopus. Taxonomy (NCBI): domain Eukaryota; kingdom Metazoa; phylum Chordata; class Mammalia; order Carnivora; family Canidae; genus Vulpes; species Vulpes lagopus. Next base: position 17,078,132 of record NC_054837.1, on the reverse strand, counting down.
CTGTTGGTTGTAAGTGACAAAATTCAAATTGGCTTCAACAAAAGGGATTGTATCGGCACATCTAATGGAAAAGTCTAGTGACCTGTGATTTCAGGTCCAGTGGAATTCAGGGACTCAGATGATGTTGAAGGGCTGAATGCAGTGTGCTGGGCCAACTTGCACCAGCTCACCAGAGCTAACTGTGCACATCTGTTCCTAACTGTGTATTTGAGGATGTTGGTTTGATAGATTGACATTAGTCATCAAAGGAGAATTTATACCATGGAAATTGTCCCAAAGTGGGGCTCCCCCTTCCCCATAGGGCCAATTTAAAAAATTTACCAGGATGCCACTGGCTGAACCCTCCTCTCCATCCCCATTCTCAGGTAGGCTTTTCCTTCCCAGGTGCCACAGTCAGGTTGAAAAATGATCAGCAAATCAACCTCAGGGGTAAGACAGTTCCTTGTACCCGACAGCTCAGACAGAGGTCCAGAAATGGAATCTTACTGATTCTGATTGGCCTGGTATGGGGTCCATGCCCATCCCTAAAGTGAGCACCAGTGCCAGAAGGGAGCAGTCTCTGGTTGGATAGTTCTGGGAGACATGCCCAGCCCTGAATCCAGGGGTGGAGTCAGCCCTGTCCTCACCATGTGGATGGAGAATAGGAGAAAAAGAGCTCCCCTAAGGAAAACCATAAGGATGAGGAATGGATTCCATTGGAATCCATTGGAGGGGAAGCCCTCAGTTGCCCACCTCGAAGGCCGTGTCTGTGTGCCTTGACCTTTGCCAGCTTTCCTCCGCTCTGCCCCTAGTTCCTTTTATGTTTTCTCCTCTCTACTTATTCTTTTTTCTCTCACTTGACTTTTATTCCCCTTCTGTTTTATACTTTTCTGTTACTCATGCAGCTGGGAGGTCCCATAAGTAGGACAGATCAAAGGAACAGGGGAGCAGACTAGAAGGGGGCAACCTGATTTTCCTTTCTGGCTCCGTAAGGGAGCAGCTCCTATAATGAGAGGAGCCTGCCTGGGAGCCAGAGGGCTTGGATTCGAGAGCCCTGCTTGTGCCTCATATTGGCTGTGGGACCTGGGGCATGCCTCTCCCCTGAGCAGGGCTCACTTTCTCTCTCCCCATAAAATGGATCGGATCATCTCCAAGGCCCTTTCAGCTGAGACGGCGTGCAAGGGTAGACTTCAGTGGTTATGGAGCTACGAGCTTTGGGGGTGTCTCAAAGGGCTGACAGGTCATGCTGGGAACCTCCTCTGGAAGGAGCATGTCCTTACACCCCAAGATCTCTGAACAGGGTTGCAGAATCTCAAACCTGAAACTGTCTAGGCTCTTTCATCCCATCGGATGACTTCTCCAGCCTCAGACTGGTGGAAATTCCACCTCTGGTTAAACAGACTATAGTGCTGGAGAAATCATGAACCTCTGAAGGTGACAAAATCCCTGTACATAACCCCTTTACTCTGGTGCCTTCCAAGTGGATTCTGTACCTACCACAGATTCCAGAGGTAGATTCCGGATGTATCACTTTATCTCTGGGGAGATGCAGAGAGGCACCCTCTTGCTGCTCTCACCTGGAAAGACTGCAAGGAGTTATCTAGAGACTACCATGTTGTTGTTTTTTTTAAATAGCCAACTTCCCACCCCTTTTAAAGTCCATAGCTAATGCGGATTTGTGGTAAATCAAAGCAGAGCCCTCCATCAGGCTTCTACCACCATTTACCCTGGCCCCTGGTGCAACACCATAAAACTCAGCTTCGTATCCCATGATCTAGACCAGAGGTCAGCAAATTCCAATCCATGGCCCAGATCTTGTCTGTCTTCTGGTTTGGTTTCGTTTGGGTTTCTTTGATAAACAAAGTTTTATTAGAACGTAGTCACAGCTGTTTATGTATTGTCTAAGGCTGCTTTCATGCTACAATGGCAGAGATGACAATGAAAGAGATCACTTAGCCCATGAAATCTCAAATATTTATTACCTAGCCCTTTTCAGAAAAAAAAAATGTGCTTACCTTTGCCCTATAACAACATTGCTGGACACATATAAGGCCTGAAAAAAAAAATACATGTTGAATGAAGAAAGAGCTTGACAAGAAGGGCAAGATATGGAAGTAAGGAGACCTAGATGAAAATCTTAGTTCCCTTGTTTCCCTTCTGTGTTACTTTGGTCAAGACACTCACCTTCTCTGTGTCTCCGTTATCTTATAAAATGGGGATAATCACTGCAACTTCTTCACAACATTGAGGGGAAGATTTAATGAGATAATGTGTTTAAAGGCCTGTCATGGGGGCTGGTGCAAAGAAAGCAAACTTACTGTCATCGTCATGAACATGGTCTCAGTTCATTTGGGCTACTGTAACAAGACATTACAAACTAATGTTTAGCCAACAGAAAGTTAGTACTGACAGTATTGGAAGATGGGAAGTTCAAGATCAAGGCATCAGCACAATTGTATTTTAGTAAGGGCCCTCCTCCTAGTTTGTAACTGGCACCTTCTTGTATCCTCACATGGCGGAAGGTGCTAGGGTGCTCTCTGGAGCACCATAAAAGTGTTAATTCCATTTATGAGGGTTTCACCCTCATGGCCTAATCACTTCCTAAAGCCCCACTTACTAATACTTTCACCTTGGGGGTTAAGATTTCATCATAAGAATTTTGGGTGGGGAGGGATGTAAACATTCAGATCATAGCAATCGTCATCACTGCTACCATCATCACCATTATCATCATCATCATCATCTTCATCACTATCACCATTACCTCATCATCATTACTACCACCACTACCATCCCTCCAACATCATCATCATTGCCACCATCATTACCATTACCATCATGATCCTCATCACCCCACTACTACTATCATCCTGTTCCCAGTCATCATCGTCACCACTATCATGACCACCAACATCATCCCATCACCACCAGAACCATCATCATTGTCACTACCACTACCACCACCACTGTCATCATTGTCACCACCATCATGACCACCACCACCACTTTCATCATCACCACCATTATGACCACTAGCACCACAACCACCATCATCATCTTGACCACCATCATCATCATCACCACAAAAGTGAGACCCAGAGCAGAGAGCACCTTAGAGTCCCTCTGGGAACAGGCCAACTCAACATGCATTAAAAACAGAGGTAGAATGCCAGAACAGGAGTTGGATCATTTCCAGTTTGACAATTCTGAGAATCTTGTCCCCCATGTGCTGTCATCCTATGGGTTCATGGATGCCTCCTTATTTGTGTTCAGTGTCCTGAGCACTGGCTTCATTGGAATTCTGTTCTTTCCCCAGCCTTGCTTTGGCTGCGTTCCAGGTAAATGACGTGGAGCCCATCCTGCCTCTAGTCACCTCTGCTCCCCGCGCAGATAATTAGAATCAACACATCCATTTCCCTAATGGCATTCTCATCTTCCCCCCCGAAAAGTTTTCAAATAGAAAAAGAAAGGCAAAAACAAGCTACATCTGTCCTTGTTTGGGCAATTTGCAGCTCTCCACGGCTGACATCCACCCAGCTGGGCGGTAGAGCTAGTTTCCTTTATGCTTTTGGTGGGAGATGACGTGGTCGATGCTGTTATTAAGTTTGGCAGTGATTTGGAGACAAAGCATCCTGCTGGAGAGTGGCTTATAAACAAATACTCAGGGGGAATCCTTTAGGCTCCAGCCTTTGTTAGCTCATGGCTGGTGGGTGGGGGAAAAAAAAGAAGACTGATGTCACTTCTCAGCAAACAAAAGGAAAGGAACTGAAGAAATAAGATGGCTTTCACTTCTTCCCGAAAGCCTACCAAAACCTCCGATGGTTGTGCCCAGGTAGCAGTTGGATGCTGTTTGCCAGGGTTAAGCAAATGTTTTCTGTAAAGGGCAAGGAAGTAAATATTTCAGACTTTGCAGCCTATATTCTTTGTCATAAAACTCTGCACATCTTTGCACAAAAGCAGCCATAAGCAACACACAAATGAATGGGCACGTGTGTTCCAAGAAAACTTTATTTAAAAAAAACAATGGGCCAGATTTGGCCCACAGGCTATCGTTTGCTGACTCCTGCTCTAAGTTCTGATGGGAGGAAAAGTAGAATAAGAGACAGATGGCAGAGTTAGATTTAAATCTTGACTCTAGCCTTTCCGGACTCTGTCTGGGGCAAGTTACCTGTATCCTCTGAGTCTCAGTTTCCTCATCTGTAAAATGGGTTATAAGGTAGTCAGGAGATTAAAGAGTGTCTTGCACATTTTAAAGGTCAATAAATAATAAGTCTTCCCTAGTACCCACTTCCCCACTCCTGCTATAAATCATGCAGGAGAAAAGAAGTGTGACTAAAGGCTTTCCTTTGGCCCCCGCCATGGTGATAAGTTCTGACACACATCTTTTTAAAGCTCATTTGAAAGTGTCTCTGCTCTAAGTTTCCCAAGGTTGGTCCTGCCGTCATCTATTTCTACTAGTACCTTCATACCCCAAAATGCCTTCCTTGGCTCAGCCTACCCCATGTTCACCATAAAGCACTGCGTTGGCTGGAAAACCCCAAGTATACAAATCAACAGTCTGTGTACAGTCGTTATTAGAGTGAGCAGTTTACATTGTGGATTAATGTTGGACTGTCATTGAAAGACTAAGTCAAGGACACTGCGTTTCAAGTCTTATAATTATGTTTGCATTTTAACTGGTATGATTTTTAGATGGGATCTTTGAGAGAATTATGACTTTTGTGTGATGATGCTAAGACATACTTAACCAGAGGGGGAAAGGATTGCTCTTCGTAGAAAAAGTATAAACAGAACCTTGATTTGTGATTTTTGTTTTTCATGATAGATTTTAGCTGGAGTTTGATTTTTTTAAAGATTTTTTTATTTATTTGAGAGAGAGAGAGAGAATGAGAGAGAGAGCTAGAAAGAGCATGAGCAGTGGAGAAGGAGAAGCAGGCTCCCAGCTGAGCAGGGAGTCTGATGTGGGGCTTGATCCCAGGACCGTGGGATCATGACCTGAGCTGAAGGTAGATGCTTAACCAACTTAGCCACCCAGGTGCCCCATTAGTAGGGTTTCCTGGGCACATCTGCCCTTCAGCACTTTGAGTCTTTAGAATATAGAATAATAACACCTCCTGGAATGTTAGAACCATAGAAACCGTGAACCAAATGGCTCTTAGAAACTTGGAGTTTCTCTAGTTTTCCTCTTCAGTAGTCAGGACAGTGGTTTCTCAGATATTTAGATTCTTTCCTTCTGTTTTTTTTTTTTTCTTTCTTTCTTAAATTAAAAAAAAAAAAAGGTAGTCTCTATGTCCAATCTGGAGGCTTGAACTCCCAACCCTGAGACATCAAGAGCCACGTGTTCCACCAACTGCAGCCAGGTGCCCCTAGATTATTTTCTATCTCACTACAACATATATAAATCTCCTAGCATGGTGGTGTCTGATGTGGTACTCACCTGCCAGATGGAACTATTTAAATTTAAGTTAATTAAAATTAAATACAATTAAGAATTCAGTTGCTCACCTGCACTGGCCTCGTATCAGATGCCCCATAGCCACCTGTGGACAGCAAGTGGATTCTCATGCCAACTTAACCATTTGGTGTATAATCTGAATTTTTCCCCTTTGTTCTCATCTCAGACGCAGTTTCTCCCAGACTTCTTTGCCAGGGCAGAGCTAGCCAGACCACATGCCACTTAACTTTCTGATTCCTTTTTTATGTACTTATGGCTTTTCTCATTGCCATAAAGAGGGGAACTTGGTTTGGAGGAACAAAGAGCAGGGCATGCTCAGCATAGCCTCCTCAGGACCTCAGCTCTTTTAGGTTAAACCCCACTTCAGCCTGGGGCCACCCTAGTCTTGGGATGGCAAGGACCCACTGTCATCTAGTCTCTGTCATTTATCCATTTTTCCACAAGACACCACTGCCCTGCATGTTTTGCATAATAATTTTACTAGCTACACTCTTTGATGCCTGTGCATTAACTTTCAGACCTCCACCCCCTCCCCACTATAACAGTGCTTCCTAATTATCAATATGGCTACTCAACATTTAGATCCACAGAACCTTAGCATTTGGAATGACGGCTTCCTAGAACTGTGTATGATGTCTAAGACCTTAGAAACTTCAAGCCAGGGGCAGCCCGGGAGGCTCAGCGGTTTAGCGCCGCCTTCAGCCCAGGGCCTGATCCTGGAGAACTGGGATCAAGTCCCATGTTGGGCTCCCTGCATGGAGCCTGCTTCTCCCTCTGCCTGTGTCTCTGCCTCTCTCTCTGTGTCTCTCATGAATAAATAAATAAAATCTTAAAAAAAGAAAAGAAAAGAAAAGAAACTTCAAGCCAGAAAATCTCACTTGTGGAAGCTTGGATCATTAACGTACATAATATTAAAATCTTATTAGGTTGAACCATACGAAATTCCATTTGCATACAAAAAGATTGAATATAGTTGATTTCACATGGCTCAACCTAATAAAAGTGTGGAATATTGAAATTCACACATTCTCAGAATCATTAGATCCTAATGCTATAGAATTTTAGAAGCTTAGGATTTTAGAACAGGAGCCAGGGAACTTTTTTTTTTTTTTGCTCCAGGTCCAGAGAGTAATATTTTCAGCTTCATATACCATAGAGTATGTCACAACCTCTGAACCCTGAAAGCAGCCACACAAATAATACACAGATGAATGTGTGGTTGTGTTCTTATAAAACTTTATTTACAAAGACAGGCAAGGGCCAGATGGGCTTTGCAGGCCATAGTTTGCTGCCATTGTTTTGGAACATAAAAAACTGATAGTATTCCATCAGGCACTTGGATTTGCATAGGAAACTCCTAGCCCTACTTCCAGAGGGTCTAAAGGGGCCCATTCAAATGTGGAAACATTTTAAGGACAGTATGGCCTAGTTCAGACCACTGTCTCTTGCAGGGCAGTGTGTGGCTCCCAAGCGGGGAATGAGGAGAGTCTCTGGGGGCTGTTGCTAATGTGCTCCCTGGCACTGGGAGGGAATCAATGAGCTGTGTGCCTATACTGAGAAGACCAGGGCCAGCTGTCCCAGTGAGCCAAGCTCCTCAGTGAGAAGCTCTAGATGACCCTGAGTGCCAGAGAGGGCAGGATCGATGGAGCTGGCGAGAGCCAGGGGCCCAGCTGTGAGGTGGATTTGATGAGGCTCTTCATTTGAGAGACACGTGCCACTGGGCCTTAACCTTGAGATGTAGAGGGCACAAGAGAGCGCACACACCGCCTAGCAGTTGTTTTTCTTTCCTGCTGAGTCAATAAATGAATAAATGGACCATGAGTGGCCAAGTGGCTGATATAATTTTAGACTCCATCAAAAGGAAGATCACAAAAGTGTATGGAGGAAGCTTCTACGTCTCTCTGTCCCCCCGCAGGGAGCCCAGGCTTCCTAATGTTATAGTCTGGGAGGCATCTCAAAGGAGGATGGAGCAGTCTGGAAACAGCTAGTGCCTGTCTGCTGCATGGCAGACATGGCGCAAAGTGCTTCCCGTGCTTTCCACGATTTGTCTAATTAAAGCTGCACTTTGGATCTTATGAGTGAGGTGATATTTTCCCCCCTATTTTACACAATTAAAAAAAAAGCATAGAAAGACTAAGTGATTTGCCCAAGGCTAAATAAGTAGGAAAGATTCGCACTAGACATGCAATCAGTCTCCTGGACTCTGAAATGTAAGCTCCCGATCACGATGCTGGCATTTCTCAAATGAACATCACGTGCATGCAGGTCACCTAGGGATGTGGTTAAAATGCAGGTCCTATGTCAGCAGATCTGGGACAGGACCTGAGTGTCTGCGTTCCTAACCAGCAACCAGGAGATGCCACCAGCCCAGGGACCTCCCTTGGGGTGGCTGGCATTATATTATATACCCTCTCCTTATTCCAGACCCCTGAAGCCATGGAAGGGGGGGGGGGGGATTGCTTTTTTAAGATGAGGTCACAGAGCAGAAAGTGGTTTGTTCAAGATTCAAATTCACATCTGATCCAGAGGCTGTGGCTTTTCTGAAATGATGTCTATCGCCTACCCTTCTGCCTTTAGCTTGGCTTTCAACTGCGTGGGATCTTGCCACTCAGGGAATATTTTGCAATATCCGGGGATGCTCCTGATAACTACTGGGTCAAGGCTGCTAATCATTCTGAAATGCATAGAACAGTCACCTTCCTGGCACCCCGAGCAAAGAATGATCTCCCTCCCCATGTCAATGTCAATTGTCAATTGATGTCAATACATCAATAATGTCAGTAATGCTTCTCTCCAGCAGAGTCTTCTTCAGTACAGGAAATAAAAATCCACCCAGAACCCTTGTCTGGAGGCCATATAGTGCCCTTGAATTAGAGGAGTCAGTGAGCACTTGAAACAATCCCCCCCTCTCCAAAGTAGCACAAATAAACAAGAGTCATAACTGGAAAAAAAAAGAAAAAGCCCATTTCCCAATCAATAAGTGTAAGTTTCCACTGCTTCAAGATGAGGCCAGAGTGTTTGCGTCTCTGGAACATCCTCTCGCCTCAGCAGATGGAAGCCAATCAAGTTGGGAAATCATTGTCTTAATCTCCGGTCATTATCACGCCTGGCCGCACGCTGTTTATTGGCGTCTTTAGCTGTTAATGTCGCATGCACTGTTTTCTCTGACAATAGCTCCCACCTCCACCCATTTCTCAGCCAGACGGCATTGACTGTGGTCCAAGCGGGAGGAGGGGCAGGATCCAGCATTGATTGCCAGTAGAGACAGCTCCAGTCCATGTCCTGTCTGATCACTTCTTGGGGCTGGGGTGGGGGGTGTTGTATCTAATAATATAAGATGATTCATGAAGGCTGATGTACCTGGGAGGGTTTGATTCTGTTTACTCGAGCTCGTTCATGATGGTTCTCTGGCTTGTTGGGAACGCTGGCTGGGGCTTTAGTCGTTACAGAGCTATTGGACGTGCCTGAAGAGAAGTAGGTCTCTGGAGGGGCAAGAGACCATATGATAAATAATGATCTCGTATGCATTCAGCTCTGCGCAGTTCACAGAGCATGTGGACATGATGCGGGCCTCATAGCCTTCTGTACCGCAGACAGGAAAGGAACTCATGCCAGTTGTGGAGTCGAGGGGACAGACTCTAGCATGTACTCCTTGCTGCTGGTGAGTCAGGGCAGAGGGGGGACCCGTGTCCAGCTCTCGGGTCTGGTGCATTTCTCAACCTCACCTCTGTGCTGCCTCTCCTTGGCTGTGCCTACTGGGCATAGCTGTTGGGATACAATCATTTCAGTCACTGCTGGCCTGGATGACTCTATTCAGGGGGTAGGGGGGCGTGTTCCTGGACTTGTAGGCAGAAACTGCAATCCTGAGTCTTGTCTCTCCTGGGAAACTCTGGATGCATAAGGATGCTAATAAGGATGAGACTTAAATCTGAGAGTAGGCAGGGTGCGGGTTAGCACATTGGCAATGATGCTTTTATCTGATTCTTGGGCATGTTTGCATTACTCGTGAGCTGGCAGTGAGGAATTGGGGCAAATAAGAGCATGTTTTGGTGGAGAGGGGACAAGGAGGATTTGGGGGGCGAGATCTGGGGCATTTAATTGGTAGGGCTAGTAGGGTTGCAGGGTTGAGTGTTCTGGCTGTCTAAATGAAGAGAGGAACATGAGAGGGTCACAGGAGTTGGGGGGAGTGTGAGAAAGCGTCACGGCAGAGGAGTCCCCGTCAACTTGCCATACTTCACAAGCTATCACCTGGTCATCATGGGAACAAGACAGAGGTCTGATGTTTATGGAGTACCTGCTACATTGTATGCAGTGCGTCAGGTGCTTTCCACTCATGAGCGCACAGCTAGTCCCACAGCATGACCATGCTGAAGTCATTCCCACATTACAGATGCGGAAACTGAGGGTTGGGGTCAGACCATAGGTGTGGGAAAAGGCATCATGAATGAAGTGACTATGAAATGGGTCTTGAAAGATGAGTAGGAGTTCACCTGTCAGCAGGGAAGAGCATTCTAGGTGGAGGAACAGTAGGTGCCAAGGCACAGAGGCATGAGGGAATGCAGTATGTTTGGGAGCTCTGAAGACCGTGGGAGTTCCGAAGAATTGGGCTGCAGAGTATGGGCAGTAGAAGGAGAAGAACCTCGGAACGTAGACTGGGGGATGGACTATGCAGGGCTCGCTAGGCTTAACCACCCAGTTTGAATTGTGGGAAATGAGGAGTAATTAGGGCCTCTTAAGCAGGAGATTTATCAGATTACAGAGATTCTCCCTTGGGCTATTTATGGGATACAGCATGGGAAGGGGCCTGGGTAGAAGAGAGGGACAGCAATTCAAGACAGCAAGAGAAAGCTTAGGGGACAATAATGGACACTATCTCTATGCTCATGAATAGAGAGCAAGAGAAAGATGCCAAGAGATAAGCCCATTGTATTGACAAGATACTTGATGCCCAGAGTAGGGACAAGGGGTATGAAATAAATTGTTCTCACGCTACCCTCTTTGGTTACAGAACCCAGTGGACACTTGAGAAATTTCAAAGTCCAGTTTCCCTATTTCTGCAATCACATGGACTAGCGGGCTGAGAAGACACATGAGCTTCATTTCCATTTAAATTGAAATAAGACATGTCAAAGGTGGCCCGATAATTACTGCCTGGAACAATGGCCCTCTGATGCGGGAAGTGTAGTGTCGGTGTATGTGGTACAGATAATTTTTGCATTTGAGACTTAATTATGTTGATATAATTATTTCTCTGTCAGAAAAATTGGGTGGCACAGATCTGTCATATTTGCATTTGAGCAGAAAAACGAAATGCCTTCCTTCTTTTTTGCAGGAAGCAGTTGGGTCAGTGACTCTGGGAAGTCAGGAGTGGGGCTTGTGGAAGTTCACTCTGGGTCAGGATATCTGTCAGCGAATGGTGGGGCTTTGTAAGGTCTTGGCAGGTGTCAGCCTTGAGAGGGTTGGAGTCCTCTGGCAGTCCTGGTTTTTGCCCTGTTCTGAAGATGGCTGCATCAGAAATCACAGCCTGGGGGTAGTTTTAGGGCTGGGAAAGCTATGAGCTTTGAATACCTAGAGCCATAAGAAAATTTAGAGAGTGGGTTTATTTTATTTTATTTTATTTTATTTTATTTTATTTTATTTTACTTTTCTATTCCATTCTATTCTGTTCTCTTTAAATTTAAACTTAATTTAATTTAACTTGCAAACCTGTGATTCAAAGACTCACAGGAGAGTTTCACACTCACGCCTCAAAGCCTAATCACCTCCCTCCCCCTGGCTGTCCCCATCCCACTGTCTGAGAACCTCAACCACATTCTTTGTATAAGGGTCTAGGGCCTGTGTACAACCGTCCGAGGAGTACAAGGGTCCGAGGAGTCTGTGACCTCTGCCACTCCCCACCCTTCGGGGGAATCTTGGGACCCCCTCCTCACCATTGGAACCCCAGGCCATGGCATCATTATTGCCCAAGTGGTGAGGGCCGGTGTTAGGCAAAAATGAGTCATGGTCTAAAGTGTCTGAAACAAAACATAGAGAGAGAAGGTCACCTTCTACCAGAGAGAAGGCCTAGATGGGAAAGCCCAGGTTCTAGTTCTGCCTCAGCCACCCAGGGAGTGGCCCAGCAACCTTGGCCAGGTGGCCTCCTGCTCTGGCCTGGTATATAGTGTGTGTGTCCATGGATGAGTGGTGGTGTGCGTGTGTGGCAAACACACACAGCTTAGACCTTCCACAAGCCAGATCTCCATCATCTAGATATGAACAGCCCAACCTGCCTAAAATGTTCACTGTCCAGAATGCTATTGTATTGGCCCCAACTCAACAGATTCCACCACCCACAAAGGAAAACAGTGTAGCCATCCTGAACTTCCTCCTATTTCTAGAAATACATCTGTTTAGAGGTTGAATTGTGTCCCTCTGCTCCATTGACCTTTCTGCCTCCCTCTTGTAAGGACCCTTTTCATTATATTTAGGGCCCACCCAGATAATCCAAGATAATCTCCCCATCTCAAGAGCCTTAATTTAATCACACCTGCAAAATTCTCTTGCCATCTAAATTAACATATTCCCGAATTGCAGGGATTAGGATGTGGACATCTTTGGGAGCTGTTATTCCTTCTAGCTAGACTGAAGCAGAACCACCCAGATAAATCACTCCTGAATTCCTGACCCGCAGGAAACCATGAGAGATAGTGAGTGGTATTCGATATTTCAAAACACTAGGTGTTGAGGCGTTATGTAGCAATAAATAATTAAAATAGACTAGGGGTTTGCAATACAGCATTTGATGCTGTAATACTTTGAAAATTGTTATTCTGGATTTCTTGTAACTTTTTCCTTGAAATATATATATATATATATATATAGTATGTATATACACACACACACATATATACATACACATATATACATCTATATAAAATATAAATGTTTATAAATATATACATAGATATAGATAGATAGGAATTGTAAGTATACAGTTTGAGGAATGAAGCCTGGGTTGAACCTGGATATGTCTCTGCTCTGTGCCAGTGATTCTCCTGATTCCTCTCAGATACATTCCCACCCTTCTCTACTCTACTCTCAATTGTAGGAAACTATGCTTTCTAGTTTCCCTGGTAGGGTCAGCCAAAGATAGGTGGTGATGGCCAATTGAAGGACAGGGGAAGGAGAGAAGCCAGGGTGTTTCTCCATCTCCTGTGCTGCCTTGGTGGGGGGCATCCCTGATGGCAGCTGAAACTCTAATTCCAGATCATCCCATTCAGAATGCTCCTCTTCCATGAAACCACCTTCCACTGGGCACACTTCCATTGGATGGCCCAACGTCCCATTTTTTCCTTCCAGTCCTAGGTTGGCAGTGCCTTCCTGCCATTGCTAATCTATCCTGGCTTCTCATCTTTCCTATCATCTGAATAACCAATTCCCTGTATTAAATTCCTTTATGTGAATAATCTAGAGCAATTTCCATTTTCTTGACTGATATGGGCTCCTTCAAGGCACTGTATTAAATCCTCCAGCTTCAACAACAACAACAACAACAAAACCCATCAGGTTTATAGGTTTCGTTTTCTGAAAAATGAGGTTGTCCTTGCTACACAATACCTGCAGGCTTCATACTTTCCAAGTCTTTACTTAGAAAGAAGGGTATCTGTTAGATATCAAGTGAGAGCCCACATATTAGGTATACCAGATGTATACAGTTGGACATTATTTTGTTTGTTCCTGGTGATAATCTTTTGTTAGGAAATAATACTGGCATGTTACCAGATGAGGAGGTGAAAGTAAGGAAGGATTAAGAACTCTTCAAAATTCACATAGGTGTTTTGTTTCTCCTGCTCCTCCTGTGTTGTTGGTAGCTTGCCTCTCCCTTCTCCCCACCCATCAGGATCTCTCCCTAAAAGTGGTAGCCTTCCACTTCCCTCAGTCCCACAGAGCACTTACCAGTTTACTTTTTTTTTTTTTTTTAAGATTTTTATTTATTTATTCATGAGAGACACAGAGCGGCAGAGACGTAGGCAGAGGGAGAAGCAGGCTTTCTACAGGGAGCCCAGTGCAGGAATTGATCCCAGGATCCTAGGATCAGGACCTGAGCTGAAGGCAGACACTCAACTACTGAGCCACCCAGGTTCCCCACTTACCAGTTTTCAAGGAAAAACAGCCCCCTCCCCTGCCAACCAGCCAACTATAAGCATCTTCTTTGAGGACTCAGGAGGCATTTCCAAGAGGGTTAAGTAGAGTGCGGAAGCTTTGGGAGGTCTAATTGATGCTAGTAGATGGATCACTGGATGAAGTGCTTAGCTTGATAGTTCATAGGGTGGACTCTGACCCTAGATTGCCTGGGTCTAGACAGTGATCGATTGGACATGCCCACTGTGGGTGTAGAAAAGGGTGGGAGGAACGGTCAGGTATTGACTGACCCTTTGGAAACAGGCAGGCCTGAGCTTGAATCTGTGTGTCACTTTCTAGCTGTGTGACTTTAGGATCTTGGATGAGTCTCTCTGGGTCTATTACCACATGATAAACCTAGACTCAGACAATTAATTTGCAAGAGGATTAGGAAGAAAGAACCTGGCATAGTGATGACCATCTTCTTCCTAGTTCCTCTTTTTGCTGAAGGTTGGGCTCTTTTTCAGCCTTATATAAGAGAATCTAATGCATAATTCTGGGTTTTCTTCTGGGTACACCAAGTCTTTCCCATATGGAGACCGAACATTCATGTTAATGCTCACTCCATGATGGCATTGAAACTCTGGCCAAAGCACAGTTCACAGGGCTTTTTATTCCCCCACAGCCTCATTTCTCCCAGGGAAGTGACCCTAGGACAATCTGAATGAAACAGTGGCAGGTCCTCATCATCTCATCATTTCTTTCTGGGCGGACTGCCCCCACCTCTGGAGACACAGGCATCCTTGGCTAAAGTAGGAGTAATTGGAGGCAAAGTAGAAAAGCGCTGCGGGCAGGTGTCAGGACACCTGGGTTTGACTGCAGATCACTGTGTCTTGACTGCACGACCCTGGGGAAGTGATTTATCCTTTCTGAGGCTCAGCCTGTTCATCTGTAAACTGGGGATAATGAGGCTGCCATGGGAGGCACTGAGTGGGCAGTCCAGGGGATTGTTCCTCATACCATAGACAGAAATAAAATCCCATATTTTTTAACTTACTGATCAGAAAAGTCATTCATATCCTTTGTAGAAGATCTGGAGGAGGATAAAACGGAAAACAAAAATCACCTGATATCTCACCACTCGGAGATAATAACACTGCCATTACTTTCCTGTAATGTGCTTGAGTTACTTTTTGTGTTTTTACATTGCACTTGACTCTGAGGGTTCATAAAGATTATGTGAGATGAGACCTGCTAAATGTACGTGAGAAAACAAATAAATATATTCATGTAATAATTAAACAAATATTAATTAAGTATGTGCTGTGTGTCAGACTGGGAAGGTTCATGCATGTGTATCTGAATGTATGTATGTGAGCACATATTTGCGTGTATTTATATGTATTTATAATAGCATATGTATTTGTGTGTACATTTTTTTTTAGCTATGGGCTCTGTAACATGAAGTTTCTATTTGTCTTTAGTGAATCAGAAGAAAATGACAAAGTGAGTTTTCATCAGGTTTCAGGGGTGTTTTGAGATACTGTGCTACTACTTATATTAATACTTATATTCTACTATATGTAGAATATAAGCTACATGAAGTTAATTTTCTTGGAGGACACCTTGAAAAGATGGAGAGGCAACCTCTAGGGTTCCAGAAACGGCCATGAGAGTTCTGTGCAATTGCAGACAAGAGACAGTCCCCTAAAGATGCCCCGGGCAAAGAAAACAAACAGCAGTTTTAAATATTCACCTCTAATTGAACATCACAAAAGGAGACAATTTTAATTGCAGCCACTAATTATCGTATGAAAGACCTCCCACACGGGCAGCTCTGTGTGGCATGCTCCAGGGGGAGTAGCTTGGGAGTTTAACAAGGGTTAGTGATTCTCTTAAGCGATGCTGGGGAAGTCACAAGTACACACACAGTAAAAATACTTTTATTGATTTTATCTCTGAATGCATGGGGTGTATTATGTATACATAGTGAGTGTAATACCCGGGCCCCTCCTTCATTCGCCATTTCCAGTCATGCAGTAACACCATTCATCTGATCCCCAAATATAGAACATAGCTCGCTCTGTTCTAAACACCAGCAATACAGAGAGATTTGGTCCCGGCAAGAATGTAAGCGCCACAGAAATTAGGACTTTATCTGCGTCACCTGTGCACAGGTCAGTGCTGGCACATAGTAGGTGCTCAATGGGTGTTTACTGAATGAGTGAATGGCATGTGAATATATGTGCCCAAGTGTAATGAATATATCATATCTATTACTATAGATATGTTGGGTGTAATGACACCAACTATATGTTGGGTGTCATTACAATGTGTACATCACCATTACTGTAGTTAGAGATTAACATGGGTATATGATGTATTTATTAGTAGGCTTCTGCTGTATACATCTTAGCATCTGCATAGTTTCATATCCTAGTTTCTCCCCCAACTTCTTTTTGCTTCAAGCCTCTAAAGAGAGAGAATAACAGAGAAGACCAGCTTCACACTTGGTCTCAAAATGCAACCCCATTTGCACATGGCAATACCGATTCAATCCCAAGCATCATTAGTCAGATGTCATGAGAGGGAGAGAAGGCCCCAGACTCCCAGACAGGAAAGCGGGCACGTCTCTTGTACCCCCTTCTCCTGTGTCGTGCCCCCCACCCCCAGTGTCCCCTGAGCAGTCTCTAGCTGGGTTTTGTTTTGTCTGCCCCAGGGGCAGTTTGGGGCACTGCATGCATTTCCCCTAACGACTTGGTCTCTGCAATCAGCAGACTCTATTTGCTTTGCAAGTTGAAGCAGAAAAGGTTTGCTGATTGCTGATTGCACAGACTCTAGATTTCCCAAGTCCGTCTCCTTGTGTTCTCACTGGGCCTGATCTGAGTACCCTGGATCCCATCCTTGGTCCGTATACTCTCATCTATGGATGCTTTTCTTGCTTGAAGCTCTCCTGGTTCTAATAACTCATCCCCTATGCGGCCCTTAGTTGCATCCATGTCTTTTCTCTGCGGGATGCTAAAAAACCTTTGGAACTAGTGTCCTTATTCACCTGTGACCTTGGCAAACCTCTGCTCCTCATCCCCAGTGGCTCCTCATTCTCCTCTGAAAATTAAATGATAGCAATGCCAGCGTTGACCAAGCCTTTCCTCTTCTGGAGGTCAGAGAGGTTGGGTACCTTGCTACAGGTCACACAGCCAGTGAGGGGTAGAACTGGGCTTTGAACCCAGGCACACTGGCTCTAGAAGCTACTTTGTCTTTGATGATACTACAGATTGGACTCACCTCAGCTCGCCCTTGCCTGCTCCCACCTGCTTAGTCCCAGAGCAGAGCCATCCATCCCTGAGATAGTGACTGTCCCTGGGGGCCCGGTTCCCTGGTCTCTGCCTACCAGGAGGCTCTGTGAGGGTTAAGACATCAGGCCCCTTGTTGCTCACGCTGCATGACGTTGCAGGTGCAAAGCTCACCCAGGCACAGCTGGGAGGGGACACCAGTGCTCTTCTCTCATCCCTGGGCTCATGAGGCAGAAAACTCTGTCCCCCAAGAACCCAAGACCACACCTCTGAGCTTTGTGCTCTCCCAGCTACATGACCTCACACAGGCCCCTCTGCTGCTCTGGCTTTCCGTAGCCCCCAAACAAACACTTACAGCACGCCTAACATGGCCTGTGGACGTGGATGTCGGCTAGCATCTTTGTATCTTACAAAGAAACATACAGGTGCCCCATCTCCTGGGAGAACATGTTTGATTTCTGTCGCCTTGGAGAGAGCTGAGCTCAGACAAGTGCTCCTATAAGTTGCTGGGACTTTTCACCTGGCCGTTTCTCTGGGTGTCTTTATGAGCTGACATGCCAGCGTCCAGAGGCAAGCGCCTCCCAGCCATCCCCCGGTGCGTGTTATTTCCTGTGACAGTCCACTGGCCTCCTGCCCGGGGCCCCTGCCTCCGACCGGCTCTCACCTTGTCAGCACCAAGATGGGGATTTCACAGCTGGCAACTTCAATCAACTCTAGTGCTTGCCAGCTTCTCGTCCGTCACCCCCTTCTCTCTCCACGCTGCTGCTTCTCAGCTCCACTCAGCCCTTACACTTCTCAGTCTTTGCCTGCTCGCTTTCTCTCTCTCTCTCTCTCTCTCTCTCTCTCATTAAAATTGGGAAAACTCAAAATCAGATGAAAAGCACAGACCCACAATACTGTGAATAGACAGGCCACTCTGCAAAGGACAGCTGTGCACATCCCCGCAATGGGGAGGACCTGGTCCTCCCTGACTTTCATTGGGGGTGTGCACACACAGCCCCAGAAAGATCACTGTCAAGATCAGGCTTTAAATCCAGGCTCTGCACTGAATGCCTTCACTGGCCTCCACTTCTTCATTTACAACATAAAGAAAACGATCCCAGCACCAGAGAGGCACTGTAAACTGTTTCAGATTGCACAGCTAGTGAGTTAAATGGGTAACTGGGAACATTGCTTAGATCTGACCCTAAATCTTCATATTTTCACCTTTCTACACCCTCAGCAGTTGGTATATATGTGTTCCTTAAAGCATCAGGGGCGCCTGGGTTACTCGGTTGGTTAAGAGTCTGACTCTTTTTTTTTTTTTTTTTTTTAGGATTTTATTTATCTATTCATGAGAGACACACAAAGAGAGACAGAGACACAGGTAGAGGGAGTAGCAGGTTCCCTGCAGGACTTGATCCCCAGACTCCAGGATCATGACCTGAGCTGAAGGTAGACACTCAACCATAGATCCGCCCAGGTGCCCCAAGAGTCCGACTCTTGATCTCAGCCCAGGTCTTGATCTCAGGATTCTGAGAGCCTACTTTAAAATAAATAAATAAATAAATAAATAAATAATCAGTTAAGTCAACGAATAATCATTACATAATTTAGAACAGCTTAAAAGAAAAACTTTATCCCTAATCTACACTCCCCCATCATCCTCATCTATAAATATCACCAGCTCCCTAAGTGTTTTTCCAATGGTATGTGTGTTATTTGCAGATAGATAGGGGCATGATAGTCCCTGTTCTATTTCCTTTGCTTAACATTATTCCACAGAAGCATTCCACACTGCCACAACCCTTATTTCAAATGTTAATGTCTGCCTCATGGCATCAAAGAGACACTACTGTGGTCTTCCTAACCATTCCCACTTGTGTTGGATGATGAGGCTGCTTTCAGCTTCTCCCCGTCCCCAATCCCACTGCTCTGAGCATTCTCTGGTACAGACTTTACTCTGCCTTTTGACTCATTCCCTGTAGGATAAATTCCTAGCAGGTGGGATTCCAGGTTTAACCCAAGGTTTCTCAGACTGGGCACTATGCATATTTGGGTGAGGTAGTTCTCTGTGGAGGGGCTTTTGTGCACATTGTAGGATGTCGGGCATCATCCCTGGCCTCTACCCACTAATGCCAGTAGCACCCCTGCCTGACACAGTGCCAGGCACAGAAAGAGCTCGGTTAATGGCAGTGGTATCTGCTTGCTCTGGGAGGAACCCCCCTGGCTTGTCTGTCTTTGCCTATGCTGCCTCTAAGATGCAGAGTTGGGGGAGTCAGCATGGTGGAGTTCAAAAGGAACCATTCCTGTCTGCCCCCCACTATGTGCCCGATCTCTTATTCCAGATGCCTCACTCCAGATCCATCCCTGAGGCAGACATAGCTTCCAGAACCAGCCTCAGTTACTATTCTGGGAAACATGAATTGGTCCATATATTTACTCATCCATCCAAGATGTACTGACTGGTGCAAAGTGGGTGGTGGTGCATGACTTTGGGGTCAGACACACTAGGCTGAGACCCACCCCCCAGTGTGGATGAGGGAGCTCTGTCTTGGGGGCCATCAGCCATGCCCTGGTGGCCCCCAAAACATCCATGTCCTCTATAAAACTCACAGCATCTATCTGAGGGTCTGAAAGCCCACCTGTATGGAGAAGGTGCTCACCATGTACTAGGTACTCAGTGAACACTAGGCTCCACCTGAGGTGTGTTTTTCCTCCCCAGAAGCTCTGGCAGGTAGGTGAGTTCTTGCCCAAGGCCAACATTTGCTTGTGGTCTCTGTCTCCAGGAGAAGTATGTGGAGGAACTCGCAGCAGTGAGACAGACCCTCCAGACAGACCTGGAGACGTCCATCCGGCGGATTGCTGACCTACAGGCAGCCTTAGAGGAGGTGGTGTCCAGCGACAGTGACACGGAGAGGTAATCTACAGGGCCCAGGTGTGGCTGGGTACAGCAAGTGAACTGTACCCTGAGTGTTCTACAGTCTTTGGTAGACAGAACTCCCATTCTCAGGTCTGAGGGTCCCCATCCCCAGGGCATTGAATGGTGGGAGGGATAACTGCTGGCTTATGTGAGCAGTGACAGGATGTTTGCTTCCCCTGTGGTGTTAGCATCTCCTTGTTGCCACTGAAGCCACCTAGCCTAGCTCTCCAAGCCTTCAGGGAAGCAATCAGTGGAGTGCTTGCAGAGTGGGCTGCAGATCGTGATTGTGGGCAGTTTCCATGTCCAATCTGGACCCAATCCCCTCACATGCAAAATGGACATAATGCTTCGGACCAGCTACATCAAATTGCTCTATTTTGACTACTTTTTGGCACACAGATTGACGTTTCATGTACCCAACCCACTGCATACCTCGAAGGGTTGTCAGTGAGTGTCAAATGAGGCACCAGATGGACACCATTTAGAGCAGTACCAGGAGTGCACACAGGGTGTAGGGGTGTAAGCTGTGTTTGGGCACAGAATGGGCATCTTTTCACAGAGGCAAAAGCTGATTGGAAGATGTAAGATTAGACAGCTGGTGATATGCCGGACCACCCAAATTCAATGCCAGGGCTTCTCTCCTGTCTTAGAAGACAGGTTACTTCACACCATCTCCACTCAAATCTCAAGCTGCCCCAGGCCATAGGTGGGCTGCTCACCTGGATGGAAGGAGTTCGAGGTGTTCCAGATGGGCACATGGACCCGGGCTGTCCAGTCTCTTGCAGGTGGCCTATAGCATCCTGTTCCCCAGAGCTACCTTTGTAATATTGGCATGTTACTTCTCTGGAAACTATAGCTTCCTGTCTGGCTGTAGCCTCTCTGCCCACATCCCAGTCGCTGCCTAAAACTTGGGCAGCAAGGAGAGGCATTTTGTTTGCATTGCTCTGCTAAGAAACAGGGTGCCTTAATGTAACCTTCAGATGTGACTCCCTCCCTACACACACCTGTGGGGCTGCACCCGCTGCTGCTCCCCCTTGGTCCCTGTCTCTGTGGAATGATTCATGTTGCAGCCTGAACAATCCAGTATCGGACCATGAGTGCAACCCTCTCCACTTCTAGGAGGACCCTGAGAGAAGTTTAAGGTCACACAGCAAATTAGGAGCGTGCATGGAGTTTGAACCTGGGGCTGCTGAGTTTCCTACCCTAGGCCTTTGCCTGTCGCATCCTTCGTAATAGGGTGAAGCAGGGGCCAGCTGCTGACCTGCAGGAGGCATGGGCAAGAGGTGGGCAGTGAGGGAAATAGGGTTGCAAGTCAGCTGTCGTTTAGCCAGTGGGAAGAACCCGTGGAGCAGACCATGCCTGGTCAAGGGAAAAAAGCCCAGAAGGAAACACACCAACATTCTAGTACTGATGGAAGGCATCACTCCTGACCTCAATTTTTGTTTTCTTCAAGCTTTCTTTATATATTATAAAATTTCTGCAATAAGCATACACATACAACCCTAGACTAGGGTCCTCATTTGGAGATTTTGCTCATATAAGTTACGGACTTTATTTTTTTTAAAGATTATTTATTCATTTTAGAGAGAGAGGTAAAGAGCAGGGTGAAGGGGCAGAGGAAGAGGGAGAGAAAGTCCCAAGCAGACTCTGCACTAAGCGTGGAGCCCAATGTGGGGCTTGATCTCATGACCCTGAGATCATGACTGAGTTGAAACCAGAGTCGGTTGCTTAACCAATTGAGCACCCAGGCACCCCTAAGTTGCAGACTTTCTACACCTGATTTTAGTATGTGATCACATCCTTTCCTTGATGTGGTTCTGGGCTGGTCATAAGCTGCTCAGAGATGGGTAACATCGAACTAGTTCATGCTCAGCGTCATCTGACAGAGACCCAGTGGACTCTGCATGTCTTTGCCTCTAAATAAAGGACTTTATCTAAGAAATCACATTTTGTGCAAAAATTGCTTCCATGCACAATTCTAAGTGTTGCTACCATGCCCTGCTAATTTGCACAGCTGCCAAATTGTGATGAAATGGCAAATACTGGTGTTGCACCTGCTTCCTGGCTCACGATTACATTTAGGATGTCCCGTGAGCTGCCCTCCCTGCAGTTTATTAGTGTCCTGACAGAAATCGTGCCTGTAATTGTAAACCCTATTGTCAATATTACCTACTTGATGCTTGGGCTGGCTCTTCTGTTAATAAAGACATGAGCACTTTTGCACTAATTATAGTGAGAATTAATGGTTGTATATATGAGGGTTTTTTTAACTAATGAGTAAAACTTTTGAAACATTTTTACTGGCATAGCCAGAGATTGCTTTTCTTTTGTTCTCTCTCTCTCTCTCTCTCTCTCTCTCTCTCTCCCGCTCTCTTTAGGGAGAGAACACAAGCTTGGGGGGGGCAGGGGCAAACAGAGAGGGAAAGAGAGAATCTTAAGCAGGCTCCGTGCTCATCATAGAGACTGATGCAGGGCTCAGTCCCACGAGCCTGAGATCATGACCTGAGCCAAAATGAAGATTGGGATGCTTAACTGATGGAGCCACCTAAGGTCCTAGCTTTTCCTTTCCTTTTCTTTTTTTTTCAAGTTTTTATTTTAATTCCAGCATAACTAACATACAGTGTTCTATTAGTTTCAGGTGTATCATATAGTGATTGAACAATTCTAAACATTATTCAGTGCTTGGCATGATAAGTGCACTCCTTTTTCTCCACTTCCTCACCAGCACTCGCTCTTTGTGGTTTTGATTTTAACCGTGGTGACAGGTGTGAGGCACTATCTCATTGTGGGCTGGATTTGCATTTCCCTGATGCCAGTGATGTTGAGCATCTTTCCATGTGTCTGTCGGCCATCTGCGGGTCTTCTTTGGAGAAATGTCTGCTCATCTCTTCTGTCCACTTTTAATTGGATTATTTGTTTTTAAGGTGTTGAGGTTGCTTTTCTGATACGTGAAAGTTATCAGTGAAATAAATGAAATTTTATTATTAAAACAAAATTTGTTATTAAAAATAACAAAATTGGAAAGAAGCAAAGGATCCATGCTTGGAGGCTAGATAGAAGTAGTGACAGAAGCAGGGAGCACATTCTTGTCTGGGGAGTGAGATCCTCCTGGTGAGGTCACAGATGGTCATGGACATCGCTCTAGTCTCAGCTTATAGAGGCTCCTCTCAAGCCTGAAAGGGACCCTGACCTCACCCTCATCTCGATAAAAGGTAACTATCTCTTTCCACTCCAGCTGACAAGCCTCCTACTTGCTCATCCAGCTTTTCTGAGTTCCAGACCTTGGGTCCCCAGGAATCCTATCTGAACTTAGCTTCCTGCCTGCATTTTCATGATCTTCTGTCTCAGCAGGACTTGGTCCTGACCCTCTGTCCTGTAACCTGGATTTGAAATAGATGCAGAGCAGAGATTTCACCCATAGCACGCAAATAGGGAGAGACGGGCAGATGATGGGGATTGCCTACAAAGAAGTCTCGACACATTTTGACGAATTAATATTGCACAAACTTTATTCTCTGGCCATACTGCAATTAAAATGATCCTCATCAATAGAAGGAAATCCATGCCTTGCTGCGCTACAGAGGCGCCTTCTGGAGCAGAGCTCCAGCTCCTACCCTGGTGCCAGCCTGTCCTCTTCCCCATCCTGATGGCAACACGCTACACTTCCTTCATAATTGTCTTGTCACCTGGGGTACGTAGTTTGAATGGGAGCCTGAAGGATTTGTGGAGGTACCTCTCCAAACTGAGCTCTCAATTAGGATTCACACCCACCCTGGGGGGAGAGAGAAAGAGAGAGAGAGTGTGTGTGTGTGTGTGTGTGTTGCTTCTGCTGGAGGTAAGGTTCTTTAAGAGACTTGTTCAAATTATGAAAAGTCACATTTCCCCATGTTGGGAATTAGATCCGAGTGTAACAGGCCTTCCAGGCTGGAAACGTGCTCAGAAAGCCAGGTGGCCCATGCGGCAACATTTAAACACGTGCCATTCCTGCACTCGGGCTCTGTGCTGTGACTTAGATCGGGGCATCAACCTTCGCAGATTAATGGGGAAATGCTTTAAGCTGTTCCCCCAGAGCCCGGAGCACGCTCATTACTCATGGAGGAAGGGATGTGTCAGTTGACAGCCCCATCTATTCCTGGCCCCAGGGTCTGTGGCTGCTCTGCCTGGCACCTTTCTGGGGGTCTGGGGTAGGGTGGCGGGCAGCGTGGAGAGATCAGTGGATGACTTCTGACTTCTAGGTCAGCTGAGAATGTACCAATTCCAGCTGGCCCGGTCAGAGACCAATGCTCTTGAAAGGTGTCTCTTGTGCTGTGTTGCATGTAAGTTACATGTTTCTCGACATACATCCTTCTAACTGGGCTAAAATTAGGCTGCAGCAGCATAAGTAGGAAGATGTGGGTCTCACCACAGATGGCAGCTGCCACTGAGGGCCTAATTCTGAGTTGATTTATTTATTAGTGGGCCCAGGCTCTGGCCAGACTGTAAAGGTTCCTGCTACATAAAAGGACAGACTTTGGAACTGCTCACATTCCTCTTCCTAAAACGCCCTTATCTTCTGATTTGCAATCCCTGAGCTCCCGCCTCGAGTAATAAGCCTGCCCTAGGCCTTAGATGCTTTAGCATCTCTTCATTATCCTGAGAAGCTTGATACCCCATTCCCAGTGAAGACACGTAGCCTAGTGATGCCACAGAAGCCACCTGATTTTCCAAGTGTCCTTCTAGCTTGGGAGGCCTGGATACTCGGCTGATGGGGGTCATGAGGAGTCAGGGCTCCAACCTATTTTTACCCACTCCTGCCTTATAGGAAATGATGGCAATTGGGATAAGAGGTAGTCTCTGCTGAGAGCTGACTGTGTGCTGGGCTACGCAAACTACTTGCTTTGCAGACACTTTACTCACAACTTTTTAAGATTGGTGCCCAACTTACGGACTGGGACACTGGAGTCAAGGAGCTGGCTTGGGCTCACACAGCAGTGATGGGGCTGTGATGATTTCTAGGCTGACCCCACCACCCACACTTCCAATGAGCAAGCTCTGCCGTCACATTTGACATACCCCATCTTCCTCTTTTATCTTGTCAAACTCTTTGCTCTTAGCCAAGTAACTGACCTGTCACTCTGGTGCATATGTGTCTGTCACTGTGACAGGGGGCCAGTGCATTCTTGTGTTACTTCCCAGGCAATGTGGGCATTTAGGCTGGAATTGTCTGACAAAGACACATGCCAAAAACAATACAACAGAAGACATCTAATTAGTTATCTAGCTTATCAGCAAGGCCCTGTCCACAAATGCCTGGCACAAGTCCTTTTTTTTTAAAAGATTTTTTTATTTATTCATGAGAGACATAGACAGAGGCATACAGGCAGAGGGAGAAGCAGGCTCCATGCAGGGAGCCCAATGTGGGACTCGATCCCAGGACTCCAGGATCACACCCTGGATGGAAGGCAGGAGCCAAACTGTTGAGCCACCTAGGGATTCCCCTGGCACAAGTTCTTTAAAAGCCACACGTACCAAGGCGAGAGAGAGAACCACTGATAGGTTGGGAGACACGGTTCTGTCCTGGACGTACCACCAAATAGACCTAGACCAGGTCATCTGCCCTTCCAGAGTCATTACTTGCCCAGTCAACACATTAAAACCATCATCATCATCATCACCATCAATATTCGCCTTCCAAGTTAAGACAGAAGGTAACAGTAAGAAACAGGCAAACATGGAGCTTGCAACCCAGAGACTCTTCACAGGGTTAAAGGGTAAGTGGATTTCAAATACCCTCTTAAGTAAAACCCTCCTTAAGTGTGGAACCCACCAGCACAAACTCCTATAGAAAATTCTAGCTTAGGGTAACCTGGATGGCTCAGTTGGTTAAGCATCTGCCTTCAGCTCAGGTCAAGGAAAAAGAAAATTCTAGCTTAGGATGGAGTCCTAAGGAGCCAAAAGTGCAGGGTCAAACCTCCCTACTCAGTCTCTCTCCCTGACCCCTTGGGAGCCTCCGTGAGGTCTCTCAGAACACAAGGGCTCTGTAGACCGTGCTGCACAAACTCCAGTTATCTGCCAGGACCAATAATCCGTGACTTGTAAAAAGTCACCCTGGAGGGTGATTTCTACCCATCTGGTTCAATGAGTTTCAGGATCACACAGAACAAAACTCCTGTTTCTGCCTGAAAACCTTTCTCCTCTCCCTATCCCCATGCTGTAGACCACCACAGGGTAAAGCTGATAAGTGCCTCCTGCAATCTTTCAGACCATAAGGTGTGATGTGGCTTCCTGAAACCCTTCTCAACCCAGACTCTTTATTTTAAACATCCTCTGTGTTGTTGAGACCATCTAAAATGAAGGCTGGTACAGGGTGCAGGCCGGACACCACAATTGGCCAGGACGGTAATTCATCAAAAGTTGACAAGCGGGATGCCCAGCAGACCTTGACTTTAACCTCAGAAGGTCTGTGGAAATTCAATGACATGGGTTCACAGGCAAAAGCAACCAGCACACAGATTAAAATGTCTATAAAAAAGGAGGATTATTTTCAATAAGCTTCCGTACCTATATCTTTTTATTTCTCGTGGCTGGTTCTTTTCCAGAGTCATGGGCTTAGAAGGCATTATAATGATTGCTGATAATCTTATGCTCTTACAAGATTGCTTCTTGAGATTTTTCACCATTTTTTTCCCCACATGGTGATAAAGGGTATAACAGTCCAGTGATGGTTCATGCTTGCTGTTTGCTTATTTCTCATAGAAAATACTGGATCGGAAAATCCAGTTCTTTCTGTTAAGGTAGAAACCAGCACTGAGATGAGCTATTGTAACAGTCAGCATCTGGCAGGAGCCAGAAGCATGCCCCAAAAGAGGGGGCCTAAAAAGGACCATTTACAGATATGGACCCAGTGTAGAGAAGCACCAGGGGTGGTACAGGACCCAGGGGGTAGTAGTAATGCCTGGGAGAATGTAAAGAGGGCTGCCTGGCAGGAGGAGCTCTGGCTTTGGGTTGAGGGCTGGAGAACACAAGGAGAAGCAGGAGGGAGAATTCTGTTTTTTCTTTCTTTCTTTCTTTCTTTCTTTCTTTCTTTCTTTCTTTCTTTCTCTTTCTTTTTTTTTTTAAAGATTTTATTTATTCAAGAGAGACCTAGAGAGTGAGGCAGAGACACAAGCAGAGGGAGAAGCAGGCTCCCTGTGGGGAGACTGATGCAGGACTTAATCCCAGGACCCCCAGGATCATGACCTGAGCCAAAGGCCACCCAGGTGCCCCAGGAAGGAGAATTCTAAGAGAATAAATACTCCAGCTTCTTCTCTTCCATCCTTCCCTCCAGCTGCCACCTGAGTTCCCCACTGGCCACACCCAAGGGGAGTCTCAGGTCAGGGAGCCCATGGATGTGGCCCAGATAGATCAGCCTTCTTGGCATCTGGCGAGGTGGGCAGCATGAAGTGGATGGAAAGGAATGGAGAGCAGATGTCAGGGACAACTATACACCTCAAAGTAAACGGTTCTTTAGTCTGGGGTGAGAGGAGAGCCCTTTCAGAAGGGGACAGATTTAAACACTGAGTTCAGCATGGGGCTGACACTCATGCAAGGGTGAATAGTAGGCACGGATTAACACCAGCAGGTGCTTTGATTAGGTGTGTTGTCCTGTAAAGACTTTCCTGGGTCAGGTTCAATTAAAGATTGTTGTTCAGTCAAATGAAGTGTGTCAGGGAGCACGCCTGGCTGCCCAGCAGAGAGAGTTTGTCTCCTATAGCGCTCAAGGCAAGTTGCCTTAGGACTATGGAGATGTGAAGTTGCCTGGACACCCACTAGGACCTGTGAGCACAGCCTCTTTTAATCCAGAGTCATGGAATCCTGGGGTGGGAAGCCCCCC
The DNA here is from genome assembly GCF_018345385.1 of Vulpes lagopus. Classification (NCBI taxonomy): domain Eukaryota; kingdom Metazoa; phylum Chordata; class Mammalia; order Carnivora; family Canidae; genus Vulpes; species Vulpes lagopus. The sequence continues at coordinate 17,050,551 of NC_054837.1, read as the reverse complement.
CACACACAACATTTCCCAAATCCCATCCCTGTTGCAGCCAGCGTTTGCCTATCCTCTCTGTCTGTGGCCACAAGAAAACCTGTTCCTGTACCCCATACAACTAAGCCTCTCTATTTTTAAAGAGGAATGTCACACCATTTACAACTCAATAGCTTGGGCCACAGGTGTCTTCAGGTTTTTTTTCTTTCAATCAACACTCAGAAGGTTTAGCCCTATTCATTGGAACTACTCTGCCTCCAAGGGCCCTTGCCTACCACATCCTTAGTTTCTTTGGCTAGCTGGAACCAGTGTCCTTAGCCTGGGGTCAGTAGTTCACGGGGGGGCGGGGGGGGGGTTCCATGCATGAAGTCTAGATGATACCATGACGTCCCAGGCATTGCCCCAAAATTTGAATCAGGGTTTGTGCATTTGGAGAAGTATAAGTGTACGTTCTAGATTCTTCACAAAAGATTCTCACCAATATGACTTAGGACTCCTGCTTTAGGGACAAGTACATCCTTTTCAGTTTATATAATCATCAAGCATCTAAGCTGGACAAGGCCTCAGCTCATTGGCCTAAACTCCTTAGATCACAGATGGGGAAACTGAGATCCCAAGCAGGAAAGAGGGTGGGAAAGGACCACACCGCGAGGCCTCTAGGGTTTGTTTGCCTTTTTCTCACTCTTCTATTCTGTCCACAACCCTAGCCCAGTAGAGCCGTAGAAAGACTCGGGTCACTAGCAGGATCAGACTTTGATCTACTCACATGGACTGCTCCAGTTCACAAAGTGTCGTTTTTCGGTATTTTCAAATAGTTTGTTAAAAATCTGCATCAAGACTTTGTGTTTAGATCCCCAAGAAGATTCAAGATCACTCACCAAAGACACTTTTGTCCTATTGCAGGGCTTTTTATTGGTGCCATAGCAAATTGTCACAAATTTGGTATCTTAAACCAACATGGATTTTATTATCTTGGAGTTGTGATGATTAGAAGCCCAACAAGAATCTCCCTGGCCTAGTCAAGGAGTCAGAAGGACTGTGTTCCTTCTGGAGACTCTAGGGGAGAATGCATTTTCTCACCTTTTCCATTTTGTAGAAGGTATCAACACACCTTGCCTTGCCACACTTCCATCTTCAGAGCCAGCAATGTTGCATCTGTGGCCATTCTACTGTAGCCATGTCTTTCTCTGACCAAACCTGGGGAGAGTTCCCTGCTTTGAAGGCTGTAAGTGCATAGATGGGGCCACCCAAATAATCCAGGATAACCTCCCCATCTCAGGATCCTTAGCCTTAACCACATCTGCAGAGTCCCTTTTACTAGGTCAAGAAACGTAGCTACAGGTTCTTGGGATTGAGGATTTGGATATTGACATCTCCGGGGGTGATTATTCTTCCACTCCAAGGCTCATTCACAAAAGTTGCTTTTGTTTTACTGTGGTAGTGGTGGTGGTGGGGGATGGGGAGTCACATCAATCTTCTCTTTAAAGGGTTAGATAGTAAGTATGTTAGGCTTCGGGGGTCATATGATCTTTCTTGCAACTCCTCTGCTACTATAGAGCAAAAGCAGTCATGAGCAAAATGGAAATGAGTTACTGGGGCTGTATTTTAATAAAACTTTATTTATAAAAACATTGATAGGTTGGACTTGGCTCACAGCAGAAGTTCTCTGAATTCACAAAGCAGTATCTGAGAGAACTTCTGGTCTGGCCTGAACACTGGAGCCAAATGGATGAATAAGACATGTTTTTGGTTCAGGAGGGCTTCTTGCTCTCCTGGTGGGGACAGATGTGTCTGAATAGAAGCCCCAAGACAAACAGACCCTTGAGGGTAGGGACCAAGGAGCCATAGGTACAACTCTTGGAGAGGCAACCTGGCTTTCTTTCTTTCTTTCTTTCTTTCTTTCTTTCTTTCTTTCTTTCTTTTTCTTTCTCTTTCAAGATTTTACCTATTTATTCATGAGAGACACAGAGAAAGAGGCAGAGACACAGGCAGAGGGAGAAGCAGGCTCCCAGTGGGGAGTATGATACAGGACTCAATCCCAGGACCCCAGGATCACGACCTGAGCCAAAGACACATCCTCAACCACTGAGCCACCCAGGTGCCCCATGACCAGGTTTTTTTTTTTTAAGATTTTATTTATTTATTCATGAAAGACAGAGAGAGAGAGAGAGGCAGAGACACAAGTAGAGGGAGCCCAATGCGGGACTCGATTCCGGGTCCCCAGGATCAGGCCCTGGGCTGAAGGCTGCACTAAACCGCTGAGCCACCTGGGCTACCCCATGACCAGGTTTTTTAAGGAAGAAATTTCCCAGATTCCACACAAAGAATAAAACTGGGAGGCCCTGGCCTGTGAACCCAGGATTCAAATGAGGTCTTAGGAATCTGAGGTTGTGGTTTCCCTATCTACACCCACACACTGGGCAGCTGCCTTTTGATGAAGAGCATGAGGTTAATAGCTCTTACAGACCTGGGATTCAAAGCTGTGTGATCTTAAGCAAAGGTGCCAGTTTCTTTGTTCACCAAATGGACAGAGGCAGGATGATTAGATGAGATCCCAGGTAAAGCATATTTGTTGAATGAAGGGATGCTCCCTACAGAATAGCTACTACTGTAATTAGTCTCAGCATTTTCCAGAATGCCCTAGAAAGCTGGCCACCTGCCCTCTTGTCTGATTCGCTAGCACTCACAAAGAACATAAAGCAAATGCATGGCTTGTTGACAGTAATGGTGCTGTTAATAATAGCAGTAGCGGTTGTCCTAAAACAAGAGCAGTGATCATGGTTGTTTCCTTTTAATCAACACTATTTATTTGTCAAGAACCATGCCGAGATCTTTCTAGGGATTATCTTGCTTCACAGGAAGCATCTGCTCCACACCTCAGTCCTATTTGCAACCATATTTTACAAAGGAACACAGGGGAGTCAGAGAAGGCAAGTGACTTGCCTGAGATCACACAGGAGCAAAGGTTGGAAGTGGAACTCAAACCTAAATTGGTCTAACACCAAGGACTATGTTCTTTCCCAACAGCACAAGGATAACAGACTCTTTCTTGTGTCTCCTTCTAGTGTCCAGACAGCAGTGGACTACAGCAGTGGCAGAAAAGAGATGTAAGTTAACCCCAAATAGAACTGGGCAGTTGACATTGAAGCCAAGAATAAGCCCCTGGCTCTCTGTATCCAGTGGGAACATCCACACCCACTTGGAGAATTACTAGCAATGTCTGTGATAGCTCTGACTCCATGATCATAACATATAGCACTGGGGACATGTTATTGAACTGTGCAACTTCTTCCAGGCAGAGAGAAGCCTACCACTTGGCATGCCACCGACATCCTCAAATATCCTCAATGGCTCCCTATTGCCTCAGAATAGACTTTTCAGACTGACATTTGAGCCCCACACATATCTGACCCTTCCTTCCCTCTCTACCTGGGACTCCTGCTTTCCATATCATCCATGCACTACCCATAGTTATGTGTATGCTGTTCCTTCCAGCTCAAATTCCTTTCTTCTGGCAGAACAGGTGCTGACAGCACCCTGTTTTCTGGTTCTAGAGATAACCAACCTTCAAACAAGTTGTGGCTCAACTATCATTACTTAATGCCTTCCCTTATGCCTCCAAGAAGCAAATCAATGCTCCTTCCTTTTTTTTTTTAATTTTTTTTTTTTAATTTATGATAGTCACAGAGAGAGAGAGAGAGAGGCAGAGACACAAGCGGAGGGAGAAGCAGGCTCCATGCACCGGGAGCCTGATGTGGGATTCGATCCCGGGTCTCCAGGATCGCGCCCTGGGCCAAAGGCAGGCGCCAAACCACTGCGCCACCCAGGGATCCCTCAATGCTCCTTCCTTATTCTCCTACCTTCTGTCCCTCTCTTGGCATTAATCATTTTCTCCTTTATTTTGTGGTTATTTCTATAGATGTGTACTCCTCTAAGATGGAGTCTTGAGGACAGGGTCAATGTTGGATTCATATTTAAAGCTCCTTCCCATGTTGCCCACCATAGAGTATTCTATAAACAAGCAAAAAAATTTATAGACAGACACAAGTATAGGTAGATATAGATACATATATTGATATACATATCAATATTGATATAGTTGTGTGAGTATATAAACCAGAATATAAAACCATTGTTGAGTACCCACATCAATGACAGGCCCACACAAGGCCTAATTTAAGAATTAGAGGATATAAAAGTCGTCTATCTACAAAGACATTCTGGTTAAGGCAGGCAAGAGTTAAGATCTTCACACTTAGCATATTCCATGGACATATTATTTGGTATAAAATTCAGTGCCAACTTTTACTCTAAAATCTGAGTTGCCTCAACATCTGTATTAGAGTACCTCTCTAAGGAAGAATGTGGTTAAGAGCATGGACATTGGAATCGGAGAGACCAGGATTTGCACTCCAGCTTCATCACTGACTAAGTGGATGACCTTGACAAGACCCAAGTTGGCCTCCTCAGATCCCATTACTCTCATCTATGTAATGGGGACAGAACTGGCTCCCATCTCTCAGGGATGGTGTTGTGAGCACTGATTGAGGTTATGCATGTACAGGTTGTAGCACATGCCTGGCTTATGCTTAGGGGTGAATATCTAGTTATTGCTGTTAGTGTGGTTGTCATTGTGATGACAGCACCCTGTTTTCTGGTTCTAGAGATAATGTCTCCATCCTCAGTTCCCAGCCAGAGGGCAGTCTGCAGTCCTGGTTGAGTTGTACACTGTCCCTGGCCACAGATACCATGAGGAGCCCCTCTCGACAGTCAGCCAGCAGCAGCCACATTCTCAGCCCCAGGTAAGATTATCCCTCCGCTGCCTCTGGATGGGTGATAACTTGAAGAATCTGATGCCTTGAAGCTTGTTGTTCATGTCTTCCATTTTCTCCAGCTAAAGCAAGGATAAGCATGGCCTTGGACAGTTTGAGCTATAACCCTGCCACTTCTTAGCTGAATGACTTTAGGCAGGTAGATGATCCTCTCCAAGCCTTCATTTCCTCATTTGTGCAACAGGAAATATAATTCTGTTTACTGCTCTGAACAGTTGAAATGATGAGAACCTAATGCAACCCTCCCTAAAGCAGGTTTTCCCAATGATTTTTAAATAGCATGTGGTGAAGATTTTTTAAATAACTGTGGATTTATTATAGTTGCCTTCTATCTAAAGCAAGTCATACTTATTTTCTGTTTATAGGTAGTTCTGGATTTCAATTTTCTTTTGTAAACATATTCACTTAAGCATTTCTATATTTTGGGGTGTTCTTTTAATGGCAAATCAGTATGGAGACAGTTGGGCTGGATGATTTCTCCCTTAGAATTTTTAGCTTTGTTTTGAATGTCAAGGTTTTATATTTTCCCCATCACAGAGGGAGATGGATTCAGTTATGACCTAAGATAAACTCTTGCAAATCTGTAGGATTGCCAACAATAGGTTCCTCTGACAAACGGGCCTTGGGATCCACTCTTAGTTTAGGACTTAAATCCATCTTCACTCTTGTTTTTCAGCCAGCTTTGTTTCTCTCAGCTCATTTGGTTTTCCTTTTCAAGGGTGGCCTTCTTGTAATTAGGAGCTAATGGCCATAAATCAGAAGTTATGGATTAAGCAGATGCATAATTAAGATGAAGTACATACTGCTTTTGTGATACCAGAAGAACCAGTGTGATAAAGTAGAAAGAAAAGTCACAGACTCAAGGAGCAAATGCAGACAACCCCATCCTGACTTGGAATGTGTTTGCTCTGAAGGAGGAGGATGCTGTCTCTACAAAAAGAAGGGAGTGGAAATTCATGCTAACCTTTTGGGCATATTCAGCAAATGGCAAATGTCTGATGCATGCCTGCAGATAATCTTAGGCTGAAAAATTTGACGTCGAAAATATCAAAGAGAGGCTCCAAGAGTGGGGATGCATGTGGGGAGTTAATTAAAGCAAGATTATCTGATTACTGCTCTTAATTAAAAACAAAAGCCTATATGGAAAAAGAGCCACCTCTTCTGTGAACCCCAAAGGATGAGGGCTTTGCGCTCTCCCGATAAATACATACCCCCTGGTTTCCCCCATTAGCCAGTGTATAAGGCAGCAGAGGCAGAACCAGGGGTGGCCATAGCAGGATGTGAATGCTCATTAACATCATATCCGAGTTTCATAATTAGAATTGTACAGGCATACCTTGCTTTATCGTGTTCGCCGATTGCACTGTCAAATATTGTGTTTCTTACAAATTGGAGGTTTGTCAAGCAAGTCAATCAGTGCCATTTTTTCCAACAGCTCTTGCTCCGGCTCTCTGTGTCACATTTTGGTAATTCTTGCAATATTTCAAACTTTCTCTTTATTATATTTGTTATGATGAACTGTGATCAATGATCTTTGATGTTGCTATTGTAATTATTCTGAGGCATGACAAATAACACATCCATATGAGATGTTGAACTTAATCAGTAAATGTTGTATGTGTTCTGACTTCTCCACGACTAGCCATTCCCTCATCTCTCTCCCTCTCCTTGGGCTTTCCTATTCATCAATATTGAATATTGATGAGGTACAACAATATTGAAATTAGGTCAAGGGGCACCTGCTTGGCTCAGTTGTCTAAGTGTCTGACTTTGGCTGAGGTCATGACCCTAGGGTCCTAGGATTGAGCCTCAGGCTCCCTGCTCAGCAGGGAGTCTAGTCTGCTTCTCCCTCTCCCCTCTCCTGCTCATGCTCTCTCTCTCCCTCTCTCTCTAATAAATAAACAAAATCTTTTTTAAAAAGAACTTAGGCCAATTAATAAACCTACAGTGGCCTCTAAGTGTTCAAGTGAAAGGAAAAGTCACACATCTCTCACTTTAAGTCAAAAGCTAGAAATTATTCAGCTTTGTGAGGAAGGCACATCAAGAGCTGAAAGAGGCCAACAGCTAGGCCTCTTGTGCCAAACACTTAGCCAAGTTGTGGACACAAAGGAAGAGATCTTTACAGACATGACAAGTGCTACTCCAGGGAGCACATGAATGATAAGGAAAGAAAACAGCCTTATTGCTGATCTGGAGAAAGTGTGAGTGGTCTGGATGGAAGCTCAAAACTGGCACAACACTCTCTTAAACCAAAGCCTAGTTACCAGAGCAAGGCCCTAATTCCCTTTAATTCTGTGAAGGCTGAGAGAGGTGAGGAGGCTACAGAAGAAACATTTGAAGCTAGCAGAGGTTGGCTCACGATGAAAGGTTTGCCTTCTTAAGGAAAGAAGCCATCTCCATAACACAGAGTGCAAGGTGAAGCAGCAGGTGCTCATGGAGAAGCTGCAGCAAGTTCTCCAGAAGATCCAGCTAAGATCATTCACGAAGGTGGCCACACTAAACAACAGATTTCCAGTGTAGATGCAAGAGCTTACTACCAGCGTACTTCCATAGCTAGAGAGGAGAAGTCAGTGCCTGGCTTCAAAGCTTCAAAGGACAGGCTGACTCTCTTGGGAGGGGCTCATGTAGCTGGTGTCTGTGAGTGGAAGCTGTGCTCACTTACCATTCTGAAAATCCCAGGGCCCTTAAGAATTAAACTAAATCTATTCTGCCCATGCTCTATAAATGGAACAATAAAGCCAAGATGACAGTACATCTGTTTACAATAAGGCTGCCTAATATTTCAAGCCCATTGTTGAGACCTGCTGCTCAGAAAAAAAAGAATGCCTTTCAGAATCGCACTGCTCTTTGGCAGCACACCTGGTCACCCACGGGCTCTGATGGAGTGGAGACATGCAGGATTCATGATGTTTCCATGCCTGCTAACACAGCATCCTTTCTGCAGCCCATGGACCAAGGAGTAATTTTAACTTTCAGATCTTATTACTTAAGAAATCCATTTGAAATGCTAGAGCCGCCAGAGTAGCGCGCCCTCTGATGTGTCTGGGCAAAATAAATTGGAAACCTTCTGGAAAGGGCTCACCATTCAAGAGAACATTGAGAACACTCCTGATTCACTGGAGGGGTCAAAAGCACAACATTAATGAACGTGGAAGAGGTTGATTGCAACCTTCATGGAAGACTTGGGGCAGGGAGATTTGGGGCAAGATTTCTGAACTTCTCCATCTGTGTTTCTTTGGGAATCAATCTGGGTTGTTGTCAGGTTAATGAGATGATGCACAAATGTGTCTTCATTCAGAGACTGGCACCTAGAAGGAGCTCAAGAAAATTGGCTTTGTTGATGTTGGTATCTACTCAATGCCCAGAGGAACCCCAGGAGACAGATATTACTCTCACTATGACAGAATAGGAATATGAGGTCCACAACCTGTCCAGGCACAGTCTTACCTTGCTCCTATAGCTGTGCCTCAAGAAGCATCTGTCCTTGGCATCCCCAGGCATGCTGTCCAGAACCTAGCTCCCCTATTCCTTCCTTTCCCCCCTTCCAAGTCCTCAGGTTTGTCCCAGGACAGTTCAGAACAGTGGTGCCTACACCAAGGACAGTGATAGAACAGGAGGCAAGGAGGGATCATAAGGGTCCTTGTCTATTTTCTTTATGTCTGCATTCCTGAGGTTAGCACACAGTTGGTGCCAATAAATGTTTGTTGAGAGGGTGCCTGGATGGCTCAGTCAGTTAAGGGTCTGATAGATTTTGGCTCAGGTCATGATCTCAGGGTCATAAGATCAAGCCCTGCATTGGATTCTTGGATATGGAGCCTGCCTGAGATTCTTTCTCTCCTTCTCCCTCTACCCCTCCCTACCCACCCACACACCACAGTATCTCTTTCTCTGTCTCTCTCTCAAACAATAAATAGTAAATGTTTGTTGAGTGAATAACTAACCATAATATAAAGGCTGGAGCAAAAATATTGACCATACCTGGTCATATCTCAGCACGGACTGTGACTCCCAGAGGGCTGGTAATTGATCAATGTCCCATTGCAAGTAAGTGGAAGAGCCAGTCTTGGGGGGGGGGGGGTTAGGTTGTTGTTGTTTTTTTTAAAGATTTTATTTATTCATGAGAGACACAGAGAGAGAGGCGGAGACATAGGTAGAGGGAGAAACAGGCTCCCTCTGGGGAGCCCAATGCGGGGCTTGATCCTACAACCCTGGGATCACAACCTGAGCCCAAGGCAGATGCTCAACCACTGAGCCACCCAGGCATCTCAGAAGAGCCAATCTTTGAACCCAGGTTCAAATCCATCCAAAGCCTATATTTGTATTTGTTGCGCTGCCATGGCTCTCTGATATTTATCCAGAGTGGGTGGGGGCGGGGTGCAGATCACTCACCTGCAAAATTTACTGGCGAACATCTACTCTTAATATTAAAACTGCATAAGGATTATTATTCAACATTCAGCATCATTCCAAAAGATGCCTACTGAGTGCCAGATCCTATGGCAGTAAGCCCTGAAACTTTTGAGCACTGTCCTTGGAATACGTTTACAATTTAAAGATTCTTGAACTTCTGAATTGGAAGGAACCACTGGGATTATCTGATCTAATTTGCTCATTATGCAGATGGGGAACACAGAGGTCTGTGGAAGGAAGTATCTTATCCAAATTTATGGTGAGGTCCGGCCTTAGAGCTCAGGTGCCTTCCAGTGCCTTCTAACTGCGCAAGTAATCTATGAATACTTGCTCTCTTCAAGAACTTAAAATATTACAGAAAGAGCTAAAATCCGAGAGAGAGAGAGAGAGAGAGAGAGAGAGAGAGAGAGAGAAGCGCACATGCCCACAAGCAGGAGAATGGATATGGAGCAGAGAGAAAGGGAGACAGTCCTAGTCAGGCTGTACCCCCAGAGCAGAGCCTGACATGAGGCTCAATCTCACAACCCTGAGATCATGACCTGAGCTGAAATCAAGAGTCAGACGTTTAACCAACTGAGCTGCCCAGGCACCCCAAAAGCTAAAGTCCTCTTAACCACAACCCCAATCTCAGCTCCCTTCCCAGAGGTATCCACCACCTTCCATTTGGTGTGCCCCCTTTGACATCTTTCTCTCTGGATTTTTAAACATATATGTACCTGTACCAAATATATCACACATTTGTGGGCTTTTAAAAGACATAAATGATGTTATGCCCTATTATGTACCTTATGCTCTGCATAAATTCTTACAATGTGCTCCTTTCCCTCGACAATATATTTTGGCGACCTTTCCTTATCAGTACGCCCAGGGAGGTCTCAGTTTTTTCAAGTCCTGCAAAAGATCTTCAAGTCATGCCATGGTTTATTTAATTAAAGTTGTTTTTTTTGCTTTCAGAGGTTTTCAGGACATTTTCTCTGAGCCTATAAGCCTTTAAACACACACATACATACACACACACACACACACACACACATTCTTTTATTTTTTATTTTATTTTATTTTTTTATTTGACAATTGCTTTTTATTCCCCCTGTAGATTTATTTATTTATTTATTTATTTAATAATAAATTTATTTTTTATTGGTGTTTGCCAACATACAGAATAACACCCAGTGCTCATCCCGTCATCTGCCCCCCTCAGTGTCCGTCACCCATTCACCCCCACCCCCCGCCCTCCTCCCCTTCCACTACCCCTAGTTTGTTTCCCAGAGTTAGGAGTCTTTATGTTCTTTCTCCCTTTCTGATATTTCCTACCCATTTCTTCTCCCTTCCCTTCTATTCCCTTTCACGATTATTTATATTCCCCAAATGAATGAGAACATATAATGTTTGTCCTTCTTCGATTGACTTACTTCACTCAGCATAATACCCTCTAGTTCCATCCACGTTGAAGCAAATGGTGGGTATTTGTCGTTTCTAATGGCTGAGTAATATTCCATTGTATACATAAACCACATCTTCTTTATCCATTCATCTTTCGATGGACACCGAGGCTCCTTCCACAGTTTGGCTATTGTGGACATTGCTGATAGAAACATCGGGGTGCAGGTGTCCCAGAGTTTCATTGCATCTGTATCTTTGGGGTAAATCCCCAACAGTGCAATTGCTGGTTCATAGGGCAGGTCTATTTTTGACTCTTTGAGGAACCTCCACACAGTTTTCCAGAGTGGCTGCACCAGTTCACATTCCCACCAACAGACACACACACATTCTTATACACAGGGGCAAATGATTCTGTGAGTCCAAGGGCATTTGCATGTTAAATGTGACTGGGTCCTACCGGATTGTCCCAGTGTCCTTTCTGCTAGGAGACTGTGAGGTAGGAGAGGATGACACACCTGTATCCCTAGCCCCACGCTACCTGACCCATTGCTGGGCTCTATAAATGGGTCTCTTGGACATTTTGAGTTTGACTGAGAAGGAAGGTCACTTTAAAAACAGAAGAGAGAGAGAGAAAGTGATCTTCTGCCAAAAAATAAAAGCATTCCCTGCATTATTTATAAGGGGACGTCAACCCCAGAGAAATACACCTAAAGCCTTATGATTTATAGTCCAGGAACCATGCAGCTGCGCTGATAAATGCAAAAGCTTCTGGAGATGGAGACACTAAATTACCTCCATGGCCCCCAGAGAGGAAGTTTATAGGCTTGGTGGTGGCAGTCATACTTGGCTTAGGAATCTCTCTTAACATCTGACTGCAGGTGGTGCCAGGGCTGTCCCAGGACCGGCGCACTCACCTCACACCTCGACCCCACTCCGTGTGCCTGGCCTCTCCTGCCTCAGCCCTCACTGGAAGAGTGATAAAGCTGGGGGGCCTCCCCCCACTTCCTTCTTGTCTTCCTTCTTGTCTTCACAGTATATCAGGCTTTTCCTTCTTCCCCAAACCCAACTGACCCCCAACCCAGGTCTCTCACCCCATTGTGCAGGGTCCATGTGCTGACAAGTCTGAATTGACCCAGTGGAACAGAATGCTGACGTCTGGTCATGGACCAGTCATTTCAAACCATTGGTCATTATTCCAAACCACCCCAACTTTCTTTCTGCCTTTGTCCTTCACTCTAAAGAGAGACCCTAAACCCTAAATTCTTGGTTCATTCCCAGTAAAAAAAAATAAATAACCGCCTCCACCTCTGTGTTGTCTATAAATTCATCTTTGGGGTTTCCTGGATGGCTCCAGTTGGTTAAGCGTCTGCCTTAGGCTCAGGTCATGATCTTGGGGTCCTGGGATCGAGCCCTGCATTAGGCTCCTTGCTCAGTAGGGAGCCTGCTTCTCCCTCTCCCTCTGCTCCCCCTTACCCTGCTACTCATGCTTTCTCTCTCTCTCTCTCTCTCTCTCTCTCTCTCTCTCTGTCTCTGAGTCTCAAATAAATAAAATCTTTTAAAAAAATAATACATGAAGTAAATAAATAAATAAATTCATCTCTGCCCCCATCTTCCTTCTAGTTTCAGAAGACGAGATCTGGTCCTGTCCATCTCTAATTGGCATCCCACACACCACCACCGCCACCACCCCAGCACCCCCGTCCACCCGGTGTCCCCTCTCTCTCCTATACCCTCAACTTCCCCATTCCAGTAGTTCCTCTTCATAGGTGAGAAATACCTTGAGGTCCTCCCCATCCTAATTGTAATGTTCGCCTGTCACCTTGCAGCCCCACTGAGGTCTTCCTTTTCCTCCCCTTTGGCACCAGGCTTTTCTCCAAGGGGGTTAGGGGTCCACTCGTGCCACCTGCACTCACACACCTCACATTGGCCTGGCCCCCACCACTCACTTCAGTGCTCACTGTATCCGTGGCTTCCAAAGGGATCAATCAGGGTACGATCTCCAGTCTTGATCTTTTTCTGGACTTCTCCCCAGCATTGGAAAACTGTCAAACACTTCTCTATTCACTCAGCCTTGTAGATGTTTCTGCTCCTTGGAGTTCCTCAAACCTCTTTTCTGGTCTTTTCCTTCCCACCCTCAATCCCCAAATCTGGGGGGCTGTGGGGGTACTCTGCCCTCACTTGACTGTTTTGCTCCCTACCTGATCCCAGATGACCTTTTTGTGATTTTAACTCCTCTACTGTAAGTAGGCAACCCCCAAATCTAGACATCCAGCTCTTATGTTCTCCTAGGTTTTAAACATAGATATCGTATTTAATTGTCTACACTGAGATCTGCCAACCACATGTCTCCCTGCATATCCAGGAGGAACTCCTGCCTCCCTGCCCACTGTGTGTAATCAGTATCATTTGGTGGTTCTATCCATTCATAAAGTCGCCCAAGCTGGATCGTCTCAGATTATCATCCCCTCTCTTTCATCCTCATATTCAACGGATCCCCAAATCTTGTTTATCCTGTCCCCTTCCAACACTCTTGGCTCTCTCTGCTTCTCTCCACCCTCACTCCCAACCCCTGTAAGTCAGGCTGCCATCATTTCTGTCCTAAATGCTGACAAAAAACTTCCAAAACCATCTTCCCTTGGTCCATCCCCCACACCTCAGCCAGTATGATCCCTTTAAACTGAAAGTCTGGCTGCAGTGGCTTCCCATCTCCTACCTCAAAAGTCAGCAAACTCCTGCCTACAGGCCAGATCTGGCACTCGATTTGTTTTTGTAAATAAAGTTTTATTGGAACCCAGCCATGCCCACATTTTCATTTTTGATTTTACATATTGTTGGTGACTCTCTCTGCACCATGACGGCAGAACTGAGTAGTTGCAACAGAAACCAGATGGCCTCCAGGCCAAAAATAATTGCCATCTGCCCTTTACAGAAAAACTTTGGTGATCTCTGCCCTCCAGGATAGAACAGGATGGAATTCAAGCATCTTAGCAGCCTTTTAAGAAAAAAAAAACCCAAACCTTGTCTTTTTCTTCTTGTACGTCAGCACCTAGCACAGTGCCTGACACATAGTAGATAATAAATATGCATGGAGCAAATGACTGACAATGGATAGAAGTTAGATGACCCTTCACCAGAGTGATTTGAAGGATGCTTCTGCTGTCAACACTAAGGGTAAATTTGTCAGACTGCTCGACTGTCTCCAGTGTTGATGGAATATAGGGAGGAATACTCAAGGTCTGGGCCTCTGCTCCCCCAGAGTGCAGACCAAGGACAGAGGTGAGTGGTGGACACAGTGTTAAACCAGCTCTGGCAGAGATCTTGAAGACCTATTTTAAAAGAGGTAAGAGGAGAACAATAGACTGTGCAGTGTGGTAGACCTGGTTTCTAATCCAAACTTATTAGTCACCTGGTCATGAGCACGTTACAGCCTCTCCTCCATGATTATATCCCCTTTGCAAGATTAAAGTGTTAATAGCTATATAGTGGCTGGTGGAAGCCCTGGCACCAAGTTGGTGTTTACTAAGCAAGAGTTCCCTTCCACTCTCCTTCCTTCATCCTGGCTGGCTTGGGCAGTGCTGCTCTTGAAGTCAGGGATGGTGACAGGCAGGACTAGGGAACCCTATGACTGGGTTGTAATAATCTCACATGCCAGAGATTGTGGAAGTGGACCATACTTGCAGCAGAAAACCATGAGCATGACAGAGAATCCCTTGCCAATGACAGTGGAGTTTCAGTAAATGGTTTTAAACATGTTGAACTTGATGCGTTTAAGGACGTGCAAGTGGAACCATCCAGAGGTTTTGAACTCTGGTCTGGATCCATGGAGATGCCAGGACTTCTCTGCATAATATAATTACTAGGATTGGTGGAGGGTATCGATGACATGAAACCCAACTCAACCTAGCTTGTGCAAAATGAAAACTAGCATTATCTCATGCAGCTTGGAAACAAAGGTAGATCTAGCTTCAGGCATTATTGGATCCAGGGATTCAAAAAATGATCTTGGGTATTTGATCCCTCAGCAACCTCTCTGCTCTACTCTTCTCTACACTGGCTTTTTTCTGAGGTAGCAAGATGGTGGCCAAGACCTTCCAGCTCATGTCTGCACCACCCAGAGTCCAAAAGTAAAGAGGGCTTCTCTCTTCTAAACAGTTCCACAAAAATCCTGAGCTTGACTTTCATTGGCCCAAAGGGAGTCACATGGCTATTCTGAACCAGTCAGAATGGATAAAAGGAATGAAGGAGTCTCTTATCCTAGGCTCAAGTTGATGTTCTCACCTGGTTCTGGGAGATGTGGTTATTCCCACCCAAACCACAGGAACACTGGGGGAGGAAAAGTTTCCCAAAAGAATAACTGGGTCCCTTACCTGAAGCAGAATAACAGTGAGTAGATAAAAAACAAATAAGCAAAGCAAATGTTTTCCACCAAGTGGAAGATTGAATTATGGGAGTGGATAAAATTAGGCTGACAGAGTTGAGGGATGGGGTTAGAGGAGGGATGAGAAGGAAAAAGAGAAGACAGTAAGCAAAGAGAAAAATCATTCAAGTGTTTGAGGTCCCCACTGGTAGCCTTGGGAAGCCCAAATAAAATTGTGTGTATCCTGGTCAGAGACTTAATTTATCCCTAAACTTCAGTGACCAATCTATCACCACATAATTAGTGACGCTGTGATTTGAATTTATTACCAAACATGGCTCTCCACTGTTGCTATTGGACTTGTACCATATTGCAATGTGAGCGTGGAGATTATTGTATAAATTATTCTCACTCACATAATCATCGTGATTTTAATTACTGTGTAATCTTCGCTAATTACTGTTGTATGTATCATTTGCTTTGGTGCCGATTTAACACAACCACTGTTCGTCTGGCTAAACGATGGCATTACAACTTTTCCTTTTTCTGGGGAAAATTTGCTTTCTGTAAACATTTGCAGCCCCATACTTTTGGCTTGCAGTTCTTAGTTTAAAAAAGAACAACATTTAGACACCAACTTCCTTTCACCCCCGGTTGATTTCTATGTGGGAGGAGGCTGGCTTGAATTAATAAAAAGGTCTAAATTACAGGGTATTGTTTTGAAAGTAAAGTTGTATTCCTTTGAAGGAAGTGCAATTAGAAGTGAAGGCAAGGATGGGTCACATAAGGCCCACTTAAATGATTAGAAAAGATGTGTTTGTAATTAGTTCATTAATTATGTAAATGTGAATGGATGGTACTTAGTGTTAAAAACAAGTTGTTCTCAAAGTAGGTTAAGCATTCACCGCTAATCTCCTTTCAATAGTACATTTATTTACTGGTCTCTGCATTCTTAGAACCAGAGCTCATGATCATTTTAATCCATCCTGAAGATATTTAATGAACAGACCTCTCATCAATATGGTTTTATGTCTTCCTGGGACAAAAGGGTTCTATTCACTTTTATCAGTGTTAGGGAGATGAGTGGAAAATGAAAGCATTGAAGTATCAGTGCAGATACATTTACCAGTGGACCCACAGCCTGAGCAAATGGAAACAAATCTGGCTCTGTCCAGGATTCATCTCTGAAGCCAACATGACTCTTGGATTGGTTCCCATGGGAAGGAGGGCTGTTTTCTATCTAAAACTCCAGGTCTTGGATGGTAGATCTGTGGTTGTCTCAGGAATTTTGAGGCTCATCTAATTTAGGGGCAGGTTTATGTAAAAACCATTTGGATTAAACGTTGATGGTCCAGAACATTTTTTAGAACTTGTGGTTCTCTGACTGAGCTCTATTTTTGTGAAGTAGAACTATTATTGAAATATACATCCTGGGGGCACCTGGATGGCTCGGTGGTTGAGCATCTGCCTTTGGCTCAGGTTGTGATTCCAGGGTCCTGGAATGGAGTCTCTCACCAGGCTCTCTGCAGGGAGCCTGCTTCTCCCTCTGCCTATGTCTCTGCCTCTCTCTCGGTGTCTCTCATTAATAAATAAATAAACAAACAAACAAACAAACAAACAAATAAATAAAATCTTTTTTAAAAAAAGTAATACACATTCTGGAAAGTACATCTTTATGAAATTTTAAAAAATGGGTCCCTACCTATGTAATTACTACCCAAATCAAAACCAGATCATTGCAGGTGCCCCTAAAACCTTCTTGCACCTGTTCAATACATGACCTCATCCTCCCTCAAAGGTAACCACCATCCTGACTTCTAACACTATGAATTAGATATGACTGATTTTTAAAAATTCTGTGTAAGAGGAAGTATCTGGTGGTACTCTTTGGCATCTGTCTTCTTTCTTTTAATGTTAGGTGGTTTTTAAAATATATATATATATTATTTTAGAAAGAGGACACGAGTAGGAGGAGCAGAGGGAGAGAGAGAGATTCTCAAGCAGACTCCAAACTAAAATTAGAGCTGGACACAGGGCTGAGATCATGACCTGAGCTAAACAAGAATCAGATGTTAACTGACCGCATCACCCAGGCTCCCCTTTTAATATTATGAGTAACTCACATTGTTACATGTAGGGCTAATTCCCTTGACTTCTTTGCTCTATAGTCTATTACCGTGGTTCTCAAATGAGGACAATTTTGCATGCCCCCTCTCTGCCAGCAGATAGTTGGTAATGTCTGGAGATATCTTTGGTCATCATAACAGAGACAGATTCTACTGTAGAAGACCAGGATGCTGCTAATCATCCTGCAATGCATAGGACTGGCTGCAAAGAATTATCTGGTCCAAGATGTCAATTATGCTGCCATTGAGAAAACCTGGTCTATAATGTTCCTTTTTAGGAATATATAATAATGACTCATTCAGTTAGTAATAGGCAGTTAGATTGTTGCTAGCAGTTTTTTTTTAAAAGATTTATTTATTTATTTGAGAGACAGAGAGAGAGAGAGAGAGAGCAAGGAAGTAGGGGCAGGGGCAGAGGGAGAGAATCTCCAAGTGGACTGCTCAGTGAACGCAAAGCCTAACACAGGGCTTCATATCACGACCCATGAGATCATGACCTAAGTCAAAAAATAAGTTGGACTCTTAACTTAGGTGCCCCTCAGTTGTTTCTAGTTTAATGCTATTATGGATGGCACTACTATGGGCCATCTTGTTCACATATTTTCTTGCATGTATTTAGATTTCTGCTGGGTTTATGCCCAGGAGTAAAATTGCTGGGCCATAGGTATATTTTCAACTTTAGTAAATATTGTCAAGACAGTGGTACCAATTTATATTCCGACCAGCTGTGGATAGGGGTTCCAGTCAATCTGCATTTTTTGCTAACACTTGATTTTGTCATTTTTCTTTAAAGTTAGCTATTCTGGTAGATATTGATAGAGTCACCTTTTTGGTTTTAACTTGCATATTCCTTGTAAAGAAACCTTTTCATATGTTTATATGCTTATTGGAATACCCTGTTTGGTGAAATATCTAATCAAGTCTTTTGCCCATGATTTTTTTTCTTTTGGGCTGTCTCTTTTTTCTTAATTTGTAGGAGTCCTTAATATATTCTAGATATAAGTCCTTTCTTGAGTATGTGGATCCTCTTCATTTGGTGCAATGCCTTTTTCACCATCTTCTGGTTTATTTTGACAAAAAAAGTTCTTAATTTTAATGTAACTAAGCATAGAATATTTTCTTTTATGGTTGGTTCTTTTCCTATCACATTGAAAATTTATTTGCCTACTTCTAAATTATGAACATGTCCCCCTATGTTTTCTTACAAACACTGTTATTGATTTAACTTTTATATCCGGATATACAATTCATCAGGAATTAATATTTATGGTATGAGGTAGAGGTTGAGATTCATTGCCATATGAATATCCAACTAGCCCTGTTGTGTATTTTTAAAGGAATCATATTTTTCACATTTTACAACCATATCATCTTCTATTAAATCAAGTGATTTTATATATATTCTAGACGCTGTTCTATTCCATTTTTCTACTTGTCCATCTTTGAGCTGATTTACCATTGCCTTAGCTAATGTAGCTTTATATGTAAGTCTTCATATCTGCATGTGCAGACTTTTTACTCCCTTTGCTAAGTAAACATTTCTTCTTTGCTTTCCATGCCTGAGAGGATATGAAGATTTCATTCAAATTTCCTTCCAGTCATAAACTTGGATTAGTTGTTCCTCAAGATCAGAAAATGACTCCAGGGACACCTGGGTGGCTCAGTGGTTGAGCATCTGCCTTTGGCTCAGGTCATGATCCCGGGGTCCTGGGATCGAGTCCTGCATTAGGCTCCTGAGCCTGCTTCTCCCTCTGCTTATGTCTCTGCCTCTCTCTCTGTGTGTCTTTCATAAGAGAGAAAGAAGAAAGAAGAACGAAAGAAACAGAACTCCAGAGGTAAAATGCTGGGGTCACTTCAACATACTTTTCTCTTTCCAAAATTTGACCCTTCAAGTCCTGGCTGCTTTGGTGCTCTCCAATGCCTGTAAATTTAAACTTAGCTTTTCTAGTTTTTCTAAGTGGAGATTCCCTCTGGAAAATCAAGTTTTATCATATCCAGAAAAGCTCATCTATCACAGCCAGAAACTGAATGCTGAGCTAGACTTTTTACTCTCTTTGCTAAGTAAACATTTCTTCTTTGATTTCCATGCCTAAGAGGATATGAAGATTTCATTCAAATTTCCTTCCAGTCATAAACTTGGTGAATCTACTTTCCCTGTTAGACTGTAAGCTTCTGTACTGCTAGGGCTATTGATCTTTGTATTGATGGCATCTGGGGTCATGGATTCAGTAAACGATTCTGGATGGATGTAAGGAGGGGTGGCTGGATGGATGGCTGGATAATTTCCATCCACTTGAAACTACATTTTCATGAGGAACTGGGTCCTTTTTTGATTAAGTCTGGGTTTTTTTAATGGCTATTTCCATTGCACCACATTCCACTGAGGCAATGTCAGTGAAAAGTGAAGAAATGTATTGAAAATTTGTTAAATATGTTGAACCCAAGTTGAATCTCCAATCCAGCTAGAGATTTTAATCCCTTGACATATCCAGTTTGTTATTTCAAAACATTGTGGAAATTGTATCAGAAGGTAAAGAAGTATAGGAGTGCCTGGGTGGTTCAGTCAGTTAAGAATCTGACCCTTGATTTCGACTCAGGTTGTGATCTCAGGGCTCTGAGATTGAGCCCCACATCAGGCTCTGTGCTCAGTGGGGAGTCTCCTTGGGATTCTCTCTCTCTCCCTCTGCCCCTCCCCCTTCCCTCTCAGAAGAAGAAGAAGAAGAAGAAGGAGAAGAAGAAGAAGAAGAGGAGGAGGAAGAGAAGGAGGAGGGGGAGGAGGAGGGGGAAGAGGAGGAGGAGGGGGAGGAGGAGGGGGAGAGGCAAGAGGAGGAGGAGGGGAGGAGGAGGAATAGAACCAATACTTTCACTGTGTCATCAGAGTATGACCTGAGATATTCTCTTCCCTTCCAGGTATAGAATGAGTTCAGGGAAGCCCAGGTGGCTCAGCAGTTTAGCACTGCCTTCAGCCCAGGGCCTGATCCTGGAGACTCAGGATGGAGTCCCACGTCAGGCTCCCTGCATGGAGCCTGCTTCTCCCTCTGCCTGTGTCTCTGCCTCTCTCTCTCTCTCTCTCTCTCTCTCTCTGTGTCTCTCATGAATAAATAAATAAAATATTTAAGAGAAAAAAGAATGAGGAGTTCAAGCTAGCTGGGGTTTCAGCTCCCTTTCCATTCTGATATTCTAGAAGTTGATGAAATTCTATAGCAATGAAACAAAGCTTTTGGCTTGGGCTTAGACATGAAGCATTCACTCCAGATTGTGTGTTGGAAGTTGGCTTAGAATCTATTGTTTTTAAGCTCAGAGAAGTGGGATTGGCTGGCTGAGAAGTAGGGCTGCTGAGGTCTGAATTAACCAGCTAGAGGAGTCAGATGGAGCCCTTTTGTTCATTCTTTCTGCATTTCCACATGCTCCCCCTCCCTCTACACCTCCATTCCTTCATTCTTTCCCATCAGTGAACTTTCCTTGAGATGCTTTCCTAGATACCAGGGATTTGTAGCAGAATAATCCATTCTAGTTCATAATAATCTTGTTACGGGTTATAAATAAGTCAACAAGCAATTGCGATCCACAACGATGGGGAAGCACAGGGGCTGTGGAAGCCAAAGGAGACACCTCACCCAGCCTGGGAGATGAGGGAAGGCTTTCTGGAGAAGGCTACAGTTGGTCTGAACATTGAAGGATGAGGAAAGATGTTTGTTTTGCTTTTTTGTGTGTGTGGGTTTTATTGTAACATAGAATAGTGGTTCTTCCAAATCACCTGTAAGTATCACTCACCCTCTCTTTGTGTCCTTCCTACCTTCTTTCTTCTTATATATTCCTACTCCAGAAATATCTGGGCACCATCCATTCTATTGGCTTCCACCTTAATTTGACAATGACCAATGTTTTGTGTATACACTTCATTTCTTCATTTCATTTAGTTCCTTTTATACTTCTATCCATATCTAAACACATTTTTTAAATACTAAACAATGTGAAAGTAAGTTGAAAACATCATGGCAGTTCTCCTTCAAATACTTACCCAACTTTCTCCTAAGAAGGACATTTCCTAACTACTACAGCACTCTCCCATCTAAGAAAATGAAACAAACCAATAAGATCATCCAAGATTCCAACATCTATATTACCCCCAATATCCTAAAACTGTCTATATCGCTGTATCCTAACAAAGATATTCATTGCATTTGGTTGTTCTGTTTCTTTAATCTCTCTTCTTAAAAAAAAATATTAGAATTTCTTTGGGGGGGAGTTTTAAGAAGGATTACAGAAAAATTAAGGGGTACCCATATACTTCCTCTCTTCCCACACATAATTTTCCCTCTTTTATTCCCATCTTTGGTTAGCCTTTATTCTCTTGAAACTAGAATAGCCCCTCATCTCCTCTTCATCACACTGAAATGGGTGTGTGTGTGTGTGTGCGCGCACGCGTGCATGGGTGTGTTTTAATAGAGTATCAGGGATGGTTCTGATGGGCAACTGCATTCAAAAATAGCTGGTCCTAGTACCTGGGACCAAGTAGAATGTAGGGGTGAGGCCAACGCAAAGTCTCCTGGTGCACAAAAGGTAGGCAGACAGGCATCTACTGAGGGCGGGTCACTGGATTGCTTTTGCCCCAGTGTCAAGGACTCAGCAGCCACTTAAGATCAGAGTCAACAGCAAGGAAGACTAGGGAGTTATCTTGTCTCATAGAAACCATCATGAAGAATATAGGATATAGGATCAAGATATCAAGAAGATAGGATATTTAGAGTCTGTTTCCTGTCTCAAGTCTTTGTACCTTCCCTCCAGGAGTAACCAGGCTCATTGAAGTTGAGCATGCTTCTTTGGTTATCCTACTCCATGGCTTTCTCCTTGTTTTGAGTCTTCCAACTGGATAGCCTTTCTCATCCTTGGTTTCCTTGTCTGTGAGATTTAGATGATCAGCTCTTGCTTGCCAAGGGTTTTGCAGATTAAATAAGCTCATAACTTGGCAGGGTTGGGGGGGGAGGGATGGTGATCCCTTTCTGGTGCTTAGCATGTCTTCCTTGATATCCCTGCCCAAACCCTACCCCCCCTTCCAAAGCCTCACTCAACCCCAATGTCCCCCAGAAGGCCAAGTACACAGGCCCTGGCACCTCTCTCCCTTGCCAACCTCCTGCTGCAATTACCCTGAGGCTCAATTTACCCAGAACTTTTGTCCTACTGACCTTTCTTTGCGGGTTTATCCAGTTGCCACTTCTACCATGTGCTCTCCAGGAAGGAAAGGTGTCCTCTGCTGCCGTGAGCTCAGCCTAGCATTGTATACAGTCAGACTGAGAGGAAACTCTTGGCTCTGCTACTTCCTCAGCAAGCCTACATGCCTCTCCCAGTCTCGGTTTCCTCATCTGTAAAATAGGCCAGTAAAGGGCAGGAGAGCGAGCAGCCAAGAGACATGGATCCTGGAATTGGACTCCTTGGCTTAAATCCATGTTCTCCCACGTATTACATGGCAAGTTGCATATCCTTCTGAGCCTCATTTGTGAAATGCGAAGATTACGATAGTGGATTATAATAGAAGACTATTGTGAAAATAAAATCAAGGAGTTTCTGCAAAACCTAAAGGCACAGGCTACAGTAGCGATTATGCGGAATTCAGCTGCACCCTATAGGGACTTAATAAATGTCTCACGTTCCTACCACATCTTGCACGGTTGCCGGCACCATATCAATGTTTATTACAGATTACCCACTGTTGTGTTGGCCTTGGTCACAAAACCTTCAGGTCATTGTAAAAGCACATCTGGTTTCCCATCCCAGGCCTCGCTAGTATTAGAACATCTATACATTTTTAATTTCCTCTTGAATTTCAGGGTGCGGATGAAGAATGGGGGTGACAGCACATCTCGGGGGATGATTCATGGTGTCATTAAGTCTGCATCCAGTTTCCTATAGCTACAGTTGGCTCAGGCTCTGCCCAGACTCAGACCTGGGAATTATTTTTGCTGTGTAATGATGTCAAATCTGGTGAATCCCATATCTCTCCTTGACTTGGACCTCACTTTTTCTGGTTCATTATGTCTCAGTGGACATTGAAATATATAAACATGTAGATATGAGTTCAACTAGTTGAGGTTTCCACTCAGCTTTCTACCTGGAGGGTGTAGGATGTCATGGAAGGAAAAGGCAAGAGGTTCAGATCTGGCTCACCAGGGTTCAAATCCAGGCTTTGCCACTTAGTAGTGTGACCTTGAGTAAATGGCTTCTACCAGTGAGACTCAATTTCCTCATCTGAAAGATGGGGCAAGGATTCTGATTCTGATGAGATCGTGCATACAAATCACATGCATATAGAGGTCCTTTTTCATTCTTCACCTGATATTCATGGAGTGTCTACTCATGTGGTAAAATGCTGGAGCCGCATTCACAGGATAGCCTGGCAGGAACAGGAGTGTGGACCCTGCTGAGACACATGTCTCGGCAGCTGGTTCATTCTGCCACCCAACAGACCACTTTGATATGCTTGTCCTTCTTCTGTACTGCTCAGATCAGGGTCGTATATAGCAACTGCTTGTTCTTGAACCTCTGCCCTCAGTCTGGGGCCTTCTCTAGCCCTGATAGGCAGGTCCATTAAAGAAAAACAATCAAACAAGCATTAAGATTTGTAAACATACATTTACTAAGAGCAGCATTTTTAACCGAATAAGTAACACATGCATGTTGAAGTGCACCACTCTTCACCTTGCATGGAGTGCTGGGGGCAAGTGGAGGTAGACCCGGAAAACACTCACAGGAACTGGCTATACCGATCATATATGTCCTCTCTGATGCCTCACAGATCCCTGTGAGATAGGGCATTATCATTCCCACTCTTCCAGCTGAGCAAGTTCCAGCTCTACACGAGACCTGGCTGGGCCAGAACAGAGCCATGATTTTAATCTGGACCTGTCTGCCTCTGAAGCCCATTTTCCTAGCCTAGGAGGTTAGAAAATGCAAATTCCAGTACATCTGGATGTTCATATCCTCATCTCCCTAATAAACCTTCAGAAGGTTAAGCCACTAACACAGCATTTTCATGTATATTCTTTTCTTCATCAATTCACTTAATAAACATCAATTGGGCACCTACTAGGTGGTACGCACTAGAGCTTAACTCACTCATCCAACACACAGTAATTAAGTATCTATTAGGTGCCAGAGCACTGGCATTTCATTCATTAATTGAGCACATGTTTGTGGAGCAGCTACAGTGTGCTAGGATGCCGTTCTTGGCACTGGAGGATGGGGCAGTGAATATGACAGACAAAACCCCTGCCCCTTGGAGACCTTAATTCCACGACATTGCAACATTGACCTGATTTCCCACATTTCATAGCTGAGGACACTGAGGCTAAGAGATAGGTGACTGTCCCAAGGCCATGTGATTGGTGAGTGGCAGAAGCAAACCAAGCTTCAAGTGACAAATGTTATCTGGACAAGGTGACATAGAAAAAACTGTTAATTCTGTATCACATGCAGGGCTCAAAGGAAGTTTACAGAAAACAGTGCTACTGGCCGTGGGGTCATCTCTCCTGGGATTGGAACCCCACCTCTGTCACTTCCACTCATGTGTGCTTGGGGAGGTCACCACCCCCCTTGCTGTGCTAGAAGGTCATAAATCCTATCTCTGGAGTTGCTATAAAGATTATAAATGAACTTGGCTGGCAGCTCCAGGAGAGCAGGAGGCCCATCGGATTGGTCTCTCTTATAGGCATGGCATTCAGCACAGTGCCTGGCACACAGTAGGTGCCCAGCCTAGAGGTGCCTATTTCAATGACAACTGACTACCCCCTCCACTCAGTTATGGGACCAGCCTGGTGTTGTGGCTAGATTCTCAGGGATGCCTGCTGGCTCCTTTCAGCAAGTATTCTAGAGAGCTATTGCTCTTCTGATAGACTAAAGGCCAGACAGCAGAAGTTCCCAAGATGCTTCTGGAATCTCTTCTTAGAGAAACAGCATGTCCCTGCCTAACATTTGTCCATACCTGTCTCCCAGTAACTCAGAAAAACTTCTATCCATTATCGCTCGCCCTGGCCAAGGTTCTGGGAGGCAGGCACAGCAACATCTTGATTATCTGTCATCCATCTATCATGCGATGCTGATGGAGGAGAGTTCTATCTGAACCAAGCTGTCCAGTAAGGACAACTGGGGGAAAAATGAGTCTTCCCAGGTCCGTGGATGAAAACAGCAGGCTGGTTTGAAATATCCAAAGCCGCCTCAGAAATGGAGAGGACCTTCCCGCCTCAAAGGGCAGAACTGGGACCCTCCCCCTGAAGCCTGCAAGAGGGTGTCTGCATTCACATTAAATCCTGCGGTGTGCACACAGAATGGAGTTGGATGCAAGGAACTTCCGTACTTTGAGTGGAAATGCAGACGGGAAATAGACACCGGCATCGCAGAGACGTGGGTGGACTTCCGAATGGCAGATCCAGGAGGCAGTCCTCAGCCACCACTCCTTTCTTTCTCTGCTGCTGCCCTGCCCTCCCCTTCCCTGTGTCTCCTACTGCCCTCTCCTTCTATCCCCTCCCCCTTCCCTGTCCAGCTCCCCAGGGGTCTACGAACTTGGCTCGAGGTCCTGTTTCCACCCACCAGCTGAGGCTCTGACTGCACCAGACAACCCCAGGAAAGCGGGACCCAGCCCACCCCACCCCCAGAACAATGGGCCCTTGGGCTCCTCGGTGCAGCTCAGTGACCACCAGGCTGGGACACTTTGGCTTGCACCCCTTAAGGAAGGTGCTGCTTCTGGCGGGTCTTGGGGAAGGCAGTCAGGTCTGTCAGGTCTGGGGGATCTGGGCGTCCCCATGGGTCCGTCCCAGTGATCCCGTGCCGGGGGTCCTGGACACCAGCTCTCCCACCCTGGGGCCTCCAGGCCCTTGCTCCTGGGCTGCTGGTGGCCTGCTGTGCCCCCCAACCCATCCCTCCTTGGGTCAAAGATGAGGAGGGCAGATCCTCCCCTGCAGCCTGCACCTCTTCCCCACGACCCCTTGTCCCCACCTTTGCCATCAGACACCCTCCTCCTTCCCCTCCTCCCCCTGCACTCCAGCCCCCATCCTTTCTCACCACAGCTGCTCACTTGCCTGTTTGCCTGCTTCCCACTTCCTTCTGCCCTTCCTCCCCTTCTCCTGTCCTTCTAGGTCCTTTTCCTTGTAGACCTATTTCCAAGGTAGACTTGATTCAGTTCAACATTTACTGAGCAGCTGCTGTGAGCTGGGCTCGGTGCCAAGTCAGGGGGAGCGGGGAGGAGAGCCTGCACAGTCCTGACAGAATGGCTGGTGGGTGGGGGCTCCCCAACTCCTCTCTTTTTGCTTTTTTCTACTTCTTCTTCCTTCCCTCCTCCTCCTCCTTCTTAAACCTCCTCCTTCTTCCTTCTTTCCCCCTCTTCCTCCTCCTCCCCTTCTTCCTACTCCCCTCCCTCCCCTTTCTCCTCTTCTTCCCTTCCTCCTCCTTCTCCCCATCTTCCCCTCTTCCCCTTCTTCTCCTCCTCCCCTTCTTCCTCCTCCCCCTTTCCTCCTCTCCACCTCCTTCCTCCCCTTTCCTCCTTCTCCTCTTCCCCTCCCTCCTCCTCCCCCCTTCCTCCTCTTAACTCCTCTTTCATCCCTCTCTCCATGCCCTGTCCTGGCACCCACAGCCAGCACTCAAGGTGGGAGCTGGGGTGAGTGGGGTATCAGCACCCCAGGAGACTCAGGGACAGGAGCCTAAATCCCGCCATCCCCACATGACAGGTGATGGATGGGCCTGAGCACCTGAGACACATTCATCAATGCCCACCTCCCTTCAGGGCCAAGGCAGGACAGAAATGACTTTTGTTGGCTCTGGTGGTAGCCCATTGCCCCTGGCAGCTCCGAGCTGTTTATTTTTAAAAATCAATAAGTAAAAATAAAAAGTAAAGATAAAGCAAAGAGCAGGAAGGCTGTCTCGCCATGTGCTCGGGGAGGGATTCCAAGGCAATGATATTGACCACAAACCTTCGGGTCCTCATAAAGGGGGCACTCCAGCCCACGTCCAGTGGTGACAGAGCTGGAAGGTGACAGCCAAGAAACGGGAAAGGAGGCAGATGCTCTTGGCAAATGGTGTGGCTGCTGTCTTAGCACATGGGGACCAAGCTTTCTCAGGAACGATGAGCAGCCAGGTCACCTGCTCACTCACTCCTCTGCTCATCCCTCCTGGAGCTTGAACTGAGGCTTTCACGGAGTCCAGCTGTGGATTAGGCTCGAGATTCAGAGATTCCTAGGAGTCTTTAGGATCACCATGAGCTGTTTGTGATCCATGATGCACAGCTGTTAGTTATTGGTTCTTAGTTATTCATCTTGCCCCCATTCTTTGAGGAGCTAGGTGCCAGCCATCGTGCCCCAGCGCTTTTCTTTCATTCCTGTGACTTCACATGTCAGCACCCTGCTTGCGTGCATCTCTTGCAGACTGGAAGCTGGATGGGCTTGTTCAAGACAGGAGGCTGGGAAAAGAGTGGGGAGCATGCCTCTGCCAGAGAAGTCTGGAGGATGGGGAAGAGAGTGGGTGATAGAGGTAGCTCACCTAGACCACCACCTTGACCCTGTGGTCGCCCCCATCATGACCATAACTTTGACCTTCCACCTAGCTGACCAGGGGAAGGAGAAGCAGCTGAACACAGCCAGCCCTGTGCCCGTCGCTCATGGAACTCTGTAACAGAGCATCATTGCCATGGTGACCTCCCACAAGCCAAGGTCCAGGGAGGCTCCTGCCAACCCCAGAAGAGAGAGCCATATGGGAAGGTTGAAGCTTTGGCTTTGGGAGCTCAGGAAGGCAGGGTCTATCTAGGTCCCTACCCATGTCCCTAGAAAGGACCCTGATCCCCTTACCCCGTCTGTACCTTCCTATCGATCTGGGTATCCCCTCTAGGGACCATCGGCTTGGCTCCCTGAACAGATTAAAAAGCACTTTGGGTCATTGTGGTCCTCTCTTTTCCTTCTAAACTGTCCCGTGTGGTCAAGGTGAAAATGGTGATATCATACCACAGCGAGCAAGAAGCCCTCCCCAGAGTCTTGTGCCAGAATCCCAACCACCCCTTATGTAAAGGGGGCTGAATCCCATTGTTACAGTTGGAGCAAGAGTGTAGAGAAGCAGGATAATGATGAGAAACCTGCCTGAACATGGCCCTTGGCCATAATCAGGCTCCAGCCCCTGACTTTGTCCGCCATGCCAAAGCTCTGACATTCATCCCCCTTTTGCTTTTTCATAAATTATAAAACTTTGCCATGGATGAGAAGGGGGTCATTTCTCTTAGGGGGAGGACAAATGGGTTTTATTTATTAAAGGAATGGTTGATGGACTCCGGTCTCTCTCCTGTAAAGATGCCCTTTATTTTATAGTCTATAATTTCACCTCGCTGCAAGGCTCCTACTTTTCAGAGGGGGAGTGTTCTTGGCTCAGCTGCTACAAAATGCCTCTGCATCAGAGCCAAGCCTGGTATAGTCCCGGAATAGAAACCGTCTGTCCTCTTGTGTATAGACTTGGTTTCGTGTCTATTTTATGAAAATCTTTCCCTTTTGGGGGGACTGTGTTTTTACCTCCACCTCATAAGATAATCAAGGGTGTTGTGGAGCACCTCCACTGAGACGTATTTGGGTCACTGACTCTCAGAAGCCCTGCTTGGTGTAGGACCTTCCTCTGGGCTTGGCCCTAAATAAATAAATAGCCCCCCACGAATCCCCCTCGAGTCTTCAAGAAGTAAACCACTTATTTTGCAGCAGGTCCTGGGATGGCAGGTCCTATCATGTCAGATATGATGGCTCATAAATCCAAGTCACCTGTCCTAACTGCAGTTTTAATCCACTCACACGTGCTTAGCTCAGAAATTGCATTTTGGAAAGCAACAAGAAATCACTTACATGGCTTGTATTTGCGCATTAAATGATTCTGTTCATTTGAGAGTGTGATAGGGGTGGTGTGTCCAAAGAAAAATAGTATTAGTGCCTATGCTGAGCGGCTCTCACACCAGTTGCACAGATTGTATGCGCTGCATGGTTTCCACTGACCGCATGCATGTGTCTTCCTGGCGCAGGATGAACGAGGAAGCCGGGGATGCAGAGAGGTCCCAGGCGGCGTCCGCCCTGAGCAGAGCCCGGACGGTGCAGAGCCAGACCTCGGGGGACAAGTCTGTTTCTCCCCTCTGCCTCCGACGGCAAAAGTACTACCATCTGGGGGACGGCGACGAGCGTGGTGGGCAGAGAAAGTCCACAGAGATATTGGGAGCGCGGTCTTCTTCCCCGGCTTCTCGGAGCGCAGACACGTCCCCAGCGTCTCGGGAAAAGCTGCCCAGTCCCTCGGCAGCCCTGTCGGAGTTTGTGGAGGGTCTCCGGAGGAAGAGAGCTCAGAGGGGCCAGGGGTCCCCACTGGGCCTGGAGGACTGGCCCACTCTACCCATTTACCAGACCACTGGGGCCTCCACGCTACGGAGGGCCAGGGCGGGCAGCGACGCCGGAGACCTCTCGCTGGGGCCTGGGGCCAAGGCAGCAGCCCCGGAGCCCCAGGGCGCCTGCGGGACGTCGTCGGCCGGGCTCCTGCGGTCCACCAGCCTGAAATGCATCTCTTCCCAGGGCACGGAGGGCACCCCCCTGCTGCCTGAGAAGCTGAAGACCCGGTTCAGCTCCTGTGAGTCCCTGTTCGAATCGGGGCAGAACGTGGGGAGAAAACTGAGCTCCCCAAGCACAGCCAGGGACACGCTCTTGTCACCCACACTGCGCCCTCGGAGGCGCTGCCTGGAGTCCTCACTCGAAGATGCCGGCTGTCCAGACCTGGGGAAAGAGCCACTCGTCTTCCAGAACCGCCAGTTTGCCCACCTAATGGGGGAATCCCTCGACAGCGATCCGTTCACCTGGAAGGTCCCAAGCCTCAACTACGAACGCAAGACCAAAGTGGATTTCGATGACTTCCTCCCGGCCATCCGGAGGCCTGAGACTCCTGTGTCCTTGACCAGAGCGGCCAAAGGGGGTCCAGACAGTCCACGGCGTTCACGCATCCACTTTGAGACAGAGGAGGCCGACCGGAACGTTCTCTCAGGGATCAAGACCATTTTGAAAAAGAGTCCGGAGTCCAAGGAGGACCCTGCTCACCTCTCTGATTCGTCGTCCTCCTCCAGCTCCATCGTGTCTTTCAAAAGCGCCGACAGTATCAAGAGCCGACCAAGGATGCCACGGCTAGAGGGTGATGGTGGCGAGCAAACGTCCCCCGAGCACAGAGAGCCGGGGGTGGGGACAAAAGACGAGGATGTGGAGAGCATAATGAAGAAATACCTCCAGAAGTAGGAGCCAGTACAGGTAAAAAGCAATGGGCGGGGGCTGTTCTGGGGGGAGTGAACACCAAATAGCCCGCCCAGGCCTGCCAGCCTGGAGAAAACCTGTCGCTGCCACTGCCTTCCACGCTGTGAGTGATTTCAGAGACGACGGGCTTTAGAAGTTTTTGCAGAAATAATGAGTTGCTGCATCCAAAGTGCTCTACTAGGTGCCACTGACTCCTTAGTACTTTAAAATGCAGACCCATCAGAAAGCCAGAGGGTCCTGTGGGGCAATGCTAAAGAAGGTTCTGGGTCTTTGGTTTCCCCACTCTTGTCTTGTCTCTCCAGGCCTCCATTCCACCTGGAGCTGGAGGAGCCGTTGTGGTGCTTTGTCCACATTAATGACGGCAGATCTTGTGAGCTAGGCTCAGGCCAGGGTAGGAGGGGCTCTGGGAATAGTGGAGTCCAACTCTTGCATTAAATATCCAGAGAGAAACTGAGGCCCCAGGTAAGGGTTGGCAGAAGGGGAAGGAGCGAGGGCAAAGGTCCCAGAGCAGCAATGGGAGAAGTAGGGCTGCTCCCTGCCTTCTCTCCTACCCCAGTGCTAACCCTGGAACTTCTCCAGACTGAAGGTAAGAAGAGGAATCCATTGCTCATAATGGCTTACATTTGTTGGGTGTACATATCAAACAGGTGAGTTAAGATCCACAGTCACCCCCAAAAGGAGGTTAGTATGATTTATTCCCATTTCACACATTGGCAAACTGAGTCAAAGAGGTCAAGCCACTTGTATGAAGTCACCCAGGTGGAACTGGCATTCAAAACTCCAGAATTCCCACTGGTGACCCCAATACATGTTCCAAGCATGCACAGGAGTAAATGCAGAGCCTCCGTGACGGAGCTGGATCTTTAAAGAAGTTGCCTCCCTCGACATCACAACCATCTACACTTAAAGGGATGTTGGAACTCCCCAACTCCAACCTCCCCAGTAAAACAAATGAAGGAGACCTCAAGATCAAGGCCCCTCCCCGCCACAAAGTGAGTCTGCTGCCAACCCAGCCACCTTGACCTCCAGTTTTGTGCTCTTTGCCCTGACGCAGGGCTGGCCCCTGACAAGTCCTCCCAGAGCACATTTCAAACCTTGGGGCTCCGGGCATTTCCAGTTCACAGCTCCAGGCTGAAAGGCAAAGCCAGTTAGGGGAAAGCCGGGCATCAGCGGAGGACGTGTGAGCACCTCCCTCCTGGTCCAGACACAAGGTGAACCCTCTGCCCAGTAATAACGTGCGGCCTCCAGAGATCTCTTAGCCACTGAACTGGAAGCAGCTCCAGGCCTTGCCTCCCTCCCCAGCCCCCCTTCCAGAGGCCCCCTGGACCCAAGCGAGCCACCTGGCCTCCACTTCCATAGACCTGCTACTTCGAGAGCCACCCTCAGCCCATCAAAAATCCATTGCCCCTTCTGTGAAGATGGGCTTGGACTGTATCAGAGCAAATTAATTTGACTTAACATGGCCTTCTCTCTGCTCTCAATTACCGGGAAGAGATGTGATATTCATTTACATTATTATGCTCTCGGGGACACAGAAAGCAGTTTCAAAGGCCAAGTAAAGGGCACACGTCCATAAGGAGAACAGTTCTTAGCAGAAGTCATCACAGAACATCTTGTCTCTGCCATTTTTTTTTTAAACTCAAGTCCTCCCTCCCAGCGGTGCTCACCGTGATAACAGAGCACCTGCCAAAAAAATCCTTCACGCTGGAGGCTTGAACTGAACAACACAGCCCCGGCCCCCATAAGGCAAATGTATTAGGGGATTCAGAACCAAGCGAGCTCCCTCAAAGCTCACGTCTTCCTTGTAACTGGCCATGAGATCTCAGGCAAGTGATGTGACCTGGCCAAGCACCTGTGTCCACACCTCAAGAGCAGGGCAAATAATACCACCCCCCAAAGTAACACTGTGAGTTTGATGTGAGTGCCAGACATCCCCACCCTTGGGGAAGTGTCATTTTGTGCCAAGCTCGGACATTTGGCCCTTTGGGAGCTGTATCCTACGTGTGTCTCCACTCGTTCCCCTTCTGCTGCCTACGATCCTTCATTCCTCTGGGAACGGGTGGCATCTCTGCAGGAGTGTCACCTGGGGATTTGGGACACCAGGGCCTCCACCCCCAAAACACACCTCCTGCAACCCACTGATCCACTCTGACCTGCGTTTGTTTACAGCCTCCTGAGATGTACTGCCGTCGAAGACTTCCTGACTCCATAACTGGGGAGAGAGAGAGAGAGAGAGAGAGAGAGAGACCAGCCAGACCTCCCCAGGGACCCTCAGTCCAGAGCCAGCCAGCATGGCTGTGCTTGAGAGGCAAGAGGGGCCCAGCAGGAGGCATATCCCTCAGGCATGGGGATCCCAGCATGCTTGGTCTGTACAAAATAAAGCCATGGCTCCTTGACATCCATGTTTCCTCTCTGTTCTGTGATCATGGGACTCTGGAGGTTTCTACAGGGACGGAGGGGGGCCAGCACGGGTAGAAGGGTTCCAAGGAATGGGATCACCCCAAACTGTTTGTATTTTTGAGTGCATACTGCTATTTCTCTCCCCTACACAACTCCAGGCAATGGCCTTACTCATCTTCCCTTGGCTGAGTCAACTCAAGTGCCACCTCCTCCAGGAAGTCTTCCCTGATACATCGAACTGAAATAAATGCTCTTTCTCCATTCGTCCTTAATTCTCCTCTTTACCTCTATCATGGTTTCCTTGTCTGTCTGCATTGTGTATATATGTGTGGGCAAGAAATTTGGATGAATGAATGAATGAACGAACCAACTGAAAAAGTTAAGGAACTTTATCGTGTGACACACCGACATGAATGCATCCCCACAAACGTGCACCCGTATCAGCCCTCAAGCACCTGTGAGCGTCTGCTCAGAGCCCACCACGCACACGCAAATACGTGCATGTACCACACACTACACTTGTCTAGGCACGTCTACAGCTTGGATACCTGCTTATTCAACACTCTTGAAGTATTAAAGTGTAGGCTAGTGTTTATTATTCACATGCTACGTTGGACACTGTGCTAAGCATTTTACATGGAGCATCACACCACAACTTTAGAAATAGTCCTGGGAGATAAATGTACTTATTATTCCCTGTTTACAAAGGCAATGCCAGCTTATGCCCACAGGAAGATGTCAGTGCTACCTCTATTTAAATTCCCATGGGCATAGACTTTGTCCTATCCCCCATGTGCCCCTATCCCTGGGACACCTCCGGGATAGCCAATCAGAGCTCCTTCTGTGTGTTAGTTTGCTAGGGCTGCTGTAACAAAGTACCACAAAGTAGGTGGCTTAAACCACAAATGTATCGCCCTATGGTTTTGGGGGCTAAAAGTCCAAGAGGCAGGTGTCAGTAGGTCTGGTTTCTTTGGACATCTCTCCTTGGCTTGTAGACAGCGCCTTCTCCCTGTGTTCACATGGCCTGTCTGCATGCATCCCTCCTCGTCTCCCGTGTGTCTAAATGTGCCCTTCTTATAAGGACACCAGTCAGCTTGGATTGGGCCAATGCAAAGGCATTCGCTTTACCAGAACCACCCCTTTCAAAGTCCCAACTGCAAATACAGTCACATTCTGAAGTGGTTTGCATCAGGGCTTCCCCATGCACAGTTTGTAGAGATCATAATTCAGCTCATAACCTGTGCTCTGCAAAAGTAGGTGGTAATTTAATTTGCTAATAGTGTGCATTATTCATGTAGTGATCAGATAAATATGTCCCAAGCTCCCAGTTTGGTCCCCAAATGAAAGCAATTATAGAACTCAAGAAAAGATTTGCATTGCCTTCCTGGCATCGGAGATTTGCGGGCATTTTTAGGGCCTGGAACCTGTGAGTTTCCAGGAGCTTCGTTTCCTGTGCCAGCAGGATTCCTCATTGAACCAATATTTGTTGGGCACCTGCTAAGTGCCAGGCACTGTTCCCCACAGGGGGGATCCATGGTAAGCAGTCAGAGCCCCTCCTGGTGTCTAGAGGGAACATCCTACCTGGGGAGACAGGCAGTAAGCAGAAAATAAATGTTTTCAGAGAACGAGAAGCGCGATAAAGAAAAATAAGGATGAAATTATCTTGCGAGTTCTGTGAGTTCCCTGTTAAAAATTTACTGGACAATTTATTTTATGAAGTCCATTTTAGTAAAGGAGAAACCTGTCATTATTCTTCAATGATGTGTGAGCAGTGCATCCAAAAAGGTTAAACCCAAGTCATAGCAGCAAAGCTCCCCTCACTGTTGCGCAGGAGATGGAAACCCCAAAGATGCTCCCTCGTTAGAAGTGAGCTTAACATCCCGGAAGATGATGACTGCCCCCTTGCCCCTCAGATCCCCCCAACTCAACACGGCCTGATGCAGAAGCCACTGACTCAGTTTGGTCTTCCTCCTCGGAAGCGACCTGCAGAAACCCCCAGGTGGACCCTGGTGTCACATTGCGTCTTGTTCAGCCCAGGACCCAGTGCAGTAAGTGCCACCCAAGCCACCACTTCTATATGAATATCAAAATGGCTCATGCCCTTGGCTCCGCCATCCCCTCCCTGTGTGACCTCAGCCAGTTCCTTCTTTCTGGGCCCTCCTTCCCTCATCTGTGCAAGGGGTCTGGAACTCATAGCAACCGGCCCACCAGCACCTTGTGAAGCCCACACTCCCCGAAGCACAGTGTCCGGCACGTCAGCTCAGAGTAAGCATGGCTCCGTTGACCTTCGGGCATCCTGGCTCCCTGATGCCCAAGTCGGAGGCATGGCCATGCCCTCCAGGGGCTTCCCTGCCAGCATAACAGAAGTTATTTGAGAGGTGAGAGTGGTTAATCAGCCATCCCAAATGTCTCCTCTTGTTTCTGTGCCCGGGATCTTAAAAGAACCCTATAGTCTCAGGACAAGAAGAAAGAAACTTGGGGTAATTTTACAGGAAAGGCAAGTGGGACTCAGAGAGGGAAAAGATGTGTCCAAAGGCAGATCTGAATTTAAGACCCAGTTAACATTTTTTCATTCAGTAAATATTTACAGATCCTCCCACCACCCCCACGTGCTGGGCTCTGTTGCAGGCACTGAAGATAAGGCTGAGGCTGGGGTGGGAGGAGGGCTGCCTTTGTGAAGCTTACATCTTACGAGAATAATAAACTTGGAGTTAGGCATCGGCTGTGTCCACATCACCTGATGTCCTGTCCATCATCCACCTGCTACGGGTCATCCTCCTGTGTCTGCACCATCCCTTTCCTGCCCAGATGCTTCACAGGCAACCAGAGACCCAGCCCTGTCCCAGACCCATGGCCAACTGCACAGTTTAGGGCTGAGGAATTGAGGGTTTGTATTCTTTCCTAATCCCAGGGATCATTCCGTGGAAAGAACAAGAGAAGGAAGACATTGCAGCTGGGAGAGGCAGATGCCAGAGGATGTCGGCTGTGGCCCTGGATGGCTCTAGATGTGATTAATGGCTTAACCAGGCTCCCGCTGTTGTTTTTAGGAGATGACAGGCAGCTGAGGCTCTGTTCCCACCACCCCTGTCCCGGTTGCTTATTTACCTGTCAGCGTGGGCAGTTCCCTTCAGAGCACAGTGCCAGATGCTAAGCAGTAGCCTTGGTGACAAGGTGAGGTGGTGACCTTGTCACCCTGTGTTCAGAGCCACCAACAGCTCCCACTCCTCATATGTCGGCAAGAAGCTAGGTGCTGTGCTCGGGGGTATTTAACATCACTTCTAAGAGGCAGATGGTTGGGGGTCCACTGCTCTATCAATCACCCCTTACGTTCTATTCATGCAAGATAAAATTAAAAATGACTCAGATGCTGCTTTATGATGGCCACATGAAGGCCCAGTACCCCCTTTCTGGGTTCTGATAAAACCATGCTCAGACCGCTTGCCATCAGCTTGGAGAGTTCAGTGGAGCAGCTTATGTCAACCCTCCCCATCTCGAATCTCCTGTAATCTCAAGTCTGTGATCTTCCTGTTCTGGCTGGCCACAAAGGGTGGGTGGGGGGGGGGGATGCAGCTGTGCTTGCAGAAAGCCCTTGGCCTTATGTCGTTACCACCTGTCCTTGGGAGCATCTGCTGCAAGAGGTAGAAGGATGCTGGGGTGTGCAACCCTGTAAGGCACAGTGGTCTTACCCCCTGGTACACTCAGTCCAGAGACCACGGCTGGTTCTCACCAATTCAATGAGTAACAGTTCTTCATGCTCAATGGGTGAATCAGAGGAGAGGGTTGGGGGGTCCACCCCGCAGTCAGACATTGAGGTTCAGGAAGAACGTGAGAAGGACAAGTGAAGCTGTGATCTGAACCCAAGGCCCTGACTCCTAAGCCCACCATTCTTATAAGAAGACCATGGGCCAAGCTTGGTAGTGTAGACTGTGATTCCCACAAGGTCAGCTGGTAGTATGGGCCTATGGGGAATATCACTTCTCCTTCCGCCATCTCTCTCTGGCCAAAGTCAGCCCCACTTGCTCCATCTGGAGGTCATGTGCCCAGTGGCCTGGAATGGCTTTGGATTTTTTTCCCCCTCTTTGCCACTTTTTAAGCTAGGATCTCAAGCAGTTTATTAAACTCCTCTAGGCCTTGGGTAATAAGCAGTGGGAGAGGAATTCCTGGTTTTAGAGCTTGTTTGGTCCACAGAAGCACCAGCACACAGGATCACTGAGCCCATTTTAGAGATGACAAAACTAAGGCTTAGGAAGCCTGAGTGACTGACCGAGTTGGCAGCGGAGGAGCTAGGATCGGAGTTCAGAGCTCCCTTGTCCAGTGCTCCCTGGCCTCCTCCCAGTCTTCTGGCCTGGTCGCCTGGCCCACGTGGGGAGTGGCTGAAAGGGTGTCTGGCTCCAACCCAGGCAGAGACCCCCAAAGTGAGGGCCCAGCGTGAGCAGACGTTCACCTCTATTGTCAGCTCTGATCTCAAGCAACTCCCTTGAAGGTGGCATGGGATCCAGGAGGGGACGACTCCAGGGGTGCCTCTCCAGCCCTCCTGACTTTGAAGGAATCCAGTTCTGTGCATAAGGGGTGGAGTGGCTTATCCCAAATTGCCACAGCATGAGACACCACCGGATAGATTTAAAGGTGTCCTTTCCAGGAAAGAGAGAGGCTTCCAGAAAATCATCCTGGCTGCTGGCAGCTCATGGGGTGCTTCAATCGGAGTTAGGTGGGTGGGCCGCTGCCCGCCACAGCTATGTCCCCAAAGTCCCCAAGGGAACCCTGCATGGCAGAGAGAGCATGGAGGGGCATGCAGGGACAGAGCTCTCTGTGGCTGCGGAACAGATGCCACTGGCAGGCCTCTGTCTTCTTGCCCTTCTTCCTCCCATTCTCAGGTTTCCCTGACTTCCGGGCAGGCTTGGGGGGCTCTTCCATGGGCTCCACACCCCTGTGTCTCCCTCTGCCATTGCAGCCCTGCTTAGGCTCTGTGTGCTAGCTGCTCTCCCCCACCTAACTGGGAACTTGAGGACCCAACTTATGGGTGATGCTAAGGCAACTCATTCAATCAACCATGATTCACAAAGCACCTGCTGTGTGTTGATTTATAAAGCATTGTTCCAGCCCCAGAGGTACAGCAGTGACTAAAGTAGAAAGACGTTCATGCCCTCGTGGAATTTACATTCTAGTTGGGGGTAGGGGCAAATGGTAGACAAGAGAAGAAAGTAACATATGTAATGTGTTAGATAATTAAAAGTGTGGCAAAGGAAAAAAAATGAAGCAGACAGAGATCTGGGAGGCATTGGGAGGGATGTGGAGAATTATTTTAGTTGGAATAAGCAGAGAAAGGGTCCTTGAGAAAGACATATTTAAGCAAAGACCTGACAGGAGTAAGAGAGCCAATCATGAAATGGGGGAAGAACATTCTAGGCAGAAGGAACAGCCAGTGCAAAGGCCTTGGGGTGACAGCATGAATGCAAGGAGGCCAGTATGGCTGGAGTGGGGCAAGCTGGGAGGAAAGGAGCAGTAGACAGAGTCACAGAGGTGATGGGAGCCGGGTGATATGGGACTTTGTGAACCCGTTTTGGCTTTAACACAGAAAGATTTGGAAACCGTTAGGGTAATCAACCATCCCACTTGGCTCAGGACTGAGAGGGCTCCCGGGACACAGGACTTTGTGTGCTCAAACCAGGAAAGTCCCAGGCAAGCCAGGATGAGGCGGTCCCCTTAGAGCCACTCCAGTGTTTGGAGCTGTGACATGATCTGACCTGGGGTTCACAAGGATCATCCTGGTTGCTGAGTAGCGAATGGACTTTGAGGGACAAGGGTGGAATCAGGGGGACCAGTGTGGAGGCCGCTAACCCAGGTGAGGGATGCCAGATGGCTCGGACCAGAGTGGTAGCAATGGAGGCCGTGCAGAAGGAGGAGCTTCTAAACAGAGTGAGAAGGGCATTGCCAGCTGGGGTCATTTGATGGAGAAGCACCTGTTCCTTTGTGGTGACCTCCTGGCAGGTGACACATCCAGCTCCCTGGGTGGGAGGAGAAGTGGGTGCTTTTCTGCATTCCCTGGGGCTCCTCTCAGCCTCACTTCTTCCTAGCTGGGAGGGCAAGGCATGGACCCCTTTCTACAGATGAGGAAATTGAAGCTCAGAGAGCACCCTGACCCCGGGCACCCAGCAAGTGGGAGTCGGAGCTCGGATGACACCTGGGTCTCCAGCCCCACCAACTGCCAGGCAGGCAGTGCCAACCCCAGCACTGTGCAACTCACCTGGGACCCTTCTGAGCCTTCACTTTCTCATCTGTGAAATGGAGTCGGTGACCCTTGCCAGCTTCATCATCATGGGGAGTAAAGGAGACAATGAGCGGGGAACTGTAGCAAGCCGTCGATGCTTCCAGCTTTTCTTTCTTTCCCGGGATCCTTCTCCCAGCCTCCGGAGTGAGTTAAAGGACGTTCTTAAGGACTGTTTTGGGGAGCCCAGTGGAG
This sequence comes from Vulpes lagopus, assembly GCF_018345385.1. Taxonomy (NCBI): domain Eukaryota; kingdom Metazoa; phylum Chordata; class Mammalia; order Carnivora; family Canidae; genus Vulpes; species Vulpes lagopus. The sequence goes on along the minus strand of NC_054837.1, from coordinate 17,011,315 downwards.
CCATTCTGTTCAGCTGAGTGGGGAATACTCACATCTCCTGTTCTAAAGGCAAACGATTTCTTTGAGATGCTGAATTAGTTCCCAAGCAACCTCCAGGCTATCCTGTAAATACACAGATATGAGTGTTAACGGAGCCCCCCATTGGTCCAGCAAACCAAAACAGAGAGGCTGGAGGGCTGTAAATATCCGAAACTGTTGTTTCTCCCAGCTCCGCTTTCAAAAGCCAGACATTTCTTTCACTAGTGCTCTCCCCCTCTGCAAATGCTCACTCACGTGTTCATTCATGAATGTATCCAACGGATATCCACTGAGCATCTATTTTGTGCCAGCCACTGTGCTGGAGCAGGACAGGGTCCTGCCCTCGCCGTGCTTGTAGTCCCCTGACTACAAGACAAGATATCAAAGTGTCAGTCAAGGTGCCCAGTGCACAGAAAAACAATAATGATGATAATATTCATGAGAGCTCATACTCTTTTTTTCCTAAAGATTTTATTTATTTATTTGAGAGAGAGAGAGCACAGTGGGCAGAAGAGCAGAGGGAGAGGGAGAAGCAGACTCCCTGCTGAGCAGGGAGCCTGACACAGGACTCGATCCCAGGACCCAGGAACACGATCTGAGCCGAAGGCAGATGCTTAACTGACTGAGCCACCCAGGTGCCCCAATAACTCATATTTCTTCTCTAATTGAGTTTGATTTCACATACAGAGAAATGCTCAGATCTAAAGTATCTGTTCAATCTCTTTTGAGCAATTCTTATCAAAAGGAGACATTTAGTCACCCCCATGCTCCAAGTTCCGCATGCTCCTTCCTGGTCCCATCCTCCCTCCCCTCCAAGCAACCCCTGTCCTGGTTTCTATCATCACAGAGTCAGTTCTACTTATCTCGAGAATTTCATATAAATGAGATCATACCAAATACACTTCTCTGTGCTTGGATGTCTTTTTCCCTCAGCAAGCCACTTTGGAGATTCATCTATGTTATGGGATGAGTCAGTCATTTATGGGCTTTTCTTTTTTCTGAGTACTATTTAATTGTCTAAATATACCACAATCTTTTAAAATCTATTTTCCTGTAGGTGACTATTTAGGCTGTTTCCCTTGGGGAGCTCTTATGAAAAGGGCTGCTATGAACATTTGTCTTCAAAGCGTTTCCTGGATGTTTGTTTTCATTTCTCTGGGACAGACGCCTCAGGAGGGATTGGTGGGTCCCAGGGTGAGTGTATGTGTAACTTCTTGAGAAATTGCCCAACTGTTTTCCAAAGTGATGGTGCCATTTCACATTCCCACCAGCCTCAAGGGCGGGTCCCAGCTCCCCCACGCTCTTACCTACATTCAGTGTTGCGGGCCCTTTAATTTCAGCCACTCTGGTGGGCATGTCGCAATATCTCATTATGATTTTAATTGGCATGTTTCTAATGACTAATGATGGTGAGCACTTTTTCATGTGCCTCTTGGCCATTTGCGTATATTCTTGTAGGATCTATCTGTTCACATTTTTTTTAATCGAATCACTCATCTTCATATTATCAGGTTGTACAAATTCTTAATATATTCTGAATGCAAGTCTTTTGTCAGATACATGTTTTGCAGTCTTTTCTTCCAGTCTGTGGCTTGCTTATTTATATTCTTAAAGGTGTATTTTGATAAACAGGAATTTTAATTTTTGGTGAAGCTCAGTTTTTTTCTTCCCCATTTTGTGATTCATACTTTCTAAACCATTTCAGCGAGACCTTTGCCTGCCAAAAAGGTCATCAAGATATTCTTCAATTTTTTTTTCCTACAAGCGGCTTTTTGTCTTAGCTCTTACATTTAGGACTGTGATCATTCATAATATACTGCAGATGTGTCAGGTGCTTAACATGGAGCATCTTATTTAATTCTCCTTAGCAATTCCATGCAATAGGTAGAAGCATTGTTTCCATTTTCACGTGGAGGACTCTTGTGTAGGTCTCTTGTTGCATTGCACTCATTATTCAGTGGTTTCCTTCACAAACATTTATCTGAAGTTCATTTTGACCCTGAGCAAACCTGCTTTGAATTTGCATTTGACTTGCACGTTGAAGGCTTTCAATATCTGCCCAGGGAGAATCCAGGGGACACAGGCACAGCGATTGTGACCAGAAAGGACTTCACAGAAGAAGAGGGTTTGAGATAGCCTTTGGAGGTTGGATAAGATGCAAGCGTTCAAATACAAGAAGAAAAGACATCAAGAGAGGGGAAATACATAGGCAAAGGCTCAAGGCTGGTGTCCCTCCCCCTGGGATGGCTTGTCCAATGGTAATGAGTATGGTGCATTGTACTGATGACCCTCTTCATCTCTTCCTATCCCCTTGCTTCATTGTTGACCTCGGACTTCCTTCTCTCCACACAAAGTCCTTTTTTCCCCCTTGTGACTTTTTTAGGCATTTGAATGAGGTAGAGACGACAGTGCACCTATTCTAAGCCTAGATCTCAAGAAGTATCTTCATAAGCTGGTGTTGCCCTTACAAAATATCACAGTTTGGGTGGCTTAAATAGTAGAATTTTATTTCTCATGGTTCTAAGAGGCTGAAGTCCAATGTCAAGGCAGTGGTGACATTCTGGAGCTTCTTTTCTTGGCCTGTAGGTGGACACCATCTCTTCCTGTGCACGCATAAAGAGAGAGAGAAAGAGAGAGAAGAGCTCTCTGGCATTTCTTCCTATAAGGACGTGAATCCTATCAGATTGGGGCCCTACCTCATGCCTTCATTTAACCTTAATTACCTTTGTAAAGATGCTGTCTCCGGATACAGCGCATGGGGATTAGGGCTTCAACATAAGAATTTTGAGGGAACACAAACATTCAGTCCATAGCAGGAAGTCTTGCATCTTTCTGCTTGCTCTCTTGTACCTCTGTCATCATCATGGGAACACACCCAGACTTGAGCCACTAGTGGATGGGGGACACATGGAACAGCACCGACTCACCCCAGCCATCCTAGCTAAAGCCATCCAACACCAGCCTAGAGCCGGCCAGCCCACAGCATGTCACCTGAGTCACATGGGAAGCATAAATGGGATTCAGAGTACAAGGTGTTTCCTTGGGGGGGGGGGGGGTCACCTGTGAAAGGTAAAATGAGAAGGAAACAGTATTGAGAAGAGAGCCTCAGAACATGAGACACATCTGATGAAATCCCAACCAACCTCAAAGGAAGCTCTGGAGCAGAGGTTTTCCTTTATAGGAATCTAGCATCGGGAAGAAATAGCCAGGCTCAAGTACCCTACTGGGTTCAGTCTTTATCTGAAGGTGTCCTGGAAGTATGTGGCCAAACGAGATCCCGAAAGTATCCCAGAAGCTGGAAACTGTCACGTAATGGCACTTCTTGGGGCTGAACATAAAATTCTCCTAGAGGCCAGATATAAGCAATGCACCCCATAACTGCCACACACAGACAGGTGAGAGATCTCAGCTATGACCAGCGGAGCAGAGCCACCCAGCCAACCACTCGAGGCACTAAGCAAGAAGCACTCATCTTTGTAGACCACCGGGTTTCTGTGGATGCTTGTTATGCAGCATCAGAGTGTCAGTAGATGACTGATAGAACGAGATGGCTCTGCTCTCAAGGGGTGTGTGCCTCACTTCTCACAGGGGAAGGAGGGAGGCTCTGCTCCAGCTAAATTAAATAAATAAATAAATAAATAAATAAATAAATAAATAAATAAGACTTTAAAGTGCTTGGTTGCCATGAGTGTGCCTGACTCTGCCAGGCAATCCATTTCCAGTTAATAATGTCTGTGCTTATAACTTCATTGAGTACCAATTTATGAGGACTAGTGCCATCATGGTTTTTCAGCAGTTGTCTGGGAGAGGGTTTTATGCAGCCACTAAGATACAGTGGCTGTCGAAAAATTGTGGGACAGTTGTTAATTATCCAGGCTCATCCACTTATGCCCTTGAAGCTTGGGAACGGCAGTGGGCATTGTTGGCCTGTGCTCCTTGAACATGGGGTAGTGTGCCTTAAATACCTGCCTAAGAAGAGGAAAGTAGACACTTTTAGCTTCCATCTTGCAGGAAAATCTGAAATATCCAGAAGTAGAGCACCACAATGGTTGGGAAAGGCTCAGGATTGTCCTTCAAGCCTCACCAGTAGAGTTTCCCACGTACGTCTTGAGCTCCCCTCTGTATATCACCTCCTTTATCCAAATCATCAGGGGAACATTTGATGCTACCATCAAAATATCTCAAATAAGCCCATTCTCTACCTCCACCACTGTCAACCTGGTTAGAGTCTCCAGCATCTCTAGTCTGGGTGCTGTGAGCTTCCCTGCCTCAATTCTGTATTTCCATTCTTCCTGCAGAGTCTGTCCTCAACCCAACAATCAGAACGATCTGCTTCAAAATAAAGTCAGATCAAATCTCACCTCTGCTTAAGATTCTTCCATGCTTCCTCAACTCAGCCCCCCTCAAACCCCACAACATCGTTACCATAGTATTTTGCTTCTCAACTGCTGTGACACAAACCACCCTAATGCTTAGTGGCTTAAGATAACTATAAATTATTTCTCACAACTTTATGGGTTGACTATGCCCTTCTACTTCACACGGAATGGGCAGGAACCCTGGCATGGCTGGAAGGTCCAAAATGAGTTCAGTCCCCTTGTAGGTAGTTGGAGTTGGCTGCTGTCTGGAAGCTCACCTGGGGCTATCAGCTGGGTGCCTAGTTCTCCTCCATGTGATCTTATTCACACAGCTGCTGGGGCTTCCTCCCAGCACAGTTGCCAAGTCCAGGAGCAAGAGGTAAACGTGGAGGCTGCCAAAGCCAAACTCTTAAGGCCAGCATCACTTCTGTGTTCTATTGGTTGGCCCATTTTTTACTGTGGGAGAAAATGCAGAGTGGCCTGACTGTTGAGAAATGTAATCTACTGAGGATGGGGGAGGGGATGTCACCAATGTCATTGACTATCTCAAAACCTTGCATGAACGAGTCTTGCTCTGTCTAATATGGTAGCCACTTGTCACATATGCCTCTTGAGCACATGCAGTGTGGCCAGTGCAAGTTGAGGCGTGCTATAAGCCTACAATACATGCCGGGTTACAATGACATTATATCAAAAAATGTAAAATATATCACTAATCATTTTATATGTGCTTATAAGTTGAAATGATAACTTTTTTGGTTGTAAAGAACATGTATTACTAAAATTAATGTCACCTACTTCTTTCTACTCTTTTGACAATCCAGAAATTTTTAAATTAGTACTTCTTCAGCCCTTACCTGCCTCTCTGACACCTGATACCACTTTTTCATTCACCAACGCCTGTTGCCCTGGCTTCCTGTCAGTTCCTTTCTTAGGTCTGATCCTTTTCCCAGGCTCTTCCCTGCTCCTGGAATGTTCTTCCCCTTGAAGCCTATGTGTCTGGCTCCTTCTCATCCTTTCACTCTCCACTTAAGTGCCTCCTCCTCCCAGAGTCTAGGTGGGCTTGGCATGATCGCTTTATACCTAGCTCTCTGTTGATTTCCTTTCTGGCCTAAATCATAGATTGTGCTTTAGTTATTGGTCTCCTGGTATGCCGTCTGTTTCATTGTTACAGTAAAATCCACGAGGATAGGAATGGTCTCCTGCTGTAGAGCCAGCACTCAAAATATCATTGTTAGATGAACACCCTACAGAGACTTGGACGCATAGGCTGAAAGAACCCTCCTGAACTCTAGAGTAATGGGATAAATGTATGGTGAACCCCCCAGATAGAGGCTTAGATTTACATGTAGTGATATTATTATTATTATTATTATTATTATTATTAGCTGAGGATTAAAGACCTGGAGGGAATTCTCAGGGACAGAGTGAAGGTGCCACACAGGGCTTCTTCTTCATCAGCAAAGAGGAAAGCAGTGCAGATAGACTCTCATAGCAGGGATCCATCATTCTATGGCTTCCTATTACCCTGGGTAAGAAAACAAATCTCAGTTCTGTATCATGGTCTATTGGGCTATGGACACACCATTGATGCACAACATTTGATGAGGTATTTGCTTGTTATTTCCCCCACTACAAAAAAAAGAGCCTGAAAAAGAATGGGTAGATACATGGTAAAGGACTAGTAGCTTCCAAGAGGGAGATTTATGGCTCAGGGCGCTGTTCCAAGCTGTCACACGGAGCCCTGTATGTCTCCCAGGTGACGCCTGTCCCCCAGTACCAGGAGAACTATGTGTTCATCCAAATGCAATGGCAAGAGAAAGCAAAAGTCACCAATATGGAGACCCACGGAGGATTTTATGAGTAGCAGAAAACAGAGAGGGGCATGAATGAAAGAGTGATAGTAATTTAATTTAAATGCAATTGCCTCCATCTAGTAAACACAAGCCTCTGGTCTGGGAAAGATTGAGTGGAAGAGTGTGCGCTGTCAATAACAGGCCACTCCAAAGTCACTGGTCTCATTTACCATTTATTTAAGCATCAGGGAGTACAGTAAATTTATTCAAAATGAGATAATGGGCGTGAATGCATTTTGTAAACTTTAAAGCGCTTGGCAAATAAAAGGCGATGGTTATTTTGCAAGCATAATGTGCTCCTGACAAAATGTAATAAAGGTTCCATAATGCAGAGTTGTGACTGTCTTGTTCAAGGCTGAATCCCCAGAGTCTGGCACCAGGAGACACTAACATGCACTTGTTGGAGAAATGAGTGACTGAATGAGGTTCGTGTGAATCATCCCAGGGCTGGGAATCCAGAGGCCTGAGTCTGTGTTCTGACCACATTTCCAACATGGCCTTGGGCAAGTCTGTTTCCTAGTCTATAACCATAGCACCCGCCTCACTTAGCTGCTCGTAGGATTCAGTGGGAAAATGCGTGTTAAGTAGTAGGTGAGGTGGCTGGTAGACAGCAGGTGCTAAATACTGGCAGACCCTCCTTTGCACTGCAAAGCCCAAAACTAGGTTAAATACACCAGTGCTTTTGAATGTAAGGCATAGTTGCCCCTACAAAGCAATTCTGAATTGGGAACTTGAGTTGATTTTAATTCTTACAAGAAATGGCTTCAGGAAAAGAGCTCCATTTATCTCTGGTGGGAAGTTAGATGATGAGACAAATCAACAAAGGCAATCACCCCCCCTCCCACCCCATCAGGCCATGGTAATGGGCATGTGGAAATTGATGGGTCATCTTTAAATGTACAATCCCTCTTGCAGAACCACTGGACAAACACGGGTTGGCAGTGAGGATAAGATGAGCCATTTATCTGAGGCTGAAGATGGGCTCACAGATGCGCCTATGGTGCCATAACTATGTGCCTTAGGCATGCAGTATAGGCCCCAGAGTCTGATCAGAACCCTGGCATTATGGGGGCCGAGTGGCTTCCGCTGAATTTTTGATGTGTAGACTATGGACCAAAAGTGGTTTCAGACCTCACCAGTCTGGAAAAGCTGTTTAAGATTTTCTTCTGGAGGGCACTTGGATGGCTCAGTGGTTGGGCATCTGCCTTTGGCTCAGGTCATGGTCCCGGGGTTTCAGGATCAAGTCCCACATAAGGCTCTCCACAGGGAGCCTGCTTCTCCCTCTGCCTATGTCTCTGCCTCTCTGTGTGCGTCTCTCATGAATAAATTAATAAAATCTTTAAAAAAAAAAAAGATTGCCTTCTGGAGCTACTTATTCGGCAGGTGTTGGCTAGAAGGACAGCGAGGAAGAGAATAACAAATCTATTTGAATAGATAAGTGTTACTAAGAGGTAGTGATGGAGTGGAGATCAGGTTTGGTATCTGAATTTTTCTGGACAGGGTGCGATAGGAATTCAGGAGACAGAAGAACAGCACAATACCACCAGGTTGTGGTTCTTGGCAAGTTTCTTAACCTCATGATAGCCCACCCTTAGTTTTGTGGTCTACATAAGAAGGATGATAATGATCTTTACCTCCCTGGCTATTTGCATGAGTCAAGTGTTAGAACAGCATTAGACTCATAGAAAATGCCCAATAACATTTAGATATAATTATTATTATTGATCATGGGCAGCTATAAGCCAGCCCTGCAAGTTTCAGGCAGCCAATGGATTCATTGTAGGGTCCAGAGTTGAGTAAGGTTGGGTAAGAAGTTGAGTAAGGTTGGGAAGTTACAAACTGTGTTGAGGAGTCATTGAAGGTAAATATGCATAGCTATTAAGCTCAAGGGCAGGTGTAGCTCTGAGAGAGGGGAAGTGAAGATGGAAGACTTGGGAACAGAGTGCCCGGGACTTATATGATGAACAAGGATTAACAATAGACCAAAACAGAAAGACTCTCATGCATTGAGCATTTACTATCTCCCAGATGTATGCTGGGTATTTTGAGTACCTGGTGTCACTTCATTCTCAGATCAGGCAAGAAATAGATCATTGTTCCTATTTTATAGTAAGAACACAGAGGTCTGACTGGTGAAATGCTTTGCCAAAGCTGATCAATAAAGATATGAGATCTGATCCAGGTCTCTCTACAAGAGAGTGCAATTTTGTTCCAAAAAAGAAAAGGTTTCATTATAAAGTAAGATATGCCTGTGAAATAAAATAAGTGCCAAAAGATTTGCAATGAGAAAGGTTTCCTTCCCGCTTCTACCCCTGGTCCTTTTGCCAGGGATAAGCCACTCCCCCTGATTTCTTGTTCATCTTTTCTGAAATACTGTTTTAAGCATAGACAAGCATGAATGCAAAACACGCAAATTTTAAACATATAAAACAATTTTTAAAAATATGAACTGAAGCATATTAAATAAGTGTTTCTGCACTTTACTTTTTGTACTTAAAAATACACCTTGGAGGTTGATTTGTATTGGCTCAACGAGGGCCATCAGAATGTCACTACCTGAATCAACCATAATTCCTTAACCATTCCTCCTTGGTGGACACTTAGCTTCTTTCCAGCCATTGCTTCCACAATGTTGTAATGAATACCCTTGAATATATGTTTGAGGTCATTTGTAGGATATATTTTTTTAAGTAGGTTCCACACCCAGGATGGGCCTCAAACTCACAACCCCGAGACCAAGAGTCACATGCCTTCCAGAGGGAGTCAGCCAGGTTCATCCAGAAGATAAATGTTTAGGGTTAAACCAAAAGATTAAGTGAATTCTTTGTTTATTTTAGGAGGTATTGGTAAAATCTACAGCTAACATTCTTTTCCACTATTCTAGACATCCTCTCCACGCCCCCCCCCAAACACACACACGTTTCACCACTGTTGGCTATATTGGAGGTTGTCTTGTTAGGGTGAAAGGCATAGTTTTGGGAGCTAGGAATCCTTCCAACTTGGCTGCAGTTTGCTTTGAAACGTTTGTGATAATTTCACACATTATCTTCTTATAGAATCAAAAAGGTCTTCTCCACTTACAGAGCTGGTTAGTTACCAAGGAGAGAGGTGCGATTCACCGATTCATTGTTTTTATCCTGTCCTCTATTGTCCTGTTGCTGTTTTAAGAGGAAACATGGGGATAATGGGCATATATTATCAGCTCCATTCCCTATCCTCACCAAATAAGGAAAATTTTGCCACTGTTTGCTCAGCATTACCCCTCTCCTTTCCTCTCTCCCTCCCTCTTTCCCTCCCTCCCTCCCTCCTTCCCACCCTCTCCTGCCCTCCCAACATTCATTATGTAGAAAGAACAAGAACTCAGCTGGGGGAGAACCAAAAAAGGTGGAGTTGGAGAGATTTCTTTTGGAAGGAAAAGCGAGCAAAAAAAAGAAAGGAGAAAAGGACAAGTTGGTAGCTTGGGTGCTGAATTTTTGTTTCAGAGCTGAGTATTGCAGGGTGGTTAGAGAGGGAATCCCTTTGGGGTAGCTACCAAATAGGAGAGTAAAAGAATTTGGGAAAAGGTGTTTTAAATATGGCACTGAGATTATGACTTGGATGTCTCTTTGAGAGAGATGAGTAAATATTGGAATTGCTTTTTAGTACCTTCTGATTGCTGGACTGTGTTTCTTTGAGCACCATGCTACCCCAAACTGGACCATGTGGAGCCCCGGATGTACTTGGGTTATGCTCTGGTCACTGTTATCATCATCAATCATCCTCATCATCATTACTGCTGTTTATTAAACACATTTGTAGACAAGACACAGCATTAGATGCTTTGCACAATTTTTAAAAATTGAGGTTAGATCACTCATATCTGGCAGGAGAAGAAATTCAAGTTCAACATAGTTCAGCAATTTGCCTATGGCCTCATGGCTGGTGCCAGCACTGGAATGTACACTTGCATGTATCCATATCAAAAGTCCATGCTCTAATTCTCTATCATTCTGGTTAGTATCTTATTTGTGTCATCTGTGTCAACGCAGGGTGTACATAATGTGCATCAGACGCCTTTCAGTCTCGTGGGAGTAAGCTCCAAATTCATGGTGACCTAAAATTTTCCTGGGGAGCTGGAGTGTGTTGCTCGTGGGAAAGCAATGTGTCAACTCTTAAGAATGGCTGAAATACAATTACAGATAATAGGAATAGCATGGGCAGAGACATGGGGATAAGGAAGTTTATTGCTGCTTGGAAAGGGTAAATCCGGTGCAAAAAGGTGAAACCGCAGAATTAGACAGGGGCTAGCTCATGAACAGATTTGAATACCAGGCTATGGGATCTGGTGTCATGATAAAGACGTGAGAAGTCTGGAGGATTTTGAGTAGATTTTCCTACCAAAAAAAAAAAAAAAATCACTCCAGCTGCAAAGGAGATGATATGGAGAGGGGCATGAGAAGGGGCTGGGGGATGGTAGGGACATTATAGCAAAAGTGCAGGGAAGAGATGCTAATGAGTGAACTCAGACAGAGAGAAGGTTCTATACAAGCGTCCAGAATCTAATTGGACGTGGAGGTTGGGAAAAGGGGAGAAACCCCAGATGTTCCTGTGGCTTTTAGTCTGGGAGCCTGTTACTTTCCCAGGTCACTGATTAGCATTAGTCCAGAGCAGGGAGGCCCAGGATCACGCACAAATTCTGCAGTCCCGGCAGACAGTTTCACAGTGTCATCTACTCCCTGGGGGCTCTCACAGAACAACCTGTGGTCATGAACTACACTGACTCGCCCAGATGTTCACAACTGCATTTTTGTCTCCTTATTCCATTATCCTAACCTATGGAAGGAGGCTGTTAGCACCTTCCCAGGGCTCAATAAAATTAGCTGTGCGCCCACCCCATTCCCAGAGTTCTGTGTGCTCGGGTTCCTTGCCAGGAAAATCTGCCCAGGCAGCGGAGCCCCATGCCAGGGACGTGCGATCCCCTGTTACTATGATTAATTTGGATAAACATATGTTGGAAAAGCAACAGAGAGTGAGAGCTCTCCTGGATGAATTAGAATGAGCCGTGTTGAAACTGGATCGCTCAAGCATCAAATTTGGAGACAACTTTCAGGGGACACAGGATGGCGGAGACAGTGGGCAGGCAGAGGTGTGGAATTCCAAAGCACCAAGGATGCTGAAAGTTCTTTGAGGGGAATCCCCCACATTGCACTTGTTCCTTCCAACTTGGCAAGTAAACGGGGCTGAGAGCACCAGTGAGAAATTGAACCTTGTTCTGTTCTTCAAGGAACCCAGAGACAGAGCAACTGTTTGTTGAGATGGTGTAGTAGAGGTGAGAACTTTGGCACCAATGTCAACTGGATGTGGGGACAGAGCCTGGCTCTTCCACTTATCATAGGACCTGAGTCCAGAGATTGGCTTCAGATTCTCATCTTCCCCTTCTGTAAAATGTAAGATAATGGTGTTATCTAACCCCCCTGGTATATTGAAGATTCAATGATGTAATAACACATACCAAGTGCATTTAAGCAACACTAACTTTTGAGCATCCGCCATGTGCCAGGCTCCATTCTAAGCATCGATTGCTAAAAACGGCAGATTGATCCCCTGTCTTCTTAGACCATATAGTCTAGTAAATTATAAGCTCTTCACACCCATCAGGCATCCTTAGTGACTGCCTAGTGTGTGCCAGACTCCACGCTAGGAGTTTTCATTTATTATCTGTGAGCCTCAATCAAAAGCCAAGAGATGTGCATTCTGTAAAATGCAACATTTTGTCTGTTTAGAACATCAAGTTCATTTAGGAATGGATGGACCATCCTCTGTGGGGGAGGCCCTTCATTATAGAGAGCCACTGTGTAGCCTAAATAACCCCTCCTTGCTATGGGGGGCAGGGTGGGGGAGAAGTATCTTATACTCTGTTTTTTTTTTTTTTTTTTGTAACCTCATTTTCTTCTGTTTACTGATGTTAGGAAGAGCCATGTCCTGATCTAGGCTGGGGTTTTTTTGTAATCCAGAGCATTGAAGAAGGGCTTGTCTCCTCTAATCCTGTGATAGTGAGGTTGCTAAGGAGACCATTGTCATATTAACTCAGTAAACACTGAGAGGCTGGTGACTCTAGTGAGGAGAGCCTTGCTCTTCTGAGAAAGGAAAATCTCTCCCTTTAGATGGAAGGGGGAAAGCCATCATGGAGGTTGTTGCCATCATTTTGCCAAGAGGATCAAAGCACTTTGCCACTCTATGTTTCTGTTTATCATGAGCCTAGAAAGGAGGCAGGGGAGATGGAGAAACCGCATTGTAATCTTTTAGCTAATAAAAAAATCTGGGCTCCTTAAGTTTACCTCTGGAGACCTGCACCCTTATACTTAAGAACAAATAATTTTTTTTAAAAAAAGGCAGTAGAAAATTAAGACAAACAAAATCAGAAGAGCCAATTTAAGAGAGGATATATACATGCCTCTTTGTAACTGGGTTGGAGAAGCTGGCTTCTGATGAGGTGAGGACTCAGATGTCTGGTTAGCTTGACGATGCAGAAAGCGATCCACACTCCTGGAGGAGTTAATCCTACACCTGAGATGAGCTCGTTCTGCATGCTTAGGAAAAATAAAGTGAAAGCATTAATCTATTCCCTGATTGATAGCAGACTTGGATTAATAAAAAGCCCCTATGTATGCATTTCTTGCAATAAAATATTTATCACAAGATAAAAAAGATTGATTGGCCAGATGGGTAAATAGTATTCCAAGTGGTTGGCGATTTGAGCTCTGTACTTTAACACATCAAGATTTATCTAAGATGTATACAAATCTAGGAAGTTGAGGTTCTGTCCTTAAGTATCGAGATTGGGTCTCTGTGAAGCTAAAATAGGAATCCACCAAAGAACGCAGATTCTCCTCCAGTTCTGGTTCATGGAATCCTAACCCCATAGAGGGTAGGTGCTGGATGAAAACACACTGAAGATCTTACCAAACAATTTCAATTTGCAGAAGAAAAAAGCTGGGAGCCAGAAAGGTTCAATTACTTGTTCAAGGTCAAATGGGCCAGAACCAGAACCTGGGTATCCTAGCTCCCTATTCTCATCTGCCTTTTACAAAAGGGGAGCTCTTGCTTTATTTGATGATTTCAAGTGTCTTCTTTGAATTTGCCCATGGTTAGGGCACCACAAGATCTCCCCTCCACTTGAGCCACAAGAATGCTGGTTCTGTAAATCAGTTGCTGCTTCCTTGCTCTTGCCTTCCCCTCATCTTACAATACTGAGCATCTCTGCCACCAGCAACGGCAGCCCCTACTCCACAATCTGTCCCCTGTGGCTCCTCTCCTGGCCACTCCTTACAGAGTGGGAGAGGACAGGCAGGAAGAGGGGAGACAGGCAGCAACCAGGAAAGAATCTGAAACTCGGAGACCTTTTGGTGACATGTGTGCACAAAGAGTGCCAGGAAATAATGGCTTTTCAAACAGCATAAATAGAAAACCATGGGGCCTGCGGGCTCGCTGCTACATAATGAACATGCTTACCTTTTCCTAACGTTTTAAGTCGGTAATTGGCCCAACAGGGGACACGAACTGTACACTGAGTCCGAATAGCACAGAAAAATCTCAGAATGGCTTTGCATCCCCCGCCAGGAGGGCTGCCTGTGTGCTGAGCCCTGTAGAGATGCATTCCTGGCACCTGGAGGAGAGCAGACATTTGGCATAAGAAAGGGCTTTGGAGGGCAACCATCCCTGGGGGTTCCAGCCTTTTCCACATCAGAGGGCTCTTTGAATGTGCCCCCTTCCCATGGGTCTCATGTTCTAAAGGATGCAGCCAGCAGACTAAACTGCTCTGAGTATCTGAAAAAGGATGTATTTTCCCAGAGAGTAACCATGGATCTATAGAACTCGTGGAACACTAGGTTAATATGATGCCTCTAAAAGATAAGGGGCCTATTCCATCTAAAATAATAATAATAATAATACCAAGGTGCCTGGGTGGCACAGTCAGTTAAGGAAGGATCTGAGTCTTGATTTTGGCTCAGGTTATGATCTCAGGGTTGTGGGATGGAGCCCTGCATCAGGCTCCATGCTCAGCAGGGAGTCTGCTTGAGATTCTCTCTCCTCTCTCACTCTGCCCCCCCCTAATAAATAAATAAAATCTTTAAAATAATAATAATAACAATACCAATATTAATAGGATTTACTGGATATCACCTGGGTCCCAGCTAAGGGATTTACAAACCTTATCTTGCTTAATCTTTACTAGACTGTCATAAACTTGTCCTCATTTCACAGTTTAGGGAACTGAAGCACAGAGAGTTCTGTAACTTGGCCAGATAGGCTCCAAACTTGGGTTTATCTGACCACAGAGTCACTTTTAGCCATTACATGCTACAGCCTTTTCATTAGCCTTTTTGAAACATAGCCCGTCATTTAAGGAACATCCATCAATTTCTTCACAAACTTCTGCAAGATTGGAGGCTCCAGGTTAAATGTTTTTGTTTTGGTCCCAACTTTTCCCTTAATAGTGCAGGTAGTAGAGGTCCAGAGAGGATTAGAAATTTGCTCAGTATCAGTCCAGCTAATTAGCAGCAATGTTAATTTTAAATCCTAGCATTTCTAATTCTGGTCCTGAGCTCTTTGTACTCTCCCTCAGCTTTGGAGAGTAATAGTTGAACACCTACCATGGGGACAATAGATAGGTAGCTCGTGGGTCTCCACTCTCCCAGCATATACCTGCTGCAGACATAATTAATCAGTCATAGAACTCTTTCCTGCAGAGCCTGGATATGACTCCAGGCAAGCACTCCCAATCAACTGGATCTGGCAAGCAAGATAAACCCTATTACTATTGTCATCATATACAACACTATCTGAGGCCCTTAAGGATGACCAAAATAAGTAAAATAAGTAAAAAATAAGTAACTTACTTAATTATTACTTACTAGTAATAATTTTACTTACCAAAATAAGTAAAAAGTGAGCATCTACTGTCAAAAATTGTATTGCTTTCTGAAAATTATTTCAGTCCAAAGTAACTTCTTCCAAAGTACTAAGAAAGATCCATTTCAATGCTGATGATGGTTGGAGACAGATAAGCAATGTTGTAAGTCAATTCCTGTACCCTTCTTCAAGGTCAAGAAAAACCAAGATGGGAACAGAGAGGAGGACCACCATGCAGGGACTGGAGGTGAGTGGGATAAGTTGGTAGCTAGATGGCCAATCAATATAAGAACACAATAACTTGGGGTGCCTGGATGGCTCAGTCGGTTAAGCATCCAACTTGTGATTTTGGCTCAGGTCATGATCTCAGGGTCATAAGATCCAGTCCCATGTCAGTCTCCATGCTCAGCAGGGAGTCAGTCTGAGGATTTCTCTTCCTCTGCCCCTCCCCCTGCTCACTCACTACCTCTCTCTCTCTCAAATAAATAATTAAATCTAAAAAAAAAAAAACCCACAATAATCTGAGTGCACTCTGTGAGTGCATGAAACCAAGGAGTTGGGGGGGGGGGGGAGGTATATGATCCCACCAAGCCAAAATTGACAGCAAAGAAAGAAGGTGACATGCACTGGGTTATAGGGACAATGCTGAGATTTGAAGGTTGATAGGTAAGAAATACAATTTGTTGTATGATTCAAGACTTGCAGACAAGATGGTTCTTCTTTTTGCTCCTCCCCTCTTTTATATGGCTGGCCATGGTCAAAGGGAAGATAATAGAATTAAGAGGGAAGAGTGATGTAATGGTGGCCCTCATAAAATTTTTGGGACCGTTGCCCTCTCTAAAGTTGGCTTGAACAAGAACACTTCTTGGTTCCCCAGATTGGTGGATGCCACGTGGCCAGCAAATTCCAACAAGATTCATCCAACCAAGCAAGTCTCTGCTTTATTGGTTGTTACACGCCCCTCTGAGGACCATGGCTACTGGGGTGATGGATCTTGGGGGCATAAACAAGGGATCTCAAAAGAATAAAAGGAAAAGAGATGAAATGGGAGGGGAAGGAGATGTAGATGATGAGACATCAAGTCTAAAACAGCCCAGGCCAGGAAGAGAAGGCATCTACAAACACCAAAATGAATAGCACTATTTACATTTGGAATGCCAAGAAACACAGACTTTCTAGAAAAGTTTGTCTTCACGGGAGGATTTCTGTTTTATGGATGTGTCGAAGTGTAGTACCAACCCTCTCTGGCTGGGCCATGGCTGTGCCTGAAGCTTGGGGAAAGGGTCAGTCTCCCTAAGTCTGCACTACTTCAGACCAATTCCAACTTGAATGCATTGCCACTGCTTTCCTAAATCCATCCAGAAATCCCAAGAGGGGGCCGTTTTAGAAAATTATTCTCTGGAGTCCAGAGACGGAATTAGCCTCTTCAAACCAATGAGAAGAGTCACTCTTGACTGGTGGTTCATTATGTACAATGGGAAATTAACCCCCTGCTGCTCCAGCTTCCCCTGTGCCTGGGGCGCTGGGAAGGAGAAATTACAGGTTGTCCTAAAGAAGGTTGGAGATGGTATGTAGATCCAGGCTGCAACATATTGGTGCATCTTAAAGACACGTGTGGTAACAATGTAGTAAATTGTTGTGACAGCCTAGGAAAAATTTTGCAAGTCAGAACCCAGGGAGAAACAGTGTTAAGCATAAGAATATTTTTAAATGTTTCTTTTATTAGCCCTGTAATTCCATTCCTATGGAGAACCAAAGTGTTCATGTTGTGGGTGTCAAGTACAGCAATGATCACTGTCTCTCTACATTCCCAGGTTCACATAACCTGGAATGCCAAATCCAGCTTATAGTTGTTTACATAAATAAAGCTTTATTAGAATGAATTACTCTGTAACAGCAGAGTTGAGTTTTTGTTGGGAAGCCAGCTTTTGCGGCATGCCCCAGACCTGGACTCTGGTAATACTGTCTCCCCAGCTGGAACACACAGCCAAGAAGGGCAGCGGCTTCCTGCTGTGTTAACTCTCTGGGATATCTTACCAGGGCCTGTCCAGCTTCCCAGCTCTTCCATCACCTATGGAACCAGCTCCCTGGACTATATCCCATATTTCACATCCATACAGTTTTTCTGTTCTCCTGATTGCCTCTGACAGATATAAGTCCTAACTCCAAATCCTGAACCTGTTAGAATTAGCTTTGATTAAGCTGTTAGAGTTTTGCTTTGAATTCTCAGTGATTCTTGTGCCATGTGTTGGGAGCAGACAGCTCCATCAGCTAAGGAGTCCTTGCGAGGAACTTGGCTTCTCTTTACCCTCCCCAGAAGAACACACATCTCCATTCTCCTACATTTCTCTCCTGCTCACAGCGAGGTGGGCCCCCAAATAGGTGACACCGTTATAGCTGTTATCTTCTAGTTTTTCTGGCCACTCCAGCAGACCCATGCACTCTGTCCCTTCTGTCCAAGGAAGATCATCCATTGGATGCTCTTTGCTTGTCTCTGAGCTGCTGACACTCTTAACGTACCTCTGCCCAGCTCCAACCTCTTGGTCCTATGACACCAACTTCCCTCCTGCCCTAGAGAGTTTGGCCTTGACATCCTTAGCATTTAAATCTTGGCCCATCCTAGCCCATCTGGTTGCCAATTTTAAAAATGATTCTGAAAAACAGGAAGGTTCTGTGGTCAAACCATCTTAGGAGATGCTGGGTTAGACAAATTTAAAGAAATCTCTCTGACTCCCAAGGCCTTTAAAATACAAAGCAGTTGAGACTGTAGTGTTTTCAAAGCTAATTTGAGCATGGGACTTGTCTTTTCTCTGTGTAGGGATTGTCCCACAGGACTTGGGATCCACGAAGCATTATTTGATATGATGAATGCTTGTCATTTTTGCCCAGCTTCCATCCTTCCCCTACTCCTCTTCTTCTGATGATGATGGGATACCTCTCTGTAGTCAGATACTTTTCCCATTCAGTGTGAGTGACACTGATGCTGTGCCACCATCTCCAGCAACAGGATTGGTGTGGCCCAGTCCTGCCCACGGAGCTCAGCTGAGATTGAAAATGTGATCTAAACTGAACAAATCACTGTTCTTTCTGAGACCTTTCTGGCAAGGGTTTCAAGAAAAAAACTTGTTCTGTTTTCCACTGGACGTGTTGAGTTGCTAGGCGATTGGTGAGCCAGGAGGTCAAATGGCCATCAGATGGAGAGAATCTATTGCAGGGGAAACCCAAGCCAAGAATTAAGAGGTGGAGAGAGAGCAGAATCCTGACAATACTTCCCAGGCACTGTTCACAGTCAAGTCTGAAGCTAGTTCCATTCCTATAATTTCCTAACAACATCAGCTAATAAATCCCACCATTCCATTTTTAATTTTAAGTTTTGCTTAAGCTAGTTTGAGCTTGCTTTTTATCTCTCATCAATGAAATGTAGCTGATGGAGAAAACACAGCCTCCTCTGGTTCAATGGATGTGCCATGCCACCTTGCATCAGAATCCCTCTGCTGTCCCTGAATCCTTGGTCCTCAAGGCCAAGCTCCATGGCTGGTGTTCTGGTCTACCCATTCCAGGTTCCCTGAAGAGAGAAGGAATAGAAACAAAGGGTTGATAATGAGTAGAGAGATGGTACAAGGCAAAAATACAGCATAACCTCCATCAGTAATTCATCTTCCTAATGCCAGGTCACAGTTAGTGCTCTAGGCATTGGTTATACACAAACACACTGGGTGGGCTTTTAGGGCGTAGTCATGTAGCCTTGTGCCTCCCCTTGTGATTCTCTGTTTCCTCTAAATTTCTTCTTTGCCGTGGCACTGCTCTAACACTGAAGATCATTGATTCTATCTCTGAAATAATTTACTTGGTGCAACTAGAAAATAACATTTGTTGACTTGAAAGATATTCAGATTAATAAACAAGAAACTCCAAGGCCTTCCAGCTGAGTGGCAGTTTTAATTTGGAAATTACTCATGTGGAATGGCAGAAATGCCAAGAATATAGGTGTAAACAAGTGGCAGAAATGAGAAGAATTCAATGCATGTAGAGAACAATGAAAATATCACCTTACATGTTCAATGCCATCAACATTGGAAAAGAGCTTCCACAGACAATCTTGTTGAGATTCCAACTTTCCTCTGAGTGGGCAAAATGATGAGCCCTATTTCACAGAGGAGATCATTGAGGCAGCCAAAAATATGAAGTGATGTGCCAAAGATCACATGGCAAGAGGGCATAAGGTGGGGCTTGATTGTGGGATACCTGGTACTGATCAAGTTTTCTACACAGTATCCCACAAGACTGTGTTGGCTGGCTCCCATCTGTGGTCAATGCAGGTCAATGTTTTTAAGCCAGCAGATAAACACATATGCCCTAAACCCCTACTCTGAGGTCTAAAGTTCATCCTCAACCATAAACACCATTTTGCTTGACTATCTGTGTTTTCTTTCCAGCCTTTCTGGTAGCCACCTGTGAAAACAGTGACTATATAAGCCCAACCCAAACCATAAAGGGTCAGAGTCTGAGTATAAAAGGTGATGACAATTTAGGCTTTTCTTTTTCTCTGTCATTCATTTCTTGATTTGGTAGCTTAAGGCCTCTTATGGCGTTTTAACTAATCAAAGAATTTTTTTTGAAGAGTATAAAATATTCCAAAGATAACCCTTGAAGATATGGTGACATAAGTAAATTTTATCATTCTTAAAAGACACGACCAACTTCATTAAGATAAGCTAACAGTCCCTAAGAAGGACAGCAGCCATCAGTTAAATTGTTAACTATCATTTCATTAATGTCTTTCTCCCCAGATCAATAAATGCCAGAAGAAATTGTCCTGTTGATCACTTTATATCCTTAGCAGTAGTATAGCACTGAGCACGTGCTAAACACTTAAATGAAGAAGCAAGATATTGATTGGATGAATAATTAAACCATTAAGATGAGATAATCAAATCAGCACAAATACAACTTACTCATTGACTAACCCTAGATAAACCTTAGCCTCTGAACATTATGGCCAATAATGAGCTCTCTGCTCATTAGATTAACTCGGCAAATTAGTTATTATTTCCCACTGTGTGCCAGGGGTGTTTTAGATTGAAAACCATTTCATACTCTTTTTAGACTGGATCAAGATACAAACACACAGACACACAAACATACAAAAAATGTAAACATACAAATGCATACCACACATAGACACAAACACAAATATACACACACATACATACATGTGGGTATATACATTCATATAAGACATATTTTTAAGTCTTAATTTTGTTCAGATTTCTTTTTTTTTTAATTTTTATTTTTTTTAATTTTTATTGGTGTTCATTTACCAACATACAGAAAACACCCAGTGCTCATCCCGTCAAGTGTCCACCTCAGTGCCCATCACCCATTCCCCTCCAACACCCGCCCTCCTCCCCTTCCACCACCCCTAGTTCGTTTCCCCGAGTTAGGAGTCTTTATGTTCTGTCTCCCTTCCTGATATTTCCCAACATTTATTTTCCCTTCCTTTATATTCCCTTTCACTATTATTCATATTTCAATTCTACCCTAAGCTATCTATAGTTCTAATGCCTTTCAAAATCCCAATTTTTTTTCAGAAGTAGAAAAACACATCCAAAAATGTATATGAAATTCCATGAAGCCTAGAGTAGCCAAGGCAATCCTGAAAAAGAAGAGCAAACCCAAGAACTCACCCTTCCTTTTTTCCAAAACATGCTACAAACCTGCATTAATCAAAACAGTGTGGTACTGGCCTAGTGACAGGCATATCCACCAATGGAGAGGACTAGAAAGTCCAGAAATAAATCCTCACATTTATGGTTCAATGGTTCTCAATCAGGATACTGAGATCATTCATTGGGGAAAACATAATCTTTTTAACAAATGGTGCTGGGAATACCAGAGAGCCACATGCAAAAGGTGGACCCTTACCTAACATTGCATACAGAAATTAATTCAAAATAAATCAAAAACCTTAAATGTAAGACCCAGAACTATACCACTCTTAGAGGAAAACAGAGAAAAACCTTCAAGACATTAGATTTGGCCTTGATTTCTTGGATATGATACTGAAGGCACAGGCAAAAAGAAAATCAGACACTTGGACTTCATGAAAATTTAAAAATTGCGTGCATCAATTTTTACTCTATAATAGAGTAAAAAGGTGACCCACAGGATGGGGGGAAATAGTTACAAATCATATATTCGATGAGAGATGAATATCTAGACTATGTAGAGAACCCCCAAAGCTCAACAACAACAACAAAAAACAACACAATTCAGAAATGGGCAAAGGACTTAAATAGATATTTCTCTAGAGAAGATCTATAAATGGTTGGCACATGCAAAGATGCTTGACAAAGCTAATCACTGGGGAAAGACAAATAAAAGCCACAATGAGATATCACCACACACTCATTAGAATGGCTACTATAAATACACACACACACAGAAGGTAAGTGTTGGCAAGGATGTGGAGAAATTGTGACTCTCATTCCCTGCTGGTGGGAATGTAAAATGATGCAGCCCCTATGAGAAAATAGAGTGAGGTTTCCTCAAAAAGTTAAAAATAGAATTACCATATAATCCAGAAATTTCACTGTCGGGTATATATTCAAAAGAATTAAGAGCAGGATCTCAAAGAGATATTTGTATACCCATGTTCATAGCAACATTATTCACAATAGCTAAAGCATAGAAGTGACCCAAGAGTCCATTGACAGATAAATGGGTAAGTAAATTATATATATATATATATATATATATATATATATATATATATATATATATATATAAAATCCAGCCTCAAAAAAAAAAAAAAGAAATTCTGATATAAACTACAACATGGATAGACCTTGTGGAGATTATGCTAAGTGAAATAAGCCAATAATGAAAACACAAATACTGTATAATTCTACTCATATGAGGTACACAGAGCCATCAGAATCCTACAGACAGAAAGTAGAATGATGGGTGCCAAGGGCTAGGTGGGAGGAAGGAGTGGAAAGTTAGTGTTTAATGAGCATAGAGCTTCAGTCTCGCAAGATTAAAAGAGTTCTGGGGCAGCCTGGGTGGCTCAGCAGTTTAGTGCTGCCTTCAGCCCAGGGCCTGATCCTGGAGACCCGGGATTGAGTCCCTGCATGGAGCCTGCTTCTCCCTCTGCCTGTGTCTCTGCCTCTCTTCTCTCTCTCTCTCTCTCTCTCTCTCTCTCTCTCTCTCATAAATAAATAAAATCTTAAAAAAAAAGAGTTCTGGATGTGGATGGTGGTCACCCAATGTGCTTATTGCTACTGAACCATACATTTAAATATAGTTAAGCTATGTAAGGTTTTTTTTTAAAAGATTTTTAAAATTTATATTAGAGACAAAGGAAGAGAAGCAGCATGAGTGGGGAGAGGCCGAGGAAGAGGGAGAAGCAGGTTCCCTACTGAGCTCAGAGCCTGACGTGGGGCTCCATCCTGGGACCCCAGGATCATGACCTGAGCCAAAGACAGATGCTTAACCAACTAAGCCATGCAGGTGCCCCATAAGATATGTAAGTTTTATGTTATACATATTCTATCACAATTTTAAAAATTCGAAGAAATGTCTTGGTTTGGCTCTCTACTGGTCAGGATACACCAGGGGCTGACCCTCACATGTTTGCTCCACTCACATCTATAACCACTTGCTTTCTATTTATGCCCCTCCCTGCCTCGGATCCAAGAACCAATCCTGTATGTGGATGGGCCAGATTTAAACCTCTCCTGCCTTGGAGGTGCCCATAACCCAGTCTTCCACCTGCGCCTCTGCCTTGTTCCCTGTGCACTCTGCCCTCTGCTATGTCCTGCTTCTTCTCATAAACTTTGGCCCAAATCTCTATCTCTAAGATGCTTCAGTCTTATCTTGATCTATCCAGTCCCTGTAGGGCCCTGGACTCCAGCACAGAGGTTGAGCCCTGCAATGAATTCCCCCTGATGCCCATTTCTGGTCTTCCCAGCACTCTACCAATGGGTCACTTTGGAGTCTCAAAGATCCTGTTTGCTAGAACTTGACTTGACCCCATAAATGACCACCTTTTCCTGCCATCTTAAACTTGCTTTGGGCACCACCATATGGGGTGCCTCCTCCAGGAGGAGGGATTAACGCCACTCCTTCCATCTATTCTACCCTATTATAAGGAAATAGATGAAATCCCAGGGGAGGCATGGCTCTTGCATGTCTATTTGCTTTGAAAAACGTGCATGCAGTTTCCGTAGTGGTTAACTCTTAGAACAGGTTTTCTCAATGGCAACACTATTGACATTTTGACTGGGTGATTCTTTGTGGTGGGGGCTGTCCTGTGCATTGTTTGATATCTAATAGCATCCCTGGCCTTTACTGGAGAGATGCCAGTAGCACCCCCATCCCAGTTATGACAATCAAAAATGTTCCTACTGTTGCCAAAAATTGCCCCTAGTTGAGATCCTCTGTTTGAGAAAACTCACATGGTTTCCCCTGAATAGAGACATCCTGCTTGTCCCACGTCTCACTTCAAGGGTAGTCACACGGATCCAGGGACAGTATCTCTTTCATAAGGCTGCTGTAAGGATTCACACTGATAGAATGGGCATCTGTGGCCTCTGTCTGTCCATTCCCCATACAGCACACCGATGTTCCTTTGGGGCACGCTCCCTGCCCCCCACTCTAGCCACTCTCAGGTCATGGATTTGGATGGAGCTCCTTTTCATCTCCTCCCACTCATATGCTAAGGGTGGTCACACAACCCAGAGGTCAATCAGGGCATTCCATCCTCTTGGCCACATGGATTGGATTAGTAATAAAGCATTACTGGGGCGCCCGTGTGGTTCAGTGGTTGGGCGTCCACTTTCAGCTCAGGTCGTGATCCTGGGGTCCTGGGATGGAGTCCCACATGGGGCTCCCTGCAAGGAACCTGCTTCTCCCTCTGCCTATGTCTCTGCCTCTGTGTGTGTGTGTGTCTCATGAATAAATAAATAAATAAAATCTTTAAAAAAAAAAAAAAGGAATGAAGCATTACTTAGTTGGGTCCAAAGAGAGTCAGTCCTGGGACTGTTGCTCAACTCTTGGGACATGGAGCACTTTGGCCTTGTAGGGTTTTTAGTTGGAAAGGAGAAAACCCGGAGCTGCCTGCAGCCAGTTGTGCCACCTTGCACCACCTATCTGGAAATGGAATCAGTGCATTGTCTTCAATAAAGTGAGGATAAGAGAACATGGGACCGCAAAACAAACTGACAGGTGCAGAGAACATCTAAATACAGCCACATGAGAAGATCATACACCTTAATATATGGTGGCTCATACATCTTTGTTTCTTTGTTTAAACTATTTTGAGGTGGGTTTCTCTCATTTGCAGCCTTTAAGAGTTCTGGTGAGCATATCTGAGACATGTAACATCTAGGTACTGCTAGTAGGTAATAATTGTCAAATAAATATTGTTACTAATTATTTAGTTCATAGCTATTTAAGTACTACGTGTCAAGCATGTTAAGTTATGTTAAATGCTGAAAATGGTCATGACATACTTGGAAATGGTCATGACATACTTGGTACTGCTAGTACTACTGGGTAAGGTACTGACTGCTACTATTTGGGTCTCAGTTTACCTCATCTGTAAGATCAGACATTGGAAATTGGTGGCTGTGGGCTAGATCCAGCCCTTCTTTTGATGTTTTATTTGGCCTGCACAGTGTTTTGCAATCCAGAAATTTCCATCTGAAAAGTCCAATATCCAGCTCCTTCAGAAAATTGGGGAGTCATCCCGCCTTGGGCCCCCATTGCCATGTGACAATGACAAGACAGGCTTTCGGATGGGCAAATGTGCTCCAAGTCACCCCAGATCCCATCACCTTGTACTTGCCTGCTTCTCTCAGCTCCTGACCTGCTGGCCATTAGAGACGTCTGAGTATGTGTTTTCCAGACCAACCATTCTCTTACGGCTCTATTGCTTTCTAAGAAAGCAGAACATACCGTTTAGCGTCCAGGGGAAAAGATTTGAACCCAAAATAGATTTCTTCCCATACTTGGGAAGAAGCAATCTGTTATTCTAACCTCTCCAGGGTTGCTGGGAGGTCCTCAGGCCCAGAGAAATGGCAGCAGTTAGGGTGCAGAGACAAACAAGCCGAGACTGTCTTTCTTTGCTTTTCAATCAGACAAAGAAAATCCCTCTCCTTGCAAAGCCTCCTCAGCACGCTTTGAAGTCCCTCTTCTAAGCGGCACCACTTCAGACAAGAGAGGCAGGCAGGGGCAGAGAGCTGAGAACAAAGAAGTATTTCCTGGGCTGCTAATTATTCTCCTTCTGTGTAAATAATTATCTGAGGGGGAAAAAACACTTCTCTGCTACAGAGCTGGAGAAGCAAAAGGGAGATGAAAGGGGGTTGGAGATTTGATGTGTCCCTGGGAGCAATTCTGGAAGGTATATCGAGGCATGGCAAAGCCCTTCTTACTTCCTGTGCTTTAAACACCTAGTCTGGGACTTTCAAAGCCTTTGGCATCCATGCTGTAATTAAATCACAGTTGTGGAAGCCTGCATGTAGATGATCCAACAAACGGTTTTTGGCCCTAGGTCCTGCTGGACTGTGTTAAAGGAAAGGCAGGGAGTTTTAGAGGGTAAGCCTGTGGGGTCACTTAGGCCTGCTTATTATAAATGAAGATTAGGGGCATGTTGTTTTTTCCCACCTTAGGGCCTGTGCACAGGCTCAGACAAGGCCGAGTCTGGGTGGGAGGTGGAAGAAGCAGCCTGGGGTTTGGGACAGGGGGATGCAACAGATTCATGGGGCCAGAGAAGCAAGATAGAGGAAGAGAATGCAAACAGATGCCCAGTAGCAAAAGAAGTTTGGGAAGCCCTATCACTTTGTTGTGAGTGCAAAGGGGCATTTGGTTGGATTTCTCCCTGGGGGCCTGGGAAGGACGGATGTGTTGGATGTGTCGGTGGCAAACGAAGCAAATTGAGTGAGGGCAAATCGCTGCCTGCTGACTGCTCAAGGATGCCTGACAGTGGGACCATTCATTGGCAGGGCATTCAGAGGCATCCAGGGAGGACATTTAGAAGAAAGAAAGAGAAATAGGACACCCCAGCCACCCAGCTGTCTACAAAACGCGTTTTGCAAAGAGAGCATGTATACGTGTTGGGCAGAGAAAGGAAAACCTTGCACTGGGCTATTTGGACACTCTCACACAATGCATCCCAATAGGATGACATATTATCTACCATATTATCATCTTATCTGTGACCTGGGGAAGCCGGATCCCAAAGAGCCTGTTCCGGAATCTCTAATGGATGCCAGAGAACTGGAGCCCCTGGCTTTGTGAGGCACATGAGTATTTCCTCCCCTCTCATGGGATCAAAAGAGAAATGACGCTTGGTGCATTGGCATTGCGTTGCAGAGTCTGAGAGCAATGATTGTATGATAGGGTTGTCCTGGTTGCATCTGGTGAGCCTCTGCTGTTCCCATCCATCAAAGACAGTAAGAGAAGGTAACAGGATGGGTCCCACGTGGAATGGTGGGCTGAGCACCAAGGGTTTATTGATGAAAGTGCATAATTTGCACAAGTCTCAGATGAGCCAGGAGGTAGATATGGAACTTCTCTTTTGCGTGAGCCAAATGGGCTGGCTGGTAACTTGAATCCTAACCCTAACCCTGACCTCAACCCTAACCCCAACCCCAATAAAATTTGAATTTCAGATTAAAACATAACAATTATAATTTTAGAAAAAGTTTGTCCCATGCAACACTTGGGATATACTTATCCTAAGCATTATTATGTCTCTGAAATTCAAATTGACCTGGCATCTCATATTTGATTTGTTAATTCTGGCAACTCTGGCTTGGGAGGGGGATGTGGGGTAGAACGTGGTCCTTGGCCCTCCACCCACACTCTGTCAGGACATAGCTGTCTCTGCTATGGACTCCACATCAGTCTTCTAACCCCGTCAGGACACTTCTCCTGCATGTTCCCACTAGAAACCCATCCTAGCTCATTTGAACCAGGACAAGGAATTACTGGAAGTCACCACCAGACTTCCAGAAGGTCATGCACCAGGCAGCCTTCAGAGATTATAAAAACAGAGGTTGGAGCATGGTCTCTCTAAGACATTGCCATGGGTGACATGGTCCCACTTTCTGTCTCTGAGCAGCTCCAGCCAAAATCCAAATTCATGGCCAACAGAATATGATTGGCCCAAAGTGGCCTGTACTTAAGTACCTGTGGCCCTCTGTGATTGGCAGCCTTATTGCTTACACACTGGAGAAGTGCCAGGGTGAGGAGAAGGGGAGAAAGTTCTTTACAAAGAAGGAGACAGTGTTGTTAATCTCGAGAAACAGTGAAGGAGCTCAGGTTTCTGAACCAACAGGTGTCCTACACAGACTTCTGTTGCCATTGTTGGGTATTTTCCTCCTTGTCTCTCTCTCTCATTACCTAGACAGCCAATTTCTTGAGATCAGAATCTCTCATTGCCCCAGCATACACACAGCCTCTAGTCTCAGAACCTTAGTGGGAGCTCCATAAATATTCATAAGATGATGGGGCATGTGGGTGGCTCAGTTAGTTAAGCATCAGACTCTTGATTTAGGCTCAGGTCATGATCTCAGGGTCATGAGATCGAGCCTGAATTCGGGCTCCACAGTGAGCAGCCTGCTTAAGATCCTCTATTTCCCTCTTCCTCTGCCCCTTCCCCTGCCCCTCACACAGGCTGTCTCTATCTCCCTCCCTCTCTCTCTCTCTCTCTCTCTCTCTCTCTCTCTCTCTAAAAGAAAAAAAAAAGTCGTGGAATGAGTGTCAGTACCCTGAAAGGGGATCTTCGTAGAAAAGAGTTAACACAGCATGCCCAAGGTTATGATTTTTAGAAATGTCTGCTTGCAAGATTGGCCCTTAGCTGATACCTAGGGTCTTGGCTTTCAGTGTGCTTCCTCTGTTCCTTAACTAATAAGATAGATTCTCTGGGCCTGGACCGTTCGTACAATGTGATTGATGGTGAACATGCGGGTTTTTTTCTAGGAGTCTGGAATTTTGTAGTTGCTGCATAGAGATATCTATGCAACCAGCCTCCAGTAAACTACCTGAATTCTGAGTCTCAAACAGGCAACCTTGGACATTACAAAGAGTATATCTGCGCCTCTGCATTTTTACTCCCAGAGGAAGGCAGCATAGGATCCTACGTGTGGATCCTACGTGCCTCCCTGCCTATCTGGGCTGACTGGGCCTCCTGACCCGGTGTCTGTACTACACTTTAGCCTTGAGCACAACCACCTGCTGAGTCCCATAAATGCCTCCAGTGAATCGTGGAAGGTGGAGGGGGGGGGTCCTTAGGAAACCCTCAAAATCAGACCAAACCTGGAAGGAGGAGTCTACAATTTGTGAAGCTCTTTACAATATCGTTGCACTAATCTTCTTAACCACTCCATGAAGGAAATAGTGTTTTCATTTCAGAGATTAGGACACTAAGTCTCAGAGAAGGAAGTGGCTTAACCAAGGATACAAGGTTAGTAAATAGAAGAGTGGTTACACTTGTCCTGTGGGATTTGCCACATGATAGCAGCCTCCTTTTACAGGGAGGAGAGGCCATCCCCATCAAGATAAGCCTCTGGTATCCGGAACTGCTCCATTCTGTGAGCTGAGAAAGGGGGATGATTCCTCTGGGATAGTGGATAACTCTTCATTTCTTGTAGGTGACACAATTGATATTTGTATCCATGTCGGATGGAGATGCTGGGGTCCCCAAGTTCAGAATCATTGTTACATCTTGGCCCCGTGGCCTCTGACACCAGACCACGGCTCCAAGCATTCATCACTTCATTTGTAAAAGGAAATTAACAGTCACCTACCTAATTGTCATAAGAACACAAACATCCCCTCTGAAGCATCTAGTAGGAAGCCGCCAAATGCTGGTCCCTTTTCTTCCCCAGCCCACCTCTTACTCCCCACATGCCCCCGATATGACTCCTACCACCCTCTCCATCTGTTTCCCCATCTGTAAAATGAGGGGGCCGACTTTGATGCTCTGAGTACTTCTGTGGATGGCATCATATATCAAAGAATGTGCTCTTCTCTGGAATGAGCTCTTAAAAATCCTGCCGGCTCTGATCATAAGAGGCATATCAAACCCACCCTCTTCCCACTTAAAAATAAGGCTGTGTGCACATTGCACAAAGACAGTGAGGCAAGAACATGCTCTGGCATCTCCCAGACATTGAGTCTGGAGAAAGGCAGGTCAGAGGGTGGAAAAGTTCTTGTTGAGCGAAGGTACTGGCCGCAGGAGAAGGGAGGTCGGAGGGTCTCTAGGTGGCTTCAGACACTCCATAGCCCAGATCATCAGCCTAAATTCTTACAGAGCTCAGTGGATGAATCTCACAGAGCTTGGTGGACAGGAGTGAAAAAAGTCCTGGTCGGGATATGGTAGGGAGTGGTGAGGACTGTGGCAAACCACATGCTCCTTTCCTGGCCTTGGGAAAGGGCTTTCCCAGCTCCAACTGTTGCTGCCAGATGGGAAGGCAGGCGGCACGTGGCTGCCAGACTGTCTCTTTTTCTTTTTTTTTTAATTAAAAGAAGCCAGAATTTTGAAGTAAAGCATCTCAATTTTTAAGTGTTGGCCCAAGTTTTCTTGAAGATCCTTGTGAGTATAATGGATCTTCAAGTGGCTGATCTGAACCACAGGCTATTTGTTTGCAATCTCTGAGGAGCTAGGCCTTATCTCCAACCTCTTTGTCACTAAATCTTAAGGAATTTCTGGCCATGGCTTGCCTCGACAGCTTCTAAGATGTGAGTTTTCAGGGTGTCAGGATGATCTTAAAGAAGAGCTAACATCATGTAAGTTTCAGCTGTTCCCTTAAATACTATGTCTCTCCCTACCCTTTTGCTTTTGTGTAGGCACATCCCTCCACAACAGAACAGCTACTGGACAACTCCTATTCAGCCTTCAAAACCCAGCTCAATGTCCCCCCCTCTGTGAAATCTTTCCTGATCATTATTCTCCTCTCCCAAGAGTTAATCCCCTGTCCCAGCCACGCCCCCACCACTCCACTCACCAGATTCACACTGTTTATTAGTCAGGGTCTCAGCTGAAAACAAATGCACCCTTGACTTTAATAATGAAGGGTTATTTACAATGGAGGATACATCGTTAATGTATAGGCCTTAAGGGATGGGTTTTAGGAAACCCACTGGATACCATGCAGCATCTGGGGCTAGCAACACAGTGGCGGGAGGGGGGGTGGTAGGGGGGTGGGGAG
Source organism: Vulpes lagopus (assembly GCF_018345385.1). Classification (NCBI taxonomy): domain Eukaryota; kingdom Metazoa; phylum Chordata; class Mammalia; order Carnivora; family Canidae; genus Vulpes; species Vulpes lagopus. The sequence continues at coordinate 16,980,973 of NC_054837.1, read as the reverse complement.
TGCTACCCCCAAGGCCTAAAACAGCCAAGGGAGGAAGAATGAGACAGTGAAACTCACAAAGGATAGAACTATAGAGAGGGTTCCCTGACAGCCTCACCTCACAGGGAACTATCAGGGAAGGGGCCAGGAAAATAAACCCCAAACTCACTTACTTTTTACTCCCAGGGTCCTGTTGGTGTCTTTCATTGGCAGACACACTGGCAGTGAAAATACAAGGGAGTCTGCTAATGTGGTCCATATCTGGAGGCCAGAATAGGTGGAGAAGGGTAGAAGGACAGAAAAAGCTGCCCAGCACCCAGCATCCTCTGTATAGGTCTCTATTAGGGCACTTGCTGTTTTGCTCCAGTTTTCCCAGAGACTGGAACCTGCTAGGGGGCAGTCAGAGCTGCAGCCTTCAAATCTGGCACACAGTAGCCAATCAATCCATGGTTATAGAAATTAGCAGGCACCTGGTAAAATAAAGTTAAAGATTAGGGATTACCTTTAGATTCTGTACAGGAGTGAAGTAGCCACGAACTTCTTCCTCTCATCCAATACCTTATCAGTGCCTACTGTGGGAGGGATCATCTCTGACCTCCAGGAGCTCTTAATATTTAACTAGAGACTCCTAGAGCAAGAAAGTTAAAAATATCTCTTCCAAAATCTCCCTGTTGTGAGTGCCACAGAAACTCTACTTGGATACGATGCTCCGAGATGTTATATGGGAGGAGAAAATCCATTGCCAGTGTATGGCTTGTGAATTCAGAAACTGCTTTTCCTTGCTGAGTCACTGTATTGTACACCTGAAACTAGCCTAACACTGTACATTAACAACACTGGAATTAAAATAAAAACTATCTAACCAACTAAATAAATAAACAAATGGTTGCAGAATGTCGAAAGAAAGAAGGAAGAATGAAGAAGGAAAAGGAAAGAAAAGAAAGTAAATGATTTTCCTGCAGGACTTGTCAAAGCCTTTAATGTCTTGGCAGGCAGCCTCTCCAAAAAGTATTTGGTCACAAGATCTATTTTCCATGGAGCATCTTCTAAATCCATTTTGTTGGAATATACTCTGGAAAACATTGGCCTTCTTTCACCAGTTCATTTTACAGATGGGGAAACCAAGGCTTTAAAAGCAGCTGATATTAAGCAATCTAGCAGAGAAGCAATGATGGAACATGCAACCATGGAGTACTTGTTGGTTGCCCTCTGGTCTTTCTCTGCAGTGTCATCAATTCTTTCTCAGTGGCATCTCCCCCAAAACATGACTGGGACTGGATGGGAAGTAGCAGGTGGTCCTTCCCACTGAACACACTCATAGGCCTCTGGCTGTGGCTCCCATGGAACACTGGCCTCCTAACTGATGAGTCTGACCAGGTGCTGATGAAGCAGAAGCGCATTGGGTCACGCACGGAGAGCAGACGACAGTGAGTGAGGTGAGCACCATTCTCCATGGTAACATCTCACTGTCTCTTGGGCAAAGTCCCCTGGCCATCAGCACCAAGTGGCACCAAACACTTTGTTTTCAGTAGGACAGCCAGAATGGTTTTTCAAAACAGCGAATTTGGCAATAGTTCTCTGATGCTGGAAACCCTTTAGGCTTATCTTTGCCTTGAGACCAAGTCTCTACCCCTTACCATATTTTATCTTTCTTGTTGGCCACATTGGGTGCCATCCATTGCTTCCTTGACCCTCCCCCTACCATATTACATTCCACCCAGTGTGCACACCATTCAGTTCCTCAGACCCACCACTCTGCCACTCACCTGTACGCCTGTTCTTTTTCTTCTTCTTCTTTTTAAAAAGTTTTTGTTTTATTTATTTGACAGAGTGAGAGAGAGCACAAGCATAGAGAGGGGGAGGCAGGGAACCCAATGTGGGGCTTGATCCCAGGAACCCCAGGACCATGATTGGAGCCAAAGGCAGATGTTTAACTGTCTGAGCCACCAAGGCACCCCAATTGCAGACCTTTTCTTTCTTTTTTTTAAAAAGATTTTATTTATTCATGAGAGACACACACACAGAGAGAGAGAGGGAGAGACACAGGCAGAGAGAGAAGCAGGCTCCATGCAGGGAGCCTGACATGGAACTCGATCCCGTGTTTCCAGGATCAGGCCGTGGGCTCAAGGTGGTGCTAAACCACTGAGCCACCAGGCTGCCCTGCAGACTTTTTCGTGCACCGTCTTCCTCTACCTAGAACTCCCTCTTGCTGCTCAGTGGCTTGGACACCTTCCATTATGAGAGACAGGGTGATGGCTTGTTCATGCATGGGCTCAGAAGCCTCCGGGCCTGGGTTCAAACCCAATCTTGTCATTTCTTAGCTGTGCAGCTTTGCAAAAATGATTTAACCTCTCTAAGCCTCAGTTTCTTTGCCCCTTAGATGAGGACTGTGATAATACTACCTACCTCAAAAAAATGTTTTAAGGATTAAATGAACCCTTTACCTGTCACATAGTAACATAGTACTTTTTGAGTACTTAACATAGTAAGTACTCAAAAAATGTGGTTATGATTCTTCCTAGAGTTCTGATGTAGATACTCATCCTTTGAGAATGCTTCTCTAACTCCCCAAAACACACACACACACACACACACACACACACACACAGTCCCTTCCCAAGTCTATCCCAGCACCTGTACTTTCTCCACCTGTACCCCCAGCATTGTCTCATGGTAAAGCAATTACCTACTATTTTTCTATACCTCTGCTTTCCTCACTCATCAGCTCTGGGCAAAGAGGAACCATATCCTGTTGCATCCCCAGCACCCAGGGTAGTGCTGGCTCAGAGTGGTACATTTGACGCACCCTAGACAATGTCAAAGCAGGCATGGAGTACCAGACTCAGAGAGGGGAAAGCACTGGCCCAACATCACACAGCATGTCAATGATAAAGGCACAGCTGACCCAAGTCTCGAGTCTTGTCTGGGGTAGTCTTTGTCCCTACTGAGGTCACACAAAGGCAACCCAGTTCCCACTACTGCAAAAACCTCAAGATTGGCATACTCTCTCTAATTTTCAAAGGGGAGAGGGAAAAGCTACTTTTTGTCTTGATTCTCTAAGCAAGCATTCTATTTCCTGAATGAAAATGGGTTCTATGCGCTTTTCAGTATAGCAGCAATGGCCTCCTTGTGAAATCCAGTCACTGATGACTTCTTTTAAAGAGAGTAGTCAGCTTGGGAAATGTGTTACCTGAGTGAGATGAGTCCTTGAGGGGATGGGGGCAGAAACTGGGAGAGCCCAAAGCCTCAGATTTCCCCCAAATGAAATGTGGGGCACTCATCTCTAATTTCTGCTTTGAATTGTGTCTTTCAGGCAGCTCATCAACACTGATGTAGGTAGGATCTTAGCTCTGTCCAAAGCAAATATCCCTTGTTCTATTAGGTTCAGTCCTCCCTAGAAACAGCTGCTGGGGTTTCTGAAAGGATGACCTCCTTTTAGTACAGAGATTATTCATGGTGCTTAGAGCAGCAGAGTGGGCTTAGAAGTCAATTCTGGCCACCTCTTTACCTATAGGGAAACTAAGCCGAGAAATGTAAAGCAATTGGCATGGGGCTGCACAGCAGGTGGGTGGCAGAGCTGATAGAGATCTGTCTACCTTTCTACCATGTCTGGAGAGTCTCACTGGCTATTTCTGGATATTTACTGACTGATGAAACAGTCATACTACAATAGATTTGGAATAGCCACACAGAACCAACAGAGTTCCCTCTTAGCAATTGTAGGCTCCCTCATGGAGCCCACTGGTGGTCCACAGTAAAAGAATTCAAATACAGAAGATAAATGTGTTAGCTGAGGCTTGTTAAGCACTGAGTAGATACCAGAAATTTCCTCAAATGCTTTATATTCACGGCTTTATTCAACATTCTCAGTGAGGAGTCATCACCCTTTTATACATGGGCAAACTGGGAATAACAGACATTAAGAGACTTGCTCAAGGTTACACAGCTAGGATGTCACAGACCCAAGACATGACCCTCTTTTTATGACAGTGGAGTTCATGCACTTACCAATTAGGCTATCCTACCTCTTGTTCCACAAACATTAAATGAGGGTGACTCTGTACAACACACCGTGTTGGGTGCTAAAGAGTCAAGGATGAATGAGATACAGCTTCTGTCCTCAAGGAGCTCAACTTCATTTAGGGAAGAAAGGCACACACAGGCAATTACTAAATTATTAGTGATCAGAACTAAGCATGGGAGCTGAACTCCCTTGTGTTGATTTATTTTTTCAAGGTGATTTGCTCTGTGATTGCACTTGGACCCCCACTGTCCCACCAAAGAAGTCTTTGACAGGTGTGGGTGCTGCAGCCCAGAGAGGAGGAAGAACCATTCATGCAACAGACCAAGCTGATGTCATGCCCATGTCTCCAGCCTCCAGCTCAGGTTCTTTTTCCACTGGACAACCAGGAACATCCAAACCAGAACCTGGGAACCAGAATCCGTCAAAATCCTGACGATTAGAAAAAGCTGAAGCAGAGAAATCGCTCAATTTATACTGCTCATTTGTGAACCCTTTTTAGTCCCACAGAGAAAGACATCTAAGGAAAAGTCTCTGGATTCAATAGAGGTGGGGTGAAGTCACTGGTAGACCTTATTGTGATCCCCTGATCTTGTCACCAGTTGGGCTTCTCCTGGGTCCTCATTTCTTGGCCCAGAAATCCCAATAAAGAATTTTTTGCAGTTATAATCCTAATGATCTAAACTGTGAGTTTGCCAACATGTTTTATAATTTCCATTCCCCTCTCTCTCTTCTTCCCCCTGGCTCCCCTCACACACGTCCTCTTTTCGTGAATAATGGAGGATACAGTACACTCTGCAGCCTCAATCTCACTGCGATTTTGTAGAAATGAGTTTTGACCTTAATTAACTGTTCAGGAACTGGGCACAGGCTTCCCACTGTGATCAGAGCAAAGAATTAGCCCTGAAGATAAGTAAGAGTATCGGTGTTGGGGGGTGACTTACAGAATTATAAAGTGAGTAAGGAAGCATCCGGGCTCCCCCGAAGGTGCTATTTAATTCATTGCAAGACTGATGGTGGTCATGCTAGAATGAACACTGAGGGGATGTTTTTCTCTGTGGCTGAAGCGCTCAATTCTTTAAGAATTTATGCCACTGTCCAAGGTCCTGACTGAGCAGTGGTCGAGTTCAAATATTTGGTCATTTCTAAGGAGTGCCACGTTCTGCAGAGGTCATGGGGCAATGTCCTAGTCTGAGAGTGGGTGTAGGAGGTCATGGTTGGAAATCCATAAAAAGGCACGGGTTGAAATTGCAAGCCCATTATTGATTCTGGTGATAGTGGTCAGCTCTTTCAACCTATTAGATCTCTCATCTGTCTGTGGAGGAAAATACTTATGCTATCCACTCCACAGAGCTATTAAAAAGATTCAGTATCATTATATGCATTTCAGAGTCTAGTTTTGTCTCCTGAAAATGTGAGGAAGAGGAGGAGGAGGAAGAGGGGGAGGGGGAATAGGAGGAGGGCAACGAGGAAGAGGAGGAGGAGGAAGAAGAGGATAATCACATTAAATTTTCAATAAAACTGAAGACTATGTACCCGGCTTTGTTCTAACTACTTTATATATATGAATGCCTTTAACTGTCCTAAAACTCCCTGATATTATTAGGAGATTTTATTATGCTCATTTTATAGATAGGAAGCCACAACACAGAGAATTCATATCATTTTCCCCAACTCATACAGCTAGTGGAGTAGGAACTAAACACATGGTAGGTAAGTACTATTGGGAGGGAGCGAATAAGGTGTGAATCTGAATTATGAATTCTCTTCTGGATCCTTCGCACTTCTCGGAATGGGGTCCCTGACTTCCATTCTCTCAAAAGGGAAGCTTTGTGACTATCCCCCAAGAGTGATTTCTGTGTTGGACAAAGGAGATTATTCTGTAAGAGCAGTCCGCTTGTGCCTTGAGACCTCAGTGACGACCACCCCATTACTCATAGGACCATGTCCACCCTCGCTTGGCATCCAAGACCACTCGCCATCAAGCTTTCATGTCCCCTTTTCTCCCACAGCTGACTCTCAAGCCACCCCACACTTCACCCTGCTCTGAATATGCCATGACTTTCCTACCTCCTCAGAGTCTTGACCTGTGCTGTTCCCCCATAAGAAGTGCCTTGTTTCACCCAACAGAATAACTCCTATTCAGTCTTCAAGGCCTGCCTCAAATGTTTCCTCCTCAGGAAGTCTTCCCTGATTTTACTTTCACCTTTGCGCTTCCAGATCCTTTTGTACTGCTCTCTCCTGTAAGACCTAAAGTACATGTTAACTTCTGTTAGGATGTCTGTCTTCTGTCCCTGCAATCAGAGCAATCCCAGGGTCACCCATGCCTTAATCATCTTTCTATCCACAAAACTGAATTCTAGGATGTGCCATTCACATCAAAAGTAAAGGATGAATATGGCTTCTCCCAGAAGGAAGACAATAGAGACTTTAGAGCTAATTCCTCCAGGGGGGAATGTTAAAGACTGCAGCAGCTCCTACCCCAAAGAGTTCTTATGAAGATTAAAAGAATGAAAATGTGTCAAGGCACGGACTGTCTGGCACAGAGCAAATATCTGTAAATGTTAGATCTTACAGTTATTTTTGCCTTCGTTGTTGTTTTCACCATCGTATTATTATCATTATTTAGGAACATGCACGTGATGGTAAAGCTATAAAGCGAAGCAAAGAAATGATTAAAACAAAATTTAGAGCAATAGTTTCTTTAAGGACCTTCTAAATTATTAATAGTGTTCTGTTCCTCGAGTCAAGATGTGAGTACACTGATATTCATGCTATTATTATTCTTTCACTATCTATAGATTTTCACTGTTTTGTATGTACGATATGTTGAACAATAAAATTTTCAAAAGATTAAATGGAATTAATTATTGAAAAGGCTCAGCCTCTTTCTCCTCCCCCTCCAGGCTGAAATCTAGCCCTTTCTACGGGCTTCTGGGTGATGTATTTGCCTTCACCAAGGGAGCCTCAACCTTCTGGAGAGGAGCTGATGTGTTCAGCAGCCTGCCCCATCCATCATGCCCCAAGCAGCATGTTTTACATTCATCTGCAGATGAAGATAAAAGGGCGGTGTGTTGCCCTCTTTAAGATCGCTGGCAGGATAAGCGTGAAGAGAAAGGCTTTCATATTTTACCCTAGGCTCTCCGGGAGTTGCCTTCTTCATAACTGAAGAAGTTTGGTTTGCTTCTGAAGTGCTATTCAAGAAGCAAAATGTCCAGAGAAGAACAGAAGATTCTAAGCCCCAGAAATGTAACATCTCCAGGGTAAGATTTTATTGTTGATACCACTACATTTCATTCAGGCCCTCTGATGTTTCAGGGATTTGCCCCGTATTCTTGGTGACTATTATTCCACTGTGGCTTTTGGATCAAAAGCTTTATAAAAAATAATAGTGATAATAACTGATTAAGTATTTGCTAGGCACTAGGCTCTTAGCCAAGCATTCTTGATGCATGATTTCCTGTAATCTTCAACAATAGCCTTATAAAGTATTCACACATATCCCCATTTTATAACTAAATGAACAGAGGGTCAGAAATGTAAAGATACTTGCCCAAGGTCGCAAAGTGAATGGAGGGCAGAGCCAGGCATTGATTAAAAATCCATCTCCTTTATGCTCATAATCTCATTTGATTCCTCCACAATTCTGGGAAAGGAGGAGAGTCCACATCCTTATTTGACAAGTGCATAAAGTGAGTCCCAGAAAGAAGAAGTTGCCAGCCCAAGGTGATGCAGCTAGGAGGTGTCAGGATTCAATCTGAGCCCCATCTGATTCCCGAATGAAAGGACTAGACCACTCCCTACCCTGTCTTCCTATTCCATTACTAACAAAGATGGAAAGATTAATTTCCTGTGAACATGTGTAACAGTCTACACTACACTCAGAAGGGTCCATGGGGAAAAATTTCTACTTGCATGTAGAGTTTGGGCAGAAGTGACTTGAAGTCCCTGGACCAGAAAGAGGATGGCATCAGAGCTGGAGTGGGCAGGAAAGATATTAGAAAGTGTGGCACTGAGTTGGAAAAGGTGGTGATCCTGCAGAGTTTGCAGCTCCAGGAATGAGAAAACACACAGGTGTCTCTAGAAAAAAATATATGCAGTAAGGACTTGGCTAAGAGATAGAGGTAACAGGATAGAAGAGATAAGCAGGTATACAAGAAATCTCATAACAGATGTAGCACCTCAGCATCCATATAAGATAGGAAATTCCTGGAGAATATTGAGTAAAGAAATGACACAATTTGAATCTTATTTTAAAAGGATCCTTCTAGGGGCGCCTGGGTGGCTCAGTCAGTTGAGATCCATCTCTTGGTTTCAGCTCAGGTCATGATCTCATAGATCGTGGGATTGAGCCCCTAGTGGGCTCTCTGCTCAGTGGAGAGTCTGCTTGAGATTGTCTCCCTCTGCTCCTCCCCCTCAATAAATAAATAAATAAATAAATCCATCTTATTGCTGGGTGGAGAACAGATGGTGGAGACAGGGACAGAAGCAAGGAGGTCTATGGGGAGGGGGAGAGGCTACTACAATAATCCAAGTTAGGGGAGAAAAGCCTTGAAAACCACATATCTGATAGAGGGTTAATATCCAAAATATGTAAGGAACTCATCCAACTCAATAGAAAACGAGCAAAATCCCAAATAATCTAATTAAAAATAGGTAAAGGACCTGAATAGACATTTTCCCAAAAAAGATATTCAAAGGGTCAACAGACACATGAGAAGATGCTCAACATCATTCATCATCAGGGAAATGCAACCCAAAGACACAAGGAGATATCACCTCACACCTGTCAGAACAGTTACTGTCAAAAAGACAAGACATGGCAAATGTTGGCAAGGATGTAGAGAATACGCTGTGGACTGTGAGTGGGAATGTAAAATGGTCCTGCCACTGCGGAGAACAGGATGGAGGTTCCTCAAAATTTTTTAAAAAAATAGAACTACCGTATGATACAGCAATTCCACCTTTGGGTGTTTATCCAAAGGAAATGAAGTCACTATCCCAAAGAAATGTCTGAACCCCTATGTTTACTGCCACATTATTTACAATAGCCAAGATATGGGAAAAAACTAAGTATTCATTGATGGATGAATGGATAAAGAAACTATGGTATATACATACAACGGAATATTACCGAGCCATAAAATAGAATGAAATCCTGCCATTGGCAACAGCATGGCTGGACGCTGAGGGCATTACATTAAATGAAATAGTCAGAGAAAGACAAATGTTGTCTGATCTCACTTAGTATGTGGAATCTCAAAAAACTAAACACGTTGAAACAGAGATCAGATTTTTAGTTACCAGAGTCAGGGGTGGGGGTGGGGATAGAGGAATTAGGTAAAGGTGGTCAACAGGCAAAAAATAAAACAAAACAAAACAAAAAAACAAAAAACATGGTTTTTTTGGTTATAAGATAAATAAGTTCTTGGAATATAATGTACAACATGATGACTATAATTAGCTAATGCTAACTGTATCATATATTTGAAAGTTGCTAAGAGAATAGATTTTAAAGGTATATATACATATAGTCATTAAGCTGTACGCCTTAAATTTACAGTGTTATATGCCAATCATGTATAATTATAATATATAACAGTGTTTATGTGTTTGAAAGTTGCTAAAAGAGTTTATTTTATATATATGTAAAATAATTATGCTGTATACCTTAAACTGACACAATGTTATATGTCAATAAAACTGGGGAAAATAATCTAGAATAATCACAGTGGATGTGTTAAGAAGTCATCATTTTCTGGATTATTTGGAAGGTCAGGATTTTCTAACTGATTTGTGAACAGTGAGAAATAGGAAGCAATGAAATTGACTCCAGGCAGCTGGAAGGATGGAATTGCCTTTGGGAAGTGCAGCTGAGAGGAGGGTGGACCCCTTAGGCTGGGCACCTATCCGACGTCCAAGTGAAGATGCTGAGCAGGACTCTAACATGTTTGGAGAGACTGGAACTGGAGATCTCTCTGTAGGAGTTGTAAGAGCAGAGCTTGTATGTGAAGCCTAGAGACTGGATGAGACCCTGCAGAAGTGAGCACAAGGAGAGGAATCCTGAGTCCTGAGATGCATGCAGGAAATGAGGAACTGGGGAAAGAGATGGGGATGATATAGCCAGCCAGGGAGGAGGAGAACCAGGAACATGTTTGTCCTGGAAGCCAAACGGAAGAGAGCATTTTAAAATGATTGCAACTTCTTGCAACAAATACAATACAAATACAGATTGCCACAACTGATTGCAACAAATAGCTCTGACAGTTTAAATAGGATGAACACCAGGGATAGCCTTTGGATGTAGCGAAATGGAGATCAATATGACCTTGCCAGAAGTAGTTTCAGTGCAGCCTGACTGGGGTGGACTCAAGGCAGAATGCGTGAGAGAGAATTAGAGGAATCTGGGCAACTCTTTTGAGTGATTTTTTTTTTCCTAAAGGGAACAGATGGTGGCTGAAGTGGGATGTGCGCTCAAGGGAAGTTTCTGGTGGTTGTTATTTTCATTTGTTTCGTTTTAGGAAGGGAGCTGTTGCAACAAGTTCACTTGCTGATGGGAATGACCCAGTAGAAATAGAAAAATTGATGATGCACGAGAGATAGGGACAGCTAGGGTGATATCCTTCATAAGGTGTAAGCAGAGAACCAGGGTCCAGGTGGGGCATCTAGGGGAACTGGAAAGTTTGCAGGTGCCACAGTGGCAGGCACACTGTGCAGGGAAAATCCTTTCCTGTTTTCTCAGGGGAAAGGAAGTAAGGTTATTAACCAGGACAGAGGAGGAAGAGTGGAGGGATGGAGAGGGCTGGGAATGACCTCGAGTCACTGGGATCATAGAGGTGCAATGGGATTGTGAGGTTAGTGAGCATGAATTAAAGTGAAAGTTGACTGCAGTTCTTCTCCGACCATGCAGACCTATGTAGCCACAGACGCAGAAAAGGTCAGTGCTTGGATCTAACCTGGGTTGGGGTTTTGCCTGGTGAGTGTGACAAAGGTAGAAAGTGGAGAATATTCAGGTTGAATGCAAAGGAGTGATTATACCAATGGGCAGTCTCTCTCCATCTCTCTCTTTCTCTGATACATGAGCACCTGTGTGTGCACACACACATTTACACACCTAGACACCTTGAGGGGATTTGGGGGAAGGTGTTTGTAACTCCCAGAAACATGATAGAACAGTCAGCTGCGTGACAGCTCCGTAACTGTGAAGTGAGCTGCTGCGTACATTCTGATCCTAAAGCGACGGTTGCATTTGTTCTACATCAGTGTATCATATTTTTCCCCATCAAACCAGACAATAAACACAAAGAAAAACTGAGCATCACGGAAGGAGGAAGTGAGAACAACCACCACCAACCCAGAAGTGTGTGTGTCTGAGATTGTTCTTTTCATTCTCCCAATCCCATATGTCTTTATAAAACAAAGCTCCTGGTACTTCAAGGGGTCATGAATAATTCGCCTTCTTCTCCTGCCCTGAAGAGGCATAAATCTCAAGGGGATCCATTTGAGACAAGCAGACTCTCATCAGCATTTAATTCAAGTATAGGAAATTGCTGGGGACAGGCTGCAGGCAGGGAGCTAAATTCAGCTGGGAAGGTGGGGAAAGTATGGACAATGACCACCAAGCCAGGTGGGAGTGTTAAATCTTATTGGGAAGGGCTCCTAATTATGTGATTCAACACCTAGATAAAGGATTTGTTAAGCACAAATAGCTTTTCCTATAATAGCTGTTTCTTTTCTCAGGCATCCCTGGCAGAGAGCCAGAGGACAAAGAAAGATGTCCCAGTGACCCAACCAAAGTGGAGGCCTGTGGGCTCTTTACAGCACAGCAGCCCAGATTCCAGGCTCATGACTGCCCAGGGCAAGGGACTGAGGGTAGGGTATGGCCAAAGAATTGCTGCTTCTGAGCCCAACACCAATCTGCTGGAAATGACTGCCCATTTACAATCGCCCTGTGCAAGGACGGGTTTTGAGGCTCAGTGTGGTGGATGGTTTTACGTCTGCCATGAGTGTGGAATTGGAGAGTGGTGTGGTGCATGTGCCATGTTATCAGCTATGTGTGATCCAGGATGCTTTTGTGGAAAGCATATCAATCCGGCTAGATGGGGATGTGGCGATGTGGCTCTAAGGCAATAGGCAGAGTGTCAGGTCACCAGATCCGTGCCAGAAGAATCTAAATTCCATTTCCCCCTTTCATCAACTACTATGTGACCTTGGGCAAATGACAACATCCCTTGGAGCTGCTTCTTTCCTTGGAGGTGAGAGGGGAGGGTGGTATCTGTACAATAAGAAGAATAATCACTCCTTCATTGGTGGTTTTAAGGGTGAAGTGACTTTTAGAGTTCTTTGTGAGCTGTGAATTTCTGTACAGGCTCAAGGCATTGTTGATATGGTTACAACAATTTCTATTATTTTTATTATTAATTGTTGGTATTGTGTCAACTATGTGCCAGGCACCCTGCTTGGTGCTTTTATGTATGTTATCTTATTTATTTCTCATAATGGCTCTGCAAATTAGGTACTCATCATTGCCTCCATTTTACAGAGGGGAAAAGCAGTTTCACAGCAGGGAGGTGTCATACTCATTGTCACCGAGGCAGTGGGGATGGATCCAGGCTATGAACCAAGCTAGAGAGAGCCCAAAGCCACTGTTTTTCATCTCCACCCTGTTGATCTTTCTGCACTACTAGCTTCCTGCTTCTGGGTCCTGGTTCCTTGGAAGACTCCTTGTGTGTGCTAAGGAAGTCACATCCCCACCTGACACTCAGTCTTCACATCTTGGAATGTGGTAGTTAGAATACACCCATGGCTTGTAGACTGTGTTCCTCAGAATTCCTGCAAGAGCTTCTCCCAAGGGATGAAGATTTGGATTCCTACACCCACTCAAATCTGACGATCCCTCATTTGCCCTATTTTCCATGTCAGGGTTCCAGGTATGATTTAATTTGGAAAGGAGTCTTGCCATGTAGAAGAAATTTGGAGGGGCACATGGATGGCTCAATGGTTAAGCATCTGCCTTTGGCTAAGATCATGATCCCAGAGTCCTGGAATCAAGTCCTACATCAGGCTCCCTACAGGGAGCCTGCTTCTCTCTCTGCCTATTTCTCTGCCTCTCTCTGTGTGTTTCTTATGAATGAATAAATAAAATCTTAAAAAAAAAAAGAAATTTAGAAACCATTTTTTTAACATGATGATGGTTGTCATTTATTTAACATCTACTACATATGCCCAGTGCTATTTCCAACCTTTAGGAACAAAACTACAAGGTAAGTATTATTATCCATACTTTTCAGGAAAAGAAAGTGCAGTTTAGGAAGGATAAGTCTCTAGCTCGATCACCTCAATCATTGTGCCAAATCAGAGATTCCAGTTCAGCTCTGATTTTGAAGCCAGCGGTGGAAACCTTCAGGCAGCTGCACTATATTTCTTTCTTTCTTTAAAATTTATTTCTTTATCTGAAAGAGAGCAAGCAAGTGGGGAGAGAAGCAGAGGGGGGAATCTAAGCAGACTTCCTGCTGAGCATGGAGACTGAAGACGGAGGGCTCCATCTCACGACCCTTGAGATCATGACCTGAGCCGAAACCAAGAGTTGGACGCTCAACTGACTGAGCCACCCACGTGCCCCTGATTGTATTTCTTACTGGAGGCACTTTGTAATTAGTATTATTTTGTCATTATTGTGAGAAAAGACATTCCCATGGAGTAACAGTCCTAAGAATGGTGGTGAAGGGTGAGCTGAGGGGTGTTTGAATTCCTCACCAGGGGATCTCTGTAGCCCACAGGGCCATAACTCAACCTTCTTGAGCTTTAAGAACTATCCAAACACAGTGAGCAGTAGTCGCAATGCAGAACCGAGAACAAGATCTTGCCAGCCGAGACCGCATGCCCAGAAAACTTTTTTAGTCTTTCGGGAGCATTGCTGGCAAACATAATTTGAAAATCTTTCTCCTTAACACGCTGCCTCCTGTCAGAGAATAGGATTCTCATGCATATTTCATCCTGTTTCTTTTTAATTAAAAACTATTATATATTTATTTTTCAGCTGCGGTAGAAGGAGGAAATGTAGCATTGATTCAGTAAGCATTTGGTATGCCCCTTTCACATGCCAACCCTGTGATGGGCACTGGGACATGAAAGATGATTAAGCCATAATCCCTCCCCTCAAGGGGTTACAACCCAGTTGGGTGGGGGAGGGAAAAGACAGGTAAATTAGGAAGTATAATGAGGGGTACCAAGTGTCCCTCATATTCATTGGAGGAAGAGATTTCTAGAAGGTGGACTCTGAGTCAAATCCAGCTCATTGGCATATTTTAAGGTCCTCACAAAAAATAAATGGGTGGCCAGTTATCGGGAGGTATCAGATAAAAACTAGATTTAGAGCTCCCCATGAGGGGCTCCTGGGTGGCTCAGAGGGTTAAGCATCTGCCTTTGGCTCAGGTCATGACCCTGGGGTCCTGGGATCCAGCCACGCATTAGACTCCTTGCTCAGCATGGAGTATGCTTCTCCCTCTCCCTCTGTTCTTCCCCCTGTTCATACTCTCTCTCTTTCAAATAAAAATTAAAATTTCTTAAAAATTAAAAAACAAATAGAGCTCTCCATGAAAAATCAAAAGATCTGGCAACTCCAGGCCTGGATTTCTATAAAATAACCATCAGCTGGAGTGGAGTAAGAACCACCCTCTCCTGGAAGGACTCTTTTCCACTTTGCCCCAGTCCCCACCACTCCCTATAGCCCTATACCTGGTGAACATCCATCATGCTCATTTATGCTGCCTCCCCGGCCCTTGGGGCATTTCAGTTTGTGACCTTTCTTAGGAAGGTTAGATAAAAGTACAAAGAAGTGGACACCTGGGTGTCTGTCAGTTGAGTGCCTGACCCTTGATTTTGGCTCAGGTCATGATCTCAGGGTTGTGAGATGGAGCCCCACATCAGGCTCATGCCCAGCACAGAGTCTGCTTGAAATTATCTCTCTCCCTCTCCCTCTGTCCCCCCCCCCCAAATCACACTCTAATACAATCTTAGGGAAGAAAATACAGAGAAGTCGGTGGTTAATTCTACCTGGAAGAGAGTCAGGAATGGCTTAATAAAGGAGGTGACCATAGGAGACAAAGCTGCTGTGAGGCCGCTGCCTTGACTGGCTGCCTCTCAGGTTTTCCCCTCAGCTACAAAGCCAGGGCTCTAATTCCAGCTCTTGCTGATCACTTCGTTTCTCTGGCCCTCAATTTCCTCGTGCTTTATAATTGTTGAGTTCTGGTACAAGTAGGCATAGAAAAACACTTGTTGAGGGCAAGAGGAAGGAAAGAAGGAAAGGAGGGAGAAAAGGAGAAAGGAAGGAGCTGTTATAATACCTTCCCAGATGTTTTGTGAGAGTCAAGCAAGGCATTAGGAAGAAAATGCTTCTAAACCTTAAGAGTGATATGCACACATAAGATGTTCTTAATAACATGATTGTTCCTGCAGCTTGCAAAAAGCATCCTGTGGAATCGTAGAGTATGGAGACACTACTTTAGAAACATTTATTATCAAATAAATGTTGGAAATAGAGTCAAATTCAATTTTTCTTTTTTACTTCAGGACTTGTCAGAGCCATTACTATACTTTAACTGCAATTTTCATTCTCAATAGATGAAGATCTCATGTGAGTACCTCATACCTGGTTAGCCAGCAATCCATTCCTTCACAGAATATCACAAATACCAAGGATTCTGTGGTACATACTTTGAGGGAGGTTGAATTTATTTTATGCATGAAGACACTCAGGTCACTAGAGAGAGTGACATGTTCATTAGCACATTGAGAGTGATGGGAAGTAAAGATTATTGATCTGAATTTTAGTCGAATGCTCTTTGACGATAGTGTCTTTCTCCATGTCCAATGTTAGTGGTCCTTCCCCAACCACTAACATTTCTCCCAACACTTTAGGCTAACTTGGTTCCTCCTCTCTGTTCCCACAGCTTTCCCTCCTTCATGTTTCCTCTGACTGTGCATATTACAACCAGGTTGCAATCCCCTAGATGATGGGCTCCGTGAGGCCAGATCATCTATTCCTCATCACGTCTGTCTTGTACCTTACTAAATCCCCAGAGCCCAGCATGGGACCTGATACATAGGTTCCCTCTTGTACTGTCCCTCATTCTCTCCCTGATGAATATTAGATTCTCTCAAGTTACGTTAGATTTTATAGGTCAATAATGGATGAAAAGAAAAAAAGATAGAAATATATTCAGATAGATAGGAAGGAAGGAAAGAAAGAAAGAAGGGAGGAAGGAAGGAAGAATTGAATATCTAATATACATTCAGACAGGTAGATAGCAAGATAGATGGATGGGTAGGTGTGTGCATGGATGGATGGATGGATGGATGGATGGATGGAAGGCTAGCTAGAAAGATAATAGGTAGAATCTAATGTTTCTTTTTTTTAAGATTTAATTATTTGAGAGAGAGAACACACAAGCAGGAGGAGGGGCAGAGGGAGAGAGAAAAACCCAAGCAGACTCCCCACTGAGCATGGAGCCCCATGGGGGGCTGGATCCCACAACCCCAAGAACATGACCTGAGCTGAAATCAAGAGTCGAATACCCAACCAAATTGGCCACCTAGGCACCCCATAATCTAATATATTTCTAATACATATCCAGATAGATAGCTTAATAGCAAAATAGATGGTTGGGTAGACGTGTGGGTGGATTGATGGATGAATAGATGGATGGCTAGAAAGATGATAGATGATGATAGATAGATAGATAGATAGATAGATAGATAGATAGATAGATAGATTTTTAAATATTTCTAAGATAGAAAAGCTTGATAGCAAGATAGATGTTTGGGTAGATGTGTGGATGGATGGATGGATGGATGGATGGATGGATGGATAGAAAGATAGATAGATAGATAGATAGATAGATAGATAGATAGATAGATTCTAATATATTTCTAATATATATCCAGATAGATAGCAAGATGGATGGATGGATAGAAAGATAGATGATAGATTTAAAAACAGATGGATGCATAGATGGAAGGAAGGAAGGAAAAGGAATGGAAGGGAGGAGAGAGAAAGGAGGAAGGGAGGAAGAGAAGGAAGGAGAAAGAACCCTTCTTCACAATTGTGTTTCCACATAAAATTTTAGGATGGAGAATTTTTCTTGAAGCACCCAAAGAATTCAAGAGGTGAGGGAAACACAACATTTTTATGCCAATTATCTGACAAACACATTGCCTGGGTATTTGTCTGACTACCCTTCTGGGTCTGCTTTTTCAGCATGAAGACACGAACAGACACAGCCTCGCTCTGTTCCAAGTCAATTACCTTCCGCGGAGTCGATAGCACTGTTACAAGCGTGATGAAATCTCTCTTGCTTCACAAAGTGTTTCCTCAAAGTTTGCCTTTGATTTTGCCTTCCCAAGGCTTCACAACCTCCCAGCTCCTCCAGAGTGGCTCCTTTGATAAAAGGGTTCAGTCTCTCTGGTTTCCGTTTTGCTGGATATGTGGGAAGCCTGTGGGGAGGCAGGTCCTGCTGGAAAACAACTAGCACATTTCAGCCCATGTGACCTAAACTTCTTGGGAGCTCCAGGCTCCTGGCTTTGCAGCAGGCACCTGAGTTTCTGTGCAGACACCCAGGACCCCAGAAGGAAAGGCACACCGGAGCACATCTCCTCCCCATACTCCAGATGGGGAAGCTGAGCATCAGAGAGAGGAAGGAGCCTTTCCCCATGTTCTCCAATTACATGCCCCAAGACAACAGGGACTGTATTCTTTTTCCAGCATTTGCCTTTAGATGTTTTCATGGGAGATGATGTGTTGTTGTTGTTTTTTATTGGATGATCCCTTGTTGTTTTGTTTGTAGTCACAGTTTCCTCAGGTGAGCTTTGAAAGAGGCAGTCTATAAGGCAGTAGTTAGGAGCATGACCTCCACAGGCTGATTACTTGGGTCTACCAACTTTCCTTCCGTGTGACCCAGGGCAAGTTACTCAACCTCTCTGTGACTCAGTCTCCACATCTGTAAGATGAGAGTAATCATAGATTGTTGTAAGGATTAGATAGGTCAATCCGTGTGAAGTGCCTAGAATCTAGCAAGCCTTACCAATGTGCTTGCTACCTTTATCACCCACAAAGACCATCATTTCTCCTAATACACGCTCCTTCACAACTTGTATTGCTCAACATGTTTGTGTGGAAAGCCTCTTTGCATTTTCTCAATAGAGCTTATATATAGTCCTTACGTTACAGTCACTATGTGTTATGATCCAACACATAGTCATGGTCCTACTAAGTGTGAGAAGTACTAAGTTCTACTAGTACTAAGCACTGGTGCTACTACTAAGCCCAACTATTACTAGTAGGCAGAACTACTGCTACTATGAAGCACTACTGATACCACCAAGCACTACTGCTATTAAGCACAACTACCAAGCAGCACTACTACTACTACTAAGTAGCACTACTACTAGAAAGCACTACTGCTAAGCTCTACTACTTCTAAGCACTATTGCTACTAAGCACTACTACTAAGTAGCACTACTGCTACTAACACTACTACTACCAAGCACTGCTAGTAAGCACTACTATACTACTACCAAGTGCAAACACTGACCCAAGCAGAGGGAGCAAAATAGACAAAGCCCTTACTCTCTTGGTCTTTATATTCTAATTCTCACACATAAGCAAACTATTTCTACCCACATTAGAAAACTTAACCTTATTCATTGAACAATCTCTTAGGGAGCTTGTTGTATCTCAGGAAGTATTCTGAGAATGTGACAAAGAGTAATTCACTTAATCCTCCTGACAATGTGATGACTATCATCCCTATTTGACAGAGAAGGAAATTGAGTCACAGAGAAGATCCCACAGTAGGTACATAGCAAACATGGCCCACGTAAGCTTCTGCCCAGCTCACCCAGTCCTGGCCACAAATCTCAGCCTTCGGTGTGATGTCCTCAGGGCCGATGTGTTGGCTGAGTAGTTATTACCTATCACGTGCCAGCATTTCAACTAAGCACATTAGCATGGTACTGACCTGAAGCCACGAGGTATGTCCACTTCCCACACAGTACCCTAGGGAATCCTAGAAAACTTCCTCTGTGAACAGAGCTCTGGCTCCTCATAGGCCTTGAGTGGAGAACAAGAGAGAAGAGGGGCTGGAACTATGATTGCCTTCAGGAACCTTCTGGAGGCATTCCAGGATAAAGCACGTGGCTGATTCTCAAGTGCCCTGCTAAGGGGCCCTTGGCCAGTTGGAGGCAGACCTTCATGGGTGTTCATTAGTGAGGAAACCCCAAGCCCAAGGGAGGGAGGGCACTGGGCAAGGTTCTGTGGGGGTGGATGGCAAGACCAGCATCTGGAGCCTGGTCTCCTGACTCTCTCTCCAGTGTCCCTTCTGCGGAGGGAGGATGTAGGCATGAAGGAGGACTGCAGGCATGGAAGCAACCAGGCCACAGTCCCTATTTCATGAACTCTTATCAGCTCACCACAGCGCTCTCTTCCCCATCCTGTGAAGTGTCTCTGGAGCATTCCTTCCTTCATTCATTCAGTCAGTCAGTCAACAAACAGTGAGTTCCATGCTCATGGGGGAGATGGATCATCATGACACAAAATGTGGGAAGCGCAAGGGTCTCAGCAGCCTGCAGGAAGGCCCAGCCCAGCGTGGGAGGCTCAGGAAGGTTTCCTGAGGTGGTGATGCACATGTCAAGGGTGAACAGGAGGCAGCCAGGTGATGTGGGGGGGATGGGTTAAGAGGAAACCCCCGGCACAGGCACAGAGGTAAGGGGGAGGCACTCTTAATGAACCAAGAGGGACCCCGTCTGCCCAGAATCAAGGGCTGGACTGGGCTGGGCTGGTAAGAAGCAAGGCAGAGACCTGGGCAGGGCCCAGTGGGGAGAGAGGGAACCAATAGTTAATCCTTACAACTACCGCTTTACTCCTCATGACTCCCTTACAAGAAGGCTCAGTTATCATCCCATTTTAGAGAAGAAAACTGAGGCCCAGAGAAGCAAAGCACCCTATTCCCTAACGACAAACACAGCTCTAATTCCACTAGGTCAGAAGTCATCCAGCTCTTTCTGCAAAGGGCCAGATAGTAAATATTTTTAGCGACTAGTTAACTCTATTGTTGTAGCACAGAAACAGTCTCTCTAGCAGCTAAATGAACAGGGATGGCTGTTTTCCAACAAAGCTTTATATTCATAGCATTACCCCTCACTGTGGGGAGCTCATTACGTGGAGGCACTGTGCCGGGCACTCGGGCTGCATTTTCTGGTTTCATCTTCGCATGGATTCTGGGGACTCATGTCATTCTCTCCTGGTTTGAAAGGGAAAGCCAGATGTCCCTCAGAACCCACGGGTTGCACAAACCGGCACTCTGACAACGCGGTGTGGCTTCCTTGCATACACACACACACCACAGAGACAGAACCAAGGGAAACTTTTGGGGGAGTCTCATATTTTCCTCCAGCATCACCTGGGTTTTCCTATCTTCCTCTGCAGCAGGCATGTGTTTACAAAGGTCGTGGGATTAAAATAGAGCAAGCACATGGTGCCTCCTTCTCTTCTGCAGAAAGTGCAAGAAAACACAAGAAAGGGTTGTTTTGCAACCATTACAAGGTCAGTTCCTGTGCTAGGAGAAAGCCTGTGGCCTGGAGAGGGGTGGATGGCAGGGAATTCCTGAGCTATGCCCCCAGGACTGAATCACAGGGCTCAAGAAGACTCTCTTGCCTGAAAATGAAAGGGAAGTGATGGGCATCGGTACTTTCTGTGAGTAGTAAGAACGCCTCTTCCTCCCTGGAAATGTATGCATGCTTTGGGGATGACACTTAACGTGGCATTGGCCATGTAGCTCCTTGTCTTTCAAATGTCCCTCAACATGGTGTCACAGAGTAGACTTCTACCCCAACTCACCCAGTCCTGGCCTCTTATTTTTCTAAGAGTAACATAAAGGCTCGGGCAGTCATTAACACAATAGTATGAATTAGTTGACCCTCCAAGCAGAAAAAGTACTGGACTGGGAGTAGAGAAATGCAGAGCTTTGAAGCCACTGTGGCTCCTGCCACTTCCACAACTCTGTAGCCATAAGCAAGTTGTATTTTCCTCTGCCCAATGTAGAAGCTGAACCAGAACAAAAGTTGTAAGCAGTCTGTGAGCTCCGTGGAGCCCAAAGACATATTTTATCTGTTAAGTATTTTTTATTTTTAATTGGTATGATTCATTTGTAATAATTTTAAAATAATGGGAAGTCCAACAGTTTATTCAAATATATTTAAATTTAATGTTTAATATTTAAATATAACTGTTTATCTAAATTTTAAAATAATTTTTAATTTGGGATCATTGGATTTTTGATGTGTAGTTGGGATAATTCCTCTTTAATAATTTTTAAATGATAATAACCATTTGTTCAAATAGATTCAAATGCATTGCTTAATATTTAAATTTAATCATGTATTTATATCATAAATTTACATTTCAAAGGATTTTTAATGAGGGATCATTACGGTTTTTTTTATTTTTCATTGGGATAATTAACTGAAGTAGCTAGGACTTGCCCCAGACCCCAGTGTTCCCTGATGTCTTGTAGCTCTACCTGCCTCATGCATTACATCTTCCCAGCCTCTGTAATTAGTTGTCAATGCTGGATTGTTAAGGGTGCTCCGGATTTTTTTGTAAGGAAACAGACTAAAAGGAGAAACTCAAAATGGCAGGGCTCTGGTCAGGGAAGTGTTGTTGAAGGGGAACGCAGAACACCTGTCTTCACAAGCTTTTTGGGGGGAGTGTGGGCAGTGGTGACACATATGTGAAGCATCAAAGGGACAGGTAGAGTGTCACTTCTGCAATGAAATGTTAGTGCCCTTGTTTGGTTGGACACGGGATACACACCTAATTGAGGAAACCCTGGGTTCTTTTTTTTTTTTTTAAGTTTTTATTTATGATAGTCACACACAGAGAGAGAGAGAGAGAGAGAGAGAGAGGCAGAGACACAGGCAGAGGGAGAAGCAGGCTCCATGCACCGGAAGCCCGACGTGGGATTCGATCCCAGGTCTCCAGGATCAGGCCCTGGGCCAAAGGCAGGAGCCAAACCGCTGCGCCACCCAGGGATCCCGAAACCCTGGGTTCTTAACACCAACCTGCAAACCCAATTGCAACCCTGTTTACCTGGACCAGTCACTAAACCTCTCAAAGGTCTCTGATAAAAAGGGTCAATGGCAGAGGGACACTTAGGTGGCTCGGTGGTTGAGTATCTGCCTTTGACTCAGGGCGTGATCCCAGGGTCCTGGGATCAAGTCCCCCATCAGGCTCCCCTCAAGGAGCCTGTTTCTCCCTCTGCCTATGTCTCTGCCTCTCTCTCTGAGTCTCTTATGAACAAATAAATAAAATCTTTTTTTAAAAAAGGGTCAATGGTAGTCATCTTTTGCACTTTTTAAAAAATCCTATACAAGATTAGACATTTTTGCACACACTTTCTCTCTACAAAACCAGTAAGAAATTGCTTTTGCCATTCTGTAGATGGGAAAATTGAGGCTCAATAGATCGGCAGATTGTAGGAAGTCATACAGCAAGCCCAAGGCAGGATTCTAGTCTCATCTCTCTACCTCCAGAGCCCCACATGCCTTCTGTGTGGCCGTGATGCTTCCAGGCTTCACTTGTCAAGCTGGGTGTTGATGAAGCTCACCTGCCAGGGCAGGTGTGAGGATTGATTGAGAGGGACCACCTAGATGAGAGCACTATTGCTAGATGCACCTGCAGGGTCACAAGGTCTCTTGGATCCCTGCTGATGGCAATTTAGCTGTTTAATCTAGAAGGTTCCAGCTCCTGAAGCAATTCCATTTCCAGTTTCTGGGGAATTCCAGGAGATGAGGAAGGAGATGCCCAGAGGAATCTGCTTCTTGCCAACCCCCTTGATTTAGTAAGCAATTACTGAGCTGCTGCCCACAGGCTGCCTACGGGCTGCCCACAGGCCTGACAGGGAGGGGTGACTGGCTACTGGCCACAGTAATGATGAGGGTGGTGTTTCCTTCCAACTGTTTAATTCCCTAGGTTTGTTTCTGAAGAGCCTGGGGAGCGAAACAAGATAAGGAGGGTCCTGACGAGCTGCAGAATCTATCTCAAGACAAAGAAGAAGGAGGGTCCAGGCATGATGGAAATGGAAGGTTGTATCTGTAAACCATCCCCAAAACAAATTACCTTGCAGCCATGGGCCTGTTCAGAAGAAAGTGGGGGAGGAGGTGATGAGGCCAGGAAGTGTTGGGCAGTGGAGGGGGGGACAATCACACAGCACTTCCCTTGGCTATACGTTATTCTAGTTGATCTGAGTGGCTCTGTGCCCCCCCCCGCTTTTTTTTTTTTTTAAAGATTTCATTTATTTATTTAAGAGAGACAGCACAGGCAGAGAAGCAGATTTCCCACTAAGGGAGCCAAATGCAGGGCTCAATTCCTGGACCCAGGGATCATCACCTGAGCCACCTAGATGCCCCTTGTTCTCCCTTTTTTATGATCATTATTATTATATTATCATTGCTATTTCTCTCCCTGTTGAGTTTCATGGTGTGTCTGAAGGGGTTTCCCTCTGGAATGGAACACGACACAGATTCTCTGAATGATTTCCTCCTGCAGCCTTGCATACACAATGATCCCCTTTCTGGCCAGGCTGGCGTCTCACAATGAAGAAGAGAACTGGAGAATCATCCAGGAAATGTAACAAAGCGGGCTTTCACCCCCACAGATTAAATTTAAGGGCTTCTCACTTTCTCTTAAACTGTTCAAACCATACTCAGAACCACGATCTCACTGAAATCCCACACCAGCCCTGGGAGGTAGGAAGGACAGGAAGGACCTCTCCCGTTTTACAGGTGAGAAGACTGAGGCCGAGAGTGGTTGAGTACGTTTGCCTAAGATCACAGAGCAACCCCAGCAGAGCCGGGTCTGGATTTGAACCTTCGGATCCCTCATCTGGGCCTGTCTGCTATATCCTTCTGTCACATGCCAGGTGCGTGGCTGCTCATTTCCTAGGCAGAAATCCAGCCCATAGATACAGACTGGATACCCAGACGGAGTGCCCTGAGCAGGATATGAGGGTTAGGAACCTCCATCCTGATGGCAGTCCCTGGGTTCTCTTACCTGGAGGGCTTGGCTGGGCGGGGCAAGAGAGACAGACCAGGAGAGCTTAGCAACCCACCGCACCTGTCCCCACCAGACCCGGTTCATTCACAGAGTCCATCTCTTTCTCTTTCTTCATCTGTCTCTGTTCACCTGTTCATGGTTGTCTCCCTCTTTCTGTATTTCTGTCTATATTGTGTGTGCACTCTCTCCCACTCTTTCTCTCTCACACACACACCCCTTATCTGACAAGTTTTTCTCTTCTTCTTCCCCAAGTGATATCAGAGAGATAAAGGTAGCTCTTTCTTTCCAAATAGGTGGGAGCCCTTGGTCTGGAAGCCGTTAAATTTTCCACTACCTTGTTCATTTTTAAGGTAAGTTTCACATCTTTCTTCCCTCTGTTTGATACTGTAATTGGGCATTTTCCTGATTCCTTAATTCAGCAGCTCAATTTTAGAAATGTTCATCCCATTGTCCCTCCCAGGCCTCATCTCCCACACTTCTCCCCCTTTATTCATTCTGCACCTGGTTCCTATAATATCATCCCTTCAGTGCAAATCAAAGTAGGGTAGATTTTTTTAAAATCCATGTCCTGACAATTGATATCCTTCAGGAAAAAATGTTTAATGATTTGAAATAACTTTGGTTGTTTTAAAGCTGTTTGCAACAAGATTGCTGTTCTAGTCAAAAAGACTCTGCAAACCCCCTCCTCACAATTCGGGGACAGAGAGATAAGAAATGGAGACAAAATCATCACATAAATCCTCCATTCCCCTGCTTTGATCCTCAGGTTTGCTGTCAAATATTAGCAGCTCGTCTCAAGGTGAAAGAGAGGGAAAATGAGATCTTAGCTAGAAACAGCAGGAGGTCACCAAGCAGATTGTTTTATCGGCTCCTAGATTCAATGTGCCCCCATCCCGACCAGAGCCACTGATTGGACTCTACTTAGGACTAGACAGTCCTGGGTTCAAATCCCAGCACTGCCACTTACTGGCTGAATGAACTGGCACATTCACTTCATCTCTCTAAGCCTTGGGTTCCTCTTCCTATATCCTTGGGGTTGTTGGGAAGTTTTGTAAAAGTGATGGTCATTGTCCATTAACCAGTGACAGCATCAGGCACTGATAAGTGATGCTTACTATGCACCAGCTGGTGTGTGCTAAGGACCCTCAGTTGGGATTCTTCTCACATCCTCACTACAATGGTGGGTATGATAATGATTCCATTGTACAGCTTCAGGCACCAAGGACCAGAGGGGTGCAATGACTTGCCCAAGGTCACACCACTCATATGTAGCATCCAAGAACTGATTCTGAGGCCTGTGCTCTTAACCATGCATAAAAGCACCAGGACTGAACCCTGGCCCCAGTACACACTTAGAAATTTTTTTTCCCATTCTTCTCATCAGAAAGGACACCAGGAGGAGGAGGGATCAGTCTGGCATAACTCTGTGTGCCCTCTCCAGAGGCCTCTGGAATAAGGCTGCTTTAATTAGTAGAATAGTGCTCTGTGGGGCCAAAGTAAAGAGACAATAAAGCAACTCCCAGAGCAGACAAGCAGATGGACTCAAGCCAGGCACTTTGTCCTGACACTGGGGAGATGAATAGCCCATAAAGTGGTGCAGCAACTCTTAGGTTTAGCCTGAGGCTTTTGGAGGGCAGTCAACCCACAGTTTGGGAGCCACTGATTGCAGGGGGCTCAGTCCTGCCCCCCCAACATCCAGCCCCCTTAGCTGTGATTGAGGAAGCCTCGTCTGGTCAGGATTGGAAGTCCCCACTTCTGAATTGGGGTCTGGAAACTCCACCAGTCTGACCCCAGGTACCCAACTAATTCCAAGGGCTTCCATGACAGTTATGTTGTAACTACTTCTTGTTTCTTAAACTTATTGGTCTCAGGACTATTTATACTCTTAAAAATGACTGAAGACCCACCCAAAAAGCTATATCTATATGGGTTGTATCAATAAAAATGTTAGAAATTAAAAACAGAACCCCTTTTTAAGCATTTATCTATTATTTTACAAATAACAGTAATAAACCCATTGTAAGTCAACAAATGTAACATATCCTACTGAAAAGTAACTGTTTTTGCACAACCAAAAGAAATTCTGAGAGTAGTGGCATTAATGATTGTGAGGTGGTGGTGATGGTGATGGTGGTAATGATGATGATGGTGACTGTGGTGATGATGGTGACAGTGATGGTGATAATGATGATGGTGGTGATGATGATGGTGATGATCATGATGATGGTGGTGATGATGGTGATGGTAGTGATGGTGATGATGATGATGGTGGTGATGATGTTGATGGTGGTGATAATGATGATGGTGACAGTGCTGGTGGTGGTGATGATGGTGGTGATAATGATGATGATGAATCTGTTCACATTCCAGACCCTCTTCTACCATCACACTGAATCTTCATGATAGCTCCATGAGGTAATTCTGTTCTTTTCATTTTACCACTAGGGACACAGGTTGAGTAGCTCACCCAAGGGCAGAGCCTGGGTTCAACCGCAGGCAAACCCCAAGAACTGTATTCTTGGCCATGACAATGTATTATAGTCCCTGGTACAGATAAATGGCCTCAGGGAGAGAATCATGTCAGCCAAGGTGGTAAATCTCTGGAGTTGCACTTAGCAACTAAAAATACTGAGTGCATGCTAAATAGGCAAGGCTGGGTTTATTCAGTGTTGTGTTTGTTAAATATTTGATCTGGGAGAATTAAATGGCATCTCCTCTCTAGAGAACTGAAGCTGATGAGCCCAGAAATAAAGTTGATGAAAATAGCCCTAATTGTAATCATACTCAAATATGTACAGTTTACAAAACCCATCCGTATATGTTAGTTTATTTAATCCTCTATTTAAATGATGCTCACCAGTCCTCCCTCTGCCCTCCACATTTTGTCCCCACAGCTGCACCCTTGAACCAGCCTTCATCATCAGTAGTCTACACTTTTGCCATAGCCCCCTGAACCCCTTTCCCCTGTCTACTTCCTGTCTATTCCCCTGTCCATCCCCCAGCTACTTGAATGCTGCCTCCAGAGACCTCCTTCACTAATAAGAATGGCAGTCATGTTAACTGAGCACTTACCATGTGCCAGACAGCCCACTGGATGCCAGGCATGGATTACATCATCTGCTCTTCTCCATAACTCTGAGCTGTATATTTGTATTACCGTCTTCCCCATTTTATGGAAGAAGACAGCAAAGCTTAGGGAAGTTGCATAATTTACCCAAGAATACACAATTCAGAGACACAGATACGAGATTTGAATACAGCAGGCTGATTCCCTAGCTTCTTAATCATTGAGCAACCTGATTGCCATCAGCAAGCCAGCCTGATCCATCACCACCCTCACTGGACTCCTATGGGTCCTTGCTGTCCACATGAGTCATGAACACTTCAATATGGCAGCCACATCCTTTAAAATGTGGATGCCTGACTCATTGAATAGACTGTCCCTCCTGCTTCACCTTAACCCCATACACCCCACTCTCCAGCCACACCAAACTCCCCAATTCATGTCATCACAGCACCACACCTTTGCACTTGCTGCTTCTCCCCTGATTGTAGTGCCTTGCCAGTCAAATTGCTATGCAGCCATGAAGACCCAGCCCCACAGTCCTGTCCATCCTGAAGCCATGGGTGGTTTTTTGCTCTCTCCCCTGGGCACTGTCAGGGTATTCCATTCCTACTTGAATTTGTCATGTTGTGTTGTTTAGGCACTGGACAAGAGCCTAGACTGGATTCAGAACCTGTGGATTCACATCCAGCCTCTACTACCACTAACTGTGTGTGGCCATGCTCAGGTGATTTTGCCTTTTTGAATGTTGGCATCCCTACTTGCAAAATGGCTCTGATGACAGGGTTACCTGCCTCTCAGGGCTATTCTAATGATGCAGGGAGATGGACTTTCTGGGTTACTAGAGAGGAGAGAGGTTTCCCCAGCTCACCTGGCCACTGCTTAACCTTCTCTTCCCAGGTGTGGCCATGGATCTAAGGCTGCTGCTACATTTGCTCAAAAGCTAGAAGAGGCCCTGATGCCTCTAAGAATTTTCTGGCAAGGGCATAGACTGTACAGGTCTTATCTGAAAGGAGAAGTAAGCCCCAATGAAACAGGGTCAAGGGACCACAAGAAATGAGCTTCTCAGGAACCTGGCAGATTCCTCAGTTTCAGGATGGAGGTCTAATCTCACAGAGCATGTGTAGGGGCTGGGATGCGATCTTCTCCAGCCAATCCATGGCCCACCTGGGAGTCTGCAGAGGGATCATAAGACAATTATAAGACTCACTGACACAGCACCTGGGACAGAATAAGTGCTTTATAAATGTTACCTATTTTTAATCACAGGAACAGTACAGATGTGCTCTTTATCTTCTGCTTGAGGCATCTCCCCATGGTCTCATTGGGTTGAGAACTGGAGTCATCTCCCTAGCTACAAAAAGAACAGTTTGCTGAGGCAAAGAGTCCTCCTGGGCACTTAAAATGACCAATGAGAAATGTTCAAATGCGAATCCTCACCTGAACCCCACCTAGCGAACACCCCTCTGCTTCATGCACACAGACTCACATACACACATGCGCAGACAGCTGGATTCAGCTGGTGCTTCCTGCATCTTCCACACAGCTGCATCTCCTCCATCCTCTCTGCCTTGCCTCCCTGTTCCAACTCGGGCCAGTTGCCTCAGGAAAATTTCAAATCCTTTCCACACCCACCACCACATTTCTAGCTGATAGTTTCCTTTCCATCCATTGCTGAGCCACCCACTGTCCCCAGCCCAGTGCCAGGGACTTTCAGAGGCCCCAGTCTTCTTTAATTGTGGGGATATGTGACCACCTCCAGCCAGGCAGAGAAAGAGAGCTACCACCATGATGTCCTCAGTTGGGGGTGAGAGAAAAAGCTTCACTCCCTTCCTTGCAGAGGGCTGAAGGCCCCGCCTCACCTGGGGCTCTAGACCCTGCATGTGTGGGGTCCTTTGCCTAGAGCCGTCATCCTCCTACCTCCTCTTTGCTTTTTCAACCCCCCACCCCCACTTTAAGACACTTCCTAGACATCACTACCTCCACCTTCTCTAATCCCCAGACTGAATTAGGTACCTCCTCTGGACTCTGGTTCCCCCGTTAGAGTGCTCAATATGCTGAATTGTAATTGCCTTACTGTGACTTCATGAAGCTATGCTTGTCCACCCCATTATTTCCATGACCTTGCACATAGGAGCCCCTCAATCTGTTATTGTTATTTAAATGAATGGTGAAAAGATTGCTCTCTCCCCCCAGTGAAATATGATTGTGTGATTCTGGATGCTTTTCCAGAAAGCCTCCCCAATCCCACCCTCTACCAGAGGCAGCCACACCAGGCTGCTGTCCAGCTTGGAGTTTTCTGGCTCACAATGTGCAGATCCCCACTACAATGATAGAGGATATGTCTGAGAATCCAGTTACACTCTTCTCTGTCTGGCCTGGTCCTGAGCTGGCCTACTGACTCATCTCAGCCCCTGCAGGCTTAGCCAGAGCTCACACAGCCCAAAGCTGTCTGCTGACTCCATGGGTGAACCAACCCTCAATGGGCTTGGGCAGGGATAGGGTGAGGGTCCAGTGGGATCCTGTGAGCTGTTACCATTCTCTTTTTCCAGGTACATAAGTGTTTTCTTTTCAACATAAAATGGGCTGATGGGTCCTTCCCCCCACCTCCAAAGGCTGGGTGTAACCAGGGAAGGGGATGCACAGTATTCTCTCTTCTAGAACCACTGGGAAGCCATCCTCTTATGCTTTGTCTCTTATAAACTCCTTTGAGGACACCTGCAGTCATAGACCATGGGAGTTTATGTCCCAGGAGGATAATGTTCTGTTATACAAATATACATGGTTTCTGCCCATTGTTATCCAAATATTGCCTTTTTTAGGGAACTTTGGTGATAGATTTTTTTTTTACTCAAAAGCCATGAAAGAGCTTGGTAGCTTGTAATCTCCAAAGATAGAGAGACATAGATATAGATAGATATAGATATAGATATAGATATAGATATAGATATAGATATAGATACAGATAGTTATATATTCCCATGAGCTCTTCTTATAATGTGACTGACACTCCTTGCACTTCAAAGAGGGTCATGTCCACTGCCTTGAACCTCAGCAGGGGCAGGTGGCTACTTTAATCAGCAGAGGGTAATGGAAGCCATGCTATGGGACCTCCAAGGTGAAATCATGAAAAGGATACCAGGGAGCTCAGGGAATACCAGGGAGCCCTTCCTGAGCTCCCCGCTCCTCACTTCTCCTCTGTTCTTCTTTCTCTCCTCTTTCTCTCCCCTGCCCCTTCACTGGTAAATCCAACTGTCATGCTCTGAGGAAGCGTAAACCAGCCAATGCTTAGAGACCACATAGAGAGAAGCCATGCAGACAAGAACAGAGGCTGCAACCAATAGTCTGCATCAACCGATTGAAAAGGAACAAATAAATGAGACTGGGGATGGTTCCAGTCCCAGCCTTTAAGTCTTCCAGCTGAGCCCTCAGGCACTGTGAAGCAGAGACAAGCCAGCCCCGCTGTGCCCTGGTCCTAATTCCCAGCACCCCCACACCGAATCCATGAGTATACACACAGTTGTTTTACATTGCTGAGTTCTGGGATAATTTGTGATGCAGCCACAACAACTAGAACAAGACTAAACACAAAAATATACAGAGGCTCAAAGAAATGAGCCTGCAGGTGCACAGGATTTGGTCATGGAGGCCACCAACCTCCCACTTCTTTATAGGCAAGGGCTTTAAAATCAGAACTCATCAACAACACGGGAATATCTAAAGTGACCACCTCAAAGAATTATGATGATTAATCACCCCATCTTACAAACGAAGAAACAGCCCAAAGAGACTAGTCATGAAATGATGGAGCAGAGGCCCACATCCAAGTACATAAAACACGTGGTGTATGATCCCCATAATGTAAGAATTTATTGGGTACCTCTTGTCTATTGGGAGCTTCATCTACATTGCTACAGATGTACTCATCATGGTTCCCATGGTTCCCATTTCACAGATAATAAAATTAAGGCTTAATTAAGGGGTAGTGACTTGTCTATGATGGGACAGGCAGGAGGTAATGGCCCCAAGTCCAGAACCCAGCTCTGTACCCCCCAGCTTCAGTGGCGTCTCAGAATTTGTGCTGCTTGTTCCCTTACTGTCACTTCCTGCCTTCCCCCATCCCATGAACATAGTGTGAATGCCCATGGTTGATATCCTTAACTAAGCTGATAGAGGGTGTGGCTACTGCCTTCTAAGTTAGATGCCCATGGTTCAGGTCTTTCATCCACTACTTACAACCAGTGTGATTTTGAATAAGATGTCACCTCTCCTCTTTGAGTCTCAACTTTCTTGTCAGTAAAATGGGATTGAAATGCTTTCTTCCTATAAATAGCAAAAGAAACAAGGTATATGAGGGGTTCAGAAAGGCTCTTCCATGAAAGAGTAGGTACCCCATCCAGGATAGGTTTCTTCTCTAATCACCGCCCCCACCTTTTTAAAGTAGGCTTCACACTGGATGGGGCTTGAATTCACAACCCTGAGATCAAGACCTGAGCTGAGATCAAGACTTGGGCCTCAACTCGCCGAGCCACCTGTGTGCCCCATCAATTCCCTTTCCAAACACCCCCTTAAAAGGGTTCTCAAGCACTGACAGCTTAAAGTGATTGAGAGCTTGCTATGCCGTAGGCATGGTTTAAAGCATTTTATATAAATTGTACCAACAACAACACCATGAGGTCGAGATACCACCATCTTTACAGATGAGAAAACAGAGGTACAGGAAGAAAAAGTTGCTGTTGCCATGCCCTAGGGCTTCCCTAATTAAGTACCACAAACTGAGTAGCTCAGCACAACAGAAATATCATCTGACAATTTTGGAGGCTAAAACTCTGAGATCAAGATGTCGGTAGGATGGGCTCCTCCTGAGGGCCATGAAGAACTTGCTCTGTACCTCTTCCGTAGTTTGTGGGGGGTTTCTGATGATCTTTTCACAATCCTTTGCTTGTAGAAGCATCAACTTTGATTACTTTTCATCTTCCTATGGTGTTCTGCCTATGTGTGTGTATGTCTGTCCAAATTTCCTCTTCCGATAAAGACACCAGTCTTTATCCACCATGGCCTCATCTTAATTAATTACCTCTGCAATGCCTCGATTTCCCAATCAAGTCACATTCTGAGATACTGATGGTTAGGGTTACAACCTATGAATCTGAGGGGAGATGGTTTACACAATTCAATCCTTAACAGTTGCATATCCAAGATCACACAGCTAATAGTGGAGCCAGGCTTTAAGCAGTCAGGCTGGCTCCAGGATCTGCTCTTGACCACACTGCTGATGTGAATGTCCCGTCTGAATGTCCTGTAGATTGATGAAGCAAAAAGTTCCCTGGGAAGAAGACAGCACTTGAAAGCCCCATTGTGCTGCCTTGAAAGCTCTCTGGCTCCCCAAGACCAGCCCCCATCCTGGTGGTGACTCAGAGGCAGCCTGGGAACACCGGGGGTGGCTTCTCCAACAACTCCACCCGAGCACGAGAACAGTTCGTTTGCTAAAGTAATTAAAAACATAATCTGTGCTATTAAATTCCTCCTCTATTTTTCTGCTGTTCACGTTCCCCGGGGTGCCGAGTTAGATGCCTTCTCTAATCATTGCTGACATGTCAGCTCTACCCCCACCTTCCTCCTGAACTGCCATCCTTAGAGATGATGGGGGCTCGAGACAGTTTGTTTTAATGTCAGGATCTACATCTCTGATAATTATATACACACACCCCATTTGCTAGGAATTCATTACTCGAATAAGAAAGCCAGTTTGACAGCTCTGACACCCCAGCCCTCGCATCAGCTGCAGACAGGGGTGCATGCTAAGGGCATGGGTGCCACTCTCATTGCTCTAGGAGTTCACTCTGAGCTGGCTGGTGGTGGTGTCAGATGAGAGTTCCTCTGAGTTGGAACCACAGGATTCAGTCCTCAACAGCCCAGACCACCCATGCAGGGGAAGATTACCCAACTCACCCATACACACTCTCTTACAACACATTTTCTACTACAGAATAAAAAATGAGACGTACACTGGAGCGCCTGGGTGGCTCAGTAGGTCAGGCGTCTGACTCATGATTTTGGCTAAGGTCATGATCTTGGGGTCATGGGTGCTCAGTGGGGAATCTGTTTGAGGATTCCTCTCCCACTCCCTCTGTCCCACCCCTGCTCTCTCTTTCTCTCTCTCTCTCTCTCAAATAAATGAATGAATCTTTTTTTAAAAAATGAGATGTGTACATAATAGAAGGTACTCTGGTTCTCATTGGTTGGAAGCATTTATTAATGAGCCTATCATGGGAACATGAACAGGAAATATCACTTATTAAGCATCTACTAAGTGTCAAGCACTGCAAGGCCAATCAATTTGTTTGAATTTTCATGGTAGCCTTAAGCTGGTATTTTATTGGCATTGCTGGATATTTAAGCCAAAGCACACAAAAGAGAAGAGACCTAAGTGAGGTAGCTCAGCTGAACTGGGATTTCAAAGCTATGAGTTGACCTCTTTATGCTACTTTGTACTCTTGATAACACCTGTCTCTTCCATTAGCCTCTGAAGGAATTCTCATTTTCATTCCTACCTCCTTAGTCTTTTCTTCACACTCATTTTTCTACCAATGTGTCTTCTTTGCTATTGTACCACTAAATGTCAATGCTTTACAGGGATCTTTCTATGTCTAGCCCTCTCCTCACTACCCAAAACTCTCCCTGGAAGATCCCACCTAAGACAATGGCTTCAGATTTCACTCATGTGCAGAAGGCTCCCCAAATCTACTGATTAAATGTTAATCTTACCTAAAAAAAAAACATACTTTCACAGTGAAATTTAGACTGCTGTTTGACCAAATATCTGGGTACTGTAGCCTAATCAAATTGAACATAAAATTATCCCATAGAATAAAGACCAATAGGTCTTTTATGAATGAATGATTGAGTGAATACATTTAAAAATCAGTGGACAAATGAGTAAATTGATGGATCCATGGTAGATGGATGGGTAATTTGAATGGGTGGGTAGATGCATGGATGCACAATTAGATGTAGGGATGGGTAGTTGGATGGATGGAAGAGGGTGAGAATAGACAGGTGGGTGAGTAGAGAGATAGATAATTAGATGAATGGAGAGATGGACAGATGGATGGATGGAGTCAGTAGGTAATGTTCTGGGTCAGAGATGGGAGAGAGATCCTTGATCTTCTACCAACAGTGTGACCTTGGGCACATGACTTCCCTTCTCTGAGCCTCAGTTACCTTATCTATAAAATGGGAAAGATAGTACTTCCTCATGAATGGTTGTGAGGCTTACATGATGAGTTCATATAGCAGTTCTCAAGCTTGCATCAGAATCTCCTGGAGTGCTTGTTACAACCCAGATGGCTGGATCTGCCCCCAGAGTTTCTGATTCCTTAGGGCTGGTGCAGAGCCCAAGAAGGTGTATCTCTAATAAGTTCCCAGGTGATGGTGCTGCTGGTCCAAGGACTGTATTCTGAAAACCACTAAGTCCATTCCCAGGAAGCAGTTAGTGTAGTGCCCAGCACATGGTAAGTGCCCAATAAGTGACTATTATTATCAGCTTTGTTATCACCATCATCATCATCACCATGACATGATCCCATGGGCCGAGAACTTTCTGGCAAGGGTCTGGATCTGCTGGCAGTCAAGATAATGAGAACCAAGAAGGCCATTGTGGAAATATATGACTCTATGTCTCCTGTTATGTTCCCCACTGTGGTCTCTATGCATGGGAGGAGAAAAGAGGGTGCCGGAAGACATGTCTAGACCTCCTGAGCCAATGAGGGTGAGCAGATGGGGCTAGGAATTCCAAGGGTGTTAATCAGAGGATCCAGCTGTAGGAAGCAAGATCTTGGCTGTCTACGGCATCAGGGATCCCTAAACGGGCTCTGGCATCTGGTGGAATTGAATTTGAATCCTGGTCCTGCCTCTCCCTGCTGTAGAACCCTGGGTAAGTCACTGGCCTCCTCTGTTCCTCAGTTTCCTCTACAAAATGAGAATGATACTAACAGTATCTACCCCCCCAGGTTTACTTTTGCAAATTAAACAAGATTTTTATGGAAAGCACTTATGGTAGTACCAAGCACATAGTCAGCACTCAAGAACTGAACTCTGTTATTAGTCTCCCACCCTCTTGGTGCATGGAGAATAGAAAACATTAAGCCCCTCAACTCCCTGGTCTCCAAATCCTAGACTCAGTAGGGAGGCTAGAGCTTTGTGTCTGCAGATCTATTTTAATTTCTTTGGTTCTACCTGTACATCCTCCTCAGGGCACCTGCTTCTTTGGATGAAGATTTGAATTGTTACCTCCCAGAGCCAATAATATATCTCACCTCTCTGCAGACAAAGGTAAATATAATTAAAAAGTGATTATAATCTGGGACTACATTCATAAGCTTTGCTAGACCTAATTATACAGCAAGTGCAAGTCTCTGGGCATCGAATCCTTTCTGGATGGAATTTACTGACACTATCAGTTGCGTGCTGGTGAGCCGGTGAGATCTGTGCCACAGCGGCAGGGTTGGTGCCACAGGAGGGGCACTGACCTAGGTTGAGCCATAACCAGACTTTGATGATGCCCCTGGTCCTGAGTTTGTTCATCCAAGGAGCATTTATTCACATCATCAATAGATCAGGTCTTGCTCTCAGGTCTTATTAGGGTCAAGGGACTTCTCAGTAAAGACAGAGTGATAAATTTGTAAAAGAGTATTGGTCTAAAAGAGTATTGGTCTAGATCCAAGAGGATCTACAGGTGGCAAATAAGCACATGAAAAGATGCTGCACATCATTAGCCATCAGGGAAATGGAAGTTAAAACCACAACGAGATATCACTGCACACTTATCAGAACGACTAAAATAAAAAATGGTGATACCACCAAGCACTGGCAATGATATAGAGAAGTTAGATCATTCATACATTGCTGGTGGGAATGAAAAATGGGTCAGTCGCTGCAGAAAAGAGTTTTGCAGTACCTGTTTTTATGAAATGAAATATGCAAATTCTATAAGACCTAGCAATTGCACTCTTGGGGATTTGTCCCAGAGAAATGAAAATTTACATCCGCCTGAAAATCTGTACATGAATGTTTATAGCAGTTTTATTTGCAATAACCTCAAACTGGAAACAATCCAGATGTCCCTTGGTGGGTGAATGGCTGAACAAACTGGCTGGTCCACCCACATATGGAGTAGTAGTCAGTCATAAAAAGAATATCAGTGGTCACAACAACCTAGATGAGTCCACAGAAAATTATGCTCAGTGGGGGGAAGGAAAGCCAATATCAAAAAGCTGCTACCTGATTCCATTTATATGGCATCCTTGAAACAACAAAATCATAGAAATGGAGCACATATGAGTGGTTGTGGGGGTAAAGGAGGTTGTGGGGGAAGGATAGAAGTAGATGTGCCCTAAAAAGCAATAAAAGGGGTCTTTGTGGTGATTGAAATGTTTCCTGCCTTGTGCCAATGTCAATATCTGGGTTATTATATTGCACTACAGTTTTGCAACATGTTACCATTGGGGGAACTGAATAAAGGGTACCAGGGATCTCTCTGTATTATTTCTTACACCTAAGTGTGAACCAACAATTCTCTAGAATAAAAAAATAATAATCTCTTTCAAAAGAGAACATTGCCTCCATATTTAAAACCTTGCAAAGTGAGCCACCTGGGTGGCTCAGTGGTTGAGCGTCTGCCTTTGACTCAGGTCGTGATCCCAGTCCTGGGATCAAGTTCTGCATCAGGTTCCCTGCATGGAGCCTGCTTCTCCCTCTGTCTATGTCTCTGCCTCTCTCTCTGTGTCTCTCATGAATGAATGAATGAATGAATGAATGAATGAATGAATAAATAAATAAATAAAATCTTTTTAAAAAATAAAACCTTTCAAAGCTTTCTATTAACTTTGTAATGAAATCTGAACTCTTGTCTTGAACTTCAGGCCCTGCTGACCTCCCAAATCATCACATGATGCCCCATTCTCCAGACTCTAGCCACCCTAGCGGCTTTCTCTCGCCTGATTTCAAGCCTTCCTCTATGGCATTCCCCTCTCCATGAGATGTTTTCTTCCCTACTTTTCTCCCTGCTGGCTCCTTCTCATAATTTGGGTTTCAACTTAAATGTCACCTCCTCATGGAAGCCTTCCTTGATTTCCTCCAAGCAGCCCTCTCCACAGTTCTTGCTCACTGTCTCCTTTGCTTTTTTGATAGCACTTAAATAACTTTATAATGTTTAATGTATTTCCTGATTTACTTATTTATTTCTTTAGTCTGCTCTGCTACAGTATAACCCTCTTAAGGGCAGGGACCACCTCAACCCTGCTTACTAGCCCTTCCCCAGAGTTGACTGAGTAGCTGGTACATGGTAGAGACTCCATAAATATTTGCAAATGGAAGGGGAGAGGGGAAGAAGGAAAACCAGAAGGGAAGGAGGGAGGAAGGGAGAGAGAAAGGGAGGGAAGGAGACAAGGAAGAAAATAGGAGATTGGAGGGAGGGAGGGTAGGGTTTGGGGGATGTCAAGGAGGCAATGACATCAACAGGACTTTGGCTGTGGATGAAGGGAAGAGGAGAAATCTATGATGACACCCGGTTTTGACTTAGGCATCTTGACAGATACAGGTACCATTTGTCCTTCCCAAGGAAGAAATTGTTTGTGACTGGGGAAAGAGGACAAGTAAAAGTTCATTTCCAATGTATTGATCTCCTTCATCTACCTGCTTCCCCATGTCCTTCTGTCCCCGGTTATCTTCGGCATACAGAGGAGTCCACACAGAGCCAGCCACTAGCCAGCTAAACAAAGGGAATATAGTTCAAACTGAAAATGAAAATGATCGATCCTTTAACACTTTTTTTCTTTAAACTCAAGGACGTGGACATAGATGTGTCAGCTAGGATGCAAGGGGAAGTTACACAAATAAGAGGGCTGGAAGCTATCAGTGGAAAGGATGGGGTGGGGGGCTGGGGAGGAAGGGACAAAAGCAAGGAAGGGATGTATTTGGTTTTACAAAACCAACACTTCCAGCCAAGGAGACACCCAGCTAAGGGCTTCTCCTGATAGTCCCTTGTGTGACCCAGTTTGTCCAGGTTGGGAGCTCTTATCAGTTGGCTCAAGCTCTCCTGAGTTGTCCTGAAGGTACCTCTCGCTCATTACAATACAAAGATCTTCCCTTATGTTTTTCTGCCATGTTTTTGAACACATAATGCCTGCACCAGCATGTTGACAGGCTAGGCATGAGCCATTGAACCATTGTGCCTAAGTCATAGAACATGTGTAAGTTCCTTAATGTATCTGCCAGTTCTCCAGCCCTGCCACCTAAGACATAGAATGAAAGCTTCCTGCCCCAACCCACTGGGAGTCGGTGCCTGGGGAGCTAGCTCCCTGTCTCCTTACACGTAACAACTAATAAAAACTTCTTTGCTTTCAACACCTCCTTGGGTTGTGTGTTCAATTTCATGCACCCCAAGCAGCCGACCCCTTGAGTTCAGTTACAGATTCCCTACTCTCATGATGGAAGGTGAGGCTTTGCTACTGGAGTTTCATAGGATTTCCTTTGCAAAGCCACCATTGTGTGATGTGCACTGACTCTGAACCTTCAGGTCACCTCTCACACCTAATTTGATCACTGGTTTTTTGTTTTTGTTTTTAATTCCAGGGACTTTCCTTTTCAATGAGTGTTTGTATAGCATTCGTTCTCCTGTTCATAGAAACATTCCCCTTTCTTTTCACACTACATTTAATGTAATCAGTTTGCTTAATTAAATTGTATAATTATAAGAACAAGGGCAACTAGCATAAGCAGGTTTGGGAACAGATACCACTGATTTGGAGTGAGCGTGCAGCTCGCTGGTGGTGCCAAGTGCTCGGGCGAGCAAGCGGGAGGTCTGCTAGCCATCAGGGGGTGGCCGGCATCTGTCATGTTTTACTGAGTAAATGAGAGCTTGTAAATAAGGAAAGTTGGTTAAGAGGAAGTTGGCTAAGATTCAGTTAAGTATTTACTTAAACATTTAGGTAACATTAGGTAACATTTAGTCATTGAATGAATGAATGAAAATTGGGATCTAGTCTAAATCACCCCACCAGTCTCAATGTCCTTGCCTGTAAAATGGGCCTGAGGCTAGTTAAGTGACGATGTTGTGGTGTTCATGGATTAGGACAAAGTGTAAAACCCTGGCACCTAGCTCCTGGCCAAAGCTCAAGCTAGAGCACGTTGTCCCAGAGCCTTCAGCCTGAGCCTCTGCATGTTGATGACTTTGTACAAAAGCAGCCAGGATCTCCTTTGCTATTCTCTCTGATGCTCCAAAGACATAAAGAGAAATGTGATCGATGGTATCCCCCAAACTCAAAGGCCAATCAAGTTCCTGCAGAAGCCCGACCCAATCCATCAAGCAGAAAAGACTCAGACATTGAGGTCAGGCAGGCTGGGTTTGAATCCTGACTCAACTCCACGTTGACAGTCTTCCTGGGCAAGTGGCTTAACTTCCAGAGCCTCAGTTTCATCATCTGTAAAATAGGAGTTAAAATGTATGTACGTGAAGCACTAAATTTTGTGTAGGATGTAGTAGGTCTCTATTATGATTATCCTTATTGTTATTAAGGGCTGGGAGACACAGGCAACCCACCAGATAGCCCCTGGTCGTGCAACAATGAATGTTGCTTTTATGTCCTACAGAGGAAAAAGCAATTTGCCATTTCCTCTCCCACTTGGGTTGATTGCGGTTTCCTTCTGATTAATATTTATGAGGCTGGCTTTGTGCCATTGCGGGGAAAGGGCCTGTTTGTTGAGCAGAGGTCCATAAATCTATATGGTAATTATCCTCCCCTCCGTTCCAGTGCCCCTAGAAGCAAAGATAACCGAAATAAGGTGCCCATGAGTATAATGGGCAGGATACACTAGCCATAGAGAAACCAGGTGTGCAAAACCTCTGCAGGAAATGTGCTGGGGGTGGGGGGCGGTGGCAGGGGGGAACTAGGGTTTCTCAAACTCCCACAGTGTCAGGATCAAAAGTCCTCAGAAGTTGTCTGGACTGATTTGCTTGCCTAGAATCGATTCCACCCGCTCTGGTGACACCCTGCCCCCCACCCCCGATTTTCACTGGGGAGACATCACCGGGCACCTGCAAGAGGAGTCCAAGATCCAGATGTGGTCAATCTGCATCG
This sequence comes from Vulpes lagopus, assembly GCF_018345385.1. Taxonomy (NCBI): domain Eukaryota; kingdom Metazoa; phylum Chordata; class Mammalia; order Carnivora; family Canidae; genus Vulpes; species Vulpes lagopus. The sequence goes on along the minus strand of NC_054837.1, from coordinate 16,940,660 downwards.
TCCAGCCCCTTCTCCGCAGTAATTGGTTTATAAGGGCAAGTGACTGAAGCTGGCCTAATCAGAATGAACCTTGGGACTCTACCAACAAAAGGGGTGCTGGCAGTGCTGGAGGGGGCTACGTGGAGAGAGCCTGCCCGAGAAGCAAACCAAAACAGAACCTCTGGAAGACAGAAGAAACCAATTCTGGGTGATAGTATTTACTTATGATGCAGCTGGGCCTGAAGTCCTACACTCTAAACTTTACATGGACTGATAAATGACTTACTGCCTTAAGCCAGTGGAATTTGGCTTCTTTTACTTGCAATGAGAGAATCCAATGAAAGTTTGCCTCTTCACTTGATGGATAAGGTTATTGAATCCCAAAGAAGGAATGTGGCTTGGCCATGGTCACACAGCAAACTTGTGTTGGAATTCAGTATGGATTGATCTCTGTGTTTCAAAAACACATACTACACAAAACTTTTTAAAATGCTGGTACCTAATGTTGGCAGGGTATGAGGAAGTAGTATATTCATACACTAACTAGAAAGAGTGAAAATTAGTAAAACTTTCTGGGGGGGGCATTCTGGCAACAGAATAGGTAGAGATCCTGTTGATATTGATTGATTCGTTGATTGATTGATTGTAATCTCTACATCCAACGTGGGGCTCGAACTCACAACCCTGAGATCAAGCATCCCATGCTCTCCCAACTGAACTAGTCAATCATCTCTCCTATTGCAACTCAATATTATATGGGAGCCCTGGATGCATAAATCCTGCCTAAATGTATGTGTATCTCTCCAACTTGGAATTCCCTTGAAGAATTTGTGCTAAGGAGGGATGCTGGGGTGGCTCAGTGGTTGAGCATCTGCCTTCAGCTCAGGTCGTGATCCGAGGGTCATGGGATCGAGTCCCACATCAGGATCCCCATGAGGAGCCTGCTTCTCCTTCTGCCTGTGTCTCTTCCTCTCCCTGTGTGTCTCTCATGAATAAATAAATAAAATATTTTTAAAAAAAGAATTTGTGCTAAGGAAATAATCTAATGGGCCAAGGAAGATTTAGACACAAAGATGTTCATGACCATATTGTTTACGATAGTCATGTTTGGGAGAGGAAAAAACCTTAATGAGGAAAATGGCTAAATATACAGGACACATCCATAAAATACAATCTATGAAATGGCTAAAAATAATATTTGAAGGGTATTTCATTACACAGGAAAATGTCTATATAATCTATTAAGTGAAAAAGGCAGGTTACAACCTGATTTATGATGCCATGTGACCCAACATAAGGGAGGAGGCAGCAGTATTTACATACATATATATGTGAATGCAGCATAGAATATAGGCAGAGAGAAAATAAGCCAAAGTATTAGCAATGTTTATCTCTGGGTAATATTTATTTGCTTTTTTGTGCTTTTCTGTGGTTTCCAAATATATTACAATGAACATGTGTTACTTATGTAATCAGAAAAAAAAATTGAAGTGTAATATTTTTTTTAAAAAATTGAAATGATGCAGGTTGGTAAGAAATAACTGGGCCAGCCAGCAATGGGGACGTGGTACAGCCTCTGTCAGCCACTTTGTGGATCCACAGAGGCTCCAAAATAATTACCTCAGTGATAGAACCGCAGCCATAACCTAAATTATTACAGTAGCAAACTTGTGTTAAACCTGCGCTCAAAGCCAGGCAGTGCATTCAACGTGCTACACACGGCATCCTACTTCTCTTGAGGACTTCTAGGAAAAGGCATTATTAGTCCCATTCTACAGATGAAATAGCTCGTGCTCAGAATGGGTGAGGGTTTTGCTCCAAGTCACAATGCTGGGCAAGTGGCTATGTGGATATTCAGACCCCACTTATCTAATTCAGAATTTAGCTTGCAATGGCTACTGCTCTTCCTGGCCTGACAGAGGCGGGGAGGGGCCCCATTTCCCAGGGGAGGCAGCTGCAGCTTGGAGGGGTGACGTCATTTGTCTGGGATCACACAGGTGGGAAATGGCTCCTGGTTTGTCCCCAGAGCCCAGGTACCATCTACTGTCCCGGCTGCCGCTGGACCAGCCGGCTCAGGCTGCGGTGGGAGGCCCACCCTCTCATGGGTCTGTGCTCTGGAGAACTGTGGTGTTAATTACCAGAATCACTTTGTGCTGATCCCCCACAACTAGGAGCCTGCTGAGACCCATTTCTGTGGCCTGTAAGCCTCAAATTGACCACAGGTAATGGGAGTCATTTTTAAAGAGGCCTTTATTGTTGCCAACCTCAGCTGTGTTCCTGAGCCAGCATCTATTCCTCAAACAAGTGTTGAAAGGGCCTTTGAGAAGCCAAGTGGGGGAGAAATTGTTCCGATTCCATCTGACCATTCTGGAAAGGAGGCCCACCTTTGCAAGGCAGCCGCTGAGAGAGAGGAGAAGGAGAAGAAGGAGGAGGAGGAGGAGGGAGGGAAGGAAGAGGGGGGAGGAGGAAGGGAGAAGCTCTTTAAATTTAAGACCTAAAAATGGAGACAGGTTTATGCTGACTCAGCCACGCTCTCTCCTCCAAATCTGGGCTTACATATTCATCTTTCCTCCCACACTTATGGAGCACCTGCTGTATACCTGGCAGGGTGCTAGGGGCTGAGGTGATAAAGATGAGAAAGACACGGTCGTGCCCGTGGAAAGCTCACAGGCTAGAAGCCAGTCAGAGCAGCCATTCATTCAGATGGGGGTTCGTGCATCCATGTACTCACTCAGGAAATATTTAGCGAGTAACTCCTCCAGAGTCCCCAAAGTAGCTTCAGCCCAAACTACTGGGACGGAGGATGCTGCAGGTCTGGTTCAGGAAGCAAACTCTGAGGCCGAGTTCACGTGCAGCAAAGACAGCCCTTGGGAGGAACACCTATGGGAGGGTGGAGAACGATGAAGAGAAAAGAGAAGCCATGTACAGACTGATACCAGCTTTAACCAACCCCATGAGAGACCCCAGAGCTGGGGGGCCTTCCAGCCTTGTCCCAAGTTGGGGCCAGATGACGGGGCTTTTATTCTCCACATTAGCCAGTCACTGGATGTGGTCACCCCGGGAAGGACATGCCCATGGGTGAGGTGGCTCTCTGCAGCTGAGGTATCCCCGAATGGGGTGAAGGCAGAGGACTGCCTGCCAACAGGACTGGGAGAAGGATCTGGGCAGTGACTCCCCCACATCTATCACAGGAGAGGGAGCAACTGAGAAAAACACTAGCTGAGCCCTGACAGAGTTTTCCTTCTGCCTGAGAAAATCCATTCTGTGGAATAGGTAAAATTGTGCAACCATGAAGGTGAAAAGCCATTCATTTATTCATTCATCCGTCTATTCGATATTGATCAAACAGCTGCTATATGCCAGGAATGCTAAGGATAACAGCCATGTGACAAGAGAAACCCATGCCTGCCATCAGAGAGACATTGGACAGCACCATAATAAAGTCTTTTGGCGTAGGGTATATACCAAAGGTACATATACGTGTGTGTTATGACCAGAGCTACAAAGGAGAAGCAAGGCATGGGTTTGAAGAGAGGTATGCGTATCTCTAGCAGTGAACAATGTACAAAGTCATTATCTATAAGAAGTGATTAATTCTAGGGCAATATGTTCAGGGAAGGCTTCCCAGAGGAGGCGACATTTGGGCCGAGTCTGGAAGGCAGAGTAGGAGTTCACAATAGGTGGAAGCAGAGGGAGGAACATTTAAAGGGAAGGAAACAGCTGGTACAGAGCTGCCAAAGTTCAAAATCATGCCCCCCCCAAATGGAGGGGAAGAATATGAAGCCCCAAACTGAACTTTGGGAGCCCATTTCTCCCAGGAGTTATAAGGTGTTAAAGATTCCTGAGCACAGGCCGTGATCTGAAAACCAGCAACAGAGGCACCCAGATCTTTACTTCGAGGAGTTTATGCCAACCAGCTTGGCCTGTACTTTGGTCACTTGGGGGCAATGTGCCTCCAATAGCTGTGCTTTTCATCCAGAGGAACACTAAGGCGGCCCCCATCGGGCATCCCCCGACCCCACAGCACAACAGTGACTGCATGAGCCCATATGATGCAAATACTTTCATAGATGCCCTCGGCAGCTCCTAGGAGAAGCAGGTGCTTCGCCTGGGTGGCTGCCTCAGCCATACACCGTTAACTCCTCATAGAGCCCTGTAGAGACTCAGTGGCAACATTTTTCAGAGCAAAATGTCTATGCAGTCTAACTCTCTCAGACCGATGAAATCTGGATTCTGTGGCTGTCAACAGTTTCTACAAATATCTCTGTAGGCCAGTCCCCTGGCAATAATAATATTAGTAGTAGCTAGTGTTTAGGAGTGACAGCCTACATGCCAAGGATATTGTTAAATGGTTACCTGTATCATTTCAAATTATCCTGACAAGCTTTATAAAGGGGGGTCAGATGTTCTCATCTGTTGCAGATGAGGAGAAACCTCTCACAGAGAGGCCGAGTCATTTACACAAGATCACACAGTCAGTAAGCTACTCCGCAAGCCTCAAACCCCATCTAAAACCAAACCCCCCCCAAAAAAATAAAAAAATAAAAATAAAACCAAACCCAAGGTCAAGTTCATGATCATCAAGCACCTTGCCTCCCTGTGCCATTTTTCACCTCCTTCCTCCCCCTTGAGACTGGCATTGACATTTGAAGACCTGGCTCTTTGTTTTGTTTTCATTTCAAGATTTTATGTTTTTTTCCAGGAACCTCTACATCCAACATGGGGTTCGAACCAGCAACCCTAAGATCAAGAGTCACATGTTCTACTGACTGAGCCAGCCAGGCACCCCAAAGCCCTGGCTTTTGAAGACGCTCTGGTGATTTCTCCAGTAGTAAGCTAACCAGCAAAGGTTTTTCTTACTGGAACTAACTTTTCCCCATTATCAAATACCTACCCATTATAAAACTATTTTTGTATAAATTAAAGCAATGAAAAAGTATCAATAGCTTCATGAGTACCCCACAAGCAACACAAGGTGGTTAATATTTTGATACATTTGCTTCTGCCTTTGTTCAGAATCTTATTTCTGCTGTTGCAGATTTATCTTCCAGGCTTGGAGCTCAATCACACACACACACACACACACACACACACACACACACACACACTCCCCTATTATGAGCATTGTCCAGCTTGGCATACATACTGTATCATCATTTTTAGTGGCCACATAATATTCCAGGAAGTGGAATGGTACAGAATTTTTTGGCCTTTGTTTTGGACAGGTGGGCTGTATTCCTTTCTCACCTCTTTACAAGTTCTATCACAGCTAACATGCTTCTGTCTGTAAAGCTTTTGTTTCATATTTAGGATTATTGCATGAAGAAAGAATTTCAGAAGTACAGTTACTACAACCAAAGTCATAAACAATTTAAAGACTCTCGGTATCTAAGGGCCCCCATTGCTTTCTGCAGGCATTTGCGTCGATACACGTGGCCTCCGGCAATGAACGAGCCCGACGGTGTATTTTCCCCTTTATTTTATTTTTTCACACAAGTACAACACGTTTGTCATAGAACAGCAGTGTGTGTTTTTAATAAACCCAAATAGAGATTTCTCCCCCAAGGTCATGCCATCCATCTTTCTTTCACATACGTACTGCCAATTTAGTCTGTGCCGATCATACAGGGTCTCCCTATGAGGGTTACTATAGCAGCACAGAAAACAAGGTGATCATTAGCTCTCCTGAGCTCAGCACTGGGAGATAAGAATAGAACACTTAGGGCGCCCACCTAAACAGAGCCAGTCTTTAGAAATTTTCCATAATAGCCTCATGCCGCAGCTGGTCCCACTAGAAAGTTCTATTCCTTTGCAGAATTGGCTGCTGCCACTGCAGTGAGCACACGGAGATGTTCCAGCTCTCAAGGACATCAGGCCCACCTTGGTACCATGGAGTTTATGCAGACAGACCTCTAGCACTGGGGGCTGTAGATGTATCACTCTTAAACCCCTTGCCCCCACCCCTGTTTCCTACTCTGCTTCTGCTTCTGACCTCATCACTTGTTTCTGGTTGACAGTCTTACCCACCTTGGATCACAACCTGGGACTGGTGCCCCATTGGAGACCTGGCTTCCAGTTTCGTGCTCACGAGGGACACTTACTGGTCACCAGTTGCTGGCCTGCCTTCCCCAATACACATCACTTGCATCTGCCCCTCTTTCTTCTCCACTGCCATGCCAACCCCCCATCACCCCTCGCCTGCGCTAGAGTGATAACACCCTAATTGGTTTCCTCTTCCATTCTACAGGAGAGTTATCTTTTTAATGAAGTTGTAGTCAGCTCCTGCAAATAAAAATCTAGTCATGACAAATCTGGGTATAGCCTTCCAGTGATTTCCCACTGGACTTTGGATACAGACCAATACTCTGGTCTTTCTGCATCTTCCACCTCGCTTCTTGCTTTAACATCCTGACTCTTTTCAATCTGTCCAGCCCACAGGCATCCTACCTCCCACGTGGACTTCTCCCATGCCGTTCCCTCTGCCTTCCCTGCCCTTTCTCCCTCCTAGTCTTGAGTCCTCCCTTTCTGAGTCTCGGCTTAAAAGTCACTTCTTCAGGGAAGCCTTCCCTGACCATTCATCAAACAGCATTGGGAACTCCTGTTGAACTTGGTTGTAGCTCCCCGTGCTTTTCCCACATAGCATGTGTTAAAGTTTAAAACCACACCTTTAAGCAGTTTTTAAAACTTGAGATGAAATTGTGTGCTCATGGGTGATGTGCATATCTTCTTTGTAGAAATATCTGTTCAAGTCCTCTGCCCATTTTAAAATTGGGTTGTTTGTTTTCTTGTAGCTGAGACATAGGTGTTCCTTATATATTCTGAATACTAATCCCTTATCAGATATACAATTGGCAAATATTCTTCTCCCATTCTATAGGTTGCCAGGGAATCTTTTATAGTGTCTGTGTACCCCATACCTGGAAGATTCATAATGGCAAGGAACACATCCACTCCACTCATCAGTATATTGCAAGCACCTAGCACAGTACCTGCAACATAAAAGATGCTCCATCAACATTTATTGAATGATAATTCAATCAGCTACTGCAGGGAGACTCTTCTACCAGGGCACCTCTCCTTCCCATGTCCTTCTTGGCCTGTTTCTTGATAAGATTCTTGGTGCCTGGAACCCAAGCAGACTCCTGGAAGCAGTGGAAGGGATGTTGCCACAAGAGTAAAAGTTGCTACCTTCATTCCCCTTCTGCAGCTTTCTCTCAGTGACTAAAATCCTATTTTATGGGAAACTGCAGGCTTTCCTTTGCTGGTTTTTGTTGTTGTTGTTGTTGTTCCCCTGCAGTGAATAACATTTCAGTTCACTGCAAAGCCGGAGCATCTCCCACAACTGTGCCAAGAACAAAACCTTGAGAGAATTAGAACAAAATCAGCTTGGTCAGGCAAAAATAAACCATGGAATCCCTGGGAAGTTGTCTAGAGCTAGAATTTCTGCAGGAGAGCCAGGGCCTGGAAGCGGCTGGCTGGGCGGGGAAGCCAGTGTGATATTTGATTTGTGTGCTGGGAATGGGGGCTCGGGGCAAGTCTTAACTGCAGTGGTGAGCCTTGTTATTAGATGTGTGGTTATTAGATGTGCAGTCGCGTTGGCCGTCTCATAGGGCCATCTCCACAGTGCCAAGAGGAGAGAAACGAGCTGGATGTATGTCATCATGATGCTTTTAAGCAGGGATATCCATGCATTAGATGGACAGCAGAACCACTCAGGGGGGGAGAGAGGTACTACCCAGTGTGGCCCTGTCCTTGGTGGCAGCAGAGGCTATGTGTAAGGAATGCATTTGAAGACAGGTACCAGGAGGACACAGCCCTACTCTTGCCCCCACCATCAGCTTCTCAGGTGACCCCTGGGGTCAGCCAGCCATGCCACCTGGATGGTCCCTCTCCTTTAAAACCCCCTAGTTACCTAAAGCCCGTAACAAAGAAGTGATTCTGAAAGATGCCACACGGGGAGGGACCATGTCTATCTTGTTGACCACTAGGTGCCCAGCACTTGCCTGGCAGGGAATAGGCTCCCCATAAATAATTGTTTTATGAATGAATGAGTTGCTCTGCCTGGCACATAGTAGAGGTTCAATGACCATTGGTTGAATGAATGGAGGTGAATTCCTTATGGCCACCTCCATATCAAGTACAAAACCACAGGGAGTAGTCAGAAAGTTGATGGATGAACAAATGAATGGACAGAGGAGTGAATGAATGAATCGCTCTTTCGTATTCACTACTATATCTCCAGTATCCACCCCAGGGCCTGGCAAAGAACAGGTGCTCCTTGAATGTGAATGAATTAATTAAGGGCATTATAATGTAAGCAAGCTACCAGCTTGAAGTGCACCCTTGCCATAGAAGTGCATGTTTGTTACTTTTTAAGCTTCTGAACTTGGGTATTAAAGGCCATAAAATAATTAATTACTAATGCCAAATATTGAAGTTAAAAAACATTCAACAATTATTTTTACTCTACCACTAACCCACATATCTTTGAGATCAATCACATCCACCTCAGAAATGATTAACTAGTAGTTCTGAATCCCCCCCAACCCCCGCTTCTTCTTTCTCTGTCCCTCTCTCTGTGTCTCTAACTATGTATACATACATCTCTATAAATATAAGTAGTTGTCCCTTAACAACACAGACAGGGGTTAGGAACAGTGATTGCATAGCTGAAAATTAGCACTTAACTTTTGACTCCCCACAAAACATAACCAATAGGCTCCTATTGATTCCCCACAAAACGTAACCAATAGCCTCCTATTGACTCCTACTCCCCTTACCAGTAACATAAATAGATGGTTATATAAAATATCTGATTTACATTTAACATATACTGTATTCTTACGATAAAATTAGCTAGAGAAAAGAAAACATTATTAAGAAAATCATAAAGAAGGGAAAATGCACTGACCTGTATTTATCAAAAACAATCCATATATAAGTGATCCCATGCAGCTCAAACCTATGTTGTCCAAGAGTCAACTGTGTATGTGTGTGTGTACTTACATCTACACCTTCACATGTGCTTGCAACTCACATATACTCACTCACAAGCTGACACAAGTACGTATGCATAATTATATGCTCACTCATATATTCTCAATATACCATGTCACATGCACTCATAGACTCACATTCAAGCACACTCACACACTCATTCTCACACACTCTCATATACTCATACTATACTTTTGATCTCCAGCAAGTCATTAGCCTCATGGTATCCATTTTTCCTTCTATGAATTTCTGGCTCATGCCCAGGTAAAAAATATTAATGGAGCACCTGCTATAGGTCTTATCTCTGCTAGTTCCTGGGAATACCCAAGAGGAAGGTACAGTCTGCCTTTAAGGACCTAAAGCCTGATGTGAGAACTACATGCCCATGTGTATAACTGTCGTGAGTTGAGTTGTGTCCCCAAAATCCATAAGCCTTAACCCCCAGTACGTCAGAATGTGACCTTATTTGGAAATCAGACTGTTGCAGAAATTCTTATTTACAATAGGTCATTAGGGTGGGTCCTAATACAATGTAACCAGTGTCCTTATAAAAAGAGGAAATGTGGACACAGACCCACAGAAAGAATGCCATCTGGAGATGAAGGCAGAGATCAGGACGATGTTCTACAAGCCAAGGAACACCAAAGGTTACCAACAAGCCATCAGAAGCTGATGGATAAGATGCTCCATAAATATTCTTTGAACCTGGGTATGAGCCAAAAATTCACAGAAGGAAGGATGCCTAGAATGGGTCTTGCCTCACAGCCCTCAGAAGGAACCAACCCTGTTGACACCTTGACCTTGGACGTTCAGCCTCCAGAACTGTGGAACAATAACTTTCTCTTATTTAAGCCACTCCATCTATGCTACTTCTTCGTGGCAGCCCTAGCAAACTGAAATAGTAAGCAAGGAGAATTCAATCAGAATTTGCTCATGGACTAACTGAGCATCTCCCAAGACTCTGCTAGGTAGATACTTTGATTGTGGGCTCCACGACAGGCAGAGGCCATCTCTGTTTTATTCATCTCTGGGTTCCTAACTTAGAGTGGAAGTACAAGAAATACTGCCAATGCATATATGAATCAGTGACCGAGAGAATGAATGAAAAATCAGCAGCAGGACTCTAGAAATAAAGTCTGGGGGAGTCTTTTCACATCGCAGTAATGACAGATGATGGATGGATGGAAATACCCTGGGATAGTAGGATCAGAGCCACAGAGATGTGAGCATCCTTGGAAATAAGTCAGACAAGATGCACAGCTTGTGTTTACATGATCATTTTTTGTATGGGAGATAGAATCCTTTTGGTTTGTGAATTTTATACCTTTTTCGAATGTATCCATAGTGATGTAATACATTGATATTAAAAGCTCGATTTATATTCAAGTCTTCACACCCCTTTCTTCTGCCCACCTTTCTAGCAGCTGGGAGGAATCCTATCAGATCACCCTCAGGGAATAGAGGCAGAAAAAGACTGAAGAACCCAAGTATTGGCTTTGAGTTCTTAGGTAGACTTTTGTGAATCTAGTACGGAAACCATGGTATTGAAAGCCATGGATCTCAACCAAAAATTTCAAACGTTTGAGAAGAAAAAAAGATACCCTCCTTTTTTCTAAAGTCCAGAAACTGGCTTTTAATATCAAGAACCTGGGATGCCTGAGTGGCTCAGTGGTTGAGCATCTGCCCTCAGCTCAGGGTGTGATTTCAGGGTCCGGGATAGAGTCCGTATCGGGCTCCCTGCATGGAGCCTGCTTCTCCCTCTGCCTGCATCTCTGCCTCTCTCTGTGTGTCTCTCATGAATAAATAAATACATTCTTTTAAAAAATAAAAAAATATCAAGAACCTGAAGCATAAACCAGAGTGCCCAAGAGTGTGAAGTCATAATACCCACTTTTCCACAGCAGTGGACCAAAAAGAGAATCAGCAGGGGTCCCTGAGAAGAGCCTCAGGGTCTTGGTCTTGAGGCAGAAGAAGACACAGGGGCCACTGAAACCCCTATAAATTGAGGTATATCCTGGGGCTCCTGGTTTCCCATGTAAGCCTGAAGTTCAACATGGTGCCTGGACCAGCAAGGAACAATGGAGAAGGAAGGCATCCAGACCAGATGCCAGCAGAGCCAGCAAGGACAGAACACGTCTCTGGACATAGCACCCAGGGATAAGGACAGGGGGCGAGGGAAGAGAATCCTGAATTGATCTCGTCATTACTCAAAAAGAGATTGAGTTTAAATCTCCCCCCAAAATGTGACTCTGTTGCCTTGACTTAGCCAAGTTAGTACTTCCACTTGCAAAGAGGTTCATGAACTAAGCTGAATTTATTATAAAGAAGAAAAAGAAAGGACACAGATGTCTGTGGCCAGTACGGCTGTTTATCAACTGGGTGAACTTTGAGATTAAATCAAACTACTTGAAAGATACTCTTGAAACATCTTGAATTTGCAGTTTTTGTAGGATAGACAGATTTAGCAAACAAAAATGTAGGATGCCCATATTTTATCTGGCAACCCTAAGTTCTTGGCACCCTTACCTAGTGCTCAAGTGGAAAAAAACCTGCTTTCTGAGATAGGGAGTTGAGGTTAGGAATCTTAGCTAGCCCTTAGTTTGGGGTTTGCAAAGGCACAGCATGTAAACAAGCCCCTGGACCCACCTGCCCCCTGCCCTGTGCTGTAGAGACAGACATCACAAGTTGATTGCTGAACCTCACCGTTTTTTTCCAGTAGAGCACTCTAGACCACAACTTTCGATTGATGGGAGTTGGCATAGAGGTTGAAATAAATTGCCCTCCTGGAGTGAATCTGAATTCAGACTCAAAGTGAGTGACAGTGCCAAGAACAGCCCCAGGGACTCCTGCTCCCCAACTGGGCACTTTCTACTGGAGCCACAGGGTTCTGTTTTGCTGTATCTATAGGTCCTTTGTAACAGGCATCATGTCTTGTGTTTGCAGGAGAGAGAACGTCAAAGATTCACCCAGGGGCACCTGGATGTCTCAGTCAGTGGAGTGTCTGAATCTTGATTTCAACTCAGGTCATAATCTTGGGGTCCTGGCATTGAGCCCCACATCGGGCTCTGTGCTCAGCAGGCAGTCCGCTTGAGGATTCTCTCTCTCCCTCTCCTTCTGTTCCTCATGCATACTCTCTCTCTCTCTCAAATAAATCAATCTTAAAAAAAAAAAAGGTGGGGGGGATTCATCCACCCGGGCAGGCCACAGGAGGGACAGGCTGCTCCCAAAAGGGTTGACATTCAGAGACAACAGGAGATTTGCTCCAAAGCCACAGTCCTGAGTACAAATCCTAGCCCCTGCATTTCCAGGCTGTATGATTTGGGGCCAGCTACTTTTCTTCTCAGAGACTCAGTTTCTGCATCTGTAAAATGGGCACTGTTAGAATTCACCTCACTGGGTGGTTGGAGGGTTGAATGAGATGAGATGATTCAGTGAAAACCCAGCCCCTGGTGTATTTTGGGTGCTCACAAAATGGTAGTTGGTACCATTCAAGACCCTGCAGGACCGTCCTGGTGCCACTACCATCCTTCCCTGCAGCAGCTGTTTTTCATTATATTTTGAGCTTTGTTAATGAGTCATTCACCCCCAAGAGCAAAACGGGGGACAGGAAAGGAAGGGTTGACTTGTTCTGCAAGTGACGTGGCCTGTCCAAGCCTTGGTTTTATTGGTTGCACAGTGGGCAATGGGGATGGGGATGGGAGCTCCCCGAGGGCTCTGCGATGGCAGGGGAGAAGATGGGTGTGTGAGCACTTGCTTCATAGGCACCATGAGCAGGGCTTTCACTGTGCAGTGGTTCAGTTTGCCAACAGCAGTCTGGCCTGGCACCTGGCCCGTGGCAGGCCAGGCTCCCTGGGTAAGAGGAAATGAAGTTTGACTCAGGCTTTGGTTAACGCTCCACTGCGGCTGGCTAGGCCTCCCTCCGCAGAGGTTAGTGCTGGCGACACGGCTGAGCTTGGCAGGGCCCCGTCTTGGAGGGAAGCCGCCTCTGCCAGGCGGAGGGCAGGCGGGAGACTCAGCCACACATCACCGCAGCAGCAGTGGATCGGGTCCAGGAGGAGAAACCCAGAGGAGCAGAATCCAGACGCTGCTTCCCAGTCTCTCATGTCTGGTCTTCTCTGACATCAGAGGATGAATATAACACCAGGTGAGAACTGCCCTCGGCTATTCTCCAGCTTTTAGGCACAGGGACAGAGAGGGTGAGCCACCTGCCCAGGGTCTCCCAGCCAAGAGAGCGAAGGACCCAGACTCCAATCCAGGTCTATTAGATGCCCAAACCCAAGCTGTTAAGCATCTTAGCTTGCCCTCTGGGATAAATTCAGGTATGAGGGTGAGGGGTGCGTACAGACAGGACCTCCAGGCCCTCCCTAGGAGGGAGGGCCTTCCCAGCACCCTCAATGTGTTCACCAACCCAGAACCTATCAGCGGGGGATTTTATGGAGGTTTCATCACACAAGCTTGCTCAACTACATTACTGGCCACTGGTGATCCTCAAGCCCCTCTCTGCTCCCAGGAGGAGGAGGGGTGGGTCTGAGAGTTCCCAGCTCCTAATGCAGGCTTGGTCTTCCTGTCCACCAACCCCCACCCTGAAGCTATCTAGGGACCAGCTAAGAGTCACCTCCCTACCTCCCTCATTAGAACAGAAGACGCTCCTGTCAGCCTTATCTCTCAGGAATTTCCAAGGGTTTTGGAAACTGAGCCAGGACCTGGGCATTAAAGACCAAACACCTTTCTAAGATACCATAGACTCTTGTCCTGTTAATATACCTCCTTCTACCCTGGTAGTTTTCATCTATTAACCTCCTAGGGGCACCAGTAAAGACGGAATGAATTTATGAATATAAAGTGCTTACAACAGTGCTCAGCACAAAGAAAGACCTCTGTGAGCATTTATTTCTGCCATTCTTCTTGCTGTTTTTATTAGGATTAATATTGTTATTACCCAAGATCAAATTGCTACAAAATAACATTTAAAGCGGGGTGGGGGGTTCTGGGGTGCCTGTATGATGCAATCAGTTGAGTATCAGACTCTTGGCTTCAGCTCAGGTCATGATCTCAGGGTTGTGAGACTGGGTTCCACATGGGTCTCTGTGCTCAGCAGGGAATCTGCTTGAGATTCTCTCTCTCTCTCTCTCCCTCTGCCCCTCCCCTTCCCCCACTAAAATAAATAAATAAATCTTAAGAAAAATAAAAATAATAAAGTTGGGTCTGTGTGATTTTTCTGCGTCCATCCTGTGTCCTTGTTCCCAGGCCAATAGTTCCCAGAAATTTGGACATCACTCGGCAGTCATAAAAGTAGAACAGAATACTAATCAAAACTAAAGTAAATGTATATGGATTGACATCAAGTTCTTTCATTTTCTCGTTCAGCAAACAGGACAGTTTATAAAAATGATTTTCCTCTCTTACCACCATTCTTTCATAAAGTACAGGCATTTTAACACTTAAGAGGTTGGGGGAATCATCCTCATAGGACAGACGAGAGCCCTTTAAATTAAATAAATGTGGCTTTCCGAGCACTCGCTCCACATTATTCTCTTTATTTCCCCTTCGACCAGAGGGGACCTCGTCAGAGCCCAATCCAGAACTTCAGGCCAGCATTCTGAATGCACTGCCTGACCCACTCCCCACCAAAGTCTTGCGGGGGAGGGGGGTGCACAGAGTCTTGGGGTTTTCTAAAATAATGCGTTTTCAGGAAAGTGTCAGCTGATAAATAACCAATAAAATAAATCCTCAGCTGATAATATATATATTTTTTTTTTTCTTCCTCAGGTACCAACACAAATTCAGCAAACCTAAAAGAGTATTTCTTAAACCATTAATGTTGTAACAGACTCAGACGAGCTCTTTCACAATTTATAGGGGATGCATTAAGTAGAAGCTGAGAAACTCCTGGTATGAATACCAATCTAGGAAGAAGCCCACAGGACTCAGACACACCTAAACAAACACTGATTTTCTTCTGCATCTGTCCTGTGGAGACAGCAGGCAGCAAACCTATAAGCTAAGCCAGCTTCTAGAGGGACTGAGACGGAGACAAGAGGGGTCTGAGGTTGGAGCATATCTCCCTGATGACTGCGAGGGAAAGCCAGGGCCTGAGCTTCTGATGAGAAAGGAAAACAGCCACACACAGCTCACAAAGCTTGGGTCTGCATGACAGAGCAAAGCGAACATGAATCCGATTTCTGACCTCTCACATCTGGCTCTCAGCTTTCACATCTGTATAATGGGGTGCTGATATTAGGTTGAATAGTATGACTCATTTTCAACAGGTCAAAGCAGTTCATAATCAAAAAGACAACATCAAGCATTGGTGAGTATATAAAGAAAATGGTGGGGGCACCTAGGTGGCTCAGTCAGTTGAGTGGCTGGCTCTTGATTTTGGCTCAGGTCATGATCTCAGGATCCTGGCATAAAGTCCTGAGTCGGACTTCTCAATCAGGAGGGAGTCTGCTTGAGGATCCTCTCTCCCTCTTCCTCTGCTGCTCCTCCTGGCTCATATTCTCTCTGTGTCAAATAAATAAGTCTTCAAAAGAAAAAAGAAAGGAAACTGGAACTCTCATACATTGCTGGTGGGAATGCAAAATGGCACAGTCACTCTGGAAAACAGTTTGACAGCTCCTTACAAACTTAAACATAAGTGTACCATCTGACCTAACAGTTCAACTCCTAGGAATCTATCCAAGAGAATTGGAAGCAGAGGTGCCCACAAAGGCTTATATGCGAATCTTCCTAGCAATATTATTTGTAATTGCTAAAAAATGAAAACAATCTCAATGTCCTTCAACTGGGAAGCAGATAAACACAATGTTTTCTATCCATTGATAGGAATACTACTCAGCCATAGACAGGAATGAAGTGCAATCCACACTGCAATGTGGATGAACCTCAAAAGCATTGTGCTAACAAAAAAAGGTATTGTGTTAAGTGAAAGAACACAAAAAGCACACATCATATGATTCTATTTATATGAAAAGTCCAATCTATTGAGTCAGAAAGAGGATTCAGGCTGCCTTGAGCTGAGGGTTATGTCTTTGGGGAGTACTAGAAATGTTCTAAAACTGGATTATGGTGATGGTTGCTCAAGTTTATAAATTTATGAAAAATCATTGAATTGTACACTTAGAATGGATGAATTTGATGACATGTAAATTATACCTCAATAAAGCTGCTTTTAAAAGTCAAACATTGGCTTTGAAATATATGAACCAAAAACCAATGAACTAAAAGCAAAAAATAGACAAATCCACCATTAGAGTGTTTAACATCCCTGTCTCAATTATTGATGGGCCAAAAGACATAAAATTGAAAAGAAACGTAGATACCTGAGAATACAATCAACCAACTTGATCTACGTGCATTTATGCAACACTCTGCTAACAACAGCAGGATATATATTCTTCTCAAGTGCATGTGGAATATTTTACCAGCATAGACCATACTGTAAGCCATAAAACAAATCCCAGTAAACGTAAAATTATTCAAATCAAATAAAAATGTGCTCTCTTACCACAGTGAAATTAAATTAGAAATCCATAACAGACATCCAGAAAATCCCCAAATATTTGGTGATTAAAACCACACTTCTAACTAACCGATGGGGCAAAACAGAAATCAAAACAGAAATTAAGATGCATTTGAATTAAATTTTCTCAAAGCACAACTTATCAAAAATTGGATGCAGCTGGAGCAGTACTGTGAGGGAAAGATGTAGTCTCAAATACTTATCTGAGAAAAGGAGAAATGAGTGACCTCAGTCTCTACCTTTGGAAACTAGAAAAAGAAGACCAAATTAAATCCAAAGGGAGTAGAAGAAAATAATAAAGAGGGAGCAGAAGTCGATAAAATAGAACACAAAAGAGCAATAGAACTAGTGAAAGTCAAGCTGGTTCATTGTAAAAAAAAAATCAAAAAAGTAATAAATTTCTTGACACAATAATCAGGAATAAAAGAGAAGACACAAATTAGCAATATCAGGAATGAGAGAGGGAATTGCTTCAGATGCTATAGACATTAAAAAACTAATTTGGAAATACTGTGAACAATGTTATGCCAATAAACCCAACAACTTGGGTAAAATGGACAAATTCCTTGGAAAAATGCCAATTACCAAAGCTCACTCAAGAAAACAGATTGCGGGGCACCTGGGTGGTTCAGCAATTGAGTATTTGCCTTGGGCTCAGGTCATGACCCCAGGGTCTTGGGATCCAGTTCCACATTGGGCTCCCTATGGGGAGCCACTTCTCCCTCCGCCTATGTCTCTGCCTCTCTCTGTGTCAGTCATGAATAAATAAATAAAATCTTTTTAAAAAAGAAAGAAAGAAAAGAGATTGCCTGAATAGCTCTGTGTATATTAAAGAACTTGAGGGATCCCTGGGTGGCGCAGCGGTTTGGCGCCTGCCTTTGGCCCAGGGCGCGATCCTGGAGACCCGGGATCGAATCCCACGTCGGGCTCCCGGTGCATGGAGCCTGCTTCTCCCTCTGCCTGTGTCTCTGCCTCTCTCTCTCTCTCTCTGTGACTGTCATAAATAAAAATAAAAATAAATAAAAATAAAAAATAAAAAAAATAAAAAAAAAAAATAAAGAACTTGAACTTGTAGTTAAAAACCTTCCCACAAAGGAAGATCCAAGGCCCAGTTGACTTCACTGGTGAAATCTACCAAACATTTAAGAAAAAACAAATACAATTAAAGACAAATAATTTCAGAAAAACGGGAGCAAAGGGGACTTGACAAATCATTCGATGAGGCCAGCATTACCCTGATACCAAAATCAGACACAGGGATTACAAGAAAACTTCAGCTCAATTTCACTCATGAATGTAGACACAAATTTTTAACAGTTAAACGACATTTTAATGAGACTCTTATAAGAAAAATACGTCATGACTAAGTGTGGTATACATCAGAAGTGCAGGATTGATTTAAAATTTGCAAGTCAATAAATGGAATTCACAATTTTATGAGACTTTTTAGGAAAATTAAGTGATCTCAATAGATGCCGAAAAAGCATTTGACAAAATTCAACACGCATTCTTGATTAAAAACAAAAAACAAAACCTCTCAACAAATTGGAAACAGAAAGAAATGTCTTTAACTTGATAAAGGGCATTTACAAAAAACCCTACATCTAACATCATCCCTAATGGTAACAGACTGAATGCTTTCCCTCCTGGATGGAGAATAAAACAACAGTCCATGCTCCTCCTTTCCCTTCAATATTTTATTTGAAGCTCTGGTCCAGGGAACGAAAGGGAAAAAAAGTTAAAGGAATATAGATTGGGAGGGAGGAAATAAAACTAACATCATTTGCAGATGGCATGATAATTTTCATAGAAAATCTTAAGGATTTTGCAAGGAGGGAATCCTAAGGAATCTACAAAGAAGTTACTGGAAATAATAAGTGAGTTTCACAAGGTCAATATACAAAAAGTGAATTGTATTTCTGTGAACTAGTAATAACCCTCTGGAAGTTCAAATTAAATAATACTACCACTGTATCATGAAAATTATGAAGTACGTAGTGATAAATTTGACAAAAGATATTCAAGATCTGTATTCTGAGAACTATAAAATGTTGAGAGAAATTAAAGAAGGCATAAATAAATGGAAATAGACCGTGTTTATGGGTCAGAACATTTAATATTATTAAGATGTCAATGCTGCACACATCGATCCACAGGTTCTGTGCAATCAAAACCTCAGGGAGGACTTTGTGCAGAAACTTACAAGAAGATTACAAAATTCATATGGAAAGACAAAGAACATAGAAGAGCAAAAATAATTTTGAAAAAGGAGAACAAAGTCAAAGGACTTACACTGTTTGCTTTTAAGATTTCATTATAAGGCTACAGTAACCAAGACAGGATCAGTGTGGTATTGGCATAAAGATAGATAGATACACAGAGTAGAACAGAGTTGAGAAATAGACCCACACATATATGGTCAGTGGATTTTCAATAAAGTTGCCAACACAGTTCAATGAGGGAAAAGATAGGTCTTGCATTAAATGTGCTGAAAAAATTGAATAGCCATATGCAAATATATATATATATACACACACACACACACACACTCATTATCACTACTCATTAAAGAAATGAAAACCAGGCAGCCCCGGGTGGCTCAGCGGTTTAGCCCCACCTTCAGCCCAGGGCCTGATCCTGGAGCCCCGGGTTTGAGTCCCGTGTCAGCCTCCCTGCATGGAGTCTGCCTCTCCCTCTGCCTGTGTCTCCGTCTGTGTGTGTGTGTGTGTGTGTGTGTGTGTATGTGTGTCTCATGAATAAATAAATAAAATATTTTTAAAAATTAAAATAAAATAAAAATAAAGAAATGAAAATCAAAACCATAAAGGACATATCACTAAACATCCACAAGAATGCCTTAAATTAGGGCTGCCTGGGTGGCTCAGTTGGTTAAGTGTCTGCCTTTGGCTCAGGTCATGGTCCCAGGGTCCTGGGATCAAGCTCCACATCAGGCTCTCTGCTCAGTGGGGAGTCTGTTTTTCCCTCTGCTTATTGCTTCCCCTACTTGTGCACTCTCTCTTTCTCTCTGTCAAATAAGTGAATAAAAATCTTAAAAAAAAAAAAAAGAATGCCTTAAATTAGAAAATCAGATTATACCAAGTGTTGACAAGGATATTTAGTGACTAAGACTCTTATACAGTTCTAATAAGATGTAAAATGGTACAACTACATTGGAAAGCCATTTGGTAGTTCCTTAAAGAGTTAAATATGTCTCTGCTGTAGGGTACAGCTATTCCACTCCTAGGTATTTACCTAAGAGAAATGAAACATATGCCTTGCCAAGACCTGTCACATCCTTGTGGCAGCTTTAGTGTAAGAGCCAAAAAATGAACAACGTGAACGTCCATGAGTAGATGGGTGGGAAAACAGAATGGGATATACCCATACAGTGGGTCACCACTGGTGTCTTGATATTTCTGAGTCATCTGACATACTTGAGCATTATCCTATAGAGCATCACATTCTAAGGAGTCTGTGTGATACCAGAGATCTAAAATATCAGTGGTTTAAAATAAATTGCACTGAGGGGACGCCTGGGTGGCTCAGTGGTTGAGCATCTGCCTTTGGCCCAGGACGTGATCCCTGAGCTCCGGGATCAAGTCTCACATCAGGCTCCCTACATGGAGCCTGCTTTTCCTGTCTCTGCCTCTCTCTCTGCCTCTCTCTGTGTCTCTCATGAATAAGTAAATAAAATCTTTTAAATAAATAAATAAACAAACAAACAAACTGAGAGTGTGTCCTGATATTTTTACGGACCCACCCAGGCCTCTGTACCCTCCACACTCAGAGCCTGTATCTCTATCCTGATTGAGGGATCCAGGCCCATTTCCATACAGTCATGCAGTTTGATTTGTTTCAGCACATCCTACTCCTTAAAAGCATAAGTAAGCATGACTACATCTTCAGACCTTTGCAAAATGGAAAAAAAAAAGTGTTCTTTTCTACCCACACATTAGAATTTGGGCTTGGGGAATATGGTTATCAGGCTTGTTTTAGATTCCTACTTTACCTTCTCTTGGTGTGCCTTTTCCCTCGTTTCAGATTTCTAGAGTCATGATGTTATCTCCTCTTTCTGTCTCTATTGGGGAGAGGCAGTATATTGGTATATTTTAAGATAATAGGGGTTAAACTTGCCTCTTCCACTTACCAGCTGTATGACCTTCGGTAGATTATCTAACCTCTCTGTGCCTTGTTTTTTTTCCCCCTAGAAAATGGTAATAATCAGAACACTCCTTCCTGGACCTATCAAGAGCATATAATGCTCTTAATATTGGGTGCAAAGTAAGTGGGTAATAAATATTTTCTATTCCTATTAAATGAACCCGGTTTTAAGAAAGGGTTGAAAGATCAGATTTACCTTATCACACTGTCTTATAACAATAAGTTTCAATAGATGATCTCCCAGATGGAGATTATATTTTAACATGGTCTTGTTATAGGAAGTAGATTCTAACTGGAATTTCAGACATGATCAAATCTGGCTGGGTAAGAGGGGCTCAGGCATTTCTGTTGAGGACCAAATTATGTCCTAATCACAACAGACATCAGAATTACATGAGAAGTTCATTAAAATCAGCATCTCTGAGGAATGGGCCTGGGAATATGCATTTTAAAACAAGCCCTCCAGACAATTCTCATTTCCAAGAAACGTGTAGAATTCATGCCTATGGCATGATATCAGATTATAAACTCTTTTTTCTGCTATCTTTTGCTATTATATTCTTATATTTCTCCTCAATTTCTTTACTCTTTCTTTTCATGGGGAAAGAGAATGATGCTTTAAAACTAAACAACCTTAATTACCTGAATTTTTTTATTTTGTTCTTTTCAGGGCTTGTGTAGATGCATTTTTAAATTTTTATACCCCTGTGGTAATATATATGTAAGATTTTGTAGCCTGCACCAATTAACATTTTACCATATGTATTATTTCATCTTGCTACATTGTTTTTTCTCATACTTTCTCTTCCTTACTCCCTTGCTTCTTTGTTCAGGTACTGTCTAATGTGGCTAGATAGGTATGTGCCTGTGTCCGCACCCAGACCGGCTTAGTTAAGTATATAGTTATATACATCAAATTTGGGGAGCTTGATACATGCTTGGCTTCTCTTTACGTATCTTATAAGTATCCTGAAATATTTTTCTAAAATCTAAGTGAGTAATAAATAAAACTTTAAAGAGTGTAGTTAAGCCCTGCCTCGGCTTACAGCTTCCATCAGGTCTCCGTAGTGAAGAAGGTTACTTTATGTTAATGAGGACCATATTTACTCTTTCAGCCTTAACTGCAGTTATTGCATGAACTCAGGTCTCCTTAGTTCATTACCACCATTAGTGTCTGTCAATAACAGAGAGTGTGCCTGAAATGCACAAATACCTGGGAGGTTGGGAAGACTCATCTCTCCTAGTGGGAGATAGTTCTGGCCTACGGGATGGAGGCCTCGGGTCCTGATCCAATGGGTTACTGATACTTGGGCTCTCCATGGACTTTGGATGTCTTATCTGTATAAAGCCACAGCAGGGTTGCCCCTGATATGTCCTGTGGGCCACTCATGCTTCAGAATCACCTGCTAAACAGTTACAATGCACATCCCTCAGCCCTCACCTCAGGCCCATTGAACCACAAGGGATTTGCATGTTTAACAGATGTCATAGGTGCCTCTCATGGAACATTACAGCTTGGAAACCACAGGTCTATGGGTACATCCCACGCTGCTGACCTACATACTTCCGCTGCTCTTAGGTAGCAAAGAGTTGTTCCCAGCTAGCCAGGGCAGTCCTCACCTACTCCTGCAGGAACTACATTAGGCTGTAGAGAGAGGACTCACTGACACCTGGCTGCCTACTTAGCTGCTGTGTGGTCTCGCATAGGCCATGGACAGAAGCCAGAGTGACCATGGCTGGCCTACCCCATAACAGCTCAGACCTCAGGAGGCCACTCCTTCCCTGGCTGGGTCTCCAATCTGCAGAAAGTGGACTGCTATCTGTCCAGCCTCCTCCTGTAATCCCTGTGGGACCTATCTTGCTTCCTAGAGCCTGAGACTAAGGCTGAAATCCTAAGCACCAGCAGGTACCAGGAGCCTAGTACAACTCTGATAAATGAATAGAACCATGAGGGAGAGAATAATATAAGGAGTATGAGGTGGGATCTTATGCACAAGGCAGAGAGTGGTGGACATTCTATTCTTGTGTGTCAAAAGTGTGTCACTAAATGAAATCAGATACCTGGCACATAGTAGGCATCTTAAATGCTGATATAATAGATGCACTTGGTAATCTCCTCTTCCTCATATCCCTTCAGACCTCAACACCTCATTGTGCCAGCCTCCAACATCTGCATCTCTATGTTTTCCCCACCACCTGCAAGCAGAGCAGGCCACAAGTCCTAGGGAGTTAGCTCATGACCTCCAGCAATCCTGGAAACAGAACTGATTGACAATGGTTGTATAAATACCCCAGTTCCCTCACCCTTTCAGTAAAATAGCTCTGAGATGTGAGTCTTTCAGATGTCCCCAGTGAGAGAGAGCCCCGATGGCCCATGGTGGTCATTTGCTCAATAACATACTTTGTGTGTGTGAGTGTGTGGGTGGGTGAAGAGCCCTTCCCCTTCCTCCTCTCATTTCTCCACTCTATTATGATATTTCCCAAGATCATCTCCCAAATCAACCACTTGCACCCAAATCCTTTCTTCAGAGTCAGCTTTTGAGGGACACCATGCTCAAGATGATTGTTGAATAGGTGATGACCAAATATTTAATAGGCCAAAGTAGAGAGATAGGATACCATGCACTTAAAAAAACATAGTAAGCCTTGGGGCACCTGGGTGGCTTAGTGAGTTAAGCATCTGACTTTAGCTCAGGTCATGATGTCAGGGTCCTGGGATCAAGCCTCATGTCAAGCCCCATGTTGGGCTCTGCACTCAGCAAGGAGTCTGCTTGTCCCTATCCTTCTCCTTCTACCCCTCCCCCCACTTGGACTGTCTTTCTCAAATAAATAAATAAAATCTTTTTAAAAAAAAAAACCATAGTAAACCTTTACAAAGGGCTGCTGAATGAATAGCATTCAATAAATAGATAGTGTTCAAGGTAGACCTCTACACATCTAGCATTTGAATTTCTGGTGTTGAAATGCATCTTGAACAGGTGAATGGATGAATGGATGAATGATCATTGAATGGAGTCAAGAGCTAAAAGTCTATGTCCTTGTACATAGTCAGTGTTGAATAAATGCATTTCATGTGGATGGGAGAGAAAAGGAAAGAAAGTAGAATTAAAAGAGGAAAGAAGGAAGAAAGGAAGGGAGGGAAGAAGTGAAGAGTCTCAGAGGCTTAGAGTCAGAAGTAAGCATCATGAAGGGGCCTATGAGACCCCATGTGCTCTCATCCCTCCTGGGGTCCCATGTCACCCTACACCAGCCACTCCCTTTTACATCATACTCCACATGGGCCACTTTTCAGTTCCAGCTCTCTGCAAATGTTTCCCTAGTTGGGAATGATCTCTTATTAACAACCTCCTGCCTACTTAACTCCTGAGATTCTAACATCTCAGCTAAGAATTTGCTTCTTTGGGGAAGCCTCCCAGATTTCTCCCTCATATTACATGTACATATAACTATAATAGCTGTCATATTAGTTGGTGTTTCCCCTTTACATCAATAGTTACTTGATGGCTAACATACCCCAGTGGAATGGAAACTCTCATCTGTATTCCTAGGGCCCATCACAGGCCTTGGCACATAGTAAGTGCTCAATAAATACTGGATGAATAACACAGACATGGCACCTGGCCCAACTTAAACCTTAGAACCAAGGCTTTTCTGGGCAGTTGGAGTTCCAGGAACTATCACCCACACACATACTGTTCCCTCCCTCCTAACACCCCAAACTAACCAAATGGCAAAATGCACCCAAAATCTGGGGAAAGCCTTTAACAAGTCATCTTAGAATAGTAACAGCTTCTATCCCAGCCAAAGCTGTCACAGGCAGCTTAATTATGGTAATTAGGATCCACATTAAAACATGATTATAACATAAAATTGGAATTAGCTGTATAACACATCCAAATTTTTTGGTATGCTTATTGATTTTCCTCCCCTGTTAATCAGAGGGCTACAGTAAATTCAGATAGATCTGGTATAATTAAAACTGAGCCTTTAAGTGCTATTGAAAATTCTAATTAGCATCTGTCTTTTGTTAAGGACAGTGAGGTGGAGATGTATATGTTTATGGGAAACATAATGAGAGCATTCACGGGTTTTTTTTTTCTGGATCCTAGGTGGAGCAGGCCATGCAGTTCTTATTCCCTTTTAAGAACTGTTTAAAGAAAAAAAGATGCAAGTAGTGAAGACATCTATGAAATGCTTAAACAAGAAGTGACTGGTTTAAAAAAACAATTAGTCAAACTTGGTGATGGGAGGTATGCAAACAAAACCACCAATTACAATTTTCTGTATGGTGAGGTGGCTTTGAAATTAGGCAAACTTGAGCTCATGCCTTAATCCTACTGATTACTACGTATGCGATCTTGAACAAATTTTGTTTTGCCTCTCTGAGCCTCAATTTCCTCATCTGTGAAATGGGGTTAATGGTAGAGCCTATCTCATAGGGTGATGGGAGGAATAGAGAGATTACACATTTTTCAACATGAAGTAATTCTTCATAATTAGGAGTTCCTATTATCATCACCATTATCACTGTCATCATCATCTCCACCATCACCATCATTACTATCGCCATCATCGTCGCCAACATCACTGTCATTATTGTCATCGTTATTGTCATCACCATCATCAATATCACCATCATCTTTACTGCCATTAACATCATCATTATCATCCAATGAAAAGAAGACTTGCAATGCCTGCCAGGGCCCTGGTGAGCTTCCTAGTATAATGAAAGCACCATGATTTTGGATTCTGGTAGCCCTCCAACCAGTGCCTTTCATAAGATATGCAACTTCAGACAAGTCATTATATTCTTCTGTTTGTTTCCTTATTCGTAAAATGGACAGAATTTTCAAGGGGATGTTGGGGATGGATAAAGGACATGTATGGAGCTAGCCATTTGAGCAACATTAATTCTCCATCTCTAATAACCAGTCCCACCCCTTGGAGAGACTGCTTTCATGGTGATATATCACAGGCATATATAGAATATAAAATGAAGGATATTCATGCTTCTAATCACCAGCCTTCACTCAGAGGATATTTTGCGCTGCCTCCTACAAGGCCATGTCCCATTGTCATGACCTTAATTGCTGAAAAATGTTCTTGCATCTGTATGTGTAAAGGAGACAGTAGAGCTTATCACATATCCCATGTGTTCACCTGCATTTCTGAGTCTCCTTTGCAGTTAGAGTGAGGCCGTGTGACTCCTTCTGACCAACAGCCTGTGAGCATAAATATGTCACTTCTATTTACCAAGAAATCACATGCAGAGATAGCAAAACTACAAGACAGAAGTGGCCTAGATCATCAAGCCACTGCAGGAAGGACAGCTGTCCTGGAGAGCAGCTGAATATGCCAGGACTTTTATGAGTGAAGAAGAAATGGTTGTTGCATGAAACTGCTGAGGTTTTGAAGGCTCTTTGTCACAGCAGCATAACCCAACCTATGCTGATAGCTACAGTGATTGCTCTCTGCAGTCAGGTCTGCTTTTTGTTTGTGCCCCTTGTTCCAAATACACTAATGGCTTGTTGGCTATTGGCTATCCCCAAACTGTTGAACTTTCTTCCAGAATGGATTTTGGGTAGACTGGAGAGGAACTGGAACTTCTGAGTTCAGAGATTTGCCATGGTGCTCATGCCCCTCAATGCAATGTGCTTCTGATCCTTCACTGTTCAGATGGCTCAGATGGCTGGAAGAGAAACGTGGAAAACCCAAAACATCACAGTCCTCACATGGCTCACTCACAGCCACATAGCCCCCTACACATACTGGAGTGCCCAATGGAATTGATGTGTCAACTCCCATGGGCATCCGTTGTTTTCTACCAATCAGAGTCCACATCCATCCTTATTTTGGTATCAGAATTTTAGTTTTGCTTTGAGAACCAGTCACAGGATGGGCTTGTCAACCAAAAGGCTTTCCCCTCCTTTGCCCATGCGATCCAACCTATATAATGATTCATACCAAGTGCAGCCTCTTCAAGGAATGGGGGATGGTCCCTGCATCCTAGATCCTCAGAGCTCCTGTGGTCCTGTCCTCAGAATTGCTTTTTCAGCTCTTCTTTAGTCTGTGAGATACTCCTGTCCTTCTAACAAATCCATTGCACATTTTCCTGGCTGAATTTAGCCAGCATCAGCCCTTTTTCATCAAAGAGCCCTAAATAATACATAGTAATGAATTCTATCCAATATCAACAAAGCCTCTATCATGTGCTACATACCAGGCTGGACCCCACTGCCCTATTATTCTAAGTTTGGGACCCGTTTTATGTTTGACATACTAGGAAAACATAACCCAGAAGGGAAGTAAAACGTGAACTCCTTCATTCAACAAAGGTACCGTATTGATTTTAGGAAAATGCACATCTAGGTGCTAGTGATACAAGAGTGAACAAAAAAGACCCAAATCCCTGCCCTCCTGAGCCTGACATTCCAGTTGGAAGAGGCAGAGGTAAATGACACATAAATGAAAACAGAGAGTACTCAGATGCTCGGGAGTGCTATGGGAAGAAGTGAAGCAGGACAGGAGGTCAGGAGCATGCCATGCAGGGGAGCAGGATAAAGAGGGGTTGCAATTTTAAACCCATTAGTCAGGGAAGGCTTCCCTGAGATTTGCACAAAACTTGGAAAATAGAATCCTGTGTTCTCTTGTTCTTATTCCCTGATTCCATTTTGCAGGTGACTTGGTTTATAGGGCTGTTGTAGGCACAAGACCTGACACTTAAAAGTACACAATAAGCATCAGCTGGAAAACAAGTTCAAAGAAGATATTTGAATGCCAAGTCAGTGCTGACGGTGTGGGGAGAGCACACTCTCCCATTCTGAACCATCCCCCTGGGGCTGCTGGCAAAGCCCTTTCTCCTTCAGGCTCTGGAAACTACTGAAGCTGTGGCCTCATGGGTGGTTTGCAATCACTAGACCCCCACCACTCAGCTGCTGGTTGGTCCTGTTGCACCTGCCATCCAGCCTCTGCTCTGGAAGAACCTGGGCGTGTGGGGAGGTAACATGGCGCCGAGAGGGAAGGAAATGTCACGAGCCAAGCCCAACACAGACAGAACTCCTGTGCAGTGGCTTTTGTCCCACTGGGCAGGGTGCTTCTCACATCTCCCATTCCTCACTGCTGTCTCACCTACCTCTGACAAATGCTCAAGGGCATGGACTCTCAGTAGAGATGGACCTGGATTCAAATCCTGCCCCAGATGTGTGAACAGGGGCAATCCCACCACTCTCCAAATCTCAATCTCATGACTCTGATGTTGTAGGTGGAGGTTCAGATTATGTTGTGATACACAGAAAATACCTAGCTGCCTGCCGAGCACATTGCAGCCAGTGGATCTCGGTTCAGTCCTGGCTCTGGGTACTTGGCCTTAGCCCCCAGGAGACCCTGGTCCCACACATTGTATGGTTAGGGATGTGCGTGGGAACCTTGAGCCAGGGGCTCTCAGCCCCACCTTCACATTGCGGTCACCTGGGGAACTTTAAAAAAAAAAACATATTCCCCGGGCTCACTCCCAGCGAGTCTGAGTCTGATATAATGAACTTGGATTTCCTCCTAGGCATAGGAATTCCTAAAAGCTTCCAGGTGAGATTCCAAGGTATAACCAACATTGGAAAGCATTGCTTTGGGGCTTTGATGTAAGCCTCCTCTACTTATTCCCAAAGCATAAGATACACTTAGATGTCATGCCCTTAGGCAGCCTCTCAGATCATTTGATTTTTTTTTTTTTTTCCTATTTGGGGCCAACAAGAAGTTGTAGAGCATCAACCATATTCCCGGTACAGTGTTAGACACGGAGTACAGACAGCACCGTGCCTGCCCTTGAGTAGCTTGGGCAGTACCATGGAGAAATGACAGGCTTGAAAGGGCTCTGGAAGCAGGGGGAAAAGGAATCTCACCCACATTGGGGACTGGGCGAGAAAGGAGGGGTATTGTTGTGTCACATCAAAACTCTAGCTTGAAAAAATGAGAAGCAGTGGCCTGGCAGAAATGTGGAGGGAAGATGAGTGGCTCACATAAGCTGGAGAAGCATGAGCAAATGCGTGGAGGTGTGAAACATCAAGGGGAGGGGGAGGAACGATATGAAGAAGGGGATTACCTACAGCCAGGTATATGTGACAGGGTAAAGGGCAGGAGCGGAAGCCAGGTAGCAGGTGCCTTAGAGCCCTGTGGAGACCCCTGACCTTCACGTTGCAGGCACTGGGGAGCCATGGCAGGCTGTAGGTTACAAGGCAGCCTTTATTCTGTGCGTAAGAATTCAGGGTGCAGCTGCAGTTGAGCGCTGGGGGGTGGGGGGATGCAGCATCCAGAGAAGGAAGAGGCTTTGTTTGGCAATTTTCTCCCAAGCAACTTTATTTCATTCCCTTCCATCATGTAGAAACTCAGAAGTTATCTGGAGAACATCACTGCCATGGTAACGGTAAGAGAAACAAACAATGCACACATTGTATAAAATTGTCCATAAAGGCTGTTTATTTTTCATACCATTATTTTAATAGGTGGGGATGGCAGTGATGGGATGGAGAACAGCAGGCCGTAATGGTGCCGCTAACGTTGCCTTTTCTCCAAATGACTCAAAATGCTCGCAGACATTCAGACATTGGCACTTAGATCATGTCTCCAGCTGGGAACTCCCGCTGGTTTAGAGTCTCGCTGCTGGGAAGCATCACCTGTTCCCGGATCCAAAAGGCGGTGTGGTCAAATGGTTATAAACTTGAACCGGAGGTCAGACCGTCCTAGGCTGGAGTCTGGTTCACCGCACTTCCTGCCTGGTGGCTGCTGGGCAAATTTCCTCACCCCTCTGAGCCTCTGTTACTCATCTGCAAAGTGGAGATTCATTCATTCATTCAATAAGACTCATTGAAAACCTCTCTATGTGCTTTGTGCTGAAAAAGATGCTTGCGTTCATGGAGTTTAGAGTCTAGTGGGAGAACATAAGATCATACATCTATAAACACATCAGTAAATAAGAAAGATCATCTTAGGTAGTGATACTTGCTAAGGAGAATTTAAAACTGGGGAAGTGGTCCCTGAGGAGGTGCCATTCTGGCTGGCCACAGAAGGATGAGAAAGAGCCAGCTGTGGCTAACAGGAGGAAGAGCGTCCCAGGCAGAGGGACAGCCAGGGCCAAAGCCTGAGAGACCCATCTGGATTAGGAATGTTGCCAGCTGGGGCTTCTAGAAGGAACACGAAGTCAGAGAGGAAGAGAGGCTGGATCTGGGGGGCCCTGGAAGGCTAGGTAGGAGTTTGGGCTATAATAATACAACCTCCTGGGTTGACTGTATGCATTAAATGAGATATCAAATGATAAACTCTAAGCAGCTACTTTAAAACCTCAGCTGTGATTCTCACCAGGAGAGCTGCTATAGAATCTAGCATCTCTCGGGTGTGGAAGCTGATACCACCATTAAAAAGAAGAAAATCACAGGCCCAAGATGGAGTCACTTAGGCCAAGTCACTGGGCTTAATACCTTACCCAACTGCAGGTGGCACCTCCCCTAGAAATGTAGTCAGGAACTTTCTGGGCAGTCCATGGAGGTAATCTGTCACTGTGGCTCTCTATCTCACCCACAGGAAAATGAGGTCTGCAGGATAACACCCCCCGGAGATTCCCCCTCAGGGAAAGTGTCCTTGGCCAGAACAATCCTTTCTTTTCTTTCACCAATGACTTGCTCACCACACCCTCTTTCCCATAAAAACCTATTTTATAAGACTCCTCTGAGCTCCTTTCTATTCCTCAGATGGGATGCTGCCCAATTCGGGAAATGCTTACTAAAGCCAATTAAATCTTCAAATTTATTCGATTGAAGTTTGTTGGGTTTTTTTGTTGTTGTTGTTGTTGTTTAACACTGCAGAATGGACGAATTTCAGGACTGGGAAGGTGTAAGGGATCATTTTTGGTAATTATTTTCCTTTTTCATGTGGGTGAAGTAAGGATCAGAGAAGACAAGGGACGTACAGACATCACACGGAAGTTTAGTGGGGCGGCCTACTGGTTCTCCAGCTCCCACCCACTGTTCCTTGGGCCCCTGAACTCAAGCCCACCCGTGATCTCCAAAGGGAAATTTCTTGGCCTCTGTTCCTGCTGCAGTGGGGTGGTGCTTCTTTCTGGAGAACAGCATAGGGTAATGGAAAGGCTCAGAGGGGCTTAGACATTAGTCTCCTCTCCCACCGTCCTCTGACTTCCTGGGGACAAACACTGGGTTTGGGGTAGGTCACTGGGAAGAAGACCAGGATGCCTGGTGGCAGGGACCTTTTCCGTACAGCCTATCGCCTATCGAAGAGCGTTGGTGAGGAAGGCAAAGGGCTAGAGGACATGTCTGCCGTTAAACAGAATGGTGCCACCTTGGCTCATTTTGAGTGAGGTGAGTCACATGGAAAATGGGTTAGATTGGCTGAGTCCCTGATGGACTTAGGAGTTTTACTTCTTCTTTATCCTTAACCCCAGCTGGACTTTCTGCTGGCTCTAGACATACCTAAAGACACTTAATAAATCCTACTAGAAAGAATTGTTTGTGGCATTTGGGTTGTGTTTCTCCCTTATAGTCTGTGTGCTACAGTCTAAGTACTCCCTTTTATTGAGCATCTACTGCAGGATGGCACTCAGTTCAACACTGACCCTGCATCCTCTCTCTTATCATTACAAAAACCCTAGGAAGTCATCACGGATATCCCTCACTTCAAACAGACAAGAAAATTGAGGTTTGAAGGTGATAGCTCTTGAGGAGGAAACTCAGGCATGTCTGACACCAAATAAACCTGCTGATTCCCAAGGACCCAAATGCTCCTCAGGTCACCAAACATGAAAGTCTTAGAAGAGTCCATAGGCATGTGCCTCTTTGCAGAATTAGGCTGTTCTTCAAGGTCTGAAAAATGTACGTGTTACAGTTTATAATGCCAACAGAGTATATAAATATACACAGTATCTTTAATTGATTTTTTCCCCTCACCTTTGAGGCCCAAAAGCATAAACCCAGGGAAGTCTCCCGGCTGGGTTTGCAGGAACTTGACTGTGGGGTCTTATCAGATCCTATATGTTTGTCGCTCTCTTTTAGCCTCCTTCACGTTTCCAGAGTACACTGGTTTTCCTTCTCATCTGGCCAGACAAGCCTCTAGAGAATGCAAATCCATTTTGCAGGCTCACTTTGTATTCTGTAAACTTTCAGTTTGAAATAAAGGCATTGTCTCCTTGTCGAATCTCTGCTGTGCACAGGCATTTCTCTCAAGAGCCAGGGCAGGTAGTATAGACAGATCAAGTATTTCCAAGGAAACCCAAGAGACATAATTGCTTCTTTCTAGGTATTGTGGACACACTGGATGAGGGTGGCTGCATCACAGCTGATCATTCCCTTGTTAGCATCTGGCCAGAGCGATGTAATGGCCGCATCACCCCGCACAGGGCTGTGTGGGCTTGTGGGAAGGTTAGGAAGATGGGGTTGAAGACACCAGATGAGATGCCGGTTGGATGCTCTGCCTGCCTTTCAAAGACTCAGGATGGATTTGTCTCCTGGGCTGCACTATTGCTGTTTTGTGGTTTCAAACTCTCTCCCTCTCTTTCAAGATGTTTTTTTTGGTTTAGGGTTTTGTTGTTGTTGTTGTTTTGTTTTGTTTTACATTTCATTTTCACTCCAAGACAGAAGTTTTATATCCCCAGCAAAGACCCTCCTAACAGCCAGTGTTCCTGGAGGTGAAACGTTGTGCTGGGTTTAGGTAGAGCAGGAGTGTGGATAAAAATTGAGACCCCCAAAATTATATTTAATGGAGAGAGTCAAGACTGAGTATACACTTCCTGGCAATCTCAAAATCAAGCCCTGGTGCCCCATGATCGGTGTGGACAGAGAAATGGCATCACAAAAGCATCCTGCCAACGCAGACCATTTATTGCAGCAACCCTGTTTCGACCTCGGACACTGTGCTTTCTGTGCCCTCTGTTCTTCCCCAGATTTTGATCTGGTACCTCCTTCTTACCAATTACTTCTCTGATTTAAATGCCTCTCATCTGGGAGGCCATCCCCCATTGCTCAAAAAAGAACTTGCCTGCTTCACTTTCAAATCATGCCATTCTTCTTCCTTCTAGAATCTAGAGCTCTCTTACATTCTTAGTTATTAAAGGATTTACTGTCCATCTCTCACCTATACCAGGTAAGCTCTGGGTAGCTTCATCTTGTAAACTGATGCATCTTTGGTGCCTAGAACAGTGTTTGGCACATAGTAGATGTTCAAAAACATATTTTTGATAGGATGGGTGGATGAATGGTTGGACGGATGGATAGAGAGTTTACTGTATGTTTTAGGTACTATCCTAAGAGCTTTCTAATAATTATCTCATTTAATCTAAGTCACAGGTTTTCATTGAAACAGTCTCAGAGAAGTTAAGTCAGTTGTTCAATATCACACAGCTATTAGCAGGAGAGAAACAATTCAAATTCAGATCTGTCAGCTTTCAAAGCCTGCTTTAACCACTGTGCTATACTGCCTCCCCTAGCATGGAACTTCAATCCCAGAAAGGATTTGGCACTCATGTTTCCAGAGAGCAAAGGGTGGAGACTTCTGCACCCATAGCATCTAGTAAGAGTTTGGCTAGTGTACCTAGAGTTTGGCAACTAGTACCTAGTAGCTACTCAATAAATAGTAGATGCTCAATCAGTATTTGTAGACAGATGGATGAGGGAGTGCCGTGGGTGAATGGTTGGATGGATGGATGGATGGATGGATGGATGGATGGATGGATAGATGGATGGATGGATGGATAGGTAGATGGGTAGATATGGAAACAGAGTCCCAGAGAGGTTGATGACTTACCTAGGATAAGTCAGCAGAGCTTGGATCAAAATCTAAGACTCCTAACCCACTGCTCTCTCACAACACCAAATTTCTGAGAATGAAGCTGAGTGTTTTCCTTACATTCTAAACTGGGCTCGATGCTTTAGTTCTTTGGCTCATGGGAACTTTTTTCTAGCCCTATGAAATAAGTGTTATTGTATCCCCTCATGTTACAGGGATATTATTATCCACTTGTGTCAATCAGCCCACACAGTAAGTGTTACTCTTATTTTTTCACTTTAGAAGAGAAAAATAAGGCTCAGAGGGTAAATAACTTGCCCTTCTTACCCAGAAGAAAGAAGTGAGGACAGGATCTAGTCCTTTGTCTCCTGACCAATTTTCACTATGTAAGAGATGACTTATTAAAGTGGCAACATGTAGACACAGTTGTGGGTACACATCTCTGCACAGAAGCTAGGATTCTCCCCCTGGGCAGTCATGGGTAGCAGGGAGTTCACCTTGACACCAGAATTGAGGCCACAAGTGTCCTGTGGTAACAGAGCCCATGCCTGAACAAAAGGTAGACCAAGTGTACGATTTTTGAGCAAGTCACTATTCCCTTGAGCCTCAGGCTTTTCATCTGTAATGTATCAAAAATGCAACAGGGGATAGTTTTCATCATCCAGAATGTTATTTCCATCATAGTATTTCTTCTTGGGGGGGGGGGGGTTGGGAGCGGAGGGCAAAGAGAAAGTCTTTAAAAAAAGAAAGATTTCCTTCCATTATCATTTCAGATTGCAAGACCTATGTCTTATTCTTTCAGGACTTTGTGCAGAGCAGAATAAATCAGCTGGCAAACAGAATGAGTAATTCCTGTGTTATTCAATGGGTTAATAATTTAACGGTAGCACTTCTTCCATATAACATACCCACATGCAAGTGATGACCTTTTAGATGCCCAATGCCTTTACCAAAAAAGGTGACCTGATGATGGACTTTTAGTCATTGTGGCCTGCTCTGGCAACCAGGGGGATGTCAAAGCACCAGGGAACATCTACCCAATCACAGCATGGAGACAGCCATCAAATTCCTGAGAGAGGATGGGTTCTGGCTCTGGACTCAGACCTGCTCTTGAATCTACCTTGTTCCATCGCTTCCTGGCCAAGTGACCTCAGCTAGGTTGTAACCTTCTCTAGAACTCAGGTGCTTATCTGGCAAATGGAGTCAATCATGTCTCCTTGTGAAGGATTACTATGAAATTGAAACGAGCAACTATGCACTGTGTGGTAGAGCACCTGGCAAACAGGAGATGCTTATAAACGCCGGTTTCCTTGCCTCCAAGTATGGAGCTGGCCTGTCTTTGTTTTTCTCTCACTCACTCTCTCCCTTTCTGTTTTCCTCAGTTTCTTTGCTTGTTTATGTTTCCATTCAACAAGTATTGCTGTATGCTTCCTGCACACCAGTACTGTGCAGACCCTAAGTGGATGGTGATGGCCAAGATAGGCAAGGCCACTCCTTACAGAGCTTTCGGCCTAATACAGCACAGCAATGGGAGGCCTCCTCTTCCCCAAGGGAGAAACCAACTTTTATGCACCCCCAGTCTCAGCCTCCCTCTTTATAACAACCACCGGTAAATGCCAGGAATGGAAACTTCTTGCAGTGAAGGATCTGGTTTTAGTGGGGACTCTCCACCAAACCTGATGCAGATCTGGCTCTGGAGTGAGTACCTTGTAAAAAGCACTGAATGAGTGAGTGAATAGGAAAGCTTTGGGTGGGGATGGGGTCTTTTGATCCCCTAGGCCAGAGTCCTCCCTCTCCCCTCTAGTCCTCTCCCACCCTGCGCTCACCTCCCCCACCCATTCTTTATAGGGACTCCCAGCTCCACCACTCAGCTAGAGACATATTCCTCCCTCTGCTGCCTGCAACCTTCTCTCCATCTGCTCCCTCTGCCTGCTCAGGCTGCAGTGTGGAGATAGTGTGGCTAGGTGGAGTAGGGGGAGGGCGAGGGAGGGCTTCTAAATTGGGGTGAGAGGCCTGGGAAGCTGACAGGTCTGCAAAGGTAGCCCACACAGTCGGTCTGAGCCTCTGGGAGTGCCTACAAGCCTGTCCCCCATCTAGCCCTTGGCCAGTGCCTGTCCCCAAGCATCTGTCTGTCTCCCCCATGTACTGTCCTCCACCACCTCCATTTGTGGAGAAAGACAAGATGCTGGAAATCAGGGCTAGGCAAGAGCAGAGCATGGAGGGTGGGCCTTGAACTCCAGCTCAGGTGGGGGAAGGGCGCCTATACAGCAGCGAGAAGGGGCTGAGCTCAGAGGAAGCCTTGGCCAGCTCTGGCGCCCCGTGGACAAAGGGGATGTGAAGGATGGAACTCGGCTGAGAACACAGATACACTTTAATTTCTAGGTCCTGGCTGAGCTTCACAGGGGTAGGACCCCCACCCCCGCCCCACGTATTGGACGCACAATTCCATGGCCATTTGCATTGTTCTAGGGAGACTGACAGCTCTCACCAGATCCCCCAGAGTTGGAGACTTTCTAGGTTACGGGATTCACTTTGGAAACACGGGAGGCTGGCCGCCCGGAGGGCCGGTTGGGGCCCAGAGGGGCCTGCGAGGGCTGCCGTGCAGCTGAGGGAACTGGGTCGGGATCCCTCCCGGAGGCCGAGCGATGGAAAGCTCTAGGCTGCTCGCAGCTGAAGGCTGCGCTGGGTTTGGAGGCCTCCATGTCGCCGTCTGGAAAATGGTCAGGGCGCTCTCCGGCCTCGCCCGGCCGCGCAGGGCTGCCGCGAGCATCCTCCGGGAGGAAACGCTCGGCCCGCGGGACGCCAGGGGAATTGGCCTTAAACTTTGCGGGGCGGGCGAGGAGGCTGGCCCCGGGGTGCGGCGGCCCGGTCCCCGCCGCCCGCCCCCTCCCTCGCCGCACTCCGCGGCACAGACTCGGCCCCAGCCCCCTCCCTCCTCCCGCGCGCTCCCCGCCCGCCCGCTCGCCGGCTCCTCCTCACTCGCCCGCCCGCGCCCGCGCCCGGCGCAGCTCGGCCAGAGCCACCGCGGGGTGAGCGCGCGTCCGCCCGGGCTCCGGCTGCCCGGCCCCCGCCCCGCGCCCCCGCCGCGCCCGCCCCGCGCCCGCCGCCTCCCCCCCGGCCCCCGGCCCCCCGCGGCCGCCCCCCGCAGCCACCATGCCCGCGGCCCGGCCGCCCGCCGCGGGACTCGGCGGGACCTCGCTGCTCCTCGCCCTGCTCCTGGGGAGCCCCGCGGCAGCTCTGGCGGCAGGTAAGCGCCCCGAGGGGCGGCGCGGGGGAGGGGGCAAAGTTGCGGCGAGTCGGGGCGGCGGGGGTCGCGGTGCACCGCGGAGGGAGAGCGGGGCAGCCGCCCAGCCCGGGGCGGGGAACCGCGTCCCCTCGGCCCGGGCTGGTGGAGGTGTGGAGGCGGGGATGCGCCTGAAGGACTCCGGTGCTTCCCTGCTTCTGCGGCGGGCTCCCTCTCGGGCTGACTCCCCTTTGCAGCCCCGGAGAGTCTCCTTGGAGTGGGGTCGCCTCCAAACCTCAGATGCCCGGAGCTCTCTGCAGCCGCACCCGGGGCTGGGTGCCAGATAACTGTCACCCTTTCGGGGAGAGGGCGAGAAGGGGGCCAGCTGACCCGCCCCGCAACTGAGGACTAGATTCCAACTGTGCGTCTTGGGGGTGGGGGTGGGGGCCTCGTAGTGCCGCGCCCTCCTACTCTAGGACCACTTGCCTCGTTTTGGTTTAGGCTGCCCCGAGGGACCGGGTCCCTGGACCGATCCCAACCAAGTGTCTGGATGCCGAACTTGGGTGTGGCATTCGCCTGGAGGCCGGTGGAGGGGCCTTAGGGTTCTCCGAACTTGGCGGGGGAGGGAGAGGGGTCAGGTCACAGTTGGCAACCTGAGCGGACACTCTCCCCCACCACCACCAACGCCGCCGCCACCGCCACCGCCACCATCACCACCACCACCACCACCACCACCACTCTGGACAATCTAATGTCTCTAACACTATTAGGAATTGAGGAGGTGGGGGTGCTAGTTTCACCCACCACGTGCTTGCGGAGGATGGTTGCTCCTCCTTCCCAGACCGGGAGCCGCACCCTCTTCTCCACCCCGCTGAGGTCCCCCAGGAAAAGTTGTGTGTTGGGGGGTTGGGCGCTTCACTCACCCAGAGCTAACCCCAAGAGTTTTGAAGGTTTAATCAGTTCACTCGGAGACCCCGAAGTGGAGGGAAGCGTTGGTAGACCACCCGACCTCCCCTTGTGGAAAGGTCCAACTCCGGCTCTCAGAAACGCGCTCCTCACGTGGGAAATAAGCAGGCAGTTGCAGGGTCTGTCCAGGCTGAAGACGGTCGGAGGGCGCACACCCTCCCCATCTGGAACCTCGTCTCTTGTTTGCACCGTCTTGACCGGGGTACAGGCGCTGCCCTTTCTCCCCGGGGAGTTCTGGACACCTGGCGCGCGCACCTGCTTTCAGCACCAAAGGCCGCGGACAGCTCTCGGCTCCGTGGGCCCTAGCTCCGGGTCCCGTCCCTGCGACTCTTCCCCACGGCCTGGAGTGCCCTCCTCAGCATAAATCAGGCATTTTATGCCCCACTCCCTTCTCCTTAAATGTGGAGCCCCGGAGTGCAGAGCGAAGGAAATAATTCATCACCTTTTGTTTAACAAAGCATATAATTAAAGAACCCCCCTTTTATGAAGCAATAATATTCACAATTTACACCAGGTCTGGACAATTTCTCTGGGAAAGATGGGGGAAGAGAATTAGTTTAAATAAATCGTTTCCACCACAGCATGCCCTTTCTTAATTAGCTGTCTTTCCAACAATGGTTTGGTGGCCTTGAACAGGGTCCACATCTCCCTCCCTCATCCCCCTTTTGAATCTGTGTTGTGACTAACACACAGAAAGAACCCAAAGCTACCGAGTGTCTTGCTGGCTTTTCTAAAGTGAGTCTACCTTTGAGGACCACACTCTCCAATACACCACCCTCCAGGAAAAAAAAAAAATGTCTTAATGGCACATATTGAATTGTCATCTGAGACAAGGATTTCATATCCTGCTTCCTTCACTGGCCTCAAACACAAAATGTGTGTGTGTTAATTTTTAAGACATTTCATATTATTTTTCCAACTGTTCGACACAACAGCTAGCCAGCATATATTTTTAATTAACTTCAGGTCACTGCCAAATTAAAGTCAACTGATGTACTACTTCAGAAGGCTCATTAATAACCGTGTGCTTCTGACTCCAAGACTCTGAGTGGTAAGGAAGGAGTAGCCAATAGCACTGCCAATTCTGATGGTGCATTTGGAAACCATTGACCTCTCACAATAAATTCTATTTTTAACCTGGAGCCCCACTTCCACTAAAGTCAGGAGAGCTGTACATCGAATACAGGGTTGCAAGCTAGTCCTCTTTGCCTGAGCAGTGAGGGGATTTGTAAATACTTGAAAGGGACTTGTTGCTACATTCTTATGCAGGTCACGTGATTCTCTGGGCCATTTTGCTGTAAGGCATGAATAAGTATAAAGTATAACTTGTTTTTGAAGAGGCTTCTTATTGTCAAAGATATGCACATGGGGAATAATTGTAGCTACGTGCTAAGACTACAGAGCCTGAGTGTCATTTCTTTTCTTTTTCTCTTGAATTAATAAAGCAAATTCAATATTGCTCAATAAGACTCAAATTTGCTGCCTCCTCTAGTCCCTAATGTGCGTTGTTGTTAAATTCACTTAACAACTATTTTCGTTATGGATTGCCGTTCTTTTCCAAGGAGTTTTGGCTGCTCCTGCCAGGGGCCACCTTGTCTAAGCTTGAGGAATTCTTCTTGTGAATTGGTTAGTCATTAGGAAAATACTGTTACGTTCCTTCCTCCCTCTTCCAAGGCAAAGGGATATTTCCTGATCAGAGTGGCTTGTTTTGTGTTTTTTTGCTCACAAATACATTCGTTCCTGCAATTCAAAAAGCTATTCAAAAGGACTCAATCTACTGGTTCCCCTGTTTGGTCCTCTGGTGTGCTGCAGACCTCCACTGGGGGCGCTCAAAGCTGTAATTGGTGACAGGGCAGAGGGGCCGAAGTGTGACCTTTGTAACCAGCAGGTGTGTGCAGAGCCAAAGGTCAGCAGAGTGAAGCTCTAAAGACGGCCTCACCTCCACCTCTACCCCCGCCCCTTTCTGCTTCCTACAACTGATTCCTATTTCTCAGAGAAGTTATTGATGACACTTGACATGCAGTGAAAAAGAGGAAGGAAAAGGTGATAAGAAGATAGGAGAATGCTCCACAAAAGGCAGCCTCAGAATACAGAGTCCAGGTGCCCTTTTTTATGCCAGTCTGTGCTTTCCCTTATGGAGCCAAACTGCAAAACACCAAAGAGGCCATGGCAAGGCTGTTCTGGGGAGTTCGAGCTGGGTGCTGGTATTAGATTTATAGGATTCTGGAAAAGAAATATTGTGGCTTTGAAAACCTGGGTCCAGGTCCAGCTCTGCTGGTTATGAGTGTGTGACCTTCAGCAGAATTCTCTTCTCTGAGCATCCATTTTACCATCTGTGTAATGGGGGCAGGGGGGGCAGGGCGGTCCCAGTCTGGAAGGATGCTTGCAATGATTACATAATACTTCCTTGTAAAGCACCTGGCTCAAAGTAGATGCTCAAATAATGTTCCTCCGTTTTCTTCCCTGCTTTCCAAAATGCAAGTTGCCCCTCTTGCTAAGCACCAAGAGAGGGAATCCCTGAAGTTGGTGTGAAGCAGATGTTGGCATAAATATCTGGACAATTTAGGTCAAAGTAGGAGGGGTGGAGGTGAGATAGTGGGTAGTCCCAGGTACCTATATGTTACCTGTGGCAGGTGAGAATTTTTCTTTGCCTGGTGCGGGCGCCCTTCCTTCCGAAAGGAAGGAAGCAGAGTCCATGGTACCAGAAATGTAGGATTGGCAGTGTAATGGTTGGAAAGGAGATATAAGGAGAGAATCTTCTGGAGAAGACATTTACTCATTCATTCATTTAACATTTACTGAGCACTTTCTATGCATGCAGCAAGGTAGGGTGCAGGCACCCACGTGGGACACAGGAGACACGGAGTCGTATGATGAGGTCCCTGCCCTAGGAGTGGCAGCCTAGCAAGGGAGATCAGAAGTAAATCACTAGCATCCATGCCCTGTGATCCTTGCTTCAGGAGGCGGCTATCAGAGTGCTGTGGGCTCTTACAGGTGGGTGTGGTTCATTCTCTCCAGAGAGTCGATGAAGCCTTCCCTGAGTGGATAGCTTAGGGACTGGCCCTGCAAGAATGTGACAGGGACCAGCAGCCTGAGGAGGGGTTTCTGCAGCGGAGTAGTGAAGATTTTGAAGCAGGCTTCGTTTTCAGAGCACATCACACATGGGTGGAATTAGAGAGAGGGAAAAAGGAGTGAGTGGGAGGGGCAGCGGGTGGGCACCCAGCCTGACAGGGGAAAGAAATCATCAGACATGCCCATCCTCCCCACTCTCCCCTGCACTTCCTGGGCTCAGCAGCTGGCAGATGAAGGCTGGAACAAAGGCCTGTGAGGCGCCGTGTACGCTGTTGTCCACTAGAGGTTGTGATGACACCAAAGGAATCCTCTCTGAAGACAGCCAGTCCCAGTTGCTGAGTACCAAAGGCAGCCACAGTGCTGGGTAAAGGCTGCCTCACTGGATTTGCATATTTGCATAATTCTCTGGTTCTTTAGCAGCAGCCTTTTGGCGTTGGTGAAGAGGGGGGTGGGGGTCCCGGAGAGAACAGACCGATTCTGGATTCTCGTGGACCTGCCTGATGTAATTTACTACAACACGACTGAGACTGTGTCTCAACAATGAAAACAGCATTCACGGAGAGTTGATTTTGTTCCAAGCCCTGTGGTAAGTGGTTTGTCTGGATTCGTTCAGAGAATGCTCACAATGGCCCTAATAGATGCGGTTATCATCCCCACATTAGAGATTGGAAAAGTGGAGGCACAGAGAGGTCAAGCAGTGTGTCGAGAGTCACAAAGCCGAGATGTGGTTGCAATCAGGAATCAATTTTTTTTTAATGCCGCACGTCACAGTTGCCTTTTACATTCTGCATTCCCCAAGCTCGTGTGCAGATTTTGCTGATATGTGACAGGGGCTGATAAATATTTGTCAGAGGCGTGCTGGATGTGTACCCTCTGCCCACCACTGTCCCTGGCACATAGTAAGCTCTCACGGAAAACTGGTCGAATAAGTGAGTCATAAATTGAAACAGGTTACAATGTATGTGTGGGCGATTTCGTTCATAATTGTCGTATCTAACTATTACGGAATACTCGTTAGGCACTTGCATAGGTTATTTGATTTAATCTCTGCAATTTCTATTTTATGGATGAGGAAACCAAGGCTTCTAGGGGCTGTTAGTTCAAAAAGCTCAAGGTCGTCAAGCAGATGACCTAAGATTTGAATCCAGATAGTCTGACGCTGAGCATGGGAGCTTGAGTGCTGGGCACAGCACCTTCCGAGGTGGGTCCTGCTGTATTTCCCAATGAAATGTGTGCACGACTTTATCGTTAGTATGCGGTCAGGCTGGGTGGGTCTAAACCCTGGCTCACCAAACTCTAAAACCTGGCAGGACAGAGACCCAAATCAACAAGGATTTTTCCCCAAGCCCTTAATATCACTGAAAGAAAGAGAGAAAAAGAAAGAAAAATAGAAAACAAAACAAAACAAGAAAAAGAGAGCATAGGGATTATTCTTCCCAGCGAAGACCACAAGGAGTGAGCAGTGTGGCTGGTTTGTTGGCTGGCTTTGAAATTCTGACTGTTTCTAATTTCACCTATTCCCAGGCCACCCAACCATTAATGGAGAATGTAAAAGTGTATAAAATTGGTCTCTGTAATCTCCTAGGTCAGGAACCTAAGCTCAATCATCTCCTAGCTATGAGCCTCAGTTTTCTCATCTGTAAAATGGATCACAGTAACCACAGCCACATACACAAAGCTGTCCTCACAGGGCTGGGATGAGACATGGGAGTTAAGATGCTTTATGCATACCAGAAAATCAAGCTTCAGGGAAGTGGGTCTTCATGGAAGACTCATGGAAGTCTTCATGGAAGACTCAAGACCCTAGGCACTCCCATGCATTTCTTCTTGGGCTTGTTACAAAAGAGTGGCAAAATATAGCACTGCTTTATGCCATTTAGCGTGGGTCGACTCTGTGCCAGAGGACTGTCCATGTATTTACCCTATGTATTCACTCATGTGATCCTTACCCAACCTTATCAGGTGATGTCACTAAGCAGATATTACAAATGAGGAAACTGAGTCTTGGAAAGGTATTGGCACTTGCTAAGGTGTTATAAGCAATGCATGATTTGGCCAGAATTCAAACCCAGGACTATTTGATTCCAAAGCCCAGGTTTGTTCTAGATGCTAGGGTATGAGGTATCACATAACAATGACCAAATGAAGAGCAGACACAAGCCCAGAAATTAGGGCGGTTTGACTAGACTCTGGGATAGGAGATATTTCCTCCTCCAGTGGCAAATGTCAGGTGTCTCAAGTCAGCTCGCAAAGAGGAGAAACAGTTCTTCCCAACCTTCAATACTCCCCCTGATGGCTCCTGAGTGCAACATCCTTCTTGCCACGCAGTTCCTTCAAACTGGACAGTCATCTTAGGAATTTGTATAGTTGAAGATTAAATGTCCAGGTGGCTGATTTGAGCAGCCTGACCTTGAGCTATGCACTTAGTGCTCTGGACCGATTTTGGCCTGACTGACCGATCCTGTCTCCCTCGCAAGATCGTTATGAATAGTCCGAGTGGGTAGATATGTGTAGCCCATAGCAAGCACTCAATAAAAAGTTGCCATTATTGCTACCAATAGTCACCTGGTGAACTTCTATTCACCCTTCAAAACCCAGTCATTAATTGTCTTTTTCTGTGAGAATTTCCTTTGGCTGTCTCCGCTCTGCACTACTTACGAATCATACTCTGCCCTCCCCCATTACATTTTATCCCTCTATTATAGGTAACTCATGTACTCGTAATGCATGAGTTACCACTTCACACGCCTCCCTCTAAACTGTCAACCAAAGCTTACTCATCCATATGTCTCTTAGCCGGTATCTAACCCAGTGTAGGGCTCACCACGTTCATAAAACTATGCTAAATTACCTTTCATCTTCGTATCAGTTGTGGGGAGGCAGCATCGGTCCAAAGATCTGAATTTGATGCCTCTTTCTTTTATGTCTGTGTGCTCTTATGCTCAATTCAGCAGCACATATATGTCTGTGTGCTCTTGGGCAGCCTCTCGGAGACATGATTCCATATCTGAAAGCTGGAAATAACAAGACTGTCCTACCCTCAAGGAATTGCTAGGAGGAAAATTAGTGAGCTAATAAATGTGAAATCACCAACGAATTCTACAGAACGAAAGATGAGAGAGAGGAAGGAGATGAGGAAGGAGAGAGAGACACTTTGTGAAAAACAAAAGCAACCTTTGTGTAAACACATAGCTGCAGGGCGGGCCACTCAGCACTTCCCAGCCGGAGCCATGTCTCTTTCCAAAGGGCATAGTGACTGTAATTATTTACCCTGTGGCTTAGCTCACTTTAAAATCGAAATTTTCTAGGCACGACACTGGGTGTTATAGAATCTGCCTTCTCTTGGATCCGCTACAGCTGCAGAAACCAGCAAAGTTACTAAAAACCCATGCTTAGAGTTGTTTTCTGTTAGCTGCATGACCCTGGACGAGCAGCTTGGTCGCTCCAAGCCATCAGTGGGCCTCATGTGGGGGTCATAGTCTATGAGCTGTCCGTTTCCCAGAGGTGATGTGTTGAAGGGGGGCTTGGTATTGACATGCTCTGCAGAAAAACTTAGCAAGGTACCCTTCCTGGAGTCCGTCATATTAATCAGATCTTCGCAGTTTTGGATGGACTCTCGGCCTGCCTCAATCTGTTCCCTGATAATTTCATTTTACTGAGGAAAGAAACCCAAAGAAAGGACTTATTCACTCAAAGTCTCATTGCAAGTGAGTGGCAGAGCCAGGACTAGCACCTCTGACTCCTGTTTTCTGACTTCCTTTCTAAAGGGACTTTATCCTTCTCCTAACAGTGGAATCCTTGCTCTTCTCAGTGTATGTTCTGAGATCCATGGAAAGCCTTAAGACATCTGTCTCCATCGAACCAATGGTATCCATTACCCAAATTGGATATTTACATTGTGTGGCCATGGCAGAGTGACTGCATAAAAAGAGCGTTAGCAGAAACTGAAGTCAAGCTGGGGCTCCCTCCCGTGCTGACTTGGCACCTGAATCTTTGAAACACTAGCAGACCAGCTCACACCTGGGAATGGTGCCATCCAAGCAGATGGCCTGAGTCAAGCAAGCAAGAATCAACCGTGGAGGCTTAGGGAGGTGCAGGTCCCAGGCCAGGTGCCCCCTCCGTGCTTCTCTGCTCTCACCATAGATTGTAGAGAGTGGCTCATTGAGAAACCCAGTGAGGGCGTGCAGTGTAGAGAGCCAGGGAAGCGTTGCTTGAGGCATGGATGATGGAGTCAGGCT
Source organism: Vulpes lagopus (assembly GCF_018345385.1). Lineage (NCBI taxonomy): Eukaryota > Metazoa > Chordata > Mammalia > Carnivora > Canidae > Vulpes > Vulpes lagopus. The sequence goes on along the minus strand of NC_054837.1, from coordinate 16,895,722 downwards.
CAGCCTTGGGCCAGTAGCTGGATGCCAGGGATTATCCGAAGGCTGGAAGTCAGAGCAAGGTGGGTGGATACAGTCTGGAGCTTGGGACAAGTCCTACAGGGCAGAGGGGTGGGTATGAGCCAGTGGGTGATGGTTTCCTTGTCTGGTCTCACCCATTCTCAGTTTGAGGGTAGGCATGTGCCAAGGCTTAGTGTCATAAATTAGCGAGTTGGGATACCAAAATGGAGCATTGACTCAGGACTAAGAGCCCAGCAAGTAAAGAGCACAGACTCTGGAGTGACAGATAATGGCTCTAGCCTGTGTGATCTTAGACAAGTCACTTAACTCAGATGATTAGGATAGCAAGAGTGATACAATGATGGCAATGATTTGTTGAATCTTAGCTGATTCTCCGATTCTCAGATCAGTCTGGCTTCCAAGAGAGGAACTAGTATTTCCTTTGGCTTTATAGAGCAAAGCGCCATTCGGGATAGATCAAGAATAAGAAGGTACCCCAAATATTGGGCCAAGGATGCTCCAGGGATGGGCTTCTTCCCTCCATTTCTCTCTTCCATGGCATCTGCTTCTCCCTACATCAATTACTTCTGGCTCTTTCAATCTCATCTCTCTCTCTCTCTCTCTCTCTCTCTCTCTCATCTGCCTCCTTCTGCTCACTCACCAGTGAGCTCCCTCATTATCTCTACTTAAACATGGGCTGTCATGGCTTCTCTTGGCTCAAACTCTACATGTTCACCATCTAATACCATAGCCACTAGCCACATGTGGCTATTTACTTTTAAACGTGAATTAATTAAAATTAATTTAAAATGGAGTTAAAGTTCTTCAGTCCCACTAGCACATTTCAAGTACTCGGTAACCATGTGTGGCTAGTGGCTGCCATGTTGGACAACACAGAGAACATTCCCATCTTGGTAGAAAGTTCTACTGGACAGTACTGCTCTAGGTCATGGCAGTCCAGACATAGCCCCTAACATTCAGCTTCTTCATGTTTCCCAGCTCAGATTCCTGAGGAATATGGCTTGTCCTGCTGGGCAAGAGGTTGGCTGTTCATGTTTAATCCAATTATCTGTGTCTGGTGTGGTCAGCATGCTGGGGAGCATAACACAGGGCTAGTCAGGTCTGTACTTTGGGTAGAGCAATCACCACTAGTAACATTTCACAGTCTTGCTTTGCTGACCTCAGTAGTTGCTTTCTCAACCCTTTCAATTGCCATGATGTGGCTCTGGAACTCTTTTGATCCATATTCATCCAGCTGTGGCCTCATTGATAAACTATCAAAGAGCTGGGGAAGATCATTGTGTCTGCTGCCTTGTCTCCCTTCCTCACTGGACAATAAGGCCCTTGGGGTCTAGAGTTGTCTCTTATTACTTCTCTATTCTCAGCCATTTGTTGGAAGGAAAGGAGGAAGGAAGGAAGGAAGGAAGGAAGGAAGGAAGGAAGGAAGGAAGGAAGGAAGGAAAGAAGGAGAGAGAAAAAGAAAGAAAGAAAGAAAGAAAGAAAGAAAGAAAGAAAGAAAGAAAGAAAGAAAGAAAGAAAGAGAGAAATTCATTCTTTGGCTATGAATGACCCCAGTTTGGGATTCACAGGACACAAAAACATTTGCAGAAAAGTGCCTGGGTGGCTCAGTCCATTGAGCTTCTGACTCTTGATTTCAGCTTAGGTCATGATCTCAGGGTTGTAGGATTAAGCCCTGCCTCAGGTTCCATACTCAGCAGGGAGTCTGCTGGAAATTTTCTCTCTCTCCCTCTGTCCCTTCCCCCACTGGTGCTCTCTAAATAAAAAATAAATAATCTTTAAAAAATTGCAGAAAACGCACAATCTTCCCCTCATTTGGGCCAGCTTAGGGAAAGATCATTTGAGGTGGGCGTTTGTGGGAGGGCATGTCCTCATGAACTGGTGTATTTGGGCATTTCAAAGGGTCCATTTCCTGCAAATCAATCTAGGGTGGAAAGTAAAGAGAAGCTTCAACATGGGGCCCCAGGAGCCCTTCCCTTCCTCACAGAAAGGTTCACCTGGAATGCGAGCAATGCACTTAGGAGCAATTGTGGAGGTTAGTGGGAAAACAAAATGTGCTTTTTTTTTTTTTTCAAACATGTGGTTCTCTGCATGGTTTTAGTGATGCTGCTATTATGTAATGTTGTGATTTCCTCAGAGCTTTAATATTATGGAAACAGAGGGAGAAGGTGTTTAAAAGAATGTACTCAGAGTATACATTCTGAAAGTGGTGGACTCAGCACTGGCATAGAATGGAGACAGGCCTGGATGTGGACCCCAACCCTGGCGTTTATGTGTTGTGTGTTGCTGGAGGAAGGGGTCTGATCAACTCAGCTCCAGTTTCCATCTGCAAAAGGAGAATCTAATGCTTCCTGTGCCTCTCCCATAGAGTGAATTGTGAGATTGCAATGCCTATGTCAACTCCCTGCCCCTCTTTAGCAGTGTAGGTGAATGGTCCCCGCCCTTGAAGGTAAGCAGTGCACAATCTATACAGCTATCCCTGGTAGCCTGGGATGTGGAAGTGCACCATTAAACTGTAAAGCGATGAGCAAAAAGAAACAGACAAAGCTCCTCTGACTCCTCGTTCCCTGCAGACTTCTGATCAGACCTCTACCTCTGTACCACCTCTAAGGCAAGTTTACCAAGTTGTAAAGCTAATTTGGGGCCAACCACCTTGGAAATTAATGCAAAATATGTGGAATCAGTCCTAGTTTTCCAGGGCTTCAGGAAGGGAAATTTACCTAATTTATGGCATAAATAAAAAATGATGTGCTGGGGCTCATTTGCATACATTTACTTCAATCCGAGTTAAAAGCAACACTTTGTTGTTGTTTCTAAAGAAAGCCTCAGACCACTCTTGTTAATCCAAATGTGTAAGCTTGGGACACCTGGGTGGCTCAGAGGTTTAATGCCTGCCTTCGGCCAAGGGAATGATCCTGGAGTCCCGGGATTGAGTCCCACATTGGGCTCCCTGTGTGGAGCCTGCTTCTCCCTCTGCCTGTGTCTCTGCCTTTCTCTCTGTGTCTCTCATGAATAAATAAATAAAATCTTAAAAAAAAAAAGTGTAAGCTTAGACAAAGTGCTGAACTTTCTGGGCCTCAGTTTCTTCAGCTGTGAAACGGCAATGATCAATGGACCCACATCACAGGAAGTAGTGAGAATTCATGAGTTGACCCTGTAAAACGCATAGAATAGTGGCTGGTACCTATAGACATTCAATACTTAGAGTAACATATATAATATTAGACAATATTGATGGTATCAATATCATCATTATCATATACGTATTCAACATATATCACATCCTATGACTGATGTCACAGAAGAATTGGAAGGATGCGGTCTCACTGTGTACCCTCCCGGAGTTATTACAAACCCAGGACCTGGACTCGTGGTAAAGCAGAGCAGGTGTCAATCACGGGATGCATCCACAAATGGATTACCATCACTATCAGACACTTCCCCACAGATGCAAGAGTTTGAAAACCTTTCTCCCCTCTTCTAGACAATGAGGTCCTCCAAAGCAAGGGATGCATCACATTTCCCTCTCAATCAGCAGTCCATCTCCCAGAAAACAGAAGATCAATAAATGCAGAGGCTGGAATGAATGAATGCTGAAGTGTAATCCTTCTTAATTAATGTGTGGGAAGTGCTTATTATTAGTATGCATGCTAACGCATGGTTGTCCTCCTCCCAGACTAAGAACACCTCGTGCCTGTGTCACCAACATGTAGCTCAGAGTGTGGTGCATTGAGCAGTCAGCAGGTGCTCACTGGGCATATGGCAGTAGCCAAGAGCTCAGAAGTTAGGACCACAGTAGCCTGAGTCTGGATCCCAGCTTTGTCACTTAATGAGCCATATAACCCTCAGCAAGTTGTTTGCGCTTTATAGAAACAGTATAGGAGGAAAAATAACTGTACCTTTTTCATCTAGTTGGTATAAGACAAAAATAGGGAATGTTCCATCAATAGATTAGCACTTTGCCCGACAGAAATTGGATACTCAGGGAACACCTGCATGGCTCAGTCCATTAAGCATCTGCCTTCGGCTCAGGTTGGGCTCTTAGGGTCTTGGGACCAAGCCCTTTGTGGGGCTTCCTGCTCAGTAGAGAGTCTGCTTCTCCCTCTTCCTCTGTCTCTCCACTCGTGCCTTCTCTCTCTCTCTCTCTCAAATAAACAAATATATAAAATCTCTTTTAAAAAAAAGAAATTGAAGGGGCCCCTTGGTAACTCAGTGGTTGAACATTTGTCTTTGGCTCAGATTGTGATCCCGGGGTCCTGGGATCAAGTCCCACATCAGGTTCCCCTCAGGGAGCCTGCTTCTCCTTCTGCCTATGTCTCAGCCTCTCTCTGTGTGTCTCTCATGAATAAATAAATAAATATTTCTTTTTTTTTTAATTTTTTATTCATTTATGATAGTCACAGAGAGAGAGAGAGAGGCAGAGACACAGGCAGAGGGAGAAGCAGGCTCCACGCACCGGGAGCCTGACGTGGGATTCGATCCCGGGTCTCCAGGATCGCGCCCTGGGCCAAAGGCAGGCGCCAAACCGCTGCGCCACCCAGGGATCCCATAAATAAATATTTCTTAAAAAGAAATTGGATACTCAGTATATATACTACTATGAGTAAGTGAGTGAGCAACTATTCCCAAGAGTCTTGAGAAAGAGAGACTTGGTGTGTCATTCCTAGCTGGAACAGAATTTGCAACTGCACAAACCTTAGAGATAGGATGTTCTGTAGGAATTCAGATAGGAGTGTTGTTGTTAGAGCAGCTACATCTAGCCTCTGCTTCCCAATGTAAGGTATTTTGTTATCTTGGTTAATAAAATTGAGGTTCTAAGAAGGGAAGGGTCTGGGGATCCCTGGGTGGTGCAGCGGTTTGGCGCCTGCCTTTGGCCCAGGGCGCGATCCTGGAGATCTGGGATTGAATCCCACATCGGGCTCCCGGTGCATGGAGCCTGCTTCTCCCTCTGCCTGTGTCTCTGCCCCCCGCCCTCTCTGTGACTATCATAAATAAATAAATAAATTTTTTAAAAAAAAGAAGGGAAGGGATCCCTGGGTGGCGCAGTGGTTTGGCGCTTGCCTTTGGCCCAGGGCGCGATCCTGGAGACCCGGGATCGAATCCCACATCAGGCTCCCGGTGCATGGAGCCTGCTTCTCCCTCTGCCTATGTCTCTGCCTCTCTCTCTCTCTCTCTGTGACTATCATAAATAAATAAAAATTAAAAAAAAAAAAAAAAAGAAGGGAAGGGTCTGGATGGGTGAACCCATTACTCACTGGCTGGTGTTTAATGACCAAGGTTCATCTCAGATCAGCCACAAAACTCCAGACAAGGAACCGGTGGGCATAGCCTGGTCCTCCCTGGCAAGTCCTCTTGCCATCAGGGGCCTCCAGAAGGCAATGTCTGGGTCTTATCTGTCTTATCTCTCCACTATGTCTCCCTGTTTCCAAAGAAAGTAGATCCCTAGAAAGACTGAGAAGAAAATGAATTCCCATAATGCACTAGAATCCCTGCCATGGCTTCATTTATAGAATCTTGCTTAATTACTAGCAGAGCCTTCGAGGGTGACTATTATAGCCATTTGATTATAGATAAGGAAGCTGAGGCTCAGATGGCTAAGCACTGGTATATTAGGATTCCTTCATTCATTCAAGATCTATTCTCTTTTCCTTCAAGACCTTCCACTCGTTAGCAAGCACTTGGTAGGCACTAGAGATGCAGAAGTAAATAAGGCATAACCTTGCCCTCAGAGAACCTAACATGCAATCATTCTGCCAATTCAGGTATGACTCAGATCTGCAAGTTCTTATCTTTCTCTTCTCCTCTCTCTCTCTCTCATGTTGGCCCATGACTTCTAGGCAGAGAGCAGCTCTCTCTGAGGGACCAGGGCTGGGAACGGTGCATTCCCAGGGTCACTAGTCCTGGTTAGTATCTACATATTGTGAGGTGGTTTGGTTGTACCCAATCATCTCTAGAAAAAAACAAAAAAAATTTTAGGTGAGGCTCTTTCATGGGCTAAGTAGATATGTCACTTTAAGAGAACCTTCTTTAACTATCCCAGACTTCTTAGGAACAGAGGCCAGAACTCCAGGAAAACCTACTGAGAGCAATGTTACTAACTTCACTTATGGCAACAATATGTTGGCTCTTTGTTCTCTTGCACACGCGGGAAAATACATTTTGAGCAGAATTGCCAATACGTAGCAGAGCGTGTGTATGTGCATAAATAATATACCCATTATTTCCTTAACGCATAAACTTGGACAATCAATTAATGAGTTTTGGCCGAAAACAAATTAATTCCTTCAGGTCCTGGGATAGCTTTATTCTGAGTAGTAATAAAAATAGTAATTTATTCTCTGCATGTGGCGGAGGATACCCGTTATGGGATTAGGTTGCTGCAAACAATTTTGAGGGGCTAGCGATATAGAAGATTAGTCCTATTTTTCAGATGAAGGAATTGAGGGTCAGAGAGACTCCATGATGGAATGATTCCTTGGCCTTTGTGTTTCCTGACATTGGTGTTTTTGAAGAATACAGACCCCATTATTTTATAGAATGGCCCTAATTGGGGCACATACACTTTGAATTCTTAACAAAATGGCACCATGTCGTTCATTTTAGTCTGTAACTTGCCTTTCTCCTTCTTGGGCCTCTTTTCTGTGATTGGAACAAGACCCCAAATTCCCCCAAGTCAAGCTATCTTCAATGGCTCCCTAGTCTTAGTTTTGCTTATACCCGTTTCTCCCACTAGTCTGTGGGACTAGCTAAAGGGGTATAAGGTAGGGGTATAAGCTAAAGCTAGTCTTAGTTTTGCTTATACCCCTGTTTCTCCCACTAGTCTGTGGGCAATTTGGGGCCTGATTCACTGATTCAGCCACAAACAGCAAATATTTAATGTGTGTACTATACAACACCAACCCTCAAGGAACTTACACTCTCTATGATCTTTCATTTATTCACCAATTCAGCATGTTCGTTCATTCATTTATTCAGTGAATATGCATTAATAGTTCATTGCTGGGCTGCATTGCCTACATGCTGATCATTCAATGTTTACATCATGGGGTAAAATGATGGTCCACCTTGCAATGAGGGAGAAGGGGTTTGGTGTGATAATCTGTGATAGTACACAAGATGGAGAGTTTCCAGGGAACATCAGACATTCTCAGGGGCACTGTGTACTTGAAGAGGTTAAAAAGACACCCAAGGACTCTGAGAGCTTCTGTGACCTCCAAGAGCATGAGCTGAGTGGCAGTCCCTCACACTGCCCATGCGGCCCCAGCTAGGGCCAGGCATCCCAGTCTGACTTAATACAACCTCTTGGCCTGGACCAGCAGAAAGACCACCCAATCCAGAGTCAGAGATCTGTGATCTGGAACTGACACAACTGCCAAAGATGTACTGTGTGACCTTGAGCCCATCTCTGTCCCTCTCTGGGCTCAGTTTCTCCATCTTTAAATTTAGTGAGGAGGGCTTTATCAGTATTTTCCAAAATGTGACTTGAAAGGCCATGGGGAGCTTTTAAAAACCAGATACTCTGGCTATACCCTCCCTACTGCCTAGGAAGCTCCACATGTTGTCTCTTCCAGAGGTTTCTGAGGCATCAGTAACCGTGCCTTAATTATTCGACCTCTAAGCCATGACCTTTTATGATTCCTTTGTTCATAATGATCATGCTTACCATTTATAAGCCAGTCACATGCTAAGCCTCTTCCTCATATTCCCTCACGTGAGCCACAGAACAGTCCAGCTCTATAAAGTCTGTTGATCCCCATTTCACAGCAGGAGCCACTGAGGCTTGGAGAGATTGAGTGACTTGCTTAAGATCACACAGCTGGGGGATCCCTGGGTGGCGCAGCAGTTTGGCGCCTGCCTTTGGCCCAGGGCGCGATCCTGGAGACCCGGGATCGAATCCCACATCGGGCTCCCGGTGCATGGAGCCTGCTTCTCCCTCTGCCTGTGTCTCTGCCTCTCTCTCTCTCTCTCTCTCTGTGTGACTATCATAAATAAATAAAAATTAAAAAAAGATCACACAGCTGGCAAGACCCAGAGCTGGGATTCACATCCGTGTCTGAGTGACTGGGAAAGAATATGCTGCCTCTCTGTAGTATGGATGGTGGTGGGAGTCTACTTCTAGTCCACCGTGTTCTCTCTCCCAGACAGTCCTGGTCTCCTGGTTCCTCTTGCCCTTGGAAACCTAGTTAACTCTTTTAATGAGCCAAATAAGTGCACCCCATGTGTGATAAATCACATTCAACTTCCCATGATCCAGGCCTGAACTTGCCAGGCACTGGACAGCCTCCCTGACATGAATTATTGCTACCATCAGGCCTTTTTTCTGCTTCTGCACCTGTTGGGGACAGGCTGAGTCAGGGATGCCTTAGCTAGCACTCAGGATGCAACCTTCGGGCTTCTCCTTGAATGACTAGCCAGGGTTTGAGGCATTTGAAGAACTACCAGAAAGCTATTGTGACCAGAGTATCAAGGGCAGGGAAGGAAGTAGGGCAAAATGAAGTGAAGAGGTGGGTGGGCCAGATCCTGTAGGGCAGGGGGGCTGCTGGGAGGTGTTCAGGGAGGTTATTCTCTTGCCCTCAGAAGCTCATGGTAAGCAGGGGAGTGGCTTGTTCTGGTTTGATAAAGCTTCTACGAAGTGAAGAGGGTTAGTGAGGAGCCTTTGCAGACAGGATTTGAAAGAATAATCCCACCCCCTCATTCCTCATCATGAGACAGGTTCGCCTGTCCCCAGCTTCCCAGCTAAGGTTCATTGAGTTCATTTCTGTCAGCCCACCGCAACTGGCACCATCTCTCTCCAACCACAGTGGAAGGGAGGCCAATGCTCTGAGCCTGCTCAGAAGTCCACAGGGCTCCCAACCCTTGACCTTTCGACTGTGTTTAAAACCTCGACTCATCCACAGACTTGCCCCCTTGAACCTGGCCTGGTGCTTTGAAAGGCTCTCACTGTCCTTCCCATGGTGGCTGGAACACAGAAAAAGCAGCAGAGAGGGGAAGAAAAGAATATAAATTCGGACAAAGATGATTAAATCCACATCTCCCCTCCTCCCAAACCCTGATCAGACTGTACAAAAGGATCTCATATATATTATCACTGGCTCTCAGTTGAATGTAGGCCTGACATTGCTGGGTAAATTAAACGCCATTTATAATATAGCTTAACTATAAAAATGTGCTCGGGGCAGAAATTAGACATACCAGGCCTTTTCCAGCAAAAGACATTTTTACAAATGCATGAGCACCTGAACCAATTTGGAGGCCCTGTCATTTTGATTTAGAGCCAGGGAAGTGGGGCTTATCCCTAAAGAGGAGAAACAATTATCCGGGTGAGAGAAGATTTTAGAATTCTTTTTCTTATCACTAACCTGCTTTGGACTCAGAAGCATCAAGTAGAGAAGAGGGTTGACTTGTGAGTGAAAGCTAGGACCCCCGTACACCTGCTTAACTCACAAATCCCATATGATTCCCACACGCTCTCTTTCCAGGGAGCCTTCCCTGTCCCTCTCTGGGATCAGGAACATCTCACTGGAGATATCCATATCCATTTTGTTTTGGTTAGCTATCGCTGCGTGACAAACCATCCCCAAAACATAGTAGCTTCAAATAAGAACCGTCTGTTTATTATGTGATTCTGCATTTCTACTGGGCTCAGCTTGGTGATTCTTCTGGTCCATGTGGTGTGAGACAGAGTCACAGTCATAGGGCAGCTTGACTGGGCTGGAAATGCCAAGAGGGTCAGCTGCACATCTAGCGGCTTGAGCTGCTTACTACCTGAGCATCTCAGTTTCCTCTCATGTGGCCTCCACGTGTGGCTGGGGCTTCTCTCAACATGGCAGTGGGATTCTAAGAGGGGAAGAAAAGAGCAAGGGCAAAAGCTGAAGATCTCTTAAGGAACATCTTTAAAAGTTGTGTGTTGCATTCTGTTGGTCAAAACAAGTCATGAGGCCAGCTCAGATTCAAAGGGAGGGGAAATAACCCCACTCTGGATGTGAGTGGTAGAGACTTGGCAGCCATCTTTAATCTACCTCTCTCATAGTTACTCCTTTTTAAAAAAAAATATTTTATTTATTTATTCATAAGAGACACAAGGAGAGAGGCAGAGACATAGGCAGAGGGAGAAGCAGGCTTCCTCCAGGGAGCCCAATGTGGGACTCGATCCCAGGACCCTGGGATCGCACCCTGAGCCAAAGGCAGACGCTCAACCACAGAGCCACCCAGGTGCCCCTCCTAGTTTTCCTATGGAATTCCTATATGGAATTTACTGTGCTGTTACCTTGTGCTTGGCAGTTGCTCTGCGAGGTACTTGCCACTTTATACTCGGTTGTTGGTTTGTGTCTGTGTCTCCTTGTACAGCGGGATGCTTGTCTAATTCATTTCAGTTACAAAGGAGGTGCTATTGCTATTAATTCCAGTTTGATAGAAAGGCCACAGTTCTGGGTGTTCATTTCCAGTGTGGTCACTCTTCACCTAGGAGATTATTATGAAATATTGCAGTATCCTAAGGACTAATATTATATTCCTTTATAGCAGTAGTTATAATGATGACTAATAGTAATAACTATTAACAATAGTATAATTCTTACTGCTGTAGTAGTAATAACTGTAATACTGCCTTGCACTTAAGTGGCATTTAGCCATTTAAAAAGCATTTTTATTTCCATTACCTTACTGCCCTGTCCAAGAACCTTGTAAAATTCCCCAAGAGGACTCTTGTTATAATCCATAGTTTATAAACGAGGATACTGACCCTGAGGAGGGATGAAAAACTTATCATTCATTGATCATAATGGGTATGGCTTTGCAAGGACCGACTAAGTGCTGGGTACTTTGTACCAATAGTTTAATTTCCTTCTCAAAGAAATAGCATGAGGTAGATACTATTATTGCCACCATTTTAGATAAGGTAACTGAGGCAAAGTCCTTCATTTGTCAGTTTTAGGACTGGGATACCCTTCTAGGTCAATCCAGCTCCACTTTTATCTAGGTTGCCATTTCTAAATTACTCTGAGCTGAGAAAACAGATAACATTTGTGTAAAACTGTGCAAGATCAGAGTGCAACTCTTCCATGAATAACTCCCACCAGCTTTAGAGCTGACTTTTGGCAGCATTTTTGACCTTGGAAGATTTCATTCTTTACCTCCTCGTAGTTCTTGGTAGCTTCTGCATAGCCAAAGTGACCATGAAATAAATTTCCAGAAAAGTGAGTCACCCTATGTATAAAGTTACATGAGGTCAGAGTATCTGGGTGGCTCAGTCAGTTCTGCGTCCAACTCGGTTTCTGCTCAGGTCATGATGTTGAGGTCGTGGGATAGAGCCTCGTGTCAGGCTCCACACTCAGTGGGGAATCTGCTTGGGATTCTCTCCCTCAGCTCCTTTCCCTCAAATAAATAAATAAAATCTTTTTAAAAAATTAAGTTACATGAGGTCACTAAACCCAGTTCTCCCAGGGATTAAGTCATGTTGAAGTTGTCAATTAAGCACTTAATGGGAGCAAATAAATATATGTTTATATTTTTTAGCATCTCTGATAAAACTCATCCACTGATATTTCTGGAGGACACGCTATACATCAAGTACTAAGAGGCCGGGGATCCCTGGGTGGCGCAGCGGTTTGGCGCCTGCCTTTGGCCCAGGGCGCGATCCTGGAGACCCGGGATCGAATCCCACGTCGGGCTCCCGGGGCATGGAGCCTGCTTCTCCTCCCTCTGCCTGTGTCTCTGCCTCTCTCTCTCTCTGTGTGACTATCATAAATAAAATAAAATAAAATTCTTTAAAAAAAAAAAAAAAGTACTAAGAGGCGGGACATTGCAGCATTAAGCGTGCTGACTTTAAATACGGCCACGTGGGTTCAAACCTCATCCCTGCCACATGTCAGCTATACAATCTTCGGCAAGTTATTTAACTTTTCTGTGCCTCTGTTCTCTCATCTTTAAAAGGGGTTAATAATAGTACCTATCTCACAGGATCGTAGAGAGGATTAAGTGGGCTCATATATGTATTGTGTAGTCAGACTTGTACATATGCTCATCTTTGAATCAATCACTGGAGCTAGCATGATGTAGGAACTGAGTGGCTGGCTGGTCCTGGGCTCCCCTAACACATGGGTTAAGGTGAGGTATGGTGGTTTCCTGAAGGAAAATCCTAATGCTATCACCAAGAGAAAAGCCACAGGGAAGTCTAATATGTGGAAGAACAAAGGGCTTCTTTCTTTTTTTTTTTCTACCATGTCTCAACTGATGGTTTAATGACTCAGGAAGGGACTGAGGATGTGCTAAAGTAAGATAATGTGAGTGTGGGGGCACCTGAGTGGTTCAGTTGGTTAAGTGTCTGCCTTCGGCTCAGGTCATGATTCCAGGGTCCTGGGATTGAGCCCTGCATCAGGCTCCCTTCTCAGCAGGGAGTCTCCTTCTCCCTCTCCCTCTACAGCTCCCCCCTGCTTGTGCTTTCTCTCTCTCTATGTCAAATAAATAAATAATATTTTTTAAAAAGTTAACGTGAGTGTGAATTAAGCAGATACAGTTCTCAGCTACGGCTACAAAGTATTTGTAGCACAGACCCAGCACTGCCATTCACTAGTCTGCCTTCTTTAGGAGATAGCAAGGGAAGTGTGCAGGAAACAAGACCGAGACCTATTAGTTTAGTGGCAAGCTGTCATCAGTTGTGAAACTCTTTCCTATAAATATGTACAGTGCCTGAGAAACAGGCATCTGCCGGGTCTCTCCACAAGGCAAACATTTAAGCAACAACCTCCTGTTTGCTGAGAGCAAAGAAAATGTGCTACCAGCTAAGTTCCTTCCTTTCTCTGACCTTCAGTGTTTTCACCTATAAGATGAACAATGTTGTCCTAGAGGGTCTCTTGGGACTCTTTCAGTCCTTGTGCTCAAGGTTTTGTGACTAAATTTAAATGATTTTAGTAACAGCTTGAAAGTGAGGAGTCAGGGCACATCCACTACCTCACTGAGGTAGGAACTGCTACTGAATCAGTAACTTTGTCTATCTATCTCTTTTTCCATCCATCCATCCATCCATCCATCCATCCATCCATCTCTCCATCCACTTGGTCACCTATCTATCTATCCATCTATCCACCCTCCTATCCATCCCTGTCCATCAGTCCATGCATTTATCCATCCATCCATCTATCCACCTATTCATCTATCCTTATACATATCTGTCCATCCACCCGTCCATCCATACATCTGTCTATACATATATACACATTCTTTCATCTATCCATCAACCTGTCCATTCATCAGCTCATCCTATGTAAGGCTACTTTAAGACTTTGGTTTGCCCTAAGCAACCTTATTTTGGAGTCCCAAACTCACATCATATCATACAAATTAAATGCATTTTTATTGATGCATTTTAAAGGAAATATGAAAGTCAGCTTTTGGAATTATTTTGTTACTATGGTAACACTCTCAATTTACATTTATCTGTAATTTCTTGACAAATCATCAAGAATACTCAGAAATTCTTGTGAAATGAGATTCTAACCCATCAACTCTTTTCAAACATAATGGAACTTTTATGAACACTAAATTTCAGAAATACTGAGGTTGACATGATGGTAGGTTATGGAGCCCATTTAATTTAAGCCTTTATTAATTCTGCTTGCACAGTTTTCTTTTTCTATTTTGGAGCTAATATATTGTTTTTAGCTCTCAGACATTTTCATGGGCTCTTAAAAAGCTTGTCGGCCTCAGGCCCTAATGGGTAAAATAGTCCTATTTCCTGAGTCCTTTACCACCTTTCCTGCAGGTCTTGGCTCCTCGTCATATAAAAGAAGGGAAATCATGTAAATGAATTTTGGTCAACCCAAGCTAATGCAATGCTTGAAGGAAACAACATGAAATAGCAGAATCACACCAGAGATTTCTTCACGTCCACCCTCGACACCTTTAGGCATTCCTGTCCTAAATAGAAACAATAATTCTGGACAGATGAGAAGAAAGATAAAGGCAATTTCAAGCACTCGTCATAAATTGTAATGAGTACCTACTCTAGTAGGGTGCATTTTGATTACTTTTTGAAATGTGAAATGGCAGATTTATCTCCTGTGATCACATCGGGAACATTTTTTCTTCCTATAAAAAGAGGTTTCAAGAAATGCTGAAAGGTTTAGGATAATGAAGGCAAATTGCTCTTACAACAGCGGGGAATTGTGAACAGTTTGTGTGTCTTTGAACATGGGAGAAAAAAATGAGAGAATTCCCCAAGGGAAAAAACCCTAATTTATCACCAAAAAATCCATGTGAGAACAGTATGGCTTGATGCCTAAAGAATACATATGAACCAGAACCCTTGGTGAATACCCTAGTCCATCTCTCTTACTTAAAGATGAAGTATGTATGATTCAGAGAAGAGAGATAACTTATCCAAGATCTCAAAGCCAGTTCGTGGCAAAGCTGAGAGCTTGATGATTTTCTTCTATCATATTGTGTCATGCTTTCCTGCAAGAGTGGGAAATGGGTAAAGAAAAAAGGTACTCTTCTTACAACTTTTTTTCTTTATTTGATATTATTGAACATTCGGGAGGTGTGCAGAGAAAGTTAATTATTCTCTCCCCATCCCACCGCATCCACAAAGCCTGTATTAACAGCCAATGCGAATCTTTTCTTCCCTTTGTTACAATTTTGAAAAGCAATTTTCTCTTTATGTTTTATATGCTTCTTGAGTCTCTGTGATGTTCAGACTTTCCACTGCATTCAATTTTGTTCAATTCCCTGGAGCTCTTTGGGTCAAATTCTTCCAGGAATAATTACCATGCTGGAGATCATGGTGCTATGTGCACCCATGTTGGGTGTTTCTTAAGTACCAGGGGCTGTGCTGGTTGTTGATGAAAAGAAATTATCTAGGACAGACTCCCTGCCCCCCCCCAAGAGATTCAGAGGCTGATGGGGAATCTGGATGTTTAAGACAATTTTGACAAATAGTGAGGTGTCCTGTGATAGGAATAAGCCAAAGAAATCCAGGGATGCATTTGACCTGCACCAGGATTTAAGGAAGGCTTCCTGGAGGAAGTGATTCCTGATCTGAGTCCCAAAGGATGAATAAAACTTAGCAAAGTAAAGATGGGAGACAGAAGGGCATTGCAGGCTCAGAAAAAAAAAAAAGCTGAGAGGTTGGAGGCAAGAATTTTGGGGCTAAGAGCAACCTTAGAAACAACTAGCTCATACTGCCAAAATTCCTATTTCACAGAGGCAGAAATCAAGGCCTTTTTGAGGCTATGGTGCTATTTTGCAGGCTAGCTCATTCTGTCATTCTTCTTGGCCTTTACAGAAGCCAATGGTATTGTCTAAGATGATGATCTTGCAGATCTTTGTTATATGTAATGCATCCTGAAACAAAGGAGCTATGGATCATACATGCCTATGAATCTCTACCTCCAGCCCTGGATTCAGAAAGCCTTGCCTTTGCACTCACTAATTGGCAGGATTGGACTATGCACCAACTGTCTGTGATCCATAACTACTGTTTCATCTTGACCAAGATGATTCTAACGATACTTAGAATCTGCATGTGAAGCGACCATCAGGCAACGCAATAGATTTTCAGAAAAGTCCCAAGGCATTATAAGATAGGGTGCTCCTGGTGGAATAGGAAATAGGATACAATTGTTAAGAGGTTGTACTCAGGATTTTACCTACTTCATTTGTATCCCAGCTCTACCACTTACAAGTTTTGCAGCCTGACCAAATGACTGCATCTCTGTCTCTTTGCCTGTAAAATGGGGATAGGAACAGTTCCCACCTGGAGTGACTTTGTGTGGGGACAAATGCATGTAAGATCTTGATCAAATGCTTGGCCCATCCTGAGTGCCCAACAAATGGTAGCTGTTTGTGTTATTTTATTTTAATCCAAACCAAGTTCCAGAATTGTTTAGGGCCAGCTATTTCCACTGACACATTCTTTTTAATAAAGGTTTGTGCTGGGCATAAAGCAAGAGGGAGATGTTCTATGCTGCAGAGAGCCTCAGATGTCCTGCAAAGCCTCCCAGGCGCGATCAGGAATGACTCAGTGTGGGGAGTTATTTTGGTTCACCCTTTGTCTGCTCTGCTCTGGTTGTTCAGATAACTGGACTTTGCCTGACTTTGCAAGACCAGCCAGACTGAGCTCATCGAAGTGCCACCTCAAACTCTCAAGCAATCTCTGATACGCCTCTGCTATGAGAGAACTATCCCTCATTGACAAAGCAGGGAGAGATGAAAAAGTGTTATAAAAGTCCACAAGTATTTGGAATTATACAGTGATTGAAACGCCCAGCTTTGAGAATCAGAGCAAGCTTAGTTCCAGTTTCAGCCCAGCCCCTACTTAGTGCTGTGACCTTGGTCTTACAGCATCTATCTCTGAACCTAAGCTCACTCATTTCTAAAATGGGAATAGTCATACCCACCCTAATTGGGTCATTGTGAAGATTAAACAGGATTGTGATATACCCAGTGTTTGGTTTTGCACTTGGGATGTAGAAAACACTCAGTAAATTCTAGCAATTTTATGATGTTGTATTTAACCTTTTATGTAAAAAAAAAAAATCTGAATATTGTCTATATATGCCATGCCCCTGAATGGATGCTGGAGATACAGTTGGGAGCAAATAGATGGTATGGTCTCTGTCCTCTGTCCTCATGAAGTTCAGCCTTTCAAAGGAGAAAGACAAATTAAAAGCATATTTTATATGTATTTATACATAGGTATGTAATTATTATTTATTATCTATGTTATTGTATAATATATGCATACATGTATTATGTATTATATATGTATATGTGTTTACATATGTATATATAATTACAAATAGAGATAATAATTCTGTGAAGGCATCAACCAGGGTGCTGAGATCAGGGAATCAGATGGTCAGTGAGAGAAAACCTCTTTAACAAAGTGACCTTTCAGCTAAGATAGATGAGTAGGGGTTTGTCAGGCTAGAGGCAAAGGAAACAGTGTGTGCAAAGGCCCTGAGGCAAACATGAGCTTGTCCTGTTTGAGTTAGAATCAAGCCACGGTGACTGAGACATGGTAAATAAGAGTAGGCATGGTCAGAAATGAAAAGAGAGAAGTAGCCAGGATGTGAAACACACAGGGCCTTGCAGTAAGTGTTTGGAGGCAATCTGAGAACAACAGGAGGGAATCCACTGAGAGATGTTAAGCAAAGAAGAGAGTGAGTTTCTTTTTTGAAATCTCACTTTGGCTACTGGGTGGAGAATGAACCGTCAGGGAAGACCAGCTGGGAAGCTATTTTAGTCAACTAGGGACAGGTTCAAGGTCTATTTTAAAATTAAAGTCAATAGATGTGTTGATGAATAAAGGAGAGAAAACAGAATTAAGGATGTCTCCGGGATTACTGCTTGAGTGACTGGTGAATCAGGTGGTACCATTTACTGAGATGGGGAAGATTTTGGAGACTGAATTGAGATTAGCTCTAGGGCTCTTGTCACACTAACATTGAATGGAATATATCCATCAGCAGCAACACAGTGTCCCTAGCATGTGGATGCATCTTCTATACTGATATATTTAGATGGGTGCGTAAAGATAGCTGTAGGTATAGAGACACTTCTTCCCACACATCGACTCAAGCTCTTTCTATTACATCCTCTCATTTATTCCCTTCAAAGCACTTATGACAAACAGAATTATCTTGTTTATTTCTTTTCATAGAAGTACCATCTATCTCTTCAACTAGAATGTAAGGTTGGTGAGGGTGGAACATTTGATTCTCTTGTTTGTTGTTGGTTGCCAGTGCCTACTGCTGGGTCTGGCACATAGTAGGTGCTCCATACACTCCTGTTGAAACTGTAAGTATGTATGTGAACATGGCGATGTATGCATTTTTTTAAGCAAGCTCTATGCCCAATGTGAAACTCAAACTCATGAACCCAAATCAAGAGTGGCATGCTCTACCGGACTAAACCAGCCAGGCGCCCCACCCTGGTGATGTGTACATTTAACTTCTATGGTTTGCCAAAGGGTCCCATTTCATATCACTTACATGGCCAAATGGATTCTCAATAGGTTCTCTCTATAGGTTGAAGAGAGCCTGAGGCTGGTCTTACTAGGCAAGCTGCACATGGCTGCATATGCTGTCCTCCTTCCCAGGACGACAGCACTATAGTTCTGGTGAGGAGAGAACCAGGAGGGGTCCTGATGTAGGGACAAATGAATGTCATGAGCTTTCTGTTATGGAAATGGGGTGGTTGGTGGCCTTCCAGGAAGACTTGACAATGTCAATTGACTGCAGGAAGAGTTAATAACTACTCCCAGCCCAGCCAACTGGGCTCAGTTGCTAAGCAACTGCCTCCCCAGAGTTATATAATATGTAAGAGAAACACTTTTTTTTTTTTCAAATGGAACACAGGCTTTCCAGGGGGACAGGGGCTTTTCACTTGATGTTTCTGATCTGCAGTTGACTTGGGTGAGTGAAACATGAGCATAGCCTTGAGGTATCTTTCAAGCCACCCTGACCAAAGAGAATGCCTTCATCCAAAAAGGAATGAATTTGGAGAGAGGGATCAAAAGGTGATCTGTGCAGTTCTTTACTCACATGGAATTCCTGGGAAACTCTGGCACAGGCCAGTCTGCCTCTGGATTCTCCTAAGGGCGTTGGTGGC
This sequence comes from Vulpes lagopus, assembly GCF_018345385.1. Classification (NCBI taxonomy): domain Eukaryota; kingdom Metazoa; phylum Chordata; class Mammalia; order Carnivora; family Canidae; genus Vulpes; species Vulpes lagopus. Next base: position 16,877,098 of record NC_054837.1, on the reverse strand, counting down.
ATCAGATCTTGCTGAAGATTTGACCAAACTTAGAGGTGGATTTGGCTAAGAGGAAGAAGCTACTGGTCTACCTGGAATTTCATTAGTTCATGGAATTATCCATATCTTTGGTCTTTAAGACTACAATTATGGGTCAAATAAATGAATAAATGACATTTTCAAAAATCACAATGCAGTTTTAGAGGAGCAGAGGGGTTCAGGAGTGAATCACAAGCTTTGAAGCCAGCGGAACTTAGTTCAAGTCTGGGCTCCAGATTACTTACTCACTCTGAGCCTCAGTTTTCTCATCTGTAAAATGGAGGTGATAACGATGATAATAATAAAACCAGTCCTAAGTGCTTTGCAGGGCTGTGGCCAAGATCGAATGAGATCATATATATGAAAATGCTCCAGGAAGCCCATGAATTATGCTAAGTCTGTAACTTAGCTTCAGAGGGTTCCACTGGAAGGTCATGGCATGGATGCTAATGGCAGGAGCGCATGTATGCAGAAATGATGGAGGGAAAAAAATGAAATAAAATCAAGAAGGGATCACAAGGTGAGAGCAAGTCATCATGAAGGTGTAACTGAATTTGCATGATAAGACTGTCTGATTTGCCTGGTGGGCAAATCAGGAAATGGTTTCTGGAAACTTCCCACTCGATGCCTTGAATGCAATGCTTCTCAACTACTCAAGGAACTGAGGAAACTTTAAAATGAGGAGATGCCAAGACTCTACTCCAGACCAGTGGAGCCAGAATCCATGCTGGTGGATTATGAAACATTTATTTTTTTAACTTTCCAGATGACTCCATAGAATATTTATGGAGTTCTTTACTACATGCCAGGCACCATACTAAGGATTTTGCATTTAGTATCTCAATTCATCTTCACAAGAATCTTGTGAGATGAATACAATCACCTCCACTTTATAAATGAAGAAAAAGGCACAGAGAAGCTAAGTAACTTGTCCAAGGCCACACAGATACTAGCAGAATAGGACCTCAGTTCTAGCTCCAAAATCCTACTCTTAACTATCCCAACAGATAGCTTCCCCAGACACATTGAAGATGTGATTTAAAGCATAATAATTCCATTTACTCACACATTTTCAGAATCTTATTATGGGGTAAAACAAGATTTACCTTTGCAGACTATGGTAGTTATTCATAATATTAGTCAATCACTGAGAGAGACAGATCAAAATGTAATTGTTGCTTAACCAAGGTGGAAGTCAGTTTCTCTGCCAGAGTGGATAGTCCAAAGCTAACAAGCCAGATATGGAACCACTGGGAACCCCAGGCTGCTTCTAACTCATTGCCCTGACATTCTCAATATGTGGCTTCCTTCACATCACCCAATATGTGGCTGTTCCAGCTCCAGGCATCTTACCCACCTTGCAGCCAATGAGAATGGATAAAAGAGAGTGGCAGGTGCTTCTTTCTGAGAGCATTCTTGGGGAGTCATGTCTGTCATCTCCCATCGGCCAGAACACAGCCACCTGGCCACAATCGACTGCAAGAAAGGTTGAGAATTGTAGTATGTCCTAAGTGGCCATGTCTCCAGCCAAAACATGGAAATTTTATTATGAAAGGAAAGAAAATAGAAAATCTCTTGGGGGCAATCTGCCATCTCAGCTTCCCAGGTTCTAGGGGAGTTATTTACATGAAAGTTGGGAGACAAGGGGGTGATCAGAAAGTTACTAGAATGTTTCACAAGTCTAAACTACCAAGGATGACATGTTAGAGGTTGTCAGCTCTGGATAGGCCTTAAAATAAAGCTTGTCTGACCATTGGGAAAACGAGAAGATTGGTTTTTCGAGAATAGAAAATGTTGGCGCAACTCACTGGCACATTAGCAATGGAGAAAATCAACCCATAACCAATCACCAACCAACCTTTGGCACCAATGACTGTGATACAAAAATGAAGACTCAGGGGTACCCAGGTGGCCCAGAAAGTTTGGTGTCTGATTCTTGGCTTTGGCTCAGGTAGTGATCTCAGGGTTGTGGGATCGAGCCCTACCTACATCAGGCTCTGCACTCAGCAGGGAGTCTGGTTGAGATTCTCTCTCCTCTCCCCCAACCCCTCCCACTAATGCTCTCTCTCTCTGTCTCTGTCTCTCTCTCTTTCTCAAATAAATAAATAAATAATTTTTAAAAAAAAATGAAGACACAGAACCTGCTCCCAGCTCTCAAGTTCCCTGGCACCTGGTGCTGAGTGGAGACAGTGCATAGCCCCTGACATCCGGCTAGTGTTCCCCTTCTGGGGTAATCTCAAGCCAGCTCTCTCTAGAACAGACAGCCTGGGAGGGAGGGGGATGTCTGGGAAGGGATTTAACTTGTGTCTATTCATCCGAGAGGAAACCCACAGTTGGATGACGTTGGGAGCCACTTTATACAAAATGATAACTTAAGGGAAAGGCAAAAGCAATCTCTTTAATTACATTGGTTTGATTTGTCTACCTGATGCTTTTGGGGAGAGGTTAATTTAATTGATGCTTTCATATGTGCAGTCTCATTTCCTCTGGTTGTTTCCAAAACATATTTATGCGGCAAAATTTAAGCAAAGAGAGGTACATCCAAGGGCCCGAGGCAAGGATTAATTCCAAACTGTCAGTCCAGCTTTTTAGCAGTTTGGTGAATTCCCTTTTGCTAATTTGTTCTCTCAGCAAATGGATGGAGCTCTCTTTTAGCACGCCAAGTTTGGAAGCTATTGTAGCTTCAGCCCCACGGGTCTTTAGACTTAACTGAACCAACAAAGAGAAGGCAGGCGAGCTAGCATCTCTAGGGCATTTCTTATGGCCTGTTGAACCTGCCCCTTTCCCTATGTTCCCACTTGACATCTATGCTTAACCCCGAGCCACGTCCCAACCCAACCCTTAATGTGGATGGACTCCTTGAAATCTCACAACAGCCCTGTGAGCTTGGGACTGGTGTTACTGTTCCCATTTTACAGATGGGGAACTGAGTCTCTGCAGTTAAGTTACTTAGCAAGATTGGTTAGCAAAAATAACCCCTAGCACCTATAGGAAGTGGTAGCCTGAGACTGGAACACGGTAGGCCCCCAAAACTTGCTGACTCCCCCTCCTTCCTTCTCCCTGCCTCAAACCTCCTCCTCCTAAAGTATGTATTTTCTTTAAACTCCTTTATTCTAGTATTAAAATTTGGATATGTGTGTGTGCATGTGTGTGTTTGTATGTGTGCGTGTGTGTGTGTGTGTGTGTGTGTGTGTGTGTGTGTTTATGTGGATCTGATCCATCCTTTCAATAATGTGTTTTGAGCTCTATGAGCCAGGCTTGGTGGCTGGTGCTGGACGCACAGCCTCTACCTTTCTAGGGCTCACTGCCTAATGGGAAGGAAGGGTCCTCCCTCTTCTTCCACCCTATCAAAGGTCAGTGGTCAGGGCTGGTGCTGTCCTATCAGCCACTGCCTTCCCAGGGTCACCTTACTTGGCCAGAATCTCACTGTGCCTGGATGACTTCCATGTTCTGTTTTAGAAGGGGTGGAGGGAGATGAGGAAGGCAGTATGGTGCCTTGGGCACAGCACAGCCTTTGGGTTCCATTCATATGACTCTGAAAGCCAGCGTGGCTCTGGACTTCCGGGTGCCCTCAGCCTCCCCAGCCTCCAGCCAGTTGCTGGATTTGTCTTTCTAAAGGACCTCTCTGATCATCTCTGTCCTGTGATTAAACAGATTCTGTGCTCCTGTCAGAGCGCAGCCTTCCCAGCTTCCATCCTGCCGCCTAAGGAACACATCTTAGCTCATGTTTACGACGTCTCTCTGTTTGAACCAAATTGGGCTGCTCACCGTCTCCCAAACACACTCCCTACATCCCAGCCTTTGTTCAAGCTGCACTCGGCCCAGCTTACCTGCCCCAGACAAGACCCCCACCCAGAATCTGAGCCCAATCCAAATGCTGCCAAACCTCCTCTGGTCCCAGCAGATAGATGCAGAGCTCTCCTTGAGGCCCATGGCTCCTTGCGCCTCTTTTTATACCTTCTCTGGGTTTCACTCCCTGACAGGCCTGTCTTTTCACCCTGATGACCTGGAAGCTCTTCCAGAGATGAGAGTGTGTTTTCTTCAGCCATGAGCCCAAGCCCCTGGCAGAGTGCCTGACACACAGTAGGCACTTAATACAAGTCAGCACAATGTCTCTGGAGGTGGCAATGGAGCATAAACGCTCAGGCTTTGGCCCCGATTGCCTGTATTTAAAGCCCATTCCACCAGCATTTGTGACAGCTACCTTAATGTCTCAGTTTCTTCATCTCAAAAATGGGGATAAGATAACAGTATCTGTCTGCCCCACAGGATTGTTGACAACAGTTAAGTGAGATAATGCATCCAAGGCATTTTCACAGGCATGGCCCAGAAGAGGAGCTCAACAAATGGTTCTTACTGTTTTTTTTTTTCCTTCTCTTTCCTCTGCTTCTTCTCCCTCTCCTTCTTCTTCTCCTCTCCCTCCTCCTCCTTCTTTTTCTCCTTCTCCTCCTCCTCTTTTTCTTTTTTTTTTTTTTTTTTTTTTTTTAAATTGTCAACTGATGGCCTTAACACTGGAATAGAGATGATATAGGAAAGAGACAATGAATTTATTTTTATTTTTTTTAAATTTTTATTTATTTATGATAGTCAGAGAGAGAGAGAGAGAGAGAGAGGCAGAGACACAGGCAGACGGAGAAGCAGGCTCCATGCACCGGGAGCCTGACATGGGATTCGATCCCGGGTCTCCAGGATCGCGCCCTGGGCCAAAGGCAGGCGCCAAACCGCTGCGCCACCCAGGGATCCCTCCTCTTTTTCCTCATAAGCTGAGAAGCCCAATCTTCTATCTTCCCTCATACCTGTGTCTATATCCACACATACCCCTTGAAACAAATGGTTAAATTTCTGATTCGTGTACAAGCAGAATCTATTGCTAGGTGATCCCATGAAGGGAATGGAAAGGTCACTCCCCCAACTTCCTTAGCCAATATGGTACAGCTGAACAGGCACAGAGGTCCTCATAGGTTTCCATAAATTCACAATGGCACATTCTTTAATAGACAGTGAAGGAGGCATGGGCTGTCTCAGGAATGTTCCTAACCTTTGAGATTGATGGATGAGAAAGCTGCCCAGCCTCCTCCCCAAAACTCCCTCGAGGCCACTGTCAGACACACAATCCTGAGCCAGAGGGACAAGGAGGTGACAGGGGTTAACTCTGATATTCTTCTGCCAGTAAACAATTCATCAATTTTATGTCTTACTTTTTTCTGATGAGGTTAGTGGTGGAGGAGAGGGAGAGTTTAATGATGGTGTGGGCGGAAGGGCAGATCTGCTCTTCAATCACAGCCACACAAAAATAGAGCAGACCTTTAGACAAATGATCAGCCCCTGGATGATTTAGAATATTTTCCAGTAACTGTGTTATGAAGCCTGCATGCAACACATCATTAATCATCATTAATTAACATTTAATAGAAATAATAAAAAAAGAACCCTGGGATACAATAATTTTCCTTAATTGTAATACTTGTACAGCACCATGTAATTCTCAAGTTTGTAGCAAAGTTTCTTTTATGTACCACTTTTGTGTTTCTATCCCAAATAGCAGAGGACAGATGGATCACCACAGTTCACCCTAGCAGAGCAATTCCTAGAGGTATCCTGGTCAGAAGCAGCTTAGCATCGAAACTGCCTGCAACTTAGGGCCACTGCCCTTGTGACTGATTGGTTTATGAATAGTCAAGGTGTCAGTGTCTTGATCATCCCTCTAGGATCTACAACACTGTAAGGGTACATAAGCATTCTCCCACAGACATCTGCTGAAGGAGTAAATGAAGCTGGCCATCACAACTTGCTCTCTCTCATCTCCCTACTGTGCATCTTTGCCTGGAATGCCCTTTTCCATCATGCATCTTCAGCTGTGTGGCCTTTCCTTCCATCTCTGAGAAGCCTTCCCAGGAAGTTTCCAGATCCAGTTAGGTGAGACCTTATGCCCTCTCAGCTTCAGATGTTTCCCTTCATGGATAGCAGCAATGATGAATGTTGTGTTTGTTGACTTTTATGTCCATCCTTCCTACCAGTCCCCAAGCTCCTTGAGGTGAGGGCTGTTTCTCATTCTTCTCTTTGCCAAGCAGTAGACATATAGAAAGTGTTGGTACGGCCTCTTGCATGGATGAGTCAAATCACTTATTTTTGTCCTCTATCACATTTCTTCCCTCTCTGGGACTAGTTACCCTAAGTAAAACAAGGATATAATAATCACAGGAACACTTACTAAACACATATTATATGCCAGGAAGCACTTTACCATTTAAACCTTACAGCAACACTAGGATATAGATACTTTATGATCCCTATGCTATGATAGGAAAATGAGTTTCAGAGAGGTATGAGAACTTGACCAGGGTCCCGCAGCTAGCCAGGATTAGAACGTAGGTATGTTTCGCTCAAGAGCTCAGGACCAGGACCCTCATGGCATCCTGCCTGCCCTGCCCTCAAATGAGGGCCAGACTAAGCTATCTTGAAGTTCCCTGCATGATGTAGACTCAAGATCTGAAGAGTAATAGGAGTGAAGAGAGAGAAAGCGTAAAATGATATTTCAACTTCTCTTTCTGACTATTTGGCAAGAAGGGTGTTACCGCCAGGCTTTGAATAGAGAAAAAAATTCCAAGGTGCCTCCCCAAATATTCCAAATGTTAAGAAATCTTAATTCTAGAACCCACTCTGCAAATCCTCATATACTCACACCCTCTGTGGCCTTGGGGGCATATTTTCAGCCCTATTTCTCATTGCCTTTCCATCTGCTGCATAAAGATTTGATTAGATAAAGTTGTTCAACACATATGTATTGAGTACTTGCTATGTACATGCACTGGACTCACAGCAGGACACAATACAGACATGGTCCCTCTTGGCACCTTTAATCTGCATGGGGAGTCAACTGTGATATACATGATTATACACATTATCATTAGCTACCACTGTGACAAGAACACGGAGCTGGAAAGAACCAGACAGAGGACTCTAAAATCTTTTTTTTATTATTTAAAGATGTTTATTTATTTATTTGAGAGAGAGAAAGCACATGCATGTGCACACCAGTGAGGAGAGGGGCAGAGAGAGAGAATCTCAAGTAGACTCCCCACTGACTGAGGAACCTGATGTGGGACTGGATCTCACAATCCTGAGATCATGACCTGAACCAAAGGCAGTTGCTTAACTGACTGAGCCACCCAGGCACCCCCAGAGGACTCTAAATTCTATTCTAAGCATTTTACATGAACTAACTAAATTAACACATCATAGTAAGTTATGAAGTAGATGCTATTAATACCATCCCCATTGTACAGATGGGGAAACTGAGGCTCTCAGAGGTTAAGGAATTTACCCAAGGTCACACAGCTGCTAAGTGACATAACCAAAACCCAGGCAGTCTGGCTCCAGAGACTATGGTCTCAACCACTTGGGTGTATTGCTTTGAGGGCATCTAAAACAGGCATCTGATTCAGTCTGGGAGTTGGGAAAGGCTTCCTTGGGGAACTGTGTTTCTGCTGAGAGTAAAAGATGTGAACTAATTTAGTAGATAGAGAGCATGCAAAAGAATGTTCTGTCAGAGGGAACAGTATATGAGAAGGCTTCAGGCAGAATGAGACTCAAGTATGCCAGAGACAGGAGCAGAGATGCTCTAATAAGCTATGGTTTCCAGGGCCCTACCTTCTGGATCCACTTTCTGGGTCTTCTGATGGTTTTCTCAAGAAGCTTCACAGAAGTCTGTGCTGTGGTTCTGTGCACTGCCCCTGCCCAGCTCCAAACCACCCTTTCTGATGAAAGACCCCACTTCAAATCGGTAAAACGCATGACAACCAATGGACTTGCCAAGAGGAAAAACCCGTGTCCTATAACCAAGAGATAGCTGAGAACCACCAGACTTGATTCCCTTGCACCCTTGTTTCTCTCCTCATTATGCTTTTCACTGATATAATTAGCAAAGCAATCTTAATATCAGGTCTAAAGAGAGTTGAAACTCCATTTATTCGGTGGATTTCAGTGCCTCTCCTACTCAAGGGTGTTAATGGCTATCTTTCACACATGCTACCCACGTCAACACTACCTACCACTGCTTATCTGGCATTCAGGGCCCTTCTGAGTCTGGCTGCTCTTTGTCCTTAAAGATCATCTTCAATGATTTCCATTCACCAGGATGGTCTTCTTGTTGCGGTAAATAGGCACCAGTTGTTACTTGTGGGGAATTTCTCCCCTGAGATGTATCCCTTACTCCTCTACTCCCTTTTTAAGATTGAACTCCCACTTGGCTTTCTTCCTGAAGTCCTCCCTGATTGCTTATCCCACAGACACTGCCTCAATTCACTCTCGCACTCTTTCTAACTACACCCTGTCTGTAATTCTTCTTTCCCAAAACCACTGTTTCTCAAAGTGTGAGTCCTGGATCATCTACATCTGAATAACCTGGGGGCACCTATTAAAAATGTGGTTTCTGGTTCCACACCCTAGTCTCTCTGCACCAGAACCTGTGGAGGCTGGGTGGGGTGGGATGGAGGAACCTGGAATTTTAACAACTCTTCTAAACCAATCACACTGATGTTTAAGAACCACTGCTCTAACCAAATAGCTTTCTTCTTGAATTAATTTTAATTCTCTGGAGAGTCCTTTCAGAAATCAATTTAGCAGAATCTCGTCCTCCTCAAGAGAATGAATCAAGCTTTCTTTATTTTCAAGCATTTGTCAGTGACTGGTTATTATTCTCTGGAATGATTTGAGGCTCCAGCCTCTCTTCTCCACCCTCACAGACACTACCCTTTCCAGGCCACTGTCTGCATTCACAGGGATTATTATCCCAGAACTTTCAAACTCCTCAGGCCTCCAGTTTATGCTTCTGTAATGCATCCTGTGCCATCCTGCTGAAGTGTCTTCCCCCAGAAAAGCCTGTAATGTGTCACTCTCTTCTGTGATCTCTCCTATAGAATGAGTTTTCTAACCCTCCCTTACACAAATATGACCCCTCACAGCTTGGGCATAGGATTAATTTCCAGCTTTATTCCCACCACCACTCCAACCAATGTTCTTCCACATAAGTCTTGGCAAATGCTCTTACTACTATCTGGAATAGCTCCGCCCACATAGAAAACTACTCTTCACCCTTCAGAACCCAACCCAAAGTGTTCCTCCTCTGAGAAAATCTCCAGAACCACTTTATTTTCCCTCAATTCTTACCCCAAGACAGAGATTCTAGCTCTTTTCTCTGGAGTCCAGCATAGCATGTAGTTTTTAAAACATTTAGTTGACTGGTCTCTGTATGCCAGATAATTTGTGCCCTTTACATGCATTATCATGCGTAACTTTCCAAAAATCCTATATAGTAGGTACCATGTTATCTCTCATTTTGAAAATGAGGAAACTAAAGCTCAGGTAAAGTCACTTGTCCAAAATTACACAGCCAATAAGATGTAGTCGAGATGCAAAGCTATAGCTATCTGACTAACAGTAAGCTGCCACCAATAACATGCAAAAACTCAAAAACCCAGAAAAGACAGGCTGACCATTGTCTATGTCAAGACATTGAGATGGTCCAGCCATCCATACTGTATATTGCATTGTCTACATGGGTAAATGAGAATAATCAGAGTATTCTAGGAAATAGAGAACAGCATCCATTTGAGGTCCTGTCACATAAACTAGAAAAATTCATTTTAAGCTAAGCTATCAAAGAAAGGTGGAAGAACCCAGAGAAACCAAGCCGTCTCTTTGCAAACAGAAAATTGAAAATGGCATTGAAGCATTGGACTTAAAACTAATCTTCTATGCCTTATGAACCCACAGTAATTTATTTTGAAAGCTCCAGGGACAATTTAATCCTAGGAAGAATCTCTGGAATAATCCAGCATTTTTTGAATCCTGACAACCCTTCTTAATGCATCTAAAATTTTGTTTAAATAAAAAAGCATAAATTTCAATATTAGTTGTATGAGGAGTTGGCATATAGGGTCAGCCTTGCTGAAGATAGATGGTGGAGCAGGTATTTTCTCTTATGGCATCCTTTTCCTATTGTTTTTACAAATTATTTGCATCTTATAATTGTTATGAATAATGGGGAAGCAGGGGCAATGCAGTGCTCTATTCCTCTTTCTATGACACCTCAAAACTTGGTAACCATCCTAGGGGCAAAATGCTGTAGAATTATTTTAAACTTTGTAGTCAGACCTAAAATCTTGGTTCTATCAACTATTAACTTCATTACCATAGGCAATATGCTTAATCTTCATAACCCTTCAATTTCTTCATCACAGTGAAATTGATATTTATCTCACAAAGTTGTTATTAAGATCAGATGAAATATGCAGGGAAGGAACATAACATGTAATAGGTCCTCAGTAAATGGTAATCATCATATTTACATTTAATATATATGTAAATATGAGTGGATTTAAATCTTCCATCTTAGTTTTCTTTGTTTGCTCTGTTTATTCTCTTGTTCCTCTTTTCTAGCATTCTTTTTAATTACCTTAATTGTTTTATAATTATATTTTATTTTTTTGGTATTTTAGCAGTATGTCATTGCTTTTGTTTTTAGTTTTCTAGAGGTTATGACATAGAACCTTACTTTTCATTAGAATTAACATTGTACCATTTCATGTAAAATTTAGCGAGCTTTCAGCCATTGACCATTGCACTGACCCCTTCAAACACCATCCTTTATGCTCTAGTTGTCATGTGTATAGTGTAGTGTCACATACACTATAATCTCACAAGACAGTTTTATATTTGTTTTAAATGATCATATATACCTTTTAAAATTAAGAGATAAAGTTAGTTTTTATATTTACTTAAATATTGGCTATTTCCAGTGCTCTTATTTTCTTCCTGAAAAAAAAGTTTCTTCCTTTTCTTTAGTTCATCTTATATCAATTCCCTTCAGCCTGAAGAACTTCTTTTAGTTCTACAGGGTAATGAATCTTCATAGTTTACTTTTATCTGAAAATACCTATATTTCACCTTTATTTTCATCTATTTATTTTTTTGAGAAAGACTGAGAGGAGGAGTAGAGGGGTGGAGAGAGAGAGAGAGAATCTTAAAAAGACTCCAGGCCCAGCACAGAGCCTGACACAGGGCTTGATCTCACCACCCTGAGATCATGACCTGAGCCGAAATTAAGAGTTGGACAGTTAACCAACTGAGCCACCCAGATGACCTTATTTCACCTTTATTCTTGAAGGATATTTTAGCTTGATATAGAATTCTAGTTTTAAAAGTTTTTTTTTCTCTTTTAGCACTTTTATAATATTAGTCCGTTGACTTCTGACCTCCATAATTTATGATGAGAAATCCACAAAATTCCAAATTATCATAACCCTGTAGAGAATCTGTTTATTTTCTTTGGATACTTTCAAATTACTCTCTTTCTCTTTGATTTTTAGTAGATTGATTATGATGTGTCTTAACATAATTCTCTTCATATTTATACTATTTGGAGTTTGCTGAGCTCCTTGAATCTGTCAATGTATGCTTCATTTGAGACATTTTTAGCCATAATATATTTCAATCTATTTTCTACCTTATATTCTCTTTCCTCTCCACTTCTGTGACTCCAGTTACATGTATATTACACTTTTTGATATCCCATGAATCACTAAACTCTTTTTCCTTCCTCTTACTCAGATTGCATAATTTGTTAGTCTACAAGTTTAACTTTTTCCACCGTCATCTCCATTTTGCTTAGCTAACTTGGTGAACTTTTTTAAAAAGATTTACTTATTTGTTTTAGGGGGAACAGGTGGAGGGAAAGAATCTCAAGCAGATTTCCTGCTGGGTGGGGCCAATGTGGGGCTTCATCTGATATCATGACCTGGGCTGAAATCAAGAATTGGACATTCAACTGACTAAGCCACCCAGGCACCCCCAGTGAATTTTTTTTAAGAAATTTTAAGTTTTATTTAAGTAAACTCTACACCCAATATGGGGCTAGAACTCATGACTACAAGATTAAGAATCTCATGCTCCTCTGACTGAGGCAGCCAGGTGCCTCATTCAGTGAATTTTTAATTTTAGATATGTTTTCTATTCTAGAATTTCTATTTTTTATAGTTTCTATTTCTTTACTGCTACCTCTTTTCATTTATTGTGACTATATTTTCTTTTAGTTCATTGAACTTAGTTACAGCAGCTGCCTTAAAATCCATGTCCCTTACCTTCAACATTGAAGTCATCTTGTGTTGAGTCTAAGTTGATTGTCTTTTTTTTTCTGAGCTTGTGTCAAATTTTCCTGATTTTTTTTTTTTTGTATGTCAAGGAATTTGAGGCTATATCCTGGATGCTGTTACATTGTGGAAACTTTGGATTTTGTTATCTTCCTCTGAAGAATATTGATGTTTTTGTTTTAGTTGGTAATTTATTTGGTTGGACTCAAACTAAACTATATTTTATACAAAAATTCAAATCTCAGTTCAATTCTTCTGTCTTTAACCGAACTATTTATTGTCATATGTGTGAAGTTCCTATCATATGTGTGAAACTCAGAGATCAGAAAAATATTTTGGCAGTTAATAATTTGAAGCTCCTATCTCTTTCCCTTCAGGGATTTTTCCCTTATTTTTTAGCTATGATAGCCCCAAACATTGTCTTCTGGTTCTTCAGGCCAGAAAGACTATGAGTTTCTCTTGGAATTTTGGCTTCCCCAAGCAGCACTGACTTCAGCCTGATCTAAAGCTAAAAACCACAAAAACAAATAGTTCATCCCACGCCATTAACTTCTTCCAAGTTTTGACTGTTTTACAAAGTCTGCCTATTTTTGTTCACCTTCCAGTGCCCTCAGAGTTAAGAGCTATTATCTATAGGAGAGCCAGAACCATCCATCATCATCATATTATTACATTCTTGAAGGGTTTATAGTTTTTGATCTCTGAAGAAACATTCTTGGCATCTGAGTCTGGTTTTACAAGATTTAAAGAAGAGTACTGTGCATCAGGCATGGTAACAGGTTTTGTGTGCATGTGAGAGAGAGGGAAAGAGATATTTATAACTCACAATCTTTGAGATTGGTACTTTTGTCTCTATTTAAAGATGAGTAAAACCACCTACGCTGGAAATTTGGGTGAACTGAATCCCAACCTGATCCAGGGAAGGACTGAGTGGGTTTCTGAAAGGATGCCTGGGCATTCTTTACTATAATCACTTTGTCAGTGAAGGCCAAATAAACATCCCACGTGTGCAGCAATGGTCCAGGTAACTGAAATGATTATTGGTCGTGCTTGTTGGGAGGATGGGAGTTGAGGTGTTCACTTCCTCAATTGACCAAATTATTGCTTCACTTTGAATTGCCTTGTCTGTGAACTATCCCAGAGGATGCTCCATATAGAGAAGTCACATCTTAGATCCATCATTGAGACACTAAAATCAGCTCATAAGGTAAAAATCACATAGCAAAGAATCATTGTAGAGAACCACACACCTTCTCTCTATCAGCGCAGTATGGGCCAGATTTTAACCCAGTCTTGCAACAGATTGTCATTTCTTCATTTGGTAAAATAGTTAATATATTAGTTAGGACAAGTAATGTTAGCAGCTATAATAAGCCCCAAATCACAATGATCTAGAGCAGTAAAATTTCTATCTTATTCCTAAGATGTCCATCACAGACATTCCCATTCACCAGGCAACCTTCCTCATGGCTATCAAGCATGTAAATTCCTTGTCTATGGAGACCCTACTGAGAGCTCTGGGGCTTAGGGTTCTTTGATGGGCACTCAGCATCCATGTGGAAGATAGGTAAAGAGCAAATATGGAGGATCACATGGGGAATTTTCATGTACTGGGCCTGGAAGCAACACAGTCATGGGCAGAACTGAGTCCATGTACCTCACCAGCAAGGCTGGGATATGTAGTCTAGCTTTGTGCCCAGGAGGAAAAGGAAATGAGTTATAGTGAAGGCCAAGAAGGCTCCACCACACCTGTCTTACACCATGATCTACATCCCCTCAGTGGAGCAAGATGTACCCACTTTGAGGCATATGAGAAGACCCAGACTAAGTGAAGAAGCAGTAAATATTTGTGGCCTATTGCTTGGTAGATAACCATCTGGTAGAATGTTAAGCCAAATCCCCAAATTATTTAACTTTCTTTTTTCTCTTATCTGAGCTTGTGCAGTGAATGCATGTAACTTAAATGTGCATCTGATGGGACTCAGCTAGGTACCTCTTATCCATTCTGCTGCACAGGGCCTGTGGGGTAAAGGATGCTTGAGTAGATGTTTACAGAATAAAGAAGTGGATGGAAGAGGATCAGGAAGGAAGGGAGGAAGGAGGAAGGAAGGTCAGTGGTAATATACAGCTTAGGAATCTGTGGGTTACCACATGCCTGTGTTAGCAAAAGATACCATTTGTCCATGAACCAAGGTGACAAAGTGGAGGGTAACACGGTCTCACCACCTGGAGAGCCACTCAGGAGATATCAACCATTAAATTTCCCCTGCCCTGCACCCCAGTGCACACCCCACATCTTCCCCTTTGGTTCTCATCTGAGATCTATCAGGCCAACTTCTGCTTGAGTAAAGATAAAGCAACAATAGAAGAAAAGAAACATTCCTGTGAACTAATCCAAAGCTTTAATCACTTCTCCCTGTTTCCTTGTGTCCCCTGGAGAGAAGGAGGGAGGGCTCCCATTCAGAGAGCTCGTTTTCCTGAGTGGGTTCCGATAAAGGACAGAACATTAGGTTTTTCTTCTTCTAAGGGAACATGGCGCTGCTTTTAGAATTCATTGGGACATTTTGGAACACAAACAACAGCGGAAGGCACTCGTGTGGTGATAATTTAATGTAATTCCAATGTCAGCAATGCGCCATGATGGTCTAGTCAGCTTGCCTGGAGGCGGTTGCTTTTGTGCCTCGCCTGGGAGAGTGGGTGCGCGTGCACTTCAGACATCAGCCAAGCACCCTCGTGCACAGTTCCTCTCTTTCCACCCCTGTTTTCACAGTGGTTTTCTGATTCCACTCCAAAGGACTCCTGGGGACAAAAGACATTGGAAATTTTTCTCAATTCCTAATCAGAAGGGAGATTCTGTAAGCCCATATGCATTTTGGGGCTTGGCCTGGATTATTTTTTAAGTTAATTATTCCAAAACTTAACATGGATAATTTTTGCATGAAAGTCCCAAGTTTGGACATCTCTGGAAAAATCAGAAAAGTTGACAACGCAGGACTCACATTTCTACACCCTTAGCAGTTGGGGGTGGAGTAGCAGAGCAGGTTCCCTAGTCTGACCTGGGTTCCCTGGCACACCATGGCCCCACCTGGTCCACTTCACTCATTTCCAGTTTCTGCGTGTTTCTGGCATCTGATCTCACCAATCCTGCCCGTAAGCCTTAGTCCCCAAGTCCTGGCCTCTCCATAGACTTACCTGGGTTTCTCCATTTCTTGTAGAAGAGAACCACAGAGTCCAACCAGATCTGGACTGTTGTCTTGGAAATTTCCATCCCATAAATGCAAGGACTAGTTCAAGATTTGTTTTTCATTCAAGAGGTTTTGCTACCATCAACTTGCAACCCTGCTAAAACATTTAGTTGATGGAGTCTGTTGGAATGAGATTGGGCTCTAAGTGGCATTGGCCAAACTCAACCATTTCACTGAAGAACAGTGCCATCTGGAAACAAGGCTGTGGGCAAGGATGGAACCCCACCCCCTCCCGTCCTAGATCCTGGGCCCAGAGGATAAAGTCTGAAGGCAGGAAGACCCGGTGTGCCTACCTGGCGATACCACGGTATGGGCCACATGCATTTCATTGTACGTGGGCTGGAGCTTCAACCATACTTATATAGAGCTTTAGGCTAAAAAATAAAAAATAAAAAAAAAATAATAATACCATATAAGTGATTCGGTCCAGAGGTTTTTCTATCAGGATCTGATGGAAACTGGAAAAGTGGATGGTAAGCCCAGCGGGCGTTTTGAGCTTCCCATTGCATTCATCAAATATTTATCAAAAGTTATTTTGTGACAGGCAGAAAATGGTGAGCAAAAGCAGGCAGCATCCATGCACTCACAAAGGAAGTCAGCCAGAAGCAAGAGAAGGGCACGGGGTCATGCTCTTGTGTACCAGGGATCCCAGCCTGGAGGTCATGGCTGGGAAGGACTTCCCAGTGAAATGACAAAATCTGAGGGGCAAACCAAATTGACGGGGTGAAGGGGTGCAGTTGGAGCATGTCAGAGAAAAAGGATAGCAGGATCAAGAGCCCTGGGACACAAGGGCAGATGAGTATCACACAGAATTAGAAGCAGGTCAGTGGGCTGAGATAAAACGGGGGAATGGGAAGGTTTCTGACCATGCAGGGCCCTTTAGATCATAGCATGAGGCCTGGTCTTTATCCTAAGAAAAGTGTAAAAGTAGGGACTCCTGGGTGGCTCAGTGGTTGAGTGTCCGCCTTTGGATCAGGTCATGATCCTGGGGTCGTGGGATTGAGTCCCGCATCGGGTTCCCCGCAGGGAGCCTGCTTCTCCTTCATCCTATGTCTCTGCTTCTCTCTCTCTCTCTCTCTCTCTCTTTCTCTGTGTCTCTCATGAATAGATAAATAAATCTTTAAAGAAAAGAAAAATGTAAAAGTTTTATAGCCCTGTGGAGTCAGCCCCATACTGTGCAAGGCACAGAGACAGTGCAGGGGCTATGGAATAATGGTCTCTACCCACACTTGGCTTCAGTTGTGGTTCCAGTTGTGCTCGCTGCAATATTACAGACCAAAGTTGACACTGTAAGAGACAGTGATGACTGTGGGGCTCAATGACCGACTAGAGCACTGAAAGAATGCTCGATTAAATTAAGAAAGAGGCTTTGGAAGAAGCTTTATTTAAAACCAAGCTGTGCATCCTTAGGAAGTTCACTTCACCTCTCTGAGCCTGGTTTCTTCATCTGAAAAACAGAAGCAGTGATAGTGCCTGCCTCACAGAGATGTTCTGAGGATTAAACATGCTGATGGTGTGTGTGAAGCGCTTAGTACAGGGCCTGGCACACGAAAAAGAACCAATAAATGTTAGCTATTCTTAGCTATTCCCATCTAAATCTGTATTCCCAGACAGGCTGCAGAACTCTGGATTCAAGGTTATGAATTCCCTGGTGGAAAAAAAGAGGGGGATAAAAACAAAGTTCTGGAGAGCAAGAGCTGTGCAAAGCAGGAGTATCCTGTGAGATATACTATGTGGGAATTCGCTGGCTGGGGGTCAGGTGGAACTTCTGGAAGGAAGCCACCTCCCCCAGAGGAAAGATGTGAACAGGCAACAGTACCTTGTTTTCAGCAAGCCTCGGCAAAGACACTTGGAACCAGTCAGACCAGATTTGGAGGGAAAGGAGAGACAAGGATGGGCAGCATGCATTAGACAGTGACCCAAAAAGGAGAGAAAACGGAGAACATAGAATCAGGTTTGGAGGACAGACAGGATGTCAGGGAGGGACATTAAAAATCAAGCTTTTAACACCGATGAGCAAGATCATGTGGCTGGAGGTCATGAGCCTGGGTCCTGGATCCGGTTCTCTTCTTTTCTCTTGCTGTGTGCCCTTTGGCCAGTCATTTCTCTTTTGGAATCTCAGTTGGAGGAGGAGGTGCGTTTGTTTGGATTTTTTTAAGGTTTTATTTATTTATTTAAGAGACAGAAAGAGCAAGCACGAGTTAGGGGGAATGACAGAGGCAGAGGGAGAAGCAGGCTCCCTGCTGAGCAAGGAGCCCAATGTCTGGCTCCGTCCCAGGACCCTGAGACCATGACCTGAGCCGAAGGCAGAAGCTTAACTGACTGAGCCACTCAGGTGCCCCGAGGAAGGGTTTTTTTAAAGTAGGTCACCTACAAGTTTATTTTGTTGGGTTTTCCTAGATCTAGCCATCTAGACAGGACTAGTTCCAACAATCTAGACAGATGTGTTGACCTCGGTGTCCCAGGAATGGATACAGAGTTGGGGTATAATGCAAATAGTGGCTGAGGGCCCGGGATTATACAGTAGAAGGATGTGGGCTTGAATCTTGGCACTGTCACTTGCTGGTTTTGTGGCTTTCCTATCTGAGCCTTGGTTCCCTCAACTGTAAAATAGTTCATCAACTCTAAGATGGCATTGACTATAAGATACCTGACATTTTATGGGCCACAAGGCCAGAAAAAAATGCCACCAATAAGACTGCCATACCATACATCCAGGGTTCAGAACAGGCAGCTCATTTCAGAGAGCTGAAACGGATCTAGGGGCACCCAGCGGGATCAGCTGGTAGAATGGTGTGATTGACCCATGTTGGGTATAGAGATTACTTAAAAATAAAATCTTTAAAATGTATCTAAATGTAAATCAACCTGTGCGTGAGAATCAGTGAAACTGGCATATAACTAGTGCCTAGTGTATAACTAGTGCTTAATGTATTAATTAGGTGCTAAATAAGAGTTTATTGAGCTAAAGACGTGGTTATCAGGTGATACATACTTTTTAAAGGAGGAGAGTAAAGTGGTTCAAGAAAGATGTTTCTCAGAACTGAACTTCCATCAATTTTTACACAGGAGGTACTTGGCTAGGAGGGAGAACTGAATTATGTATGTGTAAATATCTGTCATACTTTTTAAAATTTATTTTTAAAACTTATAATGTTAAATGAGGTCATTGTACGGTTTGCTTTTGGCCTAAGGTACAGTTTTGCATTCTCACAGTGACACCCTGGTTTTCTTTTCCCTTGCTGGGGGATCTCTCTCCATGAACCCCACCCGCTATCTTGGAATGGCAAACCAAAAATGGCATCGGCAGTTCTTAGTGTTCTCAAAAGAGTACTGGCCCCTCATAGAAGGAGATGAAAGAAAGGAAGAGAAAAAGAGACTCAATCCAAAAGAATCTTTGAGACAAAGGCTTTGAGAGACGGGGAGGAGGAAAAAGGGGAGCCAAAAAGAAACCCCATATGAATGAGACCATATAATGTTTGTCCTTCTCCGATTGACTTATTTCACTCAGTATAATACCCTCCAGCTCCATCCACGTCGAAGCAAATGGTGGGTATTTGTCATTTCTAATGGCTGAATAATATTCCATAGTATACATAGACCATAAAGAAGGAAATGAATGAATAAAAAGAATCCCTCAGGCCTTTATTTCTCAGCCTGAAAGTTGTGTGCCAGCAGCTTCTATTGGGCTTTGGATCAAATTTTCAATTCCAATGCCTTGTCAGGGATCATTTCAAATGCCTTCACCTCTGGGAAGCAGGGCCATTTGGTGAGCAGGGATCTGAGGAGAGGTGGAGGGCATCTTGTCTGATTAGCTGGGTCTTATCTGCGGAACCGAGTGAACGGTCTAATGCGATAAGCGAGCTTCGCGAGGCACTGAACCATCCCGACTTCTCCCTGACAGAGGCAAAGCCGAGGTCCCAGCTGCTCCTTATCAAGTGACAGGAACACTTGGTGAAGCCACAGAAATTGGATTTGAGTGATTCCCATCCTCCTTCCTCCCCACCCCAACCTAGAGCATTCTGATCATCCAGCCCGTTAAAGGGACAGCTCTGGTTGGGAACAATGCCCAGAGAGGAGGAGACAAAGACCTGGGGAGAGCTGAGGCCTTGCCAGGGACGCATGATCGGTGGGTCAGTGGGTTGGTGGAGACGCTGGAAATGGACCCAGTTCCTTTGGCTATGTCAGTCTTTCCACCAAAGAATTTTGTCTTAAGATTTTTCCAGGGAAATCGCTCTACCACTGAGGCTACAGCTGAGCCATCCCCAAGGTGGGGGATGTTTACTTTATGGTTCTCAGGCATGACCCAGCAGGTAGTGGCATTGTCCTTCATGCAAATAAAACCAACTTGACCGTAGTATTAATAACAACCATGACTCAGGTCATGATCCTGGGGTCCTGGGATAGAGTCCCTAATCAGGGTCCCTGCAGGGAGACCTCTTCTCCCTCTGCCTATGTCTCTGTGTCTCTCCTGAATAAATAAATAAAGTCTTTTTTAAAAAATTCATACAACACCCCATGGGGTAGTCCCCATTACAGTTGGCTTAGAGAGGGAAAGCCATTTGCTCAAGGCCACACAGCCAGCAGGTATGTGTTCATGTGTGGCCTGCACCCCCCGTGTCTGGTGTCAGAGCCAGAGCTCTTTTTCCTTTTTTTTTTTTTTATTCAGAGTCAGAGCTCTTAACCACTGAGATTGCCTGCCTGCCCAGAGAGGTAAATGGGCAGAACAGGGATTTGAATCCAGTACTCCTGACTCTTAGCTCATTACTCTTCTAACTAATGATGATAATATGATAATAGTAACTCAATAATTATTATCCCATTTACTCTCCTCAACAGCCCAATTAACTGGTATGATGACCCACACTCATCCAGGGTCACACTGCTAGAAAGTAACAGATCTTGGACTGGAAACCTCCTCCTCCTTCCATTCCCAGCCACCACAGTGATATTTCAAAATCCAACCTGATTATGCCAGTCCACTGCTCACAACCCCCTGCTCTTAATACCAAACCCACACTCGCCCTGGGGACTTACAAGACAAGCATGGCCCAGTCCATCTGCATTGCTGACAGCCTTCGGTCGCTCTTTGCTTGGGCCACACTGGCCTTCTTGCCACTCCTCCCACCACAGGACCTTTGCACCTGTTCTTCCCTCCTCCCTGAACATCCTGTTTGTGTACCCCATTTCTGCCTTTTAACCTTGCTAACTTCTACTTCTCCTGTAGATCTCAGTTTAAACGTCACTTCCACAGAGAGCTTTCCTCTCTCTTCCTCTGAGGTAACCATCCATTTGTCATCCCACATTAATTAGGTGATTATTTAACTATATAGTTAGTTATATCCCCATTCACGCAATTCTTCTCTGAGTGGCCATGGGCCAGTCTTTTTCCCGGGCTGGGCCTCACTCTCCTAATCTGTAGAATGTATGACAAGACTCCAGGGCTCATCCAAAATGGGCTTCCAGGGCCCAAAGTGGACGTAGCAAATACAAGGCAGTCTTCGTGCTTCAATGGGAATTCTCATTCCTAAGGGATTTGCACTTAGTCCTGCCATGGAAAAGCTTCTAAAATCCCCTTGCCACCTCCTGTGATGGAAAGCAATGTGCCTGGCTTAACTTGTAAGAGGTGAATTGAATCTGAATTTGGAAGGCATTCTAAGGCTGGTGCTGACAAGAAATGAACAGTCCTTCGCTCCTTCTACAAACATTTCCTGGAGACCGTGCCCTGTCCAGCCAGCCTCCTGGGTGCTGGGGAGCAGAGGTAAATTAGACACGCTCCCTGCCTCTTATGAATGTACAGCTGAGTAGGGAAGCAGACGCTTCAGGTAGACAGAAGGAGAAATCACGTCTCCCATTTACCGAGGGCATGTTATGTTTCAGGCCAGTGCTAGGCTTTTTATAAACGACATCTCTTATCTTTTCTTCCTTTTCCTTTCTTTTCTTTGTTTTAATTCATGAGAGACACACAGAGAGAGGCAGAGACATAGACAGAGAGAGAAGAAGGCTCCCTCAGGGAGCACAATGTGGGACTCAATCCCAGGACCCGGGATCACACCCTAAGCCAGACGCAGATGCTCAACCACTGAACCACCCAGGTGCCCCTATAAATGATATTTCATTATCCCTATTTAATCCCAGCCAAAGCTCCCTGAAGTGCTGGAATCTCCCCATTTCACAGAAGCAGCATTTGAGGCAAGAGAGGTGAAGTGTCCCCACGAAGAGCAGTGGTGTTTGCTTGCAAAGACTTCCCCCTGGCCACAGCCAGAAATCTCCCCACCCTTGAGGGAGGCGGCATGCTGTAATATTGGAAAGTCCTGGGTTGAGCCCTGACTCTGACACCTATTAACACATGACATCTCTCAGCCTCTATCCCCTGAGATGTCAGAGTAATGATGGCATCACCTCCCTCACAGGGTGGTTTTCACATTTAAGTGAAACAAATCTTGTGAATATTCCCAGTTTCTTTCCATAGAAGATGCAGAAAAAAATATTATACATGTTCCTCGCTCCTAGCAAACATCAGTAGGAAAGCAGGTGGGATGGGAATACTCACGCAATGGGAACATAAACAAGATCGATGGAGCCCTATGTGCCTTTTTGACAAAATCTGTTCTATATCTGGACTGTTTGGAAGAATTAAGAAAATTAGAACTTGTCATCGAGTAAACGACTTGCTACTTTATTTTCCATATGGACTGTTGTCTCAGACGCTGAGAACCTTCCTTATGTGAATCTATCGTCTGAGCCCAGGGAACCTACGTAAGCCAGTAAATTTGCTACTTTCTAAAGACATTTTTCTTAATCTCATGCCATGAGGAAAAGCAATAAAAACAACCAAGCGGAAGCCCAGGGAGGACTCATGAAAGTTTCTGGCTATATGAGCAGGGCATACTTGGCCTCAGCAACAAAGAGGGACACACAGTACCCAGTGACAACAATTATAACAATAAAAAGAACAGTGTCTGCCTACCAGGGCATCAGGTGGGTGAGGAGGCAGCTGGGGCAGAGGGAGTGATAACCAGTGAACTTTGATAGTGGAATTAAGCCTCACTGGAAGTGGAAAGCTCGTGGACACTAGAGTCTGACAGCTCTAGTTAGAACACTGGGTGCACCACCTTGTTGCTGTGGGACCATGGGCAAGTGGCTCCACCTTTCTGGGCCACAGATGCCATATCTCCAGAAAGGAAATTGTCATACATTTAGTCATTCATCCAACAAATAGTTACTGAGTACCTGGTATGTAGCAGGCACTGTTTTAGGCTCTCAGGCTGTAGCAGTGAATGCGATTGATAAACTCTTGCCAGTGGAGCCAAAACTCGCATAGAGTAGTAAGTCAGAAACAGTAATAATGTTGAACTTGCCACTGACCCTATCCTCCTTAATCTCCCCACATCCCTTTGAGGCAGACAGAGCAGCTATTGTGTCCTCACTGTACAGATGAGGAGACTGAGGCCTGACAGCACACCCAGCATCAGCTCACAGGCCTCCTGGCTCTTCCCACTCTACCACCTGCCTTGGGTGAACCAGATCTTATTGCCAGGTGAGATCAGGGAACAGAAATGACACAGGCTTCTTCTTCAGTCTAGAATTCAACCCTATGATGCCACCATTTTCAGCATCTGCAGGATCTGTCATAGCAGTTCCCATGTAGTGCCATTATCTTCTGCCTATTAGGCTGCCATTAGGCTGTGAGCTTTTCCAGGGCAGAGGCCTTATATCCCCAGGGCTTAGCATGGAGTCTAGCACCAGGTAAGTGCTCAGGGAGTGCATGCTGAATAAAAGAATGTATGAATTAGGAAAGGGGGAACAGAAGGAGAGAGAGAAGAAGAGAGGGAGGAGGAAAGAAGAGGGTTAGGGAAAGGAAATGTCTGGCTTATACAATAAATACAAGATGGATGGGTGAATAGAGTGGGTGGATGGATGCCTGAATGGATGGATGGATGGTAGATGGATGGATGAGTGGGTAGATGGGTAGATAAATGGATGGATGGATGGATGACTGGATGAATAGATGGGTAAGTGGGTAGATGGGTGGATGGTACATGGATGGATAAATGAATGGTTGATGGGCGAATGGAGATGGATGAATGAATGGATGGATGGACGGACAGATGGACCAGTGGGTGGATGGATAGATAGATAGATGGCTGGATGAATGGGTGGATGGTTGAAAGGACAGATGAATATATGGGTGGTTGGATGCACAGATGGATAGATGAAGGAATGGATGAGTGGGTGGGTGGGTGGATGGATGGATGGTTGGTTGGATAAAAGAATAACGGAGAGAGGAAAAATGAAAGGAGTATGTTGGAGAGGAACAGGCAAACGTCCTTTGGAAGAGTCAATAAATGTTGAACAAATAAAGAATGAAATGCAACTTAAATCCCTTTTTCACTCCCACAGCTTACCCCTGCCCTCCCCCACAGCCTTCAAAGCCTGATTAAATCTTGCCTCTGCTCTCTGTTCCAACCCACAGGGACTGGTATGTCTTTCTAACCTTTCAGAGTTCCCATTGTCTACTTGCCAATTAGCATCTTTGTTACAAACTCTCACTACCCCCCCCCCCCCGCCCCGATTGAAAATGACCATCGCCCTCACCAGCATGGGGCAGTGTGGTAAAATCACAACTCTGTAGGAAGACTGGCTGCAGGGATTTTGGCTCTGCCACTTCCTAACCAAGCACAAGTTACTCCAACTCCTGGAGGCTCTGCTGCCCCATGTGTGAAACAGAGACACTTCCATTGCCTCATAGAGGTGTTAGTTAGACTCCCTATGAGAAAGTGTGCAAGGAGCTTCGTGCAGGGGCCCAGTGCATAGCAAGCATTCCCACAGAGTGGTTGCTACCATTATGATTGTTGTAGTTTGACCTGAGAATGTCTGTTCCACCACCCAACATGGTGAGGCTGTAGAGACAACCACCATTTCTCCTCCCCCAGAACACACACACGTGCACGTGTGCACACACACACACGCCCGCGCGCGTGCCTGGCATAGGACCAGGTATCCAGAATGCTTCTTGGTTAGATGCCTGCTTGGACCCCAGTCCAGAGAACCTGCTTTCTAAACCTGTATGTTCGGCAAAATTTTATTTGTTAACAACCTTACCCAGGCCAACTTTTCAGAAATCTGTTTTCAATTTTTAATTTTCTGGGTTCATTGAAGAAACCAGAAAAGGATGAAGTATCCATGTTGGTGTCTGTTCTCAACAAGACTGTAGGGCCACTGATCCTCTTGGGTTATCCATACATGAGGATAGTGCTTCCCAGAGCCTAAGCCCAGGACTCCCTCCATAACCAGTGGGACTGGGTTAAAAATGAAGATTCCTAGGATCCAGCTTAGACTTATTAAATCAGAAACTCTTAGGCTTAGGGCCTGGGAGTCTGCATGTTAACCACTTCCTTAGATGATTCTAGTGCACACTTAGGTAACCACTACCATGGGCAGCCTGCCTTGCAACAAACCTACCTTGTAATGCTGGCCAGGTGGGGGGCGGGGGCAGCTTGAGAGCTTCTAACCCAACTTCCTCACTTACTCCTTCCTCTGGAAGGAGTCTTTGCTGGCTCTACAAGGGGAAGAAGGAAACTTGTATTTATAGAGTCCTTGCTGTGTACCAGACACTTGGCATAGGATCAGAGAGGGTAAGTGATATATGCAAGGTCACATAGAGGGGCAGTGACAGGCCTGGGACACAAACCAAAGGCTCCAGTCTCATTGCCCTTCTGGCTTTTCTCCATTGTACCATTTGTCTCTTTTGGAAGGAGTCCTTGCTGGCTCTACAAGACAGTTAGCTTTTATGGAGCTCTTACTGTATACCAGGCACTTGACATAGGACCCCTCCCCCCAGCAATTCTAAGGGCTAGGTATCAGCATGCCCATTATTTTAGTGAAACAAGGTGGAATCATATTTGCTAAGAAACAATACCTGCTGGTATATAAAACAAATCTTATTATTAGAGGGGAAAATTGGGGGTAGCTCTTTCATCATACATGTGATGAAAATAATTTTAAAATGGCTTAATGTGAGAAGTGTATCTTTTTCATTCATGTAAACAATACACTATGTGTTAGAACCAGCAAGGAACCCTAATAACACTGGCCATAGCACGTTGTTGCTGCTATATTTTTGTCTGTAGCAATGGTTCTCAACGGGGCATGATTCTGTGCTCCCAGGTAACATCTGGCAACATCTAGAGACGTTTTGGGTTGTCACAACTAGAAGCTACCGCTGGCGTCCAGTAGGTAGAGGCCAAGGATGCTGCTAACCATCCCATAATGCTCAGGGCATCCTGTCATCCCAAAGAATTGTCTGTCCTAAAATGTCAATAGTGCTGAGATTGAGAAATTTTTGATCTGTGGGAGGCGAAGCACGGACTTTCGTTGGTATGTCATCTGTAGCCATCTCCACCACTAGAAGGCAGCGTAAGTGCTGATTCTGGCAGCTTGCCCTCCCCCCCCCCCCCCCCAGCCTTGACAGCCATGTGACTCTTCCTTTGGATATTCCAACTGCCATCCACAAAACGGGTACATCAGGGTGGTGTGAAATGGGTAAGGAAGGAGAAAGAGAAGAGATTATACCTGAATGATGATGTCTCCTGTCAAGATCAAGCACTGCTAAAATGTGAGATTTCAACTTTAGCTTTCAAAGTTCATGATATTTCCAGTGCTGCATCCAGCCTTAGAAATTAAAGCTCCACGAACCAAGATTTTGCAACATAAGCCATTAACTTCCGTTGGCATCAAACACAATCTGTTTTTAATTATGTTGTAGAGTGAATCGGGTTTCCCAGATTTATTTTTGAGTATAACCCGTGACACAGAGTATCTGTTCCTCTGCCTCCCCTTTAGGTGGGACAAAATATCACTTAGGAATCAAGAATGCTGCTTTTATGGGCAGCCTGAGTTTGAATCTGCCCCTGCTGATTATTAGCTATGTGACCTTGGGGAAATCCCTTCTTTTCTCGGGGACTCTTATGTGTTCACCTGTAACATGGGAATAATAATAGATCCTACTTGAAAAGATTGAATTTTAACTCAAATAATGCAAGTAAAGTGCTCAGTGTAGTGTCTGGTACGCAGACAATACTCAATACATGTTGACAGTAATAATTATTAATATTGTCATCATTGTCATCATAATTAAGGCCCCAGGATAGGGAGAAAAATGGGAAATTGAGAGTCTGGGGAATATTCAGCATTTATAAAGCAAAGCTGGTACAGTTGGGGTCTGATAATTCATAACTTACTAAATCTGACCTGCCATTTCTGCTTTTAATGAAAATATATTCAGTATTGGAATTAATTACTGTTAAAGTGGCCTTCTTATTAAGCGTCGAGGGGTGAATGGCAGACCCAGTGGGCTATCATTGAGTAAAATGTCTCAAGGAAGAAAAAAAAAGGATCTGAATTTAATGCGTCATCCTGAATCCAACTGGAAAATCCCTAATAACACTGGCTGCCATTGACAATTAATCTAAGGAGGCTGTAAATTGTGAGAAAGCTTTGGAGGCAGAAACTAAGGAGGGAATGGAAATGAGGAAGAATTCAGTTTATCCCAGCTCTATCAGGTGTTTCTAAATCAGCGGTTCTGTAACCAGGGAGGAGTCAGGGAGGTGACCCCCCAATGCGGGGGGGAGGGTCACTCTATAGAGCGGGAGAATTGGACTTAGAATCAGGATGGCTGGTCCTGTTCTCTATAACCAGGTGTGGTGGCAGAGAGGGACAGAAATAGGTAAAATCAGAGAGGCAGTTAGAAACAGATCATCTAGTGCCTTTAAAGCCATGACAAAGAGGTTGGGTTACTTCTGAGCAAAATGGGAGGTCTCTGTTGAGTTTAGAGAAGGGAGGGATTTAATATGATGGCCCAACACTCACACTAGAGAACAGACCAAGGCAGTTACTGCAGTCATCTGGATAAAAGTGTATAGAGGCTTGACGTAGGGTGATGGCAGTGTGATGGAGAGATTGTGTCGATATAAGGTATGTTTAGAAGGTCAAGTTGGCAATATGTGCCTGTGGATTGGATGTGCAGAGTAAGTGCAAATGGAGACACCCAAGGATGTCATCCCCTAGTAGATGGATGTCAATACTTGTATCAGTTAGCTCTTCCCATGATGATAATGCTGCATAACAGATCACTCTCAACCCATGGAGTTAGAACCAAGAAGGCATGAGTCTGTAGTCATTTGCAAATCAGCTGGGCTCAAGTGAAGAAATCTGCTTTAGACCTGCCATTAGCTATTATTACAAAAGTTCTACAACAAACAAATTTTACTGTGGAATCTGAAAAAAATAAAAAAAAACAAATTCCAAAAAATAGTTAAGCTACTCTGAGCAAACGGACAAATCAATGGTTTGAAGAATTTGTGGCAGTATGATCCTTAAAGCCACTTGAAAAGACTTGTCCCAGTCGTCCCACAACTCAGAGCATTGAGAAAGAGGAGTATGCTCCAATTTATTCCAGGCCCAAGCAATTTCAGTTTTCTGATTAGCTTTGCACACCTAGCAGGAACTTTGTCAGGCAGATAGCTTGTCATGCCAAACACAGGACAAGCCTGTCACTGGTCAGGAAGCTGACTCAGTCAGAGAGATTGGCTTGCCTCCCCCTAATCGATGCCATCCACATAACACTAAGAATCACAACCGCCGCCAAGCCATGCCTGCTCCTCCATTACTGGTTTTGAGCAGCAGGATCACTCAACCTGTCAGAAGCCATTAGACTGTGGGGCTGGCTGATTTTGAGAAGGAGAGTAGGGGGTCTATTCAAGGACAGGATGAGCACATAGGAGGGAAAATAGACAGTGGCCCTGGCCCAGCATCCAGGGCTAAAGAATTAGATGGCTCCATGAACCAACAAGACAATGTTTTGAGCTGTGTGGGGGTAATGCATCATGTCTTCTATGGCAAAAGAGGGATTGGGGATATGCTTGAGGTAAATTGTTGCCATCCCAAATGGCCATTTGCCATGTAGACAGGAAATAACTAAATAGGACTCAGGTGGAAACCTTAAGCAGGATGCATTTAGGAGCAAACACAGCCGACTGTAGCTGTCTGGAAGGTGAAGGAAGGACTTTGGAAAGAAAGAATGCGGTCTAATCCACACAGTGGCAAACCCTCACTTGGCTAGCACGCCTCAGCTCCTGACTCCCACCATGCGACAGACCTGGTCCTCTCTCTCCACCGCGTCTGCTGGCTTAGTGAACCATGCCGCCATATGTGTGCTTGAGCAAGACAAACACTTGGAAATCATCCATTCTTCCTTGCTTTCCCTCACTCCCTTTATCCAATTCTCTCCAAGTTGTATTAACTTTGCCTCCTAAATATTTCTCGGAGTAGCTCACTCCTCCCCCAACCCCAGTTCCATCAGCTTAGTCTCAGCCACCATCAGCCTTCACGTGGCCAACTGCAACAGTCCCCTCGCCGGCCCCCTGGCTTCTAGCTCTGCCTCCCTGCAATCATCTTTTCAACACATGGATCTGCCAACGCCACCTCCCTGCTTGAAGACCCTTCTGCTGGCTCCCCATGGCTTTCAGAATAAAGACCAAAATTATGAATATGATCCACTGTTCCCAGCATGATTGGGTCCCTGCCCACCTCTCACCACTGCACAAGCTGTTAATCTGCCCAAAAGTTTCTTCCCTGGAACTTCCACCAAAATCACCCATTCTTCCCATCCCAGCTCAAGCATCAGCTCTACAAAGCAGCTGTCCTTCGCCCACAGCCTCCAAAGCACCAGAGACCAGAAACCTAAATATACCCAGAGAATCATATCCCTTTCTTTCAGACTCCTTAACCCAGCTAGTAACTGTGCCTTCAGCTCTCTGTGATGATTCGGTTAAAGCCTGTCTCCCTGGGCTGAACTGCAGGTGAGTTTCCGAACACCCAGCCCACCCCTCCCCTCCCTAGGCTTCCTCTATTGTGGTTGCATTCCTCACCTTCCTTGCAGCTTGGAATGGCCATGTGACACTGTCCGGCCAATAAGATGAAGGCAGAAGGTGCTGATGGACACTTTCTGGGAAAGATGGTCAAAAGACGGCAGGGTTGACATGGATGTGCCTCTTCCCTTTGTTCCTCCCTGGAATACCAAGGCATGAAGAATAGTGTGGTAGACCTCTTTCAACCATGAAGAGATGAAATCAAGCCACAGAGATGGCAGAGCAGAAGGAGGAGGAGCTGACACCTTTATTGCCACTGTTGCATGGCCGGGTCATCCCCAGTCCACTTACCACTGACAACTTATGGCCACTGGGTTGGGGTTTCATGTTACTGGCAGCTGCTGAGTTAACTGGTACAATTCTATAGGACTTGTATCTTTTTCCATAAGATTCTAACAAGGCAAGTTCCAGAAGGACGTGGACAGTGTCTATTTTTGCTCCACACACATCTTCAGCATATTGCCTGGCACAGGGTATATGTTCAGTGAACATCCTTTGAATGAGTGGATGGAGAGACCACTGTCTTTAGAGTCCCCAGGCTCTGACTCCTATTCTGTTGATGAGCCCTGAGTGTCCACTTAACCTCTCTGAGCCCCAATTTCCTCAAATGTAAAATCAGGCCAATAACATCAACAGTAGTAGGTTATTCTGAGGGTCTAATGAGGTAAGGTATAGAGAGCGCCAGATCTTGACTGGGAGCTTAGTAAGAGGTAGCTGTTGGCATCATGATTATGAGTGGTTGGCTCTGTCGCCTTCAGCTGCCGCTCTGAGCGCATGTACTAAGCCCTACGAGAGGCTCTCAAGGGTGAAGATCTGCCTCTGCCCTCCAGGATTTAGCAGCTCAGCTGGTGAGAAAAGATTTGCACCAATGCATGGCGAACTTGCAGAGCCTCTCAGCAAAAAATGTGCTCACAGCCACAGGAGGAGCACAGACCCCAGACTTAGCAGCAGTGGCGAAACAGGGAGAAAAATCACACGCACTGATGAAGTTGTCCGTGGGAGCAGTGCAGGGATAGAAAGCCTTGCTTCCTCTCCATTAGCTTAGTTACTGAGCACTTATCCATGCCCCGCCACGGAGCTCAGTGCCAGGCTAAGACAGGCGCCGTCCGACAGAGGTGCCCAAGTGATTACAGGAAGCTTCTTGCCTGCCTGAACAATGGACTAACTGAGCAAATGCGTGAACAAATGAACTTCTGAAGAGAAATGAATGAGCTAGAAAATAAATAATGTAGATGTCCCCAAGGAAATAGCAGTGCTTTGAAGAATGAGTCTGGAAAGATGGAGGGCCAGGCTGCAGACATGTGAACCCAATCAGAGCGGGGGACATAGGTCGGGAGAGAAGGCGAAGGAAGATGGGAGTGGAGTCCATGGGGGCACCCAGTGTCCTGTATGTGCTGGCCAGTCCGCGGTGTGTCACTCCACTCATTTGTATTGAAAGTCGAGTAGATGCCAGCGTGGTGCTGGGCAGTGGGCACCCAAAGGACAGGAAGACAAGACCCTCCCCCTCCCCAAATTCTCTCCTTCCCAGTCCTGCTGCCTTCCCCAGGCCCACCATGAGGGCAGTGGAGATGATTGTGGATTTGATATTTATGACCACTGCCGCTGGTGGGGGCCCAGCACGGTGCTCTCCAAACTCCTCCTTCGTCACTCAAGAATGCTGTGAGTTTAGGACCATCACAGGGAAGTAAGTGAGGTTCACAGAGGTAAAGCCACAGCCACAGCTGGTGGAAGCACCAGAACGGGGACCTGACTCTGTCTGAAGCCGAAGTCTATCCTCTTCATCACTGTGCTCACCTGCTGAAGGTGACTTATTCTAAGTCAATCCAGTTCAAGTTCAAGTTGCTTATAAGGAAGCCCTTGGGGGTGATGGGGAGGTCCACTCCCTTAGCAGCAGTGATGGCTTCATGAGTGTCTGTTTGACGAAACTTACTGAACTGCACCCTAAATATGTGGGTATTGTTTGTCAGTTATACCTCAAGAAAGCTCTTTTTCATAAAGCGATGGAAATAATGTGCATAATAACAATCACCCAGGCTGTTCCGTAGAAGGTGGAGGTTGTTGGACTCCACCCACTGCCCGCAGAGGTTTTGAATTCAGTGGGTCAGTAATTTAACAAACATGTTCCCAGTGATCCTGACTCGGCTGCCCCCTTCACGTGACCAGCGTCCTTCACCCCAGCTGCACCTCTGTATCACTCGGGGGAACTTTTAGAAAACACCAAGGCCTGGGTCGTCTCACTCCTGATCAGGTGAGACAGGGTCTCTGGGATGGAGAACAGGAAGGCCCACAAGTGATTCCAATGTGAAGCCAGAGCCGAGAACCACTGAGCTAGGAAGCCCTTTTGTGGATGCCAGCCTGGGGGTGTACAAAGCCAGGTGCCAGGTGATGCTAAATGCCAGGAAAGGCAAGTCAGGCCTGCATATGTTCTGGAAGAAGACAAAAGCCAAAACACTCTTGCTGGATTAAGCCCCATCTCTCTGCCCTGGAATTGTTCTTAATGCACACAGCATCAGGGAGCGCAGTCCCTGACAAGTCCTGCACAAAGCCCCTGATGGCCAGAAAGACTTGGGTGGTGTTAAGAGCGAGGCTGAGACATGGCCCTGGCATTGGCATCCCCAGAGCAGGAAGTCTCCAGCTCCAGCCAACAGGCTGCAGGGCCACAGATGACTGAGATATAAAGAACCCCACATTTCATAGAATCCAGAGTCAGAGCTGTTGGGGCCGTGAGAAGAGTCTCATCAACCCCCTGCTTACAGTGGGGAAAAACACTGAGGGAGGAGAGGCCATTCCTTGATCTTAAAAGTCAGAAAGGGGTTTCTCCTCCATGCAGCCTACCCTGATTGTACCAGCTCACATGTGCCCTGGGACAGGTCGTTCATTCATTCAACAAGTATTTAATGAGCACCGACTCTGTGCCAGGACAGGGCTGAGTGCTGGGGTTGTGTGGTTGAGCAAGAGAGGCAAGATATCTCTGTGTCATACAAGAAACCCCTTATGTTCTAATGGTATAAACCAGACGATAAACCCAAAACACACAGCTAGGGGGGGACAGAAAATGTGGCTGGAACAAAGTCTTGGAGGAAGGTCCTTCAGGGAAATGCAGTAGAGTCTGACCACCAGTGACCGGTGACCCGAGTAGCCAGATGAGGCTTCAGTAAAGGGAGGGAGGGAGTCTGGCAAGAACTAGAGAGAATGTTCCAAGGGATGGGAGCCAAGAACCCAAAGGTCCTAAGGAGGGGGACCAGTTTGGGGTATTCTAGGAGGCAAAAAAAAAAAAAAAAAAATTCTCCTGCCAATGCAGGAAGGGGAAGCAAGCAATGGAGAGCATGGTTGTCGATGAGGCAAGCCAGGGGAAGTGGAGGCCAGTGGCCCACAGGCCAGCCTGGGAGCTATTTTTATCCTCAGCACCCTGGGAGAGCCGGACGGCACTTCTGCCACAAGGGACCCCTCTGTCTGACCAGCTGGCATTGTCCAGCGGGGGTTGGCATGAGAGGGCATGATTTCCACTCTGCGGGAGAACGGCCCTAGGAGTAAACATGATGCCCCAGTTGATTCTCTTGCTCCCTGGGCGCTGCTTGGGGCTGATGGCTCAGGGTTGAGGCTCAGGAGCCAGGCTGTCCATCATCCGCCCTGCCTGCATCCTGCTCAGCACCTCAGTGGTGACAGGAACCATTCTGCGCCTGTCCCCTGGGCCTATGATGCAGAAGCCCCCACCCAGCCCCCTGGGGCTACGCAAGTGGCCACTGGTCAAAATGCATCTCAACCCAGTGTTGGACCTTAGCTGTCACTTGAGCAGAGGCTGGGGAGTTGGAAGATGCTGGTGAGCCACTGCGGTGTCCTGTGATATGGGGGCACACACATATTTATAGAGGGGGGCCCTTGAAAAGCACTCCACGAGGCATTGGGACAGACCTGGCTTTGAATTCCAGCTTTGTCACTCTGAGCAGTGACTTAGCCTCTCTGAGCCTCCATTTCCATAGCTATAAAATGGGCTGACAGTGCCTTTCCCTGCCTCGTGGGGTGGATGAGGAGACAAAAGTGAAGGCGTAGCACAGTGCCTGGCACCGTATGAGTGCTCATTTGGTCAGAATGCCCGACATCCTCATAAATTCAATTGGGCAAGCCTCCAGGAAAATTCTTCCTCTGTCTGTAAAAGGAAGTGGTCATAGGAGCTGAGTTCCGAGGTCTTTCTTGCCCTAAAAGTCATTAAGTCTCAGACACACACACACGTGCGTATGCCAGGAGAGCAGACTCTGGGCACAGGGAAGACATGAATTCAAATCTCAGCCTTACCTGCCTTGGCTGTGGCTCTTGTATGAGCTACTTACTGAGCCTCGGTCTCCTCCTCTGTAAAATGGGGAGGACTGCGTCTGAGAGTGGTCTGGGGCTGCGAGGGACCCTGCGGGTTAGCACCCCACACGGGGGTTCAGGAAGGCTGTGCCGGGAGACCCTCTCCCCACCTCCCACACGCAGCACCCCTTGTGTGCTCGGCCACACTCTGCCACGGGTTAAACTGAGATGGGAGCAGGAACACAAATTTTCCATTCAAAACCCACAGACCATTTTTGTTCAGTAATAGATTTAAACAAGCTTTTCTCTCACAGCGATCTTCCCTAATCTCCAATTGTTCCCTTTTTAGAGATGCAGTGTCCTTTTGCATCACTTAGAGAATACCAATTAGATATTGTCTGAAACCTCCCCTTGTCTCGTCAGGGGCGCTTTGCTCTTTCTTCAGCAAAGGCCTCTTCTGGGAGCTGCTTCATCCTGTCATGTGTCGGCTCATTTCTCCCCAGCACATCCTTGCCCATGGAAGGTGGATGCCAGGCCAGGTCCCCAAGTCCAGATGGAATCCTCCACATTGGAGGTGAAAAGAGTCATAATAATAATGATGATAATGATAATAATAATAATAAAGAGGACTGTCATGCACTAGTGGCACTCAGTGTGTAGGGCCCCTTGCTTCCCAGCAGAAGGGAAGCCTACTCTGCCCATTTTACATATGGGGAATCTGAGGCTCAGAGTAGTGAAGCACTTGGACCAGTGTCACACAGCTTTCCCTCAGCCCCTGACTCTCCAAACACAAGGTGAATGTGCCACATCAGACACCTGTTCCTCATTCCACAGGTATTCACTGAGCATTTAGTAGGGACAAGCCTCTGACCAAGTAAACCCAGAGCTAAGCAAGGGGATTTCCAATTGTGTCCACTGCTGTACAAGGAGTGTAATTGTGAGTGTCGGGGGCTGGAAATAAATGTGCTTCCTTACAGAGGTGGCCGGGAGCCCCTCTTCGAGGACGACATTTGAGCTGACATCTGGGCAGGGCAGAGGGATATGAGAGAAGAAGGTTCCAGGAAGGAAGACCAGGCTTGGGAATGCAAACAGGCACGCAGGAGGCATAAGGTGGGCAGCTGGGAGGAGCCAGTCCACACCGGGCTCTCAGGCCAGTGTAGAAGTTTGATCACATTCTCCGTGCAATGGGAAGAGGCTGTGAGTCCACCATTTGACACCTTAGGGACCCCACTGACCACTTGGGGAGACCGGAGTGCCAGGACCCAAGGGCAGGAGCAGGGAAGCCCTTCCTGGAGCATCAGGCTGGTTCCCTTCTGCAGCTTGGGAAGAAAGACAGGTTGGCCAGAGTGGAGTCGGGGAGTGGGGAGGAGAAGATGGGATAGGAGCAGAGGGGCCAAGTCGCCCCCATGAGACATTGGCATGGGATTCTCAATGCCACGGGAAACTGGAAGGGGTCTGCTTGGACACTGGTCTGTCCAGGCACTGGAGAGCAGAGCCCCCCTGGTGCTGGTTCACCAGAAGTGAGAGAAGCCATGCGGTGGCATAACCTCAGGGAGGAGGGACAGCTGGGGTGGGTGGTGCTCCGCGCAAGGTTGCCTGAGTTCAGGAATGGCTGTGGGGAGACTGGAGAGTCTGTTCTCCTTGGGCCTCCCTCCTCTTCTCTCTCCCCTCCTCTGGCAACAGCGAGGTTCAAACTCAAGACACCCTACATGGGAAGCAGGACTTACCGGAAGACAATGCAGCGCTGGGAGCTGAGTGTAGAGCGGCCTAGCAGTGGGGGGTGGGGCTTATCAATCACCCCCTCCAAGGGGCGCCTGCTGGCTCAGTCAGTAGAGCGTGTGACCCATGCTCTCAGGGTTGTGAGTTCAAGCCCCATGTTGAGGGTAGAGATTACTTTTTTAAAAAGTCTTTAGAGGATCCCTGGGTGGCTCAGCGGTTGAGCGCCTGCCTTCAGCCCAGGACATGATCCCAGAGTTCCAGGATCAAGTCCCACATCGGGCTCCCTGCATGGAGCCTGCTTCTCCCTCTGCCTGTGTCTCTGCCTGTCTCTCTGTATGTGTCTCTCATGAATAAATAAATAAATAAATAAAATATTTCTTAAGAATCTTTAAAAAAAAATCACCTTCTACTACACTGAGTCCCAGATCCACCACTTATTGGCTGGGTGACCTGTGCAAATGACCTAACCTCTCTGAACCTCAGTTTATACTCTTCTATAAATAGGAGTAAAACACCATTTATCTGTTTTCCCATTAGAGGGTTTTCTTTTTAAGGTTGTATTTATTTATTCATGAGAGACTCACACAGAGAGAGGCAGAGACACAGGCAGAGGGAGAAGCAGGCTCCCTGTTGGGAATCCCGATGCGGGACTCAATCCCAGGACCCTGAGATCATGACTGAGCCGAAGTTAGATGCTTAGCCGACTGAGCCGACTGAGCCCACTGAGCCACCCGGGCGCCCCTGTAGGTTTAGCTTTGTAAGACACCTTCTGCTTTCCAAAGTGGGACTGCTATTTTACATCCTACCACGTGCATCTGAGAGCTCTTGGCTCTCCCCATCCCTGCTGACACTTGCTGCTGCCTGTCATCTTAATTTTAAGAGCCATTCTAATAGGTATGTCATTGTGATTTCAAATTGCATTTCCCTAATGACTAATGTGGTGAGCATCATGCCCTGGGCTTATTTGCCATTTATATACTTCTCGATGTTGCAATGCCTGTTCAAATATTTTGCCCACTTTGGGGGTTTGCTTATTTTACTACTATTGAGTCTGTGGGGTTTTCTTAAAGATTTATTTATTTTAAAGAATGAGAGAGAGAGTGTGTGTGAGGAGTGGGGGAGGGAGAGGGAAAGAACCCTAAACAGACTCGGTGCTGAGCATGAAACCTGACACGGGGCTCGATCTCACGACCCTGAACCGAAACCAAGAAATGGACACTTAACTGACTGAGCCACCCAGGCACCCCATGACTATTGAGTTTTGAGAATTATTTCTACGTTCGGGGTACGATTCTTTATCAGATCAGAGATTTGTAAATAGTTTCTCCCCATCTGTGGCTTGTCTTCCTTTTCTTAACACTGTCTCTCAAAGAGCAGACGTTCTTGATTTTAATGAGGTTCAATTTAAGCAAATTTTCCTTTTACGGGTATTTTTGTTCCTCATAGGGTGTTAAGATCATTCAGCGCCTGGTACATTAGTAAGCACTTAATAAATGGCAGATGCTGCTATTACCATGCAGGGAAAATGTAGCAGTGAGTGAGGTCTGGGGGCCCAGTGCCTCAGCACCCCATGCAGACCAGCTGGCTTCCACTCTCTGGGCCTCAGTTTCCTTGTATGTGCGGTGGAGGGGCTTACATGGCTAAGCGATGTTGGGGGGGGCCTTTATCCTGGACAGGTCAGAGCTGGGAATGCAGAGGCTCCCTTCCAAGGACCAGAACCCGTGTGTCCCTCTTGAACCAAGCATCCTGCAAGTGGTCTCCAATCCTCCGGAAGGGTGGCAGGGGGGACCCTCTCACCCCAGAGTTCCTAGGTGCTTCCCAGAATTGCTCAGAAGCTGAGATTCTGCAGGTGAAGAAAGCAGGGCTCAGAGAGACGTGGTTGAGAGGTGGCCGAGCCGGAATTTGCACCCAGGTCTGTGTGACCCCAAAGCCCAGGCTCCCTTCGCTCCAACCAGGCGGGACCCTGGATGAGGGGAATAACAAAGCAGGCAGGAGAAGGGAGCTTCGCCAAAGAAATGTTCCATCTGAAAGGCACAGTGCATTCCCTCCCAAGCAGCTGTGAGCAAAAAATAGAGTGGGTTGGAATTAGCAGACCTTTTTTTTCCCCCTTCTCTTTTAATTTATAGCTCGTTAGTTGACATGCTCATTGGGAGAACGTCTTGCTCTCTGGTTTGGCAAAGTCAATGACAAAGTACTGACAGCCCAGAACAACCCTCTTCCTCCGTGTCAGCTCGTGACTGGGGTTGGGAGCTCATCAGTATCCCTGGGCATCTCAGCAATAGCGGCCCTCATGCAGACGTCCCCCGGGCTCCAGAACGTGGGGAAACCCCACTGTTGGCTTGATGTCTGTGACAGTCCTGTTTCTGCTGTTCATTTCCCCAAACATTTAGTAAACCACTCTCATCCTCCAAGCACTAGAGAAATAACAGCAACTAGAGCCCAGTTCTAGTTGTCCTCAGGCTGGAGAGGCGACAGTCACATACACAAATAATTCTAGGACAGTGTGATCTCTGCAGCAGCAGAGAGTAGGGGCATTCTGAGTCTGGGTTGGGGCATCAGGGTCGGCTGTGTGGAGGAAGTGATATTTAAACTGGGTTTTAAAGGATAAGTAGGAGATCAACTGGGTAGAGGTACCACCAGTGCCTGATACTTGGGGGTGTTCAATAAATGTCCCCATCCTATTCGATTTCCCAATGGTTTCTTAGATGTTGCCCTTATGTGCTTTACCAGATTATAAACTCACTAGGGGCAGGGATCACGTCTTTGCTTTCTCTACTCTTGCCTAAAGCAGCAGACGCAAAACCAGACACACAGAGCAGAATTTCTCAGCCTCAGCAATGTTGGCATTTTGGGTTGGATCATTCTTTGGGGCAAGAGGGTGGGGGTGAAGGCACATCCTGTGTGTTGTAAGATATTTAATAGCATCCTTACCCCCCTACCACTAGGCGCTGAGAGCACTTCTCCTCCTCCTCCCTGCAAGTCATGACAAACAAACAAAAAGTCTCCAGACCTTGCCAAATGTCCCCTGTGATTTTGTGAGGCAAATCACACTTGGTTGAGAACCACAATCATAGACTATCCATATACTCATTCATTTATTCATTACGTTTTTCATTCATGCATTCAGCAAGCTTTAAGGAATACTTACCACAGGCAGGGCAATTTGGTAGGCATTAGTAACATAAGGATGTGTGAGACACAGCCATGCCCACTGCCCTCAGAGAGTTGCCAGGCCAGAGAGGAAAAGAGGCAAACCAGTGAGCTATGATTGCGGAGTACAGACACTGG
The DNA here is from genome assembly GCF_018345385.1 of Vulpes lagopus. NCBI lineage: Eukaryota > Metazoa > Chordata > Mammalia > Carnivora > Canidae > Vulpes > Vulpes lagopus. Next base: position 16,838,458 of record NC_054837.1, on the reverse strand, counting down.
GGTAGCGTGGGCGGGGCAAGGGGGTTGCAGTGAACAGGTGTATGGATTCCAGGAAGGCTTCCTGGAAGAGGTAATACCTGTACTGACTATTACAGATAAATAGAAATTAGCTGGGGTAAATGGGAGAAAGCATTCTAAACCAACAAAATGGCTTGGGCAAAGTCTCTGAGGATGAGCAAACCTGGCCCTTTGAGGGGAGGACCGCAGCTCTACACTGCTGGAGCACAGATCTCCAGGATGGCCATCGGAGGGGAATAGAAAGCCTTCATCCTGAAAGGCCATGTAGGAGCCATTGGAAGATTTGAAGCAGAGAAAGAAGGGTCATGATCAGAGAAGGCAAGAGGAAAGCTCTCTGGCTGCAAGGTAACAGAGAGGTTCCCGCAAATGGCATGAGTTCTTGGCTTCGGCCATGTTCTCATAACTTCAGAGCTGCCTCCTGGCCCCAATCTCGCCATGGTCAGTCCTCCACACCCCCTTCCCAGAGGAGACGCTGGATTTCATGCCAGCGCCTGACCACCACCACCCACGGCTTAGTCTCCATCTCATCCTGGCCATCCTCCACAAAGGCCTCCTTCCTGTCCAGTGGATTCTTGGGTTGACAGGTGGGAAAGCATTTGATCTACCTGTCACTGAGCCCCTGACTGGGTCTCATTGAGTTTGAAGACAGATGGGGTGGCGGCTTGGGGTTGGGGGGACAGTGTATGGCTCATCTCCTGAGAACTGCCAACCCATTAGGTCTCCAAAGTTGAACGGAGGGACCGACCCTCTAATTGCTTGAGAACTTTGGTGTTACTGAAATTTCCTCTTGCCTGAATAATGTATGATCTCCTGGGTGAGGCTCGGGCATCTCCCACGGCTCTCCAAAACATTTTTTACTTTTTAATACAATTTATTTACATATTTGGTTGATCTGTCTGGGAAGGGAATTTATTAAATATTGGGGACAGGAACAGGGGTGGGAGGTGGTCAAACCTTTGGAGCCCATGAGCTTGACCAATTCCAGTTGTCACATTTATGTCAAAAGGGCCCTTAGAAAAGGTGGTTATAAACTAAACTTCCCGTTCCCAGTCTGGGGTTCCCAGATCCTAATGGTCCTTGAAAGGAGGTGTCAGGGAGGGCCTGAGGGATAGGGTAAGGGTTTCGGAAAACTTAATGGGGATTCTATGCTTAACAAAACTGAGGCTGAATCCACTAGCTAATAGATCAGGTTTTTCCCCCTTAATATTCATCAGTACTGCCAGTAGGATGACATTCTAACTTTCACCTCAGGCTCAGCCTGGCATGGCCACTACCGACCTTCCCAGACCTCCCTATCACCACTTCCCTTCCTATTCCTCCTTTGCTCCCCTCTGACCATGCAAAAACCCATGCACACCAATCCCCCATCACACCTGTCCCCATAGATGCCAATCCTCCATCATGCCTGTCCCCTTACACACCAGTCCCTCATCATGCCTGTCCCCATACTCATCAATCCCCCATCACATCTATCCCCATACACACCTGTCCCCCATCACACCAGTCCCCCATCATACCTGTCCCATACACGCCAGTGTCCCCCATCACCTTTATCCCCATACAGATCAATCTTTCTCACATCCAGGCCCTAATGAAGACCCTTCTCTTCCCCTTCTTCTTCTCCCTCACTCAGTTCCCAGCTCACCTTCTCACCCCCTTCCCAGAAGCTGCCATGGATGGCCCAGGTTATCCCTAACCTGTACTCCCAGGGACCCTCTAGGTAGCAGGGTCTTGAGTCACCAGGCCTGGGTTCAAATCTCTGCTCAGCCACTTATGGTATGACTTCCCTTCCCTGAGCCTTAGTCTCCCATGTGTCAAGAAAGAATAAGGAAGTTCCTTCCTCTTAGGATTATTGTAGCCTCACAATAATCCTAAGAGGTAAAAGCTCTCAGCATTGGCCAACCTCCGAGATAGTCCAAGTAATGTTAGCCACCACTTCATCATCTCCATATCTGCTTCCCCTGAGAGGCCAGGGACCGGGTCTTCTGTCCCTTACTCTCAGACTCCGGTACAATGCGTCACCAGTAGGAGTCTCCTAATAATATTTGCACAGAGTCCAAAAACATCAGAGCAGGATTCGGAGCCACTGACCAGTTGGGTGAACCCAGGCAGGTCCTTTTGATTCTCTCTGCCTCTGTGTCCTCACTTGTAAAATGGTTATCGCGTCGGTACGGTCCTTGTAGGCTAGTTCATAATAGCTGATAATAGTTAACTTGTGTTTGGCACAAAGCAAACACTACTTAAGTGTTACTCTTATTATTTGATTCATAAAACCAGGGAACTGAATGATTTATTAATTCTCCACAGCAGTGTGGAAGACAAAACACATTTCAGAGTGCAGTCTCGGGGGAGGGCTATTCATGATGAATCGGCTGTGGCCAGCGAGGTAGTCCCATCTGCCCCCACCCCACCCGCTCCTGGGCCTCTAAGCTGGTGACTGCGGGAAATAACGATTTGGATTTTTTTTTTTTTTAATCAGCAGAGTACGGGCGCGATATTTCACACACCAGCTGTTTAAGTATACACCTAGTTACAGCTGACTGCCTTGGATGATTGGTTGAGGGGGCCGAGTTCCCGTTTGTCCCCAATCAATCTGGAAACTGAAAAGCAGCCAGAATATTCATTTTCCACCCTCAGGCCTACAGCCTGGGATTATTCTTGATGGAGGAGTTGCTGAGCCCAAGTGAGTGGGAGGAGGCAGGAGAGCTGGAGTCCTTCTGTCATCCTCAGGGTGGTGGATGCACAGAGGTGGGGCTTGAACAGATTCTGTCCCCTTTATCAATAGCAGTGGCCAGAGGGCCCTGGTCAGAGAGGCAGGGGGTGGCTCTGGGCCCTATGCTGTGGATGTAGAGGTTGCATCCTTGACACAGTGTAGCCCAAAGTGACCAGTAAGCACTCAGGCCAGTGTATCATAAGTGCCTACTATGAACTCCCACCTGGCAAAGCACTCAAGAGAGGAAACATAGAAGGGACTGTAAATGCTAAAAACACCCATTCCAGGGGCACCTGGGTGGCTCAGGTGGTTAAGTGTCTGCCTTTGGCTCAGGTCATGATCTTAGGGTCCTAGGACTGAGCCATGCTTGGGGCTCTGTGCTCCGTTGGGAATCTGCTTCTCCCTCTCCCTCTGCTCGTTCCCCCTCCTTCCCCCTTCTCTCTCTCTCTCTCTCTCTCTCTCTCTCTCTAACTTACTCTGTCTCAAATAAATAAATAAATAAATAATCTTAAAAAAAAGTGGGGGAGATCCCTGGGTGGCTCAGTGGTTTAGCGTCTGCCTTTGGCCCAGGCCGCGATCCTGGAGTCCTGGGATTGAGTCCCACGTCGGGATCCCAGGATGGAGCCTGCTTCTCCCTCCTCCTGTGTCTCTGCCTCTCTCTCTCTATGTCTATCATAAATAAATAAATAAATCTTTAAAAAAAAAAACAGGGGCACCTGGGTGGCTCAGCAGTTGAACGTCTGCCTTTGGCTCCTGGGATGGAGTCCCACATCGAGCTCCCCCACAGGGAACCTGCTTCTCCCTCTGCCTATGTCTCTGCCTCTCTCTGTATGTCTCTCATGAATGAATAAATAGAATCTTTTTTTTAAGCTTTTATTTTTATTCATGACAGACAGAGAGAGAGGCAGAGAGAGAGGGAGAGAAGCCGGCTCCATGAAGGGAGCCCGATGTCTCCAGGATCACACCCCAGGCCAAAGGCGGCACCAAACCGCTGGGCCACCAGGGCTGCCTGGATAAATAGAATCTTAAAAAAAATCTTTAAAAAAATGAAACGCCAATTCCATCTGGAAGGAGCAAAAAGTTGGAGAACTGTGTTTATAAAGATGACCCCATGACAAGATGGCATTCATTCAATCACCCCTTTATTTACATCGAACTATGGATTAGCACCTACACTGAGCCAGGCATGGTCCTGAGAATCCGCAGAGCCCAGAGAAGAATAAAACGCAGGTCTTGCTTCCCGATGCAACAGCATGAGAGGCAAGCTCAAGACAGTGTGCATAAACAACAAGAATAATAATAATAGCAAATATAGTAATACCGGCTGTTTGTTGGGCACTGACATTGAGCCAGGGCTTCTCACATATCATTTCATGTAATTCTCAACAGTAGCTCAGTGAGATAGGTCCTATTTTTGTCCTCGGTTTGCAGATGGCCAGCCTGAAGCTCTGAGAGGGGTTAGTTGCTTGGCTGAAGCCCATGCATTCAGGAAGGAATCAAGAGTCAAACCCAGGCAGGGTTGCTAACCACTAGGAAACCCTGTCTCTCAAAATGACTAGACACTTGCTGGGTGAGAACTACAGAAAGTCCCCCAGGATTTCTCAAGTCAGAGTCCCCAGGGCCCCCATCCCCAGCACACACTTGAGCATCTTGCACACAGTAGGTGGTCCACCGCTGTGCACTGACTAGGTGACCGGCAAGTCCATTCGGAGTCTTTCTGAGCACCATCAGGCAGCTTCTGCAGCCTTGTTTCTTGCACCTTGTTCACAAATCATCATTGTATCCATCAAGTCCCTGGAGAGGGACTGCCGTGATCCTCATTTTGTAGGAGGAAACAGGCTCGTGAGCAGAGAGGTTCAGATTTGAACCCAAGCCCCCAGGACCCTGAAGCTTCAGTTCCTTCTTTGGGCCTTAGAGCTGCGCCCCTCCACCACCAGGGAACTGATTCAACACGATACCCAGACCCCAAATCTTTTCAGCCCCACAAGCAGCCTCTTCTTCAAATCCAAAGGACAATTTTCCCTCCCCAGTGCCTTACTCACATGGAACCACCAAAATGTTCTGACTCTAAGCCACTGGGTTCCTCAAACTTCTCTTTTCACTTTCTGGGCTCCCTGGAAAAATGCATCCCAAACCCGCTGGTGTGACCTTGGGTTGTTCCATGAAGACCCAAGCAGAAAGCCATTTGTTTCGATGTCAAGGTATTTCTTCCCCAATCTTTGACAACTCCCCACCTAGTCTCCTGGAGCTCCATCCACTGGGAATGAGAATAGTACCTGCCTTACTTGATTGTTGGGAGAACTGAAATGGTAAAGCATTTAAAGCATCTGGCCCTCTGCTGGAGGACAGACAATGGATACTTTACTCAATGTGAAAACACTTTGCTTGGAGCAAATTAAATGATAATTTATATGCTGCCGCTTACTGTGCTGCTACTGTGTCATGGCACTGGGTTAGGTATCCCATATGCATCATTCATTCGACGTTCATTGAGCACTTACTATGTTCCAGGCACTGCCTTAGACACTAGACACTTGAAATTCATCCGTGAATGAAAATTCCAGACCACAAATTCTTGCCTTAATGGAAATTGGAGGTGGTCAGGGAAGGTCTCATGGAGCTGGTGATGTTTGATGCCCTTGTCACCAATTCCCTGGCATAAATGACTTCGCTAGATTCAGAGAGGGGAAAGAGATCTGGGGCAGGTGGTCACATGCCCCTGTAAGGGAGCCAGTCATGTAGACACTTTATTTTTTTTTAAAGATCTTATGTATTTACTTGAGGGGGGGTGCAGAGAGAGAGGGAGAGAATCTCAGGCAGACTCCCCGCTCAGTGGGAAGCCTAATGCAGGGCTAGATCTCAGGACCCCAAGATCATGATTTGAGGCAAAAATCAATAGGTGGACACTTAACCGACTGAGCCTCCCAGGCACCCCTCATGTGGACACTTTAGAGGAAAGCATCCAGGCCTGTTCGTTCATTCATTTTATCCCCCACGGGATATGTGGGTATTATCTGCATTTGAGAGATGTTGATTGAGGCTGACCTTCAGAGAGGCTGAGGTCACATGTGAGGATCACAGAGCCAGCGGGGAATATCCCCGGCTCATTGAATGTCCAGGCAAAATATAAGACCTTGTTATGGTCCAAAGGTTGGTGCCTCATACGATAAAGAGAAGGGGACTCTTTACCCTCCCGTTGCCACCCCAGCCTTTCCACCTCCTTCCCCCATCAGCTCTGCCTCCAGGAACCTAGCACAGACGATGTCACGGGCACCTGGCTCTGCCTTATGCCCTCCAAGGGGCCCTGCACTGGCTGGAGGAGAGGAAAAGGGAAGCGTCACCTTCTTGTTCTGGGCTTGACTCCTGTGTCTTGGAAAGCGCGTCTCAGAACATCTGCTCAACTGAGCCCTGGCATATTAAACAGCCGCTGAAAATGCATTGTTGCCTCCTTCAATACATAGCAATTACATGGCGTGTTTTGCTCATTAGCAAGAAATTGACACAGAGGCAATCCTGCTTTTTAAATTACCACTAATCTCACTGCACCTGTTTGGAAAGACGGCAGGAGGAGAAAAAAAAAGGTTAGTAATAACCATTTCATGATATTTTAAAAACAAACACTTCTAGAACTCCCTTAAAATAGCTTTTTGGGCTTTCGGGCTCCCATCTTATTTGAGGAGGAACCCCTCTGCCTCCTGCCACAGACTGGCATTACTCTCTGTCGACGTCACAGGCTCGAATGCCATGTGTCTCGACACGGGAGGCACGGAGGCTGAGCCTGGCATCCCTGAGGTTATTAAAAGCGAGATGCCGTGATTAATCGTGTGTTAAGGGATTCGGTGCACACTGATGACAACCATCATACATACCTAAGAGGCTCACGGAAAACTGAATTCTTTGTGGGGGTTGGGGGGAAATGAGGGCTGCAGATGCCTTCATAGATGTCACCAGAGCTCAGAGAGGGGGAGTCACTTGCCCCAATCAGCCAGATAGGGTAGCCTGTCCTTTTAGAGACAGAAGAGGGATGAGAAGAAGCCACTTGGAAGGTTTTGCACAAAGGCTTGACCCTGTCATGGTGGTGGTTTAGGTTTTATAAGGCTCCTTGGCTGGTGCATGGAGAACAGATTATATGGGAACAGAGCAACTGCAAGAAGAGGGGAGGCCCCTGAAGTTCGTCAAAGGACTTGGTCTGGTCAACCCATCAAGCCCCGCAGAGAGGAAAAATCATTGGAATGGCCCATTACAAGTGCATGTGTGTTGAAGCTCTGAGCCTTGCCTTGTGAAGAGCCCTGATGAGGAATCATGGTGACCTTCAATGCAGATGAACTTGACTTCTGAGCACTTTGTTGGTGTTAGGTTCTGGCCACAGGGGGCTGAGGGATGCAGAAAGCCAGGTCCCAAAATTCAAGGCACTTGCAGAGGAGAGGAAAACTTGCTCTAGGCATAGGCAGATTGCCAAGTGAGCTCTAGAATACACTCTAAAGGGGACATCTGGGAAATACTGGAGGAGGTGGTGGCTGAGCTGAGCCTTCCAAGGATGGGTGGGATTTTGGCAGAACAAGTTGCACTGTGGACCTGCCAGGTCTTGGAGGAGGAATCTTGAGGAAGGAGGTTGAACTTCAATTTGCCTCTTCAGTAGCTGGAGCAGAGGGTACACTGAGTGTAGAAGTTGGCACTTTCGATTCTTCCCTCTTTTGTTGTTTTTTCTTCCTGAGTGTGCCTAATGTGAGCCAGGAGCTGTGCCGGGCACCAGGAAAGCGATGATGAACAAGACAGCCCTGGCCCCTCTTGGAGCCCACGGACTGGTGGGATTCTAGTGCTCTAGAGCTCGGGTGCAGCTCTGTTATGGAGAAGAGAAAAAACTTAAATACCACCACAGTGGGGGCCTGCTCCTTCCAGCCCTGGGGAGCCATGGCCAGTCTCCAGCAATGAAATAACAGGTTGAACCAGAGGAGAGATGATCCTTTGGGCAGCATGATTGGAATGAATTTGAAGAGGCGGCTTCCCATCCCAAAGGAGACATGCAGGTTGCACCCTGCCTGGTCAGCCCTGCCCCAGTGTGGCGGTGGATGGGGGATGGAGCGTCAGGGGAGGGAGAACAGGCTGCAGGTCTGGGAAGGGATGAAGGGTTTCCATGGCAACCTTTGCTAGCCCGCAGACAAGGTAGCTCTGCAAATTCCCCAGGCACCATTCCCACGGACCTTGAAGCCTAACGTTAGAAAGGCTGAGATGCTATAGGATCGGAAGAGGGGGAGTAAGAGGCTAGCTAGAGGCAAAGCTGTGTTGCTGGAACCAGGGTGCAGGTTCCCAGGCAGCCCCGTCCTGGCTTCCTGGAGGATCCTCCTGCCTCCTCCGAGCAGGGATGCTCCCAAGGCCATCCTTCCCCTCTGGGTGGCATCCTACACCTGGGTGGGGGCTCAGGCTGACTGGGGAATGGGCTGCTGGTACCTCCTTTCAGGGTCTTCCCCATGACTGGCAATACTGTTGGCTGAGCTCCCTACACAAGGGCCGGTCCCCAGGAGGCAGGTGAATGCCAGCGGTTGCTATTTTCCTTTGACATTATTAAAGAATGCTGGCCTGGTTGCCAGGACACCAGGTCCTCCTTCCAGACCAGCCACTGGCTGGCATGTGACCTTGGGAGAGTCACTTCCCTTCTTTATGGGCCACATGGGGACACGGCTCCTTTCCCATGCGCCGCTAATTCTTTACTCTGATTATTGTTATTTTGTTGCTGCTAGCATTATTATTCCCATTATTGTTGTTATTAGTGTTCTTATTATAACCCCTATACCATTGATCCTTTCTCCAAAGGGCAAAGATAACGAGTACTACAAATATTCCACTTAGTCGAGGACATGAAACACTTTTACCAAAGCTGACAATGAGCTACCCTTTTACCTTCCCTGCTCAAGGTGTAGTTAGATGAAAATTATTCATGGAAATTACATACTATATTACACATACATCAAGACAGGATTGCTCGAGGGTGTCGAGACTTCTTAGGGCACAGTCATCCCTTAAGTGTTCATTTCCCTAAGTCTTAATAATTTTTTTTACTGGAGTTCAATTTGCCAACATATAGCATAACACCCAGTGCTCATCCCGCCAAGTGCCCCTCTCAGTGCCCATCATCCAGTCACCCCAACCCCCCCGCCCACTTCCCCCTCCACTACCCCTCGTTCATTCCCCAGAGTAAGGTGTCTCTCATGTTTTGTCACCCTCACTGATCTTTTCACTCATTTTCTCTCCTTTCCCTTTATTCCCTTTCACTAATTTTTATATTCCCCAAATGAATGAGACCGTATAATGTTTGTCCTTTTCCGATTAAGTCTTAATAATTGACCAAAGAATCTCCTATCTCGGTTGCCATACCAGGTCTGCGTTCTGCACCTGTTTCTGCCCAAAGGACCCAAAAATTCTATTGCAAATCAGATCCTTCTAATCCAGGTGTCCTCCTCCTGTAGAAAAGCACACATGCTCACTGGAGCCAGGTTTAGCTCCCTGCTGTAACCCTAAACCTAACCCAACAACCCAACTGGGGTGTTTGGCACACAGCAAACACTCCCATTTGCAGGAAGGAAGAAAGAGGGAGGGGTGAGGGTCACGTTGCCTTCCAGGCCCAGCACCTACCTGCCAGTCATTAATCTGGACAAGTTTCAGGTAGAAGCAGAACCTTTTACATCTCTCTTGCAGAAATACCAGTTCCCCCCACCTCACTCTGGCTCCAGTCTTTCCCTTCCCTTTTACTCACCAAAGGGAGACAAAAATATTCCAGAATGTGAGAGCATCTGACAAAGTTTCAAATCTGGTAATGCTCTCCCTCACAACAGAGCCAATTAATCCCACAACGTTTCTCCTGGGGTTGTTGCCGTTAATTGAATTAAATGAGATAATATTTGTTGAGTACTTAGCACCGTGCCTGGAAATGTTGATTGCACGGAATTGAATCTGTAATGGGTAGTGACTGTTAGCATTATTGTTGCTGCTCTTAATTAGGATTATTAATAACCAGGATCCCTGGGTGGCACAGCGGTTTGGCGCCTGCCTTTGGCCCAGGGCGTGATCCTGGAAACCCGGGATCGAATCCCACGTCGGGCTCCCTGCATGGAGCCTGCGTCTCCCTCTGCCTATGTCTCTGCCCCTCTCTCTCTCTCTCCCTCTCTCTCTCTCTGTGACTATCATAAAAAATAAAAAAATAAAATTCAGATTATTTTAAAAAAAGGATTATTAATAACCCCCTCCATTAGCACAGCACTTTGGAACTTCCAACCCATTTTCCCATGTGTTTCTTCATGACACCATCTGGGTCTCAATTTTTCCGTCAGACAAATGGGGGTGGTAATGGGCACCACCTGTAATTGTTACAAGGCCATTTGCACAGCACCATGTGCCGTGGTGCTTCCCAGACTCCGGAGGGCTTTGCGAACATCAACAGTGTGCTGGGTTATGTGGTTAGAGTGGAAAGGCGAGGATCTCTCTGTCATATCTGCAGGAAGGGCCCAGAGGCTCATGCCACACTGTGAAATGACTTCCTGGCTGTATGCTTTTCGCATAGACCTGGCGTGCACGAGACACAGGTGCATGAGGGGCATTTGTGGACAAGTGCAGAATGGCTCCCACCATGTTATTAGTGGACTAGCAAAGAGCACAGAATCTGTGTTCAAGTCTGAGCTCTGCAACTTCCTCAAACAAACCACCACTTCCCTCTCCTGGGTCAATGCAATAATCTGCCTGCTTTACAAATTCATGGTACCTGGAACCTCAGATTGTGACTTCTTCTGGAAATAGGGACTTTGGAGAGGTGATTGGTTAAGATGAGGTCATAGTGGATGAGGGTGGGCCCTAAAGACGAGTCCCCATAGGAAGGATGGGAAGATCCAGAAGACACACCCAAGGAGGAACATCCTGTGGCAACGGAGCAGAGACCAAAGCCTCACAGCTGCAAGCCAAGGAATGCCAAGGTTTGCCAGGCACTATCAGAAGCCTCAGAGGCAAGGGAGGATCTCCCCTGGAGTCTATGCTTCAGAAGGAGCATAACCCTGCTGGTGCCTTGATTTTGGATTTCTGGCCTCCAGAACTGCAGGAGAATAAATTTCTGGTATTCTAAGCCACTCAGTGCATGATAATCTGTTACAGCAGCCACAGGAAACCACCCTGTCTAGGCCTCGCTCCCCGTAAAATGGGGACAATATAGTACAGACCTCACCGATGATTAGGAGGGCTCAGTGGGATGATTCACACAGAGCTCCCAGAACAGGGCCAGGCACACAAATGGCCTCCGGAGCAGCATGCCTAGGTGTGTGACTTTGATCAAGAGGACCAGAGCTCTGTCTGCACTTCCGTCCCAGAGCACCAGCCTGGACAGAGGGTTCCCTACACATTCATAGGATTGCAGTAAACGAACAAGGCCAAGCTACAATAGCTGTATGGAGGCTCTGGTGATATCAGGTGATGTCACTACGCTACGTCCCTAGGCCACCATGTCGTCCTCTGTAAAATGGGGTTGGTGACATTCCCACCTCCTAGAATCAAGGTGAGGATTAGCTGAGGAAGCACAATGGCTTGTATCCACATATTTAATAAATGAGAACGACACTTGATATTTAGGTCGCTGTCATTTTCTCTTTTTCACAGTTGAGAAAGTAAAGCACAGAGAGGTAAAACAACTCACCCAGTATTACACAGCCACCAGGCACCTGATCTGGGACCTCAGTGTGGGACAGGTCTGACTCTGGCTCATGCATCTCAGGTCTCTTCTAGAGAAGCAACTTGCCTCCTGATTCTACCAAGGAGATGGGATAGTGGGAGCCAGGGTTGGGATTTTCAGAGTTGAAAACCAAAGGCTCAGCTCATGTTGCAGGAAAGGACAACCCTGTTTTACTCCTTTGATGAGCACATGCAGAAGAATCTGGTTTTGAGGTGGAGTGTGCTGCCTGTTTGCAAAGAGCCCGGAGGCAGAAACTGGCTGTGCAGAGCTGCCCCTGCAGGTAGCCTGCAAGCCCCCATCAGTGCCTTACCCTTCTTCCTTAGCTCTGTGTCCCCAGAGGCTATCCCAGGGCTGGGGAAGATCTTCTGGGTGGGCAGGCATTTGTTGGCAGTCAGGACCAGTCACTGGGAGTCAGGCATCACTGATTTGTAAGTTTGGGGTGGGGGCGGGGGTGGGGAGAGGCTTGGAGTCAGTTCTGTAATCAAATCCCATCTCTGCCTCTTTTACCTGTTAGACCTTGAGCCCACACCCGTCGTCTTCCCGAGACTCCGTTTCCCCCACTGTGAAATGGGGCTATGACAACTGCTGATTTATCTCAGGGCTCCTGGGTAGATCCTTGCTAAGGCAGCAAAGTGCCTGCAGGAAGTTGGTGCCTCCTGAAGAGGGGCTGTCATTACAGGCACTGCTCAGTGGTGGTGGTGGCATGGAAAGCCTCAACCCAGGGCCAAGGAGACGTGTAGCCCCCAGCCATCATGGGCATCTGTCTCCAAATGCACATTCAGACCGTGCCCTGTTCTTGCAGCCACTTGTGCCCCTGGTGGCAATTGGGGATGTGCTGTCCATCTCCCTGTTTCTCTCCCTGTATGCCTTTAGTGTCCTGAGATCACCCATCAAAGCCCACTGGAGCAGATCACTCTGGGGATGGTCTGCAGACCAGCGACAGCAACAGCCCTTGGGAACTAGTTAGAAATGCAGGATCTTGGACCCCATCCCAGACCTACTGAATCAGAATCAGCATTTTAGCAAAATCCCCGGATGACTCATGGACACACTGGAGTTTAAGAAGCACTGGGTGGAGAATAAAAACGAGAAAAGGACCCTGGAAAGGGCATAACTAGTATTTTAGTGAGGTATGCACCAATTTTTGGTTTTGCATCTGAAGTTTGTGCTCTTCCTTAAATGCTTGAAAAATCTTGTGGCAGAGCCATTCTCCACCCCAGATATCTGATGGCCTATAGACAACGTTCTCATAATTCACAGAGTGATATCAATAATAGCAGCAAATGGTCTTGGAACCCGAACTCTATGCCCCAGCACCGTACTGAGAGGATAGGGAGGATTTAATCCTCACACCTGCGCAGAGGGGTGGTTCTTTTCATCTGCCCCCATTCCCCAGATTTGGAATCCAAGTTCACATGGCTGGCCTGGATCACATGGCTGGCTGTAATTTACAGCAAGTAAATTACAAGCCAGGGTTTGAAGCAGGTCCTCCTACACCGCAGCCTCTCTTTAACCACCAAGGGCCCCAGCCTTCTCTACCAGGAGGACATCTCCAGGGTAACACATGGTTCAGCATCTAGTCCCCGGCAAAACACATTTGCTCACAGACCTCTCATCTACCTTGCTGTTGTGACCAATGCAATTGGTGTTGTCTGTTTCCAGTTTCTGTTTGTTTTTACTGTCCCCAGACCTTTCTAGGCTGTCCCTCCCACCTTCCCCTTGCAATTCCCTCTCTCAACCAACCAACCTCTTCATGGATTTGCATAAAAATGGCGCCTGGGTGGCGTGGTTGGTCAAGTATCCAACTCATGACTCTTGATTTCAGCTCAGGTCATGATATCAGGATCATGAGATCGAGCCCCATGCCAGGCTCCTCACTCAGTGAGGAGTCTACTTGAGATTCTTTCTCTCCCTCTGCCCTGCCTCCTACTCTCAAACTCTCTCTCTCAAATAAATAAATAAAATCTTTTTTAAAAATGGCAGTGAAGGGTGCCTGGATGGCTTAGTCAGTTAAGCATCTGACTCTTTTTTTAAAAAAAGATTTTATTTATTTATTCATGAGAAACACAGAGACATAGGCAAAGAGGTAAGCAGATACCCCACAGGGGGCCCGATGTGGGACTCGATCCCAGGACCCTGGGATCACGACCTGAGCCAAAGGCAGATGCTCAACCACTGAGCCACCCAGGGGACCCAGCATCCAACTTCTGATTACAGCTCAGGTCATGATTTCAGGGTTGTGAGATCGAGCCTTCTGTGGGGTCTATGCTGGCACTGGAGCTTGCTTAAGATTCTCTCCTCTCCCCCTGCCTCGCCTTTCTCCCTACTCCCTCTCAAATTAATTAATTAATTAATTAATTAAAATATAAAATGGCAGTAGAGTCCTTGACTTCTCCATTTCTGAATCCACAGTGACTGGTTCATTGCTTGTACATGATAGGAAATATTTGTTGAATATAAGTTATTTATTTAGCTGAATTATTATTTGGTTCATGATCATTAGTTCATTATGACTTCGTAGAACCATGCAGTTGAATTTGGTTCATTGCATGCATTCTCAATGAAGGCAATATTGCCCCCAAGGGGACAAAAATTGGTTCTTGGATTCCTGTGTATGTGTAAAGCGCAGATCTACATATAGTACCCAGAGAGATATATATAATCTTTCTGCAGGATTAAATTTTTACAAGAAAATTATATAATAAAGAGGCTGCTAGGATACGTGATAAGGAAACTTGAAAATGTTTATTCAAAGTTATAATTTGAAAGATCTGGACCACAAAATACGAATGAACAGAGTAGATAATTTAAAAACCCAGCAACATGAACCACTAGGTGGAAAGTTTACGGGGAATGTTCATCCTTCACGGAGGTCAAGTAAATGCACCTGAAAGTATCCTGGAGGGACCATATTACACTGACTAAATTAGCTTAAAACACTTAAACCAATAACACTGGATGCTGGCAAGGTTACTGTAACATTGGTAAGCTCGGATGTTTTGTAATTGGTAAGACCCCTTAGGAAAGCAATATGGCAATTCTGTTCAGTGAGAGTTGTAAAAATCTTCATGCCCTTTGACCAGAGAATTTCATTCCAGGGAATTTGTGCTTGGGAATGGATTTGATCATAGTGGAACTTTATGCATAAGGATGCTCATTGGCTATAGCTAGAAATTAAAAAAAAAAAAGAAGAAGAAGAAGAGAAGAAAGAAGGAGGGAGAGAGGGAGTGAGGATGAGAAGGAAAGGATACATCCAATAAAACCAACACATGTGATAAAGCATCTAATGGTGCTGAGCACACAATGAACACTCCAAAGACAGTGGCATCTCCATTAATCCCCCTCCCAGCTGGTGGTAGATAGGTAGGAGCCATATTGCAGAAAGTCTGGAATGTGAGCCCAGCAATAAGACAGTGGGCAGCTACCAGGTCAGGAGGACATCATACAGGGCTCTTTGTCAGTGGGCAGGTGTCTCCAGCCATGTATTTGTGAGCTGTCTCCTGTCCTTAAGTCTATTACCCAGGAGTCCCAGCTCATTTCCAGTGAGAAAGCTAGCGCTTCTGGTTCCCACAGTGAACTTGCCATTGGTTGAGAGGCTTCCTATGAAGCCAGCCTGGGATGCGCTGTGCAGATCAGTTCTAAAAAGCACTTAAGAATTTTCTTCTACTGCCTGTTTCCCCCTGACTGAGGGATGTGAAGGCATGTAAGGCGCTCTTCACCTAAGGCTCAGTCTTCTGCATTTACACACTTGCCCTTTGCTCCCCTCTGAACCTGATTAATGCTTTGGGAAGTCTGTGTTCATCTCCTGTAGCTTTCCCACCTACAGGGGAAAGCCTGTAGGTAGCCGGAAGAGAAATGAGAATCCCCTCCGATGAGTAAATGTCAGACCATCTAAGATCTCAAAGTCCAAGAGGTGTCCCAAACAAAGAAAATGGCGAAGCACCAACCTCTCATTCCCCAGTAGAAGGAAGAGAAGGACTTCCTGTGGGTTTTGTAAGCCTGGGATGAGATGCAGCATTTGAGGTCAGCCTGAGAAATCCACGTTTGACCCTCAAGAATAACCTTTGCCAACATAGTAGGGATTAGGGCTGCTTCTGTCTTTTCTAGGTAAACACAACCCATCTGGGCTCACAGTTGCTGAGAAAAGAGTCCTGGGATTGACTGTTACTTCCCTGTTCATCAGTCACCAGCACAAAGGACCCAGCCAGAGCCAGTTAGGAGAGGGTGACCCATGGCAGTTAGGAGAGGGTGACCCATGGCAGGAGGACCCTTGCTGTATTCATTCACTGCAGGGGCAGGACCATGCTGGACACAGGGACCCAGAGAAAGCAAAACAGATAGGATCCCTGCTCAGTCCAGGGGGACAGACAAATAGAAACCTTGCAATTTAAAAAACATTGTAAAATTACGTCTGTGAGATCTGTGGGTTGTAAGAGCATGCAAGAGGGTTGTGAGCTCCTCTGGGAGATCCAGGAAAAGACCCAGGCAAAGCTGAGGTCTGGAGGAGGATTAGTGGGGATGAGGGGGAGCAGAGGAGCCAGAAAGAGCAAGATTTCCATGTGCAAACGCCTACCGTCTTAGTTATCCTTCTCTTGTCCTCCCCGCGCACAAAGCAAGACAGGAAGATAAATGAGCCAAGATAAAAATGGGGAGGAGGACAAGCACCTAGGTAGAGACAAAGGGAACCATTGGAGACACTAGATGAAGAGTGGGAAGCAGATAAGCGGGTGGGGTATGGAAGGGTGGAAGGGACACATGAAAGAATGAACTAAGGTATATGGGGATGAAGACATTAGCCAACAAGTGAATAAACCCAGTGGATAAGAGGCCACCTGAGGGAGGAAGAAGCCAAAACATGAATGAAAAGTAGGTCTCTCCATTCCAGCATTTACCCAAGGCCAAAATGGTCAAAGGACTCGTTCTGAGTGAACAGAATGTAGAAAATGTGGAAGAGGTGCTCAGGGCTGGCTCTGTGCCATGAGACAGAAGGCTCGGGCTTGTCTGCACACTAGGATCCCCTGGGGACTTTAGAAACGCACATGCTGGGTGCCAGCCCAGAGATGCTGATATAGTGGGGTATGGCCTGGGCACTGCCAGGACTGGGAGCCACGGCCACAAGGCACTGGTTCTCATAGTCTGGTCCCTGGACCAGCAACAACAGCATCAGCTGGGACTTTGCTGGAAATGCGGAATCTTGGCTCCTTCCCAGATTGCTGAATCAGATACCCTGGGTGGAGCCTAGCAGTCTGTATCTTAAGAAATCCTCCCAGATGACTCTGATGCTGAGTCAAGTCTGAGACTCATTGCAGTGGAAGGAGTTTGTCACTGGCTGAGAGTCCTTCAAGGGGAAACATGCTCCTATGCCACAGGGAAGGTTCTGGTTAAATGCAAAGAAGGACAGAGTCCAGACTCCTTAGCATTATTATCCAGGCCCCAACCGTTTAGTCCAGGGGTTCCCCATGAGGATGCGGAAGGGATATATGCAAAGTCCAGAGATGTTTTTGGTTGTCACCACCTGGGTCAGGTCAGAATCTAGCAGGTAGAGGCCTGAGACGCTGCTCAGCATCCTGCAATGCATGGGACGGCCTCCACCAGATTGAGAAGCCCCGACCTGAGTGAATGCACCTAGTGAGCAGCACCCAGTATGAAACTCCTTCTTCCTGGTCTCATTCCTGTAAATTCATAGACAATGGACCTAGAAGGAACTCGCCAAAATCCGTTCAGCTCTCTCACTTTCCAGGAGAGGAAGCAAGCCAGAAAACAAGTGATTTCCCAGAGTCTCACAGCACTCCTACTTCCCATCCAGTAATTCGTCCCATAAATATTTATTGGGAAGCTCCTATGTGCAAGGGACTATATTGGCACAAAAGATATAAAGGTGGACTGGATGCAGATGGATCCTGCCCTCATGGAGCTCACCATAAACAGGGACATCAGGAAAATGATAAAGACTTTCTTAATTAAGTTGGCTGGAGAAAGCCCTTCTGAGGAGGCAATGTTTATGCTCCATCTGAAGCCTGCAGAGGGGCATTCACCAGGCGAGGGAACAGACAGTACAGAGCATCCCCTGGCCTGCTTACTCCAGACCTCAAGGAGACTGGCTGTTCCCTGCAGTCGGCTGTCTGCAGCTCACGGATCTGGAGACAGTTTCTGGAACTGGGAAGAGAACAGGCATTTAACTCAAGGCAGCGTTCAGAGTCTTATAGAAGCCCCCGGGAGTTTATCACATCTAAGACCCTGATAGCATCTGTATTAGAAACGAGAATCCGACCAGACTGCTCGTGAAAGATTAGCTTTAGTTCTTTCAGGAGAATAAATGGCTTATACCAACTCTGGCTGCCTTTATCAGCATGCTCCTGCCAGCCAGCCGCCCTCTCCCCCCATCACGATGGCCACGCGAGGACTCCCGGAATGAGTCTGTCATTTCCAATTCAGCCAAGCTAAAAAGTCTTTTGTGAGCATCCACTCTGCCCAGGTCTGGGTGGAGAGCTAAATAGGAGGGGGACCGGGAGAGAAGACATCACCTTTACCTTGAAATACACACAGGCTCATAGGAGAGAAGATGCTTATATATCCATTCATATCCAGATGCTGCCCAAGGGTGTCCCCCGATGCCAGGCACTGAGGATGGGGAGAGGGAAGCCCCAGGTCCTAATTCACATGGCGTGTGTCCCACAGGACAGTGTGAAAGTGGGCAGGAATCAGGGTGTCAAAAAAAAAGGAAGCAGGGAGTCATTGACTCAGCCCAAGAACCCCAAAAAGCCTTCCTGGTAGAGATGCCACCTGAACTGGGAGCTGAAGAGAAGCAGTTAGCAATTAACCAGGTGAAGAAGGGGGCAAAGCACCAGCAAGAAGCAGAGCAGATAGCGCAGCACGTTTCATGGAGAGAAAAGAGGCATGGGATGGGGTTAAGACCTGTGTGCAAGTTGTCTCATTTACATGACAACAGCCTTCTGAAGTAAGCACTACTGTGTATCTAATTTCTTTCTTTTTTTTAAGATTTTATTTATTTATTCATGAGAGACAGAGAGAGAGAGAGAGAGAGACAGACAGACAGACAGAGAAAGAGACAGAGACACAGGCAGAAGGAGAAGCTGGCTCCATGTAGGGAGCCCAATGTGAGACTTGATCCCGGGACTCCAGGATCACACCCTGGGCTGAAGGCAGGCGCTAAACCACTGAGCCACCCAGGGATCCCCCCTTTTTTTTCTATTTTTAAATGAGGAAACTCAGGCACATAAACATTATATACAGCTAGTAGATTGCAGAACTGAATCCAAACCCAGGCGGTCTGACTGTCGGACCCGTGTTCCTAACCGCTATGGCTATACTACAGCTATTGGGGAAATTATATGTGATTCTGTGTAATTGGGTGATTGGATTCTAAAGGTTCTGGGGTAGGAAGGGGAGTGAGGGAGCCAAGGCCATACTTGCAGGCCTGGACTGAACTGAAGGAGCTTGTCCACAACGTTTGAAGCAGTCAACCCAGATTCTGAAGGTTGAGTCTGAAGCATTTTAAGCAGAGGAGTAGTATGGCCATATTTAAATTTTATTTTATTTTTTACATATTTTATTTCTTTATTTGACAGAGACAGAGAGAGACAGAGAGCACAAGCAGGGGAAGTGGCAGGCAGAGGGAGAGGGAAAAGCAGGGAACCTGATGCAATGTGGGGCTTGATCGTGACCTGAGCCGAAGGCAGACACTTAACTGACTGAACCACCCTGGCGCCCCAGCCATATTTGAATTTTAGAATAACCGCCATGGAAGGAGGATCATAATCATCTGGACAAGAGATGTGGGCACCTTGGGCCAGTGGACATGAGCTGGTGGGGATGGAGAAAGCAGTGAAGTCAAGGAAGCAAACTTGTGATTGACTACACATGGAGGGGGCAGACACAGAACACTTTCCAGATTTTTGGCTTGAGATTAGGACCACGGTGGCTGAAGTGAGAAGAAAGTGGTATTTTTGTTCCAAACGCGAGAAAGAAAAGAGCTTTGGGTTAAGGTTAGGTTTAGAATATGAGGATGAAATGAGCTGGCACCAGGAGAGGCAAGATAATGATTGTTGGTGTCTCCCTCTATCCTTGACAATCTTGGACAGAATTAGGGCCAAATATCCTATTCTACAGTAATGATGTTCAAAATAGAGTTTTACCTTGAAAGGCAATCTGAGGAGCAGGTCAAGATGAGGAGCCCATGGGGTCACAGCAGCAAGATGACCCTGCTCAAACTAGCTTTCCTTCTTGGCTGGCAAATCAAGAGCTATGGAGATGCCTCAGGTCTCTGCCCGCATGAAATTTTCAGTGGAATGCAGAAGACGGACGTGAATCAAGTGATTAGAGACCATACACATAGAAGGCGGGTAGCATGTGCCTGCTAAGCATAGGGCACCAGGTGCTGCAGAAATACAAAGTTAACCAAAATAAGGCCTCTCCTTTCAAAGAATTATAGCAGAGATGGTGGGACCCACACAGATAAAACAAGGATAAAATGTCCCCCCCAAAAGTGGTTCGGACAGAACGGGCCCCGGTGTTCCAGAGAAGTCAGCTTGGACTAGGGTAATTGGGGCTGGCTTCAAGGAAAAGGTGGTATTGATCGAGGAAGAACAAGGGCTTCAATCATGTGAGCCTTCTGGGGTGGGCCAGAGCGAGCCTTAACAATCCCAGAGTCCGATGGAGATAAGACTGGAGAACCGTGTCTGGCCCAGCCCTGGAGGGTCCTGAAAAACTAGTGAAACCCTTTGGATTTTCTCTTGTCTCCACAGGGAAGGGAGCTGGGTGGTAGGAGGAGAAAAGAGAAAGTCCAGGGATAGTAACCTGGTAGTCAGGACTAGAATGGAGGACATGTAAAATTTTTTTAAAAAGGGATCCACAATCCTTCTGAGGGAGAGGGGATTCTCTCTACCCTGTGTGGTAGAGAGAACACTCAGCCACGCACACGCTCATGACAAGCTGTAGAAACACGTAGGGGAAGGAAGGGAAAGACATTAACCCAGATGAGGCGAAGGAGCCAGGATGCAGGATACAAATTCATTCATTCGTTTCTTCAAGTATTTATTTCACCTGAGTACATGCCCGTCTCAGAGCTGCTGGTACTAGATTCGTAAAACCAGATTATCGTTCCCACTCTCAGGCATCTTTCCTAGGGGAAAAGACAGATGTTGAACAAGTAATTAGAGCATGAGGAGCTCAGGGAGCATGTAATGGGGACTGACCTAGTCCAGAATGCTACAGAGGTGATGTTTAAGCTAAGAGTCCAAAATCTGAGTGAGAAAGGGTAGCCAGCGGAGACAAGGAAGACCACCATGTGAACAGTTTGATAGAGGGATGCTGAAAGGCCAAGATGTGAAACCCAAATTATTCACCATGAGAAAGTTCAGTCTCTAAAGAGAGGCCAGTAGGCATCACTAGGACCCCAAAGCAATCAAAAGGAAAATGGAATGGTTTGAACACCAGACCGAGAACTTTGGTTCCTCTTAAGTCCACAAAATGACTAATCTTGTACTTCAGAGCTTCCACGCCCACCTACCCTTCTTCTCATGGTCTTCTTCCCCTGCTTGACTGAGTACCTTTCAGTTTCAAATCTAATACCTCCTCCCCCAGGAAGCCTCCCACAGTACCCAGCCCTGGTTCCCTTTAAACTCCTATGGCAAGGAATCTTGATACTGCTCAGCCGCCCCGAGGTCTACTGGTGCCAGATGCCACAGTAGCCCTCCCCTTGGTCTCATTCTCACAGCCACCCAGGAAACTTGTCATTACCAGGATACCATAATTGCTGCAGAGCTCACCAGCTTGGATTCCAAGTCCAGCTCCATCTGCTTACTGTGTAACTGGGGCAGGTGCCTTCTCCTCCCTGCCCCATTGTTGTTATGTGTAACACAAGGCTGGGAGTACTAGCGTATGAGGGTTCATGGAGACGTGCTTGTCAACCACTTAGCACGGTGCCTATTCCTCCAACGTCTCCACATCATCTGATAAGGAACCGAGACTTGGGTAAGTGAAATAAAACATCCAAAGTCAGGTTGTGACGAAGTGGCAGGCCCTGGATTTGAAATCGTGTCTCTCTGACTCCAGAAGGCACATTCTCCCTGTCTTGCCACAGGCCTTTGTTGATGACCTTCCGCCTCCTTAATCCACATGTTTAAGGAACACAGGTACATGCTCAGCTCTGAACAAATGTTACTTCACGTATTCTTCCCAACGACCGAGATAACCCGTTTCCCCTTTCTGCAGTGACCTGCATGATAAATCTGATCTTCCTCCCAAAACTAGTCCTTGCTCAGCATTTCCCATCTCAGGAAAGCCTGCTATCCACCTGGTTGCTGAGGCACAAGACCAGGCATCATCCTTGCCCTTTGTTCTCCATTTCCAATCCAGTCCCAAGACCTCTAGACCTCAAGCAGATCTATCCAGAATCTTATCTTTCTGTCTCCACTGCTATCCAGGCCTCACCATCTCTCACCTACATTGGTCTTTTTGCTTTCACTCCGGCCCCTCTCCAAGCTCCAGCCACAAAGGAGAGTGATCTTGGCAAATCTAGCTATGTTACCTCCTTCCTGTGTTTAATACCCGCCCCCCCCGCTCCACTGCTCTTGAGATACCTCTAACCCCACCACCAAGGGTCAGCTCTGATGACCTTTGGCCATTTCTCAAATCAAAGATTCCAATCACAAAATTTATTGTTAGCAACCTAAACTCAAGGTCATTCCAATTCTGGATTCTTGGCAGACTCTGCATTTGCTAGGGCAAGCGCTGCAGGGGAGGTGTTAATATTTGGTGACTTTGAGGGCACAGAGGTGGACAACAGGGCACAGGATTTGTCAGGGCTCCTCCCAGGGAGCAGGAAGAGCAAATATCTTGGCGTTAGGCTCCTGAGTATGTGCCCTGATCTTGCCACCTTCCACCTATGGGACCTTGGGCAAGTCACTTAACCTCTCTGAACTTTAGTTCCATTTACTAAATGAATACAAATGAAGAAGATGAATGAGATAAGCCGTACAAACACTGGCATTTAACACCAAAATGGGGCATTAGGTGAAACCATGTGAAATTGCTAACGTTTTACCTTTTTTTCCCCTTTTCACTACTAAAATGATAATATTGGGATGCCTGGGTGGCTCAGTGGTTGAGCATCTGCCTTTGGTTCAGGTCGCGATCCTGGGGTCCCGGGATTGAGTCCCACATCAGGTTTCCCACGGGGAGCCTATTTCCCCCTCTGCCTATGTTTCTGCTGATCTCTCTGCGTCTCTCATGAATAAATAAATAAAATCTTTTTAAAAAAATAAAATTATAATTTCATATATTCATACTTCAAACCAGAGGTTGGAAAACTTTTTCTGTAAAGGGCCAAATGGTAAATATTTTAGACTTTGCTGGCCATTCAGTCTCTGAGACAAGTATTGAACACTGCCATTGCAGCATAAAAGCAGCCATAGACTGCATGTAAAGGAGAAAATGACAGTGTACCAATAAAACTTTATTTACAATAACAGATGGTGGACTGGGCCAGATTGGGCTCGTGGGCTGTAGTTTGGCAACCTTTGCTTTCAACCCATGGATTTTCCTTTGTCAAGAGCTTTTGGTGTAGGATTTTAATGGAATACCTTAGCAGAGGGTCTAGTGAGTAGCAAATGCAGGTTCATTTCCTTTCTAGTGTCCTTTCCCAAGAAAGGCAATTTAGAAAGAACCAACATGTGCATTTCCTACAGGGTGTGGAGCATTTGTATTACACAAATGTATTTTAGGGTTGGGGAAAATACACAGGGCCACACATCACTGAGCCCTCCTTCACTTAGCCCCTGCTCTTAATGACATCATGGACAGTACTCCTATGGAAACTCCTAACAGAGGAGCTAAGGATGGTATCCTTGGGGGAGTTTTATTTTTTTTTAAATTAATTTTTATTGGTGTTCAATTTACCAACATACAGAAAAACACCCAGTGCTCATCCCATCAAGTGTCCACCTCAGTGCCCGTCACCCATTCCCCTCCAACACCCGCCCTCCTCCCCTTCCACCACCCCTAGTTCGTTTCCCCGAGTTAGGAGTCTTTATGTTCTGTCTCCCTTCCTGATATTTCCCAACATTTCTTTTCCCTTCCTTTATATTCCCTTTCACTATTATTCATATTCCCCAAATGAATGAGAACATACACTGTTTGTCCTTCTCCAATTGACTTATTTCACTCAGCATAATACCCTCCAGTTCCATCCACGTTGAAGCAAATGGTGGGTATTTGTCGTTTCTAATGGCTGAGTAATATTCCATTGTATACATAAACCACATCTTCTTTATCCATTCATCTTTCGATGGACACCGAGGCTCCTTCCACAGTTTGGCTATTGTGGCCATTGCTGATAGAAACATCAGGGTGCAGGTGTCCCGACGTTTCACTGCATCTGAATCTTTGGGGTAAACCCCCAACAGTGCAATTGCTGGGCCGTAGGGCAGGTCTATTTTTAACTCTTTGAGGAACCTCCACACAGTTTTCCAGAGTGGCTGCACCAGTTCACATTCCCACCAACAGTGGAAGAGGGTTCCCTTTTCTCCGCATCCTCTCCAACATTTGTTGTTTCCTGCCTTGTTAATTTTCCCCATTCTCACTGGTGTGAGGTGGTATCTCATTGTGGTTTTGATTTGTATTTCCCTGATGGCAAGTGATGCAGAGGATTTTCTCATGTGCTTGTTGGCCATGTCCATGTCTTCCTCTGTGAGATTTCTCTTCATGTCTTTTGCCCATTTCATGATTGGATTGTTTGTTTCTTTGGTGTTGAGTTTAATAAGTTCTTTATAGATTTTGGAAATTAGCCCTTTATCTGATATGTCATTTGCAAATACCTTCTCCCATTCTGTAGGTTGTCTTTTAGTTTTGTTGACTGTATCCTTTGCTGTGCAAAAGCTTCTTATCTTGATGAAGTCCCAATAGTTCATTTTTGCTTTTGTTTCTTTTGCCTTTGTGGATGTATCTTGCAAGAAGTTACTGTGGCCAAGTTCAAAAAGGGTGTTGCCTGTGTTCTCCTCTAGGATTTTGATGGAATCTTGTCTCACATTTAGATCTCTCATCCATTTTGAGTTTATCTTTGGGTATGGTGAAAGAGAGTGGTCCAGTTTCATTCTTCTGCATGTGGATGTCCAATTTTCCCAGCACCATTTATTGAAGAGACTGTCTTTCTTCCAATGGATAGTCTTTCCTCCTTTATCGAATATTAGATGACCGTACATTTCAGGGTCCACTTCTGGATTTTCTATTCTGTTCCATTGATCTATGTGTCTGTTTTTGTGCCAGTACCACACTGTCTTGATGACCACGGCTTTGTAGTACAACCTGAAATCTGGCATTGTGATGCCCCCAGCTATGGTTTTCTTTTTTAAAATTCCCCTGGCTATTCGGGGTCTTTTCTGATTCCACACAAATCTTAAAATAATTTGTTCTAACTCTCTGAAGAAAGTCCATGGTATTTTGATAGGGATTGCATTAAACGTATAAATTGCCCTGGGTAACATTGACATTTTTACAATATTAATTCTGCCAATCCATGAGCATGGAATATTTTTCCATCTCTTTGTGTCTTCCTCAATTTCTTTCAGAAGTGTTCTATAGTTTTTAGGGTATAGATCTTTTACCTCTTTGGTTAGGTTTATTCCTAGGTATCTTATGCTTTTGGGTGCAATTGTAAATGGGATTGACTCCTTAATTTCTCTTTCTTCAGTCTCATTGTTAGTGTATAGAAATGCCATTGATTTCTGGGCATTGATTTTGTATCCTGCCACGCTACCAAATTGCTGTATGAGTTCTAGCAATCTTGGGGTGGAGGCTTTTGGGTTTTCTATGTAGAGTATCATGTCATCGGCGAAGAGGGAGAGTTTGACTTCTTCTTTGCCAATTTGAATGCCTTTAATGTCTTTTTGTTGTCTGATTGCTGAGGCGAGGCTTGGGGGAGTTTTAAACCTGCACTCTGTGACCTCTCTAGTTGACCCAAGTGGCCTTGGTATAGGCTCCTTCCCCTTCCAGTCCCCTGGAAAAGTCCTCTGAACCTGACACAAATTCAGATCTGCTTTGGAACAGAACCTCATGCACGCAAGTTCTGAGCTGGGAAGGAAATGAATGCTTCCCTCAAAATTAGGCCAAGTAATACCCGTTTTCTCTAGGGGGAAATTATTTAAATAGCATCAAAATCAATTTCCGTGCCATTAAATATTCTGGTCTGTGTTTTAATTGAGACGATTACATATTCCCCAAAAAGAGAAGAGCTATTTGAAGAATTGTGTCTTTTCTCTCTCCCCTCACTGGAACTGACAAGGAAAGCACCTCTGAGAGCTGCACACCACCAGTTAGCCTGCCTCCATTCCTATTCATCTTCTTTAGCACTAACCTGCTTTATTATTTTTCTTTAAGAAATAAAAATGGAGCTCTGAGAGGCACCCAGGGTGCTGGGAACTCTGAGTTCTTCAAATAGAATAAACCAGGTCATTCTGTCTTCCCTTCCTTAAGGGATTTGGTTTATGCTTGGTTCCAAATGGTAGATGCCCCAGTAGCTGGCAGGTATGTTTGGTCAAGGGGGAGAGGGGGATGAGGGCCATTCCCAAGCTTTACTGCTCCCAGACCCTCCCACCATTCAGTAAACATTTCAGATGTGACTTCTATGCTCCAGGCACTCACTCCAGCTCCTGAAAGAACTCCCTCTCCAGTGGAAGAGATGTTCCTAAAAACAAGTCACTGGGGCACCTGAGTGGCTCAGTTGGTTAAGTGTTTGACTCTTGATTTCGGCTTAGGTCAGGATCTCAGAGTCATGGGATCAAGCCCCACATTAGGCTCCTCCCTCAGCAGAAAGTCTGCTGGAGATTCTCTCTCCCTCTCCCTCTGCCTACCCACCCCCACTCAAATAAATACATAAATCTTAAAAAAAAAAAAAGGTAAGTCACTAAAATGCAACATACCAAGAGCAAGAAACCAGGGTCCTAGTAAGTGCTCCCATAGTTCTCCTCCTGGCTGCATGCAGCTGTGCCATTCTTTATTTCATGTCTGTCTTTCTTTCTAGACTTTCAGCTCCAAGAGGTCAGAGACCAAGTCAATCCTGCTTCCACTGTGTCCTCAATACCTTGAGTGGAAGGCACAGGATAGGGGCTCAATTAAATGGGGATGAATAAAGGAAAGAGGGCAAGGTGCTGAAGGAGAAGAGAGGAAGGAGTGCCTTTCTCTTCCGAAGAGTTGTATAGAAAGCTCTACAGAGGGCTGAGATCAGGGCCAAGACATTTGAGAATGACTAGAGGTTGCCAGATGGCCAAGAAGAGAGCCAGTATTTCCAACAGAGGGAATTTTGTGTACAGTTATAACCATATAATTAAATCAAGAGCTAACAGGTACTGAGTGTTGACTGTTCTAGGCTCTTTACATATGTCTGCTCATTGAATTCATGCAACTACCCTGGAGGTGGTGCTCTTATACCCATTTCACAGGTAAAGAGGCTGAGGTCACGGTGACTAACTCACACTGCCAGGAAATGGCACAAATATGATTCAGCGATTCAGTGACTCCAGGCTTGGTTGTAACTACTGTGCTTTATCACCTGGTCTTCTAAAATATGGGCCTTAGAGAATGTCAAGGAGTTTGAAATGACTATAGAGCAAATGCTAGAAGCTAGGACATGAGGCTAACCATCATGGCTTCAAGAACCTTTCCATGGAGAGCCTTGAATGCCAGGCCAAAGATTTTGTACTTCCATGTACAGCTCGCTGTTTGCCAGACTGGAATTCTGTGGAAGCCTATTTCATAAGACATAAATAAATGAGATGTGGATGAACAGAATAGCAGAAAGGGAATACATGTGCAGATGATTTGGGAAATGTGGTTTCAACCCAGCTAGGTACATTGTCTCTTTGCTGTAAGACGTGTCAGAGCCTTTACTAGGAAGGTAGGCATTGTAATTGTCCAAGAGGAGGAAATATCTCCACAAATTTATTTTTTGTGGCCCATCTCTCAATAGCCCCCAACATAGTGAATTTGGTGATTGCCAGCATAGATGATGGAGATCCATGGAGAGGTTTTAAGGCAAGACATGGAATGGTCAGATTAAAGGGAGTATCACCAGGACTGCAAGGAGGGTGGTCAGAAAGAGTAAGAGGTGCAGTTAGATTTGGAGGCACTGGTGAATTTGAGACACTTCCAGCCACGAAGTACGTGAAGGCCATCATGAGGGCTGGTATGCATCTGGCCCACTGGCATCAAAGAGACACTTCTACTCACAGTGGGTCCAGTGGGGAAGAAACTGAATTCACCCACATGGCATTATCCAAACAAAGCCATGTTGCTTCTGTATAGAACAATGGGTTGGCTTTTCAGGGTAATTTAATAGCTGTGGCATATCGCCCAGATCATCAATTAAATTCCAATCCAATTTCCTTCCAAAGCATTCTCTGCCTTGGGAGTTCCTTTTTCACGTGGAGCAAATCTGGCTGATGAGGCGGGAAGATGGATCGGCCAAAATGCACAATGACTTTCAGAGGGCCAGCCTCTCAGATCTTGTCTCGCCTTCCAAAGGAGGTCACCCAGCATTAACAGAAAATTAGACAGAATTAGATCATAGGACAGTTTTAAAGTGATAGGAGGAACCCTGTTTAGTGGGATCCCTCCACCCCTGTCCTACCTAAGAGGAAACTGAGACTCAGCAGGGAGGGGTGGCCTGGCCAAGATCATGCCACGAATAAATTAGCTTCCTAAACGGGTCTTCCAGCATTTCCTTTGTCATCTTGACAGTTCACCTCTAGAGGGATCCAGCACCTTCATCTGGTCATATAACTCCTTGTGCCAACAACTCTCTAGAAGCATCCCAGTAAATTTAGAATAAAATCCAGGTAGGATAGAGGCAGGTACATAGGTCAGGGTTTCTCCACCTCGGCGTTACTGACATTTAGGCTGGGTGGGTCTTTGTGGTGGAGGCAGTCTTATGCATTTTGGGTACTGAGTGGGATCTACCCACTAGATACCAGTAGCACCCCTTCCCCACCCCAGGCTTGACCGCCAAAAATGTTTCCAGGCATTGCTGAATGTCCCCTGGGGGGCAAAATGCCCCCCCAGTTATGTACCCCTGGTCTAGGGAGAATCTGAAAGAGTAGGTGTGTTTGACGGAAGGCTCAGGAACCAATGCCAGCTATAGTCCTTGCTGGCAATGAGATCTTTGACATGATTGCCTCAGTATTCTCCTCTCTAAAATGGGAAGAAGAGTAGTTTTCATTTCTCTTCCATAAGTTTGTTCTAGGATCAAATAGAGCAATAGATGTGACTGTGCTGTGTACATGCAAAAGTGCTGTAAAAATATTACATGATTAACTATAATGCAGTTCAGTGCAGCTTTATGAGCGTAATGACACGGTGGTGGTGACATTGTGGGATGTCATCTTCTCCATGCTCAGAGCTCCCAAAAGCAGTGGTTCTCAAACATCAGTGGTCACGTGACTCACCAGGGGTACTTGGTAAAAGCGCAGACTCCTTGGTCTGGGATGAAGCCCGGGAATTCATTTTAAATTTTTTTTTTAATTTATGATGGTCACACAGAGAGAGAGAGAGAGAGAGAGAGGCAGAGAGACAGGCAGAGGGAGAAGCAGGCTCCATGCACCGACAGCCCGACGTGGGATTCGATCCCGGGACTCCAGGATTGTGCCCTGGGCCAAAGGCAGGCGCCAAACCGCTGGGCCACCCAGGGATCCCCCGGGAATTCATTTTAAAAGTCAGTCCAGAAGATTCTGCTGTGAGTAGTCTTTTGAGAAACACTAGTCTGGGGGAAGGCAATAGCCAAGGGTTTCTAGATCAGGAACCTAAATACATGCAAAAACCTAGAGCGTAGAGAGGTCATCGCAGGGCCAGCATTGGAACCCTGGCATCCTAGCTTGGAGGTCTGAGCATCCATTGCATTTCCTGTGTCTCTTTTCCCTTTGGAAAGCTGAGGTTAACCCCAACCTCCGGTCCACCAGCCCCTGCCACTGACTGTATTTTTCATCCACTACTTACACGGCGTGACTGCCTCCCAAATGTATTTTGATGCTAACATCGCCCAGTCTCTGATCAAAAATTATGGTAAAACATTCTCTTGTCATAAGGCTAATAAAGCATGTTATCCTGCCTGTCACAGAAGCTGCCTTACAGATGCTGTTTGCTATCCGCCAGGGCCCTGCATTAATCTCCCTTCCACTTGCTACAAGGAATAGAGTCTGCCGTGGGAAGATCAATATTGTATTATCTCGCCCACCAGTGTCGTTTCAGCTGTGGCCAATGAGTTGTCATTGCCGTGTTAGAAGCCTAGAGCATGAAGGGAGAGGACCAGGAAAAGAGGGAAGAGAAGCCATCCGAGAAGGAAAAGAATGTTCTCAGGAGGAAGAGCCCTGGGGGAAGGTGTCAGAGGGCCAAGAACACAAGACGTGGTTAAAGACACTTGCCCCAGAGTCAGGCAGACCTCAGCATAAGCTAAACCTGCTTTCAAAAGCTTTGGAATAATCATTTTATTTTTTTGAATCTCAGTTTATTTATCCATAAAATGGACACAAACATGGCACTTGACACAGAGGGATGAAATCAGATGATGCACAGTGGAGGGCTGACCCTAATATCTGGCGCGATATATGTGCCAGATGCACATCTGAGGGTCAGGGAGGGATGCACTAGAAGCAGTGATGGAAGACATGGCAAAGACATGGTAGCAAAGATGTAAGAGGGCCAGTTTGCAGAATGGAAGCTGTGGATGTCTCCAGTGCCCTGCAGAGTGAAAGTGCGGCATCAGACTTCATGGAGATTTAAATTCTGGACCCAGTGTCATCTTGCGATCACTCCAGCTCTTCTTTACCCAAGTGGGGCTCAAGATGGCGCATTGGGTATGCATTGCCTGCTGCTTATAAAACTTGGGTGGTTCTCATGGGAAAGGGCCTCACTGGGGTCTCCTGAACGCTTGCAGCTCCTCCCCATGTGGACTCTCTACCCCCACCCACCTTCCTGCCCTTCTCCATGGGCAAGCGACTTCTAATTACAGCCCAGCCCCCTGGATTCATTTCATGCTTAGTTAAAGGAGACTGATCCCCATCCAAGGATGTAATGAAGTGTCCACTGATGATCCGGATACCAAAATGAGGATGAAACGTGACTGGTCGACCCTTGGAAAATGGAAATTGATATTGGAATATTGTCTGATTGCCCTCTTTGGATATTCGCTTGGTTCAGGTTTTTGTACAAACCCTTCATTTGGTGCTTAGCACGTGTCTTTATTCCCAAGTCCTTGGAGGGTAGGAACAACAGAACAGCAGTAAAAATAGTCATTATTATTAGTATTTATATAAACAACATTAGGTCTCTGCCAGTCTGCTAGCTACTGCATTGTAGGAAAGCAGCTGGACAGATTTATCATCAAAATTGGAAGATTTGTACTCAAACTCTGGCAGTGTCTACTAAAGATGAACATGCCATGCTGTGTAGCCGACACTCTATTGGGAATATACCCAACAGAAGTAGGTATACGTGTGCACCAAAAAATAAATAAAAATAAAAATAATCCATGTAATAAAGTGTTTGCAGTTGTACTATTCACAATAGCCCCAAACTGGAAGCAGGTCAAATGGCCATAATCAGTAGAACGGGAAAATTGTGGTATAGTCGTAACATAGAATACTTTGCAGCAATAAAAAAGGGAATGAGCCATCACTGCATGGATCAGCACAGATAAATCTCACAAATATAAAGAGCGAGAAAGAAGCCAGATGCGAAAGAGAACATGCTGCGTAATTATCCAGTGAATTCATAAGCAGCCAAAAGGAATCCTCAAACGATAGAAAGCGATATAAAGATCTCCTTGAGGGGTGGGTGACCAGAAGATGTGCTGGCAGTGTTTTGCTGACTGATCTGGTTGCTTATTATATGGCTGTGTCCAGCTTGTGAACGTTCATCAAGCTGTACACTTATGATTGAGTGGACCTTTCCATCTGTGTATTATACTCCTATAAAAGCTTATGAGATATTATTAAAAGGTGTGTTTGGGACCAAGAGGCTCTAAGTATGGTCTCCGTGACCTTCCCCCAGTTTGGAGGTTGCACACAAGAAGCCTGAGTTCTCTTATCACTTGGCCAGACTGCATCTGGTTCTCTTATGCCAAGTATAAATCTCAGCCTCCCCAAGCAGAGAGGTAAAGGACAAGTCTCAGGGCACCGCTTGCCCCAATCCCACAGCCTCAGACAGGCACAGGTGCCTGGGAGATAAAGGTAGGAGCTCTGGAGTTCTCCCCCCACTTCCATTGCCACCCACTCTGAGAACAGGGACTGGTGTTGCCAACGTATTTTATATCTGCTTCTATGTTGCTTAGCACAGTGCCTGGCCCCTCACGGGTTCTCAAGGAGTATTTGTTGAATGACTGTAGGACAGCATGGATGAATCAATGAATTGTTATTAAGAAAATTAAGATCACATATTGGGGCGCCTGAGTGGTACAGTTGGTTGAACGTCCAACTCTTGGTTTTGGCTCAGGTCACCATCTCAGGGTCGTGAGATTGAGCCCCGCGTCGGGCTCCGCACTCAGCGAGGAGTCTGCTTAAAGGTTCTCTCTCTCTCTCCTCCCTCTGTCCTTTCCCCACAGAAAATAACTAACTAAATAAATAATATCTTTTTAAAAATCACGTATTTAGAATGTGCTGAATGATATGTAGGATGCAGTAAAGCGGGATGATAAGGGCCTTGTATGTCAGACAGGTGGGGGTTTGAATCCCAGTTCCACCACTGTCTTCCAGTCTGTTCTTGGGTGAATGGATTTCCTCCTCTGAGCCTCTGTTTCCTCAACTGCAAAATGGGGAAACAGTCCCTGTATCCTGGAGTAATTCTGAGGCTTAAATGAGCCGGTGCATGGAACCACTTAGCACATCGTAGGCTTCGAAAGGGTAGCTGTTGTTGTCATTATGTAAAACTTACTAGTGGCATTGTGAGTGAAGCTGAGGTTCTGGCTCGTAAGGGAGATGGCTGACTTTCCTTCTTCATCTCTCTACGTCTCTTTCTCTGCATCTCAAGCCCCACGTGTGCAGAGCCAACCTTGGCAGCATTGGCTGCTGATGAATCAAAGGACATCCTTCCCCCCACTCCAGGGAGATGGCCCAGTGCCAATGTGTGCAGGCAGGGTGCCTGCAAAGGGGGCCAGGTGGGCGCTGGGACACTGAGGCGCTCTGTGTAGTCTCTGCTGGGCCAGGGGACTGATAATAGCCACTCTGAGGACCGCCAAATCCGCCCCCTCCGGCACTTCCCCCAAGCCCCACACCCACCACCTGCCCACCAGGCGGGCCAGGGAGTGAAGGGATGCTCTGTGCACTTCCTCGGCCTCAGGCCCACACACACCCGAGGCATTGTTCTTGTTGGCTACAAGAGCTCGTTAGGCTCTGGGCAGAGGCTGGCTGGACTCCAAGAGGCAGACATCAAGGACCAGGAGTTAAAGAATGGAGGAGCCTGAGGCTTGTCATTCAGTGGTGCCAAGCTGCTCCCCGGGATGCACTGAACTCATCTGCCTGGTGAGAATCTTGACCTGTAGAGGCTGAGGGTAGAGACGATGTGTTGTGCATCCTTGTAGTCTCCCAACACAACACGTGCCCAATACATGATGGGATGAGATGGGATGGGGTGGGGTGGATGGGATGGGTGATATGGGATAGGATAGGATGGGATGAGTGGAATAGAATGGAACAGTTTCTCCTATTTGGCACCCAAGTCCCCCCTTGAAGCTGGCCCAGAAGGTAGCAGGTGTACACCTGGCATGGAAGAAATCACCTGAGAGAATGGCTAAGAAGTGGGGATAAGCAGAAACCATTTCTTCCCCCAAACCCTAGAATTCTCAGCCATGGCCCCAAAAGATAAATAATCCCTTAGAATCACATGTCCATGGGACATCAGATCTGGAAGGGATATCTTGCCCATCTTGTCCTGTGATTTACACATTATGTTCCACTGCCAACCCCACCAGCCACTAGTTGTGTTACTTTGAGCATGTGACCAAATTTTTGGGGGTCTGAGTGTTCTCATCTTCAAAATGTGGATAATAATATGACCCACTTCCAGGGCTGTTGAGAGGAGTAAATGTAAAAGCATTTAGTACAGGAGCTGGCATGCGGCAGGCACTTAACCACCATCAGTCCCCAACATCACCACTACCACCATCATCATCCTCGTCAAAGGTGGCTCAGGAAAGGAGATGCCTGAGGGCAGCTCTCAGACCCCTTCCCTCATCCCAATTCAATCCATATGGCCCCATTTGTGGTTGATTTGGGGGTTCTTTGCTCCCTAAGACCACCACCAGGTTCAATAATTTGCTGGAAAGACTCTCAGAACTCAGAAAAGCCGTCAAACCCAGAGGTCTGGTCTATTACAGTGAAAGGATCTAAACTAAAATCAGCAAAGAGAAGAAGCCTAGAGAGCAGAGTCTGGGAGAGGCCAGGCATACATCCTCAGTTGTCCTCTCCCGGTGGACACCCCTGTGTCCTCTCCCAGCAGACAGCCCGGACTTTCAGCATGAGGTACTGTGTATCATCCACAGAGTATGGCCAACCAAGAGAGCTCACCCAAGCTTTGGTGTCCAGGGTGCCCACTGGGGGCTGATCACATAGGCATGACTGACCACCCATGTGGCTAATGTTAGTCTCCAGGTCCCCTAGAGGTCAAACTGATCCCAAGCCCAAGGTTGCCACCCATAAATCATGCTGTTAGCATAGAGTATCAGGAGGGACCCAATGCCTCCACGTAAATAAAGACCCTCCTATCAGGCAGGATCATTCCAAGGGTTTTGAGGTTCCCTCCCAGGCATGGGGGCAAGCACCAAACCTTTCTTTAAAATGTGCAGGGTGTGGACAATCCCAACCTGCTGAGTGAATCCTTTACTGCACAAGTAGAGATTGTCATTCCACTTAAGCTTTTGTTTCAAGAAATTATTCTATTATGCAGCAGATAAAACTGAGGCTCAGAGATGAAAACACACTTTGACCAAAGTGCATAGAGAGAGTCACTGAAGAATCCTGACCTTCCTGATCAGACCCTTCCCCTTTGAACCTCAGGCCATACCCATCTCTAAAACAGGTATGTTAAGCCAGCTCCCTTACCTTTGGGATCTGCCTTTGATAAAGTTATTCTCTTATTTTTCTCTACGATCCAGTCCTCAGGAGGAGCATCTGGCTCTCTGTTACCCATGGGGCATGGTTGGGCGTCCTCCTTTATCTCTGGGTATCTCACAGCTGAAGCAGATTCTGTGCTAGTTTGTTCCTGGGCAGCACTCAGCATTCACTCCAGGCTAGGATTCGGGGGCCAGCTAGACTCAACATACAGCCTGTTTCCCACCTCACTGGGACGTGGGTTTGGAGGTCAGGCGGCCCTGGTTCAAATCCTGGCTTTGCCACTCACCAGCACTTCCCCATCCTTACAATGAAGATAAAAATAGACACTTCTCAGGAAAAGAAAATTTTCAATGATGCAGGTGAAGCCATGAGCATGTTTTATTTGGCTCCAGCAAATAAAGCCACTGTTGTCCAGGTTCTGTCTGAAGAGAGGACCACCCTCGCCTCTTAAAAGAAACCAAGTGAGCCTCAAGGTTGTAAAAGTGCTTTAAGCATCTCAGAACTTGGTCATACACACAAGTCCTCCCCTCCAATCCCCAGTTTTTGTCTCTTTAAGGTTGACCAGGCAAAGATCACTGCCCTCATTTTACAAAGCCAGAAACCAAGGCTTTGAGAGATAGAATTTGCTCAAGGCCACATACCAATTTGATGTCAACACCAGTTCCCAAGACCAGGTGTACCAGTCTTCCCATCTTCTCCACCTCCAAGCATGTCCCTATAAGCATCCCAGGATGCCAGTCTGCTCTGCTCTTTATTCTTGTCTCGGAATCTGAGCAAACAGGTGAAAAGACATTGCAAACTTACTCATGATGTCTTTTAAACTCACTTGAGGACCATCTGGATTCATCCCCAAGTAGTATATGTGTCTATGCGAGTAGATAGGTAATTGACTCTAGATAGATTTCCCACCGTGGGGTTCCTCTCTGAGTGGGCTCGTGCCTCTGTCTCCCAGCCCTCGTCCCAGTGACTCACTGATTTTCTGGTACGCAAAGAAATCGCAAGTAAATCGCACCACATATCTCTCCCCCTCCCGACTACCATCAGCGAGAAATCAGAAAGTCGCACCATGAGACATGAATGGAGTTTGGTGGGTGGGGGACGGAGGTGGGAAGGGAGACAAGTGCTTAAATGCTAATCAGTTGGCACTGCCGTCAGCCACAGTTAATCGGATTGTTAAAGGTACAAAGGCAGGATGGCACCCCTGTGCCAACAGCTATCCGGGCTCATTCGCAGAGAAGAGGGACGTACCGCCCAGCCACTGCTCTGATGAGAGGCAACTGGACATAAAAGAATTTTCAAGGCTTTCTGAACCCAACACGAGTTACAAAGGAGGCCCATTCATGGGGGAGAAGCAAGCTCACAGAGGACAATTATAGATAATTAGTCTCGTAGCCGAGACACTGAAAGAGTGTTCTTTCCTATATAAGCTGGCCCTTTTAACACCCCTGCAAGTCCCTTGCAGTCCCCAGGTTTGGGCAGCAGACTTGGGGTGTCAGCTGTCGGTGCAGTTTGGTGGGCCCTCCTGCGTGATGCACACATTGCTCCGCCATCTCCGCCATCCATACGACCGTGGCATCGTGGCCAGCGCCAGAAAATAAAGACAGCAACAAGTAAACTCACCATGTGGGCTTCTGTTTGCTCCCCCCACCCCGCCCCATTGTTGGAGCAAACTGTGGGATTTATGGGGATGGGCTGTCCTCAGGCTCTCTGCTTGCACCGTGATGGAATCGTGTTTTGCAATTAGAACAGCTAGGTGTGTACATTCACCTAGAACATCTCTCCAGACATGATATCGTAAACCAAGCATATTTATCGAGGATTAAGTTTAGCATAGATTTAGTTTTATGATAGCCAGTAATGTAGTCTACTAATCTACAGTCCCTCTTAAAGAGGTGGACTTCTTGGGGCGCCTGGGTGGTTCAGTTGGTGAAGCGTCTGCCTTCTGCTCAGGTCATGATCCTAGGGTCTTGAGATTGAGTTCTGCATCAGGATCCTTGTTCAGTGGGGAGACTGCTTCTCCCTCCCCTTCTCTCCCTGCTGCTCCCCCTGCTTGTGCTTGCTGTCTCTCTCCCTCTCAAATATATAAATAAAATCTATTTTTAAAAAAAGAGGTGAACTTCTCTAACAGAGTCTGCTCTCAACCAATACTGTAGGCATATCCATGGTTCATTAGAGAGATATTTGTGAGGGGCCTACTGGTTGTCAGATCCATGGCCATGGGATAGGTCCTAGGCAGGCAGTGATGAGCAAGGCAGAAGCGACCACTCTCCTGGAGAAACTTACTTCTAGCAGAGAAGATAAGAAAGAAGCCAGCCGGGGCAGCCCTGGTGGCTCAGCGGTTTAGCGCCGCCTGCAGCTCAGGGCGTGATCCTGGAGACCCTGGATCGAGTCCCACGTCAGGCTCTCTGTATGATGCCTGCTTCTCCCTCTGCCTGTGTCTCTGCCTCTCTCTCTGTCTCTATGAATAAACAAATAAAAATCTTAAAAAAAAAAAAAAGAAAGAGAGAAAGAAGCCAGCCAAGTATGATAGTGTGATTAACACCGTGGCTGACCTCTTTTGTAGTGTCATGAATCAAGGGAAGAAGAATAAATGCAAGGAGGACCCACTGGGCCCTGGAAAGGGGGTGGTTTAGAAAGATCCCCACGGCTGCTACGGATCGAATGGGCTGCAGTTGCAAACGAAAGTCCAGGAGAATACCAAGGATTTCATAACCACAGCTTTGGGAATAAAGGGTTATCTAAAAATGTCATTTTAAGATACAACTTGCCATCTTTACTTCTCTCATGGTGCTCGGACTGAGGTTCCTTGGTGCATTGTAAAAATGAAAAACTGAGCTCATCCAAGTCCCCCACTCAACTCTGGTGCCTGATTGCTGGTGGGGTCTGGCCAGCCTTGGACATTTCCTGACAACACAGTGCCCCCATAAATAATCACCTTTGGTGACTTTTTTTCAGAGTGGTGGATGTCTGAGCCTGATGAAGACAGTTGCTAGATCTTGGTTAGGTTGATCCCATATTGAGGGGATTCTGATTCTCCTGCCTCCTTTCCCACAGAGGGGGAGCTGCCTAGGGGAGAATCCAGTAGGGTTTTGCTTTGGGGACTCAGTTTCCCTTCCTGCCACCATCTGCTGGGAGTCTCGGGCTTTTCCTATGCCCTCATAATGGAAGGGTTGAATCACAAATGGTCAGTCAATGACCCCAGCTTCCTCCCTCTTTTCTGCCACCCATTTCTCTGCCAGTTAACTCACATCCAGGTGGAAGGAGGACAGAATAGACATCTGTCCATATTCATCTTGAGGAGAAAATTGGGTGACAAGGAAGGAGCTAAAGACAGCTGATCCATAAGAAGGCTGAGGACTGGACCATAGTAGCCTTCACCAGGATGGAGCCTGAGCACTTGGTCTTCTGATAGTAATGTCTGCACCTTGCTCCCCACCACCCATACACAGCCACCTCCAGAATTCTGGAATTTCTGGATTTGAAGGAAATTTCATTAGCTCCTAAGCACTTGCTAAATGCACCCAAGGCATCCTTTCTCTTGCCCCTCCTCTCAATATTCATTGGCTGCCAAATGGGCACTATAGGAAACCAAAGATTAAGGATGCTTTGCCAAAAAAAAAAAAAAAAAAGGATGCTTTACCTGCCCCAACTTTTTTTACTGCTGCCTAAGTGTGGACCATCTCGTGGAGACAGACAAGGAATAAGGAAACACATCATCAGTAGTTCTGTTTGTGGTAAGCACTCTGAGGAAAGTGAGATAGAGAGTGATGAGACGGAGGTGTCTTGAAGAAGATGATCTGAGACCTGAAAGACCAGAGGCAGCCAGCCAAACAAAGATAACACACAAGAGAATTTGAGGCAGTGGGAACAGCACATGCAAAGGTCCTGAGAAACAGGATGAATTTGGAAGGTTGAGGAATAGAAGAAAAAAAAAAAGTATGTGTGGTCATACTATAGTTTGAGGGGAAGGAATGGTAACAGGTGATTTTGGAGAAGGGGTTCCAAGGCCAGAATCCAAAAGGCTTTGTAGCTCATTGAAGGGAGTTTTAATATTATTCTCAGTATGGTGGGAAGCTATTGATGGATTTTGGAAATTTCATGATCTGATTTTTATGCCTTAAAAGTACTACCCATCCACCCCAAATGAATGATCAGATTTTGATCATTTGGGGGGTGCCTGGGTCGCTCAGTCAGTTAAGAGTCTGATTCCTGGTTTCTGCTCAGGTCATGATCTCAGGGTCCTGAGATCAAGCCCCAAGTTGGACACCTCACTCAGCACAGAGTCTGCTTGTGATTCTCTGCCTCCCCCTCTCCCTCTGTCCCTCCCTCTGCTTGCTCGCTCTCTCTCTCTCTCTCTCAAATAAATAAATAAACAACATATTTTTTTAAAAATCTGGTAATTTGCTCCTTTCCAAGGGCTCATCTAGTACAAATCCTGATTGGGGACTGAATTTTGGAGATGTGACAGGAAATCTGCTGTGGCTGATGGCCTACCTATATAGGAAGATTCCAATCTGTTTTATCGGAGGTGGAGAACCACCAGGAACCATCTGATCAAACTGCAAAAGCAGTACTCCCTAGAGGAGCAAATGTGCTACGTCCAGCTTACCTGTGCTTAACCTGAGTAAAATAAACAAGACAGTGAGACCCATTAGAAGGTTCTCCTGAGAGGCTCCTAGTGGCTCAGTCAGTTAAGGGTCTGACCTCAGCTCGGGTCATGATCCTGAATCATGGGATCGAGCCCTGCATCGGGCTCCCTGCTCAGCGGAAAATCTGCTTCTCCCTCTCCCTCTGCTGCTCCCCTTGCTTGTGCTCTCTCTCTCTTTCTCTGTGTCAAATAAATAAATAAAACCTTTAAAAAAAGGAAAAAACAGTTCTCCTGAGACTCTGGACTTTAATTAGTCAGCAGGAGGAGGAGGGGAGGAGGCATCACCTCCTCAATTTTCTCCTCTGATTTTAACCAACTGGCAAATAGACACAAAGAGCCAGATGGGATCGGCTTAATTACTGGTGAATCTGGGCTGCAGACCACAGCTGGACATCTATACTCTGTCCTCCCCAAGTGACTTTGATTTGGGGCTCCCAGGCAGCAGTAGACAAGTAAAGAAGTCTGGAGAGACTCCTGTGGAAGTTCAAGAGCAGTTAGAAACCCCGAGAAAAGCCGGAGCTTATTCTCTGCCTCCTCTGAACCTGGTGTGACAAACGTCAGGGAATTCATCATTATTATTAACTATTATTGCTAATTATTATTGCAATAAAAATACCATACACTTTGCAAATTAATCACATTGTATAAAATGACGTGCAATAAAATGTGATTGTCCCTGCAGTCCCAAGCCCCAGTCCTGCTCTGAGAAGGCAGTCCCGTTACCTTGTTCAAGTCCATCCCTCCCACTCACACGAGACCGACTGTATCCGCTATTCTCCCTAGATTTTTTTCCCACTTGATACTGAATTGTGTTGGCACACAGCTCTGCCATTCTTTTTGTTATTTTTCATTTACATGGATTTTGAACAGGTAATATTTTATTTGTGTAGACACACATGCATACACCTATATATGTATATGTACCTACACACATATATGCATAGGCATGGATCTGTGAAAAGATATATAATGAAAATTCTCCTTCCCACCCTTAGACCCCATCCTATTTCCAACACCCCACCTCCCCTATAACCAGCATAATTTGATTCCTGGGCCTCCTCTCAAAGTTTCTTTACGCACACAGTAGGAAAGGCAGACGCATAAAGCCTTATTTTCTCTCCCCGTTTTTACACAACAGGCAGCAAACTCTACACACGTTGCTTTTTAATACAACAGAAACTGGCCACCTCTCCTCTTCGGGCCACAGAGAGCTTCCCCGCTCTTTTCTTACCCCTGCATGGCACTCTGTCTGGATGTTCCCTGATGAATTTAACCCCTGCTGGTGGATATTTGATTTGCCTTCGAGTCTTTTTTTTTTTTTAATTGGAGTTCAGTTTGCCAACATATAGCATAACACCCAGTGCTCATCCCGCCAAGTGCCCCCCTCAGTGCCCATCACCCGGTCGCCCCAACCGCCCGCCCACCTCCCCTACCATTACCCCTTGTTCAGTTCCCAGAGTTAGGTGTTTCTCATGTTTTGTCACCCTCACTGATATTTCCACTCATTTTCTCCATTCCCTTTATTTCCTTTCACTAGTTTTTATATTCCCCAAATGAAAGAGACCATATATTTGTCCTTTTCCGATTGGCGTGGATGGACCCGGAGGGTATTATGCTGAGTAAAATAAGCCTTCGAGTCTTTTGCTACTACAAACAGCACAGCATTGCTTAACCCTGCACGACATCATTTTGAATGTGGGCAAACATCCCTCTGTGGAATAAATTCCCGAAAGTGGGCTTGCGGAGTCAAAGGAGAGATGTATTTGTAATTTTGAACATTCTCGCCAGATTATTCTCCGTGTTATTTGCCAATGACTTCATCTCATTCCTTTGAACCCTGTGTGTATCCCAGTGCGGACTTCTGCAATCATGTAACCTGCCACCAGTAGATGGAGGGGAACCTGGTCTCCAGACTTTTTTTACCTCCAACACTACTTTGTATTATGAACGCTTTGTGCCATTGCAGTGGGTGTCACGACCATAGGCGGCCCTCCGACCATGCAGCCCATTGACCTACAAATCTGTTGCAGTTCAGATGTATTCCCTTTTTGCTCTGAACCCTCCGCGACCACACACTCTTCCTAGCCTTCATTGGCCACCAATCACTGGCTTGATCTGTTCCCAAAACTCCGGCTGTTGTAAGGTGGACCAGTGAAGCATCCTAAAGTGGGCTTGCTGGATGCTCTTGAGTAAAGATGTGGTGAGAGGGAAAAGAAAGGTCCAGGCAGACTTTGGGCACAGCTTCAGGAGCAACTGGAGAAGGCCAGAGAGTACCTCAAACCACCGGGGCGGGGGCACTTTAGAAGGACACCGTGCCTGGGTCCAGAGGCCCCACATTCCAGCTCAGGCCTTCTAGCTGAAGGTCACCGAAATATCATTGAGATCTTGACAAGGCTGGAGACCAACAGCACTCTTGGATGGAGTTGGCAGCAGGCTACATAGGTTCAGGTTCTTCTGGAAGGTACTTTTTCAGTGTCAATCAAAATTTTAAATACAGGGCGGCCCCGGGTGGCTCAGCAGTTTAGCGCCGCCTTCAGTGCAGGGCGTGATCCTAGAGACCCAGGATCGAGTCCCCCATTAGGCTCCCTGCATGGAGCCTACTTCTCCCTCTGCCTGTGTCTCTGCCTCTCTCTCTCTCTCTCTCTCTCATGAATAGATAAATTAAAAAAATCTTTTAAAAAATTTAAATACATATGTTAGCAAATTGAATTTAAAATTTTTAATGTAAAAATAAATAAATAAATTTCAATACATAAACCATCTGGATGATCAATGCAACTTCTAGGACACTCTCTTAAAGAATTAGCTGGACATGTTCACCAAAGAGATGCATTTGTTGCAGTGTTATATTTATTGCAGTGTTATTTGGGAGGAGAAAGGCAACAGCCTAAATATTAATTTATAGGAGCCTGGCTCAATAACATTTACCTTGAGGGGCACCTGGCTGGCTCAGTCAGTGGAGCACACAACTCTTGACTCAGGGTAGGGAATTTAAGCCACATCTTGGGGCTTAAAATAATAATAATAATAATAATAATAATACATGTTTATATTTTAATGTAGCCATTTTTTTAAAAAAAGGAAAAGACCATGTAGGTAGTGACATGAAAAGATAATCATGATGGATTTTAAGTGAAAGATTTGTGGTGGGATGCTAATGCAATGGAATATTATGCAGTGGTGAAAATAAGTCAATCAAAACTGCACTTATCAATGTGGATGCCCCTCACAAAGTGTTGAACAAGGGGCACCTGGGTGGCTCAGTGGTTGAGCATCTGCCTTGGGCTCTGGTCATGATCCCCCGGGATCGAGTCCCACATCAGGCTCCCCGCAGTGAACCTGCTTCTTCTGCCTGTGTCTCTGCCTCTCTCTGTGTCTCTATCATGAATAGATAAATAAAATCTTAATAAAAAA
The DNA here is from genome assembly GCF_018345385.1 of Vulpes lagopus. Lineage (NCBI taxonomy): Eukaryota > Metazoa > Chordata > Mammalia > Carnivora > Canidae > Vulpes > Vulpes lagopus. Next base: position 16,795,847 of record NC_054837.1, on the reverse strand, counting down.
AAAAAAAAAAAACAAGAGCTGAGCAAGAAAAAGGGAGAAAAAAGAGCAAGGTGTTGAAGAATTTTTTAAAGATTTTATTTATTCATGAGAGACACACAGAGAGAGAGCCAGAGACATAGACAAAGGGAGAAGCAGGCTCCCTGCAGGGAGCCGGATGTGAAACTCAGGACCTGAGCTGAAGGCAGACACCCAACCACTGAGACTCCCAGGTGCCCCTGAAGGATTTATTTAAGCTTTAAAACATGCCACACAGTGTTCAGAGAAGTTGATGTGTGATAAATAGATGCACACAGCAAATAGTAGTAATGTGATAATAATAATGATCATGCTGAAGGCCACGTTCAGGACAGTAGTTACTCCCAGGGGGTGGCGAAGAAGAAGGAGCATATGGTAGGAAGGCAAACCGGGGCTTTGCCATACAGGTTGAATTCTGATTCTTAAGCTAACGGTGTATACACATGGATATTTGTTGCCTTGGTCTTTAACTCTCTTTGAGTGACTGAAATATTTCAAAATGCATTTCTCAGTAAGTGACAGAGCAATATATACAATGTAATAACTCTGAGAATGTTCAGATAGAAAGTGACAGCAGAGCTCATGAGGGCTGTCAGGCTGCTCTCTGAGTCCTGTGCTTTATACCGTGATTTCATTTTACTCTCTAACGCCACTAAGAGGTAAGACTGGTGTGATCCCACCTTGTAGACGAGAATGGTGAGGTCCAGAGAAGGCAAGTGACTGCCCAGGATCTCACGGGCAGTGAGCAGCAGGCTGAGTCTGGAACACAAGCAATTCTGATTTCAGCCCCACACCCCTCTGTGCTAACACACCTTTTTTAAAGATATTTTTAAAGAAGATTTTATTTATTTATTCATGAGAGACACACAGAGAGAGAGAGAGAGAGGCAGAGACACAGGCAGAGGGAGAAGCAGGCTCCATGCAGGGAGCCTGATGTGGGACTCGATCCCGGGTCTCCAGGATAAGGTCCTGGACTGAAAGGCGGTGCTAAACCGCTCAGCCACCCAGCCTGCCCCACACCTTTTAAGGTTAAAAAAAAAATCTTATTATTTTTACATCAGTACATTTTACTGGGAGATTAATCAAAATGCTACTAACACTGATTCCCTTTAGAAGGCGGGATTGGCAGACTGGGTGAGGGAGGGGCAGTGCTTACACTTTTGATTTCATGCCTTTCAAGTATTCTTGCACTTCTTTTAAAGATTTTTTTTTCTTTTAAAGATTTTGAGCATTTATTTGAAAGAGAGTGAGAGAGCACAAGCAGGGAGAGCAGCAAAGGGAGAAGGAGAATCAGGCTCCCCACTAATGCAAGACTCAGTCCCAGGACCCTGAGATCGTGACCTGAGCCAAAGGCAGATGCGTGACTAACTGAGCCACCCACACACCCCTATTCTTTAAATTAATTTTAAAATTAATTTAGAGGGAAAAAATATTCTAGGGTGTGGGAAAGAGGAATGAACCCAGGAAGCAATGTCAGAAAATATCTTACTACCCCAGTTTGCTCCTCTATCTGAGACAAGTCACTTCCTCTCTCGGAACCTTGATTTTTTTTTAATTTTTTTTTTTAATTTATGATAGTCACACAGAGAGAGACAGAGAGGCAGAGACACAGGCAGAGGGAGAAGCAGGCTCCATGCACCGGGAGCCCGACGTGGGATTCGATCCCGGGTCTCCAGGATCGCGCCCCAGGCCAAAGGCAGGCGCCAAACTGCTGCGCCACCCAGGGATCCCGATTTTTTTTTTTAATCTATAAAATGGGAAAAAGAAAATGCCAATCTGACAGAGTGGTTTACATGGGGGAATGAGATGACAACTGGCAATACGGTTTGTGGAGTGTAAATCACCATCTGAGTATCAGTATTATGCATGCCGGCACACAGTTACAGGGCTGCCATTAAGGCAGTAGACGAAACCCCACTACCCCCAAGCCCACCCACCACCCGCCTCTGCCCTCTCTGCCCCAGAAAGTCTGCTCGAAGTCCAGGTGAGATCGGCACCATGAATCTACCAGAGCATCCTCGTTCCTGCAGGACTGAGTAACCCACGAGAGCTGGGTCGTCCCCGCCTGTAAGGAATGAGTTGTGTTCAGCGGTTCCAAATGTTTGTTCCCCAGGTGGACCTTTCAGTGACAGCGCCTGTTGCCTGGCCCAGTGTAGGCACATACTAGGTGCTCACTGAATGTATGAATGAATGATCAATGTGAGTAGGAGAAGGAAACTCAGCCCTCACTCAATTCAACTTAATTTCGAAGAGGAGAATTAGGCTAAGATCTTCTCTACCCTAAAAGTCAACAATACGAGTCAAACAAAGCCAATGAGGGGATCCCTGGGTGGCGCAGTGGTTTGGTGCCTGCCTTTGGCCCAGGGCGCGATCCTGGAGACCCGGGATCGAATCCCACGTCGGGCTCCCAGTGCATGGAGCCTGTTTCTCCCTCTGCCTGTGTCTCTGCCTCTCTCTCTCTCTCTCTCTCTCTCTGTGACTATCATAAATAAATAAAAATTTATAAAAAAAAAAAAAAAAACAAAGCCAATGAGCTCCAGGAATGGGAGGGAAGGTCCTCTCAGTTCTGTGGGCAGTGCCAGTGGTCCTTGACCAGAGGCAATTTTGCCGTCACTGGTGGGACATTTGACAATGTCTGGAATCATTTTTGATTGTCACAAGTAGGGGCGGGGGTGGTGGTTGCTACTGGTACCAAGTGAATAGAAGCCAGGGATGCTGTTCAATATCCTACCATGCACAGGGCAACCCCTTGTTCCCCCAACAAAGAAAGACGCAGATGGCATAGGATAACCAACATTCTTTGGGGCAGTCCAGATGTTCCTGGTTTTGTTTTTTTTATTGTGTTTGATGTGCTCTGGTGTGTTTTTTTTTTTTCAAGCCCCAAATAGCCTTGTCTTCTTACTGCTTATAACACACCGGGTGACCCTGAGCACCCTATTTCCCCTCTGTACCTCAAGTCCCCAGTCTGATCAGTTTGTAACCATGAATTCTAGGAGACTTTGGATCTTTAAGATGTGATATTTAATTATTGATTTTGTCTCTGTTGGGCAATTTCTTCTCGAGGAATGTGAAGGTGCAAGAAACCAACTGAATCAGATATTATTAATGATGATTAGACTAGTTACCAACGTTTTTATAGTACTCTTTACCAAAAATACATCAACTGATGCACCAGCCAGCCCTGCTTCCTCAAAGTCCTCACTGTAAACAGTCCAATGAGGGAAGAACTATCATCTTCCCTGCCTGGAGACCCAAAAGAGCTCCATGACTCAGTGAATGGAGTACTTCTGTGATAGCAAATGTGTGTCTGCTTCCCCTCGGCCTCTCCACCACTAGGTGCTAAGGACAGCGTTAAACCCAGCTCTTTTCATAAATTTTTCTTTCACTTACAACAGTGCTAAATATTTATTAGACACATTTTGGAAAATACCAAAAAGTAGAAGGAAGAAAACCCATGCCACCTAGAGAGGTAACCAGAGCCACCAATTTGTGACATTCCTACAGTCATATTGTAATGGAGCCTGAGTGGTGAAGTCTGACTCTTGATTTTGGCTCAGGTCATGATCTCAGGGTCGAGGGATCAAGTCCTACTTTGGGCCTCAAGCTGGGTGTGGAACCTGCTGAAGGTTCTCTCTCTCCCTCTGCCTCTGCCCCTTCCCCCTGCACTCTCTCTGTTTAAAAAATATATATATTTATATATATATACGTATATATATATATTGGCATGTATATATAGCATATAGTACATAGTACATATATAGATATATGAAAAATAAATATATATAATAACAAATTACAGGTGACTACATTTATCACACTGAGCACTGAGGAAGGCGTAGAATTATTAACATGTGATACAAAAAAAAAAAAAGATGTGATACACCTAAAACAAAGAGAAGAATGTATGTCAGTTATACTTAAAATTTTTTTAATTTAATTTAAAAATTTTAAAAAAAAAGTGAAGTCTGGTATAGTTTAAAATAAAACCAAACAAACAAACAAAAAACCCAGCTCTGCCTTACAATTTGTTTTAGTTGGTTGTGACAGTCGTTTTCATACACACCATAGAATTTTACATCTTGCTCTTTTCACTGCACATTATAGCAGACGCATTCCCCAGCTGTGGTTTCCTGCGCTTCCCGCCCCGTCACTCTGTGTCTGCGCCGCGCCGTGAGAGGCTGTCGCCACTCTGCTGCTGCCGGGCATCTGCGACACAAACCCTCAGCTCCAGAGCGCATTGTGCATTTTTTACTTTAATGGGGATGCTTCTCATTCTAATCTCGCCGTCTCTCTCATCAAAGTTAGAGAGGGAGAAAGAGAGAGGTGCTCCCTCCCTATCTTTTTTTTCTTAAGATCTTATTTATTTATTCATGAGAGACACAGAAAGAGAAGCAGAGACACAGGCAGAGGGAGAAGCAGGCTTCCTGCAGGGAGATAGATGTGGGACTCGATCCCAGGACCCTGGGATCATGACCTGAGCCAAAGGCAGACGCTCAACCACTGAGCCACCAGGCGTCCCTCCCTCCTCTTCTTTGATGGCAGAACAAATGCTCAGGGGTCTTCAGTGTGCTTCACTCCATCTGGAGATGGGGAGGTCAGCCTCTTCTGTATTTGCTGAAAGCTCTGTCGCTTCTGTTCAATATCCATATTCGGTTGTCAGGTGTGTCTGTCTTCCTAGAGTGCAGGGACCATACCCTAGAGAGTTGACTCTCTCATCCTGAGTATCAACCAACAGAGAAAGTCGGCGCCCAAAGCCATTGCCCATTAATTGAAGGGCAGCACTGGAGTGGGACATTGAATGCACACGATAGAGGAAGAATCAGCCAGATGTGACTGGGATGAGTGAAATTTGTAAGCGCTCTGAGAAAGAACAGTTAGTTTAATCTAGTGGTCATTGGGGCCCCGGGAAACACCAGCCTGGTGGAGAGAGTGAGTAAGTCTGTGGATCTCGAAGGCCCCGGGATCCAACTTTAACTAGTTCCCTCTGGACCTGGTTTTGCGTTCCGCTCCCCTGCAACATCCTGCCTGAGAAGGAGACCTTCAGCCTGCGTACATTGCAGACCACAGCCGGACACTCATCTGTGTTGAACATGGCCTTGAGTTTGGAGCCAACCATCCAGATCCCACCGTGGGAGCCCGGAGGAGGAGGCCGCCTTGGGGCGGGGAGAAAAATTTACCTGGTGGATACCAAATCCCCTTAGCAGTTAGGTTTTCGGTGAGAAGGAGCTGACTCAGCCCAGCCAGATTTACTTCCTAAAAGGCCTAATTGCTGCCATGGTTAGAATCAGTTTTACCGTGGGGACCCCAGAGCTGAGGGCAGAGTCTGTGGGAGGAAGCTGATTATGGACTCCTTTCTCTTTCATTCCCTCCTTCTCCCGTGGGCTTGTTTGGACCTAGATGTGCTGGGGTGGCCAGAGGAGATCGCAGGCCTTGGAAAGAGTCATCACCTGTGGCCCGAACCTACACCTGGGGTCCTGCTGCCTCCAACTTATAACACTTTGAAGGCAAAACTAACAAGGAAGGTGTAGAAAATCAGGCACAAGTGAGGTCACAGGTTCCAGACTGAGCTTTTTTTTCTTTTTTTAAATTTTATTTATTTATTCATGAGAGATGTAGAGAGAGAGGCAGAGACACAGGTAGAGGGAGAAGCAGGCTCCCTGTGAGGAGCCTGATGCAGGACTCGATCCCAGGACCCAGGAATCATGACCCAAGCCGAAGGCAGATGCTCAACCACTGAGCCACCTAGGTGCCCCCAGACTGAGCTTTTCTGATAACTGTGAGGATAAGAGTCACCAGAGGGGCTTTTTGGCTCCACCTTCAAGCTCCACCCCTGGAGATCCAGATGTCTTGGGTCTGGCAGGGGAGACTTATAAATGCATATTTTAACAAGGAACTCATGGAGGGGTGAAGAGCATCATGTGGGTGAATTTGAAGAACACAATAGCCCACCCAGCAGGGAAGCAAAAAACTGAGGGTTGAAGGGTAGTCTTTGGAGGAGGACACTGCTTCAAGCTGAGGAGGAGAGGCTCAGTGATAACAATACCCCCATGAGTCTTAACAGGGCTGCTAGCATGGTCTTTGGCATCAGGAAAACCGAGGTTGGAAACCCAGCTCTGCTGTGTGACCTTGGAAGGTTAACTTAGCATCCCATAGCCTCACTTTGCTCATCTGTAAAATAAGAATAATTTTTCCCTTAAAAAGCCGAGAAAAAAATAAAATGAGGTCGTGGGTAAAAAGCATTTAACACATGCCCAGTATATATGCAGCACTCAACAAAGCAATCCCAAATGAAATGTCATAAATACTGCTATTATTATGGCCAGAGGCACACTGACGTGCTTTCTGCCATTTGTCCTCACTCCTCCTCCCTTACCTCCCTCACTCGTGATCAAGGGGACATTTTTGCTAAAGAACTGGCAGAAACTAATATAGCCAGGGGACCCAACAAAACTCCCAAGCCAGTGTCAGGATCGAAGCACTCACTCTGCCCTCTCTAGCCAGATTAACAAAAGGCTCGAAGAATAATTGCCAATTACCTGATCACTCCGCAGACCAAGAGTCTGAGCTGCAAGACCTGACTAGTGTGACCCAGTGTGGCTGCCCATTTGACACCGACAGAGAAGATGGAGAGAAGATGAAACCCACACAGTTATGGTAGGGGGTAGCGGCCAAGGCAGGAGCACCATCTGGGTCCCCCAACCCCTGATGATCCAAGCTCTGCACATCGAACCACCGCAGGCGTCGGGAGCCAGGTGTCCTGATCCCTCACCCCCTTCTCTTTCTGCTCCTTCACTTTTTTCGCACTGCACAGTCTACAGAGATGGTCGGCATCAATCATTTAATAAAAGCGACAGTGAAGACAAAAAGCACAGCTATCAAGCAGACCCACGTCTGATCTGATCCTATGAGGTCGACGGGATACCTCTGTTACACGGAAGAGGCTCAATGGATTTGCCCAGGCTCATGTAGCTGGAGAATGTCGAAGGCAGGATTCGAATCCGAGTCTAACTCTGAAGACTTGATGCTTCCCACCTTGGGCCAGGAAACCTGCTTGGCCCCTGAATGACCTTGATCTGCCTTCGGGTCGTGTACACATGCCCCGTCCTCCCCAGGCCCCTTCCTGCCCTGGCACAACCCCGAGCCTGGAACGCACGCTGGCTGGTAATCAATGTGACACAACAGGAACATTTGTCGATGCCAGTTGCAAACTGTTGCAGTCTATATAGATTAAGCCACTGCCGCCGACTCCGTGAAAGTAAATGAGCCTTTCCAACGGCGGCGGAAATAAATTTAAATGACAGGACTGAAGAGCCCGGAGACTGTGGCTGAGTGAGTGTCTGTCTGCAGAAAATCGACAAGGACAGCTATCAGTCCCAGGGCTTCTATCCTGGGATGTAATTCCTCTCTATCTGGAGATCATCATCGGGGATGCTCGGACCGCTCCGGCTTCCCACTGAAGGGTGCGAATGCAATGACAGCCACAAAGACAGAGACAGCAGCTGGCATGTGCTGGGCGCTCACCGTATGTGAGGCACCCAGAGGTACCCGTCTGCAGGCATGCTTTACACACGTCAGCCTCCTGAGCAATGACGATCCTGCACAATGAGGAGCCATAGCCCCATTTGACAGTTGGGGAAACTGAGGCTCGAGGAGGTCATAGCCACTTGCCAGCTTGCAATTGACAGAAGTCAAGTGAATGCAATTGATTTCAGACATGAGTCTGCCAAACAGCTGCTGGGGCCAGCCCTTGTTTAAAATTACGAGGTGAGGGGCGCCTGGGTGGCTCAGTGGTTGAGCATCTGCCTTCGGCTCAGGGCATGATCCCGGGGTCCTGGGATAAAGTCCCACATAGGGCTCCCTGCAAGGAGCCTGCTTCTCCCTCCGCCTGTGTCTCTGCCTCTCTCTGTGTGTCTCTCATGAATAAATAAATAGAATCTTAAAAATTAATAATGAAATAAAATTACTAGGTGGGTTTACATTCAAGACAAAAATAAATCACAGTTAGCAGGGTATACAGTGCCCACCAAGGCTTGGCCCTGCGACCTCTCTACCGCACCAGCTTTCTCTCTAATCACCCTCCACCTGCTCCCCCTCGTATTCCTCCTTTGTGCTCCCCTCAGCCTGGCCTCCATGCTCCTCCTGAATCCCTCTGCCCTGAACCTGTCTCATGATTCTGAATCTTCATATCTTTCTGTGTCACCCACAAGGTCAATTTTTAATTATTTGGTTTAAAAAAAAAAAAAAGTGCCCCCTGTCCCAACCCTAGGACAATATAGCCCTGAGCCAGGGCACACAGCTTGGAGAAAAGAGTGTGGGCTTGTTACAACCCTCCCCCCAGCCTTTGTGGGACATGCTTGTGCAATGAACAGCCTGCCCAACTGTGCATGGTGGTCCTGCCACACAGACTGGGTTAGAGGCCTATTGTCTCTGCCCTGTTAGCATGCAAAGCTTCTCTCTTTCTAAGCATCTAATGCACTAAATATGATTATTTCTCCATTCCTATTACGCCTTCCGGTACATATACAATTGGCACTCGAGACTCCTGTGGACTTGATTTTTGTGACCGTAATGCTTAGCTGGGGCCTTGGCAAGATCAACCATGAGGCTCCATGGTCAGCAAAAGGAAGACAGGAAGGGAGCAGGAGAGAGAGAAGCAGAGGGAGAGACCGTCAGGAGAGGGAGAAGAAGGCAGCCCCCATATCTGTCCTGACCTCTTGGCAAGCTTTGGGTGCCTTCTTAGGCCCCTGGGTCAGGAAGTGGAGGACCTAACCCCCGGCCCCAAGCTAACAGGTGTCTTTTTCCCTCTTCCCCAGATGTGCCCCGGGAAGGAGATGCTGGCCCTTCGGGTGCTTCCCTTCTGCCCTCAGGAGCGCTGGGGAGCAGCAGTCTGAGCAAAGAGACCCTGGAAGAGAGAGTGACCATGGCCCCTCCGAATCCGGCACAGTCGGGGGAAGATCTTCGAGAGCCGAGGCTGGAAGGGGCAGCCCCCTCAGCTGCCCTGTCCACGCTGCTGCCCGAGGAGGCCACCACCAAGCGTGCCCTCCCATCCGGGAAGAAGCTGCCCTCACTCAAGCAGGTGAACTCGGCCAGGAAACAGCTGCGGCCCAAAGCCACGGCCACGGCAGCCATCCAGAGGGCGGCGTCCCTGCCTGCGTCCTCGGGCCTGGGGCTCCTCTCCTCTGCCACGGAGAAGCCTCGCCCGCCAGGGGACCCCGAGCCCGCCGCCTCCGAGGAGCCCCTCTGGCTGGACCGGAAGGCAGGTGCAGTCCCCACAACGCCCGCGCCCCTGCAGATCTCCCCCTTCACCTCGCAGCCCTATGTGGCCCACACGCTCCCTCAGAGACCGGACCCCGGGGAGCCTGCCACGCCTGATGATGCCCCTGATGCTTCCCCCGAGGATGCCAGTCCTATGACCTTGATGGACAAAGGCGAGAACGAACTGACCGGCTCGGCCTCAGAGGAGAGCCAGGAGACCACGACATCCACCATCATCACCACCACAGTCATCACGACTGAGCAGGCCCCAGGTATGCAGCCCCCAGACCCTCCAATCCTCCTGCTGCAACCATGGGGCACCCGTTATGTACAGGGCATGGCAGGAGGGGGGCCAGGCAGGTCCAGGCCCTACCATCACTTACCACCTATTAAGCACTGACTGTGAGCTTGATCTGTGGCTCGGAATTAATATCCCCATTTTAAAGATGAGACAACTGAGACTCAGAGAAATCAAGCAATTTGCCCAAGGCCGTACAGCTAACGAGTGAGATTCAAACCATTTTCAGCTTGGAATAGAATCCTTTAACCTGCCCGAAGGCCCTAACCTTTTCAAAGTGCTGTTTTTAAAGATTTATTTATTTTTCGAGAGAGAGAAAGAGAGAGTGCACACATGTGAGGAGGGGCAGAGGGAATGGGAGAGTGAAAATCTTTTTTTTTTAAGATTTTATTTATTTATTCATGAGAGAAAGAGAGAGAGACAGAGACGTAGGCAGAGGGAGAAGCAGGCTCCCCATGGGGAGCCCGAGGCAGGACTTGATCCCAGGACCCCGGGATCATGACCTGAGCCGAAGACAGACGCTCAACCACTGAGCCACCCAGACGTCTGGGGAGAGAGAATGTCAAGCAGACTCCCCACTGAGCAGCCTGTGGCTGGGCTGATCTTAAGACCCCAGACCACCACCCCCAAACCAAAACCAAGAGTCTGACGTCCAACCACGGCGCCAGCAGGCACTCCTCAAAGTGCTTTTACTTTGACCATTACATGGACTTCTTCAGACTTGATAAAATGCACTTCTGTGTTCTAGTCTTAATCCTGTCTTCTTTCCTGACTTCAGAGAAGACAGACACCAACTGTTGATCATAGGTGGATTCTGGACCAAAGCATTGTGGCCTCTCTCTAAAAAGTGTAAGCTCTGGGTTTGAATCCTGCTCCCTCTGTATGAGCTTCGCCCAGACACTGGCTCCCTCCGAGTTTTGGTTTATGTATCTCTAAAATGGGGATGAGGGCAGCCCTGGTGGTGCAGCAGTTTAGCGCCGCCTGCAGCTCAGGGTGTGATCCTGGAGACCAGGGATCAAGTCCCACGTCGGGCTCCCTGCATGGAGCCTGCTTCTCCCTCTGCCTGTATCTCTGCCTCCCTCTCTCTGTGTCTCTATGAATAACTAAATAAAATCTTTAAAAAAATAAAAATAAAAAATAAATAAAATGGGGATGAAATGTCCGGCACCCCAAGGATGATGGGGGTCGGCCCCATGCACGGGTTAGAATGGTGCCTAGCGGTATGCAGTAAGTGATCACTCTGGGTCAGCTATTGCAGTTTTGACTATCAGGTTGGTTCTGGAACTGAAAAACCATTGTTACCAGCAATGGGAGGGCCGGGGACATGAGAACACAGGGGTCCCAGGGGCCTGGTGCCACCCCGCAGCCCATCTGAGACATGACATCGGAGCTGTCCTCTGTGTCCTAATTAAAGCGGTCTCTCCAGCTCCCTGCAGCGTGAGCTTCTCCGATCCCGAAGGGTACATCGACTCCAGCGACTACCCACCACTGCCCCTCAACAGCTTCCTGGAGTGTACGTACAACGTGACGGTCTACACTGGCTACGGTGTGGAGCTCCAGGTAACTGCAGAAGGGTGCTCTACAGTGCCTGCTTCTTCCAGCAGGACGTCTCTGAAGGGTTGTCTGACCCAGGCTTACTGCTATCGTCCTTACCAAATTGGTCCCTTCTTTGACCTAAGCAGGGCAACTGGAGCTGGGCTTTGTTGAATGCATAGGAGTTCCCAACTCAGGGCACAGCTGAAATAGCTTGGCGTACATGGAAGAAGAGGATCTGCTAATAAAGTGTGGGGCATTATACTCAGAAGGAAAGCCCTCTTATACTGAGCACCGCACACACCACACACACACACACACACACGCCCGCACGTACACACACGCACACGCACATGCACGCAAGCCCCACCAGCTCATATGATTCATAGACTTTTGTCTGTAAACTATGAATGGAAAAACAGAGTGGCATAGAGCTCAGACATCTGGGTTTAAGTCCCAGCTCTACCAGTGAAACCCGTGTGCCTCTGCACAAAGGATTTTACCTCTCTGAGCCTCGGTCTCCCCATCAGTAAAATAGAGATGATAATGTTACGACTTTACACAATTTCAGGGTGGTATAAATATGACAGAGAACAGTCAGCCAGAGCCTAGCTCAGTTATGTTACCAATTACCCTCAACCTAGTTCCTTCCTCAACTGACTCCCCCACCCCCACCATTTTTTTAAAAATAGAACAAGGAGGGTGGGTGCCTGGGAGTGGGGAGCAGTCCAGTTTACTGCCCCCCATGAGAGGCGGGGGAGGATAGTTGGAAAAGAAAGGTGGCACCACGTGGTGGCAGGTCCTTCCAGGCCAAGGTTAGAGGTCTGGATATGTACCTTTTTCTAATGGACAATAAAGAGCCATCAAAAGTTTTTGAGCTGGGTTGGTTGTGACCTAACCAGAACTTTAGAAAAGTTTTTTCCGATAAAAGGTAAGCCCCTTGGCAGCAGAACCCGTGGTCTTTGCAGCCCCCAGAGCTCAGCACAGTGTGGGGCACATAGTAGGTATTTCGTTAGTGTTCGTGGAATGAAAATAAACTGGAGGAAAGTTGTAGTTCATCGGAAGCCAGCACTCGCTGCACCGTTTCCTTCCACCCTGTGTCTAACACCATATGAAGCTCTTTACCGGGCATGGAACTTCTTCACTGAGCACCTGCTGGTACCAGTCACGGCTGTTTACGCTGGGGGACACGGCGGTGTGCAAACTGATGCAGTACCTCCCCTTATGATTGAGACAGACACACTTGGAAGACATTAGGATGCCATGTGAAAAGGTCTCTAGTGGGTGTTTATAGGGGATGTTGTAGCATCACATTGGAGAGATGGGCAAGCTCCTTGGTAGTCAGGGGAGGTCTCATGGAGAAGGGCAATCTCTGTGGGGCTTTGGTGAATGAGTAGGAGTTCATCAAAGAGTATATGATCCCAAAGAGGAAGTGCTCATGGGTGAGGCCACTGGAAGAGGCATGAAAACCCAAACCGGCCACTGGGAACTGACAAAGTGCCCCACTCAGCCCTATTCCATTTGCATATCTTTATGCACAACTAAAGTGTTCCCCCTCTTTCTCCTCCAAACCTAGAAAATGGGCTTGGAAAATCAAGTACACAGTTCCTTGTGGAAGTTCTGCAATTAGAGCTACTGTTTTATAGCATGAGAGTGGCCCTGAGAATGCCCTGGAAATGAGCCCCCCACTCCTCCTTGCCAGTTCTTACAGAAAGAGGAAGAATGATTTCAACCTACATAAATATGTATTGAGCACCTGCTATGTGCCAAACACTATTCTGGGCACTGGGGACACAGGACGAATGGAGGAAAAATGCCTACCTTCGTGGAGCTTACATTCTGGTGGGATGCCTCGTTCTGTCCTCTTGGAGTTTGGGCCTCAGGCACAAGCTGATCAAGCCCTTCCTCCCCTCCCCCATCTCTAGGAGAGTGTACCTCAGCTGCCAGGGTGCAGGAGGCTCTCTCACAGGACTCCTCCATGGACACTTACAGATTTTTGCAGTACCTACGTCTGTCTTGCAGCTTGGGTTCGCTCTGGTCCCTCAGCCTTTGGGGAGATGAGGGGAGCCTAGATGTTTCCAGGGCTGCAGAGGTTTCCAAGGGAGCCCATCTGTCCCCTTGACCAGGGGCTGGCTGAGGGCTGCTGTGCTGGCAGTACCGGGGTCTGCTAAGGGTGCTGCCCTGGGAGCCCCACGGCCTGGAAGGGCCCAGTCTCAAACACAACTCAGAGTTTCTCTCTGTCTCCCCCCCCCCCCCGCCCCATCCCCAGGTGAAGAGCGTGAACCTGTCTGACGGCGAGCTGCTCTCCATCCGCGGGGTGGATGGTCCCACCCTGACTGTTCTGGCCAACCAGACTCTCCTAGTAGAGGGACAGGTTATCCGAAGTCCCACCAACACCATCTCTGTCTACTTCCGGACCTTCCAGGACGACGCCCTCGGGACCTTCCAGCTGCACTACCAGGGTAAGCTCGCACCAAGGCTAATGAGGTCTAATAAGCTGTCTGCCTCAGTTTCCCCCTGGAGCCAAGCATTCTCAAACTTTGTGTCAGGGAGCCCTCCGACAGTTTGGTAAAACCTCTGGATCCCTTCTCAGAATAATGTGTTTAAAAGCACAAAACAAAACCTAGACAATTAAAAAGGAAACCAGGCAGATTGAATTACAGTTGTCAAAATATTGTTTTAATCTGTGATATCATAACCTCTGTGCTCCTTTTATTAGTGCATTAAATAATAATCTCCCCCCCCCCGGCAGTTCTGATAATTGCTGTAATTTCAAAGTACTGAAGAACATAAGAAATATGTCAAGATATCTACTTTGATATGAAAATATCTGTGATTCCTCTTGGTGACGATGTCACGTTCTGTTGCCTACATACGTGATTGAAGGAAATAGCACAGTTCCGTTAAAGGTAAATGGAAACCAGCAAGCCACGTTTTCCCATTCGGGTCCATGGCTCCTGAATTCCATAAATGAATCCCGGGGGAGTCCATGGACTTCTGGTAAAGAGCCTCAGCCCCCCACCCAGGGGTCCTGCTCTCTCCCATTTCTTCTGCAATGTTTCTTGCTCTCCTTTTTGTCTGAGACTCCTGTCTTGCTTTCTTGCTCTTTGCTCTCACTTCCTTCCTCCTCCTTCTCTGTCCCTCCCTCTTTTCTTGCCTCTTTGACTTCTTCTTTTCCCTCTCTTCTTTCCCTCCCTCCCTACTCCCTTCCTTCTGGCTGGCTTTCTCTCTCTCCCCCTCGCATCCAACCTCCCCACCTCCCTAGTCCTTCCCAGGACCTCAGCTTACTTCCCTGAGCCAGGAGCACACCCTGTGCACCTGCCAGATATCTGCATAGAAAGTGGAGTCCACCCTCACACATCTGGATATTTGGCACCATGCACGTTGGCATCCAACTGGCCGAACATCTGGAAAACCAGTTCACTTATAACTTTCCCCCTTGGATGTCTCTGAAACAGGCGGATGAGTGTCTGAGAGGACCTGTTTCATTACCACCTTCCAATACCAAGACCACTCGCTACTGTCTTTGTCCCTTACAGAATGGGGGTTAAAAAAACAGCTTGTCGGACCCTTGGGTTGGATGTAATCCTCCCAGTGCATTCTGGGATTACTGATACCTTATGCAGTGGGAGTGGTCAGACCACGCAGTCCAAAGGTCCAGCTAGTATGGATTTCCCATCTTCTTGGGAAAATTGAGGAGCTCAGCATGGCCACCTAGAGCATTCTACCACTCCCAACTAGACATTGGGCTAAGGAGGCTCTTCCTTGGCATTTCCTATTTAATCCTTACTGCCATCGGTGAGGTAGAGACAATTGTCGACTCCACTGGAAAGATGAGGAGAGCCAAGTTCAGGGCACTGTGTCCCTTTCTCGAGGTCACATAGTTTCAAAGTGATAGAGGAAGAACATAAACCCACATTGTTCTCCCCCAAAGGCCAAGCCTGTATGCACCAGGACATTATTTTCAAGTCGTCCTGTCCTTTGGCATTTCCTGAAGAGCTGCTTGTCCTAGCTCCAGTCCAAGAGTGTGCATTTTTAACAAACTGGAGATGTTTGAACTGGTAGGATTAAATCTACCTGGGTCATCCTGCCCCTCCTGTGCCCAAGGAGAAGGCCATTCTGTGTCCACGTGGAGAGAGGCTCACATGAGGTGTGGGGAACTCGTTTTTTTCACCCCAAACCTGTGGTCTCTGGTTAGGCAGGATGGGGACCTTGGAGCCCAGAAAAAGTGCCAATCTGACAGTCTCAGCATCTTATGATCAACGAGAGTCACAAAAATACCACCTCCAGCACTCTGGAGTCCCCAGGGGCCTCATCTTTTCTCCTCAGCACAAATTGGCTCCCGGGATGTGGGTCACGTTCTTCCTCTCCCCGCTCCTGAGGGATGACTGTCCGCCTTTACGTTTCTTCCAGCCTTCATGCTGAGCTGCAATTTTCCCCGCCGGCCTGACTATGGGGATGTCACAGTGATGGACCTGCACTCGGGTGGGGTGGCCCACTTCCACTGCCACCTGGGTTATGAGCTCCAGGGTGCCAAGACGCTGACTTGCATTAATGCCTCCAAGCCCCACTGGAGCAGCCAGGAGCCCATCTGTTCAGGTACACTCCAACCTCGCCGGATCAGACACGGATAGTCCACTCAGAGGCGAGAGACCAACCCCAGGCCATTAGACTGACCTTAAGGATAGGCACTCAGCCCAAGGGAGAAGATCGCCCCCAAGACGGATGACAACTATCATTGAAATCTTTAATCTGTGAAAAAATACACATAACCTAAAATTAACATTAGTGACATTTAGCACATCTGCAGTGTCATGCAACCATCACCACTCTGTAGTTTCAGAACATCTTCATCACCCCCAAAAGGAAACCTTGCACCCACTTGCACTCACTCCCCATTTTCCCCTCCCCCACAACCCTTGGCAGCCACCAACATGCTTCCTGTATAGATAGATTTGCCTATTCTGGACATTTCGTGTAAATGGGATCAAACGATACATGGTCTTTTGTAACTGGCTTCTTTCACTCAGGATTATGTGTATCCAAAATTCATTCATGTCATAGCATTGGGTCAGTATTTTGTTCCTTTTTATGGCTGAGCAATATGCCATTGTGCAGCTGTGCCCCCATTTTATCCGTTTATTCATTGGTGGACGCTAGAGTTTTTCCCCCTTTTTGGCAATTAAGAATAATGCTGCTGTGAACACTTTTGTACCAGTTTTTGTGGGGACGTATGTTTTCATTTCTCCTGGGTCCATACTCAGGAGTGGAATCACTGGGTCATAGGGTAATTCTCTGTTTAGCTTTTTAAGGACCCGTCAAACTGTTTTCCCTAGAGGCTGCACCATTTGGCTTTCCTACGTGCCATGTAGGACAGTTCCAATTTCTCCACATCCTCACCAGCACTTATTATTTTACACATTTTCTTTTTATGATTCTAGCCGTGGTGGTGGGTGTGACGCTTTCTTGTTCTCATTGTGGTTTTGATTTGCATTTCCCTGATGGCTAATGGCGCTGAGCAGCTTTCCTGTGCTTCTTGGCCATTTGTAGATCTTCTAAGAGAAGCATCTATTCCAGTGCTTTGCCTGCTTTTTTTTCTTTAATTTGTTATTTGTCTTTTTATTGTTGACTTGTAAGAGTTCTTTGTATATTCTGGATATTAGATCCTTATCAGAGATATTATTTGCAACTATCTTACCCCAATCAGTGGGTTGTTTTTACACTTAATTTTTTTTAATAATTAATTTATTTTAGAGAGAGACCACGCATGTGCATGAGCAGGGGGAGAGGCAAAGGGAGAGAATGTCTCAAGCAGGCTCCACAGTGAGCACAGAACCTGACTCAGGGCTCCATCCCAGGACCCTGAGATCATGACCTAAACCCAAAACCAAGAGTCGAGCGCTCAACCAACTGAGCCACCCAGGCAACCCATGTTTCTTTACTTCTTGATAATGTCCTCCAATGCAGAAAAGCTTTTCATTTTGACAAAGTGTAATTTATCGATTTTTCTTTTTTGTGAAGAGTGATTCACACTCTTCTGTGCTTTTGGTGAGCCTGCTGCCACATTTTGAACCCAGTTAACAAATACTGAGACACTGCCAGGGCTGCCATAGGTGTTCACAGCAATCTTTTTTTTTTTTTTTTTTTTTTTTTTTTTTACTTATTTATTCATGAGAGACACAGAGACAGGGGCAGAGACACAAGCAGAGGGAGAAGCAGGTTCCATGCAGGGACCTCAATGCGGGACTCGATCCCAGGATTCTGGGATCACAATCTGAGCCAAAGGCAGACACTCACCGCAGAGCCACCCGGGGACCCCTTCACAGCAATCCTACTTGATGAGAACCATTACCTCCATTTTACAGATAAGGAAACAAAGGCTTATCGAGTTGAAGCCACTTGCCCAAAGTCACCAAACAAATTGAAACAAGTCCAGAGCTCTTCTCTCCTGAGCCGTTTTTCTCAAAGCATGGTCTACAGACCAGTGAGATTATTACAGATGCATAATCCTGGGCCCCCTACATGACCAAGTGAATCAGAATCTACATTTTAATATGCCCCTGTGTGATTTATGTACATGTTATAGATTGAGAAGCTCTAGGTTATACCACACGGTCCCTGTACTGCTAGGCATAACCTTAACCATCCTTGGCTATCAAGAGAGCAAAACCCTATTAGATTCTCAGAAGTTCTGATGGTGGTCAGGACAGCATAGAGTGCTTGTAATAACTGAGCACCTACTATGTGCCAGGGCACAAGCCACATACAAGGAGAATCCTGGGAATAATAATAAATTATTCCTTCCTCCAGGCATTCAGTCAATGGAATCCAAAAGCAAATGAGGCCTGATGACACATTCTGAGATTTGATTGTTGCAGTATTGTTCCCCTAAGGCCCTTCAGAATTTTTCTTCTTTGCTTTTAACAAAAGGGAAAAATCCAAACCATAGGGCAGTTGGTCTCTGTGCCTCTTTCGCGTTAATTTTTATCTATGTGTGAAATCAGAGAAGAATTAAGCCTCAATTTGTGCTAAGAAAGATGGATGGGGAGCCACGGCTGGCAAATTGAAGCCAAACAGAGCCATCACTTGGCTTAATAAGGCGAGGAAGGGGAGCAGAGAGGCAGCAGATGAGCAGCAGCTTGGAGAGGACAGGTGGCCAGTGCCCCCCACCAGGGACGGTGTCCTCGATCTCCTCAGCTCCGGAGCCATAGGACAACAATGCTGGCTATGTTTTGAGCACTTGTACTGTGCCAAGGAGGGTGCCAAGTTCCCTATATGTGTCATTTCATTGATTTCTCACCACAGCCCTATAAGCTGCATGGAATCATTACCACCCTTTTATAGCAAACTCGAGGTTCACAGAGTTTCTGTGACTTGTTCTAGATCAGTAGCAGGTGAGTGGTATGGGTGGATTTAAACCTCCTCTTTAGGACAAGAAGGGGGTCAGGAGAGAGATAGAGACAGACAGGCACACAGACACACACACACACACACACACACACACACACCTCTGCTCATGGTTCTGAAAGAAGTATGGGTGTTGGAGGATGGGGAGGGGGCTTCTTGGCAATGTCTTTGCTGTAAATCAGCAGAATCCGGAGCACAGCAGAGAGCTAGCTATCTTTTTCACCCCTAGCAAGTTTTTATTAGTAATGTAGTCATTCAACAAACATTTAATGAGATCCAAGTATCTCCTAAAAATAATTCCTCACATTTGTCTATCTCCCTTCAGTTCACAAATCATTTTTTTAATATCTCTTTATTAGATTTTTATGATAGAAGTAATAAATGCTCTGGTAAAAAAATTTTTTTCAAGAAATTCAAAAGTGTAAAGATAGAAGCAAATCACTTTTATATTTATGGTCTCAATAGATTTTTTGCAAATAACTCATTGAAATAGGTATGGCAGGACCATTTTGTGACTTGGTTTATTTTCCCCACTTAAAATATAGGGAGCACTTTTCTATAGTCGCAAGTAATCCTCAAGAACGTGATTTTTAATAGCAGATGAACGAAGTGCATTTATTTCACCGAACAGCTGTGAGTGGACAAACATGTTGCTTCTCTTTTTTTTGCTCTTAGAAGCACGTCCGTGGTGAACACCCTCATTCATAAATCTTGGTGAAAATCTCCAAATCTTCTTTTTAGTGTAAATTCCCAGAACTTTAATGACTAGGTCAGAGTTTGGGAACATATTTTCTAGATATTTCTCCAAATTGCTCTCCTGAAAGGTCATAGCAATTTGCATTCTAACCAGTTATGACTGAGAGCACCCATTTCCCACCACCTTCCCCATCGGCAAGTTATGGCTGCTTTTTGCCTTGACTGGTCAGGTGGATGAAAATAGAATACAATCTAGATTTGCTTTTCATTTATTATTAGTGAGTCTGCATTTTTAGTGCTTACTAAATACTGAAAGTGTATTTCTACTTTTGAGGACTATTTATGTCCTTGATTACCATCTTATAGTGAAGAATCAGGGCACAGCCAGCACGATGAAAGAATCCTTAAATCATGGTTGTTCTCTATCATGGAACACACAGGGTGGGTGGTTCCAGCCAGGGAATGAGGTTTCCGATAAAATAGAATGAACCTCGTCCAAGACAAGAGGCCTTTATCATATCTCCCTCTTCCCATCCTGTTGCCCCTCAACCAAGGGGTTGGGGTGGGAATCTCTTTCTCTGTGTCTCCTCTCATGATCACCCCCCCATTTCCACCCCCAGCCCCTTGTGGAGGGGCTGTGCACAACGCCACCATCGGCCGGGTCCTCTCCCCAAGTTACCCAGGAAACGCCAATGGGAGCCAGTTCTGTGTGTGGACAATCGAAGCTCCGGAGAGCCAGAAGCTGCACCTACATTTTGAGAGGCTGTCACTGCATGACAAGGACAGGTAAGCCCCCGAGGACTTACCCCAGCAGCCTCCTTCCTTCCCAGAGTGTGTGGCTGGGGATCTGGAGTCTGGAAATGGCTCATTGAGGTCAAGAAAGGAAGGGCTGAGGAAGTTGGCAAGGTATTAGACACCATCAGCTCCAATCTCCTCCTTTTACAAGTAAGGAAACTCAGACATATAGAGGGAAAGGGACTCACCCCAGGTCACACGGTAGGATAGGGGAATCCAGATCCCCGTGTTGCACCACCTCATTGTTTCTCCTGCATGCCCCTTTTTGCAGTTAACAAGGAGGGAGTATTTGCTGAGCATCTGCTCTGTGCCCAGTCTGTACTAAGCTCCATGGAGAACCAGAGAGAAGTAGCAAGACTTGATTTCCTGTTCAATAGGAAATTGAAGTGGAAACACTAGACTTGTACCCATGAAGGAACTAGGGAGATGTTGCAAGGCAATACCTAAGCAAGAGCATGTCTGTAGACTCTAAGTAATACACATAGAATCCCTTAAAGTTTTCATATTCTATGGCTTTATACTAGAATATTCTCGAATGTTCTAGAAAACTAGACCTGCTGCCTTAGGGTGTATTCTCTTAAAAACAGACATGGGGACAAGGATGTTAGGGAAAGTCACTCATTTGGGAGCAAATCCTAGGAAGCACAGGTAGAGGCATGGGACATTGGGTTGGAAAGGGAAAGGAGTCACCACGGTGTGCGTTAGTGAGCAGGTGACTGTGGGGAGCAGCTGGGATTCTGTCCACCGGAGGCCTCTGGGAAACTGTATTGAGTACGACTCAGAGCGGTCCTTTTGGAGGGGGCAGGATCTGGGGTACTTATCCACCACCACCACGCATCTATCATTGGATGGGATGCTCCTGGACACACTAACTCCCCAGCACTGCCTGCCACACTTTGAGCTGGTTGAGCTAACTGATGCTCAGAGACTTTGTGTGGGAAGCCAGCCCTGTCCTCATCCTAGCCACAGTGGACACATGGAAAAATGAACAAACCACGGCTTCAACATTTATATATTTTGGTAATATTAGAAATTCACCTGGGCAGCATAAGATAAACCCTTTTTATGAGTCACAGTAAAAAAAAAATTTAAAAAAATAAAAAATAAACTTCAGAGGATTAAAAATGCCTGTTTATGACTCCATAAAAGAAATGTATCTAATCTGTATACGGCTTCTTTCCCCGTTTTTGCATAATTTCTTTAAAAATACCAAGACTAGCAAGGAGTCAGGTATCAAATGGTTTTAATAACAATGAAAATGAATACCAACATTTTGTGTAGCACATTTTATTTTTCAGGGCACCTGATCCTGTCGTATTCTCAAAACCCACCTGTAAGATAGGTAGAAGAGACGTGATGATCCCTCCTTTCATAGCTGTAGAAACTGAGGCCCAAGGTGTACTGAGACTTGGGAAGAGAATTGGGAAGAGAAAATCAGGACTCCTGACTCCACACACTGTGCTCTTACGATATCAGACTGAAAGACAGAGCCTGTTAGGGGCCAAATGCTTAATAAATTTGACTCGTATACCTTCTCCGTCCTAGGCATGTTATGCACATGGCCTCTATCTAGTTCCCACACTCTGATGTAGGTGGGTATAATTTCATCCTTTTTATAGATGAAGAAACAGAGGCACAGTGGTGTGAAGTGTCCTTGCCCAAAGTCACACAGCTCAGAAGGTTACAGAGTTGGGACTCAGGTTGTCTGACTACTACTCTTTCAGCCCGTTAATCTCGTCTTCCCAGTTACTAATAATAATTAGTATCCATTAATTAGTCCGGTTCATTACATCACACACATCATTTTTTCTACGACTTCAGAACCCATCCGTGAGTCTAGGACAAGCATTCTACAAGAAAAGGAAACAAGTTGCATAAGGCTTGTCTGGGCAAGTCACGGCAAACGGGATCTGCATCTGGGAGTTAGGCTCCAGAGGTGGTGTTCATGGCACACGCCTCCTGCTGTTGCTGTGTGTCAGTGATCCTCCTATCCTTCCCCCCACCCCTACCCGCCAGGATGATGGTCTACAGTGGCCTGATCAATAAGTCTGCTCTTCTCTATGACTCCCTCCAAACCGAGAGCGTCCCCTTTGAGGGTCTGCTGAGCGAGGGCAACAGCATCCGCATTGAGTTCACTTCTGACCAGGCGCGGGCGGCCTCAGCCTTTAACATCCGGTTCGAGGGTGAGGATCCCCGGGGGCCTCCCCCATCCTGGGTGATGGTGTGGGCACAGAGAAAGCATGACGGAGCTGAGCTGGGTCCTGGGGGCTAGAAATTTGACCTGCTAAGGGTGAGGGAGATCCAGAGGCCAGACTGACCCTTTGACTTCCAAAGGCAGACTCTGCAGGGTTGGGAGGGCAGAGGTTTGTATTCCCATTCTCGAGACGAAAATAATGAGTTCCCAAAAAGCGATGTAAATGGTCCAAGCGCCCTCAGCATGTCAGCTGGAATTGGAACCTGGGGTCTGGGGCCCATTTTCCTTGGGGCTTCCCTAAATAGCAAGAGGGGACCCATCCTCTGACATCGAGGACTGTCAGGAGCCCCTGCCTCATCTGAGCTGCTGTCCCTCTTTTGTATCCCCACCCTAGCCTTTGAGAAAGGCCACTGTTATGAGCCCTACATTCAGAATGGGAATTTCACCACATCCGACCCAACCTATAACATCGGAACCATAGTGGAGTTCACCTGTGATCCCGGCCACTCTCTGGAGCAGGGTCCGGCCATTATCGAGTGCATCAATGTGCGGGACCCATACTGGAATGACACAGAGCCCTTGTGCAGAGGTGAGTGGCCCCATTGCCCTTCTCGCAGGGCACCTCAGGGACCTCCACCCCCTCAGATGAAAAGGCCAAGGGCCCGGTTTAGAGTATGTCACAAATTTACACACCAATTTTAGCATTAGAACCCTTTCCAGGGCTCACTATCCTTTGGGTCAGATTTGCTGCATGTCCAAATTACAAAATTGATAAATTTTTAAAGATGCCCCTTCCTCCAAGCACAGACCCCCTAGTACATAACTTAGTGAAAAGATCTCTGCATGGATTTCAGCTCCTCTGTACCCCCTTGCTATGTACTTTTGTGTGTTGTGCAACCCACCCAACCGCACATGGCAGTCCTAAGTTTAATTAATAATAGTGATGATGTCAATAATAGTTGCCAAGGGCTGCATGTGCCTTATCTGATTTAATCCTCACTATGACCCTGCGAGGTACGTAGTACTGACCCCATGTACAGGTGAGGGACCTGAAGCTGTGGAGTGATCCTAAGAACAGACTGAGGGTAACTGGCAGAGGTGGAAATGGAACTCAGGTCTCTCTGTTCTCAGAGACCTGTGGTCTGAGCCCCTCAGGACAGCATTGGCTGGGTGGATCCCTCATCTCCATGAGCCCCCCAGGGCCCTGCCCTGCCTTGCCTCTTTCCGCATACTCAGTGCCACTTCAAGCCTGGATGCGTGTGGAGCATGTGGTGTGATGGAGAGAGCCCTGGCTCCTGGCAGCCGCCACCTGGATGGCGGTTGGCGTGAAATCACAGCTTCGTCCTGGTGAGGGATTGATCCCTGTATTAAATGTGCTGGTTTAACAGAGCGGAATTCATTGGTGCTTTGGCCTCTGCCACACTGAGAACTTTCCAAAACGGTAAACAGGGTGGAATTTAAAGAGCCAGGCGCCAGGCACATCCCTACTTCCAGGTCAGAGCTGGGCTCCTTAGCAGTAATGTTCACTAAGAAGTATCAAGCCCTTACCTTGTGCCAGGTGCTAGGCTGCATTTGACACCCATGAGCTCAATTAAGCTCCAGAAAACCCCAACGGAGTCAGTGGCGCTGTTACTGCAGCTTCACAGAGGGAGGAAACTGAGACTCCCAAGATTGCATGCCTTGCCGCCAAGTCTGTTGGGGCAGAGGCAAGACTCGAACTCAGGTCCACCTCAATGCAGTATAGCATCTGTTAGCCACTACTCCACCCTGCCCCAGCATGGGGCTGCTGCAGAATCACCCAGAACATTGAGCTCTGTCCTTGATCCTGAGAGAACTGTAGTGCCCTTAGCCCCCTCTTCGCCAGCCCTCAGCTAAAGGAGGCAGGCGGCCAGCCCTAATGTGATCATCCCACACACACAGGCACGGACCGCCTGAGGGGCAGGCACCTGTTCCCAGTACACAGCGAGCCATGCCTGTCCGACGTCATAGCCCACGCTCTTACCCGCCACGCTGTACTGGCTTCCTCATGAATAACACATGCCTGCCTCTGTCTGTCTCTTTCTTCTACAGCCATGTGTGGTGGGGAGCTCTCTGCCGTGGCCGGGGTGGTGCTGTCCCCAAACTGGCCAGAGCCGTACGTGGAAGGTGAAGACTGTATCTGGAAGATTCACGTGGGGGAGGAGAAACGGATCTTCTTAGATATCCAGTTGTGAGTGTTCATGACGGGTGGACCTCCAGTCCAGCCCCATTGGGGAAGCGATTGCTCCTGCTTTGTTCTTTCAGCCAGGGTAAATGAGGCATCCACTATGTGTCAGGGGCTGTGCAAAGAAAGAGCTGGAGTCCCAGCAGTGGGAGAAACATCATGCACACAAAGACACAGTCCCCTTGCCTCCAGGCAATTTGGTCTGCGGAGGAAGCAGGCATTAAAGGTAGAAATGCATCCACAGTGACATACCGTAACCTTGGTGAACAGTGTAAGGATAAGTGAATGGTGCTATGAGATCCTATAATGGGGGTTTGATACAAAGGGGAAGGTCAGAAAAGCCTTCCCTGAGGATCCGATGCTGAAGTTCAGAACTAACGAATGAGTTGGAGTGGATATATCTGAAAGGAACAGAATGTGTAAAGGCCCTGTGGCAAGAGCAAGCGCGGTGTTTGAGAAGGACCGAACAGCCGATGTGGCCAGGAGGAGGGGGAAGGTATCACACGTACTGTCTGTACTGCAGCTGTTTGTTTTCTTATCTGTCTCTCTCAACCAGACCCAGAAGTCCTTGTAGTCAGGGCTTGCTCTGATGCACCTCTGTCCCCAGATCTACCGCAGAGCCTGACACATAGTAGGCACTCAGGAGACCAGTGCTGTGTGAAGAACGGATGGAGTTGCCTGGCCCTGTGGCCGTCTGCTGTACTCAGTGGGGGTGCCTAGGAGATGCTCCATCCAGAACTTTCCCCCTGCTGAACTCTCCAGGGAGGGGGAGAAGCAGACAGAGACAGATGGTAGTGTCTAGAGAAGCAGAAGAAAGGGCTTCCGGGCAGACCCAGACACCGTGGCTTGGACAGTGGAGGGCAGGGAGGGAATGCCAAGTTCTGAAGAGCTTCTCTGGAGGCAGCCAGGGCCCCGGGTGGGGAGGCATCGCTCCCCTCAAGCCTGAAGCAGAAACCCAGCGGGCTGGGCAGCGAGGCCCAGCTGCCTTGCTCTGCAGAGGAGCTTTGCAAAAGGGAAGATTTATCTGCAAAATTACGATAAAATTTTGAAGCTGTCCCTTAGAGGCCAGGGACGTGTCCTCGGAGGCTGCTCCAGGACCTTCCACTCCAGGAGAATCAAAGATGTACAGACCTTGCACAATTGCCCCTTGTGGACCTGGGGCTGGGCCAACCTGAGTCTGAAACCTGTCTCTACCTCTCCCCAGCTCTTTGCCTCTGGGCTTCTCTCTGGCTGTGGTGCTTCTCACTGGCTACCAGGGTCTTGGAACCTCAGTGTTTCGTGGCTACTGGAACAGCCTGGAAGCATCCCTTGCCCGTTCCCTCCCTTGCTCACTCCTCAGCGGGAGTTCCCCCCTTTCTCCTATTCTCACCTCCCTGACTTCTAGAGTCTGGTATGAAGGATGATAGTTTCTGAGCTGTCTACTATGAGCCAAGCCTGGTTGTAGGCGCTGGAAAGGCTTGGACAGTTGCCCCTTGGGCAGTGAAGTTTATGTTGTAACAGAGCAGGTTGGATGGTCCCGATTAGCTCTGTGAGGGGAGGAAGGGGGGGCACATGTGCACCTACTGTGTGCAAGCGCTAAGCAAGGTGCTGAAGGTACAGTTGTGAGAAAACAGAACAGCCTCTGCCCTCACTGTCTAGGGGATGAGGCAGACATGAAATGATATGCGGTGTGGTGAGAGCGGGGATAGGGTGGACAGGCCGCTGAGAAGCCTGAGTGAAATCAAGGAGGGCTTCCAGGAGGAAGTGACTTCTGAGCTGAAAGAGAAGGTAGGCAACCATGAGGGGAAAAGGAGGAGTGTCTCAGACGGTGAGAACAGAATGTGAAAAGCCTGGAAATGAGAGAGAAGGTGGCCCACTTAGTGACTTGAAAGAAGTTTGTTATGGCTGGAGCGTGAGGATTAGGTAGGAGTTATGGAGGGAAAGGGTTCCAGGGAGACGTGGTGTCTTCTTAGCTGAAGCCTCAAATAGGAAAGTCCCTTCTAAAGCTGTTTGCTGTGAGAAACCTTCTGAGGCTCCCTACTGCCGTCATGGTAAATATGAATGCGCAGTCCTGGTTTATGAGCATCCCTGCACCAGCAGTTAGTAGCAAGCCACCTCAATCTTCTGCCAGAAGGAGAACCAACTCCTGGTATCCTGGCTTGTCTTGTCCATGCCACCCCCTTCTGCTGGGCTCAGCAGCCTTCTCCCAACACCCGCCCCCTGGACGGGTGGTTCTGCTCCTCCAAGACCGGCCCACCTCTCACCTTGGTGTCACAGGCCTGGATGGGGACACAGGAAGCTGGGAGCCCTTGTTCTCACTCTCTCTAGGCATCAAATACTCAGTGAACCTTCAGCTTGACAGTGGATAGAGTTTCATGTCCACTGCGAAGCGTGCAATGGGGCAGCTGATCCAGGAACCTGAGCAGTTAGGTTCCTCAAAGCTGGGCCACTCCCGGCACCCATGGCAGGAAGGGACCCCTCCCAAGGGGACAGACTTTCTCCCTTCTGACCATCCTGGCAACCCCAGATCTGAGTGTTGGCCGGGAGAGAGGAGTCCCGGCTCCCCTCCTCCATGCCCTGCCAGGGACTCCTGAGCAGCCCAGGACCCAGCAGCAAGCCTCCCTGGGCTTCATGGTCCCCTTTCTGCAAAGTGATGGGCTGCCTTGAGCCAAGAGAATTCAGACTCAAACTCACGGAGGGCCGGATGAGTAACAGAATGGATTTGGGGCCCAAATATTTGGAGTGATAGAGAGGGGAGAGGCCCTCTCACCCTTCCAGAAATCATTTAAAGTTGTTTTTTGGTGGGGTTTTTTTTTTAAGAATAATGCCTCTCCCCCTCCCAAAAAATAGATCTGCTGGCTGGATCCAGACTTGAGGAGCCTCCAGTTTGTAAGCCTTGGTCTAGATAGTGATTAAAGTTCTTTCTCATCGCCGTGATGAAGAGAGCAATTTTCATCATTGAGTGCTTCCTATTTGTGGGGTGCTTTACAGACGTGAATTATCTCCCACCCAGAGTTGTCCTGTGGGGGTGCTACAACTACTCTATTCAACTCCTATTCCCTGCCTTCTGAGTTCTTCAGTTGGGTGCCTAAAAGGGCCTCCCAAATGAAGGGTATCCAAAGTTAAACTCCTGATTCCTTCTCCAAACCCGTTTCATCTCATCTGCCCATCTTGGTAAGGAGCCGTCCATCCTACCAGCTGCTCAGGCCAAAAGGACTTGGAATTGTTCTAGGGCAGGAGGACATGGGTGCACGTCCAACAATTGGCTTTCTTGGCAGTGGGGTAGGGAGAAACATCCTGATTTATGGCATTCGCCAATTTCCGTGGTGTAAATACTCCCACCATGGCCCTTTCCGAGCTACTAACACAGTGCCAGCGGGCTCGCCGGATGCCCGGATGTTTAACAATTGACTCACATGAGCCAGTGCAAGCTGCCAGCTCCAGCACACTCACTGCTATTTGGATTTCTCACACACCCTGTACTCGAGTCCTCAGTACATCCTGTTGATTCTAGAATTCAAGAATCAGAATACGCCCAGAGTCCAAGCATGTGTGACACCCCCACTACTGCCACTGTGGTCCATGTCTCATCCCAGAATTATCCCACAGGCATCCTGACTGGTCTCCCCGCTCCTGCTTTTGTCCCTTTTGGGCTATTTGTAACCTACCACCCTAAGGGATCCTGTTAAAACCTAAGTAAGGCAGGTCACATCATGCTCTGCTTCAAAGTTTACAGTCGTTCTACATTTTATCTAGAGTAAAAGCTGGAGTTCTTGCAAAAGGCCCCATGTGATCTAGCCCTGGTTATATCTCCTGTTTCATTTCTTTCCACTCCTTATTCCCTCCATTTGGCCACACTAGCTTCCTTGTTGTTCCCCAGACATACCCCAGGGCCTTTGCACTAGCTGTCTCTTCTCCCCTCCCCCAACCCCAGGATGCTGTACCCTGAATACCCTGCCTCGCTCACTCCCTAGCTTCTTGTAGGCCTCTGCTCACAAATCACCTCTTATGAGATGTCACCCGACACCCTGATCTAAATCAGCATCTCTGTCATTCTTTCTTTCTTTTTTTTTAAGATTTTATTTTTAAGCAATCTTGACACCCAAATTCACAACCCCAAGATCAGGAGTCACATGCCCCATGGACTGAGCCAGCCAGGCACCCCAACATCTCTGCCATTCCTGATACCCTTACCTTGCTTCACGTTTCCCTGTAGCACTTAACACCACTCAACATACCACACATTACCATATTTGTTGAAGCATGTCACCCCCTCCACCTACAACGTCACATCCATGAGAATGGAAGGATTTGTTTCCTATTTGATGCCCTGC
Organism: Vulpes lagopus; assembly: GCF_018345385.1. Classification (NCBI taxonomy): domain Eukaryota; kingdom Metazoa; phylum Chordata; class Mammalia; order Carnivora; family Canidae; genus Vulpes; species Vulpes lagopus. Next base: position 16,767,138 of record NC_054837.1, on the reverse strand, counting down.
TATAACCACAGTATGTAAATCAATGCCTGGCCCATAGTAGGTGCTCAGTAAGTAAGAGTGAATAAAATTAAGACAACTTCTCATGATCATACGGCCATGAGGTTTCAAAGCCAGAACGTGAACCCAAATTCATGTCCAGCTGCTCTTATGCACAAGGAGGGGGAAAAAGTTCAGAAAAATATGGAAAGACCATTAAGATGTGGCCTTCTTTTATCAATAAGTCTACATTTATTACATGAGCGGCAATGTTAAGAAAAAAAGTTTGGCCAAAAGCTATCAAGTAAAATAATAGTGGTGGGAAGATCCCCCAAGAGAAGGTGTCATAAATTATAGTATCAAAGGATTTGCCATCATAGACTTAGAAGCAGAATCTAGAGTGGGTCTTGGGAGGACCCCCAACCCAGTGATGACCAGCCAAATCCACTGGTAGACTTTGGGGGCCGAGTAGGGGGTGAGGTGCAGGGAGGCCGTACCGTCTTCTGGATCATCAGATGCAGGCAGAGGTGAAGGTGACAAGTGGGGCCCGAGATGAGGCCCTGGTGGGGGTGGGTAGGGTACTGTCCTCCACAGAGCAGCTTCTGCTCCCTCCGTGGGGCATCCAGCCAGCATCATCCCAGGACCGTAGTCCTTGAAGTGACATCAAAATCAAGTCGGTCATCGCGGAGGCGCTGCCATTTTTCTCATTGAGCAAATTCTGTGTGATTCTACATGCATTTATAGAGCACCCGCTGTGAATGAGGTGCCCGCTGGGCCCTGGCAGTGAGCAAGAACGGTGTGGCCCTGTGCTGGGGGACATGGTGCAGACAGGAGCACATACAGGGGCCCTGGAGGCCCGGGGCGAGAAGGGTGAGCCTGGTAGACGATGCAAAGGAAAGCTTTCCAGGGAAAGCAACGTCTCTCTCAGCAAACAGCCGTGTCTGGAGGCGGTTCTGACTGTAGAGTTGGTGCAGGAGGGGGCGTGGAGAGGGAGCCACTGGCATCCAGTGGAAGGAGGCCAAGGGTGCTGCTCCGCATCCCGCATCCCGATGTGCATGGTTCAGCCCCCACCACAACCAAGTAGCTGACCCAAGATGTCAGTAGGGCCGAAGCAGAAAAACCCTGGTCCATACTGAAACCTGAAGGACAGACACAAGGTGGGAAGGGATGGGGAGGGGCGGGTACAGTGCTCGAGCCGAAAAGAATGGCATGTGCTAAGGTCCAGAAGCAGGAGAGCACGACTCTCTTCTTGTTGGTCCATAATATCAAATAGATGCCAAACACTTAGCGCACCCAGGCGTTCACAGGTGCCTTCAAAGTGAGCATGCGTGCTGAGTTCTACTAGCAGCTCCATTTTACAGATGAGCAAGATGAGAGCGTGGAGGCCAAGAGTGGCTGCGGCCGCCCGGCCGGGAACTGGCAGAGGGGATGCAGACCCGGCTTGCCATGCCTCCAGGGTCTGGGATCCCCACCAGCATTTGAAAGGAGCAGAGGAAGGGATGCAGGAGAGGCGGCATCTAGGAGGAGGAAGGACCAGCAGGCAGCAAGGGAACCAGGCTGGTGCCTCAAGGCCAAGTTAGAAGTCTGCACTCACACAAACTGGGCCACAGAGGAAAGGTTTTAAGCCCTTAACAGGGATTAAAGCTTTGCAGAGGGGAGCCGAGTCCTCGGGTCAGCAGCCTCGGGCTCTCCCCGGCAAACTCTGGCACACGCCTGGCAGAGTGGCAGCTGGACCTGGCACCCCCTTTCCTCCCACAGAGGGAGTGAAAATAGCATCTCACCAGCCAGGGTTACGTGAGGCCCGAGAGCTGCTGGGTTTAATTTATCTTGCTTGGTTTCCGCTGACAGTTTTAGTAAACCAATTTGGGTTTGATAGTAAAAATAATTCTGTCCTCAGGGCCCCTCACACCGCCTAAGCGCTTGTGATTGTTACTTATCGCCTTGGTGAGGGGGAAGGAGTCTGCACTGTTGACTGAGCCGGGTGGGTGGCCCGTAGTAGGTGCTGCGCACTGTCTGCTGCGTCACGAGGACGTAAACCACAGGTGGCAGGCGAGAGGGGACTTTTCTCCCCCTCATCAGCCAGGCAGGTTTGTTGAAGCCGCGGGTGCCCGCCTCTTGACTCCACTGGGTTAGCATCAATGAAGGACCTACTGCGTGCCAGAACCCAAGCTGAGTGCTTCATGTCCATGGAGACATGATGCACACTGTGACACATTATTATTCAGAGATCATAACCGCATAAATTAGAGCTACAGGGGTAGAGATCATTATGGAGGGGGAATTACCTACATTAGAGAGAATGTACACAAAGCGCGTGGTGTGGGGTCCAGCACGTCACTGGCACTTCATCAACGGAGACTATGAATCCTTATAAGATATTGTGGCCGCCGCACCCTGGATTTGCAGATGACAGAGAGCTTGTTAAGTGGCTTTCTCAGGTCGCACAGCTAACAAAGGACTGAGCCAGCCTTTGCACACACACCATAGCTTCCGCTTTTGTGGACTTGAACAGTCTTTTGGGGGACCAGCCATATGTCTCCATGATGCACCAGGGAGGCTCCCGGACCTCCAGAAACTCAAAGTTCAGGAAGGAAAGTAGTGCCATAAGTAGACAACCCGGCAAAATGCAGGCTAAGTGCTGTGTCTGGAGGAGTGAGCATACGGGAGGTAGCGGGATGCTGCATTAGCTCTGCAGGTCATGGAACTGTCACAGAGAGGGTGACATCCAAGCAGAAGCTTGAAGAGTGTCCATTGGCCAAGCTGCAATGGGGGAAGGGCTTCCAGGAGGGGCCTCTGGGAGCAGGGCACTCGAGCTGTGAAAGCAGGGACCGTTAGACACCAAATGGATGCCCTGAATTGAAGCACTAATTAGAACTGTCTGCCTTGCATTATTGGCGGTAGAGGTGGGAAGGGAGGGCGCATGATCTTAAATTGAGTCGGGACCCCTCAGGCTAAACCTCCTTCAGACCCCAAATGCCTATTCCCTAAATCATCAAGTACCTCTTAGCTCCATCAGCTTACCTAAAACACAGCTGAGCATGAGCCTTTTAAAACCTTAACAGTTTCTGAAATTTCTCTCTCTCCCCCCACCCGCCTCTGTCTCTCTCTCTCTGTGTCTCTGTCTCTCTCTCTCTCAAGTTAAAGCATAGAAAGGAAAATAAAAGAATCAAGGGATAATTTGTGAAGACATCATAGAATGGAAGAGCTGGGAGGGGCCCAGAGAGGGGAAGTCACTTGCCTAGCATCACACAGTAAGTCAGAGCAGGGACCAGGAAAACAACCCAAGCATGGCTGCAGACGCCCAGCACGGGGGTTGGTCACAATGCCACATGACAGAGAGTCATAAAAGCTTCTAGAGTAAAAAGAGCTACATATAAATCCTGGCTCTGCTACCCCCATTAGCTCTGTGGCCTCTGTAGATGATTGCAGGTGGCCATTCCCACCTCACAGCTGGAAGCTTTGTTCACTTCATCCCCAGTGACTGGCACACAGCAGGTGCTCAATAAATATCTGTTGAATGAGAGAGAGAAAGAGACAAGGGTGGTGAGGGAGTTAGTTAAATAACACGTGAAGTTCTTAGTAAAGTTTCTGACATAAAATAAACAAATAACCATGGTGGACGCTACTTTCACCCTCTACTATGTACCACATTTTATGCTAAATACTTGGCACGCACTATTTCATTGATGATGACACCATCCTAAAAAAAGTCTTACATGCATCGAGCACTTGCTATTTGCTAGTCTCTGAGTGCTTTACCCATAGCAAATCATTTCACTCTTACCAGACGCCTATGTGATGTCACAGTGGCTATCTTTTATTTTTTTTAAGATTTTATTTATTTATTTGAGAGAAAGAGAGCATGCGCACAAGCTGGGGGAGGGACAGAGGGAGAAGCAGACTCCCCGCTGAGCAGGGAGCTAGATGCGGGGCTCAATCCCAGCACCCTGGGCTCATGACCTGAGCCAAAGGCAGATGATACTTAACCAACTAGAGCCGCCACCCAGGTGCCCCTTGACTATCTCCTTTTACAGATAAGGGAACTGAGAGAGACCCTCTTGCTTGAGGACACAGCTGGGAAGGGGCTGACTTAGGACTCAAACTCAGGTCTCCTAGGTCAAAGCCAGTGCTACAACCACACAATAATAGTAGTGAGGTGCTCCGCAGGGGAGAAACCCTAGCTACACCTTACAGAAGAAGAAACCAAGGCTCAGAGAGGTGCACCCCCTCTGCCCTCCGTTTCCTGGGACCTATTGTAAACATACGTATATCTCTGGAAGAAAAAAGTTTCATCCGGGCTCCAGCTTGCCTTCTCTGACTCTGCTACAGAGCCCAGCCCCAAACCTCTCCCTGTTTATGGGCTCCAACACAGTTCTCTAACCAGGAAATAAAAGGACCTAATAACAAAGCCCAGTAACCACATGATTGATAGCCATGGAATATTTCTCTTCAGCTACTGCCAACCTGTGCCGTGCTAAGTTAATTCCAAGCCCTAAAAATTAAGTGCCTTGTCCAGAGGCACTACAGTTCTTGAAACAGGGATGTTTGCTGCTTTGGGCTGCAAGAATTCAGCTTGACTGAGACCCAGGCAAGAGAGACGGTCAACAATAGAGGGCAGCCTTGACCCCAGGAGCACAGATGTCCATCAGAAATCATGGAAGAAATGGCCCCAGAAGAAATAAAAACCTTCCAATCTATTAGTGGAGGGAGATGGGATTTCCCAAGAGCCAAAAGTTGTAAGGAATCCACGGACAACAAAGTTCCTAGAGCCCAAATCCCATCCTGTTGCAGATAAGGAAAACTGAGGCCTGGAGATGGGAAGAGACTGTCCCAAGGTTGCTGTATCAGTCAGCTATTGCTGCATAACAAATGACCCCAAATTCAGCACCATAAAACAGCAAGCTTGTCGCATTTCTTACGAGTCTGCGGGTCATCCAGGCAGTTCTTCTGGTCTCAGCTGGGTCATGCATGCATCTCTGGGCAGCAATGGGTTGGGTGGGTGTCTCTGCAGATTGTGGCCTTTCTAATGTGTTTGGGGTGGGTTGCCCATCAGAGGGTCTGGGCTGGCCTAGCCCAGGTTGGCTCATCTGCCCCAAAAGCTAGCTCAGGCTTCTTCCCATGGTGACTAGCCAGGGTTCCAAGACAATGAGAAGCAGCATTCAAGGCCTCTTGAGTTGAGACGAGAAATTGGCACAGCAGCCAACACCCACTGTCTCCCATGGCAAGTCACAGACCAAGGGCCAGCCCACATTCAAAGGGTGGCGAAACAGACTCCACCTCTTGCTGGCAGGGGCTTTGAAGCCATCACAGAGATGGACAGAGCTTTGAAATCATGTTTGCACTCAAGGCGCCCAGGCGCCCCTTGACTATCTCCTTTTACAGATAAGGGAACTGAGAGAGACACTCTTGCCAGGGAAGAGTGGGGGTTAGAACTCAGGTTTCCTGGTTCCTGTCCAAAGCTCCTAATGACATCACTGTGGACGATGGCTCTAAGAGGTGGCCCTCACCGTCCCCATTTTACCAAAGGAATCCGAGGCTCAGAGACCTGAAGAACTTGCCTATGATCTCACCTCTAGGAAGTGACAGAGATGAGATTTGTCCTTAGCGCCTGGGACTTGGAACTTAGAAGCCTCGAGAAATGTTTTGCTCTCTACATGATGCCTCCAACATGCAGGAGAGGAAAAAGGGCCTTTGCTCATGGCAGGAAGTCTTGGGTTCGGGTCCCACTCTTCCACTTTATTGGCTGTGTGACCTTAGATATGTCACTCCACTTCTCTGAATCTCAGTTTCCTATCTTTAAAATGAGGATGCCAATGGTACCTACTTCTCAGAGTCCAAGGGGACCAAACCCTTGGTACATTACACACATTGTAATTTAATTGGCAGCTATGTTGATGATGATGAATTCTTTCCTGTGGTGTGTACACACACTGAGATCCTTTGTGCAACTACACACACACACACACACACACACACATGCACTCACAAGGGTTGATTGCCCATGAGCTTGGCATTTGGTGTGACAATGAGAAATCAAGAGGGTTCATCGGAAACTCTCTTGACTGGCGTCCACCTGACTGATTACACCCCCTCCTGCGGCGTGCAAGGGACTGTCATGGTCGGTGGTAACAGGAAACCACAGGCTCCAGGGGAGGTCCTCCCCCATCACATGCCTGTTTCCTGACCCCCTCAGCCCCTACACACTCTTCCAGCCCCAGCGATGGCAAGAGGAGCCGTGGGAGGGACCCCCAGCCCCCCCAACCCGCCATCTTGAGCTGGGACGGTGGCCTTGCCAGAGCACACCTATGAGCTCAGGGCATTCGGATGCAATTAGATCCGACATCCTGCGGAGACGCGGCTGCTCGTTTTATGAGTCCCTGACATGCGGTGGCCTCACGCACTTACTATTCAGCGGTGTTTATCGAGGGTCCACCGTGTGGCTGCTATCAAGTTAGATTACTCCAGGCCCGGAGATAACTCCCACGGATCTGGCCCTTCCCGCGAGCCAGACTCTCCACGTGCACAGTCTATGCAGCTAATTCCCAGAGCAACCAAGGAGTCCACATGACGTGGCCCCCCTGTCACAGACAAAGACACAGATGCTCTGAGGGGCCCTCGGTGGCTCGCCAGCTGGACGGGGTTGGGGGGCTGGGTCAGGGTTGGGGCCTGGCTGTCTGAGGCTGAGCCCGTGGCCGGCACCAGCTCTCAGCCTGCCTTTCGGGGTGGAAGGAAGTTATCCTGACGCAGCCAGCCTCTCTTGAGAGTTCTGGGGGCAGCGGCCCGGTTGGTGCTGTGCTTTGGGCAGTGCGCCCTGGCCGCAGGCCCTGTCCCTGGTCCTGACGGCCGTGGAGGGCGGCGGGGAGACTGGCGCCCCGACACCTGCCAGGCGCCTCCCTGGAGAGCTGGGGTGAGCCCTGGAGGTTCCCAACTGGTGGCTCTTTCCTGGAGGACGCTTCCTGCGCACAGCCCACGCGCCCCAGCCGGCGCTGGGTGTGCGGGGAGGGTGGTGGCAGCTCCGCCGAGACGTACCAGGCTTTACAAGGGCTGCCTTCAATGTGTGTGTCAGGATGCGGCTGCGGAGTGACAGGGACACGGCCAGCAGCTATCAGCTCCTGTGGGGACAGCTCTGTAACATCTTCCTCCAGCCATGCAGAGCCCCGGGCCCACCACCTCCTGCGTGTGTGTGTGTGTGCGTACGCCACCCCCACAGGCACACACCATACATCACACACGTGTCGTAACATACACACTGCACAAACACCATGCCATACACACACCACCATCATACACACACCACACCATACACACACTGCATATACACACTACACCATACACACATCACATATACTCACTACACCATACACACACCACAGACACACACTACACTATACACACACCGCAGACACACACTACCATCATACACACATTGCATGCACACACCACACATCATGCGCACACTGTATACACACACCATATACACACCACACCATACACACACACACATGCACACACCACCATCATACACACACCGCACACACACACCACAAACCATACGCACGCCGCAGACACACACCCACCATCATACACACAATAAACAAATGTTTATTGTTCCTGGCCCTAATTACTTCCTTTAACAACTCTCCATAATATTATCCCCATTTTCCAGGTGAAGACACTGAGGCTCAGAGAGGTTAAACCACTTTTTCAGAGTCACCCAGCTAGAAATCGGCAGCTTGAGGATTGGAACCAGAGCCCATTCTCTTAGCACAGCCCCTCAAGATGGAGCAAAATCACTGGGATGGTTGAAGACTGAGTTTTTCCTAGGCAAACCAGCTAGGAGCTGCTGGGTGTTCTCCTGGTCCATGATGCTGGGTGGGAAATGTCTTGTCATTGACTTTGACAAACCTTTGCATGCCATGTTCAGAGTCTGCCCTGTCTGGCAATGTGGAAATGAGAAGCAGCTCCACCCGTGGGTGGTCCCACAGGAAAGGCATGTCCAGCATGGGAGTCTCATTCTTCTGTTTCTCTCCAGGGATGAGAGGGGGATTGGCGGAGAGGGGGGGAGGTGGAGAAACCAGAGAAAGGAGGGAAAGCAGTGGAGCACAGTGCCTGCGCCTCCTCCACACTGAAATCACAGCACGGCAGTGCCTTTGGGTCCTGGCCGCTGGTGCAGCTTTTTGGGGGGTTTTGAGGGACGCTGACCCCCGTGGCCCATCTTGGGGGGACCCAAGATGCTGAGGGTCTGGTTGGTCTGGGGTGCAGCCTCAGCATCATGGGGAGGTTGAAATCTCTGCAGAGAGACTCACATGCAGCCAGGACTGAGTCTACCGGCAGAGGCCGAGTCCTGAGCCTGACCTCAACAAGGTGTCTCGTGAATGTCTCAGGGAGAGGGGAGGAGGGAAGAGAAGAAGGGAAGCACAAAAAAAAGCAGTAAGAAAACTGTTCATTTTTTATGCATTCAGGTGTCCTTTTAGGGAACCAGAAAGATTGGTCTTCTATGTCCTCCCTGGAGCTGACATGGTTTCTTGTCCTGTCTGCCATTTTATCAAATTTAATTGAAACCAAATGAGCACGGGGCCGCAGGGATCCTCAGCAATTCCACGGTACCAAGGGGTGTCTGGTGCTGACTGTGGCATTGTGATGGAGCACAGAGGCCTCGGGACCTGGGCCTCTCTGGACTCTGTTTACTCCTCTGTAAAGTGGGATTCACAACATCACTATGTGGTTGAGGGGATCCAGTGAGAAATGGACACAAAGGAACTCTGCAAGATCTTTTCAGAAAAGTTTTAATGCACCTAACACTGCATTTATGGACTTCAGTTCTCTTTCCCCTCCCCTCTCCTTATTTAAGTCTATGGTTTATTTAACCACCGTCTCTACTGTCCCATGGAGGTCCAGCCTTAATTGCATCACTGGACTTTCTTAAAGTCATTTAAACTCTCTGAGCCTTAGTGGGCCCAGTCTGGAAAATGGAAGAAGTTCACCATAATTCAACCGTGTAAATGACATTTCTCTTGCCTGTGCCGAGCCCTGTGCTGGGCTCCAGGGATTTGGGGGAGAACAGCATGTGGTTTCAGGGAGTTTGGGCAATTGGCGTGGGAACCGACAGAGGTTCTTCTTTTTATTTTTAAGATTGTATTTATCTATTCATGAGAGACACAGAGAGAGAGGCAGAGGGAGAGGGAGAGGGAGAAGTAGGCTCCCTGCGGAGAGCCCAGTGTGGGACTTGATCCTCGGTCTCCAGGATCATGCCCTGGGCCAGAAGCAGACACTCAACCGCTGAGCCACCCACGCGCCCCACTGACAGAGCCTCTGCCTTCCCACCATGTAGTTTGGATTCTGACTATCCTCCAGGACCAGCTGATTGAGCACCAGGATGCTCCTTCACCCACCACTGGGTGCCTTGGTTTGTTTCTCTGGGACATGGGTGAGGATAGTAGTGCTTACAGGGTTCGTCCCAGGGTAGAAATGGTGTGTGAAGGCATGCAAGGAGCCTAATGGAAAACATGGCTAGTTATCATATGGCTGTAAATGCGGATGAGGTAATATTTTTCAAACATCCCCCCCCCCCAACAGAGGAACCCTGAGGGATCTTAAAATGTTTTCAAGCAGAGAGATGAGCTCTGTCTTTATTCCAGATGAAGGGACCAGCACAGGATGAGGCAGGTCTAGAAGTTTCAAAGGATCTGGTTTGCAAAGACGTTTGAGACAGTAGATGTGGGCTGGAGGCCCGACAGTGGACCCCCCCCCCAACACACACACACACACACACACACACACACACACACCCGGAAGTCCAGGAAGGCTGAGAAACTGGACTTTATTCTGTGGGCTTAATTTTGCTTTTTCACAGCCCCATTCTATTACCAGCCACTTCTGATTTTTCCCCCTTAAACTGCATATAAATTGGCTTGTTTTTTCACTTGGCTTACTCTAAGCAAAATAATGTCCATGAAATTAGAAGTTTGATGTGCAGACCATATATATTTATATATTTTTTCTAATTCACATTTAAATAAATACATACCATTAGACATTTTCAAATACGTTGGTCTAGCTAAAATTATCTCGTGAACGCCCCTGGAAAGCCTTTTAAAGGCAAGATTTCTAAGCAAGGGTCAGCCATTTGTTTAAAAAGGAATAAAGAAAAGCAAGGTGGCTTGCTCATCATTTCTTTCTACAACCTCTGTGGAATATTAACTGCAGCTCAACACTTACAAAGCTCACCTACCACGTTCCCCCCACATCCCAGCCCCTGATTGGCCGAGGTAAGGGGGCACCTGCTGCCCAGGACCCACAGTCTATACCATGCTTAGGCATACACTGCCCTCTGCTGACCAAGAGAATTACTTCACCAGAGAAGGATTTGCTAATCTGAGTCTGAATCAAATTTGTATTCTATCCTCACCTCTTTGGCTCTCTAGACCCTAGTGAAAGCAATAATGGGGATCCCTCAAGCTGTTTTATCCTTTTTGAAGAGGTAATACACTCACATGATTCAAAACCCAAAAGTACAGAAGAATCTACTGTGATAATTGCTTCCCCTCCTTTCCGCGGCAAACAGCCCCCCTCCTGTTCCCCGCCCCAGAGGCAACCACGGAAACTAGAGTGTCTTATGCATCCTTCTCAGACACTTTTCTTTTTTTTCTCAAGATTTTGCTTTTAAGTAATCTTTATACCCAGCATGGGGCTTGAACTCACAAACCCGAGATCAAGAGTCACAAACTCCATCAACTGAGCCAGCCAGGTACCCAGACTCTTTTTAAGTATGTCCAAAAACACAACAGAAACTTTCAGGGCACCTGGGTGGCTCAGTCAGTAAAGCGTCCACCTTGGGCTCAGGTTATAATCCCAGGGGCCTGGGACCAAGCCCCATGTTGGGCTCTCTGCTCAGTGGAGAGCCTGCTTCTCCCTCTCCCTCTGCCTCCCGCTACCCCGGCTCATGCTCTCTCCCTCCTCCCTCCCTGTCAAACAAATAAATAAAATCTTTAAAAGAAAAACAAAGAAACTTTCTATCTAACAAAATAAAGCCCCCCAGACTAAGTCACCAGTTTAATGCTGGTTTTATTACATACTCGATTATACACCATCAATAATGACAACAAAATGAAGCAGATTTAATTGCTATCAGGAAATGTAAAATGTTTAGGAGACAATCCTTTAACACAGGGAGTCTGTAGAGAGAAGAAATATTATCTTGGTAGGAAAACAAAAGTTGAAATGATGGGTGTAATTGAATGGACTTTGGTGATGCTGTCATAAGAACATAAGGCGTTGCAACATGCCAGGGGCAGTGAGATGGGGCTTCCTCATCCTGCAGATTTTTTTTGTAATGTTTTTCACACTTTCTGATACCAGACTGAAGCTAGTCACACTTTTTTCAAGATTTTTTTTTTTATTTTAGAAGGGAGGGACAGAGGGAGAAGGAGACAGAGAATCTCAGGCAGGCTCCCCACTGAGCATGGAGCCAGACATGGGGCTCAATCTCATGACCCTGAGATCATGACCTGAGCCGAAATGAAGAGTCTCACACTCCACCAACCGAGCCACCAGGCACCCCTAGGCACACTTTTTGGAGACAGGTACACATGGCTTTCATGGGACATCGTGTAAAATAGTGGTTCACATCTCAGACTTTGGCATCCAACAGACCTTGGGTCTGATTCTTTTGTGATGTTGAGCAAGTGGTTTCTCCCAGTTGGGTCTCAGTTTCCCAGTCTATAAACTTGGGGATGATCCTAAGTCTTAGTGTGTGAAGTTGTTGTTTGGGTGCTTAAGCCTCACTGGGCAGTGTTGTTGTCATTCAAAAGCTCACTGGGGGTCTTGGGAGATCTTTTCTCAGATATCTGGCCCCGAAACTGGAAGGAAGTGGCAAGGGACACCAGATGTGGGAACACTGGATAGTGTGCCCACAGATGGCTGCTCAAGCCCTGGAAGGAGCTGCAGGATATGCCTGGAGCAGAATCATGGTGGAGATGGAGAGGGAGCTGCAACCCAGCCGGCCAAGGCCATGGGCTGACACTGGAGTGGCTTATCAGGCAATGTAGGGGTGTCATGGTGCCAAGCTTGATTCTTGATTTTTTTTAAGATTCTATTTATTTGTTTGACAGAGAGAGAGAGACAGCATATCGAAGAAAAATGGAGGATGTAGGCAATCAGGGGCAAGGAGGTGGGTGGGGCAGAAATCATTTGGGGCAGCTCCAGTCATTTAAGGTTTCCAACTGATCTGTGGGAGCAAGTGCTGAAAGCAGCCAGGATGAGAGGAGTTCCCCTCCCAAGGTTGATGCAAGTAAGTCTATTTAGGGCCAAGGCTCCAGGCAGAGATGAGGTCAGAGCTACAGCCCACAAGGGCTACAAGCCTTACAAGGGCTTCCATTAGTCCTCGGAGAGATTGATGAGTAACTGATTGTGGTTGGCGTGTAAAACACTGGGTTTGAAAGAGACAGTAAGAGATGAAGCTGTGAGGAGGTAACGGGGTGCAGAAACTAGGTCCAGGGCACCTTGGAAGCTAGGATCCAAGTTTGCCTTCTACCCTGAGAGGAGGTGCCACGTATTAGTCATTGAAGTAAAATTTGCATAACGTGACCTTAACCATTTTAACTTCTACAGTTCAGTGGCATTTAGTACATTCACACTGTTGTGGGATCAACACCTCCATCTGGTTTTAAAGCACTTTCATCCTCCCCAAAACAAACCCCACACCTGTTAAGCCAGAGGACTCTGTTCCTCCCAGACCCTTCCTCCCAGCCCTTGGCAACCACCGAGCTGCTCTCTGCCTCTCTGGCTTTACCTACTCTGGGTATTTCCTCCCAGTGGAGTCATGCACCGGGTGGCATTTTGCGACAGGATTCTTCCATTTGGCAGGAAGTGCAAGGTGCATCCACGGTGTAGTGAGCGTCCTTGCTGCATTCCACTTGCTGAATGACAGTCCATTGTCAGGGATACACCCCATTTTGCTTCTCCATCCATCTGTTCTGTGAAGGGGGCAGATTTCTGTTTGGGAAGGGCTCATCTGGTTGCCGAGGGGAGAGACTGGGGCCAGGCGAGGAGGTGCTGGCTGTCCCACAGCCCAGCTGAAAGGAGATGGAGAAGAACTCCAAGCAGTGGCTGAGGGGACGGGGGAGGAGACCCAGAAGGGGAGATCTCCTGGCAGAAGCTCCAGGAAAGCCTTGCTGGCAGCAGAGAGGGGCTGGCCCTGGGGCGTCCTCCCGGAGTGGGACCTGCGATTACCACTTCCAGTCCCATCCAACCCATCCGGCTGCTGCACCTCTCCACCTCCTGCTGGTTCGGGAGTCACACTGACATCCTGATTTCTCAGCGCCTCCCTGGAGGGTCTCTGGACCACATCTCACCTGGGACCTTAGTGGGAAGCCCTTGCTCTTCCCCGGGGCCAGTCTCTCAGCCGCTAAGTCTGCGTTTTCTTTCTTTTTTCTTTTTTTAATAGTTTTTTTTAACGAATATTCTTTTATTGGAGTTCGATTTGCCAACATACAGTATAACACCCAGTGCTCATCCCGTCAAGGGCCTCCCTCAGTGCCCATCACCCAGTCATCCCATCCCCCCGCCCACCTCCCCTTCCACTACCCCTTGTTCATTTCCCAGAGTTAGGAGTCTCTCATGTTTTGTCACCTTCTCTGATATTTCCCACTCATTTTCTCTCCTTTCCCTTTTATTCACTTTCACTATTTTTTATATTCCCCAGATGAATGAGACCATATAATGTTTGTCCTTCTCTGATTGACTTATTTCACTCAGCATAATACCCTCCAGGTCCATCAAAGCAAATGGTGGGTATTTGTCATTTCTAATGGCTGAGTAATATTCCATTGTATACATAGACCACATCTTCTTTATCCATTCATCTTTCTATGGACACCGAGGCTCCTTTCAGTTTGGCTATTGTGGACATTGCTGCTGTAAACATTGGGGTGCAGGTGTCCCGGTGTTTCACTGCATCTGTATCTTTGGGGTAAATCCCCAGCAGTGCAATTGCTGGGTCATAGGGCAGGTCTATTTTTAACTCTTGGAGAAACCTCCACACAGTATTCCAGAGTGGCTGCACCAGTTCACATTCCCACCAACAGTGCAGGAGGGTTCCCCTTTGTCCGCATCCTCTCCAACCTTTGTTGTTTCCTGTCTTGTTAATTTTCCCCATTCTCACTGGTGTGAGGTGGTATCTCATTGTGGTTTGGATCTGTATTTCCCTGATGGCCAGTGATGCGGGGCATGTTCTCATGTGCTTGTTGGCCATGTCCCTGTCTTCTTCTGTGAGATTTCTGTTCATGTCTTTTGCCCATTTCATGATTGGATTGTTTGTTTCTTTGCTCTTGAGTTTAATAAGTTCTTTATAGATCTTGGAAACTAGCCCTTTATCTGATATGTCATTTGCAAATATCCTCTCCATTCTATAGGTTGTCTTTTAGTTTTGTGGACTGTTTCTTTTTTTATCTTGATGAAGTCCCAGTAGTTCATTTTTGCTTTTGTTTCCCTTGCCTTTAGGGATGTATCTTGCAAGAAGTTGCTGTGGCCAAGTTCAAAAAGGGTGTTGCCTGTGTTCTCCTCTAGGATTTTGATGGATTCTTGTCTCACATTTAGATCTTTCATCCATTTTGAGTTTATCTTTGTGTGTGGTGTCAGAGAATGGTCTAGTTTCATTCTTCTGCATGTGGATGTCCAATTTTCCCAGCACCATTTATTGAAGAGACTTTTTTCCAGTGGATGGTCTTTCCTGCTTTGTCAAATATTAGTTGACCATAGAGTTGAGGGTCCACTTCTGGATTCTCTATTCTGCTGCATTGATCCATGGGTCTGTTTTTGTGCCAGTACCACACTGTCTTGATGACCACAGCTTTGTAGTACAACTTGAAATCCAGCATTGTGATACCCTAGCTCTGGTTTTCTTTTTCAATATTCCCCTATTCAGGGTCTTTTCTGATTCTACACAAATCTTAAGATTCTTTGTTCCAACTCTCTGAAGAAAGTCCATGGTATTTTGTTAGGGATTACATTAAATGTGTAAATTGTCCTGGGTAGCATGGACATTTTCACAATATTAATTCTTCCAACCCATGAGCACGGAATATTTTTCCATCTCTTTGTGTCTTCCTCAATTTCTTTCAGAAGTGTTCTGTAGTGTTTAGGGTATAGATCCTTTCCCTCTTTGGTTAGGTTTATTCCTAGGTATCTTATGCTTTTGGGTGCAGTTGTAAATGGGATTGACTCCTTAATTTCTCTTTCTTCAGTCTCATTGTTAGTGTATAGAAATGCCACTGACTTCTGGGCATTGATTTTGTATCCCGCCATACTGCCGAATTGCTGTATGAGTTCTAGCAATCTTGGGGTGGAGGCTTTTGGGTTTTCTATGTACGGTATCGTGTCATCTGCGAAGAGGGAGAGTTTGACTTCTTCTTTGCCAATTTGAATGCCTTTTTTTTCTTTTTGTTGCCTGATTGTTGAGGTAGGACTTCTAGTACTATGTTGAATAGCAGTGGTGAGAGTGGACATCCCTGTCGTGTTCCTGGTCTTAGGGGAAAGGCTCCCAGTGCTTCCCCATTGAGAATGATATTTGCTGTGGGCTTTTCGTAGATGGCTTCTAAGATGCTGAGGAATGTTCCCTGTATCCCTACACTCTGAAGAGTTTTGATCAGGAATCATGCTGTATTTTGTCAAATACTTTCTCTGCATCTATTGAGAGGATCGTGTGGTTCTTGTTTTTTCTCTTGTTGATATGATCTATCACGTTGATTGTTATACGAGTGTTGAAAACAACCTTGCATCCTGGAGGATAGAAAGGGACAGAATACTTCCAAACTCGTTTTATGAGGCCAGCATCACCTTAATTCCAAAACCAGACGAAGGCCCCACCAAAAAGGAGAATTTAGACCAATATCCCTGATGAACACAGATGCAAAAATTCTCAACAAGATACTAGTCAATAGGATCCAAGAGTACATTAAGATTACTCACCATGACCAAGTGGGATTTATTCCCAGGATGCAAGTTTGGTTCAACACTAAAGACTTAGTGTTGTCTGCATTTGCACCTTGGTTGCTGAGGATGGTCCGGAGGCAGGGTCCCTGGATGGCCTCAGTGTATCAAATGCAGAAGGACGGGTGAGCGAAATGCCAGCTTGTTCTCTGAGGTGGGTAGGGGATAAATTACCAGTATTTGCATATATTGGTGAAAACCCGACTATCAAAAAGGTGGATCCAGGGACATCTGGGTGGCTCAGTGGTTGAGCACCTGCCTTTGGCTTGGGGCTTGATCCCAGGGTCCTGGGATCGAGTCCTGTATCAGGCTCCCTGCAGGGAGTCTGCTTCTCCCTCTGCCTATGTCTCTGCCTCTCTCTGTGTGTCTCTCATGAATAGATAAATTTTTTTAAAAAGTGGATACAGGAGGATATGGCAGAGAATAACCTTATTCTTCCACTGCTCATTCATTCATGGTCTACTTTTGTGTTTGTTTGGGTTGGGTTTTTTTTTTTTTTTTGGCACTTCCTGGGGTGAAAGCTTCATTCTTATAGGCCTTCTGGTCTTATCATGGAGTCCTGAATCTCGCTCTTCTCGCTCTTTTCCAAAATTCCTGTGCCCTCCGTGGGGCTCCTCAGGCTGGGAGAATTCTGGGGTTAGGGAGAGTCCAGTGGGCTGCTTCCTTCTCACGAGAAAGCCTGGCCAGACAGTACTGTCCTGTTATGGAAGATGCAGAGTGCCAGGGGTTTTCTATTATGGAGAATTTGATGAGGACAGAGCCCCCTAAGTCCGGCTGCTCTCGGCTTTCCCTTCTGCTGGGTCCCATCACCCTCTCAGGATGGGGAATGCTGAGACCCGCTGTGGCTCCTATCTTCAGTGTCCACCTCTGGCCCCAGGAAACGTGAGTCTCCTGCTCACTCTCATCAGTGATGGGCAGCTCACACTCCCAATGCCTCTCCTTCTCTCTTGGCTCTGCCTCAGGGCAGGCAGGCACCTCCCATCTGACTTTTGTTATCACTCTTCTCTTGGTGAGCATCAAATGCAGTCACTGTTCCTCAAACCCCAAAGACACCTGCCAAGCCACCAAGGGTGTCCGTGAAGCCCTCTCTCAATTGGCTGAAGGGGAGGTGATACATTTTCTTCCCTCCCCCTTCTTCTTCTTAAGTGACACTCTCTTGGAGGTGGTTCTTCCCGTAAGCCTCTGCAGTGGCCCGAAGAAATCCTTTCCCCTCTATAAGCTAGAGGTAGGAGAGATGGGGCTCAGATTGGAAGAGATCCATAAATGGTGGTGGCAGGAGCCACTGGTGCCCTCTCTGAGCCCTGCTGCACCTGCTGCTGGATGCCCACCATGGCTTCCTACTGCAAGTCTCTTTTAAGAAGGTCAGAAGTGCTGGGGTTTGGCACCCCTAAAAGCAGCCCTCAGCCAATGAGGGATGGGGGTGGAGGATAAAATCCCAGTTCCTTCTCCCTCATGGTATGTTCTACACCATTGTTCACAGCTCCCGAAGGACTAAGCCCAATGCCCACAGTGGGACTCTCCCCTCTATGACTATGCATCAGCTCTTTTCTTTCCTCCTATCTCACTTCCATACCAGAGCTGCCTGGGGTGGCCTCCCAGATCAACTGGACCACGAGAGACACTCATCTTTGCTCAGCTCTGCTTCCAGAGGACCCAATTTCAGTCAAAAGCCCTTTTAAAAAGTAGGCATGCTCAGAATCTATTTGCTTATTCCTAGCTTGAGGGACCTCTGCTGAAATCCCAGGACAATAGAAGTTGCAATGAATAGTCTGTTGCACACTGTTTACAAAAGGCATTCACATAAGTCAGTGTTTCTCAACCTTAGCACAATTGACATTTTCGACAAGATAATTCTTTATTGTAGGATTGTAGGAGGGTACTTGTATAGTGTAGGATGTTTCACAGTATCCTTGTCATCCACTCCCCAGTGGCACCCCCCACCCAGTTGGGACAACCATGTCTCTAGACATTGCTAACTGTCTCCTAAGGACAAAATCACCCCTAGTTGAGAACCTCTGATGGAAGTCATCTGATGTCATTGTGTCAACAGCAGCCTGAAGAGAGCATGATCATGGCAAACATGATGATGGTGAGGATGGTGACGATGGTGAGGATGATGGTGGTGGTAGTGATGTTCATGACGACACAGCAACATGACATAATGTTCAGACGACTTGACCAGACTTGCTGAGGTGCTGTGAGTGAATCTGGCATTTGATCCTAGATTTTCAGCATGCCTTACCTCACTCGGAAAGCCCATGACATAGACTGGAAATTCACAGACAAGGAACTTCAGAAAAACCGGAGCCCTCCGTGCGAGCATCAGAGCCAAGGATCAAACCAAAGCTTGCTGATTTCCAAGGCGGCGTGCTCTTTCCAGTGCACTGCTGCTTTCTACTTTACAAAGGACAAAGAGTGATGCTAGGGTTTTCAAATGAAAGCTACTTGCCCCCTTGAAAATGCTTCTGCTGCATTTAGATCATTGAAATGAGTGATAGTGTAAAGCCAAGTTGTAAACTCTCTGGAACTCACCGTTAACCAGCAGATCAGCTGTGAAGTCAGCTTAAGGAATAAATATTGGCGATCTACCATGTTTCACACCAGTCTAATCCAGCCCTTTCGTGAACGATTGATGTTTTCATGGTTCTTAGAGTTAAGAGGCTCTTCCCTATCATGGGTCAAGAGCCGACATCAACTGCACCATTTCTGCTGTCAAATAGACTCTCTGGCAGGCTCTTTCATACCCTAGCATTTATCTAGCACCTATGGTGTGCAAGAGAAGGTGGCAACTCCAGGATTTCAATACAGTAGGGTTTAGAAGCCGTAGCCTTAGCTGGAAATGGGCAGAGGGTATATCTCTAGGGGCTCTGTCCTGAAGCCACACATGCAAAGCGAGGGGACGCCTTTTATTAGGAGAAAGTGTTTTGGAGGTGGTGCAAAGGAAGCTGGTGGAGGTTATGGGGGGCAGTTAGAATCTCCCTAAGTCAGCTCTCAGGACTACTTCACATGAGCAATGTGAGAGGTGCTGGAGAGGACATCACTTGGAATAAAATACATCGCCTGGCCTCTGGAAGCCACCCTTCCACAATGTTCCTTGTGTTTCAGTTGCTTTGTTCTTACTACTAGAAGCGGCAGTTTAGGTTGTTTCTACCCCCTTCTCCCTGTCCTCCCAGACTGGGGAAGGAGAACACCGCCCTGGGGCACTGGGTGAAGCTGTGGGGTGGGGGACAAGGTAGGGGGCTATCGTCACTCTGCATCAGTTCTAGAAACTTTGATTAGGGCCATTTCCTGGAATGCCTCTCCTCAGGCAGTGTCTTGTTTGCTCCCACCCCAAGCAAGATGACATCCAAACACATAAACTTGGTTCCTACAAGCTCTCTAGACTTCCATGCCTGTACCCACAGCAGGGAAACACTGACCACCAGGCAAGTTCCTCCAGGACCCATGATCTCATTCCCTATCTCCTTCACTTGTGCTTTGCCTTCTCACCAGTGCTGCTTATCAACCTTAGAGCCCTCTAATATTTCTTGAGGAAGCAAGCACCACTTCCTCCAAGGAGGCCTCCAGGATGCCCCCAGTCACCTCTCTGCACTCACCTTGATCGATAACTGCTACCACAATTCCTGGTTTCTTAGTCTAAATCTACCACTGCTCTGTGGTTCTTGTATCCCCTGACACAAGCCTGGTATATCTGAGGTGTTCAAAAATATTAGGAAGAGGAACACAAGAGAAGGAGAAGGAAGTGGAGAAGGAGAATGGAGGGAAAGAGGCATGAGTTCATATGTGCCTGCACCCAACACTGAATTAGCTGGCACTCTTTCAATGAGAAATCTGTTTTTATCCAGCACACCTTACATAACACATGTTTCTGTAGCACACTGAAGTGCTTTCTGGATTATTAACTGTCCATTGCAGTCCTGATGTTTAGTGTCAGGGTGCTTGCTTGCATTTGTCTTTGGAAATGTGTCATCCTTTCACGTTATGAATATTGATAGCAGGTTTGAGTGTATTTCGGGAGTAAGATGCCTCCATCCCGCCCTCCGCCCCATCGCCTAAATGTAATAGATACCGGGTTTGATTCTGAAGACTTTGCCACATAATGAGGGGAAGGCTCATTTCACCTGACATGAAGATGCAGGTTCTACTTAGGATGCAGTCAGCTTGTTCCACAGCACAGAAGAATGGAAGACCCATGCCACACCCCCAGCATGTAGCCCAGTGCCTGGCACTCAGCTTCACTGGCAGTGAAGGCAGTTCTACTTACAATTCAGCATTCAATCATGCAAGAAGCTCCTTGCAGGGAAGACCATCTCCCGCATGAGCCTTCAAAACTCCATTCCCTCCCCAAACCCAAGGGCTGTACGTGTTTGCAGGCAGGATCAGCGTGTCCTGGTCACATCTGTGGTCTCTGCCTACCTCACCCCTAGTTCCTAGCCTGGTGCCTGCCATCTAGGGTGCCTCACAAATGTGTGTGAAAAAAAAAAATCAAAGGCTTGTTTAATGCCCATAACTGATTTTCACAAGACTCCTCCTTTTCTCTCTGCCCTGCCCCCAGCCTCAACCTAAGCAACAGCGACATCCTGACTATCTATGATGGTGACGAGGTCATGCCTCACATCTTGGGGCAATACCTTGGGAACAGTGGCCCCCAAAAGCTGTACTCATCCACGCCGGACCTGACCATCCAATTCCACTCAGACCCTGCTGGCCTCATCTTTGGGAAGGGCCAAGGATTTATCATGAACTACATAGGTAAGTGTCTCCACCCATCCATTTGTAGATGTGTCTATTTAGATGGCTTCTTCTAGATACATCTTTTTGAGGGTTCTGTGCTACATGGTCTTTTAATGGCACAGTAAATATGTGTAGCTATTAAGCATTTGGGTTGTCTGGCCAGAAGACCAGGGTTTGAGTTTTAGTACTTCAGTACTGCCATCAATGGCTCTATGATCTTGGGCAAGTCACTTAACCTCTCTGAGCACCCTTTTGGTCATCTGTAAAATGGAAAAACTGATAGCTACTCCAGAGGGTCAATATCAGGATTTAGTAGATGCTACCTCGTGACTTTCTGATTCCTGCTGTTCCCCTTGTAGTCAGCTGGGATTTTATAGCATCAGCACACTCTCCTGTGCAACTTCTCAAAACACTGTCTCCTCCATCTTGCATGAACTGAAGCTGGACTCTCCCTAAGGGCTCTTCATCCCCTGCAGCCCCATCCAATGGAGACCGTGCTTTCTCTCCCACCTCCTGTACTGTAGGATCTAGAGAGGCAAGAGGTGTCTTCCTCACTTTTTGATGTAGCTTCCAAACCATTTCTCTCACCCTCACATTAAAACAGAAACAAAACCAAAAAAATCTGCTGTGAAGCTCCAAGCTCGGTTCACACTTGGCCATCCAACACCTCTGTGGAAGCACCCACAATCTTCCCTCTTCCTTCCCCACCTGTGGATCCCCCTTCTTCATTGCTGGATCTGTCACCCTGCTCTGAACAGTGGCAGGTCCCAAGCTCTACCCTGAGTCCTGTCCCGTGTCTGTCTAACTCACTGCCAGGCACTGTCATCCAGTCCTGTGGCTGTAAGCAATGCCTCTCTGTGTTTCATCGGCCCCCAGTATGTACCTCCAACTTTGACCTCTCGCATGAGCTGTCTACTCAAGTCTGTGCGAACTCTCCTCTTGCATGTCTAACTGGCATCTCAGATTTAACATGGCCCGAACAGAACTCCCTCTGTCCCTACTCCCAATCCACCACTACCCAACTGCTTCTGCTGCTGCTTCTGTCCCTCTGCCCATCCCAGGAGATGAAACTACAGCTCTCCCAGTTTCTGACTGCTTCCTCTTTGCCTGCCCCATAACCAACCCATTCTTTCAACTCTACTTCTACAATACTCTCAAATCCAAGCACTTCTGCTCATCCTTTCATGGCCAGCACCCAAGCTGCCAGCAGTCAGGAGACTGGAACACCATGAAATCCCACTAATCCCAGCCCAGAAAGAGTTTGAATGGACAGAGTGTCTGCTTAAACCCTGTCACATCATAGCAGAAGAAGCCCTGAACCACCAAGGATAAAGGACTTGCTCCTTGGGGGCAGATCTGAGGCTCACACCCAGGCTTCCTGGCTCCTGGACCTTAGCATTTCTCCACACCTGATATTCTTGGCAACAGCCAAGAACTTGGAAGACACACAGGGGTACTTAAGACCTCACCTCTTTTGGCATCCAAGATTGTGGGTGGCTGCATCCTGAGGATTTCAATGGGCAAGATTCGTCCAGCAATCAGAGAACTTGTTTGGGTCACCCAAGAATAGAGTGGACAGCTCATGAAAAGAGGGGGGAAAGGAGGTTTCATTCTGCCAAGTGTCCCCCCACCACGCCTACCATCAAAGATCTCTGGCTTAATCCAGATTCTGTGTCTGTGGTCCCTTCTTCCTCCTGGCTTGAATATTTGCCCATCCATCTCTAATATAAAGTGTTCTCTGTGTCTCATCTCTTGCCTCTAAAATACAAACCCTTTCCCTGACCATGCATGTGAAAATAAGTCCCTTGCCTTTTTATGTGTTTGTTTCCAGCTGGTAGATGTTTCTCATCCCTGCCCGCTCTGTGTACATTTCTCAGAGAGGCAGACACAAGTGTTGATCTTTTTTATGTTTCTCAGGGGCCCTTTCTCCCTCGATTTTGCTGCTAAGTGTTTTCAGAGTATTATTGTTGTCACTTTCCATGGGTTCCCCACTCTTTACTGGGTGGGGCCCTGGGCACAGGGGGACAGCTTGTGCTGGCTGCCCAGGCAAGATGCCATCCAGAGTCAGAAGCCTTTGGAGGGAGAGTTTCTGGTGACTTGACTTCAGTCTCTCTCCTTACACTTCTCTCCTCCAGGCCCCACCCCCCACCTCCCAGTTGGAAGATGAGGTCATAGGTTTACTCATTTGTCTCCTCTGGTGCCTGAATCAGTCTTCCAAAACCACATTCAGCTTGGTAGCAGAAATCTCACCCTATCCGGGGCTACTCACGATTAACCTGGAAGTCTGGCCAATGTTCAATGTGGCACCATCTTGAAGAAGTGCTCATATTTCTTGAAGCTGAAACTTTAGATTTTGTGTGTCCATTTGAAACTACATATATTATTTTCCATATATTATTTATCCATATATTATATTATATATTATATATTATAATATAATTATTATATTATATATATTATTATAATATTATCCATATATTATTTTCTTTCATCTTCAAATGCATCAGCTCCACTTTCCAGACAGTTTGGTCACATGTGCAAGGTCCTGCACTAGGCACCAGGACCCAGGGATGAATAGATCGCTCTCCCTGCCTCTGTTTCTCTGGTTGGTGAAAGTGAGGGAGGTGGTACCATTAATGGTATCAGAATCACATGCTGCTGCTGCTGCTGCTGCTGCTGTGGGAGAGGCGAGTGTGGGGTTTATGGGATACACAGTCTAGCTAATGTGGGTGACACACAAAGAGAATAGTCCTGTTCTTATTTCTGTCAAAGAAACACACACTCAATATCACAGGGAAGGCAGGTGGGCTTCTGTGTTTAATTCTGATACCAGTCAATTGCTTGTGACTATCCATGTTGAAGAGCATGTTAAAAAGAATTCTGAGGAGTCCACATGTGAAGTCAGTGGGGGAAGAGTTACGTGACTGACTAGTGATGTCTCCTATGGCTTGGGAGAGGTAGTTGCTATGCCAGGTCTAGATTTAACTAGACATAGATGCAATTATTATTCAGCAGAGAGATCACATGGAAGGGTCGGGGTGTTTTGTGATTATCTAGAGATTTATGAAGCTCTGAGATTGATCTCAAGGCTGGCACTCAGCTCTCAGTGTGGCCACGGCTAATCTGCTAGGACTGCTGGTAGAACCTTCCATAAGAACACTCTGGGCTTACATGGTTCTGACCTCCCATAATTCTGCTTTGCCTAGATAGAAGCAAAGAGCCATTCTCTTACTGCTTCCTGTGCTTTACCAGTGTCTGTGGCCAAGTGCATGGAGGCAAGGGATTTAAAAAGCAGAGATGAGGATGTGGTGTTTCTCAAAGAGATATTGATCACTTGTGTGCTTATTCTTCCAATCCTTGGATAATAAATAAGTTCCATACTGTAGGTTAACTCTGGTCAAATGGCAGTGGTTCCTGGGAGTCTGTGTTGAGAAGGATTGGGAGATTTCAGTTTGGTTCAAAGAAAGAGATTGCTACGATTGATTAGTGATGTCTATCATGAGCATAAGACTGGTAAATGTGGCATGTACTCAGTGCATTTGAGTATTTCTTTTGCCCAAAAGTTAGACCAGATGCTGATCTTGAACATGAGACTGCCAAATGGTGGCATGTACTTAGTGCATTCAAGTATCTCTTTTGCCTAAAAGTTGGACCACGTTGCTCATCTTGACCATGAGACTGGGACCATGACTTCAGATCCCTGTGTTCCTAGTACCTGGGCATATAGTAAGTGCTCACAAAATCTCAGTCGAACAAATTAGTGAATCTATATAAAACTCATCTAAGTGTCATGTTGTGCACATCAATTAGTTTTCATATTGCCCTACGTGATAGACAGGGTTATGATTCTTGTCTCAACTGTATGATTGAGGACAATGAGGCTCAGAGATGTTTATCAGCATGACTGGAGTCACACAGCTTCTCAAACAAAGAAAGACCAGAAGGGAAGTCCTCCAACTCCTATGCCAGTTTTCTCATTCTTCACAAAGTTAAAGGCCCATAAGGGTGGAAGATGCCAGAACCTCCAACTGGGATGCTGGTTAAACCTGCAGATTTCTGAATCAGGGTCTCTGGGGATGGAGTCTAGGAGCTAAAGAACAGAAAAACTAAGTGACTTAGGCAAGTCCACTGAATTAGTAACTGTGTGGCCAAGATTTGAGTCACAGTATCCCCTACTTGATGATCCCAAATGTGACGAATGCCACAAAGGAAATGAGAGGTCCCATGGGAGTGTGTTCCCATGCTGGCTCAGATTGAAGTCAGACAAGCAAACCTTTCTCAGTCTTGAAGCATTTGGCACAAGGCAGACCACATACCCAGTATCTACCCCTATTTCTCCCCTTTCAACCACAGTTTGAGCATTTGCAGCTGTGTCCTAAATCCAGGGCCTGGCTGATTTTTCAAAGGCCTAAAAATAGAGGCTCCTGTTCCCCACGAAGCAATTCCAGAAGACATTTCTCTCTCCCCTTCTTCTTGCAGACACCCCTGAGATCTCCATTCCCCAAATAAAATCATGATGAAATTCCAGGAAAAGCCATTGCTTGTTTCTCAGAATGACTTTCTTGCAGACAGTGAAGGTGCTTTGTGTTCCCCAGAAGCACATAAGAACTGCAGATTAATTATACGACATAATTATCTCTTTTCTCAAAATCTGTGCAGTGGGCACTTGGAAGGAAGCACAGTAATAGTGGGCTTTGGATTGCTACCTCAGTAATGAGGATTTGTAGAAGGAAGGCAGGATTATTCCAGGGGAAGACTCCATAATAATGAACTGCATGTAGAGCTTATTTTGGAGTATGGTTAATGTTCGCTGAAGATATGCAGCATGATTTCAAGAATGCACCAATAATTATTTTTATTTCAATAGCTGAGTGTTTATCTTAATCTGTATCACAAAAACATATATTACAAATCCATCAAACCCATGAATCTACAGACAGTCTTAGGATGAAGCCGAGTGTGTTAGCTACCATTGCTGTGTAACAAATATGACCTTCAAATTAGCAATGAATATTTTTTATTTTTTTAAATTTTATTTAAACTCAATTTGCCAACATATAGTATAACACCCAATGCTCATCTCATCACGAGCAATGCACATTTTTTTAAAGATTTTACTTTTTTGAGAGAGAAAGAGAACATGATCCCAGGACCTGGAGATCATGACCTGAGCCAAAGGCAGACACTTAACCGACTAAGCCACCCAGGTGCCCTGCAGTGTTCATTTATGATCTTACACTTTCTGTGGATCTGGAAATCAGGAGTTTAAGCCAGATGGTTCTGACTTGGGATTTCCCATGAGTCTGTAGTGATGATGTCAGCCAAGGTTGTATTCATTTGAGGGCTTGACTGGGGCTGGAGGCTCGATTTCCAAAATGGCTCACTAGTGGACTAGCAAGTCAATGCCAGTCATTGGCAAGAGGCCTTAGATTCTCTCCACATGGATCTCTCCAGAGGACTACCTGAGCATCCTCGCAGTGTGGCAGTTGCTCTCTCCAGAGAGCAAGGGGAGAGCCCCTCAACATTTAGTTTCAGGAGCCACACATCATCACTTCTTCAGTAGCCTGTTAGTGGTACACATGAGCCCTATTGGGTGTTGCAAGGAGTACTGGAGAATATAAACTCCAGGAGGTGAGAATAACAGGGTGGAGTGGGCAGAAAGAAACAGAAGGGGTTGTCCCCCAAATCATATTGCTGGTAAGTGGCGGGGCTAGGCTTCTGTCCCACTCTAAATCGTAAAGATTTTATTTATTCATTCATTTATTCATGAGAGACACACAGAGAGAAGCAGAGACACAGGCAAAGGGAGAAGCGGGCTCCATGCAGGAAGCCCAATGCGGGACTCCATCCCAGACTCTGGGATCACACCCTGAGCCAAAGGCAGACGCTCAACTGCTGAGCTACAGGCGTCCTGTCTCACTCTAAATCCTAAACTGATTCTGTTAAACCAAAAGAATGCTTGGTAAGTCCAGTGGGCCACAGGAAGATCTCATCATAAAATCTCTCTGTAGCAGAGTTCTCAGTGATAAAGGGATTTTAAAGTGTGTTACCTATTTCTGGAGGCTTTTTCTTCTGTTTTCTCTTTCCTCTGACATTTGTAAAAGGAACCACACAAAAAGGCCCACCTTCTCATCTAAAGACTATGTTTTTGTTTTAAAGAGGTGTCAAGGAATGACTCCTGCTCAGACTTGCCAGAGATCCAGAATGGCTGGAAAACCACTTCTCATACGGAGCTCGTGAGAGGAGCCAGAATCACCTACCAGTGTGACCCCGGCTATGATATAGTGGGGAGTGACACCCTCACCTGCCAGTGGGACCTCAGCTGGAGCAGCGACCCCCCATTTTGTGAGAAAAGTAAGAGTCATCTTGTTTTCTTCCTCTAAATCAGTGGGTGGTAAATCTCTCCCATGGAGTGTTTTCCACATAGATGCAGTGATATCACTTCATGTAGGATCTGGCCTCCCTCCTACTCCATCAGCTCACCGGTGCTGCCCACAAAAGTCCTCTTGGAGTTCTAGGGCAGGGAAGTCAGACTCAGGGGCCTTCAGAACCCTGGTGGATGATGTAAATGAGTGAAATAGGCTGAGGGAGAGACAGTAGGGAGTGGTATACACTGCGGCAAACGGGAATTGTGTAACATGCGTAAAAAACATCACTCAGACTCATCGTTAAAATACCTGTAGTAGCCACGCAAGACCAATCTAAGTTGGACCTTGGAGTCCCAGTTCAAAACCCCTACAGGTAGCTGGCTTCATTCAAACAGCACCATCCAGCCTTGTGGCTCCTTCTGGGTGCTGCCCTCAGGAGTACAGGCCATGCAAGGCTGGTGATAGCTGGCCTGGTGTCTCGAAAAGCAGGAGAAAAAGGAGGTGATTCTGGTTTCTACACTAAATTTTAGTGGGAGTGGGGGAGGAGCTAAATTTGAGGCTGGCTTCTTCCCACTAACCATTTGCTTCCTACCTCCTCTTACATGAGCCTCTGTTCGGCAGCTGTCCTGCTGGGAATCCTTGGGAGTACTTGGGTAGACTTGCTCAGCCTGCCTTGAGTGACCAGTTGCATGATAAGAAATATTAAGTGTCAGCAGAGAAAGATGGTATTGGGAGGGCATGGGGGTTGCACGCAATCCCTGTCATAAATATTCCATTGGCAAGGAAAATTAATTATAACTGGGGGAAACATGAAGGAACTTGCTAAAAATCCACTAAATGGGCTACATAGACATCTGTTTGTTCTACAACAGTATGTGAGGTGTGTGTTTGTGTGTGTGTGTGTGTGTGTGTATGTGTGTGATCATGATGGGAAAATAAAAGCCAACAGTGAGAAGCACCATGGGTGGTGAGACCCATCACAGACAAATTAACATGACCTACGTCATCATTACTTTTTTTTCAAAGATTGTATTTATTTATCTGAGAGAGAGAGAGCAGGAGGAGGAAAGGAGGAAAAGGGACAAGCAGACTGAACACAGACTCAGCACCCTGAGAACAGAACTGGACTTGGGCTTGATTTCACAACCCCAAGATCAAGACCCAAGTTGAAACCAAGAGTTGGAAACTTAGCTGATTAAGCCACCCAGGGACCCCATCATTACTTTAAAAAATGTTTTAAATACATGTCTTAGTATGATTCTTAAACTTTTGAATAATAATGATTCTTTAAATTATTTGAATAATGTTTTTAAATTCTTGAATAATGATTTTTAAATATTTGAATAATAACGATTTTTAGAATATTTTGAATAATGATTTTTGAGAATTGTTGAATAATATTGATTTTTAAATTTTTTGAATAGTCATGATTTTTTAATAGTAATGATTTCTTTTAATTCTTAATAATAATAATGACTTTTTTAGGGATGCCTGGGTAACTCAGTTGGTTAGCTGTCCATCTCTTGATCTCAGCTCAGGTCTTGATCTCAGGGTTATGTGGTCAAGTCCCATGATGGGTCCCATGGAGCCTACTTAAAAATATATATATAACTAATAATGATGTTGATGATGTACATTGTGTTAGTGAGTTCTGAAGGCTTGGAGAGGACATAAACTAGCTCTCTCTGGGAAACTCTCAACTGCCTCAAATTTTGCCAAGAAAAGGCCCAAATTACAGCAAATGAATTTGCATTGGGCCCCTTCTAGGTATCAGCATTTATGTTCCCAGGCTGGTTGCCTGTCGCTCTGCATGTTAAGACAGAGACCCACCACCCTGTCTCGGTGGCTTCTCTTCTAGTGAGATAAGAACAGAAGAACATCCTGAGAACAGTGGGGTCTCCCCCCTAGAAGTCCCTAGGTGCAGTCATTCATTCATTTGTTGGTTCAACTACACTCGCAACATCAAAAGATGTATGTAACAGTAACTTCACATTATGCAAATCACAGGTGCTTACTTCCTCAAGCAGGAGGAAGCTTAGGAAGCACAAAGTGAAAATACCTCATGATCTTCCTCTCTAGAAACGATGCCTCTCACTTAACGGGATGAGCACTGGGTGTTATGCTATATGTTGGCAAATCAAACTCCAATAAAAAAAAAAAAGATACAAAAAACAAGAAAAGAAATGATGCCTCTCCTAAAAGTTTATTCTGTGTTGTTCCAACTGCATTGTGTGTTACACATATGCACAGAGATGTGTGCGCATGCATGGCAGGCATATATAGACACAGGGATATTCATGCAGAAACCCCTAGAGATGCAGATATTTTACCACTGCTGTTTTCTCAACTCAGACATCCAGATAGCTTTTCATATCATACATGTGGTGTGCTTCATTCTTTTTTTAAGTGACTTCCTATTTTCCTTTTCTGTATATTGATTTTTTTTATTGAAAAGTAATGTAAAACAAGGATGCTGGGGATCCCTGGGTGGCTCAGCAGTATAGCGCCTGCCTTTGGCTCAGGGCGCGATCCTGGAGTCCCGGGATTGAGTCCCGCGTCGGGCTCCGGCATGGAGCCTGATTCTCCCTTCTCCTGTGTCTCTGCCTCTCTCTCTCTCTCTATGTCTATCATAAATAAATAAATAAATCTTTAAAAAAAATTTTAAAGAAACAAGGATGCTTGTTTTATATATACAGGCACAATAAAAGCAGTGAAGGTCACCTCACTCTTTAATGGTTGCTCAGGATTTCATACAACAGCTGTTCTGCATTGAACTCTTCCCCTGTTAAACAATCTGAATTGTTTCTCTTTTTTTTGTCTTTTTTTTAACCATTGCAAATAATGGTGCAATGTACAACCTCGTACATAGGTCTTGGAGTCCTGATGCAAACATTTCTTTGAGCTACTTCTTATACGTGGAGTTAAACTCAGCTCTCTTTCATCCTGGCCCTTTTGAAGAGCTCAGATGCAGTTCTTTTCCAAACAGGAAAAGAACAAAGTTAGGAAACTTGGCCAGATCATTCTATAGTTCTCAGCAAACCTGTGATCATCAAGAGCCCTAACACCCTCTCGATCTGATTTTGTCCGCAGTTATGTACTGCACCGACCCTGGAGAAGTGGACCACTCGACCCGCTTAATTTCAGATCCTGTGCTGCTGGTGGGCACCACCATCCAATACACATGCAACCCCGGCTTTGTGCTGGAAGGCAGCTCTCTTCTGACCTGCTACAGCCGCGAGACTGGCACACCCATCTGGACGTCACGCCTGCCCCACTGTGTTTGTGAGTCCTACCTGTTGACTTGATGCCATCTGTTGAGTTGATGCCAGTGGAGGCTCACTTCTTCATGGTGGAGGGCTGGGCTGCTGGAAGGAGACATTCCACTCTTTAAGAGCACTTACTGCTATTACTACCCCCAGGACCATGGGTGGCAGACCGAAGGCATGCATACTAGAACATTTATTGGGCAATTTACAGTAAATTTATTGGGCACTGTGCTAAGTCCTTTACCGAATGTCCCACCCACCTGCCTCGAGTGGCCTTGTGAGCAAGGCACTGCTGTCTCCATTGCAAGAAGAGGATACTAAGGTTCAGATAGTGAAATCATTGGTGTTAATAGTGGACCTGTCTGACTCTGCAGAAAATCAAGCCATCCACAGGACATGAAATCAGTGTATTTAAACTCTCTTTAGTTTTATCTATGTGAAGCCCCTAAAGCAAATATTTGATTAAGAAAAGACTTTAGGGATTTCTTAATCATAAAGAATCAAGAAAGACTTCCAAAGTCATTCTGACAAGGGAGGAATTACTCTTCTTGCCAAGGAGAGAGGGCAGAGAGCCGTAGTCCAGGGGGCTCAGCCTGACTGACTGCTCATGAAATCACCAGGGAAGTTTTAAGACCCCAGAGATTCTGGTGCTCCTGGTCTGGGGCGGAGCACGAGCAGTGAGGTTTTTCAAAGCCCCCACCCAGGGGTTCCAATGTGCAGCGAGGGATCAGAACCATTGCTTAGAGAAAACAGGAGGTAACACAGAAGGAGCAAAGCCTCACGCAGTATGTAGATTCGAGAAACTGTCAGCTGCGCTAATATTTTGTCTGAGTGTGTTTTGAGCAGCTCCATGAAGGCTATAGCCAGCTCGAGCTGCCAGTAGGGCTACATCAAAACTAAAATTAAAGTCTCCTGCATGGAAAAGGGGGACATTTTTATTCCGCGTTCACATGGAACAAGGAATCTTGGACCTCACACCCTGGGTCCCCATCCACCTCTTTAGCAGGATCCTAGAATTTCAGAGCTAAGGGCATCTCGGAGGTAAAACACTGTACAGTTGATGGGTAATTCAGACATAAGACACATCTGCTCCCTTTTACAGCTAATAATGATTATTAGTTAATGATTGTGTAAGACATCATAGTAAGCACATTATATGTGAATGTATTGTGCATGTGTGGGTGGCGTGTATGTATCTATGTGTGTGCGTGCAAATGTACTAAGAAAACCAAAGCTCAGAGGGGAAAATAGATAACAGTAGTTATTGTTTATTGAATGTCTAAAACACACTGCTAAACACATTATATGTGTGTGTGAATGTATAGGTGTGAGTATGTGTGTGTGCATGTATAGGAGTGTGTATAAAAGCAGCTGAGACTCACAGGGACATGTGATTAAGGTCACAACACTTTTCCATGAGCAGAGCTGGGATTCCAGTCTTGGAGTCCAGGGCCACCAGCCTTGCCCCGACATATCTCACTATAGATGGCAGGGGACAAGCCCCTATAGGGGTGTCCCAACGAAATTGCAGCCTATGGCCCTAACCCCTCACCCCAGACCTTTGGGCTGAGTTCACAGTGGATTATGGGGAGGATTGTGTCTCCCAAAAGATACTGAAGTCCCAAACTCAGTACTATAACTGGGACCTTTTCTGGAATTAGGGGCTTTGCAGTAATTCAGTTAAGGTAAGGTCCTGCAGGATTAGGATGGGCACCAACGCAGTGACCAGTGTCGTCATAAGAGGGAAATTTGAACACAGAGACCCAGGGGGCATGCCCGGGTCTGTGCTTGCAAGTCCAGGAACACCAAGAATTGCCAGCTACCATCATTGGAGGCTAGAAGGAAGGAAACAAGGACAGATCCTTCCTTCCCAGAATTCGGAGGGAGTGTGGCCCTTGAAAGCCACCCTGACCTGGGACTTCTAGGCTCCAGAGCTGTGAGACAGTGCATTTCTGTTGTTCAAAGCCTCCCGGTCAGGTACACTCTGCTAAGTCAGCCCAGAACACCAGTGCGGTTCCCATACCCTGCTGGTGACGGTAAGGGCGATCAGAAGCTGCCTAAGCCAGTCAAGCTGCAGAGACCCAGAGATGAGAAGCTAAAAATAAAAGCTTATTGAAAAGTACTGAAAGGTGGAGATATCATTTAAAAGAAAGAAAAAAAAGAAAGAAAAGTCACTTCGCTAATGAGGCACAGCCTCCAAAGACCCTCTGGGCTGTGCTGGTTGCTGGGTTTCAGAGACACAAGCCTCCCTCCCTCCGGGGCTGCCGTACCCTGGAATCTCAGTTGTGACGGCTTCCCTGACACCCGCGCTAATGAGTCACGAGCCAGGCTGGGTGTCAGGAGACATGCGATCCTCCCAGAAGCCCAAAGAGGAACCCGGCATGTGCTTCCAGCCTCATTACAGGCAAGCGAGACTGGCAGGAGATGGGAGGCAAGAGGATGGTCAGTTCTGACAGCAGGAGTGGGGTGGGGGTGGGGTGTCAGAGAGAGAGGCAGGTTGTATTCGGGTTCTGAGGGTGTTTTTAAGGATGAGTTTGTTAGGCATCCACAGCTTTCCGGTGTTTCCTCTGCTGAACAAGGGTTACAGCCCCACTGTCAGCATCCCAAGCCCTTCCCCAGCATTAGTGCATTTAACACTCTTGAAACTGTATGGGTGGCACCTGTGTCCACATAAAAGCAGGCAAAGGAAGCCCAGAGAGGGTGAGCAGCTTTCCTGAGGCTGCACAGCAGGGAAGGGGAGAACCCAGGATTCCGACGGAAGCCAGACTAAGCCCAACAGCAGTGTTTTC
Source organism: Vulpes lagopus (assembly GCF_018345385.1). Lineage (NCBI taxonomy): Eukaryota > Metazoa > Chordata > Mammalia > Carnivora > Canidae > Vulpes > Vulpes lagopus. The sequence continues at coordinate 16,734,018 of NC_054837.1, read as the reverse complement.
CTACCTCACCCTCTGCAGTCCCAGCTTCTGAGCAAAGCTCCAGTGCTTTACTCCTGACAAAGATCTTCCACCCACAAGCTCATGAAGCAGACAGAGCCAGCTGTAAAAGCTCTGGATGTCTCCAACTTCTGTTCCCAGTGTCTTCCTCAAGGCCAGAGTTTGGTCCAGCTGGGACTCACAACCATGTCTTTTCACTCCTTCAAGAACTGACAGGTCAAGCATAGATAGAAGGAAGTGTCTGGAATTCACAGCCAGACATACACCCCCAGCTCTGCGGGGTGACCTTGGGTGAGTAGCTTGCCCTCTCTGGGCCTCAAAGCCCTCAGCTGTGAAAAAGAAATGATACTTCCTACCAAGCAGGGCATTTGGAAGTAACTCATTCAATTATTCAAAAAATGCTTCCAAATGCAGGCACAGGCATGCCCAAACTTTCTCAACTCACAGTACCCTTGGCATCTCAGGAATTTATTTGGTAAATATCCTAGGCCAAAATACGTAACAGTCCCATTCGTTAAGTAGTTACATCCAAACAACTTAACAAGGAACTATATCCTGACGACTTAGTAGCCGTTTGAAAAAGTAGTGCACATACTATAAGATTTTATTTTTTATTGCATTTTTTAAAGATTGTATTTATTTTAGGGAAAGAGAGAGGAGAGAGAGCAGGGGGAGGAGCAAAGGGAGAGAATCTCAAGCAGACTTTACGCTGAGCGGGGACACCGATATGGGGCTCGATCCCACAACCCTGAGACCATGACCTGAGCTGAAATCAAGAGTTGGATGACTCAACCAACTGAGCTCCCCAGGCACCCCATGATTTTCATTGCATTCTTAATTAACTAGAATCGCAGCTTCAGGGGTGTGGATGCCTCTTGGCCTCTCTGCCAAATTTCTCAGATTTCAGCATCACACTGGACTCTGCCACCTTCATTCTGTTCCAATTGATTTTATCAGAGCTCTTTCTTTTAAGCAGAAAACCCAGCTTTGCAAAGCTGAGGCATCATCAAAAGGAATGTAGTTCTGTCTAATGTGAGAACCATTCACATGGGTCTGAGAGATGTTCCTTTGTCTCCTCAAATCTTTGAAAAATCTCAGCGGGCTGCTGTTTATGGTGGCACCCCAGGGTGCCTCGGTACATGGTTTGGAAACTGTGGTGCAAAGCCCTAAAAATACAGCAGTGTATAAGCAGACATAATCCACATTCTCATGGAGCCTGGGGTCTGTTGGAGATGGGAGGAGGAAAGACAGGTCTATGAAGCAAATAGCAATGAATCCCCAGCGTCACCTCCTCTAGGAAGGCCTCCCTGACTGTCTAGGCTAGGTCATGTTTCTCTTCCTGTAAGCTCCTATAGTTGCATCGATCACAACACTTGTGGCAGCTTATTGAAGTGATCCTTATCTGTTCATAGAACTGAATACATAACTCACTTGCCAGGATTGTATCCAATGGGTTTTTGCAGCCCTCAGGCCCAGCAGGCTCAAGAAACCACAGTACTTGCTACTATTACTGTCATTGATATTGTTGGCAGTACTAATGGGGTATTTGTTGCAACTTCTCTTCTTTGATGGCGACAGAAGTAGTACCTGACTCCTGAGGCTCCCATCCAGGAGACATAAACTGCACCACCAAAAGTGATGAAAAGCCTACAAATTCAGGAAGGATTTAAGGGGGCTCCCCAGGGAGGTCCTTAGGGATTCCCCAGGAGGCCCTGGTTCATCGCAGCCCTGCCCTCAGAACACCACTAATAGATTTCCTGACAGGGGCAGAGCCCACATGGCCAGACTGTGGCCTGATGTGTCGTCCCCAGCGGCCTCACCTTGGCTCCCTTGCTAGGTTCTCCCCAGGTGCCCCATCCTCATTTAGAAATTCCTGTCTCTGAGAAAGCAATAGCTCAGAGGAATTCATGACAGCCCAGGGGATTTGGCCTCCCGCCCCCCCTCCGCTACCACAGACATTAACTGCACCGGACTTCAAACCCAGGGGGTCCGTGTTTGCATCCCAGCTCTGCCACTTGCCAGCTGGGTGACTTGGGACAAACCAGCGTCCTCATCAAAAAAGATGACCGTGGCGACCATAAATACAGAAGCTCATAACCATGTGTGTGGCATACAGTAAGTGCTCAAATAACACTGGTTGCTAATGACCACACGGTTTCAGGCTTCACTACTTATGGGGCATCTTACAAACCGTTCACAGCAATAAACTGGGGAACCTGATGTTGACATTTTGTTCAAACGTGCTCCAAAAATATTTTCCCCCTATAGTTAAGGAGAGGGGAGACCTGGGGAGGAAAATGGAAATGAGGGTGGATTTGCGATTGTTACTAAGACCTCCAGTCCAACTCAGTTGTATTCCCGAGAAAGAACAGGATGACTTCACCAGGATTACAACCAGAATTGTTTAAAAGCTGAGATCAGTGGTTCTCAGCCAGGGGTGACTCTGCTCCCCAGGAGACACTTGCCAATGGCAATTCCTGGAGGCATGTTCGGTTGTCACACAAGAGCTGACAGGTGCCACTGGCATCGAGTGGATAGAGGCCAGGGATGTGGTTCAGCATCTTACAAGGCACCGGATGACTCCACCACAAGGAATTACCCGGCCCAAAAAGCCAGGAGCGTCTAGGTTGAGAGAACCTGCCTTAGATGATCTTATTTCAAAGTCTGGGTACCTCCTTGGAGTGGGAATGTCATCGCCCAGCCACATTTCAGCTAAGGATGGGGTCTTGGTCCAATCCAGTTATGTAACAGGCGGGAAAGATGGGGTCCAGAGCCTGGAATAGGCTAAATCGGAAATGGGCTCAACTCTCCAGTATGTCTTAAGCTGCCGGATGTCTTTTATGATGCTCCTACTGTATAATTTAGGATCGTGTATGATAGTCCTACTGCAGAGCAGACCCTGGGCTTCAAGCACACCCTAACAGATTCATCTCCCATGAGGAAAACAGATATTAAATAACTCAATACAATACAGCGTGTTTAGTGCTGGGGTGAAGGAAGAACTAGGAAGATGAGTGACTCTATGAGGGATGGAGGGCACCTGGGAAAACTCCTTGGAGGTGGGGGAATAAGGACTGAGTATTGAAAGACCAGACTTGTCCAGGCCAGGTGGGCAGGTAAGGTGTAAGTTGAGGAGCAAGAGGAACATTTCATAATTTAACAACACTGCCATGACCTGCCAAGAACATGCTAAGCACTTTACACTCAGGATCTAATTTCATCTTCCAAAGCCCCAGGACAAAGATACTCCTATTATTCCCATTTTAGTGATGAGGAAAATCAAGGCTCAGAGAGGTTGTGGCCCTTGCTGGAGGTCACACAGCGAGTATGTAGTATAACCTAGATTTGAACCCAGATTCCATAGCCCAGGACATTCAACTGTACCCATGTGTAATGTGCACCCATAGACAGGGAGGTGAGTCTGAGGAATGGGAAACCGCTGGAGGTGAGGGGAACACAGATGGTACTGGCAAGGCTGGCCAAAGCCAGATCGGACAGGCTGGGAGTGGGAGTCCCCCAAGATTTGCAGGATCTCATCAGAGCTGTTCTGGGCTTGCATTTCAGCGGAGGAGTCCCTGGCATGCGACAACCCCGGCTTACCTGAAAACGGGTACCAGATCCTGTACAAGCGGCTCTACCTGCCAGGAGAGTCCCTCACCTTCATGTGCTACGAAGGCTTTGAGCTCATGGGCGAAGTGACCATCCGATGCATCCTGGGACAGCCATCCCACTGGAATGGGCCACTGCCCGTTTGTAAAGGTAAAGAAACCTGTCCGTGACCCTGGGGGTGGAGGGACCAAGAGATGGATGTCAGGCCTGGCTTCTTGTTACTATTCTCATTAAATCTAAGATACTGCCATTATTTTCTGCACCGCTAAGAAAGACCAAAAAAAAAAAAAATTGCTGCCAATTAAGCAATGGCACAATGCCTTCTCCTGGCTTAGTATTTTTATTTTTGCTTACTAAAAGCTGTGTTTCAAGCTTAGAGTTTTGTCATGGAGAGCCATTCTGCTTTTGACTCCTGGTGCAGCTACATGGCTTAAACATCCCCCCCCTCCTGCACCCCGTTTTCACAACCACCTGGTTCCCAAGGGTTACGACTGCTCCCCTGTTGCCTCTGGGGTGGTCTCTCCAGCTGCTCACAGCCTCTCCAGACACTGAAGATGGGGCGCTGGAGGATGGCTCGCACACAGGCAGTGTGAGCGCCACCTGCTGACAGCGGGTTAACACGCCATCGGTTGCAAGACCTCTTCCCCCTCCCATCCGGGAGATGGTAAAGAGGGAAAACGTATTTTAGAATCAGTGAGACACTCATCATTGAAATTAAGTTTTGACATACCCAGTGAGATTTGGATCCATTTATCTGGGTCTTTGAAGTGTGCGATTAATAACAATATCCTAAATGCAGTTGATGCTTTAGGCATCGAACCTTTTATGGCATTAATCCCTTTTGAGAAAAAGTCAGAAAGCTCTGAATTCTCTCCCCAGCAGGGACAGAGACATCATGGAATTTTACATTTCTACCTGGGAACCCATAACGTCAATGGATTCCCCAAATGCTTTATCATGAACGTCAGCATTAAGCCTTACAAATGCTCTCTGACCAGCACTACTACTCCTAGGTAGATGCGCAAAATAATTGCAAACAAGTATTCGCACCAGCACTTGTGCGTGAATATTCATAGCAGCGTTGCTCACAAAAGGTGGGAACTATCCAAATGTCCAACAACTGGGGGATGGATAAATAAAATGTAGCGTAACCACACGGGAATATTATTCAGCTCTGAAAAGGAACAGAGTGCGGACACCTGCCACAGCCTGAATGGACCTTGAAAACATAACACTGGGACGCCTGGGTGGCTCAGCAGTTGAGTGTCTGCCTTCGGCCCAGAGCATGATCCGTCCCAGGATCGAGTCCCGCATAGGGCTCCCTGCATGGAGCCTGCTTCTCCCTCTGCCTGTGTCTCTGTCTCTGTCTCTGTCTCTCTCTCTCTCTCTCTCTCTCTCTCTCTGTGTGTGTGTGTGTGTGTGTGTGCGTGTGTGTGTCTCATTAACAAATTTTTTTAAATCTTTAAAAAAAAAAAAAAGAAAACATAACGCTATGGGAAAGAAGCCAGATCACATATCCTATGATTCCATTGATATGAGATATCCCAAACCAGTAAACCCATAGAGACAAGAAGCAGATTGGTGGCTATCATAGGGCCAGGGGAAAAACAAGCAACTACTTTGTTGGTACAAGGTTTTCTCTTAGGGGTGATGAAAATGTTCTGGAACCAGATAGAAGTGATGGCTACCCAACATCGTGAATGTACTAAATGCCACCAAATGGTTAATTTTATATTATGTGAAATTTACCTCCGTTTTTTAAATGTATTTTTTCCCTGAATTGTCTCACTTAAACTTCAGGACCACACTTTAAGATAGATGAGGCATCTTACCCATTTTACAGTTACAAAAGGAGAGGCTCAGAGAAGTTAAGTGATTTTCCCAGAGCCACACAGCTGTTACACGACAAATCTAGGATTTGAACCCACATCTCCTGATTGTAAATTCCCTGCCTCTTCCCCAGCGGGCTACCTGCAGGGTAGACTGCAGAGCTGTTAGGCTGGTAGCCTCCAACCTGCCAGTCACTTCAGAATTAGAATCACCCAGACTGTTTATTTGAAACACATTCTTGAATCTACTACCCCAGATCTATAAAATTAGGAGCACTGATTCAGGAGTAGAACCCTGAAATCAGCAGTTTAACAAGCCCTGGGTTGCTCAAATGCGCTTTAAGTTTGAGAACCACTTACGGCAGTGGTTTCCAAATGTAGGGTATAAATACAAACAGGTGTCTGGGCCCCTGGAGGGCAGATGCTGTTCACTAGGTCTAGGGCAGGTGCCAGGGGACTGGTGTCACTGGCACCAGCAGTGAGTCTTAGCATCAGGCAAGTGCGGGAAACACTGGCATAGAAGTGCTGTGTATTCTCACCTCCAATCAAGCAGTGACCCGTCCTGTGAGGTCAAAGACCATATAGAAGTAGTTCTAATAAGAGGACAAGGGATCCTGTTGAAATGCAGAGAAAAATAAGAAATTGGCAACTGGGATTTAAGACAACTGCCATCTTCCTCTTCGTTGCCATAGTTTTTGACAAAGTCCAGCCCTGTGTTTGAATTTTTTTTCAATAGCACAGGAAATCTGCTTTGTAGGGTTCAAACATTGGGATGTTTTCCCCAGGGAAAGATTCCCTGTAAGCATTCTAACTGCTACATGGATGTTAATAGAAGTTGATCCGATGTTGTGGGTAAGTGTTCTGCATGGAGGGAAATTGGTAGGGTTTGTTTTTAAGAAATCTAAGTAAGGGGACACCTGGGTGGCTCAGTGGTTGAGCGTCTGCCTTTGACCCAGGGCATGATCCTGGAGTCCTGGGATCGAGTCCCACATCAGGCTCCCTGCAGGGAGCCTGCTGCTCCCTCTACCTGTGTCTCTGTCTCTCTGTGTGTCTCTCATGGATAAATAAAATTTAAAAAAAGAGAAATCTAAGTAAGGATACCATGGAAGGGCCATTTTTTACTTCTATGCACGATCTGCTCCCTGATTGTTTCTATTCCTTTTTGGATTAGCTGCGAAAGGTGTCTCATGCAAAAGTAGAGGGACCCAGAATTGCCAAGGAGGCACTGGGGGCTTTTTCCTTCCTTTCTCCATCACTTCCATTCCTCCTGGGAAGCCAGCACTGATCACCGTGAGTGGACTGCCACGAGTAGACAGGGCTGCAAAGAGGGGGCAGGGTGTGTTTGTTTGCTGCCAAGTACAAACGCCTCATACCAGACGTATTCTGTGTCTCGCTTTTCCCCATTTATCACAACCCATCTGTCAAGTTGGAAAGAAGAAAAAAATGGAGCTCGGCCTTATCTTATTAATTGCTGCCCGGCATTCCACAGCCTCATGCATCCGGTCCTTCCTCTGTGGATGGATCTACTGGCTCTTTTCCGATTTCTTGCTTGTTTTGTCTCAGTTCCTCCCAGAAATCTCCTTGCCCGTGAATCTTTGGGTGCTGATGTTTCTCATCAGATAGGACTGATTCCTCCAAGTGGGATTGATGGTGTGGACAAAGATCTGTGGATGCTGAGTTCCTGTGGACTTCGCCAGATTCTTTTTCACAACTGTAGGGATTCATGCTCCACCTCCCCAATAATGTGTGATAATGTCCTTTAACCCCCACATCCTTGCCAGTGCTAGATGTTATTAATTTTTTTTGATGTTGCCAATCCGATGGGGAGGTGGAACTGCCATCCGAAAATACACTAGAGACAAGGATCAAAGATGCTCAGTATCGCATCCCTGAAGCTTCTATGTTCTAAGATAGGAGAGCCCTTGAAGCTCCAGCAAGTGAGTGGCTCTCTGCCCCTCACTTTCTTCCTCAGGCATGATAGAGTTTCTGGCAGGAAGGGATCTTGGGGGATGCTTTCATCTTCCTCTTCTCTCCACTGCTAGTCCTGAGACCCCGTGACTTTGTAAGGAAATGACAAATCACCTAGTCTTCCAAAAAAAAAAATAGGGTGCATGGCTTTGTGGTCTGCAGTTGGCAAAGTGACCAAGCTCCAATGTAAGGACACCTGACTGGGACTCAGCGACCCCAGGCTTCAGCCTGCCGGGCTGTGGACCACCTGCATGACCGTGGAGGAGCTACCTTCCCTCCCTGATCTTGGTTTCTCTTTGTGTGAAATAAAAGACAGGGCCTGCGAGGCTGCATTTTAGCATGTGCACCAGGGTGCTACTGACCACACTCCAAGCAACACAAGTTTCAAGGCTTTCTTCTGGCTCCGAGATTTAGCAGGAGTTCACACACTCCCAGACACGCAACCAAAGTCCCGCTCATGTCTAGGTGGAAAGTATCTGTCTCAATCTCTCCATTGTCCTGATGCCCTAGCTCCAGAGATAATCTGCGGTTTAGTTAGTTAGTAACCTAGCTTTTCAACTCATTCTTTTGGCGTCACATGTTGATGACCAATGTCAAAGAATGACATTGGCCAAGGCACAAATTAGGAAGTCTTAGTATTAGGACATGAATACGGCTGGGCCTTTGGTGGCTGTCCCCTGCCACCCTCTTATAATGCAGTCTGTTTGTCTAAGCATCTGAGGTTTTGCATCTTTGAAACCCATCCGTGCGGGTATATTTTTGTGCTCAGCTACCATGTTGTCTTTGGTGCCAAAGCCTGGAAATGCCAGTCCCATCATCTTGAACTTCCAGAGACGTTTTATAGGGAATATGAGGAAGTGAATGACTTCCAGAGAGTTCTAGTCTGTGGCAGGAATGGAAATTGTTATACAGGGAATACAAATAATAGTCAAATTAAATACAGAATAGAAGTGAAACGAGAAAGGTTCATATAAACACATGTTTCAAAGCAGGAAAACAGTTTCAGCTCTGGCTGGATTTTGGATTTGGGGCTTTATCGTGAGCCTCACTGTTCATCAACTTTTGTCCTACACAGAGAACAATGAAAATGAGCAGAACTACGTAATTAAGAGCAGAGTCTGGAGAAAGTCGAGCAGTCTGGGTTTAGAGCTGCCTTCGTCCCTCAGAAGCTGTGTGAGGTCAGAGAAGTTGCTTCACTTCTCTGAACCCGTTTGTCTGTAAAATGGGGATGATGATAGTATCTACCTAGTGAGATTGTTGTGGGAGTAAATGAGCAAATACATACATAAAGCTCTTGGCACAGTATCTGACATATGGTGAGTGTTCAGTAATTAATCACAGTGACTCTTGCTGTCCTTGTTTCTTTCCTATCTGTGTCGTGATCTCTCAGGAACCTAGGAAAGGAATATGTCCAGGCACTTCCACTAATTCCAGGAACCCAAGATAAACCAAAGCCGAGCACTAACTTCAGCAAAACGTGGCACAGGCTTTTGCTCCTAATTTTTTGGCTCCATTTCATGCAGAGTGGATTCACTCGACATTAACCAATGCTTCCAATTTCCCTTTCAGTTAATCAAGACAGCTTTGAACACGCATTAGAAGGTGAGTTCCGTAATGAAAAAAAAATCCAATAAATCAAGCTAATAGCAGAAAACAAGGGCAGGTCCTTGCATGTCCTTCTCCAGGTGCTAAAAAAATAAGCAGAAATTCTGTCTTCTCACTACCGAAGATAATTTCAAAATAAAACATTTTAAAAGGAACAAACCACTGAATTTGTAACCTAGAGTCCTAACTATGACCTGAAAGAGATTTTCCAGCCGTTCTGTTCTTGGGGTAAAAAAAAAAAATCTGAGGGTGCACATGCCTGAGAAAGGCACAGCCCCACTACACCAATTTTCACCCACGTGGTGCTGTTTGGGGGAATTAAGTCTAGCGACGCCTCACCTTCCATGCGGAGCACCCACCTGGCTTCAGGGGGGAGAGTTCTGCCGGGGGGGATGCTCTGTGGTCCATTTCTTCCTTGGTCTTTCTCTTTCCCCAAATACCTGTCCCTGTATCCTCCTTGCTTTCTGTTCTCCTCCTATTAGGAACTCCCAGGTGAGAATTATTTATGGGGAACAGACAGTAAAAGCTGGCCAGGATTTTGTTTCGGTTTTCATTTTGTGTTTCCTTTTCCTTGCCACCCCTTCCCTACATAAAACACTCCGCATTCTGTTTAACCTCCATTCACTTTGGTACCAAACCACTCGTCCAGGCTGTGGTGTCATGAAATATTTATGTATTTTTGTTTCATTTTTTATTTTTAAAAAGTTATAACCAATGAAGCAGTTTTTATTATTATTTTTGGAGTCACTTAGCTTTCTGACAATAAATCATTCACTCTGAACGTGGGGCTATGCGAATTACGTGTCATTAGCTGCTCTCCTTTGCAACCGATGACATTTTAATCCCAACAGGCAGAGCCGGGGCTCAAGTGTAAGCACAGAGGAGGAGCGTGTATTAGCGACTCTGCAGGGAAAAGAGGGGGCATTTCGTGGCATTAGCGTCTATTCAGGCCATCCCTTTGCTGCCTTTTGGAGACCAATGAACCATGAGAACGTCTCAAAGGCCTGGGTTGCTCAGAGATTATGAGTGCCAGCGTAATGTTTTGTGCTCATGCATTTGCCATGGGTTAGCATCGATTTTTTCAGACTCCATAGAGTGGCAGTTAATGGATTATAGATTGGCGTACAGCCGAGCTCTGTTGGCCATGGCCGTGGAGAAATGGCAGAGAAAACCTGAGTAGGAATGTCTGGAGGAAATGCAGGGTCTCCCTTCAAGCTGTGCCGGGAAGATGCCTCCAGAACCCCCCAACAGCTATTATAGTTCTTACAATTTCCACAAACCAGTGGGAGGCAGTGGGAGGATCTGGGTGAAGCCAAGATGGTACGACCATAGTCTCTGAAATCAAAATTGGGTCTTCAGAGTTGGGGTGTCATTGGGGGGTGCAGCGTCCTCTCCTGGAGGGTCTGATAGAGCAGCTCTGGGAGGCACCTGCCAGTCTGAGTGCAACAAGCTCTCTCTTACCCATGGAATATCGAACAAATCTGCCTTCTCCAGTTAGTATATATGACATTTTCTCCAAGTCTCTCCTTGAATTGGATTTTAACCAGATTTCAACTGCAGCCACACACCCCTCAAATGGGCATGGTATCACCAGGAGTTCAAAGAGTAATTCTTGGTAGCCCATGACCACCCCACCCAAGGATGGATCTGGGCTTCGCTGCAAAGAACCATCCCATTTGCTCTACTCTCTGCCTCTTCTCCCCTCTGGGGATGGTTGCCCAACAGCTAAGGCTTTTGATGCCAACCAGCTCTTTGAATGAGTGCAGAACTGGAAAGGCAGGTGCTCACCTGGGAGCCAGGTACCCAGGCGGCCTGAGGGCATGAGACTCTGAGGGCTTCACTGGCTTCTGTGTTCAGTAGCAGAAGCGGCAGCCGAGACATCGCTGGAAGGAGGAAATATGGCACTGGCTATCTTCATCCCAGTCCTCATCATCTCCTTACTGCTGGGAGGAGCCTACATTTATATCACCAGGTAGGGGGCTTCCGGGCAGGGGTGGGGGGCTGCCATCCACTCAATGGCCAGCGCACTGGAAGACAGGCTCTCCATGTGTAACTTGGGGCTGGTGGCATTGGTGTGCCTGTAGATGATGTGATTCAACTCAGCTCTGGGAGAAATACTCCTACTGAGCACCGCCCACCCCTCCGAGGCAGGAGGGCTGAGGATGCAGCAGCAGATAAGCAGGCCCTACCCCTGAGCTCAAGGAGCTGTGGTTTAGTGGGACAGACAGTATTTTGCATTGCCAGGCACACACTGACATTGATTCCATTCACTCATTCATTCATTCATTCACTTACTCCACAAACGTGTGGACCATCTAATACATACCGGACGTTGTCCTGCCTCTTGAGGATCCTGGAACTTGCCTGCAGTAAGGAAGGAAAATATTAAGCCATGGCTAGGATATTCACTAATTCATTCAAATTCACAATTATTGAACACCTACTATGTGCTGGGAAGGTTTTTTTTGGGGGGGGGGCGTTTCTAGGAACATCACTGTGAACAAAGCAAAAGGAGATCATTGGTATGCAGGGCCCAGGTTCTAATGGGAAGAAGATAGACAAGTAAAGTATGTTCAAAAAGTAACAGTTGACCCCTGAACAACACAAGAGTTAGGGGCGCAGACACCAAGTGAGTTGAAAATCTGCATATTTAACTTTTGACTCCCTGAAAACTTCACTATCAAGAGCCTACCATTGACAGAAGGCTTACCGATAACATCAACAGTCAGTTAACATATATTTTTTGTGTTACATGTATTATATACAGTATTTTTTTTTTGAGAGCAAGAGAGAGTGTGAGCATGGGGGGATGGGGGCAGAGGGAGAGAGAGAGAATTCCCAGCAGGCCCCATGCCCAGCACGGACTCCCCACACCATGAGATCATGACCTGAGCCGAAATTAAGAGTCAGACACTCAACTAATTGAGCCACCTAGGCACCCCAATACCATATTCTTACAATGAAGTAAGCTAAAGAAAAGTAAATGTTATTAAGAAAATCATAAGGGGGGCGCGTGGGTAGCTCAGTTGGTTAATTGTCTGCCTTCGGCTCAAGTCATGATCCTGGGGTCCTGGGATTGAGTCCCACATCAGGCTCCCTGCTCAGTGGGAAGTCTGCTTCTCCCTCTCTCTCTGCCTCTCCCTCCTCAACTTGTGCTCTCTCTCTCTCTCTCTCTCTCTCTTTCTCTCTCTCTCTCTCTCTCTCTATATATATATATATATATACATATATATATCTAATATAGAAATAAAATCTTTTTTAAAAAGAAAAAGGAAATCAAGAGGAAGAGAAAATACACCTGCAGGAGTGTAGTATATTTATAAAAAAAATCCACATATAAGTGGACCTGCACCTGAATATAAGTAGACCCGTGCTGTTCAAGGATTAACTGTGTACATTAGGAGGTGGTAAATGCAGGGAGAAAAGAAAGCTGTGAAGAGAGCAAAAGGGAACTGGGGTAGAGGTAGTGATCAACTTTCAAAGAGGACTCCTCACTGGAAATGACAGCTGAGTAAGGACTTAAAACCAATAACAAGTAACTTATGCAAATATCTGGAAGAGGAGGATTCTAGGCAGATAAACGGTATGTGCAAAGGTCCTGAGGCAGGTATCTGCTCAATATCATTTTTTCCATTTTTTTGTGGAGTCCACAGGATTGTAGGGGGACAGGAAAAATACACATTTTTTTAAAGATCTTATTTATTTATTCACGAGAGACACACAGAGAGAGGCAGAGACACAGGCAAAGAGAGAAGCAGGCTCCCTGCGGGGAGCCCGATACAGGACTCAATCCCAAGACCCCAGGATCATGACCTGAGCCAAAGACAGATGCCCAACCACTGAGGCACCTGGGACCCCCAGAAATATACAAATTATATATAACACACTGATGAGCATAACGAAGGAGAGAGATAGGGTATGGTAATAGAAGAACCACCTTTTAAATAGGTTGTCAGAGAAGGTTTCTCTGAGGCAACACAGTACATAGTAGGTGCTCAGTAAATGCTCATTTTTGCCGTTGTCACCCTACATGAAAGAGGGCCTCGAATCACCTTCCAGGTGAAAACCAGCTGGGCTCCACTCCTCCCCAGTAAGGGAGGTACTGAGGCTTTAGTTGTCAGTGACTGGGTTAGAAGTTGAGGGCAGGGACGCCTGGGTGGCTCAGTGGTTGAGCATCTGCCTGCAGCCCAGGGTGTGATCCTGGGGTCACGGGATCGAGTCCCACATTGGGCTCCCTGCATGGAGCCTGCTTCTCCCTCTGTCTGCGTCTCTGCCTCTCTCTGTGTGTCTCTCATGGATAAATAAATAAAATGTTTTTTAAAAGTTGAGGGCAGTCATGATTTCAGAGCTTACCCATGTGGATCCTCACCTCGAGAGGCTGTTCCCACACCACTCCTTGGCATTTGTGTAAGGGGCCCCGACCAGCTGTTCCCCTTGGGTGTTGCATGATGTCTTCCGCTCTGGGACTAGTGACTCCTCTCTCCTTTGCTCTCCCTTCTCCAGATGTCGCTATTACTCCAGCCTCCGCCTGCCTCTGATGTACTCACACCCCTACAGCCAGATCACCGTGGAAACCGAGTTTGACAACCCCATTTATGAGACAGGGGTGAGTTGGTCTCCTTTCTCCATGCCCCCCACCTGCCCATCCAGTGCCTCCCTCTCTGTCTGCTCTGAATGCACTGACATCAAAACTGAAAGTTTCCTTTCCTCTTGCTCACGATGCCCCTGGCAGAAAGGCATGGCCAGTGGTTCTGTCCCATCCCCACCGTGACCGCTGGGGGGGTAACCGCTGGAGGAACCCAGCTCTCTCTGCTTGCCGATGACAAGCCTGGATGGCCAATCACTCTGGGCAGAACGATCACAGAAAGAAGGGGCTGCACCAAAGAAAGACCCAAGGAGAGACAGCCGATATGGGCCAGAACCTGCACCCCCGCCCCGGGGAGGCTGGTGGCAGTGGGTGGCATCCCCCAGATGACTGAACTCCACTCTGTATTGAACGGCAGCACGTAACATTCCAACACACTCAGGTGCAGACTTGGTGTTGAGCTACCCAGAGATGCAGTCGTGAACCAGACAGACTGGTCCAGCCATTAATGAGCTTATAGTCTTCCAAAGGAGACAGAGCTGAATAATAATAACAAGAAAATGTACCACGAGCTGGGCATCTTAAACCCAGAAGTTCCCTGAATCCCTGCAACTCCGTCGTACGTTCTGCAGTTACCCCTGATTGACTGATGACGATACTGAGGGTCAGAGAGACGAAAAAAATGATTCGGCCAAGGCTGCGCACAGCCTAAAGCACAGCCTGGAGCCAGGATACAAATCAAACTGATGCCGTTAGTCATTCTATTACCCGCCTCCCTTGAACCTCAAACAAATATGCCAGTGGGATGGTTATAACAAATCATCAGTTTTAGGGACCATGAAAAATTTGGTCAGGGCACTAAGACACATGGCCAAGACATCCTAGCACATTTGGGATCCTCCCCACACTTTCGGAAAGGGGATCATGCAAGAAGGTGATCACCAGGAGGTGAGAACAGGGCGGGGGGGGGGCCGCTACCTTCGAGTCTTCCCTCCACATTCCCACCCACCATTGATACCCTTACTTACCTGTGCTGACCCAGCAGAGCAACAGTAGACCTCCACCAAAGCATGTGACAAATGACCTCTTCCAGGGCCAAGCCTCTGCCTTCTTATATGTCCCTGTTCCTCTGCCTTGGAGGCCTGGAGAATATTATTCACCCTTGTTGGATATTGGAGAAAATGAAGTGGTTGCCACCCACATGTCCTGGTCATTTTAGATACGGCACCGCTAAGAAGACATCGTATGTTATTTTATATTCTGTATACTGTGTTTCCAAATCTGAAAAGAAGGTCAAGCTGATAAAAAAAAAAAAAAGAGCACTTCAGAAACTACATCTCTTTTTTAACTTATTTTATTTAAATTCAATTAGTTAACATACAATGTATCATTAGTTTCAGATGTAGAGTTCAGTAATTCATCAGTTGCATATAGTACCCAGTGCTCAGTACATCAAGTGCCCTCCTTAATACCCATCACCCCTCAACTCCCCTCCAGCACCCCTGTTTGTTTCCTAAGAGTCTCTTATGATTCATCTCTCTCTCTCTAATTTTGTCTTATTTTCTTTTTCCCTCCCTTCCCCTATGACCCCCTGTTTTAAGAAACTAGATCTTATTACTACTTATTGGTATAATGTGTCAGTTACCCAGCACTATGATAAAGCTGAGTAACAAATAATTCTGAAACTCAGTCACTCATAGCAACAAGGGGTAATTTGCTCAAAAGTCTGTGGGGTGGTGTTTTCAGCCAGCTGCAGCTGGGGGATGACGCTGGCTCGGCCGTTCTCACTCACACATCTGGGATCGGCACGTTGTTGGCCAGGTGACTCTGCTCTGCTCTCCACATTCTTCACCTCCTTGCAGGGACTACCAGCTATCAAGCCACGCTCTGCCTGTGGCTCCACCACCCAAGGGCTGACCCCATCTGTGCTTCTGTCTCTTGCAGGAAACCAGGGAGTATGAAGTTTCCATTTAAAGAGAGCTACGCTTGAGAGGGGAACTCACAGATAGGAACTCAACTACAACCTCCTCGAGAAATTCATCCAGAGACCACATGGCATTTGATTGAAACCCCAGAATGTTGTCTGTCTTTTCTTTAGACTCTTTATTGAAGATTCACTGTTTTCTTCGCTGTATTTATTATATTTAAAATCAAAAATAGGTGTGGTTGGAGGTGTTGCAGCTGTGGCCAAATCCGTGTGACCGTCTCATTTCTGAAGGCAGGTGGAAGACCTGCAAAATGACCAACATGGCAGCAAAGGGAAAAAAAAAAAACAAGAGCAACTGGGTTTCTCCATCAGCCGTGCCATGCTATGGCTGCACCAAATTGCACGCTTTTGGGATCCATGCCCATGGTGCTTTTAGGACAAATCCAAGCCCCAAGATTAGGTTGGAATGGGTATTTCTTGATGGAGTGACTTGGGTCAGACTTCAGTTTGAACAGGTCTGCTCCAAAACCAATCCCAGGTTTGCTCTTCCAATGCTCTCAGCTTGTAGCAGGTCTTGCCCCATCCCCTCCCTCCCTCCAGGAGCTTGCTCATCTGCCACCCTGGCCTCGCTGGATGCTGGCAGACTCACAAAATGTTTCAGTGTAGATGAGAGGTTGGAGAACTCAGATGAAGTGCAGGGTGAGGGAAAACACCGAGTCAGGGGATCAAGTTAATAAAATGTTCTTTCCTTTGACACGCCATCAACAATGAAAGGGAAGGTAATAGATGCTACAAGGGCCAGAATTGATCGCTCTGTTCAGCAAGGCCACCCTCAAGCTGTGACAGTAGATCCTCATGGGGAGCTTCACCCGCGTAGTTACAAGGGTTGGTGTTGGGGTGGGGAGGTGCCGTGCCCTGAAATCCAGAGATGAGCTCGGTTTGTCTTCCTGGAGCACTGAAACACCTGAGCCCTCAAAATAAGGGAGACTCACGTGCACCATTTCTCTAAAAGGTGTCAGAATATTTTTGCGATCAAGCATTTCAGAAGGAAGGGTCCTATGAGAAGAAACTGCTTTTCTGTCCTCTGAAGTTCTGTCCAGATGTTGCACGTTGGCGTGCATGCTGACCATGGAAGGGCAGAGGAGTGGGGAACAGGTAGGTTTAAAGCCACTACACAGTCCTCGTCATACAATTCGAACCCCAGGGAGGACAGAAGGAGGAGTTTCAGGGCAGAAGGGAAGTCATAAACCTCCTTAATCCCATGTGCATCCTCAGATTTTATCAGGGTCCTTTCACTCCAGCCCAGAGGGGCTGGTGAGTGTGTGGCTCTCAGGAACATTCTTCTCTAAATACAGGTAAAAAGAAAAGGCAGGGGTTGAGGATACGTGGAAGGAATAGCACACATAAAGTAAATTTGCCTCCCTGGGTCCGTCACCTCCCTAGTGATGGCCGGTGACTCAGAGAAGGTAGGGTTAGTGCTTCTGGATCCCACTTTGGCACTCTCCCA
Source organism: Vulpes lagopus (assembly GCF_018345385.1). Taxonomy (NCBI): domain Eukaryota; kingdom Metazoa; phylum Chordata; class Mammalia; order Carnivora; family Canidae; genus Vulpes; species Vulpes lagopus. The sequence goes on along the minus strand of NC_054837.1, from coordinate 16,716,991 downwards.
GGCTCTCTAGAATTATTTGACATTGCCTGATTTTCAAACAAGAAAAGACCTTTCTGGCAGCCATGCCATGGAGAGAATGTCTGGGAGTCTGTATTTTGGTAGCTTGTCTAGGCAGGTCTGGAGCAGGGTAGGGCAGTTGGCTTTGACACACACAGAGCCTCCCCCTGGCCAGAAGTTCAGACTTCAGTCTTGAGGGATCTGAGCCCCAATACTTTCCTTCTGCCAGAAATGATCCTTATGGCATGCATTCCTGATGCACAGCAAGAGATAATTGAAGGCTGCTTTCCAGCCACCCAAAACCCACCCCATTTTATGCAAAACAAAACAAAACCAAAAAGAACCCAGAAGAGAATCGTTCCAGACTATTAGTAAGCAAAGTCATGTTTACAGAAGGTCCAACAATGCAAATAATATAACTTTTTTTTCAAAGCAGAATCCAGTCTTTGCTTTTATTTCTATTTGATGCTTATTCTAACCCTAACCCTGAGTCATGTGGAATGAAGAACTCTATTAATGATGTTTAATTTTAGAACACGCTATGGTTACGTGCAGACTAAACATTTGCCTTTCGTCAAAACTGACAAAATATGAAATCTTTATTCTAATCCTATTCCCTAAAAGTGGGCAGGCCACAGCCCAAGAATCTTTATTGGCTGTTGGAGGGATAGAAAAGGCATTTTGTTTTGGGGTTTGTTTGGTTTTGTTTTTTTTTTTTCTTTTTTTGTTTTGTTTTGTTTTTTTTTTAAGATTCCAATGTCTTTGTTTTGTCTTAGTAGTACAGCACCTATAACATGTTTTAAAAGTTTATTTTCGCCTAAAGATGGATTGTGTGAGCTTGGCAATGTACAGTGTGATTGAAAAGACAGATTGGTGTCTGTTTTTCTTTTTAGGATATCTGAATGTGTATTTGTAATATGTAAAGGTAAAAACATGATAATAGTGCCAAAAAGATACCGGGCATCTCATTTCAGCTCATACGTGTCTGTTTTTATAAGATCAATGTTAAAAACCCATTGGGATTAAATATTTTTGAACAGGATACAATCTTGAGCAACTCGAGAACCCAACTGAACCTTCCTACAAGCCACTCTTTGTTTTTAAAACAGTGGGGAAATACGTTTACAGAGATTTCGAGCTTCAAAGAATGCATGTGATGGTGTGTATTACATGCTAATTCATATAAGCTGTATCTGTCAGCTACCGCTCTGTGCTTTAAAAATGCACACTCTCGATCCTCTTCAGCTTGGAGCTCATCTTTTTGCTTTTTTGGAGGGGGTAGGGAGGAGTAGAATTATTTAGCCAACATAAGTATTCTGGTCGCAACTTGAAGACCATCCCTACTTAGTTCCATAGACATGCTTTAAATATGATCTTTTGAAGCCAGCTCCCTGGAAAGCCTACAGAACCTCAGGCCAATAGCTTTGGAAACTGTGAAACTGCCTGGCAGGAAGCAAAGTGGCTACAAGATTAGGACGGTTGTATAAGTGGAAGTGACTTGGCAAATACAGGGGTAGATTTAGGCTGAGCATGAGCCTTGGGCTAAAAATGACCTTTCTTTGGGGTAAATCCAAAGGGTATGACTTTCCTATGCCCTTGCGAAGTCACGGAGGGGAGCGTCATTCCAGGTCAGATATTATGGAGTTGTCTAGCATCCGCAAAGGTAGGCTTTCTTCTGGGACATTTTCATTTTCATTTTATCCCCAAACAGAATAAAAAGCAAAACAAACTTTCTAAGCTAGAATAATGGAGTTAAGTCATTTTCCACTTTGTATATATTGATGCTAATAAAACGAATGAAAAAGAGGCAAATCTATGGGGTTTTTGTTGCAAAGATATTCCTGGGATGGCATCAAGGGGAGAGGGGTGTTTCTGGTGTCTGGGGACTAGGTTGGGGTGCACCTTCTGACACTTTGATTGACAAGACAGGCTGCCAACTTCGGAGCGGTTCCGGGAACATCAGAGCAATGTTTGGAACAAGACAGGACAGCTGCCATCATCAGACACACTGCTGTCATGGGCTGCCACGACAAAGTGCCATAGATGTGAGGTTTAAACAACAGAAGGTTATTTCTCATAGTGTGGGAGGTTGGAAGTCCAAGACCAGGGTGCTGGTCATTTAGTTCCTGGCGAGAGCTCTCCTCCTAGCCTGTGGAGAGCCTTCTCCCTCTGCCCCTCCTCTCTCTCTCTCTCTCTCTCTCTCTCTCTCTCTCTCTCTCTCCCCCTCTTTCTCAAATAAATAAATAAATTTTGAAAAAATAATAAATATCATGGAAATCAGGGATGGGTCACCCCAATGCAAATTCCCCTCTAGCTGTGAAGCTATGGGACTAAATAAAGTATGTCCTTCCATACAATGATGGGACAAGCACAAGATGGATGTCCCCATTCCAAAAAGGGATAATTCAGCCTTGCGCCTGGACCAGTGGTGGGAGTGATCGCTGTGATGACCTCTGAATCAGCTCCAGGGTCCTTCTTCCTTCTCCTTGAAGAATAGCACTTCCATGGCTGAGTAGCTGTGTGGGCGGATCCTGTAGGATCCAAGAACTGCCACAGCCCTTGCTTCACTCTATCCCATTTTCCCTGTCCCGTTTGGTCTCATCCCATCTGTATTCCTGGCTTCTGCAGAGATGGCTGGATAATTCATGAGTCTTCCCTGCGAAGTCTTCATCAGCCTGGTTGTTCAGCCCTTCACTGTTCTCTTCAGATCAAGCCTTCTCATTCTTTGCAACATGGATAGGCAGAGAATTTGCCAAATCTTCAAATTCCCACTCCCGTTTGCATAGCAATCCTTCTTCTATCCTTCCTTCTCCTTCTGCATTTTGACTGTAAGACATCAGGAGGAATCAAGCCACTCCTCCAACACTTCGCTTTGACATCTCCACAGCTAACCATCAATCTCATTGCTCCCAACTTCTACCTTCCTATAAAATACTAGAACATAGCTCAGCCAAGTTCTATGCCACTTTAACAGAAGGATCACCTTTATTTCCATTTCCAAGAACATGCTTCTCATTTCTGCCTGAGAGCTCATGAGAATGACATCGACTATATGTATTTTTACTCACATTTTATTGGAGGCAATGTAGGCTTTCTCTAGCATGGAACTCGAAACCCCTCCAACTTCTACCCACTACTCACTTCCAAAGCTGCTTCCACATTTCTTTTTTCCAAAGTAGAAAGATTCTGGTGGCGAATAGACTAACAGAGCCAAAAGAAGGCAATCTGACCAAAATGTAGCTGAAAATTGCTGTCTCCAAATTCTTCCAGTTCAACTTGCTCTCCAGTGACTGGGCAGAGGATCAAGGGGTGAGGAGTAAGGGAAAGAATATGGTTCTATCCATCAACTGCCTTTCCTCTGACCCAAGACGTCACAAAATACGAAAAAGAGTAGAAAAGTCAACTATGTTTTGTAACTGTATTGGTTGTGAGAGATCACTGAAAACACATTGTAATCTCCCTCTAGAGCCTGGTGTTGATAAACTTCCGCAAGTGGGTCAGAATCTCACTTAGTCTTTCAAAAATCAGCTATTGGAATGTTTACCTTCCAGTTACAACATAAAGGTGCATGAGGCACCTGGGTGGCTCAGTCGGTTGAAGGTCAGACTCTTGATTCCAGCTCAGATCCTGGTCTCAGGGTTTTGAGATGGAGCCCAGCATTGGGCTCCCTGCTGGGCGTGGAGCCTGCTTGGGATTCTCTGTCTCCCTCCGCTCCTCCCTCCCCCATCCTTTCTAAAATAAATTTAAAAACAAATAAATAGATAAATAAATAAAATGGAAGTTAAGAATAAAAAAACAAAAGTGAAAAGGTGCAAAGGAACATTGCTTCCACCCTAACAGTGAGAACAAGTTTGACTAGTTTAGTTTTTAGTTTGGCTAAGCTAAAATAAGCATAGCTTATTTTAAACACATCAGAAATATGGGATACAAAAATACTCAAATTAATGAAATTCCAGAAGGAGGTAAGCCCTTCTTAGGACAGAAGAGAGTGTCATGCCTAAGTTTTAATCTCTGAGAGCACAAGAGAAACGTGAGGAAAGCCACCATAGCAGGAAAGAGGAGACAGCCAATTTTTTAAATTAATTATTTATTCATTTATTTATTTGTTTGTTTATGATAGTCAGAGAGAGAGAGAGAGAGAGAGGCAGAGACATAGGCAGGAGAAGCAGGCTCCATGCACCGGGAGCCCAATGTGGGATTCGATCCCGGGTCTCCAGGATCGTGCGCTGGGCCAAAGGCAGGCGCCAAACTGCTTCGCCACCCAGGGATCCCAAACAGCCAATTTTTAAAAAGGTAATTTTTTTCTATGACTGCATATGGCATGGGTGACACATAAGAATCCCAAGAAGTTCCAGCCACAAAGCCATTTGGCGCCCACTCCCCAGCTCTATCCCATAGGACATTCATGGAACTCACAAGTCAGGCCAAAGCCAGGGAACAGGGCAGGAGAGTTGGGGGCAATCCCTCTGTACCCAGGAACATAGTCACTGTAGGATGAATTGAAATGCGTGCAGTCCCACGTGGCCTTCAAAAGAACCTCCTTCTAAAGATCCAAACCAGCTAGAGATGTTCCTGTCATTCTTCTCAAGTCACCATATCAACAGTTCAGTTTTAACTGCTGAGGCCTCCCTGGCAGTGAGTTTATTCAAATTGAAGCTCAAGAGAATCATAATTTATAGGATAGTATTTAACAAGTAGAGAAAGCTCATACATTGGAATCTGATGAATAATTTGCTCCTATTTCATTGTATTTTTACAGTACAAGTGTCACATTTTGATTTGATTAACCAGTCCACCATTTTGCATGAGCTGTAGACTACCTGAAACTTGGCAGGTAGTCAAGCAACCTTTCCTGTTTGCGGGAAAAACCGTATTAACAATTATAGGACCATTGAGAGAATAGCTAGAAATTCACTATATATATATATATATGCCATAAATGATGAGAGAGGGAGAAAAAGCATGCATACCATGAGAGGGAGTGTGGTGTGATGCCAATTCTGGAGTCAAAGACGCTGGGTTCATAGCTTTTCTCTGATGCTGGTTAACTGTGTAACCTTGAGCAAAGGACTTAACCCCCTACTGCTTCTGCTCCCCCATCCATGAAATGAGGACAACAGGGCTGCTGTTGGAGAATCCAATGAGTTAATATACATGAAGGACTCAGAGCAGCACCTGCACATAACAAGCACCCTGCAAGTGTTTGCTAGTAGGGGTATGCTTGCGATTGTAGATGAGCTCCTGTTTCGTGTTTGCTGTGGCCAGTCCTGGGCCAGGGGAGACGATGACGTGGTCCTTGCCTGCTTGGATCTTCTAATCTAATGGGAAGACAGACCCAAATCGACAAACTGCACAAATATATGAACATGAGCGGTGATACATGCCAAGAATGAAAAGTGCAGGGATATGCCAGGTGGAGTCATGATTGGGGTGAGCAGGCAAGGGGATAATTTTAAACTGGGATCTAAAGGATTAAATAGAGGAGCACCTGGGTGGCTCTGTCGGTTGAGCAATTGACTCTTGGTTTTGGCTCAGATCATGATCTTGGGATCATGGGATTGAGGCCTGCAGTGGGCTCCCTGCTCATCAAGGAATCTGCTTGGGATCCTTTACCTCTTCCTCTCTCTCCCCTCCTGCCCCACACCACCATAAATAAATAAATAAATAAATAAATAAATAAATAAATAAATAAAATATTTTTTAAAAAAATAAAGGATGACAAGAGGGGTAAAGGAATGTTGGAGATTGAATTTATTTTTTTTTAGAGATTGAATTTAAATAAAATATTATAAATAAATAAAAATAAATTGAGGGGTAAAAATAAAAGAGCTCTAGATAAAAGCCAAAGAAAAGGAATGTTGGGAAAAGTTTTGGGGCGGGAGCACGTGGACAGAGGTTGATGGGAGCTTGGCACCTTTGATGGATGGCGGTGTGGCTGGAGAGCCAGGTTGGGGCAGATCTCCAAGGCAAGGAGGGAGACACATCTGGACTTCTGTGTTTAGTGCTCCCTCTGGTGGCCACCTGGGGAATCCAATCCAAAAATCTGGTTAATTCTCAAAATTGGGGCCATTTCTCCAGGGGACAACTCACAGCAAATGGAGAAGGTGAGGCCTGGGGAAGCATCCTGGTGGTTGCCAGAGTCTCCTTCCCTGAGCTGTCCGATCATTTCTTTTTTTTTTAAGATTTTATTTATTTATTCATGAGAGACACAGAGAGAGAGGCAGAGACACAGGCAGAGGGAGAAGCAGGCTCCATGCAGGCAGCCGATATGGGACTCGATCCTGGGTCTCCAGGATTATGCGGCGCTAAACCGCTGAGCCACCAGGGCTGCCCTGTCCAATCAATTCTATTATAAAACAGAGGGGTGGGCTTCTGAACGGTCCCCCTGGGGAGAAGCTTCTGTAGTGGGTGTGGGGTGGCTGGAAGGACTAGGGTGGGGCTGTCACTCATGGGCTTGTCACCCAATGCATTCTAGAATGGAGATCCCAAGGAAGGACAGATGGGGCAGAGAAGGAAGACAAGAGGGAAAGGTCAGAGAGCATCTAGGGTGACTTCAGAACCAAGATTCTGTTTCGGGACCTCGCTGCCCTACAAATAGAGAACAATAGTGGAGACACAGAACACCCTTGAGACCAGAGGCCACCCTCACTGGCAGAGATGCTTCAGACCAACAGCAGGAGGGACAACCCTGGGCCAGGAGCCAGCGCCAGAAAGAACTGACCAAACCCCTGCCTGGATAATGCGGAAATAATAGTAATCATAGTAGCTGGCATTTCACTGGCCACTTGCAAGGGGGTTTTTTGCTTTGTTTTCTACATGTTAAATATACTTTCATTTGAGAATAGTTTAAGAATTTTCCAGTTACCTGATGTGCTGTAGTATTTCATTCATGGCTGCAAGTAAGGATACTATTACTGTTCTGCTTTCACAGGTGTGGCATCTGAGAGGCCATCCCTTGCCCAAGTCCACACAGCTGGTACCCAAGGAAATGGGGTGCAGGAGGTGTGGCTCCTGCTGGAGGTCCAGGGTAGGAAGGACAGAAGGCCAGCCCTTCTAACACTGCCTCCTCCCAGGGCACCCAGAACCAATGCAGGCCCTTTGCTCAGGGCATCCACGGGACTCTGCTTTGTTTGGCTTTTATGCCAGGAGATGTTTGTCTGGGTTCAGTGGTGGCTAAGAGCTGAGCCTCTGCGTGTGAATTTTGGCTCAATCTGTAATGAGGCCTCTACATCCCTACATAAAAGAAGGAGCAGACGTTACTGTCTTTCCTACACGTGATAGGATGTTGGGGCAGACACTGACAAGTACCCATCCAACACCTGCTTCCCTGCTGTTTGCTAACAGAACCCCAATATTGCTCAGAGCAACAATGAATCCGTCCTCAAACAATGGGTCATGGCCAGTTTCAATTAGGATCATTCTGTTACCCATCTTCCCATCCTCCCTTGCTTGCTAGGGTTGATCTTCTAGCCCCGTTTGATCAATGAGCCTTGGCAGAAGTTGCTTGGCGTGTGTGTGTGTGTGTGTGTGTGTGTGTGTGTGTGTGTGGTAGGAAATGCTCTAAGGAGCTGCTTTCCTTTTTTTTTAAGATTCTATTTATTTATTTGAGAGAGAGAGAGAGAGCATGAGCAGGGGGAGCTGCAGAGGGAGAGGGAGAAGCAGACTCCCCGCTGAGCAGGGAGCACCCTGTGGGGCTCGATCCCAGGGCCCCAAGACTATGACCTGAGCTGAAGGCAGACGCTTAACCGACTGAGCCACCCAGGCCCCCCAGAAACTGCTTTCCTGATAAAAGGGGACAGAGCCAGCTGCTACAGCACCAGCCCCCCTTCCCCACACCTCAAACCCAGTCCTGATGCTTCATGACTCTCATGGCCATTTTGCAATGGAAGTGTCCAGCGTGAGAACAAAAGCAACACAGTAAGAATGAGGGGTGGGGACAGGAACCCCTGGTCCTCCGATGCATGCTGCCAACATCATCCCACCCAACACAAGCATAAAACATAATTCATGAAACCAGCTCCGTAAATTGTGAAATGTAAGTGATGGCTCTAGGTGTTCTGCAACAGGACAGAGAAAACAGTTCATCAAAGTGGAACCTAAAAACAAAGATAAGGCATGAATGCCACTCTCTGGAAAGTCCTACCAACTTTTCAGATTTTGTGCCTTTATCTACCTCCCATTCCAAGTTTCTCGCCCTTCCTCCTCCTCCTCCTCTCTCTCAACCTCTCTCTCCCTCTCTCTCTCTCTCTCCTTTCTCTCCAGGTTATGATTCCACCCAAGATTTACTAATCCTTTGCACTAAAAGACAGCAGAGGGTAGAGAAACTGGTTTCAACATGAATTTCGTGGCTTACATGTTTCAAAGATCTACTTTCTGTTTCCTTGCACTGCCAGTAGTAGAAGTTGGTATTTGCACCAAAATGAAAAGTGACCATTCTGAAAGCATGCCATTCCTCCTGCTGGCGGCACTGCTGCTGGCACATAGTGGGCAGGCACTCAAGCATCTGTTGAAGGAACGACCGACCATCAACCAACAGGGAAGGCCCGGTGTGGTCAGGGTGCCTGGAGCGCTGGGTCCCCGTACGCCACCAGATGGCAGCCTCGGCATGCCATGGCGCATCTGCAGGCCTCTGGCATCCTAAAGGTAACACGCTTCCCTCGCTCACTGGGTTTATTGTCTTTGGACAAAATCATCTGATGAAATGGATTGTTTCTGATACCACAGAATTCGATTTTGAAAACGAGTGGGCTGCCCTTCCTCCAGGCCAGAAAAGGAGTCCCAACATCATTGTTTTTTCATCATTGGCTACGACAAAAGCCCAGGCCAAGTGTATTGCTGGCAGAAAAGTGTGGTTGCCTTGAACCTGGGGCTCATATGGCATCTCCCTCAACTGGAGGGGGCATCATGCCATGTTCACAGAAGATTTTTTTAAGATTTTATTTATTTATTCATGAGAGAGAGAGAGAGGCAGGCTCCATGTAGGGAGCCCGATGCGGGACTCGATCCCAGGACTCCAGAATCACACCCTGAGCCAAAGGCAAACGCTCAACCACTGAGCCACCCAGGTGTCCTGTCCACAGAAGACTTTAAAAGCATCTAATTTGTACTAATGTTGTCTCACGGGGACTGAGTGGGAGGTATGTTACCAAGCACGGCACCTAGGGAAACTTCTTTAAAATCCTCTGTACTCATCGCTGTCCCAGGGGTCTCACATTCCTTATGCTAAAATGTGTTCCTCCTTTATGCAAAATTCAAATTTAACTGGGCGTTTTATCTACTGACAATACCTCCTTATATAAAAAGCAATGTGTACCTTTTCATTTCTCTGTCTTCCAACCTTCCTTGGTCCTCACCCTTTTTAGAAAACAGGGGTAACGGGAAGCATAGAGTGGAGACTTCTAGGTTGTTCTCAGATGCAACATATTTATTTCCCTTGTAACGTTTTTGCTTCTTTTAAAGATTTTATTTATTTGTTAGAGAGAGAGAAAGAGAGAGCGTGAGCAGGGGTAGGGGCAGAGGGAGAGGCAGACCTTCGGACACTCGATCCCAGGACCCCAGGATCGTGACCTGAGCCGAAGGCAGACCCTCAACCCACCAAGCTCCCCAGGTGCCCCCTTTTTTGCTTTATTGCATGTGAAATAGATGGGTGTATAAAACGTTCCATGCAGGTGGTAACAATTCAAACACCAATTCAACTAGTAAGCTAGTTCCTAACTTCGCCCAAGCCCTCTGAGGTCCACACTTTTGAAACATTACCGCTGTTTGGTGGGTAGCCTTCCACACCATCCCCTCCACTCATAAAAACACACAGGAGAGATCCTGCTTTCCTCAAAAGAAATCATTACGCACCTTGCCTCCCCCTCCCCTACTTGATATATCTATCTGCATTTCCACCTCCATCCCTGTATTTATATCTCTATCTCTGTATCTATGTATATCTATCTCCATATAGCTCTATCTCTATTTATACCTGTGTCTCTATCTAGAGAGAGAAGGAGAGAGGACATATCTATTCCAGACATCTCGCCGGGTCATTACACAAAGCTCCAACTCATTTTTTTTTCTAAAGCTGAATAGCCCATCAAAATTTATTCCATTTATCCCAGAGAAATACAAGACACCGGGGTAAGGACCTTAGTACAAGGTTGTTTACCGCAGCAGTCTGTTGTGACAAGAAGCTAAAAGGAATATAGGACAATCAGTAGGGAGCTGTTGTGCTGCTTTATTTCGAAAGGCTTTACCGCTGGCTCTAGAATTCCTCTTTTCTTCCTCTTTTCTAGCAGCCAAGTGCTAACCAGGGGTACTCCAGGACCCCACCCGGAGGGAGGCTTCTTCTACCTGCACATCTTTACAATGGATATTTAAAGCTTCGGTCTGCCTCCCCAGTTCCACCCCTCTCCCTCCTACGGTCCCTCCTTCCTGACTTTCAACTACTTTCTACTGGAGAAGTCTCTGAGAGGTTTATATAATTAAGATGATTTCACCAGGGGCGCCCAGCTGGCTCAGCCCATGGGGCATGCAACGCTTGACCTCAGGGTTGTGAGTTCGAGCCCCACGTTGGGCGTGGAGTCTACTTAAGTAAAAACAAAAGTTTTTCACCAAACAATGATGCAAGAGCTGGACTTTTATTCAGATATCATAGCCAAACAATTGTCTGTCTCTTTAGGAAGATTCTGGTACCTTTTGGCCTAGACCCCATCATTTTCCAAAAGGAGGGACCCTTTTTAATGTCAGGCACACTCCTCATGCTGGTTGGAATAAAAATCCAGGCTCCCTTCTCTTGATAATGGCTCCCCGATTTTCTTTTGGGAAACCAGCAAGAGATTTCTCTCTCTCGCTCCGTGTGCCTTGATGGAAGATACTACTTTCAGATGCTGGGAGCCATTGACCACAGTCTGGCCAAACAGATTCCGTAATTAGCTAGAGATGGTCACATGAACCAAGCTGGGCCAGCAGGAAACTGGCCCGCTCCACAGGATTTGCCAGGCTGCTAGGAGGTGTGCCTGGACCTGCACCATCCACCTCGCTGCCACCTGGGACAAATCTGTAAGGGGTGCCTGCGTGGTTCAGCCCATAGAGCATGTAACTCTTGATCTTGGGGGTTGCAAGTTGCAGCACCATGTTAAGTGTAAAGATTCCTTAAAAATAAAGCCTTGAGGGACACCTGGGTGGCTCAGCAGTTTAGCGCCTGCCTTCGGCCCAGGGTGTGATCCTGGAGTCCCGGGATCAAGTCTCACATCGGTCTCCCTGGGAGGAGCCTGCTTCTCCCTCTGCCGATGTCTCTGCCTCTCTCTCTCTATCATAAATAAATAAATAAATAAATAAATAAATAAATAAATAATAAAGTGTCTGTGACCACGTGTCCCACCACACACACACACACACACACACACACACAGAGCTATTAAGAATTCAGTCACAAAACATCTACATACATCTGAAAAGTGCAATATTTATGTAACGTACAGACAATTCTATATCTAGCAGTAACTCTGCCACCCTTAAGGGGTCAAGAACCACAAGTAAGAATTCAATACTCTATGTCAGAGAGGTACAGCATGTCTGGAAGTGTCATCGAGATATTCCTGAAAGCAGCCTTCAGCCAATGAGGGTTGGAGTCGGGGATCAAAGGTGCAAAATTTCTTCTTTTTTAAAGATTTTATTTATTTATTTGTTCATGAGAGACACAGAGAGAGAGAGAGAGGCAGAGACACAGGCAGAGGGAGAAGCAGGCTCCATGGAGGAAGCCCAATGTGGGACTCAATCCCAGGCCCCCTGGGATCACGACCTGAGCCAAAGGCCGATGCTCAATCAATGAGCCATCCAGGTACCCCACAGGTGCAGAATTTCTCCCAACTCTCACTTCCCTTGGGAAGGACAACTCTGAGGTATGTTCCAGTCTATCGCCAGAGTTCCCACTGGGGTGGACCCTCAGATGTCCAAGTCCCATCAACAACACATTTCGTATGGGCTTCCTTCCCTTCTGAGTCTGCCTTCCCCGTTCTCCTGGTGCTTCCAGGTACAACCTCCCACTTTGAGTGGGTCTTGACTGAAGACCTGCTTCTAATGACCCGATATGGTGTTTTAGCCACCTACTTCAAAAAAACAACCCAAATTTACAAGACCCTGTAACTCCTTGAACCTGATGCTCTAATTGCTCATCAGCTGCTAAATGTTTGCCCATGTCCCTACAGCAGAGGCAGGCTTGCTTTGGGGAGCATGATTTGTTTCCTGCTCATTCTTCTCATCCCCTCACTGTGCAAAAACTCCAATGTTTATGGGCAGTAGCCTTCTTACTGTTTCAATTCAACTGATCTTCCTGTTCACTAGAAGTAGTCCTGAAGCAAATGTTCCTTCCCAACCTACAGAGCCTCACTTTCTGTCTCCTGTCCCATTTAGAAGAGGGATAGCTATAGGAGCGGCCTGATGGTAAAGAGCAAGGGTTCTAGGCAAGCAGACCTGGTTCTACCACTTAATAGCCCTGGAACTGTGGCCAGTAGCCTCAGCTTCTTCATCTGTAAAATGGAGCTGATAATAACTACTCTGTCTGGTTGAATGAATGAATGAATGAATGAATGAAATCAACAGAGAAGCCCAGTATAGGGCCACTGCCTCTCACCATCTCAGACGACCCAGAGTCCTGCCTGTCTGGCTCACTGTACAGCCTCTAATTTGGGGCGGGGCGGAGGGGGGGAGTAGATGACTGGTGATTGGAAAAGTCTCACATTTGGTTTAATACTCTCCTGTCACCATCCTGACATTTTAAGTAGTTTTTAACAGAAGCTCCTATATTTTCATTTTGTCCTGCAAATTATGTGCCCAGTTCTGGCTGTAGATATCTCCCACGGTCTTTCCGAAGTCATGTCCTATGAAAGAGTGTGGAGGGTCTGGGAGAGGGGTCTACTTTGGAGCAGAACCTGGTGGGAAGAAAGCTGCCCAGAACCAGATCCATAAACCTCTAACTCATCCTGGACTCTACACTAGGGCCCTGGGTTTGCAGAGCCATGGAATTATGGCTGACTTGGCCTTCGGCCTGCCAGGGGGTGATGCAGGAGAGGCCTCGCTGGCTGAATCAGACCCCTCCTTCCTCCTCCCTGCCTCTTTTCTCTCTTCCTTTTGCCTTTTTCTCCCTGTTGTCTGCCTCTTCTCAAGTTCTACCCCCCCCCCTTTCCTTCCATGTTCTCAGATCTTTTTTTTCTTTAAACAAATATTTTAATCCCTACTCTGTGCTTGGCATCCAGATAGGCACAGTCCTCTGGGTGCCTCTCTTCTCATCACCTTTCATTTCTTTATATTCATTACTGTTCTGTTTTGGGTTTTTTTTTTTTTAAGATTTTATTTATTCATTCAAGAGAGATACAGAGAGAGGCAGAGACACAGGTAGAGGGTGAAGCAGGCTCCCTGCGGGGAGCCCGATGCCGGGACTTGATCCCGGGACCCCAAGATCACAACCTAAGGTGAAGGCAGAAACTCAACCATTGAGCCACCCAGGCACCACACTGTTCTGTTTTTTATTCTTTCTTTGTCTTCCTTTTCTCTGTCTCCTCTCTCTCCTGATTCTCTGTCTCTCTTTGTCTTTGTGTTTCTCTCCCTGCCTTTTCCTGTGTTTCTCAGTCTCCTTTCTTACTGCCTCTCCTCCCTGTTTCCATGCCTCTGTTCCCCTCTGTCTCTGTCTCTGTGTCTCCCTCAGTCTCTGCATCCCGCCCCCGCAAGAGCACCCCCGCACCAGCTCCCTCTCCCAGGCACCCAGTTGTCAGGCAGCTCACGTTGTGGGCTGCCTTGAAACCCGCCCCACACATTCCTGTGGCTGGATTTTTCTGCGTCCACCTCTGTTTAAAAAAAAGAAAAAAAAAATCTTTTGACCTTTGAGATCCTAACAAAAAGGGCAGAAGTACAATCTCAGGGAAAAGCAGCACCTGCAACCAAAGCTTCATTCCTAAGCTTCGTGTTTTTAAAAAGACAGGCAGCCCTAGGGGTGTGGGCAGGCCTTGGAGGTCCTCTCACTGCTTCCCCCTCTCCCATCCCCACTGTAACCACCTGAGCTGAGCAGAGCTGGTGACAATTTTGTTTGATGGAGTCTGTCAACATATGCAGCAGATGTGCCCAGCAGTGGTTTCCTAATCCTGCTGAGCCATTTGCCACAAATCCCTCTTTTGTCACGATTTAGCTGTGAGTGTCAGAGAGTGACAAGAGTGAGGGAGAAGGGAAGCGGGACAAGGTTGTGAAAAGATCCTAGGGAGGTGTTAAGAACACAGCAGGGGAGCCAGACATCCCCCGTTCAAGGTTGGCCAAGGAAGTTAGAGCTGAATAATCAAGAAGCTAACAAGCCTAGAGCACTCGCACTGTGCCTGGGGTTCTGGTGACCTCTGCCAGGATGATCTCGCTGAATCCTCCCAGCAACCCTGGAAAGGAACAAACCAGCATAGATTAGGAAGCTGAAGCCCAGGGAGGCTGGGTAAATGGTGCAGTGTCACACAGCTACGTGGTCACCCTTCAGATAGATTCCTGAACCTGGAGGTCTTTGGGGGATCCCTCCCAGGACCCTGACCACCACCTTAGTCCCCAAGGAAATGTATCACCCATCACAGACTGGCCTCCGGGAACTACGTAGGTGCTTCTCCTGCTGTCTTCTTCTGCGAGATGGAGGCTATGCAATCCCTGCAAAGTCAGGGAACCACGAGACCCTGGCTGCCAGGAAAGATGGGTATGTGAGCATAGAGCACCTTTCAGCAAGACGTGGGGGAGGCCGGGTCTGTTTCCGAAGCCTCCAGAACTCCAGCCAGCGGCCTCCCAGCGAGTGTTTCTGGGCCACGAGAGAAGACGCCGCGGCGTATGGAGAGTCAGCAGCTCTCCTCCGGAACCTGGCCAGCTCCTCAGCCAGGCTCTCCTCCAGGGAGGGCAAGATGGCCAGCAATCTAAGGCATTTTTTCTTTTCCCACTTGAGCAGCTCGGAAGGCACGGTGTATCTCACCGACGGTGCCCTTTGGCAATGCCTTGGCTGCACTTCGTTTGGCGTCCTTAACAGACCAGGGGGTCCTACCATCAGGGATGCAGCCCGCCCCTCCCTAACTACCGCGGCGCAGGGGCTGGCTCTCATTGGCCCAGCCTGGGTCACGTGCCTGCCCTGGCCAATCACTGCAACCCTGGTTGCAGGACCCAGGTCAGGTGCGTCTGCAGGTGTGAGTGGTGGCGGGCAGCATCGTCTAAGCAGGTGGTCGGTCCATCGGAGGGCCGGGTGGTTTCTGAGAGCAAAATCAAAATGTTGCCACCAGAAGAGAGGGCTGTGGATTCCGGGCGGGCAGAAACAATTGCTGCCTCCTCCATTCAGGATCATTCTGAGATTGGGTGAGAAGACATGCGTGAGGCCACGGGCCCCTGGTGAGCGCCCATACCCTACTCTGGTGTTATAATTAGAGACGCTAATTTGACACGTTTAACCACACCCTATTCAGGCCTCTAGATAGAGCTTCCAGTTTACAGAAAATTCCCGAGACAGAAGAACAAGTTCAACGACACCACCAGGAGCTACTCAGACCATTCAAAGATGTTGAATCTAAACGGAGGGCATGCAGGTGTCCTGTGTTCTTTTTCCCTTTCTTACATTTTTTTTTCCGGTGTATTTGAAATTTTTCAAAATTAAAAGAAAACTGGTGGGAATAAGCACACGAAAAAGTTACTTAATGAGCTACTACTTTGCTCCCAGGAGGATAAACATAATTTTAAAAACCCAGAAAATAGGGATGCTTCAGTGGCTCAGCAGTTGAGCACCTGCCATTGGCCCAGGGTGTGATCCTGGAGATCCGGGATCGAGGCCCACATCAGGCTCCCTGCGTGGAGCCTGCTTCTCCCTCTGCCTGTGTCTCTGCCTCTCTCTATGTGTCTCTCATGAATAAATAAATAAAATATTTTTTAAAAAATAAAATTAATTAAGTAAAAAAACAAAATAGTAAGTGTTGGCAAGGATGTGGAGAAATTGGAACCTTCCTTCATAAAACCCATGCAGAAACAATCAGGTCATTCTTCAAAAAGTTAAATAGTGAATCATCATAGGGTGTTGCAATTCCACTTCTAGGTATATACCCAAATGAATTGAAAATGGGAGCTTAAACAGATACTTGTGTGCGCATGTTCATAGTAGCGCTATTTACGATAGCCAAAAGGTGGAAACAACCCAAATGTCTATCAATAGATAAATGGATAAATAAATTGTGTTATAGCCACACAGTGGAATATTACTCAGCCATGAAACGGAATGAAGTCCTGACACATGCTAAAACATGAATAAACCTAGAAAACATTATCCTGAGTGAAAGAAGCCAGACACAAAAGGTACCATATTATGTTATTCTCTTTATGGAAATATCCACAATAGGCAAATCCATGGAGACAGGAAGCAGACTGGTGGTTTCCAGGAGCTAAGGGACAGGGAGGAAGAGTAACTGCTTAATGAGTGTGGACTTTTCTTTAGGGCTGATGAGAATGATTTGGATTTAGATAGAGACGGGGTTGCACACATGGTGAAGGTATTAAATGTCATTGAATTGCTCACTTCAAAATGGTTTTAGGGGTGCCTGGGGGGCTCAGTCAGTTAAGCATTGGACTCGTTCTCAGCTCAGGTCTTGATCTCAAGGTTGTGAGTTCAAGCCCCATGTTGGGCTCCACTCTGGGCATGGAACCTACTTAGAAAAACAATTGAAAAAATAAAGTAAAATGGTTAATTTTATGTTAATATGTGAATTTCACCCCAATAAAAATGGTGGGAAAATAAGATGAAAAATAAATATATAAAAAGCCCACGCAGGAAATATCCACAGGGAAATGAGGCAGGGAAAAAGAGGCAGTCGATAAAAGGTGCAGTAAGCAAGAGCATAACTTGCTTAATGGCATTCTTTTCCACCTGGGAACCCTGAGAGCCAGTGTAGACGCACATCTTAGTCTCTGCATTCCGAGCAGGGAGAGAGCAGAGATGTAATTGCTCTTCACCTCCCATCAGTCATCGGGTTAGGGCTGCTCTCAGAGGGTGTTAATTCCCTGACAATGCTGAACTGTCACCTGTGCCGACAGATGGGGCTGTCCTGAGAAATCCCTCAGGGCAAGGAATACAGGTGCAGAGAAATGGTAAGAGCCACAGGACATGTGGCATCTCCTGCAGATTTTAAGGCAAGAGTTTGTGACAAGACAAAGGTCTTTCTTCTGTGGCCAAATGGCTGGTAAAATCCAGACCAAATAGGGATCCCTGGGTGGCGCAGCGGTTTAGCGCCTGCCTTTGGCCCAGGGCGCGATCCTGGAGACCCGGGATCAAATCCCACATTGGGCTCCCGGTGCATGGAGCCTGCTTCTCCCTCTGCCTATGTCTCTGCCTCTCTCTCTCTCTCTTTCTCTCTGTGTGTGACTATCATAAATAAATAAAAAAATTAAAAAATCTAGACCAAATAAATACAAGTCTCCATTTACATATTGTGGGAATAGCAATGTTGTTGGGTGAATCTTCTATGGAGAATTTTTTTTTTTAACCTGGGCCACACCAACTCATTAGGAAGCTGCAGAGGAAGATCTACATCACTTTTCTCTGGCAATGCCCCATCCCCAGTCCACCTGTAATCAGACTTTGGCAGGTGGGTCACACACCTGCTGAGAACATCTCCCCCAAATCTAGCTGAATCTCAGGGTTTGTGAGGAATGTATGCCCAGCTCTCGCCCCCACACACTAAGATGTGAACCTCCTGAATTCTTAAAGAACTAACCCAACCTGAAATTCCCTAGCAAGATGAGCCAGGGCTCTGGGGAATGAATTCCACAAGGAAGGAAACACCAGCCAATGGGCACGTAACCTCCCCTTGCCAGAGCCAGCTCGTCCTAGCGCTGTGATCACACGTTCACACACAGCAGCCACCGCATCTGCTCTGCTGGTGGCTTGACAGAGAGCCAAAGAAAAACTTGGTGATGTAGACAGGAACACGATGCAGGCCTGGAATGCTGGGGGAAAAAATGGCTTCATCTTCCTCATTCTGCTTCTCTTTCTCTGGAAGGTCAAGGTGAGCAGGTCAGGAAGAGCCTCAGAAGGTGGGGTAAATTTTGCACTTGACTTCCACCCATAGACTGACATGCGCTCCCTATGGTAGCTGGTGTGTACCGAACCTGTCACCGCCTCTTCAAAACACTGCTGGTTTCCACGGAAACGAAGAAACAGTTACAGAAAGCCGCTGGAAATTTCAAGTCAAGATGTCCAAAGCTATCCCTACAGTATCTTTCTCTAAGACCTGATGTGAAAGAGAAACAATAGCACAACTTTGCAAGGAAGACAAAGGGAGATGCATGATTATAAGAACAGCTTGACACCATTTGCAGATCCCAACACCCTGTCTAGAATCTGTCCTTTTAAAAATAAGCTCAAGGGAGATATTGGGGGAAGCGTATCCCCTGCTCCACAGGCTCCTGACTTCAGGCACGATTTTGTTATGGCCACAAGCCTACTTCCTGCTCACAGAGTTTAAATCTTGACAGGACAATACAGCAAAAGGACTCTTAATACACTTGCTAAGTGAACCCAGAATCTCTTGCATGCCAATCTACCTCCTACTCTCAGGGCTAAAAAAGAGCTCCTCAACTCGCATGATTATATATCTATTTTTTCAATCCGCTCTGTAAGGCAGTAATGCGAAACGAAAGATAATGTCTTCCTTTAACAGCTGTGAGATTGGCATTCCATAAGATGAAATTTTCTTTTAAACTCCCGGAGAAGACACTCAACATATTAAAAAAAGAAGTTCAAAAAATAATGGACAAACTGGAATTTAAAAATTTCTCTATTATGATATAAAAAACTTGGCAGCCACATCTTCCTATTCTGACCGCTAGAATAGGAAGGCCCGTTAGAAGGGGTATGGAGTTATCCTCTTGGTGTTTTGTTTTGTTTAAGATTTTATTTCTTTTTTTTTTTTTTAAGATTTTATTTCTTAAGTAATCTCTACACCCAACATGAGGCTCAAACTCACAACCCTGAAAGCCGGAGTTACACGCTCTCGGAACTGAGCCAGCCAGGTGGCCCCCTATCCTCTCGGGTTTTACTCCTGATTCAAATCATTAGTGGGATAACTTCTGACTTCTCCACTTTACATGTTGGAATCACCACTTTTCCTTCCTACTCAAGGTAGAAACCCAGAAGCAACCTGGACTCTTCTTTCTTTCTCAATCCCCCTGGATATGGCAGCTGAAACTCCCAGAACCAAATACCACAGATGGGTGGCTTAAACAGCAGGAATGAGTTTTCTATTTCTTGAAAAAAGTCACACAGAACACAAAGAGATGCACCACGACGATGGGTTCAGATGGCCTGGGTCCAAAGGCAGGCCAAACCACTGCGCAAGGATGGAATGGTTTTCTATTGGTTCTGGAGTCTCGAACTCTGAGATCAGGGTGTCAGCATGGCTGGGTCCTGGTGAGAGCCCTCTTCCTGACTTGCAGATGGATGCTTTCTTGTTCTGTTCTCACATGGCAGAGAGAAAGAGAGACAGCAAGCTTTCTGGTGTCTCTTTATAGAACAGCACTAGTCCCCTAGCGAGAGTCCTGCCCTGTGACCTCCTGTAACTCTAACTGCCTCCCGAAGGATCCACCTCCAAACACCATCATATAAGGGATTAAGGCTTCTACATGCATTTTGGGGGAACATAATTCAGTGAATAGCATCCCCAGATTCATCAATCATCAAAATCTTGGTATGTCTGGGTGGCTCCGTGGCTGAGCATCTGCCTTCAGTTCAGGGCGTGGTCCCAGAGTCTGGAATCGAGTCCTGCATCAGGCTTCCTGCGAGAAGCCTGCTTCTCCCTCTGCTTATGTCTCTACGTCTCTCTGTGTGTCTCTCATGAATAAATGAAATCTTTTTTAAAAAAATCACCAAAATCTTGTTCAGTTCATCTTCCAAATACTTATTGAGGTTTTTTCTCCTCTCCATTGCTACTACCACTGTTCTAGTTGAGATGTTTATCATGTCTTGCTAAGACTACTGCAGTTGCACACTAGCTAACCTCTCTGCTCCTGAATTTGTCCTCTTCAAATCCACCCTACCAATATTATCCTTGTTTTCCAAAAATTTAGGTCAGATAGCATTGTATGGAAGCCAGACATCATAAGAAGGCATAAACATAGCTAAAAAGTTCAAGGGGGTGGGTTGTATCAGTTACAATTGATGCTCTACTCTTGGAAACCCCAGTCACCACTACTACAGCCAAAACCTCCACCACCCCAGTACTGGCTTCCTTGACTCTTTTGGAGTGAGATTGGGGTCAGGCACAATCTGTATCCAACTTGCAGGATCTATGGTAGCTCTACCACTCAGGTCCATGACTGCACCAGACTCCTGGGGACTCTGCTCCTCCCATCACATCTAGACTTGGACAAAGATCCGTGTCACAGCGCCTGGGATCTGGCCTCCCCAGCAGCTTCCCAAAAGGGCCAGGTGAGTGTGCAGATTTGCCCCATAGGGTAAACTTGGGCCAATGATCATCAAGAACCTCTCTCTTCCTCTCTTCGGTGAACTGGCCTAAGGCACAATATTCCTCTGCAGCCCATCCAGAGATATCCCATGTGATGGAGCAACTGGCTGTGCTGGCTCTGCTCTCCATGGTCCCCTGACATTCTCAACTTCTTTAAGCTCCCCACCATCCCTGACCCACAAACGTCCAGATCCCCCTTCTCTGTCCTTATACAGAAATCTGCATTGTTGAAGCCTGTCAGTTTGCTGAACCCCCCATGACTCTCCTCTACTAGATGGTGGACTCATTTCTGTAATTCTCCATACCTAACACTATGCCTGGAGCACACAGTAAGGATTTGCTAAACCAAAGTCCTCATTTATGGTTACTTTATGAGAACTAAAATAGTAAACAAGATTTCTACGGACATAAGACACCAAAGGAAGGCCTTCCTGGACACAGATACAGCCCTAAGGAATACCTAGAGGCAGGAAAATGCCAACGTATAGAGGAAACATTTAGCCAGGTAGGTTGAGGCTCTCTTTAGGAAGGTCTTGACAACCAAGCTGATGAGTCTACATCTCTTTTCTGTGAGTAACTTGGGAAACTTTGAAACCAGGGAGTAGCTTTAGAAGTTTAAACTGTGGATGGTGTGTAGCATGAATGGGTGTGGGGAGATGCAGACTAGGGGACGGCATGGCTCGGAACCCCTATGGCAGCAAAAATAGCAGAAAAGAGATGTTGTGGGACAGGCAGGGAGGGTAGGGTCTACTGGATGGTGTAAGTACTCAGGAGTGGAAAGGAATCAAAGTTGGCTTCTAGTAATCAGAACAGGGGCTCTGGGAGAATGAAGGAAACTGCAACAGAAACTGGAAAGGCAGGAAGAGTTTTTGGTTTGGGGCTGGAAGGAAGAACTGAAGGGGTGTCAAAAGCCTTTTCATGAAGATAAGATTTTTTCCTGCAACACACACACACACACACGCATCACCACCAGCAACACCCAACAGCCAGGTGTGGTGGTTCTAATTTCCATTTTTCACCCCTGTTCTCTCATCCATGATGAGCATAGGAGTAAAATAACATTTCCACAAATTCAGAGGACAAGAGCTATCTGTCTGGCCAATTGATGCTTTAAATGTAAAGTGAGTCAACAGAGGCGTGTCAGCCCCCTGCCCTTTTGCTTTCCCTGAAAAGTCCACCTCAACATTCATACTGAAGGCATATACTTCTTGAGACTCAATGAATATATTTGTGGGGCAGGAAAACCAGCCAAAGAAGAGGGAAGAGAAAGGGGAAGTAACATAACAATAGGAAAATTCTTCTTTCCTTACATCAACCCACCGGGCTTTTAGAAAGGAGGAAACTTGGAGGCTGTATATCCAACAACCTGTTACTATTATTGCAATCATCACCATGGTCACATTTCAAACATGGATTCAGTGCCCCTCTGTGGCTGTGAATTGGTCAGTAAGTTAAGAGCATTCATGGAGCATCTCTTGGACAGCTGGCATTAAGAGAAGATGGAAAGTCCAAGTTGCAATCCCCATCTCTCAAGGTTACTCTCTAAAGTGGGCACTCTGAGCACACAGGATCATTAAGAATGAAGAGACTAGAGATTATAAAGCCTACAGGGGATCCCTGGGTGGCGCAGCGGTTTAGCGCCTGCCTTTGGCCCAGGGCGCGATCCTGGAGACCCGGGATCGAATCCCACGTCAGGCTCCCGGTGCATGGAGCCTGCTTCTCCCTCTGCCTATGTCTCTGCCTCTCTCTCTCTCTCTCTCTCTCTCTCTCTCTCTCTCCCTCTCTCTGTGACTATCATAAATAAATAAATAAAAATTAAAAAAAATAAATAAAGCCTACAGGTAAAAATTCAGCATTTGCATAGTGTGCAAACCAGCAAAAAGTATTCGGGGAGCCCAGGAACGCCATCTTGGAATGGAGCAGTTTGGGGAGATAGTTCTCTCCTATCATCAAGTTATTCTCAGAGGGCTTCACCAAGGTGGTATGTAAAGATGGGAAGAGATGATAAATTGGATGCTTGGATATTACAAAGTGATTCCATTCCAGCAGAGAGAATGATTGAGGGATCCATCAGTTTCTATAAAGCAAGGCCAGTTTCTCAAATGTGGAGCTCAAAGCTTCTGCACCAGGACCACTCAAGCTCCTGATAAAGGCAGACCACACCCCCTACCAGGTTCCACCCCGAAACTCTGATTCTGGTCAGGACCAGGGCCAGAGACTCCGCAATTTGACACACTCCCTGGTGATACTGAGTTGTCCTAAAGTTGAGAACCACTGCAGGTCTTTCTCCTGAGCCCTTCCATCCCCACCAATCCCTGCCATCACTCTCTTGTACTCAATTATGTATTCAAATATACCTACTGAGGCTTGCTGCATGCCAAGCTCTGTTCTAGGCACCGGAGTTGTAGAGGATGACAAAGGAGACAAAGCCCCTGCCCTTCTGGAGTTTATATCCTAGTGGAGGAGACCAACAATAAACAGATAAATATACAACAAATGTGCAATCTGGTGACAAGCACCACAGGGAAGGTAGGCTCTCAAGAGGACCGATGGAGTGCCATTGCACGTCCATGGTCAACCGGGACCTCTCTGATAAGTGACATCTGAACAGAAACCCAATCCTTCCAAGTCCCCTGAGACTCCCCACTGCTCTGCCCATCTCCTAGACCTCCTCCCTCCTCCTCCAAATTCATTCCTTCACTGACACTTACCTAGGGCCTCCCGTGTGCCAGGCAGACCTCTCCAACACTCCATGCCCAGCCTCATTAGGGTTGCTTCTCAGCCATTCTCAGCAGTTTTTCACAATTTTTCACACCCTTTCCTGGTCCCCCAAGACTCCCCACACCCTCGTATTCTGTGACCCTCCACCGACCCACATGCTGCACTTCCTTCCAGTTTTTGGCTGTGGATTTTCGACTTCCTAAATCAAGATGGCACTTCCAACATCCCACTTGTATGATACAACCTGCAAAGGCTCCCTGATGGCTGGAGGAAGGGAGCTACAGGAATGATGAACTCTGTGAACAGCACTGAACTTCACCATCATGCTAACTCCTCTTGTGGTTAAGCAAGATCCTCATGTTGGCGGCTTGGATGAAAAGGTTAAAATGTATACTCTTTGATGCATAGGAGGCTGGGGACCGGAGGAGATGAATATTTGTAATCACCTCTAAACCAGACATCGTTTTAGTGATTTGCCTATGAGATCCCATTCAATCCTTATAACAACATTGTGAGGTAGGTAGTAAGCCCATTTGAACAGATGGCCAACGGAGGTTCAGAGGGTAACCCATGCCTAGGAACACCCAGTCAGTGATGATGGAGCTGGGATTCAAAGCTAGATCTGAGTCTAAAGTTCCTTGTTTTCTTCCAAGTGAAATGAGAGTTTGTAAAGGAAAAAAAAATTCTGACCAGTACATCTCAGGTTTAACAAAAATCATGATGACTCTGCCAGCTATAGACTCAGAGAAACTTTGAGTACACAGCCTTTCAATTCCAGGTAGGGCATATGTGTCAACCAGCAAGTTGAGTTTATAACAACCACATCATGCCCTGGCCACCCTCCCACGCCACTGCCAGATCAGCTAGATAGAATCTGGCAGGGCTGGTAAATTACCACCTTAGGCAGGTATAACCAGGGGGAAAATGCAGACAAAAATACAGTAAAAATGAAGCTTGCAAAAAGAAAAAGGAAAAACAAAACTACACTAAACCCTAATGCATCTGATTCAGGCTGTTGCAATTTCCCAGATGCACGAGAACCAAATTAATTAATGAGAAATGCCAAAAAGACTTAGCACCATGGAGCTGTCCTAAATTCATTTATTGCCAGAGCTTATAACAGTGATCCACGTGACTTCAGGTGCTGCTCAGTGGCACTCACCTTCTCCCTCTAGGAATGTGACCGACCATGAGGAGGCTTAGGCTGTCTGGTCTCTTCCAGGCATACTTCTTTCTCCCTGGAATCCAGGAAATTCTGGCTACTTGCAGTGTACAGAGGCAGCTGGCCCGGCAAGGACCCAGGGCCCCTCCCTGGAGGGAGCAAATGCCTCTCGGGTTGCAGCTGCAGAAAGAGGGAGGAGATTCAAGGGACAGGATGGTGAGCTATGGAGGCAGTGGTTTGGACATCAACTTGGTGAGTCATGCCCCCGGCAGCTTTTTACAGGAGTTGCAAATTCCAGTAATAGCAGATCAGGGACATCTCTCGAGGGACTCCCGACCAATCGAAGGTGCCTCTTGCTCCATCTTGGCAGTTCTGATCCACATCTGAATGGCTTATCTTCAAAACCAGATCCTGAAGTTGTTTCCTTGCTTTGATCTCTGGGCTTCCTGAAACCAGGAGGTTATCCTGCCCTGAAGGCAGAAGAGTTGGATGATATTGTCACTACACTAGTGTAGTCCCTAGTCCAAATAGGGGTGCAATTTTCTCTTTCCGTGTCCTGGAGTTATCTTCCTTTTGCCTCTCGACATCCACTCTCTGGCTTTCTCCTCCCTGTGCCTGCCTTTAGGGAAGCTGACCTGTGTGGTCCCCATCAATGGGCCCCCTCTCCTTTGGCATCCAGTTAGGTAGGGTCCAGGGGAAGCCCCAGCAGGAGATAAAAGAGCAGGAGAGTGAGGTTCCCAGCTTCTTTGTGGAGTCCCCTAGGCCGACTGCTTCCCTTATGGGAAGAGAAGAGACCTCTCTAAACAATACCTCTACCTCCAGATTCTGGTAGCCCCTCTCTCCCTTGTCCCTTCAGGCCTAGGCAGGTAACAGCTCCTCCTGTTACTAGCCTTGGACACTGCACACCTCTTAAACTTGGCCCAACCCTTTTATTAAAACCTTCTCAAATGACCCACTCGCTGCCTTCTGGGCACCTGAGTGATACTAATCATTCAGGTAAAAGCCAGCCATACCTGCCTGTCTTCTCCCCTGCTGGTGCTGGCTGCCACCCCCTCCTACCCCAGCCAGCACGATCATCAACAGCAGAGCCTTGTTTACGGGCCTCTGCCCATGTCCAGCACTTAGCACAAAACTCCTCCCCATGGCTGAAGAGGCCTGAACCTGCTCTCCAAACTCATCCCCCACCCCCACGCTCCCTCTCCTCTGCCCCAGGCACATGGGCTTCTTACCATTTTTCCCAACTGTGCCAAGCTTGTTCACCTGCTTTGCACTTGCTGTTCCTTCCTTCTTTCCACCTGCTACCAGGTCTCGGGGTGGGGGAGGAGGGGCAGTGGAGGATTCTCATAGTTGTCAAGTTTAATCTCACTCCTGTAAGTTCCCTGAGGCAGACACATTTTTATTTTTTACCATTATTATTATTTTTTTTTTCTTTTTGGCATCACTGGGTTCTGGAAGTGCGTATGGAACATGTCAGGTAACATAAACAAGGCAAGTGGCCAAGGCTAATAAAAATCATTCAGCCTTCTTGGTCTGGCTTTTGTTTTCCCACTTTTGACAGAGACACAGAAGCAGAGAAATGTTTCCTTAGTTTTTTATACATGCACACAGTGCAGAGGCAATGATGGTTGCAAGTGACGATTGTCCCTGGGGTTGGGGAACAATAGGGAGTGGGTGGGGACTACAGCAAACCACCTGCCAGCCAATTTGCTGTTTTGCAGAAATCTAGCCTGTGGTGATCAGACATTGCCATTTTTCAAGAGAAGCTGGGAAACCAGAATTTTACATGGTGTCTTCTATTTTTTTAAAAAGATTATTTATTTGAGAGAGAGCATGGAGTGCAGGAGCAGGAGGAGGGGCAGAGGGAGAGGGAGAAGCAAACTCCCCGCTGAGCAGAGAGCCCAAGAAGAGGCTCCATCCCAGGACCCTGGGATCACGACCTGAGCCAAAGGCAGAACCTAACTGACTGAGCCACCCTGGAGCCCTGGTGTCTTCTAATTTTTAAATGTTGGCAATTTAAAAAGCCCTGAGAAGGCTACATTGAACACATCTTTGTGCTGGATTTAATGCATAAGCTGGCAGTACTCACTCACTACCATAGACTCAATGTGCATAGCACATAGTAAATGTTCAACAATTATGTGTTCAATAAATAGTCGTCCCCGTTGACTTCTCAGAGTTTAGAAGTAGTTAGTCCACAAGCAGTGCAACTTCTGTCTATTGGGAATGCAGAAAATGGGTTTGGAGGAGGTTTCTCCATTCTACCTCGGAGCTTCAAGATATGTCTGCTCTAGGCTAAGATATAGCCTCCATGAAATTTCATGAAGATTAAATTTCTATACCACTTGGTCTGATGCGGATCAGTATTCATTGATATGGACATACCTATTTGGTAGTCCACATCCATTCTTGGGGGTTTTTTTGTTGTTGTTGTTTTGTTTTTTTAGAGGGGGGGCACAAGGAGAGGGACAAGCAGTCTCCACACTGAGCATGGAGCCCGACATAGAGCTGAATCCCAGGACCTTGAGATCATGATCTGAGCTGAAACCGAGAGCTGGATACTTAACCGACTGAGTCACCCAGGCACCCCTAGTCCACCTCCATTCTGATGATTGTTGCCATGGTGTACTGGTTGCTCAATAATTTTAATAACCCCAACTGGTGGAAAAATTAGAAATCTATATGATCATAGTCTCTTACCACCAGGAAAGGCTCTTGGAGGCAGGACATGAAGCATGTTGTCAATGACATGATCTAGTCATTGATCTAGTGGTTGAATTCTTTTTTTTTTTTAAGATTTCATTTATTTATTCATGAGAGACACACACAGAGAGAGAGAGAGAGAGAGAGAGAGGCAGAGACACAGGCAGAGGGAGAAGCAGGCTCCATGCAGGGAGCCCAACATGGGACTCGATCCCAGGTCTCCAGGATCACGCCCTGGGCTGAAGGTGGCGCTAAACCACTGAGCTACTCAGGCTGCCCAAGCGGTTGAACTCAATTCCAGGATTTGTAGAGGGTTGATTCTCATAGATTTTATGAACCTGGACATGCTCCTCATATCTGTTTTCCCATCACAGAGAATTCTCAGTTCTCACACCTACCTTCCATGCCTAGCCAAAGCTATTTCAAAGCTTCCAGAGAGCATAGAATGACTAGAGGACTCCAGAGAAAGATAATGAGCCCGATCAAGTCCAAGGTGACCCAGTGGAAGGCAGGGGCAGAAACAAGGTGACGTTTGGTGAAGAAGTTTTAATTAGTTCACTTACTCCACTATATGAAGCAAGCTCTCCCCAGGCCTCACAAGCAGCAGGCTCACGTCTGAATCTACCTATTTGCACGGTAAGCAGGAAGTTCACCGTCTGTTCCAAGGCTAAATAGATGTTAACAGCCCTTTATTGGATCAGCTCAAGGTGATTTAGACTTGTTCTAAGAATATATTCAGCATGTAGCAAAATGCAGTGTGTCTCTGCTTTCTGGACAGATAGAATTGGTCATTGTATATGCTAGCCAACAAAAGTGCATCATTCAATGTGATAAACCTATTTAAATCTATAAACTTTTCCCTAGAATTTTCTGACTCAGGCTTATCCTGATATTTCTCAGAGCAAAGACTCCCAGGTTTTATCTGGGGCAGCCTAAGGCAGGGGCTTACAAACTTGTTTTAGTCTTAGGATTTCTCATTGCACCAATACAGAAGGTCAATATATAAAACTAATAAAGAGCAAGCTGCTTAGAAGGCAACAAAGAGAACCGCTGAGCATGTGCTGATAACCCCACTCTCTTCTGCCCCCCTTTCTTCTGTTGCCCTTACAGAGGCTACTGGGAGCCTCAGAGTTGGAGCACAGTTGAAACAGCTGTTCTTGAATGTCTTCACAAAGCTCAAGTCATGTTGGAAACCCACAACCCAAACTTTCAAAACCAAAGTTCATCTTACCTCCTCAACTTTGCCTTTTGGGGTACCTAAATGGCTCAGTCAGTCAAGCACCCAACTCTTGATTTTGGCTTAGGTCACGATCTCAGGGTCGTGAAAGCGAGCCCCATGTTGGGCTCTGCACTCAGAGTGGAGTGGGCTTGTACCCTCTCCCTCTGCTCCTCCCCTTGCTCTCTCTCTTTCTCTCTCTCTTTAATAAATAAATAAATCTTTTTAAAAATTGCCTCTTTATGATTTATAATTGTGTCACATAGCAAACATTCATAGAGAATAAGAGGACACACATTTATGTACCCACCACTCATCTTTACCAAATCTTAATATTTTGTTTTATTCCTTTGGTTTTTATAAAGGAATAACACTATAATGTGCTCCTTCCTAATCCCACTCCCCTCTCCTCACCTCTCCCTCCCCGCAAATAATTGCTATCCTGAATTTGTATTAATGATCATCACACAAGATTTTAATATTAATACATTTATTAATACACATTAACATATGTATTTCCCCAAATGTATATATTTACTTATGCATGAATATAGGATATAGTTCTATATTATATGTATATATAATATATGGTATATTGTTTGCATGAGTTCACACTTTATATCAATATTATGCTTCACGTGCCAATCTGCAGTTTGTTTTTCCAGCTCAATATTATATTTTGGAGATTTATGCGTGTTAATACATTGCGCTCTGGCTCATGCTCTAAGTGCTCATGTTGCTTTTCTTGAATTTTTGTGTGCATTTTCCTCTTGAATGTTTGTTGATTCCAATTTCTCACATGTTGCAAGGTATATTCTTGTCCCACTCTGAAAACTTCTCTAGGACAAAAGCTTTCGAACTTACCTGACTACCACCAACATCAGAAATGCATTTTACAGTGGGGCCTGGAGCAAAACACACATGCAAACATGAAGTGTAAGATACTGTCAGAAATATTCTCATAGGGGCACCTAGCTGGCTTAGTTGATGGAGTATGGGACTTTTGATCTCAGGGACGTGAGTTCAAGCCCCACATTGGGCATAGAGTTCACTGGGGGGGGGGGGAAACATAGTAATAAACTTTAAAAAATACTCTTGTAATTTCTATTGTAATTTATTCTGTTTCATTGTCTTAAATTGTAGTCATGACTTAATCACTTTTAGAACCATCAGTGAGACCCCTAGTTTGAAAACCAGTGCCCTAGAGCAAATACCAGGAAGTGGAATGGCAGGATTGGGTGTATGTGCATACCTTCCGCTTTATTAAAGATGGCCAGAGTTGTGAAGACTTACACTTTACCAGCAGTGCACAAGAGCACCTAGTACCGCACAGGCTCACCAACATTTGGCATCAATTGGCTTTTTATTGATGAATTGCACTTGCATCTGCCAAAACGATGAATGCAAAATGGTGTCTCTATGGTTTTACTTTGTATTCCCCTGATGATCAGTGTGGGATAGGGCACACATTTCCCTGTATGTTGGCTGTTATGTTTCCTCTTGTGTGCATTACCTGCTTATACCCTTTACTCGGTTTTTATTAGGTAGTTTCATTTTGTCTTCAGCTTTCTTGGCCTTTTGCCTTTCTATATAAATTTTACAACCAATTTATCTTGTTTCACTAAATATACTGATATTTTCATAAAAACCTGTTTAAATTTTATAGATTATTAGGGGAATCTGACATCTTTACGATGTTGTCTCTTCCTATCCATGGATTTTTGCATACATTGTCATCATTTACAATTTATTCTCTGCCCCTCAATATTTCTATTTCACTTTTGTTCATTTTTCCTGTTAAATTCATTCCTGAGTTCTTTACAGCTCTGTTGATACTATGAAGAATTTTTTTCTAATACTCTTTCAAATGCCTCCTATTTCTTTTTCTTGCCTTATTGCATTGGTAGAAAATCCAATATGATGTTGGATAGGAGTGGCAAGAGAGAACATCCTTGCCTCGGTTCCAATCATTGAGGGAAAGCATTCAATCTCTAATCAGAAAGTATAATATTGGTTGTAAATTTTTCATAAATACTCTTTATCAGATTGACAGAGTTCCCTTCACTTCCTACTTTGTTCGGAGTCTTTAATGATGAATGGATGTTGAATTTTGTCAAATGGCCTTTCTGCATCTATTGGGATGTTTTGTAGTGCTTTTACTTTAATTTGTTAATATGATGAATTCTATCAAAAGATTTTTCTCATATTGAGCAATTCTTCATTCTTGAAAAGTACTTTTTAATGTAATTTTGAAATTTATTCTAAAAATCCATTTTTTAAAGATTTTATTTATTTATTTGTCAGAGAGAGAGAGCACAAGCAGGGGGTGTAGCAGACAGAGTGAGAGGGAGAAGCAGGCTCCCCACTGAGCAAGGAGCCTGATGTGGGACTCGTGGGACTCGTGGAGCCTGAAATCATGACCTGAGCCAAAGACAGATGCTTAACCAACTGAGCCACCCAGGTGGCCCTTAAAAATTCATTTTTAATATCACTAATAATATACTCATATTTCCTTTTCAAAAGTTAAAGTATTTCTGTATCGTGTTTGCAAATGCACAACATTTTCCTGGAAGGATGCCTGAGAAATTGGTTAAATTGATTGTCTCAAGGAAAGGGAATTGGGTGGTTGAGGGATAAGGGAGAGAGGTACTCCTAGTAACTGATTTATCCTTTTTGCATTTTGTTCCAGGAGCGTTTAAATCCTTTTGAAAATACTGAATCAAATTACAACATTCCAGAAAATGCCAGAGTTCCTTTTGTCCGCTGTGCCTAATTTCTTTTTCCTTCTTAATGGCATCTGAAGTTACAACTCATGAATTTTGTGCGCTTCCTCTGAGGGATATTCTTTGCATTTGCCAACATTGTAATACTTTAAATTTTAAAAAGGAGAACATACTAGTGTATTCTTCTAATGCTTTTCTCCTGCTTTTATATACATATATGTATATATCCACAGAAACTATAGAGTAACATTTTGTGTTGTGTGTATGTATTATGTAGATAAAATGATAGTACAAGCATGATTCTGATTTTTTGCTCTATTATTTGTTTAGGATATATATATATTTAATTTTTAAAAAGACTTTTAGTTATTTATTTGCTTGTTTATTTGACAGTGAGAGACAGAGAGCACAAGCAGGGGGAGCAGGAGATGGAGAAGCAGGCTCCCCACTGAGCAGGAAGCCTGATGCAGGGCTCCACCCTAGCACCCTGGGATCATTACCCGAGCAGAAGGCAGACGCTTAACTGACTGAGCCATCCAGGCACCCTAAGATTTAATTTTTTTAAGTAATATCTACATTTAACGTGGGGCTCAAACTCACAACCCTGAGACCAAGAAAGCATGTGCTTCAGACTGAGCCAGCCAGGGGCCCCTAGGAGCTTTATATTGTTGCATATACATCTGGCTCCTCCTTTTAAATAGTTGCACAGGATTATATAATATAAAAACATCACTATTCCTTTACCCATTCTAGAATTTCTCCAGAGTAGTTAAATTGATTTTTCATAGGGTATACACATTTGTTGTTGTTTTAACAAATACTACTCAATTTCTTTCGACAGAGACTATACTAGTTTCTTTAACACGCCAAGCAAGCATTTTCTTGAAGGTCTACACATTCCCTTACTGACTTGCTGTGACCTTGATTGAGCAAGGCATGTTTTCTCTCTGGACCCCCAGTGACTCCATCTGCAGCAGGAGGGAGTTGGGTGGACTCCATGGGTGTATGAGATGCATAATGATAGGTTGTACAGCCTCAGAGTGGGTCGGGAAGGACTGCCCTGAGGAGACAGTCGGGAGAGGAGGAGAGCGCGGGTGGCAGCCAAGCAGGAGGCAGGCAATTTAGACTCACTTGGCCCTTGCCTTGTCTCCTCCATTAGCGCAATGACAATTTATCTGGAGCTCTCATCTGAAAGCCCCCTCTGGAAGAAGGCCTGATACCCTTTTTCTGGGAGACCTCACCTCCCATCCCAATTGTCTCCCACGGGCAGAAATGGCCAGCAGGGTTAGCAAAATGTGTAAACGCTCATACTGCCATCGGGAACAAATAAATACTCTTAACAAATACAGAGCGGTATAATTGCGCCGGTCAAAGATAATTACAGGATTTATAGACAATATTAATTCATAATGCACTACAGATGGTGTGATCCAGGAATGGAACACACATTTACAACTATATGAAGAATGTTTTCCTTTTCAGGGTGATGCTCTGACTGAATGTACAAGCACCCTTGGAGAAGTCTGAGTTTGAGCAACTTCCTGAATGTGAGATGGACCAAATGCCCTCCTACCTTCTCCGCCCTCCCTGGGTTCAACCACTGCGAGGCTGGCAGTGAAAAGAGACATCTTGTTTAATGTTTCTAAATCGGATGACTGTGTTGATTACCCACACTTTGAACAAATCTGGACGCATTTTATGGCTTCCCAATGTATGCATTTCATTTATTTTAGTAGAATAAGAGAGGGGGGAAAACAGCTCTTCCTCCTTTGGAGTAAGGACAAGGGAGAGGATGACAGGCATGAAGTGGATTCTAAGACACGGTGGGGTGGGTTCAGGACCACAGCAGATGTGGATTCTGAGCCACAGCAGAGGTGGGTTCTGGTGCAAGGACAAGGAGGATTCTGGAACGTGGTAGAGTGAGTTGTTAGGTCAGGGGCCAGCTGGGTTCTGGGACAAGGATGAGGTGGATCCTGGGACATGGTGGAGGGGAGTCCTTAGATCAGAGACCAGGTGGGTTCTAGGACAGGTGTGGGAGGTAGATCCTGAGACATGGTTGAAGTGGGTGCTGGGACAGAACAGACGAGATGGATCGTGGGTCAGCCCCCCTGCTCCCGAGTTCCCAGAACCCAGCCGTGCACTGAACCCCGGAGCCCTTACCACGTCCCGCGGCCCCTGCTAGCTTATCTCCGCTTCAGCATCGCTTCCTCGGCGAGGCCTCCCTGGGGGCCTCCACCGCGCCCCGCCCTCTCGCGCCCCGCCCGCGCCCCCCCAGCACCTTCCCGTCTCCTGCTCGGCGCGCCAGGTGATGGTGCGTGTGCCCCGCGGTGACCGGGCTCCCCGGCAGGGGCCTCGCGGGCACGGCCGCCCAGGGAGCCCGGGCCAGGCACGGGAGGCCGCCCGCGCCCAACGCCCGCTGGTCTGGACAGACCCCGGGGCTGCTGTTGGGTTCACGGTTTGATTCCAAGCGCCCGAACGGCCTCCTAGCGGGCGGCGGCTCAGTGAATAAAGGGAAGAGGGCGTCGGGCCGGGGGGAAGGAGGGGGAGGAGCGGGGCAGCAGGGCAGGAGGACGTGAGCGAGCGCGGCGCGGCCGGGCCGGGAGCGGGGCAGGGGCACCGGGCGGGACCCCGAGCGAATGAATGAGCGCCCCCCGCCCGCGCCCCCCGCGCCCTCCGCGCCGGCTCCAGGCCCCGCCCCCGCCCGGCCCGGCCCCGCCCCCGGCCCCGCCCCCGGCCCCGCCTCGCCCGGCGCCCGCGCCCCCTCCCGGCGCCGGCCCGGCCGCGCGCGGCATTGTGGGAGTTGTAGTCCGCGCGGCCCCGCGGAGCGCAGCGCGGCGTCGGCACCGGCGGGGGCACCCGCTCCGCTCGGCTCCGCTCGGCTCCGGCTCCGGCTCCGGCTCCGGCTCCCGCGGCGTGGGCCGGGCGGTGGCCCCGCGGCGCGGGCGGGGGGCGTCTGCGCGTCCGCGCCCTCGGGCGGCGGCGTCGTCCCGGCCCCGGCGGTCCGCCCCCGCCGCCCGCGCGCAGGTAAGCGGCGTCCCCGGGGGCTGCGGGGCGCCGTGGGGGACTGCGCGGCCGGCGCCCCCCGCACCCCCGCACCCCGCGGAGAGGGAGCGAGCGGGGGGGAGGCGGGGGCCGGACGGCCGCAGGCCCGCGGGCCCCACGCCCCACGCCCCACGCCCCACGCCGCGCGGCCGCTGGGGATGCTCGGGGATGCTCGGGGATGCTCGGGGCCGCCCGCGCCCGCCCGCCCGCGCCCCGCATCCCGGCCCGGCGAGGGGCGCCGCGGCGGGGCGCTCGCTCCGAGCTGGCGGCGGGCGGGGAGCACCCTCCTCGCAGCCCCGGCCCATCGCGGCGCCCCTCCTCCTCCCCGCCGCCGGTGCTCGCCTGCTGCCCCTCCCCCGGCCCCGAGTGTCCCCCACTTCCCGGTTCGCCGCGGCGGCCCTCCTCCCCTGTCCCGTGAGCCGTCGCTGCGAGCCACCTTCCCCGACATCTTTAGCCTCCTGCCCGCTTTTCCTGCCAGCACTCACCTTTCCGTGCCCCCCCCCGACCCCCTGGTGGTCACCATCTGTGTTAACCCGCCCGCCGCCCCCCACGTCCCCCACTCTCCAGAGTGGGCGGATGCTGAGAAAGCTGGCCCAGAAAGTGAGGAGAGGTCTCCAGTTGCCCACGGGGGAGGGCTGGCCCCAGGGCAGTTCGGTGGGTCCTGGGTGGAGAAGGTGACCTGCATCACACACCTTGCCCTGCTCCTGTTGGGGGGGGGCTTCTAGGGCGCCCTGGCCACACCCTGAAAGTGACCAGAAGCTCCTTAGCACTGGGCAGCCTCCTGGATTGTAAGGTGAACGGCGTTAGCCAGGTTAGAGCGGAGTCTGTCCCCCAGATGTTCCATCGCATCAGAAGTTATATTTCATTGGACTTGCTCAACCCGTTGGACATGAATTTGGACCCTATTCCCCAGAGCTGACCGACCCTTACCATAGGAGTTATTAAAGAGCAGAACTGCAGTGACAGGTCCCTGTCCCTAACGAGGACACACATGAAACATGCAAATGATCAGATGTGTGAAGGAAACTGGACCTACTGTAGTCCCTGAGCCAGGAACTGGGGAGAGGGAGAATCCACGCCCTTCCCACTGGAGCGTTGGTGGCTGTCACTGGATGCTGGGAGGGTCACATGTTTGAAACAGTACTTAAGCTGTCGATCACCCTGTAATTGTAAGGGTTTTTTGTTTTTTGTTTTGTTTTGTTTTTTAGCGTCACATTTCAGCCATGAACCTTTAAATCCGCCTCTGGGCTCAGGGGCCTCCCAGTGTCTTTTGGCTAAAAGTAACTGGCAGGTAAGAAAAGCCCTAACTTCAGCTCTCAGTGCTGTTGATGAGAACAGGGTCTGAAGCTGGGTTCAGGGCATCAGGATCTCTTGCTGCCTTTTGTTTATACTTCAGCCTAGAGAGTGCTCTTGGCTAGCATTGTCCAGAATGAGGCTTCCTCCCCCGGGACGAGGGTGAGCTGCAGGGGTGTCCAGTGGAGAGATCCCCTCGTCATCCACCCTGCCTTCCGGGTTTTCACTGTGCTCTAGTTGAGCGATTAGCAGGGCTGATGGGAACTGACACTTAACAGGTGTTTGTTCAATTATCACCATCTCGCTGCTCATTTAAGAAAAACCTCTCCTCCTGAGAGGCTGAGTTTAAAAGTTCCAATTAGAGGTTGAGCTCAGGGAGGGGGAAATCCTTTCAGTAAAAGTGCTTGTTTATCACACAGATGACAGCTTCACACTGAATTTCAGGAATCCCGGGGTTCTGTTCTATTCGGGAGACAGGCTGGCAAACAAAACATGGGAAAAATCATCCCAGATTTTCTTTCCTTTTCCCTTTCCCTGTAGAGGGATCCGGTGCCTGTTACGGTATGGCTAGGAGAGAACCAGGGGCACCCTGGGGTCTGTTTCCAGCCAGGGGACCCAGATCTGTGAAGAAATTGAGAACGTGCGAGAAAAGAATTGAGCTGCGAGCCTCCCCACTCTTGTATTTTTCCTAGAAACATAAAAACGGCCAGGAATATTTAGCGTGTGTGTTTTTGACTTGCTAAACATTAGAGGCAAGCGATGCTTAATTCAACCTAAGCTGGGAAGATGCAAGCAGGCAGTTAATGAGCACCTAAGGTTTCTCTTTCATTTTCAGCTCTGCAAGTCTGGGGACAAACAAAAATCACTTCAGGTGCGTGGCAATGAGAGTGTCCAGAATTTGTCCGTAGGGTCCCTGGTCCTGAGATGGCTTTCCCCGATGCCCCGCCTTTACTTTGCAGGCTGATCCACATGGGGTGCCACACGTCTGAGCACTCATCAACACATCTTAAAGGCTCACTGTGACATCCTAAGTATTTTACATTGGTCGTCATTGGCCCTGCATCCAGGGAGATGGGCAGGACCCCTTCTTAGAGACAAGGAGACTGAGAGGGAGGGGAAGTGACTCATCCAGGGTCCAGCCCACCTCCAGTTTGGGTTCTTGGCCTCTCTGACACCTCACAAGAATTTTCCAGCCAAATTTAGTCCCCAGAGAAAGGAGAAGGGACAGCCTTCCCTGTGTTTCAGTTGATTTCTATTCCCAAGAGGGAAGGTAGCACACAAAACCATTTTTTTCTGAACTATGCGGCCCCTCGCGCTGAGGGAATGTATTAGGTTTGTAGGAGATCGTAGACCTGGCTGTGCTCAGATTAGAACACACAGGCTGGACGAAGGGTCTCAGCTGGAAAACATGGCTGGGGCTTTATAGACATGGGCAACGTGACTTCTGGGCTCTGATCAGGCTTTTAGGGTAACGAGGGTGCCAGACACTGGCTCTTACCATTGGCAGGGGTACCTGGCAAAGTGCTCCTGTCTGTTTCAGAGACTGGACCTATGAGGGCTTCTATTTCCATTATCCCCCATCACTTCCTCTCCTAACCTGTGGGCGAGACCAGTGAGTAGTCTCCCAGGCAGGTAGACAGAAACACCCAGTGTCTGCCATGGGGATGTGACCCCCAAGAGACCACTTCCCCTTCCAGCTTGAGCTAAACCCTTGTGTCAGAAGGGCAAGAGAGATTAAGAATGAGGAAGCATCATGAAAAGAGAAAGTAAAATGGGGAACATGCAGTTTTAAGGCCCCTTTGCTATTTTTAGGAATTACTTATTTATTTTAAGTAATCTCTGTGCACAACGTGGGGCTCGAACTCGTGACCCCCAGACCAAGAGTTGCATGCTCTCCCGACTAAGCCAGCCACATGCCCCTCCTTTGCCATTTTTAAGATGCTTTAGAATCCAGATCTCTCTGTAAAGATCCAGAGAGTTAAGGAGAACAGGTACTATGAAACGCCTCCTATGAATAGACATCACCCTGCAGTCAGCAGGGGTGTGTGTCCCTGCCCTGGCTGTGTGAACTTGGGCTGAAGTATATGACCTCTTGGGGTCTCGGTTTCCCCACCCGTAAAATGGGGCTGTTAACATCCCCTAAGGATGACACAGAACAGGTGGGGCTTGTGTAATTGTCAGTACTGGATGCAGATTGCACATCACTGGCCTTTTGGGAAATGGGGGCTGTGCTAAAATGAGTAGAGAACACACAAGCTTGAGATGTGTGTCCCCTGCCTTCACGAGGACCTTCAACAATGATCTGGGGTTTTACATTTCAGTTGAGGATTTTTTTCCAGGTAGAAAAATTTATGCTAGTTTCCTTTTCTGTTTTCATCTCAGGTTTGAAA
Organism: Vulpes lagopus; assembly: GCF_018345385.1. Taxonomy (NCBI): domain Eukaryota; kingdom Metazoa; phylum Chordata; class Mammalia; order Carnivora; family Canidae; genus Vulpes; species Vulpes lagopus. The sequence continues at coordinate 16,679,255 of NC_054837.1, read as the reverse complement.
ATCATTTCACGGTGACTGACCCCCCCCTTGCTGGCGTGACAGAGGCTCCTCCCACCCTACCTGCGGTGACTTCTGCCGGGAGCAGAGTGGTGGGCCAGATGTTGGTCAATGCCACCCTCGGCGGGATCCGAGGAACAGCGGCAGCCATGCCTCCCCCTGCCCCAGCCTCCCCTTCCCCCCCACGTTGAGCTGCATGGTGTGGGTGCCCTTGGGACCCCCAAGGAGTGACTGTCTGCCCTTGCTTCGCACCCCCAACAGCAACTCCCTCAAGATGTCGCTTGAGTGGCTGGTGGCCTGGAGCTGGTCGCTGGACGGCCTGAGGGACTGCATCGCCACGGGCATCCAGTCGGTGCGGGACTGTGACACCACCGCTGTGGTCACCGTGGCCTGCCTGCTGGTCCTGTTCGTGTGGTACTGCTACCACGTGGGCCGGGAGCAGCCCCGGCCCTACTCATCCGTCAACGCCCTGATGCAGGGTGCAGACGCCAACGGGCTGCAGAACGGGTTCGTATACTGCCAGTCCCCCGAGTGCGTGCGCTGTGCCCACAACGAGGGCCTCAACCAGAAGCTCTACCACAACCTGCAGGAGTACGCCAAGCGGTACTCCTGGTCCGGCATGGGCCGCATCCACAAGGGCATCCGCGAGCAGGGCCGCTACCTCAACAGCCGGCCCTCCATCCAGAAGCCTGAGGTCTTCTTCCTGCCTGACCTCCCCACCACGCCCTACTTCTCCCGAGATGCCCAGAAGCATGACGTGGAACTGCTGGAACGGAACTTCCAGACCATCCTGTGCGAGTTTGAGACCCTCTACAAAGCGTTCTCAAACTGCAGCCTCCCGCAAGGATGGAAAATGAACAGCACCCCCAGCGGGGAGTGGGTCACCTTTTACTTGGTCAATCAGGGGGTTTGCGTTCCCAGGAACTGCAGGAAGTGCCCACGGACGTACCGCTTGCTTGGAAGCCTTCGGACCTGTATTGGGAACAATGTTTTTGGGAACGCATGCATCTCCGTGCTGAGCCCCGGGACTGTGATAACGGAGCACTACGGGCCCACCAACATCCGCATCCGATGCCATTTAGGTATGTGGCGGGGTTGGGGTCTCGTGGCACACGCCCTTCCGTGCGCGGCCCCCCAGGTGGCATGAGAGCACAGTAGCCGGAGTCGTGCCGGTTCACATTCTCCACTGTGCTCCCGTCAAAGATTGACGAATTGCGTGTAAACGATGGTGACAGCAGAGATCGAGTCAAAAAAGGAACTTGTGATCAGTATTATCTGACAGGTGGTCTGTCCAGAGGAACTTTCTGCGGTGACGGAAGTGGTCTCCATCCGTCCTGTCCAAGTACAGTAGCCGCTAGCAGCACGTGGCCACTGAGTGCTCGAAACGTGGCTGGTGCCGGGGAGGAACAGAATTCCTAACTTAATCTAAATTTGAAAAGGGACCCGTGGCTAGCGGCTACTGTATTGGACAGCGTAGCTCCAGAGCCAAGGCTATAATAACGATCACTGACGTTCGTAATGACATCCGGGCGGCTGTGAAAGATGCTAGTGCCTTCTGAATCAAGGGTGAAGTCGTGCGTGGTGTTAATGCTGGTCTTACTCAGATTCTAGGGAGATTGTTAACGTGTGCGGCAGTTGTTTTGAGAACCGGGTTGGGGTCCACTCGGGCGTGTTTGCATCCTGGCCCCTCCACCTGCTAGCTGTGTTACTTTGGACAGATCACTTTCACCTCCCTGGACCTCCGTGCCCTCACTTAGAAAGGAAAGGTAAAAAGCTCATTCCCTGGGGTGTTACTTTGAGGGTCTAATTAGAGAATGTGTATCGTGAGGCGTTTATTCACAGGGAGCCTGACGTGGAGTACTCACCCTTTAGGTAGGCTTAACCGCAACTCAGTACGTAGGGCTGGTAGTTCCCCAGAATGCCCTGTTCCTGGTGAGTCATGATAATGGGTTGGTTACTGGGGCAGTGGCACCACCAGTTAGCATCCCCGACTAGGGCGGTGTGCCCAGAGCCCGGGCAAAGTCCAGCTTCAGGAAGTTTGCAGTGCTGGCTGCCTTGGATTTGGAACAGAGTAAGAAAAAGCACACACAGAGGAGCCCTGCTCTAAGCTGGAGCCAGGAGTTCCTAAGTGTTCTGTAGAGGAGCATCAGGGCAGCCTGGGGGGGACCTGAGCCAGACACCTCAGACGTTTCAGCCCTCCTTCCCCTGGAACCTTCTGCTTCCCCCACCCCATGTGGGGATTCTGAGCAAAACGTAACTTGGACAGAGGGCTTCGCCACTTTGAAAAACAACTAGATTCGAGCACTTAACATGATGAGTATTTCAAGAGCAGAGACAGGAGAGGACAGAGGCGCCAGAGGAGGTGGCCTGGCTTCACGGTCAGCCCTGGGACTCTGGGCAAGTAACTGAGTCGCTCTGTGCCTCAGTTTTCTCATCTGTAAAATGGGGAGGTAGCACTTACCTCAGAATCGCTGACAGGGTTAAATAAAGTGGGATCTCCTGTGACTACTTGGCATGGACAGCGGTGGTAGCTAGTGGTTTGTGTTATGAAACCCGTGTGGACAGTCTAGGAAAGGATCCCTAAGACGTGGGTCCTCAGGACACAGTGGGAAATGACTGGGCTTCGGAAGCAAGAGTACCTGGACTCAGCTCGATGGGCCCCATCTGCCGAGTGCTCTTGGCTGGGACCTTGAAACCCTGAGCCCCTAGAACAGAGGTAATGGTACGTGCCTCGGGGCTCTCTGGAGGATTAAGTAGCCCATGGGAAGTATGGGCAGGTAGAAGGCAGTCAGGTAAAGGGCACTCTGATTAATCGAGAAGCTGAGGTGGCTATCTGAGCGATCTCAGTGAAGTCCCTGCACAGAGGGGCTCAGATCCGAGCGTGGGGGGCTGCCGGGGGGCTGCTGGGGCTGCCAGGGCTGCCAGGGTGGAGCAAAGGAGCCTTCCCCAACCCAAGCCAAGCGGCAGACATGGCTGGCTGTGGTATCCAGGGTCGGGGCTGAGGTCAGACAGGTTGGGCGAGCTGCAGTGGGGCAGGGGGGCCCCATGCCAGGCTTGGGGATTGAGGCTGTGGGCAATAAGGAGCAGTGCTGTGCCTTTTTCAAAGGTTTTCTTTGTATGTTTTTAAAAAGCTTCAGAGTAACTCACAGGGAAGAGCGTTTGCAGACTGATGCAGAATTCCAGGAATAGGAGATGAGTAGCAAGGGCGGGTGGCCAGAACACCTAGGATTTGCCCTGCGTGTGAAGGCCTGTGGTGCTGCTGTGTGGCGCACGTGTGAGTGTAAACCATGCCCACACGGGCCCTCCCTCCAGATGACCTGTCATTCGCTTCTCAGCCCAGCTAGTTGCTGCCACCAGAAAAACTGGGCCGTGTCATGTTCTCTTGGAAGGAGTCCCGCTGGACTGTGGCTGCTTCCCCACGGCCGGGGCAAGCTCCCTGGGCGGGTTTGCTCAGCGTTCTCTTCTTTCTGCTGGCATGCGCACGTTCATACCCACCTGGGAATGAAACAAAGGTGTGTTTGACCTTGGGTGTTGCCAGAGAGGGAGGGAGTCTGGTCCGGTGGCCACGCCCCCTGCCAGCTCACCTGGCTGGAGTGGAGGAGGCCCCTGCAGTTCCATCCATCGGAGTTGTGACTAGTCGGGCTGACCCTGCAGACACCTGAAACCCCAGTGACCGCTGTGCATTCACCCAGTCCCTGCACATGCCAAGGACTGTGCTGAGCTGCCTCTGGGGAGGGTGGGGGTCACTGGGTCTGGACCCCGCATAGAGCCATGGGACAGCTCCGAGCTCCAGCCATGCTGGGATGTCCAAACCGCACTGCCACAGACCTCCAGCAAGCAACCTCCAAGGCTCATGAGGCAGATTTCCTGGGGAGGCGGATGTCCTTCCACAGGGCCAACCCCCAGGAAAGGGTAGATGAAAATGCACGAGCACATTCAGCAGATTCTTGCTAAAGAAGCACAATTAGACTCTCATTGCCTTTCACGTGTCTGTTGTTGGGTTCCTCGGCCGTCTGGCAGGGTGGGCCTGGCGGAGCAGCTTGGATGTGCCGTGACCACCTGAGTGCCAGCCTCCGGCATCTGGAAGTGGGGGCCGCTGGCACACAGAGCCCTTTCTGCGCCCTTGACCTGCCTCGCTGAGTGGTTGGTGGGGGCAAACAGCAAGCCCTCAGCCAGAGGACGTGGGGCCGATCTCTGAACGCTCTGTCTGGGAGAGAATTGATCATTTCTGCCAACTGAGGGGGTTTGCGGGCAGTAAGCAGGAATGATGGGCCGCTGGAAGCCACGGTGAAAGGGGAAGGCAGAGGAAAGGGGGCAGGGGGCTGTCAAGCCAGCAAACCAGACCATTTTTCTATCGTACCGTCGTGCACAGTGGTGAATCATTTAGCGGCCCAGAGAAAGGAGAGCTTCTTCTGAAGCCCTGGGGTGGAGTGTCCTTGCAGAGAGCCACTGAGACCTAACAGCCTTGTCCTCCTGAACCAGTCAGTGAGGGCTGTCTGGGTCCATCGCAGCCCTAACCCCCACCCCACCCTCAGCAGTTGTTATGGTAGCGGGAGATGAGAGATGATGGTTCTGGAGTCTGAGGGGCCCTTCTCGCCTGATGCAATGAGGTGTCCTACTGATAGTGAAAACATTAACTGTAAGAATGGACAGTTGCTTTCATACCATTGCTACTGACATACTGTCCAGTGGTTTAAGAAGAGCCTGTTCCTCGGAACCAGACGGATTTGGATTCAGATCTCATGTCCCCACCAGGACTGAGGAGCAAACTTCAGGCAGGTCACTTCTCTGAATCGCAGTTGCTCCCATCTGGAGAATGGGTGATGTCATGTCTGAAAAGTGCTAATTCAGCCCAAACCTGCGCTCAAGGCAGTCTGTACGGTCTTGGTAGCAAGGACAGTGGTCACATAGAGCCCCGAAGGCAAGTGCGCTAAGGTTCCCCCATTATAGATGACGAAACTGTGGCTCAGAGAGGTTAAGTGACTTGCCCAAGGTCCTGGGGCACTTAAGGATCAGAGTCAGTCATCTGACCCCAAGTCCTCATCCTCGCCACTCCTCCAGTGGCCTCAGTGTGAATTCCTACCCCACACATACTTCCAGGAGCTGTCCGTTTCTGGTTCAAGAGGTGCATTAAAATGCTCTGTTAGAACCCTGTTTCATGTTTGTCCTAAGTAGTCATTTGGAAGGGGCAGCGCCAACTAGTCCCATGTCATGGTTGTGCCATTAGTCACCGGAGACAGACAAGAACACCATGATCCCACCCCCGTCTGCCAGGGCCCTGCTTCCTCCCAATCCATCCTTCCTGAGAGTCGCAGGGCCCACCCAGCCCCTCATGTATCCGTTTCATGTCCGTGGTGGTGCCTTCGTTTATAGACGTCCAGGCGGTGACAGGGACCCAGTGTTTCCCCAGATCATCAGGTGGGAGACGGGGACGTGAAACTGTATGTACAGCAGCATTTCAGCCAAGTCCTCTTTTGGGGGTTAGGCACCCCGACTTGGCAGCCGCTGCCTACAGTTGTGAGCATATGGCTCCTTGTGAAGGTGTGGGCCCACTTCGTGGAGCTCCGGCACTGCCTCAGGGGTGACCTCCCAGCTTCCCAGAGGGAGCTGGAGGAGCTTAGACTAACCACATGCCCATCCTCAGACCCCAAGATGGATCTAAAGCCTGGAACCCAAAGATGAGGGCACTGTTTCATCTCAACCAAAACAGCCCTAGAGATCGGGCTGTAATGAACACAGTTATTGGGCCACGTGAGTTATGGACCTTCTTCAGTTAAGGGGGGGAACTTACAGATGAGCTTCAGGAGTCTCGAAAAGTTCAGTGCCAGCCTCACTGAGCAGCCCATGACCCAGAGCAGATTAAACCAAGGGAGGAATGTATTTTTCCAGGGAGCTCAGTATGGTCGGGGTGCTATGTAGCCTGTGTTTGCCCTGTCAGTACCCCGCCTCCACCCCAAACAGGGCTCCAAGGGGTGAGGTGGAAGGTCAGCTGCTTCGGAAGTGGAGAACTCCCACCAGCACAGGCCATCCCCCACGCCACCTGCCTTATTCTCTTTTCTCCGCTTTCCCCCCAAAGGTCTCAAAACTCCAAGTGGCTGCGAGCTGGTGGTCGGGGGAGAGCCCCAGTGTTGGGCAGAAGGACGCTGCCTCCTCTTTGATGACTCTTTCCTGCACACTGCATTCCATGAAGGTGAGTGCTGCTTTTTGTTTGTTTGTTACAGACTGTATGTGTTTAGCATGGTTTTAAGTTTCCAGAAAAATCTAGCAGAAAGTATATACTCCCCCCCCTTCCCCCACCCCTCCAGACACACAATTTCCCCTTTGTTTACCATCTTGCTTTAGTGTGCTACATTTGTTACAACCGATGAGCCAGTATCGACACATTATTATTATTGCTTAAGCTCTGTAGTCTCCATTAGGGTTCACTCTTGCTGCTCTATGTCCTGTAGGTGTGACAAAGGTATAATGACATGGATCCACCCTGACAGGATCATACAGAATAGCTTCATTGCCCTAAAAACTCCTTCGTGCTCCACCTACCACTCACTCCTCCCGCCCTCCCTGCCTCCCCCTCCAGCCTCCCAGTGCCTCCTTTCATTTGCCCCACCCAGAATCTTATGAAGCCAGGATAACATTCTTGTTCAGAGAGGAGGAGACCTTCCCATCCCTGCCAGGGGTCAGGATGGGTCCCTACCCAGAAGCTAACTGTGTGGGGTCCAGTGCTACGTGGGTCCTGGTTCTGGGAAGGTTCAAACCTCATCTCTCTTGTGCCTCCCCCACCCCCAGGTTCCGCAGAGGATGGCCCACGGGTGGTTTTCATGGTGGATTTGTGGCATCCCAATGTGGCAGCAGCCGAACGCCAGGCCCTGGATTTCATCTTTGCTCCGGGACGATGAGAATATTTCCCTGTGCTGGAGTCGGCGACCTTGGCCACGGGTCAGCCTGGACAACCTGGGGTACAGTCCAGCCCCGACCCGTGCCGTGATTCCATGCTCAGAAACCTGCCTCAACAGAAAGTTCTTATTTGGGGTTTTGAGATCACGTTGGGTCCCTCCTTCCTTTGGTTGTTGTAAATGGGAAATTTTCAGCTTGTATCTCCTTAGATTTTTGTTGTTGTTGTTCCTTCCAGTCATTTGCTTCTGCGATTCCTTTCTGCCTAATAGTGCATTCCTTTGCTCTGTGACCAGAGGCTTGGTCCCTGTCGTCTGCACCGTCTTGCTACCTGGTTTTTTCAGTGCTCTGAAATAGAGTAACCAAATGGTTGTCTGAATGTAATCACGTAAAACTCTTTGTGGTCATCATAAAGAACAACAAATGAAACAAAACAAAAAACTGCAAACCAGAGAGCTAGAGACCTTGGCTTCTGTTGCTGTCATGGTCACACAGGGGACCCTCCAGCCCACCTACCTCCCCCATGGCAGGGGGAGAGTCTGCAATCCCCACACCCAGCCAGCGTCAGGGGCAGTGCACACGGCTGGGCCTGAGCAGACTTATCACCATCGCTCACCTCACTCCGAACCCCATCAGGTCCCTGATGGTGGGGAGCATTTGGCTGGTGGGACTGGAGCCTTCTCTGTAAACACTGCTCTCCTTCCAAGCTGAGTCTGGTGTCCTCGAGAGCCAAGTCAGGGCTCCCACGGATCAGCTGCAGAACGTGTGATCCACTTACCTCACTGCCTACAGAAGCCCTACTGCCAAACCGGGCCCGGAAAATTCTCCGTGCAGCTGTTTTGAGTCCACGGTGATGAACGTTGAGACCAGCAGGTTGGCTGCTAGGAACTGTGGTGTGGTGAGACCGCGCTCATCCGGTGACATTCCAGAAACACCTTCCTCTGGCAAAACTGGAATTGTAGATCTGACCAAAAAAGTGTCTGTTTTGCTTTGGAGTTCTGTTGCCTATGATTTTCCATTTATCTGTCTGTACATAAATGTTCGAGTGCTGGACTCAGAGACAGTGGAGGTGTCCGCCCCGTGTGTCTTTGTCATTGCATAGGGTTGCATGCCGGGTGACAGTGACCTAAGCCAGTGGGTGTGAGAGAGGCCTTTGTGAAGACCTACAAACCCAAAAGACCTGCGTGGCAGTGCTGGCCTTTTGGTCTCCTGTGAAGGACACGGCCAGTTAGAGGCACTGATTCTAGAAACACTCGCCTGTGAGCTGAGGTGTGCAAGAATAGCCTTCCAGCTGTCTTAAAGTTGCCTTTTTTTGAATAATGTGTCACAGGCAGTGTCCAGTTTATAAAGCCATGGAGTGGTGTGGGATATACAGCTTGTCACATACACAGGTCTCATATTTGTCCGAATGGAAACCAGAAGCTTCTGGGAGGAACAGCTGTCGGAAGTGACCATGATCTGCAATGCACTAGGCAGTTACTGGCAAGTGAGCAAAGAAAAACCTGTCTCCATTTGAGTAAAATTTCTACACAGATGTTTTTTTCCGTGATCAGAATGCAGGACAGGGCAGCAATTTCAAACACACCTGAAATCTTTTTACTCATTAAGTATCTTGTTCTGGAATCACCGAGGTGCATGATTTCTATACATACTGACTGCTCTCCGTTTACAAAGCCCGCAGCCCACACAGGTACGCGGCTACCTGAGCTCATGTGCCGTGCTTGGGGAACAGGAGATAAATAAAGGACCTTGCTGAAAACCAGAGTGACCTGCTAAAGTGGTGTGTTGGGGAAAAGAGGGAACTTGGCAGGAGATGCTAGGAGTCGGAGGCTCTTGGCTTTTGGATTGTGTCGCAGAGACGAGTGGGGCCCCATAGGCTCTGGTGTATATGGTGAGTGAAGCAAAACGCAGTTCTCCAGTAACGCGTGTGGGCTGACGGGAGCAGAGCCCTGGAACGTGAGGGACTCTAAGTGGTACGCTGGGCAGAGAACAGGAATCGTGGCTTTAGGGAAAGGGGGGACTCGGGACTCCGTGCCAGGAGCTTGCTCCCACCCAATCTTGAGCAAGTCACGGAGCCTCCGGGAGCCTCAGTTTGCTCCACTGCAGAGGTGGTGCCTGGCGCACACAGCAGCAGTGACGGTCCCCTTTCTGCCATGGTGTTTGTGAGCAGGTGAGGAGCAGGGCAGGTAGGGAAGAGGCAGATAGACACTTTTGATCAGTGGTGGAGGTTGCCAGGGGAGCCAGGGGCTCCTTTCCACTGCCTAACTACGGGGGAAGAAGCAGATCTCTCAGAAGCTACATTTTGAATTTTTTCCTTTTATTTTTTTTAATATTTTATTTATTTATTCATGAGAGACAGCGAGAGAGAAAGAGGCAGAGACACAGGCAGAGGGAGAAGCAGGCTCCATGCAGGGAGCCGGACGTGGGACTCGATCCCAGGTCTCCAAGATCAGGTCCTGGGCTGAAGGCGGCGCTAAACCGCTGAGCCACCCGGGCTGCCCAATTTTTTCCTTTTAAAGAGAGGTAGGTGACGCTGGTGGCCTGGGGCCCCAGGAGCAACCCAGCTGCTTGGTGTTTTCCCAGCAAGGGTACTTCCAGCCGCAGCCCTGGCCGGGCTCCCTCAGCAAGTGGAAGGGGGGAGCACCACTTGCCCCGGGCTGAGATGTTTCTCGCTCTCCTCAAGTGTGCATTGCCAACTAGGCAATTGCTAAAATAATTTACACGCTACAGCTAAGGATGCTCAAGGTGAGAAAGGGGAGCCAGCGTGCCCGCCCAGCTTCAGATGAGAAGCCCTGCTTCCACCCAGACAGCCTGCACCGCCTTCAAGCCCAGACTGCACAGGTCACATACCAGGGCTCCCAGGCACCTGCTCATTATCGCCCCACGCTCACCCAGATGGTCTGGGCTCTGTGTACAGTGACCACACGTGGCACACTGAATGGCCTGCAACAGATAGCGGGGGAGCGGAAAGGTGATCCTAATCTGCCAGTTCTTGACTTTGCACAATACAATCACCTGGGGAGTTTGAGAAATTTTGATGCCTGCACCCCAATCCCCCACAAAGCGTCCCATTTCTTTGTTCCAGGGTGGGGCCCGGGTCTCAGTACTTGTTTTAACACATTTCCTGCCCTGATTCTAATGTGTAGCTGGGGCCAAGGGTCACTGCCCACGCAAGAATGACAAAGCCTTTGAAACCAGTCAGCTCCAGGTTAAGTCTAGGCTGTGCCCCTGTGTGACACTGGGCAGGCGACCTAACCCGGCTTTCTAGAGGATGGCTGCTATTTGTAACACTCCTCTAATGGTACCCTGTTGAGCCTCCTGCAAGATGTAGCATTCTTAGTTTTGGGGTTTCTAGGATGACCAGCCCCAGCTGCAAGACTGGGCTCACCATCCAGACCTGACCAATCAGAGCCTATTCCATACTCCTGGCCCTCCGCGATTGGGTCAGGGCTGGGGACATGATCCGGTTCTTTCCCTAAGATCATTGAGAAAGAAAGGCCACTTTTCATGGAGTAGAGCTCAGGATCTAGTGTAAAGAAAATCTGAGAGTGAAACCCACAGAGAAAAGCAGGTTCCACCGTGTGGAGATCACCTGAGTCCTGAATGTAGCTTTGCCTGGAGCCAGCCCTACCACCAGACTTGCCATACCCGTGAGCCAATACACTCCCTTTTTATTCTGAAACCGAACTGGAGTTGTGGTTGCTATCCCTTGCCACCAGAAAGTCCCGACCCACTCTGGGGTTCATCTGTAAAATGTGCTTCATGCCACTTTCATAGGCTTAAAGTGAGGTTTGAATAAGATCATAGGATGTCAAGTTCTGGGTGAATAGGAAGTGCTCCATACATAGTTTTTATTTATTTTATTCTTTTTTTTTTTATCTTATTTATTCATGGGAGAGACAGAGAGAGAGGCAGAGGGAGAAGGCTCCATGCAAGGAGTCTGATGTGGGACTCGATCCTGGGACTCCAGGATTACATCCTGGGTCAAAGGCAGGTGCTAAACCACTAAGCCACCCAGGCGTCCCCATACATAGTTTTTAAATGTAAACAAGAGAAGCAAAGGCTTAGTACAAAATGCTGTTTGTGAGGACCATGGGGCCCTGCTGCCAGCAACCTCCCCCTATGATTTACCTCCCAGCTAAATCTTGCTTAACCAGATGTAAACACAGGGAACAGGACAGAATAAGGCCATATATTTTCGGGCTGCTGACAGATGGCAGTGGAAACACTCAAGCAGATTGTAGCATTAGGTGGCAGGAGGCAACACACACAGAGATTGATTTACTTTCTGCCTCCTTCCCAGGCACACCCGTCGGTCCCAACTTCAGATCACCTACCCTTCCCCTCATTTTTCCACATCTGATGCGTCAGCCACCCTGGATCCAAGGTGAGAGAGCTTTCTTCCTTGGGGGCAGAGAGCACGTGCACTCTAGAAGATTCCTTTGCATGTATTATTGCCCCACGGGTACTTGGGGACCACTGGGGTAAGCAGAGACAGTTGCATGCATTGACCCAGAAAGTGGCGGCTTAGGGCGGCAGTGGCCATGACCAAGGTCGTGTGGCCAGCTGGAGGACGAGCTGGAACTAGAAGCCAAGCACCAAACGCGTGGTCTGGCAGCCTGTGGAACCCCAGGCATACTTTCAGGCCTCATCTCCATGGCTCGCACAGGGCCATCTGTTCTCTCGGGACACTCAAACCCACTTTCTGGGGGCTCCCCACGATATGCCACACTATTTACAGAATTACCTTTTCTCCTCCACTTCAAAGACAACACTGAGGTTCCAAGAAATAAAGTCACGAGGCCCGTTTCCACAGCAGTGAGTCAGAGGTGTGATCTGAGCCCCCCGGGGCCCTGACACCAAAGCCCTTGTGCTTCCATCGGCACAGGAGCCCCTTTGGGCCGCCTGGAGGAAGGACATCCAGGGGGCCTTTCCACCAGTGCATGGGAGGTGGGGGGTGCTTGTCCCCACCCCTTGCCCCTGCCCAGGGGGCCTCCTGGGGTGTAGCAGGCCCGGCTCCCAGCCCTGCCCCTGGAGCGTGGGAGAAGCGTGCACACGGGCAGTCAGGGGAACGGCCTCTGGGCTCCCACACGATTCACAAGCACTGTGGACTTTTTCCCCCAGGAGAAATACAGCTGATTTCAGATTCAGATGTGGAAAATAAACGGAGAGGAAATGTCCTTTTTTAAAAATCTCAAAGCCCTGAGAACCTTTACCTTAAGCTTCCCAAATTCAACAGATGCATTGAGAAAAGATCCAGAGTATCTTTTTTCTCCTCGGCCTAGCTGACAAGTGTTGAGCGGGCACCATCCCGCCCCAGTCTCCTCATGAGGGCCCAGGGCTGCGCTGGGCGGCTGCGGTGGGGAGGGGCGGGGGGACAGGGACCTCCCCCTCCTGTTGCCCTGCTTCTCATCCATTCAGGAGCCAGTGCCCTTTCTCCTGAGAGTCCCATCAAGTCACACCCCTGCTTCAGAGCTCAGCTCCCCCTCTGCCCCAGGATAAATTCCCAGCACCTCTGCAACCAGGCAGGGCTTCTTGGTGGCGGCACCACACCGTCCAAAGCCGGGGAACTGGAAATTGCCAGGACAAACACGTCTCAAAACAACACAACTGTATTCTCTCACACTTCGGAGGCCCGCGTCCAAGATCACTTTCACTGGACCCGTTATCAGGACGTCACCGGAGTGGCACTGCCTCCGAGGCCCTTGGGCTGAATCCATCCCTCACCTCTGGTGGCCCTGGCTTGTGGCTCTGTCACTCCAGCCTCCGCCTCCATGCCCCCTCCTTTCAATGAGAATCGGCTTCCTCTGCCTCTCTGATCAGCACTCCTGTGATGGCACTGGGATAATCCAGAGTATTCTCTGCATCTCCAGATTCTTTTTTTTTTTTTTTTTTTAAAGATTTTATTTATTTATTCATGAGAGACAGAGAGGCAGAGAGGCAGAGAGAGAAGCAGGCTCCACGCAGGGAGCCCAATGCGGGACTTGATCCCAGGTCCCAAGGATCATGCCATGGGCCACAGGTAGGTGCCAAAACGCTGAGCCACCCGGCTGCCCCATCTCCAGATTCTTAATCACACCAACGGAACCTTTACCTTTAACACAGGTTCAGAGGATAAGGAGGCGGTACCTTTGGGGGTCCACCATTGACGCAGTGTAAAAGCGTGGCCCCTGCTCACGCCGGTGGGGTGGGGTGTTAGGAAAGCAGTATCGGTGGGGGTGTGAAGGGCACGAGAGCAGCTCTGGAAAGGACCACTGTGGGGTTGACACTCGAGAGAGACACGAGTGGGTGACGGCAGCCAGGTCCCATGTGCTGCTGCTGTCAAGGTGACAAGAGCCAGCGAGCCCGAATGCTTCCCTCCAGCGGGGAGGCAGTTTGATTAGGCTTAGTGGCCCCTCGAGGGACCAGAGGTCCTTTCCCGGCAGGAATCTGATTGTCAATATCAATCACACCATGGGAACTTGATCCTTAATGTTCACAAGTAGTAGACGCTGGGCAGCCAGCACGGACTGGCCCGGAACAGACCCTTTCACTTCCTCATCATCCTGTGTTCCCTGCTCACATAAAGAAGGCTGCTGTCCAGCACCATGGGGGCACTCTGGTGTCACCTGTAAACCGAGTCAGGGTAGGTTCTGTCTGCAAATGCCACCTCCCTGGGGGAGCACCACTATGGGGGCACAGGGCCCACTATAGCAGAGGGGCCCTCACTCTCAGGAACCTCTAGTCTAGAAGCTAATTTTGAGGGCATGGGCCCGGGACTGTCATGATGTGATGTCCTCATAACCACCAGAACTGCAGTACTGAGCAGGAAGACAAGGGTTTGAGCACTGCCCCTCCAGCAGCCTCTGGGCCACAGTCACAGTCAAGGCTGCCACTGAGGTCACCAAGCTGAGCTCCACTGCAGAAAGTCAATGGGCCCAGAAGAGCAAAGGGAAGGAGTATGTCTGCGCCTGTTTGCAGACTCCAGCAACTCGGGAGGGAGGGCGGGGGGGGGGGGGGGGTCCTTTTCCATACACAAGGAATAGGACTTGCAAAGTCCCCGTCTTGGTGGACAGCAGAAGGCTCACAGCATAAATGACTTTACGAAGCTGTCTTCTCTGGTCTGGTGCTGGGGGACACTGGCTGAGGGCAAGGTGGAGCCGGAGGGCAATGTGCCGAAGCAGCCACAACTGAGAGCCCAGGGTGCTGGGCAGGGGTGACGGTGAGGTGAGCTGTTCGAGGCTTCAGGAACACTGGAAATGCACACCATGGAGGAGGCCACTCTCCAGGCTGCTCCCCAGCCCTGGGACAAGAAGAAAGGTGAGGGGGCTGACCCTTCCCCCTTTCCTCCTGCGTCCTCCCCCTCCTATTTCTAAGACCTGCATCCTAGGACTGAGGAATGATCGATCATCTTGAAGGACCTTCCCAGTTTCCCCCATGGTGCTGCCCATCCTCCAGCTCCCTAATGAGTTTCCTCAACCTGTAGGAGAAAGCTTCATGGGTGCCCACGCACCTCTACCACGAGCCTCCCAGAGAAGTGGGCCAAGGTTGGGCCAGGAAGGCTGGGAGCTTGGGGCCATGTGGGTGGATGCCCACTTTCAGAGAAGGGTGGCCAGCATGGAGGTCCCTGGGAGGCTGGACTGAGGAGGGGGCAGGGTTCCTGGGAGGCTGGACTGTGGAAGTGGGGACCCAGCTGACCATTAATGTCAAGCTCTGGAAGCTGTAGGAGGAAAGCTGAGGGAGTGCTCTTAGCATCTTCCTGTCATCCAGCCCAACTCTCCCACACGGGGAAAGGGGGTAGCGGAGACCTGAGCCCGCAGCTCTGTCTAGCACTTGGCCCCCTGTGCCAAAGCTGTAAGGAACCTAGTTTGGTGGGCTATTGGCATACAAGGGTCTGAGTTAGCTATCACTGTGTAACAGATGACCCCCAGACAGTGGCTTAGAGCCACATACATTTATTGTGTATAAATACTTTGTATTATATACTTTGTATATAATATACAAAGTATATAAATACTTTGTATATATATTTTATACTTTTGTATAAAAACACACTTTGGAAGACTGGGAATTCAGAAGCAACTTAGCTTGATGGTTCTCATTCAATTTCTCATAAGGCTGCACTCATCTGAAGGCTTGATTGGGGCTGGAGCAAGAAAGCTCTCTCACCACAAGGGCTTCTCCACAGGCTGCCTGAATGTCAGCTTCCCCCAAATGAGGCGAACCAAGAGAGAGATGGAAGCCACCATGTGTTGTATAACCTGCTCCCAGAAGTCATACTGTTGTTTTGACCATGTTCTATTTGTTAGAAACAGATCACTAAGTATATAGCCCATGCTCAAGGGAGGAGGTAGGTCTCTCACTTGCAGCAAAGAATTTGTGGACATATTTTGAAATGACCACTGTGTATGGGTCTTCACATCCTGGCGGGTTGATCTCATGCTTTCCGATAACAGTTAAGATTTAACTTTGGGGTAAGGTCTAAAGGGGAAGCATGTGGCTGCCCAGAGCACAAGTTCTCAGAAACAAAGGCATTTTGTGTTGAGTGTTTTTAGGCTCAAGGGCAGCTCTGAGAAAGTAGATGGGGAGAGAGGTTTCTGAAAGCAGACCCAGTAACATTAAGGTTTGCAGATGGCATGACATCTGGGAAAGGGCCCAGTGACAGGCAAGCGATTGATTTTCTCATGAAACAGATCTGATTGGGAAGAGTTCTTAGTTTAAGCTATGAGCAGGCAGATGAAAATGGGTTCTGGGCTCCAAATTCTGTCGCCGTTTCATCATGTGACAGGTGTCAATGTCACTGAGCTCACATCTGAGGACTTCAGAATTCTGGAGCCCCAGTGAGCAAAAGGAAAAGTTTGGCTGCTGGAAAATCACCCCACACGAGAAGAGGACCATGTTCTATGATGGTCCGTCGTGGGAACACTCCTTGACAGGTTAGCACGGAGACTTGTAGACTTTTTCCTTGAAGAATTTAGCAGAGCAGGAGACAGTACACATCTACCCTAGCTTGAAGTATGATCCTCCTCCATCTGGGAAGATGGCCCTCTCAGGCCAGCCAGTAGCATGAGGGACCCCAGGGAGGAAGGGTAACTGGGCCTGGTGCGCTGGGCCAGCCACACTGAAGCTGGATCGGTGGCTGCAACCCATCATCCTTGCAGACAGGCTGTTCTGAAGTGCGCCTCTCCTCACCTGCCCGCACCGGCTCAGGCCACGGCAAAGAGAAATGCATCCATGCCAAGCGCACGCGCATGCACGTGCGTGCGCGCGCACATACACACACACACACTTATAAAATATCTTAACCCTTCCCCTAACCTTGTCACTGGAGAGGTCAGCATTACTCACAGCTCAATAGCATTTTCGACCGTTTTATTTTTAGCCTTTGACAACTCATTTCAAGAAAAAGACAGTCACCAACATTAGATACTTGTTCACCAATATGAAATTATTAACATTGCAGTTTTCAAATGGGATCTCGGGTACTTCCAGTAAACAGTTAAGGCTCTGATGAATATTTCATGCTGTGATCTGCATCACATTATCATAAACCATCTGCCTGTAACATGGGCAGGAACACAGATGACAGCCAGACCCCTTCACAAAGCCACCCCTGGGCAGCACACTTTTGCTTTTGTCCCAGACATTCTGGAAACTCCTCGTTGAGGACACTCACTCATGAGGGGCCAGCGCCTGGCCCACCTTGCAGCAAAGGAGCACAGGCTGGTGTGCCACCACCTATTTCCCTGGTCTTGAGAGTTACCTCAAAACCCCAGGCTCCCTTCCACATTATCAAGATCTGTCCCCACTGTGGGGGTTCCAAAGAACAGGCTCCTGGGTTTAAATATAATTCCAGAAGAATGCAAATAAGGTGGTTTCGACATCACTGCCTGCCTCCCTGCATCCAGAGTCCAGACCTCCTGGGAAGACCACTCTGAGGAACACCCACCTGAGGTGTGGAAGTCCCGGACTGCTTGCTGACAACTTCCAACCCCCCTGCACAGCCCTGCCCCATACTGTCCGCTGGACTCCGTACAATAGGGTTCTGGAGAAAACACTCACCAGAATGTTCATGGTACTAGTTAAGGCCTCGATGGAATAGCAATGAGAAATACCAGGTGCCTCGGACGCAGTGTGACAGGCACACTACCTGGCCCTGCCCCATCTTTGGTACAAGGAGCCACAGAGCCAAAGCCAATGTGGCCAATGTAACAAAACTCTTCATCTCGTGCTCTAGGTCTGCTGACCTGAAGAACTCCCCACTCAAAACTCAGTCTACAAAAGGAGGTAACAGACACATATCATCACAGTTCCTAAAAATGGGAATATACCAAGAAAAGGAAAACAGAGGGACCCTTTTCTGTTTAAAAAGGCAGAGCTTCCTTTGCTGGTACTTGATCTGCTAGTGCTCACCCGGGGTCATGAGGTTCCCACTGCGGCCCAGGTCACAGCAAATTGACCCCATGCTTCAGCAGCTTCTGCTTGGCTCTGCCCGGGAGGCTGAAGGCGCCGTCCTGAGGACTGGGGAAGCCGGAGCTGCGTGCGGCTGCTGCCAGTTGCTGGAAGTAGGTCTCCTGGGCAGGATTGGAACAGGCGTACACCGCTGTGGAGGCGTTCCTGGCGGGGGGAAGGGGGGGGGTGACTGTTCCGTCCCATGCTGCCTGTGCAGGCCTCTGACCACAGAGACCTTGACAGGTGCATGGCAGTAGCCCAGCGACACTAACGGCTGTAGGGTGCGGCTGCCATGGCTTGGGGTTCAATGTCTGCACTTGAGTTCCAGGCCTTAGTGCCTATAACCATTTCTCTTTCCTTTCGACTCACTGGAGCTGCGACTGTCTAATGGGTGCACATTTTGCTGGTGGAACCCCAACTATGCAAACGCTCTCAAGCAGCCTGGCTGATTCACCAGCCTTATGCAGCAGAGGTGCGACCCTATCTGACAGATGAGGCCCTGGCGGCATAGGGCTGGGTGATGCTTCCAGGCTGATGAGCACGGACCGTCTGTGGAAGGCAGCTGGATGAGTGGAGGGAGTGAGGGCAGGGAGCAGGTTTCTAATAGGAAACCTGTCACAGAAGCAGAGGGAGGGATGAGGGTCCACTAGGGAAGAAGTGACTCTGGGGCCAGGCAACCATCTGGTTCCTTGATCCTGCCTGCCTCAGTCTATTTCCCCAAATCTAGTAAAAGAAGGTGGAGTCAGGGACCACTAGGGCCCCCTCATTGGGATCTCTGCTTCCAGGTGAGGAGGGAGAATGCCATCCTCCTCTAGCTTCTCCTTCTGGGAGCTCAAGGGGCCAGAAGAGCCCATCTGGCCTAGGTGTTTTGTGCCACTCGCCGGACCAGCAGAATGAGTCATAAGCAAGTCATCACAGCCACGGAGAGGGAGCATCACGGCCTGGTGCTGATCCCTACCCTGTGGCTTCCTAGCTATGTGCCCCTGGCTAAATTACTCATCCTTTCTCAGTCTCAGCTATAAATTCCACATCTGTAAAGTGGGTAGGATAATAGTGAATCCCATCCCTGAGATTTTTTAAGAGTCCAAATGAGCAAAATACATATAAATTGTTTAGCACATGGTGAGGGGTTAAGAAATGGTGGCCGTCATTTCTATAACTTTTTAAATAAGCCATGTATCCCAACTCTAAAACCCTCTCCGCCCCAAGGAAAGTGAAATACCACAAGGAGGGATGCCTGGAAGGCTTAGTCAGGTGAGGATCTGTCTTTAGCTCAGGTCATCATCTCAGGGTCCTGGAATTGAGCACACATAAGCTCCTTGCTCAGCAGGGAGTCACCTTCTCCCTCTCCCTCTCCTCTCTGCAGGTCCCACTACTTGTGCTCTCTTTTTCAAATAAATAAAATCTTAAAAAAAAAGATAAAAAAAAAAGCAATACTGCAGGGCCATTAGTTGGTTGATGGATCACAGGCTGACATTTCACTTATTTCTATCCCTCTCAGGACAGATCCCCACACACCCAACACAACTGGTTCCCACACCAGTAACTACGTATTCATCTAGGTCGCTGGCCTGGAGCAGCTCTGACGTAAAGCCAGAGAAGGCACATTTTTTATGGAAAGATATACTGGAATACTAGCTGGAGATGGTCCTGGGTGGCAGAGATGCCTGAAACCCCAGTGTGCAGGGCATTGGCCAAACCCACACCCCTCCCTCTCAACCACTCTGAACGCTGCCCCTGAGATGGAAATGTGCAGAAAAGAATGTGCACTTCAGAGTCAGAGAGAGTCGGGTTCAAATCCTCACTCTGCCACTTACTCAGAATGTGATGCTGGGACGAGTTGCTTATCCTGTTTGTGCCTCAATATCCTTGTTTGTACAACGAGGACAAAGAAATGCACTTGTCCAAATCATTCCAAGGACTAAGTAGCACAGCACACCCTCCCCTCCTGACCCTCTAACTTGCCTTATTTTCTCCTACTGGTTTCGAAAGAGAAGCATGTAGGGAGAAAAAGTAGAATTCAGTTGGTTAAATACTACAAAGTACAATACTAATTTATAGATCTGTGCCTACTGATGTAGAGATGCTTAGAATATACAGTAAAGTGAAAAAAGGAACTTGTAAAACAACATATTAGTGTGATCCTGTTTTCTAGAAGAAAAATGATTAAAATGACTAAAATACTAGCAATCTATATTTTCTAACCAAAAAAGAAAACCCCATAACAACAACAACAAAACCTGGAGTTAGAGACACCAGACTATTACTGTGGGAATCTTTTGGGTATGTGATGGGCGAGGGGAGGCACATATTTTACCTCATGGTTTCGTGCCAATCTGTTTCTGTGATCACATGACCCAAGTGAGTGGGCAACAGCAGCACTCGGGCATCACCTCTGGCCAGAGTCAGAGGCCCTTTGTCCCATGGGAGGAGGTGGTGGTGGGCAGGCAGGGGAGTGGATAAAAGGAGGCCCTAAGGACAATCACTGGAATATGAATACGGCTGTGGCCCGGGCCCCTGGGACAGGACTTCAGGAGTGACCCTGGGGAACACTCACCTGACTGTCATCTCGTACAGAGCAGGCAGCCGGGCAAAGTCTGCGTGCATGAGGCTCACGGCCTGGAGGAAGCGGCGGTCCTGGGGGGTAGCCACCTGTGGCAGGTTTGCTTCCAGAAGAGGACACAGAAGTTGTGGGTGGTGGACTCCTCCCCCGCTCCCCCACCCCCACCCCCACCCCAGCACTATAAACTGGGAGCCGTGTGGCTCGGGGCCATGAATGCGGGTGCCCATGGTGCTGGGCCCCTCCAGCTGCCACGAGGCAACAGACCACACTGTCCCTGAGAATTAGCAACACCAGGTTTCTGCCCATGGATAGCAAAATTTCGAGGCAGACCTGATCACAGATATTTGAACATGTGTGTGCTTCTCTCAAAATGTTGGAGAAACAACCAAAAAAAGACAAATGAGTAAGGAAGTGTTTGCCAGACGAATTCTAAACTCAGTGGGAGCTGGCTCCCAGCGTGAAAGCAGCATCCTAACTGCAGTCCACAACTCTGGGCACAGCACCAACCCTGGGGGCGCTGGCCCTGAGTCCTCCCCGCAACGCATGTTTAGGAGGCGCCTAGGCCCCACGCTCCTCTCCTTACCGGTCAGCACATTCTGGATGCGGTCATAATGTGTGAAGTTGTACGTCCTGCTGGGAATGGCAGCTGCATCCTTGGGCAGTGTCTCCTTCAGGTGGACCTCCAGCCCATTCAGGGATGCCAGGCTACTGTGGTACTGCAAAGGGAGGGTCGGGGGGCAGAGTTAACCTCAGCAGACAGGACACTTAGGTAATAATGACCCTAAGGATATCCATGTGTTCACTTGATGAAGCAAAAAGGATTCTGACTGGTGTTTTTACCTGTTTTTAGAGAAGTACTAACTCCTGCTCTTACACTTTTTTTTTTTTAAAGATTTACTTGTTTGAGAGAAAGCATGAACATGGGGTTGGGGGCTTGGGGGACAGAGGGAGAGAGAATCTCAAGCAGGCTCTATACCCAGTGCAGAGCCCAACATGGGGCTCAATCTCACCACTCTGACATCATGACCTGCGCTGAAATTGGACGTTTAACCAACTGAGCCACCCAGACGCCCCTCTTGCCTTTAGGTTCCAATGCTTTCCTAAAATGTAGAAAATCAGAAGATAGAGGCGAACAGAAAAGTTGAGAAGGAAGAAAGTGATGAAAAGTGGCCCATAATCTCACCATGCAGGCACAGCCACTACTGGCACCCTGGTACATCCTCTGACCATGACTCTCCCACCCAGGCTGCACATTTTCACAGAACCAGCAGGGCCTCTCACCTGGGCCTGTGCTCAGAAGTCCCCCACTGTCTGGAATGAGTTCATCTCTCTGGTGCATCTAGAATGGTACTGGCCTTGCACCATTCTTGGAGGGACTGAGAAGCATGGGTCAGATGGATTTCTGTGCTCTGTGGTTCAGCAGAGGAATCCAGTTGAGCAAAGCTGTCTCAACTGGAGGGGAGGGGAGGGGAGGCCCAAGCACCTGTATATTCAGACCACCCCCCAGGACAAGTCATGTGCAGGCACAGCTGAGGACACTGGACTATACCTTTTTTGTATGATGCTTTGTTTTAGAGAACAAAAATGGGACCTGGGAAAACCTTTCTATCAAGAGTCAAGAAAATGAAAATTATCATCAAATAAGAGGAAGTTTTTATTTTTATTTTTTTTTTAATTTTTTTTTATTTATTTATGATAGTCATACAGAGAGAAAGAGAGAGAGGCAGAGACACAGGCAGAGGGAGAAGCAGGCTCCATGCACCGGTAGCCTGATGTGGGATTCGATCCCGGGTCTCCAGGATCGCGCCCTGGGCCAAAGGCAGGCGCCAAACCGCTGCGCCACCCAGGGATCCCAAGAGGAAGTTTTTAATAAGCACTCAGGACTTGTCTGTGGATTATTTTTTTTTTTTTGTCTGTGGATTATTATCCAACAAACCTGCAAAAAAAAAAAAATAAGTGCACATGAAAAGAACAGAGATGCAAACAGCGGGCTTCTGAGGTCTGTGTCCTGAAGCTGAAGTGTTATTTCTGGTAGCGAACTGAGCTGACCTTAGTTCTGTCTAGGTGTCTCAGAAGCAAGAGATCTGCACACATGCTTTCACTGCACGTGTTCATCTTTACATCCCCAGTGCCAGGCCCTTAGTAGGTGCTCATAAAACATCTATACAACGAACAGATGAAGGAGCATATCCAATGCCAAGCACATTCCCCTATGGGTTACTTGGTTTAAACTGAGGTATACACAAAGAGTCAATGGACCTATGCCTGGAGAAGACAAGCACAGTATCTCCAGGTCAGACCACCAGTATGGCGGAACCAACACAAAACTTCACTGATGCTAATGAGCCTCCTATCTGAACAGATGCCCGGGTGCACATGTCCATACAATCCTTCACCAAGAAATCAAACCACAGCCTCACTGAAAGTTTTCTGGGCCTTAGGAACTCGTTAACCGGCATCCCTCCCATCTTGAGCTGGTGCCCAAAGGAAGGGATGATGGGGACAGAGAGTGAGGCAGGCAAAAACCCAAGTTTCCCCTATAGGCACCAAACTCTGCTTCTGGAATCTTCTGCCTAACTTCTACTCAAGATAAAGTCACTTAAGCATAAATACACACAACCACAAGACATTATGCCAGATAATACGTAGACAAGTTTTTACTGGTAACTAATGCTTTCAACTATATGAGGGGTTACTGAACCAATGGCCTGTAAGCTAAATCCAGCCAGTTGCCTGTTTTCATATAGCCTGAGAGCTAAGAATGGTTTTCATAGTTTTATATGGTTGGAAAAAAAAAAAATCAAAAGAATCATATGGTAACATATGGAAATTATACAAAGTTCCAATTTCTGCATCCATAAGTAAAGCATCACTGGAACATAGCCACTACGTTTATTTACGTATTATCTACGGTTGTTATTGTACTACCACAGCAGAGCTGAGTAATTGTACAAAGCTGAAAATAGGTGCTAGATGTTCCTTTCCCTTAAAAATTTGCCAACCCCTGACATAACACTAGCACCCACATGATCCTCACAACAGTCCTAGGAGACATGATGTCTAATCATGGGCCTAATTCCCAGATCCTCCAGTTTCTAGTCAGTAGTAAAGCAAGTGGCTTGAAAGTCAGTGTGGGCCATGAGGTGCAGAAGAAATGATGCAGTAACACACCTTCACCCAAAGCACCAGTTTCATGGGTGAGGGGTGCACGTTCATGAAGTACTTTACACTAATTCCCTGGCACTAACCTCAGGCCTCATATACTGTACACTGACAGCTCAAAGTCCTACTGTGCCAATCAATCATTGATCTGATCCTGGTCTTTGAAGGTCAGTTGAGATTATCTTGGGTTTTGAGCAGCAAATTATCACTGGCTCTATGCTGCCCCCTGGTGTGAGCATATGTTTTCTCTGAACCCCTGGCAACCTCTCCTGGCTGCTCCCCACCCCTCCACCCCCTGACCCCCACAACCATCCCCCCAGCGCCCCACCCCAACCCTCAACAAGCATGAAGAGGTGGCAGTTCACCCACTGAAAGACAAGATGGCAAATGACATGGGGGTCCCTTGGTGGTGTGTAATATGATCAAGGAGCACTTTCAAAGGGGTGTGTTCACGGTTATATCTGAACTGTGGTTTACTATTCTGCAGGGGACTTGCTTTTCTTGACAGCAGCAGAGGGTCTGGAGGGAAATCTGATCAAGTATTTTGTATGCAGGTCCAGAACAAAAAGGCAATAAAAGATCTCTCCCTAGGGACACCTGGGTGGCTCAGTGGTTGAGCATCTGCCTTTGGCTCAGGACATGATCATGGAGTCCTGGGATTGAGTCCCACATTGGGCTCCCTGCATGGAGCCTGCTTCTCCCTCACCTATGCCTCTGCCTCTCTTTCTCTCTGTCTCTCATTATTAAATAAATAAAATCCTTAAAAAAAAAAAAAAAAAGATCTCTCCCCATTATAAAACAGACAGACTTCGGGCCTGACAGACAAAGGCCACTCTCAAATCAGCAAACTGATCAAAGTCAGTTACTTCTCACTCTTTTTAGAGGTTTCGTGGCACTGCTCTTTCTCCTGGGGCCCACCTCACACCAAACCCTCCTTTGCATGACAGCCCACGGAGGCCAGAGGCCGCTGTCCCCATAGGGTTGAGGCAGGATGTGAGAAACCAAGTCTGATCACTCCCAGGTCAGCTCAGTGGGGGAGCAGACAAACGGGGGCGGGATGGGGGTGGGGGTAGGAACGGGGAGATGAAATGGCAGAAATAGCAGACAGCAAGGCTTTAGCAGCCACTGAATGCAGAATACATTTTATTTCCTTCCTCAGGAGCAGCCTATGCTATTTTTTCATTTTCTTTTTTGGGGGCAGGGTGGGGGATAGCTAAAGATCTATCCACTTCATTGCTTCCAAATCCTGGGTCTTCAAAATAACCTGTCTGCTGCTTGGCACAAAGCAGAGGAGGCCACGAATACCAAGGCATCGTCAGGGAGAGACGACACACATAGCACCGTACCCACCGCCCCGTGTTGTGTTGCTAGTGGAAGGGAGTGGGTAAGTCCCTTCCAGCAGCGGTGAAGGAGGGTGCAGGAAGCAACTGAACCACCATGGGGTGCCGCGCGGTCTGTGGAAAGGGGAGATAAGCCAGGCAAGCCAGCAGAGGAGCAGCCTCTGGCCTCAAGGCTCCACGCTGGGGAAGCTGCCTGCCCTCCTCTTCAGTGCCCCAAGGTGACTGGCTCGCTTCCCAAGGGTCAGGAGCCCTGCATGCTAATAAGATCGCCTTAGAATAATACAGATTTAAGAACAGAAACAAAGCAAGCCCCAGGACACCATTTGCCCAGCAGCTATTTCAACCTGCTGTTCTTCCTACTACCACTTCCCTGCCAACCAGGCAAGGCTGTTACTATAGCAACTGGAGCTCCAGCGTGGGCCTAGGCTCTGAGAAGGTCAACTCACTGCTCTATGTGCTTGAAGAGGAACTTTCTGGAGCCCGTTAGCATTTCAAATGTCCTAGGCCCACTAGGAAGGAGCTTCAGATCACCAAAGTTCACGGGAGGAAAACTGTGGCCTTCCAGAATACTCCCCACCTGGGTTGTGATAGAGGCAGAGTACTGACTCCAACCGACACAGCCTACAGTTGCCCAGGCTAAGAAGTGAGGCCATCGGTGGTGGTAGTGGTGTCAGCAGCAGCACAACCCTTGCTGTGTTGCCTGTCTTCACCTGTGTGATGCTGCTCTGCACCTTAAGGCAGGGCCTGTGAGCAACCTGACACTGCTGAAGGGAAAACCGAAGTATCCCAGACTTGCACTTTGGGAAAATGGAAGAAGCAGGGGAAGAACCACAGAACTGGACTCGGAAGTCTCTGCCCCCAGCACCGTGCTCTGCACTGGATTCACCAACCCCCACCAAACCCAGGGCGTAGGTGCTATTCCGTCATCCCTACTGTGTAAAGCAGGTGGGGATGACCCATGAGGTCAGGCAGCCCTGCACACTGCTGCAAGGGGAACCCCCTCCCTGCCTGTCCCCGCTCCCAGGAGGCAGGTGTGCATACACTCACCACCTCCTCAATGGCTGCATCGTCGCCCAGCAGCAGCTCCTCGGCCAGCAGGGACAGCATCAGACCATTAACACTGTGGGTGTAGAGATTCATTGGCACAAGGCCCACACGGGATGCTGGCGTTGACCCAGGGTCGCTTCTGTCTGCAGAAGTACCATTGTCCTGAGACCCTGCCATGTCTGAGCCGCCGGGTGCTGAGGAGCTGTCATGAACCCCAATACACTGCTCCACGCCCTGTTTCCCCACGGAAAGCATGGTGCCTCTCTGCCTCCAGTCTAAGCAAGGCCATGACCGAGGCCTGTTTGTCCTTCTGGGGAGGTGGTCTTTCCTGGGAGAGGCATCTTGGCTGCTCTCTCCTGGAAGGTTGTCATGCTGTTCCACAGCTCCATTCTGGATGAGCATCTCAGGAGTAGACAGAGAGAGGAGGCTGCTGGTGGCTATGCCCACAGGCAGTGGGTCAGGTGGCTCAGGTTCCCCGTCACCAGAGTCCCTGACAGATTCCTCAAAGCCAGGACTACCACCATCTGGGGTGCCCATACTCAAGAGGGCAAAATCACCTGAGGATGTTTCTGTTTCCTGAGCTTCTGGAATGTGGATTGCAGACAGGTCTGGTTCCTCCTCCTCCCAGGGCAGACGAGGTTCCTTTGCTAGGGAGCTGCCAAGACCAGGACCCTCGTCCCTGGAAGGATGGTGCGGTTTTGCAGGCACAATGTTCTCCAGATCACAGCCAGGCAAGTGCCCGTTCTCCCCCTTGCCATCTGGCCATGCTACGTCAGGACACGCAAACTCAGGAGTGGTTGCCAACATCCAAGCCATGGGCTCCACGTGTCCAGTGGCATTTTCTGTTGGGGCAGCTGTGCTCCAAGTGTGTGGAGGCTGCTGGGCTGAGCACTCCTGGAGTCTGGTGGGTGGTGCAGCAGGGCTGACAAACAAGGCAGATGTGAGGAAGGGGTGCCGGGCCAAGTGCAGGGCAAGTGCCCGTCCCTGGAGGACACTGAAGAATTGCTTCCCTAAAAAGCAGGGCCACTGGTGACAAATGGGTGCCCGAGGCCACAGAGCCTAAGAGTCCTTAGTGGTCTAACCACTGGAGTAAAAGTAAGGCAACGTCTGGCCCTCAAGTGCTACCAGGTCCCCGGCTGAAGATGGCAGGGCCTGCATCTGCAAGTCTGCTCGGAGTTAAGCCCTCTACTAGATGCTAATACATACACTATTTCCAATTTTGACACGGAGCCCATGAAGTAAGTTATCACTGGGTCCCTTTTACAGATGAAACCCTAAGGCTCAGGCAGGGAATGGACTTGCCCTAGGTTACACAGCTGATAAGCAACAGACGGGGGACTTGAAACCTATACCCATCTCACCATGCCAGCCACCTGTTATCTACATGCTCAAGTCCCAGATGCCCCTTCCACCACAAAGTGTGTAGACAATGGAATATGGGAGGCTGGGATGTCCAGGGGCTTGTCTGGATAGACCACATGAGGAAGTCCCTTCAGCATCGTGTAAGAAGACACTCCTGTGGCTCCTTACCTAGCTGCCTGCTCCCTTGGGAATTCACGGAGGCTGATGGCCTCTTCTTCAGTCAGGAACACAGGCATGATCCGGACATTTGGGGGTAGTGCCGCTCCTAGAATCACAAAGCAACATGGACAGGGCTCTGCCCTGGGCCAGGGAAGACAGAGGGGCACTGTTCTCAGGGTGATGCATCTGAATCACACGCTGGCTCAGACAGCTGCGCTCTGACACGCTCCTCAGTCCAGAACAAAAGACACAAAACCGCAGCTACAGTTTCTGTGCCCAGCAAGGAAGGAGCCCTCATGAGCAACTTTACTCCTCCCTGCAGAGAAAGGTGACTTTTGGGGGAAGAAAATCTAGCAGCACTTAAAAAAAAAAAAAAAAGATAAAAGCTGGAAAAAGAAAGAAAAGAAAAGAAACCACTTCCAACTGACAACAGGGATCTGCCCTAACTTAGGCTTCAAAATAAAACAAAATAACCCAGGACGCCTGGGTGGCTCAGCGGTTTGATGCCTGCCTTCAGCTCAGGGCATGATCCTGAACACCCGGGATCAAGTCCCACATCGGGCTCCCTACGTGGAGCCTGCCTCTCCCTCTGCCTGTGTCTCTGCCTCTCTCTCTTTCTGTGTCTCTCATGAATAAATAAATAAAATCTTAAACACACACACACACACACACACACACACACACAAACACAAAATAACCCTCTTAGAGATGCCTCCACATCTTGCAGAAGGTCTTTCTGGCCGCTGTCATTTATCTCAGCCCCTCCTAACCAGAATCCCCTGGACCTAGTTTGAGCAGTCTGGTAACAATGAGTTAAGAAGCATCTGAAAACAAGGCTTTAAAAGGTACGTCTAAAACCATGAGCCTATGATCAGGATTCTGGTGGGTAACTTCATTCTGAAAGCTCTAGTCTATTCTCCTAATCTACAAGCAGATGAAAGAATTTGTGGGACTGCTTGGCCTTCCTCTGACTTGTGTAGGGGACAGGCAGCATAAAAAAGACTGCATTCTCAAGATACAGTGATGCACCTTGCCACTTACCATTTTCCTGCAGGGCACCCCCTCCTGCAGGTCTTCTCTGCGAATAAATACACACAGAAATTGGTGTCGGGTTTCTCCTCCTGACCAAATCATCAGGACTGTGCTGTGCCATCTGTTCATAAAACTTATCCAGGCCCAGAATTCTGGCCCTGACCACATGCCAGCAACAAAGCAGATGGAACAGAAACTCCCCCAAGCTGCTTGCTCACCACCGTGGCCAGGGTCAGGCGAGAACCTGCGCCCTACACAGGCAGCAGCTCTCCCCAAACACACATTAGGCTTCACGCTCTGATTTGTTTCCCTCGTCTGGGAATGAAAATGAGGATTCCTGTTACCTTTTACGCCTTTGGAGAACTCATCTGTCACAATATACCAGCACCTGCCACAGCCCTGGCACACACATTCCAGCACAACAAATATGTGAACGTCCAGTGACCCTCATGATAAAGCATCTGACCTAAACCAAAGGCTACACTAGATCTCTCTGGTTTATTCTGACTCACAATTGAAGTGACAAACCTAATTTTCTCTAAAATTAGGAATTTTCTCGAAAGAGCTTTCCAGACATTTCCACCAAAGGTTCCAAAATAATGCACCAAAACAAAACAAAACAAAATACAAAAACTCTTCTAGCCAGCATGGCTTTCACTCCTATGAAATGATGTGGTCAGGGATGCCTGGGTGGCTCCGTGGGTTAAGTGTCTGCCTTTGGTTCAGGTCACCATCACCTAAGGGTTCTGGGGTAAGCCTTGCATCAGGCTCCCTGCTCAGGGGGGAGTCTGCTTCTCCCTCTCCCTCTAATCCCTCTCTCTACTTGTGCATGTGCGTGCACTCTCTCTCTATCTCAAATAAATAAAATCTAAAAAAAAGAAAAAAGAAATGATGTGGCATTCTTCTTTTAGTGGCTTTGTAAAAAACTCATGTTTTAAGTTATATAATTTTACTCGAGACAAAAACTTCCCCCTCCCCACAAAAATCCATAAAATTTCCTCACCCACAAGCTAATAGTGTTAATCTTACACATATTTTCCTTGAAGTTTATGCATTTTTTTAAATAATAGTTTGAGATCACATTACATAGCTTTGTGGGGGTTTTTTTGCTGTTGTTTGTTTTGTTTTGTTTTTGCTTAAAAATTCTTTATTTTTTCTGCTCTGGACAAAGCACCCCAGTCAGGTGGGTGGGCTTTACAATACCTGGTCCCGAGGTACAGCTGGATGAATCAGGACCTTGGCCGTGAGGGAGGGTGGGAGCTGGGTACTAACAATCCTAGGTCACAGGAACAAGAACACCGTGAGACAAAATACATCACAGGACTCTGAAATGGAAAGATTGCTAACACCCTAACTGGCAAGGATCCTGGGGACATAGATGGTGGGAGTTTCAACTGGCAAAACCCTTTATGGAGGGCACTCTGGCCATTCCTACCAAACTTCAAAATGTCCCAACATTCTGACCGGCCTTGTACCAAGATGCACGCTAGAGAGTACTGATTATAGAAAAAAAAGGCAAAATCATTATAGGAATGGGTAAACCACCCAAATGTCCATCGAACAGAGAGTAGTTAAGTCAATTGTGGCACGATTGTGAGTAAAAAAGAAAGGCACCAGGGTCTGTTCTGTGCCGATAGCCACTGGGAAGTAGGGCCTGTGCTAGGTCCTTCTACGTTTGCCCTCTCATTTGGTTCTTTTCCAGTAGAGAAAACTCAGCAAGGCCCAAGGTCACAGGGCCAGGAAGGTGAGACCAGGACTGGAAACCCAGCCCATCAGGCCCACAGAGCTTCTCTGCTCACATATTCATCCAGTATTCAAAAAGCTCTGGACACAAGCAGCAGCCCTCCATGAGGAGAGCCTCAGACCACAAATGATCCCTCGGGCTCCCTCCAATGCCATCCAACTACATAAAGAGGTATGCTGAGATCTCAGAGACCAGCCAAAGGACAGATGCAGTCAGGAGGCAGGCAGGAGCTGGAGCAGAAGCAGGTAAGGCTGCTTTGCAGCTATGCAGGGCTAGCCGTAGCAAGAGCCCTGGGGCCCCAGGCAGCAGGAGGGCCACAGCAAGCTTCCACACCTCTCTACCTCCAGTGCTGGCTGCTGACAACCTGGGGCATTCTGCATTAGCATTTTGTAGACTGCTAGCTATAAGGCATGCCTCATGCTGAGACTTACGTGGATCTCTCTAAAACTGCCTTATATTCCAAACTCTTTTCTGGACACAATTTCCAATTTCCCAGCTTCACTGTAAGACATGGATGTACCCTAAGTCAAATCTAAACTATCTGATATTTGCCAAAACAGCTCTCTTGGAACTGGCCAGAGATAGAGCTCTCCACTCATGAACCGGAGGTGGCTGGGATGGTCAGTTCTGTGGCAGGGGGATTGGGTGCAGGAGAGGGTCTGGTATTACTCACAGTCCCTTATAGAGGATGCAGCCAGCTAGAATGTGAGGCGAGCGCTGGCAGGTCTGCAGAATGAGGGCTGCCTTCAGCAACAATAGTGGCTCCACCTGGGCAGGGCGAGAAGCACACCCACAGATGAGCGGGTAAAGGTGGGAAGAGGAGGGGGCTTTATAGAACAGATGAACAAGTCATAGGCCAAAACCAGGGAAAAGGAGAAGGTGCCACATGGTAACATCTATGTCACATCTGGGGTCTACGTTCTACTTCTATACTCAGAACTGCAGATGATGCAAAATGCAATTCTTGGAACAGGGCAGCTTCTGCAGAAGTGGAAAGGTACAGCCAATATGGCATGTGGCCACTCACAGGGGGCAAGGCAGGTCTCCCCTCAGGAGACCCTGACTCGATGCTGAGACCAGGAGGCAGCAGAGAGGAGAAAGGTAAAGCCACATACCCCAATCCTCTCCCTTCCCTCTGGAGCACAAGCCCCACTGCCAAAGAGCTGGCTTCGTGTCCTGCCAGGCCCCATAATTCTGCCCTGTAACGTAAAAGGAAAACATCCTGGTGTCTTGCTCAGGGAAATAATCCTCAGCCCACGCTCCTTGTAAGGAGTCAGTTGCCTGGAAGTCCCTAAAAATACCAGAAAAGGATCTGCACCTGGTCAAGAGTCACCAGCAGTAACTAAAAGCCTCTTCCTTTTTCCTGCTGGCAGCTAGAACCTGCAAGCGCCACGCCAACAGAGCAAGCTTTGGAGATGATGCTGCTCTTTCACATCCTCGAGACAATGCCCAGTCCCAGCCAACCAGCCATTCTGTAAGGGGCCAAATTTAAAAATTTCTTCCAACAGGAGCCAGAAAAACCTGTCCCCATTTCTAGCCGGAGTCATGCTCTGTGAAGGCAGAGTCACAACGCCACATCCATTTTGAAGGGACCCTCTTAACTACTGCGGTGAGACGTGACCCAGACATCTCTTCAGGTGCTTGGGGTGCAGGTGGTCAGCTCTTAGGGGGCAAGGCCTCACGTCTCCCTTTGGCCCTTCACAACACAACTGTGATGTTCACCAAGGTCAAGGCCACGGAGTAACAGGCAGTTCAGGTGGTCAGGCCAGCCCTATAAGCAGCCTGTACATCCCTGAACGCCAGTGACCAATGGAATGGCTCTGGGACAAAACGCTCCCAAGTTCTCCCTCCCAGAGAGAGAAACTTTGTTTTTAAAATGTTACCACTGGGCATTTTTGGTGTTGAGAATATCAAGAGAGATGGGGACCTTCAGATGCCAGAATTCCACGCTTCTGGGGCACTAGCAAAATAACACCACCCTTTACTGAGTATTTACTCTGTGCCATTTTAGGCACTGTCTTCTTGTGTTGTCAAAACGGTTCTGGGAGCAGCGGGCACTGGGACAGCAGTCTGTGGGTAAGGGAAGGGTTCTCTGAGGAGACCTGGTCTGTCCATGCTCATACAGCTGGCCAATGGCAGCATGGAAACAGAGGGCAGGTCTTCATAACTATCCTGACTGGGGAATGACACTCTAGTTCCTTCTCCAGATATACAGGCCATTTAAGGAGAAAAAGAGAAACATCCAGGAGCTCTATCCCTTTACATGAAATGGGTAAGGGGGATGAAGGGATTACTTTAGTTCGGTCCAGGTTCCAGAGGGAACTGAATATCTTGTGCAGATCACTAGTGTTCCTCAGAATCTGGTCAATGAAGGCGTCCCACTCGGCACGCAGGTCTTCCTGAGAACGGTTCTAAAACGGGAACCATCTGAGGTTAGCGAGACATACCCTTTGGGAAGGCTCCCTACTACTACAAAATTCATTCCTCACACAGGAAACTGGCCAGAAGGCAGGGCCTGCTGTAAACCTCCTATGCACATGAGACCCCACCTCCTGCCCCAAGGACTCACCTACCACAGATCCAGCACCCGTGGGTGGCACCCTGCTCTTTCCAACCATCTGTCCAGGGTGGAGGACATGGGGACAGACATGCACGGTGGACACGACCTCCCCCACTGAGGCACAAAGGCATCTGAGAGGAGTTCCCAGGCCCCTTGACCTTGTTAGTGGACATGATGTATTTACACGAAGTCTAACAGCCCCATAGTAATGCTATGTTCTGGCGATGTTGGGTTTGCTGAAGGGGGTCACAGAAGACCGCTTACCACAATCTTCATACCTTATAAGCCAGAGCAACGGGCCCATTGTAAAAATTAAAGACTCCAACAAGCTGATCCAGAAACTGCTCGCAGCTATGGTCAGGGAGCCCCACATCACACCCTAGTACCTGGGAAGATGGAAACCAGAAGACAGGCATTTTTCTTTGCTTTGAGTCCAAGCCTGGAGGTCTGGCACCCAGGGCTCTATAGAGCTAGAATCCATAGCCCATCCAAACTGATAGGTCAGCCCCTGGCCTTCACCATCCACTCCAGTGCAGCTGATCCCCAACAGAACAAGTACTTTTTTCTATCTATTTATGCTGTCCCACCTGGCATGGCGTCCTTTCCCCGTCCATTTGTTCAGGGCTCGTCCATCCTCTCAGAGCCTGCTGCAGATTCCAGCACCTTCCTGGTGCCCATTCTGATCACCTTAATCAGTACTGACCTCTTTTCTGACCCCTTACATCTTCAGGACTGTTATCTGGGCACTGGATATTTTATGTGGGGTTCATTACAAACGCTGGACAGGAATCCGACTCCAACTTCATCTCCCCAGCTGGATCAAGTGTTTTGGGAAGGGAACTGACCGAATCATCACCCTGTTCTAAAGCTCCAGAGTGCTGTTGTGGGGCTTAGCTCCACAGAAGAGAAACCTGTGCTTGGCCAAAAAGTAATCTGGCTACATGTTTAAAGAGCCTGAAAAAATTTTGTATTCTTTGATTCAGTGATTCAACCTCTAGGAAACTTTCCTAAGGAAATCACCAGAAACTTAAAAGAAATAAACCAACCCTGATGGAAAACAAATAAATTCCCTCTGAATGTAAGCTCCACCAAGGCCAGGATCCTTGTTTTGTTCACTGATGTCATCCAAGGGTTAACCATACAGTGAGTGCTTACTTCTTCCCTGTTTGATCTATAGATTGAATGCAACTCTAATCATAAACCTGCCAGCTTTTCTTCAGAAACTGACACGCTGATTCCATGAGAGAAACACAAAGGACCTAAATTAGCCAAAGCTGTCTTGGAAAAGCATAAAGATTTTTGTCCTCCAGCTTAGACTATCTGATTTCAAGACAGTGCAGTACTTATATGAGATCTTCCAATAGATCAATGCAAAAGAATAGAGCCCGGAAACAAACCCCCACTACAGCAGTCACCTGATCATCAAGAGAAGAGCCAAAGGAATCCAAGCAGAAGATTTTTTTCAACCATGGCACCGGAGCCACTGGATATCCATAGGGGAAAAGGTGATCTTTGACCTCTATGTCACATCATGCACAAATATTAATCCAAGGTGGGTTACAGACCTAAGTTTATTTTTATTATTTTTTTAAGATTTATTTATTCATTCATGAGACACACAGAGAAAGAGGCAGAGCTATAGGCAGAGGGAGAAGCAGGCTCCTCGCAGGGATCCCGACATGGGACTTGATCCCGGATCCTGGGATCACGCCCTGAGCCAAAGGCAGATGCTCAACTACTGAGCCACCCAGGCATCCCCAGACTTAAGTTTTTTTTTTTTTTTTTAAGATTTATTTAGTTATTTATTCGTGATAGACAGAGAGACACACAGAGAGAGGCAGAGACACAGGCAGAAGGAGAAGCAGACTCCATGCCAGGAACCCAAGGCGGGACTCGATCCCTGGTCTCCAGGATCGCACCCTGGGCCAAAGGCAGGTGCTAAACCGCTGAGCCACCCAGGGATCCCCCCCAGACTTAAGTTTAAAAGTGGAAACTATAAAGCTGACCAAAAAAATTGGAGAATGTCTTCTCCAACAGGGTAGGGAATGGTTTCAGACAGGATACAGAAGGCAATAACCACAAAGGATAAAATTGCTAAGTTAGACTTCATTAAAATTAAAACATTCTAGGGGTGCCTGTGACTCCTGATCTCCAGGTTGTGAGTTTGAGCCCCACGTTGGGTGTAGAGATTACTTAAATAAATAAACTTAAAAAAATTAAAATGTTCTTCTCTTCAAAAGACATCATTAAGAAAACTGACAGGCACACCACAGACTGGGAGAAAATGCCTTTAAAGTATGTATCTAACAAACAGCTGATATATATAGAGAACTCAGACTCCGTAAAGAAAGAAAACCCAATTTAAAAAATAGGCAAAAAAAGCTTTGGACAGACACTTCTCAAAGGGAGATATCAGTGCCCATAGTATCATTAGTCACTAAGGAAATGTAAATGCAAACCACAATAAGATATCACTACACACCCAGCAGAATGGCTCAAATTGAACAGACTGACAGCATGCATTGACAAGGACACGGAATAACCAATTCTCTCACACACATGGTTAGTATGAGTGTAAAATGGTGCAACTGCTTTGGGAAAAAGTCTGGCAGTTTCTTAGAAATTCAACATACATCTACCCTGTGACCTAGATATTTACCCACGAGAAATGAAAAGTCATAACCACAAGAAGACTCAGATAGGAACATTCCTAGGGGCCTTATTCTTAATTGCCCTTCACTGGCCATGGCTCATAGTTCTAGAAAAAGGAAAGTTAAGTAGACCTATCCAGACAATGGACATTCAGACAAAGCTGTTGAACAGTAAAAAGGAATGAACTGCTGATCCATGCCCAACAGGCTCACAGTACACAAAAGCAGCCCACAGAGAGGAATATGATACATACTATTTCACTCTTGTGACTTCTAGAACAGGCGAAACTTACCTGTGGAGGGGAAAAATGAGAAAACAACAGTTGCTTGGGGCTTGGGGTGAGAATTAACTGGACGTCAGGATGCTGCCCGGAGTGATGCTAACATTCTGCGTCTTGATGGGATTTGTGTCAGAGAGTCATTTGTCCAAACTCGTTCAGGGTGCACTCAAGATTTTTGTGTGTTTCAGTGTATGTAACTCTTACCCCCTTCCCTGCCTCTGCAAAAATCACAAAGCACTACTGAACTCTACTTAATGTTATGCACAACGAGGTACTGGGGTGGGCAGGAGGAGTATATTAGTGTGTGCAATTTTGGCAAGTGTTCAAATAAAACCTGGATTGCCAAAAGATGAGGGGATAGATGGACAGATGTGCTAAGACTACTGTGGTAAATAATGTATATGATAAAATGGTACCTGTAGAATCTGGAAGTGTTGTGAAGAAGATGAGTGTTCACTGTAAAATTCCTTCAACGGTTTGCCATGTGAGAAAAGTGTCATAATACGATGCTGGCAGGCATACATGCAAAGCTGAATATACCACCTCACACTCAAACATCCTTTCACCTCGGAAATCAGTTTTAAGTGAGTGTAGGCATAGGACAATAAGACCCTAGTGTGCGGCAGCTACAGTGGCTTAGTGGTTTAGTGCTGCCTTCAGCCCAGGGTGTGATCCTGGAGACCCAGGATCGAGTCCCATGTTGGGCTCCCTGTGTGGAGCCTGCTTCTCCCTCTGCCTGTGTCTCTACCTCTCTCTCTGTGTGTGTGTGTCTCTCATGAATAAATAAATAAAATCTTAAAAAAAAAAAAAAAAACCCTAGTGTGTATGGTACCATCAGCTGTAAAGAAATGGTTTTTATCATTTTTTAATGGTTCTTTGAAATCCAACATCTATATATCAATGTTTCCGAATTTCTGGGCCAACTGCCCTGTAAATTCAGGGGAGTACAGAGGAGAAAAGACGGAGAATGAAAACCTAATCTATATCACAGAGCAAGGAGAGTTTCTGCAGGCTGGCTGAAGTTCCTCAAAGGCAATGAGAAAGCAGCCACATGCAATGCAGGACAGGTTAGAAATGTTCTTGAGGGCACCTGGATGGCTCAGTTGATTAAGCGCTTGCCTTCGGCTCAGGTCATGATCCCAGCCAGGGTCCTGGGATCGAGCCCCGCATCGGGTTCCCTGCTCGTGCTCTCTCTCTCTCACACACACTGTCTCTCAAATAAATAAATACAATCTTCGAAAAAAGAAAGGAAGAAAGAAAGAAAGGTTTTGGAGAACATTCAGTTACAGTGGCACCTACAGACAGGCAGTGTGATGATAATGCACGTAGCCCCTATGGGTGTGGAGGGGATCCTAGACTCCAAAGCTCCTTGGCGACACAGCACTCGTCAGCAAGACAGAAGGCTCATGGTGGAGGCAACCCTAGGTTCTCCCTAGTAAACTTACCCAAAGGTACTCTCCATCAACCTTGATGGCGAACTTCAGTTTCCGCAGACGAATGAGGGCAGGGGCAGAGGCAGAGAGGTCAGAGATACAGCGCACAACGCCAGCAATCTGTCCACAGAGCAAGTCCTGCTGGTCCAAAAGGGTCTGTGGGGAAGCAGTAAAGACCAGAGGGGAAGCTGAAACTGTTGAACTCGAATGACATTCCTTAGAGCAGGGCTGAAGCTGTAGTAGACTACGGCTGGCAGGCCAGATCTGGGCTGTTACCTGCTTTCAGATGGCCTGGGAGCTAAGCATGATTTTCCTATTTAAGGGCGGTAATACCAATGACAAAGGAGAATGTGTGATGCAGACCTTCCATGGCTTACAAGGCATCAGTATTCACTCCTAGGCCCTTGTCAGGCCTAGTGTGTGGTCCCCTACCTGGGAGGACAGAACTGCCAAAAACATTCACAGCTGAGTGCACATGATGCCTGGGCAGAACTATGTTTTTGTTCCTAAGACTAGAGGCCTGATGTGGGCTGCACCAGGAGCCCTTGGTCCCTGTTCAGATTCCCTGAAGAGTGGCCAGAGCAGCTCAGATAAATCCCAACTACCCAAGTGGGAGTGTGATCATATGAGTGAATACACAGACCTCCTAATTGGTCTCAGCATTGACTCAACTGTGGGGCAGCCAGACATCATGTCATGCAACAGAAAATCTACACACCCATCAGGAAGAAGTCTTGCTTAAAAGAACCAAACTTAAACCTAATCAGAGCTCCAGATCTTACTACTCTTGTAAAGGAGTACAGGGGAAGGAAGATTTGAAATGACACTGCCACGAGGAAGTGATCCAGCCAATCCAGAGTGTGGGACCTTCTGACATTCTACTGTGCAAATACCCTGGCTTCTTTAGTAATTCAGTGGCATAGCCAGGGTGAGGGGGCAAGGGGGAGGTTAGGTGGTAATGAGTTGGTGGGTGAGGAGTGTTACACAAGAAAAGAGACTTAAAACACAAAAGAATCAAATGGAATATGTGGACCTTGTTTTGATCTTGACTAGGAAGGTGGGTGGTGGGGAAGGAAGGGGGGGCATGGAAGGAAGGAGCAAGGTCTGATTAAGTAGCCTCTAAGAAAGGCAAAATTTGAATACAGATAGTATCACATGACACTAAGGAATTATTGTCACTAGTTAACTGGTTCATGAGGGTTCATGATACTCTCCTCACTGCTTTTGTATAGTTTGAATAAAAGTGTTTTAGGGGCACCTGGGTGGCTAAGTCAGTTGAGCATCTGACTCTTGGTTTTGGCTCTGGTCATCATCTCAGGATTGCAGACAGAGCCTCAAGTAGGATTCTAAACTCAGTGGAGTGTCTGTTTGAGAGTCTCTCTTTGCCCCTCCCCAAAATTATCCATGCACATACTTTCTCTCTCTAAAATAAATCTTTTTTTTTTAAAAAGATTTTATTTATTTATTCATGAGAGACACACACACACACAGAGAGAGAGAGAGAGAGAGAGAAACAGAGACATAGGCAGAGGAGAAGCAGACTCCATGCAGGGAGCCTGATGTGGGACTTGATCCCGGGGCCTCCAGGATCATGTCCTGGGCTGAAGGCAGGCGCCAAACCACTGAGCCACCCAAGGATCCCCAATAAATCTTTTTTTTTAATTTATTTTTTATTGGTGTTCAATTTGCCAACATATAGAATAACACCCAGTGCTCATCCCATCAAGTGCCCCCCTCAGTGCCCGTCACCCAGTCACCTCCACCCCCCGCCCACCTCCCTTTCTACCACCCCTAGTTTGTTTCCCAGAGTTCGGAGTCTCTCATATTCTGTCTCCCTTTCTGATATTTCCCACTCATTTTTTCTCCTTTCCCCTTTACTCCCCTTCATTACCTTTTATATTCCCCAAATGAATGAGACTATATAATGTCTGTCCTTCTCCGATTGACTTATTTCACTCAGCATAATACCCTCCAGCTCCATCCACATCGAAGAAAATGGTGGGTATTTGTCATTTCTAATGGTTGAATAATATTCCCCCAATAAATCTTTTTTTAAAGAAAAGTGTTTTAAGTGAGCCGATCAAAACTTGGGAGCAAGGGGAAGCAGACAGAAAATCAGCATGTTCACAGAGAGCTAGAGGATGGAGTGTAGAGCTGTCTGGCAATTTCAAGACCAGAACAACAAAAATAATATAACTAAGAATAAGAGAGCAGAAATGTCAAATGCCTGGGTAATGCAAAGATAACTGTCCCAATGTCAATGCTATACTTTTGAAAAGCCACCACTCTGAAGCAGTAGGATCCCCACCGAATAGTAACACGCTGTGGCGCTTACCTGAGGAGGATAGAAATAACAAATGCCAGCTCTCGTTGGATCCCCTTCTTCCTTTACCTTTGAACTATCATAAAGGAAAAAATAATTCCACCTGGCAAGAGAACAGAATAGAGCCATGTTTCCTTTCATCCAGTGATCAAGGCATTTTAAAACACAGCTTCCTCAGGACGCCTGGGTGGCTCAGCAGTTGAGTGTCTGCCTTCGGCTGAGGGCGTGATCCTGGAGTCCTGGGATCGAGTCCCACATCGGGCTGCCTGCATGGAGCCTGCTTCTGTCTCTGCCTCTCTCTCTCTGTGTCTCTCATGAATAAATAAATATCTTTAAAAAAAAAAACAAACAAAAAACCACAGCTTCCTCTTTTCCAGAGTGAGAAGGTCTCATTACCTAGTATTTGAGAAGTCTTCTGGTGGCCTCAGAGGAGAAAGAACCCAGTAGCTACAAATCGATAATAAAAACCATTTCATGAGTGCTGTCCGGTCAAACTAAAAATATGCCTCTATCCAGCTGTCAGACTGGCCAGAAAGACCAACGAGTAGCCAGAGGAGAGACAGAGCACCCAGTGGCATCTCTTGTTTGAGACACGGACCCTTAACCATACAACCATATATACTGTCTTTTCAGGCTTGGATAATAAAATTAGTTAGGGATGTCTTAGCTGCACACCTCACAACTGCGGGACATGATGATCTCTGGAAATATTCCTTGGACATTCCCTCTGGAAATATTCCTTGGACATTCTCAATTCCCTTGGACCATAAATTCATGCATTTGTTCGATGAACAGTAAATGACGCCCGACAGTGTACTCTCCCTCTACCAGCCTTGGGGCCAAGGCGATAGCATGGAGACAATAAACATACAGTTTTAATGCAGGATAGAGTCTATAATGGGAAAATGGGGCTCAAGAGAGTTCACAGCAGAGCCCTGAACCCCTCTCTGCCTGGCAAAACCCTAACAGTATGTAAGTACAACTCTGATATTACCCCTCATTAAATTTCTGATTTCCTCCTCCCAGATAAATCTCTCTTTTCAATTTCCATAATCCTCTATTCTTTGCTAAGGACTCTCACAGTCGACTCTGCCAGGTAACCACAATTAACATGTTTAAAACTACAAAGCAGGGGGATCCCTGGGTGGCCCAGCGGTTTGGCGCCTGCCTTTGGCCCAGGGCACCATCCTGGAGACCCGGGATCGAATCCCACGTCGGGCTCCCTGCGTGCAACCTGCTTCTCCCTCTGCCTGTGTCTCTGCTTCTCTCTCTCTCCCAGGAGCTGGACCTGGGTTTTACCTCTCTGAAAGCACACTCATCAGGCTAGAGTATAAGGAGGAGGAGCTGTGACCGCTCTGTCACGTGTGCTCTTCTTCCTGGATCTACACCCTCCCCTGCCACTCTCTCTGGCTCCCACCTTCTCTTCCTGATGACAAGTGGGAACTCTGTTTCTAGTGCAGTCTGCTTTTCTGAGTTCCAGGACCACGTGTGCAGCTGGCTGCAGGGCAAGTCAAGATCAAAAGGCCTCAAAAATGTGTCAAACTCCAATCAGAAACCCCACTGCCAGGCCCCACTTACCCCCTCCTATGTTCTCTGAGTGAAAGCACCCTCACTCAGGCACACAATAGAAAACCAGGGGACACTTTGGTGGCTCAGCTGT
This sequence comes from Vulpes lagopus, assembly GCF_018345385.1. Taxonomy (NCBI): domain Eukaryota; kingdom Metazoa; phylum Chordata; class Mammalia; order Carnivora; family Canidae; genus Vulpes; species Vulpes lagopus. The sequence continues at coordinate 16,638,619 of NC_054837.1, read as the reverse complement.
TGAGCGTCTGCCTTTGGCCTAGGGCGTAATCCTGGAGTCCCAGGATCGAGTCCCGCATCGGGCTCCGTGCATGGAGCCTGCTTCTCCCTCTGCCTGTGTCTCTGCCTCTTTCTCTGTGTTTCTCATGAATAAGTAAGTAAAATCTTTAAAAACAAAACAAAACAAAAAAAACATGCCTTTGCTTTCATTTCCCAAGGAATGTTTGCTGAAGCAAATGAGAAGAGAGGCTTAACCCATTTGGAGTTGAGAAGGGAATGGAGTTTCAGGCAGACGTTGTGTAATACCCTTCAAGAGGTGGACTGGCCAAACCTCTTCTAGTAGTGGAGCTCCACACTGCAGCCATTTCTCATCTCTTACCAACAAAGGCTACAAAGGCTACTGTCATCAAAGCCGGCTGTGTGACCCGGCCATGGCCATTTTTTCTGCCGTCTACCAGCAATGCTCAAGTCACTCAGACACTGCACGGTGACAATCTGGCAGCTCACGAGAGAAATGGCTCACATGCTTGATTTGCCTGCTCCGAGAACAAAAGTGCCTTTTTCCCCCGCCCCTCCCCCTAATGAAATCAAGACAGCCTGGCTGGGGATTTGCAGTTAATCCAAAACATGGGTCCAGAAGCCTGGCAGGAAGTAAGCCACAGAGGCCTTGCTACTCACCAGGAGGCTGACGTCGGCTCTGTTGAGGTAGTGGTGGCCATTTACTTGCCTGCCGCCCTCATTCCATTTATTTGGAGTTTTGTGTCTGGTAGCAGTCCTTGTGCCCCAGCAGCCACCGTTCCTCTGTGTCCCCGATCCAGGAAATCCAGATGTGAAAGGTTGAAGTGTTTTCCACGAAACTGCCACCCGCTTGGTGATCATTCAGCATGAAAGTGCTACTTGCTTCCCCACAGGCTCGTCAGTGCCATGAATGCTTCCACACCTCTTAGAAGTCTGGCAGAGAGTATATAATAAAGCAAGAGGATTCTCCCATAAAAGTCAAATCCACTAAGCTGGTTTCATGAGGATCAGCATTCTGGCTCCCTGCAGAACGACCTCTCCAAAAACCTCCCAGCCAGGAAAGCCCAATAGGGGGGAAGCATGCTGGAGGCGGTGTTCTGAAGAGATTTCTAGTTTGTCTGGTTCAAAGCTGCTCTGAAGATTCTTTTAAACGTTGTGAAGCTTCCCGTTCAAACACCAGTGCCTTGGTCCTAAAATAAACACAAGGAATAGATTATTTCAGAAACCCATGAGAGAGCATGTGACCTATCAGGGTCAGGCAAGTGGTATCCTTCAAAGAGAACCAAAAAAAAAAAAAAAAGGCTGCAGCAGGACTTGAGAGTAAGTTCCTCAGTTTCTCTCAACAGCTATGCCTCACAGAACGTAAAATTAAATAGCCGGTGTGAAAAAACTCTGGGTGCCAACCACAACTATACAAATAAGGCCGTTGCTGCAGTAATTATGGAACTCAAAATAAGGAACTGTCACCTTTACAGCTCCACAGTGGGCTGAACATGCGTTCCAGAGCTGGGCAAGTTTTCAAAACAAAACAAGCTTATCGAGTGGCTTTCAAACTGCAAAAGAACAGAAGACTGAGTATCATGGAATTTCACAGTCAGAGGGGCCCTGGTTTATTACTTATCTCTTGCACTGTTCAAAAATGACTGGTTTCAGGGCAGCCCGGGTGGCTCAGCGGTTCAGCACCTGCCTTCATCCCAGGGCGTGCTCCTGGAGACCCGGGATCGAGTCCCGCGTGGGGCTCCTGGCATGGAGCCTGCTTCTCCTTCCCCCTCTGCCTGTGCCTCTGCTTCTCTCTGTGTGTGTCTCATGAATACATAAGTAAAAAATCTGTAAAAAAAGAATTACTGGTTTCTGGCTTGCTCCCTGCAGACGCAGGCAGCTCACAAGATAGAACCTGCCTCCCCAGGAACGGCGGCCCGCTGGCCTGGGTGACACTGCAGGACTAAACAGGGCTGGGCTCTGCCACGAGAGCAGCCTTGGTCCCTTGGGAACTGCCGTGGCTCTGTGCAAGCTTGAGGTCCCAGACACAGGGTCTCAAATGCTCGAGCCCCACCTGTCAGCCTCCAGGGGCTACAACAGCTCTTTAAGGCTCTTTCCCTGGAGAGAAGTACCTAGGGCGGACTCCCCCGACTCTCTGGGCCTGTAAATGTCTACGTTTCCAAGGCTTGAGGCCCCCTCGGCGGGTCTCCCTGCGCACGGGCCGGGGGCCGGCGGAATCGAGGGCGGTCGCCCTCCTTCCAAGACTGGGCCCTACGCTGCCAGGCTCCCCGCTCTCGCCTCTGAACGGTCCAGAGGAGCCCGGTGATGCCCGGGGCAGGCCGGCGCCGGAACGCGGCCAGAGAAGGCTCCGGCGGCCCGGGAAGGCGCAGCAACAGCCGGCCGTGGCCGCAGGGCCTGCGGCAGGGAGGTGGTGGGTGCAGGGAGCGGCCTCGGCGAGCAGCCGGCCAGGGAAAGGGGCGCTAACGCCGGCCCCGGGAGCTGCCCAGGGCACCGGCTCCCGGGGCGGGGGTCTGCGAGCAGAGGTGCGGGCGGCGGGGCCGGCGGGGCCCAGCGGCGCGGTCGGCCGGTCCCGCCCCTCGGCGTCCGCGCCCCCGCCCCCGCCGGGCCCGCCGGGCAGCCCGCGGCTCGGGCCCCGCAGGGTGGGCGCCAGCGGCCCCGCCCGGTACCTACGCGCGCGGCCGAGTCGCCCCAGGATCCCGCGCCGCCCGCGCCTGCCACCCCCTGAAATCCCCGGGCGCGGGCGCGCGGCGATGACGTCGGGCGTCGCGCCGGTGACGTCAGGAGGCCATGGCGGCGGCGGCGGCGGAGGCGCCGGGGCCCTGGCGGGCGGCAGCCCCGCGGAAGAGAAGGCGCTCGGCCGCGCGGCGTCCACGGGGGGGGACAGGCGGCGGCGCTGGGCCGGGAGGCCGAGACCGAGGCGGACCGCGCAGTCGTGCTTCGTCGCCTCCAGGAGGCCGCGTGAGTGCGGGGTGGGCCTGGGACCGAGCCTCAGTCTCGCCGTCTGTAAGGTGGGCTTACGGCAAGCCCTTAGGGTTGCCGCTCGGGTTTAACGGGAGTGCGGAGCTCCTTTCAGGCGGATCGTAGTAAAGGCGGTCGTTCCTCTTCCTGCGCAGCCAGCGGCGTGAGCCCGGGCTCCGCTGGGAACCCCGTGCCTCAGTTTTCTCTTCCGAGATCTGCAAATAGCCCCTATGGAGGCCTGTTTTACGGATTCAGTGCAATAGTAGACGTTACCCACCTCCGAGAGTACACGTGAACCCCGGTGCCTGGCGCGGCGTAAGCGCAGTACCGGCGCTTGGTATTGATCCTGTCCAGTGTTGGTTATCGGTATTGCTGGCGCTAGGGCAGCAACGCCAGCGTGATCGCCAGCCTCGCGATCGTCACCGCCAGCCGCTTGAGGAGCTCCTGTGTGCCCGCCACTGGCCTAAGCATTCTACACGTGCCATCAGTTTGAGTGTCCCAGACACCTGGGAACCTGATAGGGCTCAGGCTTGGGGCCAGATTTCCAGGCCTTGTCCTCGGGCCTTCAAAGCTCTCCGTTGTTGGGGCTTATCCCAGACCCTCACACCTCCATGCTTTGCTCTGCACCCTAGGGCTTAGGGCACTGCCTAGCACAGAGAAATAAATGTCACCGTTTTTGTTACTACTGTTGTCTTGATTCACTTGCAGTTAACAGCTTTTTCTTTTAAAGATTTTATTTACTTGTTCATGAGAGACACAGGCAGAGGGAGAAGTAGGCTCCATGCAGGGAGCCGACGTGGGACTCGATCCGGGTCCCCAGGATCAGGCCCTGGGCGGAAGGCAGGTGATTAACCGCTGAGCCACCCGGGCTGCCCAACATTAACAGCTTTTGTTAGTGGTTCTGATCAACAGCTGAAGGACCATCCCACCTGAGAGAAATCAGGCCAATTTTGTGTGCTCCTCTCCCCTAGACTTAGGGTCAAGAGACATAGATGACTAGGAGGTTACCACCGAATAAAAGAAGTTGGCTGCCTAGCTGACTGGGAGCCTGAGTAACCAGCAGCAGCGACTTTTTGGAGGATCTCAGAAGACACCCATGAGATGAGATGGAACAGGCCCAGGGATTTGGAAACCTCATCAGGCACTTTCCATACACTGCACTGTTATTCCCACTCAACTTCCTCAGGATCTGCTGGACCTCCCTGCTTCTTCCTGCACCACTGTGATCCAGTGCCTGCTGTTCTGTGCAGGCACTCACCAGTTTTCTTTTTTAAGGTTTTTTTTATTTATTTGTTCATGAGACACAGAGAGAGAGAGAAAGAGAGAGAGAGTCAGAGACACAGAGGGAGAAGCAGGCTTCCTGCAGGGAGCCCTGACATGGGACTGGATCCTGGGTCCCCAGGATCAGGCCATGGGCCGAAGGTGGCGCTAAACCGCTGAGCCACCCGGCCTGCCCCACTCACCAGTTTTCAAAGCACTCCTAGTACATCAGAGCGCTCCTTTGTCCTCTGTGAAGCACGTGAGGGCCGCCTCCTGTGCAGATTTTTGAAGTTCTGTGTACTTTCTGAGTACCCTGAACAATAGTGTTGCTTCTCTATTTAAATCCAGTTTTCTTTTATTTTCCAAAAAAATCTTTTTGTTATGGTGGGAACTTTTAAGATGGGAAGTCTCTTAGCAACTTCTAAGTTTGCAGTAGTGTTACTAACTGTAGTCACCGTGCTATAAGTTACATCCCCATGACTTACGTTTGTAAGTTGGTAGCCTTTGGCTGTTGTCACCCCTTTCACACTCATCCCCCCACACTCATCAGCCACCAGTCTGTTCGCTGTATCTGTGAGCTCAGTTTTTCTGGTGTTTTAGACACACCTTTAAGCATCTGCCTTCAGCTCAAGTCATGGTCTCAGAATCCTGGGATTGAGCTCCATGTGGGGCTCCCTGATCTGCAGGGACTCTTTCTCTTTCTCCCTCTGTCCCTCACCACTGCTCTTTCTCTCTCTCTTTTTTTAAAATATTTTATTTATTTATTCATGAAAGACAGAGAGAGAGAGAGAGGCAAAGACACAGGTAGAGGGAGACACAGGCTCCATGCAGGGAGCCCAACGCGGGACTCGATCCCGGGACTCCAGGATCATGCCCTGGGCCGAAGGCAGACGTTCAACTCCTGAGCCACCCAGGGATCCCCCCTCTCTCTCTCTGAAATAATCTTTTACATTTTTTTAAGTGATATCATACCATATTTGTCTTTGACTTATTTCATTTAGCTTCATGCCCTCAGAATCCATCCACATTTTTGCAAATGAAAAGATTTCATTCTTTATTAGGGCTGAATGGTATTTCATTTTATATAGATACACCGCATCTTCTGATTCATCCCTCCATGGACACCTAGGTTGTCTTCATATTTTAGCTATTGTAAATAATGCTGCAGTGGACATGAGGGTTCATATATCTTTTCAAATAGGTGCTTTTGTTTTCTGTGGATGAATAGCCAGAAGAGAAATTGCTGGATTGTATGATAGTTCTATTTTTAACTTTTTGAGGAACCCACAGTATTGCACCTACTTACATTCCCACCAACAGTGCACCAGGGTTCCCTTGTTTCCACATCCTTGCAAATGTTTATTATTTCTCATCTTCTTGATACTAGCCCTTCTAACAAGTGTGAAGTGATATCTCGTTGTTTTGATTGGCATTTCCCTGATGATTAATGATTTTAAGCATCTTTTAATGTTCCTATTGGCTCTCTGTATGTCTTCTCTGGATAAATGCCCATTTGGTTAATCTTTTCACTTTCTAATCACATTGTTTGGGTTTTTTTTTTTTTAAAGATTTTATTTTTATTTATTTATGAGAGTGAGAGAGAAGGAAAGAGAGAGAGGCAGAGACACAGGCAGAGGGAGAAGCAGGTTCCATGCTGAGAGCCTGACGCAGGACTCGATCCCGGGGCTCCAGGATCGGGCCCTGGGCTGAAGGCGGGCGCCAAACCGCTGAGCCACCCAGGGATCCCCGGTTTTTTTTTTTTTTAATTGAGTTGTATGAGTTCTTTATATATATTGGATATTAACCTTTTATCATAGGATTTTTAAATTTTATCTCCCAGGCAGTAGGTTGCCTATTTATTTTCTTGGTGATTTTCTTTGCTGGGCAGAAGCTTTTTAGTTTGATGTAGTTTCACTTATTTATTTTTGCTTTTGTTGCCTTTGCTTTTGGAGTCTGATCCAAAAAAATCACTGGCAGGATCTATGTCAAGCAGCTTTTCCCCTATGTCTTCTGCGGAGAGTTTTATGGTTTCAAGTCTTACATTCAAGTCTTTAATCCATTTTAAGTTAATTTTTGTGTAAGGTATAAGATAGTGGTGCAGTTTCATTCTTTGCATATAACTCTCTGGTTTTCCCAACACCATTTATTAAGGAGACTGTTCCTTCCCCCTTGTATATTCTTGGCTCCTTTGCCATAAGGTACTGGACTGTATATGTGTGGGTTTACTTCTGGGCTGTCTCTTCTGCTATGTTGATCTGTGTGTCTTTTTTTTTTTTTTTTTTTAAGATTTTATTCATGAGAGACACAGATAGAGAAAGAGGCAGAGACACAGGCAGAGGGAGAAGCAGGCTCCATGCAGTGAGCCTGATGTGGGACTCTATCCTGGGTCTCCAGGGTCACACCCTGGGCTGAAGGTGGCGCTAAACCGCTGAGCCACCCAGGCTGCCCTCCATAAGGATTTTCTTAGTATTTTTGTTTATGAATACAGTATGTAGTATATAGCATACAAAATATGTGTTGATCAATTGTTTATGTTATTGATAGGCCTTCCAGTCAACTGTAAGCTATTAATAGTTAAGTTTTGGGGGAGTCAGAAGTTATACTCAGATTTTCAACTGCACAGAGATTTGGCACTCCCTCTCCCTGTGTCATTCAAGGGCCAACTATATGTTGCAAAAAATGACAAGAGTGGGCATCCTTGCCTTGTTCCTCATCTTAGAGGAAAAACTCAGCTTTCATCATTGAATATGACATAGCTTGTTATATATGGCTTTTATTATCTGGAGTTACATTCTGTGTATACCTGCTTTGTTGTGAGCTATTATCAAAATGGGTGTGTTTTTTTTTTTAAGATTTTATTTATTAGAGAAAGAGGACATGAATGTATGAGCACAAGCAGGGGAAGCAGCAGAAAGAGAGGGAGAAGCAGGCTCCCTGCTCAGGAGAGCTCGATCCCAGGACCCTGGGATCATGACCTTAGCTGAAGGCAGATGCTTAACTGACAACCACCCAGGCGCCCCTCAAAATGGGTATTGAATTTTGTCAAATGCTTTTTTGCATCTGTTGAAATGATCATACTATTTTTATCCTTCATTTGCTAAGGTGGTATATTACTTTGGTTGATTTGTGAATGTTGAACCACCCTTATATCCTTGAAATAAACCTTACTTGATCATAGCGTATGATTCTCTTACTGTATTGTTGAATTTGGTTTGCTGACATTTTGTTGAGGATTTTTGTATATGTGTTCATCACAGATATTGGTCTGTAATTTTCTTTTCTTCTGGATCTTGGCTGGCTTTGATAAGGGCAGTGCTGGCCCCATAAAATGAGTTGGGAAGCATTCCTTCCTCCAGTTAGTTAGTTAGTTAGTTATGGGAAATTTTGAGAAGAATCAGTATTCATTATTCTTTGAATATTTGGTAGAATTCACCAGTGAAGCCATCTGGTCCTGGATTCTGCTGGTTGAGAGGTTTTTGATTACTCATTTAATGTCCTTACTGGTAATTAGTCTGTTCAGAATTGGTTTCTTCATGATTCAGTCTTGGAAGGTTGTATGTTTCTGAGAATTTATCCTTCTAGATTGTCCAACTTGTTGGGGTGTAATTGTTCATAGTAGTCTCTTATGATCCTTTGTATGTCTATAATATCAGTGGGAACATCTCTTTCATTTCTGAGTCCTCATTCTTTTTTTTAAACCTTGAGTCTAGCTGAACATTTGTCAGCTTTGTTCTTTTCAAAGAACCAGTTACTACTTTTGTTGATCCTTCTATTGACATTTTAGTCTGTATTTCCTTTATTTCTATTCTGATCTGTTACTTACTTTTTCCTACTAACTTCAGGCTTCATTTGTTCTTTTTCTCTTTCCTTGAGGTGTAAAGTTGGCTTTCTTATTTGAGACTTTTCTTGTTTCTTGAGGTCGGCCTGTGTCACAATAAACTTCCCTCTTAGAACGACTTTTTTTTTTTTTTTTTTAAAGTAAACCCTCTGCCCAGCATGGGGCTCCAGCTCAAAACTATGAGATCAACAAGAGTTGCATGCCCCACCAACTGAGGCAGCCAGGTGCCCCAATTTTAGAACTACTTTTGCTGCATTCCATAAATTTTACTATTACATTTTCATTTGTCTCTAAAGTATTTTTTTGGTTTCTCTCTTGATCTGCTCATTGGCCTACTGGTTGTTCAGTAGCATGTTGTTTAATCTCTATGTGTGTGAATTTCCCATTTTCTTCTAGTAATTGATTTCTAGTTCCATACCACTGTGGTCAGAAAAGTTGCTTGATAGGATTTCAGTCATCATTTTAGAAAATTCTAGTCTTCTTAAATTCAGTTACTTGTCTTGTAGCCTAACATCAGATATCTCCTGGAGAATGTTCCATGTGCACTTGAGAGGAATGTGTTCCGTGTCTCCTTTTGGGTGGAGGGTTCTTTATATATCTGTTAAGTCCATGTGGTCTAACTTGTTTCCTGAAGCTGATGTTTTCTTACTGATCGTCTGTATGAATGGTCTATCCATTGATGTAAGTAAGGTATTAAAATCCCTTACTATTATTGTGTTGCTGCCGATTTTTCCTTTTAGGTATGTTCCTATTTACTGGGCATATTTAGTTGCTCCTATATTGGGTGGGTAAATACTTACAAATATTGATTGTATCCTCTTATTGCATTGATTCCTTTATCATTCTGTGATGCCCTATTTTGGCTTTTGTTAACAGTGTTTGGATTTTTTTTTTTCTCCTCCATTGGGCTGAGAATCAGAAGATTGTTTGTTACCTGTGCAACCTTGAACAAAGCACAACCTTTCTCTAAGTTTGTTTTTTTCTCTATAAAATAGAAACAATAAATTATTCTCCCAGGACCATATTATGACTCAAATAAGAGAGTGTATATAAAAGTGCTTTGTAAACTATGGAATACTGCCCAAATATGAAAAGTTATAATGCTCATGATTATGCAGCAGCCAAATGTTCAGAATTAGATTTTTTTAATTTAGTTATTTTTATTTTATTTTATTTTATTTTTTAGGATTAGATTTTTTTTTTAAGACATAATTATTTATTTTAGAGAGAGCGTGCTCACACACTTGCTAGAGAGGAGAGAGGCAGAGGCAGAGAGAAAGACAGTCCTAGAGCAGACTCCCCACTAAGTGTGGAGCTGGACTCTGGGCTCTATTCCAGGATCTTAAGATCATGACCTGAGCTGAAATCAAGAGTCTGCTGCTTAACTGACTGAGCCAACTAGGCACCCCCAAAATAAGATTTTTTTTAAAAATAGTATTTATTGAGGGCTTACTGTAACAGATACTATTTTAAGTAACCTCCATCTCATTTAATTCTAAAAACTATTTTAAAAATTTTAAAAAGCTATTCTGAGAGTAAATATTCATATTATCCTCAGAGTTGGGGAAGCACAGGCACAAAAGAGGTTAAGTAACTTGTTCAATGTCATAGTAAATGTCAGAACTAGATACAGACTTGAGTGTATGACTCTGAAGTCTGTGTTCTTTCTTTTTTTAAGCTTACCAAATATATATATAGCTCTTAAATTATCATAGATTAAATTACTTTAGCCTTTCGTGAAACACTGAGCATCAGAAGATGCTTTAATTTGGGGCACCCAGCTGGCTTAGTCACTGGACCATGAGACTCTTGATCTTAGGATTGTGAGTTCGAGCCACACTGGGGAGTACAGTTTACTTAATTTTTTTTTAAAAAAAAGATGCCATAATTGGACTTGTTTTCTTTTTCCTTTTGACCCCTTCATCCATTTCTCCCACCTCCAACTCCCTACCTCTGGCAACCACCCATCTGTTCTCTGTATCTATGAGCTCAGTGTTTTGTTTTAAGATTCCACATATAAGTGATTTATAATATTTGTCTTTCTCTTTCTGGCCTACTTAGCATAATGCCTTCAAGGTCCATCCATGTTGCAAATGGAAAGATTTCATTCTTTATTGTGGCTGAGTAGTAATCCATTTTGCGTATATACCACAATTTCTGTATCCATTTATCCACTGATGGGCACTTAGGTTGTTTCTGTATTTTCATTATTGTAAATAATCCTGCAGTGAACATATGGATGCATATACTTTTTTGAGTTAGTGTTTTCATTTTCTTCAGATAAATACTCAGAAGGGGAATTGCTAAATCGTATGGTAGTTCTATTTTTATTTTTTATTTTTTTGAGGAACTTCCATAATGTTTTCCATAGTGTCTCTACCAGTTTACATTCCCACTAACTACACAAGGATTTTCCTTTTCTCTACATCTTCACCAACACTTGTTATTTCTTGTCTTTTTGATAATGGCCATTCTAACAGCGTGAAGTGATGTCTCATTGCGGTTTTTGTTTTTAAATTTTTTTTTATTATTTATTTATTTATGAGAGACACACAGAGAGAGACAGGCAGAGACAGAAGCAGGCTCCCCCACAGGGAGCCCAATGCGGGACTCCATCCCCGGACCCAGGATGACACCCTGAGTCAAAGGCAGACGCCCAACTGTGGAGCCACCCAGGCGTCCCTTTCATTGTGGTTTTGAATTGCATTTCCCTTATGATTAATGATGTTGAGCACCTTTTTCTGTACCTGTTGACCATCTATATGTCTTCTTTAGAAAAATATCTACTCAGAGCTGCCCATTTTTTAATTAGATTGCTCGTGGGGCTATTTTGTTTTGTTTTGTTTTTGCTATTGCTTTTCATGAGTGCTTTATATTTTAGATATTAACCCCTTATCAGATACATAATCTACAAATTTTTCCCCTACAGTAGGTTGCCTTTGTATTTTGTTGATAGTTTCCTTTGCTAGGCAGAAGCTTTTTAGTTTGATGCAGTCCCACACATTTTGCTTTGTTTTTTTTCTTTACTTTTGGTATCAGGTTAAGGAAAAAAATCATTACCATGACCTGTATCAAGTAGCTTTCCCCTATGTTTTCTATTCATGAGAGACACACAGAGAGAGGCGGAGACATAGGCAGAGGGGGAAGCAGGCTCCCTTCAGAGAGCCCAGTGCAGGACTCAATCCCAGGACCCAAGGATCACGACCTGAGCTGAAGACAGATGCTCAACCGCTGAGCCACCCAGGCATCTCACCCTATGTTTCTGTTAGTTTCTGGTCTTACGTTCAAGTCTTTAATCCATTTTGAGTTCATCTTTGTGTACAGTGTAAGATAGTGGTGCACTTTCATCCTTTTGCATGTGACTGTCTGGTTTTCCCAATGCTATTTATTAAAGAGACTGTTCTTCCCACCTTTATTTTTTTTAAGATTTTATTTATTTATTCACGAGAGACCAGGGGCGGGGTGGGGAGGCAGAGGACTAAGCAGGCTCCATGCAGGGAGCCCTATGTGGGACTCAATCCCGAGTCCCTAGAATCACGCCTTGGGCTGAAGGTGGCGCTAAACTGCTGAGCCACCGGGCTGCCCTCTTTCCATCTTTATATTCTTGGCTCCTTTGCCATAAGGTATTGGACCATATATGTGTGGATTTATTTCTGGGCTGTCTCTTCTGCTCTATTGATCTGTGTGTCTGTTTTAATGCCACTACTATATTGTTTTGATTACTATATATAGCTTTGTAATAGATTCTGAAATCAGGCAGTGTGATGCCTTTAGCTTTGTTCTTCTTTCTCAAGATTGCTCTGACTATTCAGTCTTTTGTGGCTGCAGACAATTTTTGGATTCTTTGTTCTATTTCTGTGAAAAATGCAATTAGAATTTTGATGGGAATTGGATTTAATCTGTAGGTGGTTTAGGAAACTATAGACATTTTAACACTTTTAATTCTTCTAATCCATGAATATGGAATGTCTTTCCATTTACTTGTGTTGTCTTCAATTTCTTTCTTTAATGTCTTGTAGTTTTTAGTATATAGGCTTTTACCTCCTTGGTGAAGTTTATTCCTATGTATTTTATTCTTTTTGATGCAATTTCAAATGGGATCATCTTCCTAACTTTTTTTTCCCTGATAGTTCATTATTAGTGTATAGAAACACAAAAAACTTTTGTTTATTGGTGTTGTATCCTTCACCTTTACTGAATTCATTTATTAGTTTGAACAGTTTTTCAGTGGAGTCTTTAAGGTTTTCCTGATGTACTATGTCACCTGCAAATAGTGACAGTTTTACTTCTTTTTTTCTAATTCAGATGCTTTTTATTTATTTTTCTTTCATAATTGCTCTGGCTAGGATTTCCAGTACTATGTTGAATAAAAGTGCCAAGGAAAGATCAGGCAAGTTCCTGGTCTTAGAAGATCTTAAAGGAGATAATAATAGTTGAAACTCTTCACCATTGGATGTGATGTTATCTGTGGGCTTGTCATATGTGGTCTTTATTTTTAATGTGTTGAGGGGTGTTCCTGCTATACCCACTTTGTTGAGAATTTTTATCATAAAGGGATATTAAGTTTTGTCAGATGCTTTCTGCATCTTTTGAGATGATCACTTAAAAAAAAAGATTTTATTTATTTATTTGTGAGAGAGAGGCAGAGACACAAGCAGAGCGAGAAGCAGGCTCCATGCAGGGAGCCGGACGCGGGACTCGATCCCAGGTCTCCAGGATCAGGCCCTGGGCTGAAGGCGGCGCTACACCGCTGGGCCACCTGGGCTGCCCTGATCACATTTTTATTCTTCATTTTGTTAATATGTATCACTTTGATTGATGTGCACATGTGAATTATCCTTACATCCCTGGAATAAATCCCACTTGATCATAGGGTATGATCCTTTCAGCATATCGGTGAATTTGGTTTGCTAGTATTTTGTTGAGCATTTTTGCATCTCTGTTCATTATGGATATTGGCCTATAATTTTCTTTTCTTGGGGTGTCCTTGTTTGGTTTTGGCATCAGGGTAATGCTGGTGTCAGCAAATGAGTTTGGAAGCTTTCTCCTCTGTTTTTTGGAAAAGTTTAAGAAAGATGGTATGAATTCTTCCCTGAATGGTAAAATTCACCATTAAAGCTGTCTGGTCCTGGAACTTGTCTTTTTGGGGGGTTTTAAATTGCTGATATGATGAGCACTGGGTTCTTTATTAAGTGTTGAATCACTAGTTTCCACTCCTGAGGCTAATATTACACTGTGTGTGTGTGTGTGTGTGTGTGTGTGTGTGTGTGTGTTAAGATTTTATTTATTTGAGAGAGAGAGATGGTGACAGAGAGCAGGCGCAGGAGCAGGGGCAGAGGGAGAAGAAGAGTACTCTCCGCTCAGCAGCGAGCCCTAATGCGGGGCTCGATCCCAGGACCCTGGGATCATGACCTGAGCCGAAGGCAGACGCTCAACCACTGAACCACCCAGGTGCCCCTTAATTGTGTATGTTAACTGACTAGAATTTAAATTAAAAACTTGAAACAAAAATTAATAAATTGCTGATTCTTTGAGGCTCTCCAAATTGTTGCTGTGTACTGTTCACAGTAGTCCCTTTGAGCCTTTGTTTTTTGTTTTTTTGTTTTTTTGTGGTGTCGTTGTAATATCCTCTGTTATTTCTGATTTAAGTCCCCTCTTTTTTTTTCTTGGTGTGTGTAGCTAGAGGTTTGTCAATTTTGTTATTCTTTTATTTTAGATTTATTTATTTTATTTGAGAGAGAGTACACACACAGGCAGAGGGGCAGAGGGAGAGAGAATCTCCAGCAGACTCCCTGCTGAGTGCAGAGCCCGATGATGCACAGCTGGATCTCCAGACCCTGAGATCATGCCCCAAGCCAAAATCAAGAGTAGGATGCTTAACGAACTGCGCTACCCAGGCCACCCTGATCTTTTCTCTTTTTTTTAGTCCCTCTTTCATTTATTTCTGTTCTGATCTTTGATATTTCCCTCCTACTACTGACTTTGGGTTTTGTTTGTTCTTTTTCCTAGGTCATAGGTGTAACGTTAGGGTGTGTGTTTGGGATTTCTCTTGCTTCTTGAGGCAGGCCTGCATTGCTGTAAACTTCCCTCTTAGAACCACTTTTGCTGTGTCCCACAGATGTTGGTATGTGTTCCCATTAAATTCTGTTTTGTCTAAGCATAGCTCTCGCAGCTCTCTTTGGCTCCCATTTGTGCAGAACACAAATCCCATCTTTTCTATCCTTCACTTTGGTCTATGCTGTCCTTACTTCAGAAGTGAGACTTTTGTGGGTGGCACATGGATGGGTATTGTATTTTCACCTATTGTATGTCTTTTGATTGGACAATTCACTGAGTTTGTGGTTTTTAGTTTTTTTTGTTGTTGTTTTCTGGGAGTTTGTTTTATTTATTTATTTTTTAATAGTTTTAAAGTTCGACCTTTTTTTTTTTTTTAAGACTTTTATTTATGCATGAGAGACATAGAGAAAGAGAAAGAGAAAGGCAGAGACACAGGCAGAGGGAGAAGCAGGCTCCATGCAGGGAGCCCCACATGGGACTCGATCCTGGGTCTCCAGGATCAGGCCCTGGGCTGAAGGCGGCGCTAAAATGCTGAGCCACCAGGGCTGCCCTGGGAGTTTGTTTTAAACCACTGTTGAGGGATCCCTGGGTGGCGCAGTGGTTTGGCGCCTGCCTTTGGCCCAGGGCGCGATCCTGGAGACCCGGGATCGAATCCCACGTCCGGCTCCCGGTGCATGGAGCCTGCTTCTCCCTCTGCCTGTGTCTCTGCCTCTCTCTCTCTCTCTGTGTGACTATCATAAATAAATTTAAAAAAAAAAAAAATATTCTCTAAAAATAAAAAAAATAAAAAAAATAAACCACTGTTGACTGTGTTCTGCTCTGGGTTTGCATAAGCCAGTTGACTTGAATTAGGAAAGCCCAGACACTGGTGTCCCTATCTCCTTTTACTTGCACCTTGGAATTATTTGTAATAACAAAGACTGCTTATTGAGTACCCGCTCTGTGTGAAGCCCAGTGCTCTGTGTTGACCCATTTGATCCCTTCTGTAACCCTGCATGATAACTATGATTCTTTCCCCATTCTAGAGGTGAGGAAACTAAAGCTCAGAGAGGCTAAATCTGTGCATCTAGCAACTATTTATGGAGATCGGCCTCTGTGCCAGGTCATGGTGTGGACCGGGATACAGAACAGACCCAGAGGTCCCTGGGAATCAGGATGTCCTCCAGCAACCCTCCTCCTGCACTCCAGGGTGGGTGCTGTGTGTGAGGGTGCTCTGTCCCCCTCCTTGCATCCAGCTCATGGTCAGGAGGAAGGTCACTGGGCAGGAGGGCAACCCAGAATAGTTTGGGAAATGACCATGCCTTTTTCTCTTAACAGGGAGGACCTGCTTCTGTCTGATTTCTGGAGTCTGGCACTAGGTGGGTACCAGATGGCCAAGACTGAGGGTGGAGAGTGTGGGAGGAGGGCCTGAATGTGGGCAAAGAAAGGAGTCCAGTCCATATTTGGTGATTCTTTTCTCCACAGAGCTGGGTTCTAATTCTGACTTCCTGGGTTGACTCAGCAGTTGAGTGCCTGCCTTTGGCTCAGTACGTGATTCTGGGGTCCCGGGATCGAGTCCCACTTCGGGCTCCCCACAAGGAGCCTCCTTCTCCCTCTGCCTATTGTCTCTGCTTCTCTCTCTGTGTGTGTCTCTCATGAATAAATGAATAAAATCTTAAAAAAAAAAAATTGACTTCCTGCTCACAACCATGTCTTGCACTTAACTAGCCCTGACCTTTAGTTTCTGTATCTGTGAAAGAGAGGTGACAATGTGCATATTGTGGTATAGTTTTGAAGATTAAATGAGGCTGTTTGGTTAAGTGCTTAGGACAGTGCTTGCCTGGGCACAGGAGGCAGTCTATGTCCATCGCCACCATAGCTGTTGAAATTTATTCTTCATACATTCTTTCCCTCAATATTACTACATAGGCTTGTTTCTCCTCATGCGCTTGTAACCTCTTCCTAAACAGAGTCTATGGCAACAGAAATGTTAATACGGGTAGTGGATGTATAGCAGTTAAAATTTTTATTGAGGGACATTTAGTTTGTTTACTTTGGTTTTTTAGTTCTTACACTTAACTGTTCAATGAGCACCTGTATCTGTAAAGCTTTTACCAAATTTAGGATGATCCTCTCAGGACATATTTCCAGAAATGGAATTATTTAGTGACAGGCAGTAACCAACTTGATATCTGCTGTCAAGTTTTTTCCAAAAAGCTTTCAAGCTAATACTTTCACCAGCAAGGACTGAAAGAGCCAGTTCTTCATCCAGCCTTTCTGAGCTGGGGTCTTATTTAAACATCTTTGCTAGTAAGTTGAAAATCAGTATGTTACTATGGGACCATGGCCTTTTGTTTTCTGTACTGTATACAGATCTGTTCAAATAAATTCAGTGCCAGTGTAATAAAAGGAGAGACAAGAGAACTCACTGCCGTGTGAAAAGATTTAAACAGTATTTTTCATTAGACTCCAAAAGCTGCAGCCTACCTTTGTTTTTCTTTGAACTTGTAACAGTAAATATTCCTATTCCCAGCCTTTTCTAGTGTGATTTTTGAGAACTTCTGTTCTTCCATTCTTTGTTATAATAAAAAAAAAGTAGGTACTTCAGAGCATAGCCCACGTTTACCAGGTACCTCCTACTAAATTAGACAGGGTTCACATTAGAGTTTCACTTGGAAACTGTACACATAAATAAAACCAATTTTTTTGCTGGAACAATCTCTGAGGTTGCAGGCCAGGGTGCGTGGAGGGGACCCGACAGCCAGTGGTGCTGGTCGTGGCCACATGTCCCAGGCATGTTTGGGACTGAGGCCTGCAGCCTTCTCCTGGAAGAGCTGAGTTTTCCTGACTTACTCCTTTTCTCCCTGGGTCTGTGGACATCTGTGGGGGATTTGGTTCATGGGGTCAGAGCACAGCCTCTGATTGTGTTTGGGGGCCTGCTCTTTCAGAAACCATCAACAGCTGTCTTACAAAACATCTGGAACAACTGAAGGCCCCTGATGGGACTCTTTTGGAAGCCCTTGGAAACCTGCATCTTAACCCCTCTCCAGATGAGTCAGCTGTGACCCCTGGTGCCATCCCAGGAGAGACCCTGGTCCCAGGAACCTGCCATTGGAAGTGTGTATGTTATGGCATTGGGAACTTTGCCACCTGTGTCATAGCTAGATACCAGCTAACATTTTTGCTCCTCTTCCTGGAAAAGTGCCAGGTAAATTTTTGGATTCTTTTCAATCACTCCCTCCCTTGGTCTTGCACACGGTATGCACGAGATCTTTGGGTTGATAGAACTCATTCTTCCCTTCTGCAGATTCCCAGAAGGCACTGCTGGGTGTACGACCCTCTGTTCAGCCAACTAGAAGTTGGGGTTCTGAATAGCCTTGGTTTGACAGTTCTCAGTGAGAACGAGGTGAGTGGCTCAGGGAAGGGGAACATGGGGGCAGTGACACTGCTGACCCAGTGGGACCCCAGGCTGTGCCCCATGGATGCACTTACTCTGCAGTCACTGTCGCTCCCTCCCACTGCTCACTTGCCTTCCCTGGCGCCTGTCATATGGGACCCCTCAGTGATACACATCCTCTCCTACATTGTGCCCATCACAAAAAAAGTAAATGGCACAAATGGCATGGACTGAAACCTGTTATATTTGCAAAATCCTAGTGAGAATTCCATGTCCAGGAGCCTCTGGTAATTTCCTAAGTTGCTACTTATGTGGGTGTTAATAAATAAAGGGGTACATAGTCTCGGTGCCTCAAATGAGGGCTTTCTGGTTGGGATTTACCCTGTCCTAGGGGAAGTCCTAGAAGGGACACAACATCTCTCTTTGTGGTGTAGCCCAATCACACCCATAGCCTCTGGCAGTGAGCCATGGGTAGATCCTCCACCCAGAGGTACCATTAGTGAGACCTGGAGGAGGGACATCATCTCACAAGCAGGGTCTGAAGCCAGTGTAGGCACACACCTCTGCAAGCAGCTTTGCATTGCTTGGGGGATTACAGAATAATCACTTGATCCCTCTGTCCAAAACTACCATCTCATTGCTTATTATGAAACCCAGGGGCACCTGGGTGGCTCAGGCAGTTAAGCATCTGCCTTCAGTTCAGGTCATGATCCCAGGATTCTGGGATGGAGCCCCCATGTCAGGCTCCCTGCTCAGCGGGGAGGCTGCTTCCTCCTCTCCCTCAACCTACTACTCCCCCCACTTATGTGCTCACTCTTTCTCTCTGTCAAATAAATAAATAAAATCTTTAAAAAAAAGGCTGAAAATCAGGCCCTGCTGAGAGAAGAGAATCCTTCAGTGTTGGCGGGGCCCTGAAGCCCTGCCACTGTGTTCTCATCATTTTTTCCTGAGTGCCTATTCTGTGCTGGCAGGGACTTTGGGAGAGGCCACGATAGATGCAGTCCCTGTCTCCAGGGAGCCCATGGTCCCATCAAGGCGTATGGCCTGTAAACAAGCCAGTGGTGAGCAGAGCAGAAGGGGAAAGCACCCCATGCCATTTGAGGGGCTGGAGGAAGGTTTCCTGGGTCGGTGCTGGGATTGCAGGTACCCCCAGGAGTTGGCTGGATGGACCCAGGTGGGGTTGCAGGCAAGCCCGTGCAGAGTGGCCGTGGGGGAGCCACTGTCTGTTTGTGATGGACAGAAGGGAGGAGGGTGTGGAGCGGAGAGGCCCAGGGAAGGCAGGACTAGGCAGCCAAGGGAGGGCCTGCTTCCCTGCGACAGGTCTGGCTGTGGAGCCATGGCCCTGAGGAGGGGGAGCACTTGTGTCCCCCAGAAGACATTTGGTCTGGCAGGCGTCTGCAGAAGGGGACACAGGAAGCCTGGAGGCTTGCCAGGCACAGTTCACAAGGGCAGTAATCATTGCCACCTGTCCTGCCCTTGCTGTCATGGACCCAAGAAGCCCCTCTGCTGATCCAGGGCTTTCTGTGTTCATGGGACACACATCTGTTCAGTAAATGCAGGTTCCTTCTGGACCTCGTGATTTACAGATGACGTGGGCCTACAAGCCGGGAAATGTCAGCCATGCCCCATTATGACATGCTGATGTAATGGATGTACAATTTCGTGTACATCTGTGGTGTGTCTGTTGTGACATGTTCACAGTCAGGGTGACCAGCGCCTGCCTCCTCACCTTGGTACGGTGGTGAGAGCACTGGGCTTCTTCAGATCTGCCCTCCCCTCCCACACCTCCTGGGAAGAGCGAAGCGTTTACACCATGTGTGTGGTGCCCACAGGAAGGAAAACGGAGTGTGGACGGCAAACCCACCATCTTCTACATGCCCCACTGCGGGACGGCCCTGTACAACAACCTGCTCTGGAGCAACTGGTCGCTGGATGCCCTTTCTCAGATGCTCCTCATCGGGAACAGCTTCCGAGGACTTCAGGAAAGGTGAGCCTGAGAACGTAGAGGCCCTCAGGCCTGCAGGGGAGCCCTTCCTGACGGACCCCGACACAGGAGATGCTTGTCCTCAGGAAAGTAGACAGGGTTAGACCAGGGACATCGACCCCCAGGTCAGGCTGCAGAGTGAGTTAAGGAGGTCTTTCTGGCCAAGAACTCCTCCCTTCCCTTAAGATGGACAAGTGTTTTTTAGAAGTGGGGGAAAGGGGGATCCCTGGATGGTGCAGCGGTTTAATGCCTGCCTTTGGCCCAGGGCGCGGTCCTGGAGACCCGGAATCGAGTCCCATGTCAGGCTCCCTACGTGGAGCCTGATTCTCCCTCTGCCTGTGTCTCTGCCTCTCTCTCTTTCTATGTCTATCATGAATAAAAAAATTTTTTTTAAATCTTAAAAAAAAAAAAGTGGGGGAAAGCTTTTGCACTTTCTGCTGTGCATGCTTAGGTGTGCCTCCCTTCTCTCTTGGCGAAACAGGTGCTTAGGGGGCATTTATATTTTCTAAGCATTATCGAACCTATTCCACGTTCCCCCTCTTTAAACTGTTTGCTAGCTTTAAACCACTTTGCCTTTCTGTATGTATTGAGTTGGATAAAACCACTCCCATACCTCCTAATCACGCTGGATTTTTAATTTTTTTAATTTCTAGATTGCTGGGAAGGATTTTGCAGAAAAATTATACCTACATCGCAAAGGTATCTGTCTAAATGAAGGGGCTGGGATGGAAAAGTGGGAAAACCAGACCATTTCTGTTAATGTGAAGAATCTGCCTTTACACAGGTGGGAGGAAGCTCACCAGGGGCTTGTTGAGGGCAGAGTGAAGTTATTGTACTCAGAGTTTAGACAGCTCTGTTCCAGAAAGCGACGACCTGTTTTTCATTCTCAGTATCAGTCCCACATACTCACTGCCCTTGGAGCTTCCAGTTCATCACACAGAAGCACTTACATCAAAATATCTGAGTCCTTATGTTTTTGGTTTTTTTTTTTTTTAAAGTACTATGGGGTGACAAACTGCACCCAGAAGTGTGGGGTTTGCTGTGACTGTCAGGGTTATTACATTTGAATTTTTCTGCTCAGATTTTAAAGGGGCTGGAGGAGCTTGAGCTGCCCGAGACTTCCCAGTACACCGACGTATTTAATGATACCTCCATCCACTGGTTCCCTGTACAGAAGCTACAACAACTCCCCACAGACACTTGGGCATTTCAGGAAGAACCAGACTATCAGGACTGTGAGGACCTTGAAATCATCAGGAACAAGACGAGGGATCATTGAGCTACTGACTTGAACCTCCTGTGACGTGTTTGGTGCTGGGCACTTCAGCTCTGCTGAGGCAGAGCTGCTGCCATCAGAAATGACAGGGAAAGTGCCATGAAGGACACGCACAGAGCACAGGAAATACTCAGTTTGGTTCCCTCCTCAGGAGGCTGTGCTGTGAAAGGGCTTAGTATAAAGACCAATGCAGCTCTAGAGCATTCTCTTGGCGACCTGACAGGGAATATCTCCTGGATGGAGAGTTAACTACTCTTACAGAGGCGGTTTAAAATACCATTTATTTATAACTACATCCCCTCTGCAGTCCAAGTGTCTAGCCTGCTGCAGCCTGCCCTCTCTACTTGGCCATGTCAATCAGGCTTTGCAGGGAGGTGGGCACCCAGGTCTTCTCACCCTGGACAAACACGACTCCCCGGTCAATGTAGATGACGATGCGGCCAAAGGTGTAAAGCTGCTTCCCTTCGTGTCGCTTCCCGATGACCGGCATGAAAACGATGTTGTGCTCCTCGGCCTTGGTCTCAATGAGGTCCTTAAAGTTCATGGGCACAGAGCTGGCGGCCACACCAATGCCCCTCTGGGCCATGTTCTCAGCCTCCCGTCGCTCCTGCATGGCCTCATACTGGAAGTCTTTCCTCCTCTCTGTGTGGGTGAGGTAGGCTATGTTCTCCCGTGCTCCGGGCTGCATGTAGGCACCTGGAAGATGGAGGAGGGGAGTGAAGAGAGGGGATCCAACTGCACAGAAATGGAGACTCATTTGTGACTCAGCGAAGGGCTGCTGGGCCTGACACAAAATGCTACGACAGATGGCAAGCACCCTCAAGAAGTTTACTCAACCGCCTGCTATCCTATAAAAATGTTTCTGGCTAATCTGTAGTAATCAGATTACTAACAGGAATCACTGCAAGAAATTTAGCCTTCCAGGGTGGAAACCTTGACAACATACAGCCTATCCTAGCTCTTTGTACAGGACCAAGCCCTGGGAGAATTTAGAATGGATTTAGGGAGCTCAGACAGACGGTGAGGGGCACAGATGGGAACAGCTCTAGGAGGTGGCCTGGGGCCAGGGTGGTTGAGGGAGAGTTTCTAGAGAGTATGAAGCTGGGGGTGGCCCACAGTGGGGCATGGATGAAAACAGAGCATAGAAATGTATCTGGCTCATTCAACAGAGTATATAATCTCTGAACTCACTCTCTCCATGTAACAGGCTCAAAGGATTATAGAAATTACAGTCCCAGCTGCCATTCTGTTTGAATAAGCTCTTGGCCTTGTGGAGCTTCTCTGAAGCAGGGCAGGCCTCTGTGTTGAGATGTGAATACACAGACCTAGGCAGTGACTTTCCCAGTCAGGGGCTGGGTATTAAGAGGACCGTCACCTGCCTACTTAATGTGCACAGACTGTGGCTCACTTAACTCCACCACCCTAGTTTTTTAAGAAAACCTAAAGTAGGCATTATGACTCTTTCACAAGTAACACAATAGGCTAGGCAAGGTCAGGCAACTGCTAGGTGTCAGGCTGTGTCCCGACTCCATGTGGCGAGCTGTTCCATTAGCACACTGAGGTATTCACAGCCGTGCCAGCAAACCTGGAAAGTGGCCCTAGAGGCAGGCTCCCCCACAGTGAATCCAGTTGTAGTCACACTCGGGTCAGGGGCCCATGCCCCTCCCGGTGCCAGGAGAGCAGGGCAGGGGGTGCTAATTACATAACCAGGTCTGGTGGGCAAGAGTCCGTGTTGGAGCAGATAGCCCACAGGCACCTGAAAACTGCTGCTTCTGTGTCAGTTACGTGTTCAGAAACGTGGCACTCAGGGCCAGGACATCCAAAGTGGAATCCCCACTCACCAACATTGGAGGACACTGCCCTGTTCATGATATCAAGTGCTTCGTTAAATTTGTCTTTGACAGATGGGTGTGCCAGCACTTGGTCTGAGAACATGGACTTCCAACCCAGGTACCACTTGGTGATCTCCTCATAATTTGGGCTGTTACTAAGCCAAGAGCAAAGTACCTGCCAAAAAGAAAGAAATCAGAAACCTGCACCCACAATGGTGGCAAATGGGAGCAAAACTTCCAAGGGGCCGTTGGTTTTGACCTGGGTCCTTCAGGCTGGTGACACTTGCAGCAGTCTCTAGTTGCTGAACAGTCTGGCATTTAGTAGAGTGTGGGATCTGAAGTCATCTTAATAGCTATGCATCCATGAATGTAAACTCCCTGAACCTCAAGGCTATGCCAGCCCCTACCCGCAAAGATTTGGTGTCAGAAGCGGAGGGAACGCACATCAAGTGCTTAGCATCTGGCATGTGGCATCTGTTCAATAAATGGTGGTTGCTGTGACTACTGCTTATTTTTGTTCTGTGTGATAGCACTGTCACCTGATAGCTGTCCAAGGATCAAGCTCCTACAGGCAGACCTTGGCAGAAAAGTAAGCGAATCCTCCCTGCCTCCATCCCACCAACCCCCTCCAAAAACACAGCAGGGTATACCTGAAGCCACTTGGGGAAGAAGTGTTTCTCAAGCAGCCCCACAAGGCTGGACACGGAGATCATTCCTTCCCAGTCGATGACCCAGTAAAAAGCATCCATGTGCTGCTGGTGGGGATTAATGACTAACTCCCCAAGACACATCCCTGCAAAAGAAGCCTGGTTTCTAAAGCAAAGGCACAGAAGCACATAGCAAAATCCTCATCAGATGACACAGGACTAAACCTTTTATCTGTTAATTTTAAACTCTTGACATGGCAATTCTTAAAAACCACTTTCTATAATCCAGAAATAACTAGTACATATTTAAAACCAAATAGCACAGAAATTTCAGAACACTAATGCCTAGCATGTTATCAGAAACCCAAACCAGACCAGGAACCAAGAAGCTGGCGGAGTCTGAGGCTGTTGATGCCATAGGGACCCTGGGTATGTTTATATTCCACCTCTAAGCAAAATGGTGCTTCTTGGATTGAGAAATATCCTGTGTTCAGCTTTTTCATGGAGCCCCAGGGCTGTGTTTTAAGAAGCATGGATCCTCACCGATGGCCACAGAAACCAGGGCACTGAAGCTGCTGGACCCAATACCCTCTTTATTCCCTTACCTAGTTTGGGCACTATGTTCTTGACCATGAATGCTTCCCAGGAGCCAGGGGTGAAGACATCTTTCCAAGGCTGGAGGATGAGCTTGGCAGAGGAGTCGCTGGGGTGCCACTTCTGCAGGGCGCTGGAAAGCTTGCTGCGAATGGGGGAATAGAGTGGTTCCAGGCGTGCTTGCATGAGGGGCAGCCACGGGTGGACCCAGGAGTGGATGGGCACGGTGTCTGTCAGTGGGTTCCAGTTTTCCACCTGCAGGAGGCGTGAGACAAACCAGTTCCAGATGCACTGTGCAGTTGACAGCACGGACGCCTAGCACTCTCCTGGCCAAGGCCCACAGGCCTCTGCACAACCAAACTAGTATCCCCACGGCAGCTGCATGGAATCTCCAAAACGAAGAAACCAAGAAAATAACTTCCCTATTTAAGTAGGGAAATTGGGGGAAATGCCAACAAAAGGGCTGGAGTTACCCATAGGACTGTAACCATGTCAGCCAATTCTGCTCATTCCACACCTTCTGACAGCACTGGGGGAGCAGAGAAATGCCCCTCATTACTGCTGCCAGCTGTTCCCATGACCCAGGGACCCTACCTCTTTCTGCAGCTTAGGGAAGATGAGCTGGTCCAGAATGTTATCTAAGATCCACACAGGAATAATGTGCACCCAACTATCCAAAAAGTCCACCATCGGGTCACAGTTCCTTGGCTGCCACTGGGTGACGATATTTCGAACAAAAGGCATCCAGACTTCCCATATCAGCCTGTGGGAGAAAGGCAGAGGGCAGGCTAACTGCGCAGACAGGTTTCAAAGCAGACAGTACACCGCCACCCACTCTCCAGAACGAGAAAGAAAAAGGCACGGAAATGCAAGCACAGCAAACCACCAGGCCAGTCCCCATAGTGCCCAGAGCTGCACCTAACTCGTCCCTGCTTGCCCAGCCACCTGCTTGACCTCTCAGGGCCTGGGTCTCGCTGCCTGGCAGGGTTGCTGTGTGGTCCCGTCCCCAGGGATGCCTTGCTTTCCTTTGGGAGCTCTCTGCACAGCTTGACAGCTCACCTCATGGGTCACCTCCTTTCAGAGACTCCCACCACCCAAACAGGTGTGCATCCCCTCTCTCCTCCATCCCTGGTCTCGTTCATCCGCTTCCTTACCCTCCACCTGCCTCTTCCACTCTCTGAAGCCCGACACTGTCAGCCTTACTCCCAGGGCAAGCCTGGCATGTGCACGACACTGGCCAACACATGACAGACGCAGGGTGGGAAGGCCAGTCCCTGCCTTCCCCAGCATCTCTCTCCTGAGCCCCAGGATGAGTACCTGTGAAAGGCGTCTGCTGAGAGGTCCTGCCCGCCGTGGGATAAGAGCTGGTCATTCTCTAGGAGGGTTTTCCACCTGGAGATGACCTGGGTGCCGTAAGCGCAGTCCTGGGGAGAGACCCGGCCGTGATGCGGCACCGCGGGCCAGCACCCACCACCCTGTCCCACCTGCAGGGCAGGAACACAGCGGCTCCTCTCACCAGCCACTCACCTTCAGCGGGTCCCACTCCTTGAAGTACTCCTTCATGAGCGGGTACACAATGGCCACGGCCAGGTCCACGCGGTCGGACATCCTGTACTCCTCGTAGTACTTGTCTTGCAGGGTCTCAAAGATGCGGGCACACTCGTCCAGGGTGAGGGGGTTGCTGCAGGAGGGCTGCAGGCGCCGCTCACACTCCTCCACCATCTCCAGGACCTTGCTGAGGTTGGCAATGACCCGCTCCTCATGCTCCAGGACCTCTGACATCTTCTCCAGCTCGTGCGACAGGTTGACCACCATGTCCCGCTCATACTGCAGCTGCCGGTCACTCTGGATGATCTCCTGCTCTGTGAGGTCAATGAGCAGCTGCAGGTTGTGCTCCAGCTCAGGCAGGGCGAAGCCCGGCGCCTTGGCCTCTTTGCCAGGCTGCGGTGGCTGCTGGGATGGCAGTGGCAGCCCATCATCGGGGACATTGTGCTTGTGGCTGATCTGGCTGTAGCTGTAGTAGACCTTCTGCTCCCGGCCAGTCATGTCGATGACCTGGGAGAAAGTGGCGGGGGAGCCCGAGTCAGTGTGTGCCATCGCTGCCCCGTGACAGCACGCCTTGGACCACAGGAGGACAGAGTGCCAGCGCACACAAGTGACACTGTGTCAGAGCCGGGGGTGGGGGGGTTACTGCAGAGGGGCCCCACTGCACTGACAGGAGGGTGGACAGTCAGCAGTTCTAGACTGCTCCCTGGAGATAGAGATGGACAAAGCTTTCTAGGAAAACCCGTGAAACTGGAGTACAGACTACTAAACTGAGGAGAAAATCCTTCTGTGGCAGAGTAGAGGCTGCACTGTTGGAAGCCAGTAATAAAGCAATGTATGTCTTCAAACAATCATATTTTGGTATTAAAAAAGGCATATTTAGGCAAAGGAGATCTAGAAGGACATGCATCAAGGTGTCAAAGCTGGTAACCTATGGAAGGGACGAAAAGCATATTTTTGCCTCTGTGTTTCCTGACTCCCCAAACAGGACCACACACTGCTCTATAATAATGAACAGTTGTTTTTCCATTTAGAAATGAAATGAACCATGAGAAAACAGACCTAGGAAATGAGCATTTCTAGAAGGCGGAGGAAAATGAAATATAAAGTATACTGAATATGCTGAGACACAACTCTCTATCAGCCCTGGAAGTGTCACCCAAGAAACACGTGCATTAGAATCAGCTAGAGAAAAATCAACACAGACTTCCCAGGCCCTGTCCCAACCTCTGGCTAGGGCCTACACAGCTGGATGTCTAACCCCTCCTCCCCGCTGGGCATGGGATGCACAACATCCTGACTGCTGAAAACCCTGCACTGTGACACACACAGTCTGTACTGTGCCAAACTCCAACAGACAACTGTCACCCTTGTCCTCTGGCTACTCGGGGGGAGTAATGGAAAACTGAGGACTAAATGCATCTAACAGCGGTGGAAAAATTAATCAATTTTTAAAACTGAAAACACGGGCAGCCCTGGTGGCTCAGCGGTTTAGCGCTGCCTTCGGCCCAGGATGTGATCCTGGAGAGCTGGGATCAAGTCCCACGTCGGGCTCCCTGCATGGAGCCTGCTTCTCCCTCTGCCTGTGTCTCTGCCTCTTTCTCTGTGTCTCTCATGAATAAATAAATAAATACTTTTTAAAAAATTTATTGGAAAAAAATAAAAATAAAAATGAATAAAACTGAAAACACTCCATGCTGGTATGCCTCAAAGACTCCCCTGCACTCCTAATCACCGAGGGAGTGCACCCTTTCCAGGACTCAAGAGCCTTAAAAAGCCTATTTTTAACCTGGTGATTGTATTTCCAAGAATCTATCCTTAGAAAATATCTGACACAAAGACAAAGCTTCATGTACAAACTACTAGCCCCAAACCAAACCAGAAAACAGCTGAGGTCTAGCAACACAAGTAGGACCAAATAACCTGATACTTCATTCTCTGGAATTACACACTCACTAAAAGCCACGTTCATACTGAGTTTTTAATCACAGAAATGTTATAAAGTTCACTGCCTGCGCTTCAGGAAGAAGGGGCCACTATCTCGTGTACCACAGGGGTGCCATGGAGAGTGCCCAGCCCTAGGAATGCGAGAGCTCTCCCTGGACATGTGACTGCAGTGAACAGGGGAACGCTACTGCCCAGTGAGAAAAGAGCCTAGACGGAAGACCCAACAGAATGTTCAGTAACTGACCTGACTTGCGTGTGGCATTACGTGTTTCTCAGGGCCCGTCCCGGATCAGGACCAAAGGACTCCGTACCTTGACCTGAGAAAGCTCCTTCTGGGGGGCAGCAAGCTTCTTGCTGATCCTGCCCTTGGCCTTCAACTCTTCCACTGTCTTGTAAGAGTATTTGGGCTTCTTCTTGCTTCCACTGGGGTCTTTCCTCCACTGGCTCAGCTCCTTCTGAAACTCCTAAAGCAGTAGGAGGTAATTGGTCAAACAAGAAAGTCCACTTTTTACAGCAGGTGGGGCCACGGAGACCATGCACATTCACCAGGTGTGGTCTTAGATTCACACGAGGTTCTGTGAGAGCAGTGTGCCTGCGTGATGCTAAAATCGTCTCTAGAAACTGACACCTAGCCCCTCTTAGACATGAGGAGGTTCGGGAAGAAGGTACTCCAGACTGGAAGGACACACTTACTGAGTAGCTACAATGGGCTAGCACAATGCTAGTTTTAAATTCACCTCATGGGGCAGCCCGGGTGGCTCAGTGTTAGGGCCACCTTTCGCCCAGGGCCAGATCCTGGAGACCCGGGATCGAGTCCCACGTTGGGCTCCCTGCATGGAGCCTGCTTCTCCCTCTGTCTGTGTGTCTGCCTCTCATGAATAAATAAATAATAAATTCACCTCATGTAAAACTTAGAAAATGATAAAAGATTTTAAGTACACAAAACCTTGGTACTAATTTAAAATGAAGGCAGATAAGCAGACCCGAGTCTAGGCTAAGATACCTTTTGTAATCAGGGTTTGTAAAATGTTTCCGTAGGAAGACCTACAGTAGAGAAGGAAACTCAGGCTGAGAGTAGTAGGCTATGGCCCACAGAAGTGGGTTGTGCACTTGTCCTTCTGCTTTCCTCACACTGGTTTAAGACTTGGTTTCCTTCGATCCCGGGTTTCGGCACCAAAAAAAAAAAAAAGACTTGGTTTCCTTTTTTTTCTCCCCCTCTAAAAAAAATCTGGACTTCTACTTCAGGAAAATCCAAAGATCGAGCACCACTAAGCCCACATTTATAGCAACAATCACCTGGAGCTGAAGAGAAACCACCTGTTGGCCTCAGGCCCCACCACTCCTCGCTGCCTCCCACCTGGCTCACCTACTCACTTCTGCTGTGTGCCTGGTACCTGCGGTCCCAGAGCTGGACTCACAGCAGTCACCCCAACACTATCAGAGTTCTGCTGCCATCAGCAAAAGGACAGTCTTGGTGACAAGAACAGTGACAATATGTGTCTCTGCAGCCTCCTGCTTTCCCTCATAAATGCAAACGAGAAAAAAGTATGGTGGTCAGGAGGGCGCGGCCCCTTCTGCCGCTAAGCAGAGCAACACTCAGCTCACTGTTGGCTCCTGCCACACGGAGATGGAAGCCGTCCTGCCACAGAATCCTCTACAGCCTCTCTGGGCTCGAAGCTTCATGCTCAGCATCCTCTGGCCTCAAGACTGCCCCATGCCTCCTGCCTTCTGCCACAAATCCCCCGATGGTTTCCCGGCCCGAGAGGCCTTCCCTGGCCATTCTATTAATTTATGTACCTCACTACCACCGCCCCCTTACTTCCTTCACTGGCACGTCTTAGCACTCCCTGTGCTCACTACCACCCCGCAGCTGCTTGTCAACTGCCTGGCTTGGGGCCCGGGCTCCCAGCCCTTCCTCACAGGGCAGCCCCGCTCCAGCATAGTGGCTGACACAGAGGTGTACAATGAACACCTGAAGGCTGGCAGACGGACAAACAGATACACGAACTAAGCAGCCACGGTCAGAAGTGGCTCAGGCCCCAGCCACCCTGACTCCTGATTCCCAGTTACCTCTTCTGCTTCTTCTTCTGAGTCGACCACGGGGAAGTCTTGTAGGGACTGAGTGGTGCGCTCTGAGCCATAAGCTCCCACGGCACCTTTCCCCTTTCTCTGCTTCGCTTCGATCGGGTTAATGATACCTGATAAAGTTCAGCAGAAGAGAAAACAACTTCAGGTCACAGCGATTCCTGCATTTGGACAAGCCACACAGCGGAACTGCCCTTCCTTAGTCCTGACACAGAGTGACAACCCAGGAAGGCAAGCTCTCCTCTGCCCCTGCAACACTTCAGCTTCCATGTGATGTGAAAGTTCTGAGCATTTATGAGGCCACACGACAGGTTGCTGACATTAGGTTATTTATAGTCTAAGTACAGGTTTTCATTTCCACTTGGATTCTTCTTGGAGTCCCACATCGGGCTCCCTGCATGGAGCCTGCTTCTCCCTCTGCCTGTGTGTCTCTGCCTCTCCTTCTCCCTGTGTCTCTCATGAATAAATAAAATTAAAAAAAAAAAAAAAAAAGACAAGTGAATTACAGACTCTCACAGAATAAAGGGAGGTGAAGTGGCAATTCAGTATGAGACCTCGTATCACTTGGTAGCTCCTGTCTCCCAGACTTCACTTGCTTCGTAGTGAGTATAAACCTTGGAAATAACTTTTGTTCCAAGAGTTTAGAGACAAGACATTAGCATTTCAACAAAGACTGCCTACGCACCCCTGCAGCTAGTACTTTGGCAATCTTGAATTAGGACGGTCCACTCGTGCTCATTCCAGGTCACCACCTCCAGACTCCACAGAGGTTCTTGGACTTTCCCTACAACTGATATGTTCAACACATACCCCAGGTGTAACCTGAGCAAATACTCAGAGAGTGGAATCTGGATTATTGACACTACTACTGTTTACATCCACTTGGTGACTGCTCACAGGAAACAGATCAAGGAGAGAGAAAGCAAGGTCCTGCAGGAAGAACCCAAGTGCATGGTCTGTGTGGCTCTGGTATCAGGGAAACAGGGATGTGCAAGTAGAGCTGTGTGGATAGTGCCTGGGACAGGAAGCTGGGCCGCTGAGCACCGACAGAGGCCCCAGTGCGGGATCTGCTCAGCCAGGTTTACAGTCTTTACTGCTGAACAGGATACACACAGCATTTCATTGTTACTCCTGAAAGACAAATAACTGTGAGCAGGGAACGTTAAGACTCCTCTGCCTCCAGGGCCCAGGAAAACTGCCGTAAAGTGAAGCGTGCCAGGACAAAAGCCAACAGGGAATGCTGGAAGCTGCTTTCCAGAGGCCATGAGCACCGTCCTCGGCAGCTAAAACCAACTGCTGCCAGGCAAATCAAATACTTTATGTAAAATTATTTAAAATGCTGGCAACAAGTTCATTTCTTTCTCTCTTTTTTTAAGATTTTATTTACTCATCAGAGACAGAGAGAGAGGCAGAGACAAAGGCAGAGGGAGAAGCAGGCTCCATGCAGGAAGCCCGACGTGGGACTCGATCCTGGGACTCGAGGATCACGCCCTGGGCCAAAGGCAGGCGCTAAACTGCTGAGCCACCCAAGGGATCCCCAACAAGCTCATTTCTTAAGAAACACCGGACAGACCAAAGAAAGCAGCCTGTTGGTTTGTAGCCTGTTTGAGCCTTTTCCTAAAAAGCCTAAGCCTTTTTTTCCTGCAGAGGAAGTGTTTTGAGTGTGACAAAGCAGGTAGCTGAGAACAACCGTCTGGTGCTGGTGGACCAGGCTACAGAGTTCACATCCTCCAAAAAAGAGAAAAAGCAAACCACTCCCCAGACCGTTCCTCCTTCCTCTGCCTTGCCAACCTCCTGCTCGGCTGCAGGGTGCTGGTGCCCTACCTTGTGCGTTCTTCCCCAGGCCCCTTCCAGGGACGTAGCCCATCTTCTGAAGAAGCTTCTGTCCAATGCCTTTTGTGTGTCTTTCCCAGCTGCCAAAATCCATGAAAGACTTGGTTCCTCCTGCAAAGCCTTTCTGGCTGGGTTTAAAATTGCCACCCTGAGCAGAAAAAAACCCAAAGCTTAGTTGATGGAAAAAGAAAAACCTAAGAAAGCAAACTTGGATGATGGGAAAAAGACCTGGCAGAGCATCATGAAAAGGGTCATACGAACCAAAAGCAGAGCTGCACCACGTGTCAGCAAAGGTTGCACGGCCCCCCAGAAGGGACCCACTACCACGAGAAGAAACCCACATAACCAGCTTCTACCAAGCGCCACCCTCTTCCTGTAGGAGATGCCTGAACTGCCACGACCTCCCACAGCCATTTCAAAGGTCACAAGCCTGAGCCAAAGATGCTACCGTCTTTAACTTCTTGGGTCCGAAGTCCTTAGGAAAGTCATCTTGCTTAACAGGCTTCTCTTCATCTTCCGAATCTTCCAGCTCGGCCTCCTCTGCTGCCCCTTTCTTGAGACCGGCGCTGATGAAGTTGACTGGTGCAGAGTAGTCGCGGGCCCTGTGGGCAAACACACAGCCCCCAGGGGGCCTTAAGGAAGCCTTCTGCAGTGATCCCTTGTGGACACTCTGCCGGCTTGAGATCCCCCGAGAGGGGAACTCCAGGGATCCATTTTACAAGAGTAACCTATTCACTTAGACCAAAAGCGCCTCAGATCTGACTTCCTGTGATCACGGTAACATTGTTACCTGTCAGTGCATGGTTGATTAAAACAGCAATATATGATCTTATATACTGTATTGATTTTGTCTCAACAAAAGTGAAAGGACACAATGCAAACTATGATGTGATAATGCAACTCTTTTACATGTTTTAAAATTAACTTTAAAATCATTTGTTTTGGACCCCGTATTTCAAGTACAGAAATCAAGCAAGAAAGAACTTCGGATATATAAACATCATCAAACACAATAAAAGAAACTGTATGAATGCAAAGTATATTAACAATTTTATTGGTCAAACTCTTAGAAAAGTTTCACCTTCATTACCTTTACTTGTGTATGAAAACTAAAGTAAAATACCTAAGAAATTAACTCTGAGATAGAGAGTATCAATGTTGACAACTGTCACTAGAACAGTCCTTACACTGTCCTATTTCCTGGTTACCTTTATAAAATGACCAACTTGTCACTAACCATCCCCATGGCAGTAGCATTTTTTCCTAAACAATGCAATGTAACTTAGGCCGTAGGGACCCAGACTCAGGAGTCAGGCCCAGTTTCTTACAGCCTGGCTATGTGCTTTTGGCCTCAGTTTTTTAATCTGAAAAAAGGAATGATAATAATGCTACTTTTCTCACAAGGTGAAGGATACCAAGCACGTAAAGAGTGCAGAACAAGGTACTATCTTATGGTTATAGAGAATGTTAATTCCTGACCTCTGATCTATTTATCACCCACTTTTAGGTTTCCTTGCCAGATGAGGACTTGATCTGACCTCCATACTCTTTCTCCCCAGCCTCCTTTGTGAAAAACGCACAGTGTCAATGGGCTAGAGCCTACAAACCACAGACGAAACACAGAGACAAAGCCAAACTCGCTACACGCTCTGGTCAAGTGAGCTGTGGCCACTGCACACATGACCTCTCACACTGGGGAGGACGACTACTGGCCTGAATCCTCCTCTCCTGCAGGGTCCGTCCCTGCCTCATGGAGTTTCCTCTTCCCCTGCAGCTCCCTGTCAACTCTGCACACTGACAGGTCTTCTCCAAAGGTAAGTGCAGCCCACATCATCTGCTCTACCACAGACCTCTTCTCAAACTATGCCCCCTCTCCCTCCCTCACCGCAGCCTGCAAAGCTTTCTGTACCCCTGTGGACACCCACCGCCTCCCCTCAGGAGCCTCTGCATACTCGTGCCTCTCCTACCACCCGCATTACCTTCTGCTGTAATATAAACTCAAAAGTCACTTCTCTAGAGAAATCTTCCCTCACCTCCCAGAATAGGCCAAACTCTCTCCCTCAGGTCCTAAATCAGTTATAAACTTCCACCGTATGAGCTGTCAATTAATGTGTCTCCATGCTCTAGCGTCTGGGCTCCCAGAAGGCAAGGAATGGGTCTGCAGTACACGACCTGGTACATATAACTGCTAGTTAAACACGAAGTGATGGTTAAATCAGCAAAAGAGCAGCACTCCGGCCAAAGAGGAAGCTGGGCCTCCCTAGCTTATGTCGTAGCTACAGGACTCAGTAAGGCCAGGAGAAAGGTATATTTAGTGGGGTATCTTCCCACCACCCCCCATCTTCCTTAAAGCGAGGAGGAAGCAGTCTCATGCTGGCCAGTACCGTTTGCCTCCAAAGCTGGGCCTCTCTTCATCTGAATCTCTCTCTGCCCACACTCCATAGGTGGCCTCTTCCTTGGTCTGCCAGTGGCGCTGCCGGTTGGGGTTAAATTCATTCTGGAGATCCCAGTCGGTGATCTCAAAGTTCTCCCGCTCATCATCATCATCATCCATGTGGCCTTCCCCATCCCGGTACAAGTGGGACAGTGACATGGCAGGTCACTAAAGAAAGGGATAAAAAAGGCACGTGGTTTGTGGTAAGTCCTGAGGGGAGAGCAGCAGTAGGCTTCCGTCCCTGCTCCTCACTCCCTTCAAACTTCCTCACACTCAAAGTCCCAATGATTAAAAATCATTGTTACAGTTCAATAAGGCAGACATTAAAAACATATTTCAGAAAACAAACATTATTTAAACAGGTGGGACAAAAGACTGGTCCCAACAATATGCGATTCCCTGTCCTGGTCAAGGTCATAAAACTTTACACACTCACACCTATATAACCCACAAAAAAATAACTCGGTATGTTATTCGACTTATTACTGCCTCAGAAACGGGGTGGGCATCTTCCTGGAACCCTTTTTTTTTTTTTTTTATACCATGATGACACTTTGTTTTCTTTCATACTGAACTGGCATTATATAGTTTAGAATAGAGAGCTGGTCTGCAGTATCTTCCAGAACCGCAGAGATCCTCAGCACATCTAGAATGGAGAGTGGCTCTCTGATGTCTGGGAGGACTTCTTTTTCTGGTTCTTCAGCTGTTTCTTTTTCTTCTTCTACAGCACTGAGTGGCTCGCCTGTCACGGACACTGTCACCTCAGAATGCCAGATGTTTGCTGGAAGATTTGAGGCTTCTCACTGGCCTTCTTCCATTCTTAAATTAGTTGTAACTTCAATGGTACTTTTAAAATCTCACAAAGAATGTAGTTACTCTGGAGTCAAAACGAAGGATCAACAACAACTAAATATGAGGAAAGAGTTACTATATCTGGACCCTTGGTGGTTCACCACCAGGAGTGATGGTTTTTAGAACTTGCTTCCTGAAGTGTATTACTTGGTGAGACCCTAAGACTTAAAAGTTTTCCTCCCAAAACATGAACTTCTTCTGAAGGCACAAACACTACCTTAACAGAGATTTCAGCTCCTGGTAGCTGAGTGATGAGATTCAGCTGTCATGTCCTTAAGTGGGTTGACTCTACCCCCACCCTCTGAGAATGCCTGTGAGCCAGATTAAATGAGGTGGTGCTTAAAGACGCTTAGCTCGGGATCCCTGGGTGGCGCAGCGGTTTGGCGCCTGCCTTTGGCCCAGGGCGCGATCCTGGAGACCCGGGATCGAATCCCACGTCAGGCTCCCGGTGCATGGAGCCTGCTTCTCCCTCTGCCTGTGTCTCTGCCTCTCTCTCTCTCTGTGACTATCATAAATAAATAAAAATTTAAAAAAAAAAAAAAAAAGACGCTTAGCTCAGGGGTGCTTGGGGGGGGGGGGTCAGCTGGATAAGCATCTGCCTTAAGCTCACGTCAAGACCTCGGGGTCCTTGCTCGGGGACTCTGCTTCTTCCCCTCCAGCGCTGCCCCTCCCCACCCCGCTTCACGTTCTCTCTCAAATAAATATTTCTTAAAAAACTTAAAATACTAAGCTCAGAATAAAAATGCTCCGGGAGCAAGGGCTGTTACCGTAGCCCCAGATCAGGTCCGCCACCGTCACGATCACTAGGCTGCGGAGGGGACCTAAGGAGGACTGCTGAAACCCCAGCTACGGCGGGTCCGCGGTGGGCGGCGGGGCCTCGGCCACACCCGCTGGCGGCCAGCGGCCTTCGCGGGGGCCAGCGCGTCCGGGCGCTGGTCACCAGGCTCCCCCTGCTCACTGCCCTCCCGCCACGCCGGCGGGGCGCACAGAAGGGAAGCGCTCCCCGAGCCCTCGGGGTCCGCAGGACCTCGGCCTCCCCGGGCCCCCGAAGAGCCCGCGCGGGGCGGACGAGCCAGGGGCAGCACCAGTCGCTTCTCGGGGGTCGGCACCTACCGCTAGTGTCCCACGCTGCTCGGGGCGCCCGGACTCCCGGGCCTCGGTTCCGCGCCGACGGCGCTCGGAAGCCGGCTTGGAGCAGGCTGCGCGGAGGGGCTGCGTCCCCCGCACTCACGCCCGCCGGCGGGGACGCCCCACCGCTGCCCGCACCCCCGCCCCGCTCACCTCCCCCGGTCCCGCGGTCGCAACACAGCTACCGGCCGGAGGACCGGAACCCGGGTGTGCCCGCGGCGGCGCGCCGGAAATGACGTACGAGGGGCGGGCGCGGGGCGCTCTTCGTCACCGCAGCGACGGGCGAGCGCGTCCCGGGCCCCAACGGGGCGGGGCCGAGTGCGAGGGAGGAGGCGGGGCTTCCAGGGCCTCCGATGGCTGCGGGCGCCCTGCCCGACCTCCCCGACCTCCGTGCGGCGCCCGGCAGGTGCCGACGGCGCCGAGCGCCCCGGCCCGCGGGGGCCCCGCTGCCAGTCTGAGACTCGAAATGCGTAAAAGGGCTAGAGGACTGGCGCCCGGGGCAGCGGTGAGGGCTAGCGGGCGGCCGCGGGGCGCGGGGCGCGGGGCCTGGCTGCCGGCGGGAGCAGGGTCTCGGGAGCCGTCGGGGCCCTTGGCCGAGCACCGCGGTGGGCGCGGAGCTTGAGAGCGCAGGGATGGGCGGACCAGGGCCCCACGCGCTCCCTCCGGGACCCCCCCCCCCCCCCCCCCCCCGCCGATGGTCAAGACCTTCATTGCTTCACCGATTAGTAGAACCGTGGAGCCCCGCGGGCCGAGGCTCAAGGGCTTCGGGCCGCCCAGGGAGTGCCGGCTGCCTCTGCACCCCGCAAGCACCCCTCCTGCCTCTGCACCCCGCAAGCACCCCTCCTGCCTCTGCACCCCGGGCCCCTCCTGCCTTCCGCTTAGAGCCGCGGGCCCCCCAGGTCCCTGCAAAATGGTTGAGGATCCGGGGAGATGAAATGCTCAAGCATAGGGGTGCCTAGGCCTGTCAGCTCTTAGTCTTCACTCACGTTCTCTCCTTCTCTCTCCTTCCTGTGATGAAAAGGTGCAAGCGGCAATTGTCAAGAATACACGGAGCGCGCCCGACTCTTAGTCAAAGATCTGGATCCAGCTTCCCGCCGTTATTAATGAAACCAGACCCCACAGGAAGGCAGCCGACTGCCAGCTTCCTGAAACACGCGCTGACTCCCGTGGTCTCTGCGTCCCCACTGACCTGTGTCACCGTGCCTGACACACAACATGTAGTCAGGAAAGAAGTTAGAAAGTGAGGTTTGATAGAAGAGACGGCAGGAGGGGAAGAGAGTCTAACGGACGAGAAGCTCCACCAGGGAGCAGAGGGAGGAAAAACAAGGAGACCAGATAGACCGTGTTGAGTCTGGGCCTGGAAGTGTATAGGCATCTGTTTATAGGCCAGAGCCAAAGATAGAAGCTCGCTTGGCTTCTCTGTAGCTCTCTCTCCAGCTCTCCAGCTGACTTCATGGAGCTGCAGTTACTCAGATCACAAGGGGCTGGTGCTAGCGGATCTGCTTCACCAGATGGACCCTCCACGTGGCTTCTGGAGAAGGGGCCTTTATGGACAGTGGGGTCACTAGGAGTACAGGCTCTGAGCGCACGATCAGACTGTGCATCCCCAACAACGGGGCAAGTGGACCTCACGTACTGCGCGATAGGATGTCCTGAGAAGGTCGTAGCACCACCCCCGTGATATTCCTGTCAAAGATGCATACCTGGGACAGAATCACAAGGATACTGGAGACAAGCCCAAATAAAGACATGTTCTGCCAAACAGCTGGCCTGTGATCTTCAAGAGTGCCCAAGGCATGTAAGTCAAAGAGAGACCCTGGGAGTGCTCCAGACTGAAGAAGGCGAAGGAGACATGACCGGTAAACGCAACACCTGATTCTGAATTGGACCTTTTTGCTGTAAACAAAGTTATGGGGATAACTGGCAAAATTTAAATGCGGTCTGAAGTTCCATGGTAGTGATGTGTCTGTGTTCATTTTCTGATTCTGATGGCCATCCTGTGGTTACGCTGGAAAATGTCTTTGCTGGAAATACTAAAGTATTTAGGGGAGTGATAGGGCATCAAGTAGGCAACTTAGTCTCAAGTTATTAAGGGGGGAAAAACGGTTCTCTTTGTACCTAGAAATTTTTTTTTAAGATTTATTTATTTATTTGAATGAGTGAGCATAAATGGGGGGGAAGGGGAGAGGGCAAAGGGAGAAGAAGCAGACTCTCCACTGAGCATGAAGCCTGACACATGGCTCAATCCCAGGACCCTGAGATCATGACCTGAGCCTACATTAAGATGCTTGACTGACTGAGCCACCCTGGAGCCCCTAGAATATTTTTTTTAATGAAGTTACTAGAGTAAGACCTCAGAGATCCAAATCACTTTGCTCCTTCCTTGATGTGGGATGGGGGAAGGTAGCTTCACCTCACTGCACCTCAGTTTCCCCAACTGCAAAATGGGGATAATGACAGTAGTGCTCTAAAAGGAGTGTTTTCAGGCCACAAGACAAGACAGGCAGCTAATACATACATTAAAGCTGCTGGTCATAGCAAGACCAGTAAGACCTTAGTAAATGCTTAAGGCTGTTTTCATTTGAAAGACCCAACCTCACACCCCTACACGGATGGCCTCAAAGTTCACTGGTTTCTCAGGATTTCTGGGTTCAAATGCCCAGTCTCCAGAAAAGCAAGGGGAGAGGCAACCAGAGGTTTAGATTCCTGATTTCATACCCGCACATCATGATCTCCTACCACTGCCCAGAGAAGCACTGGCTTTGGGCCTTGGGGACATCAGGCCCGTGTCCAGATTCCCTATGTGGTGCTCAGACATGAAGATAACCCAGAAGGGGTTGCCAAGCAACAGGGCTCCTCAGCAGGAGCCCGACAGGGCCCCCAACACTCGCTAGATGAATCAATGGAGAAGACTGAGCCACGAGGGGCGTTCACAGGCTACACAGCGAGTTTAAGGACAGAGCCAGGCCTGAATGCAGGACCTCAGACTTCCAGGCAGGTGCCTTCTCTGCTGCACCATGCCGGGGGCACCCCCACTGTTTCTGCCAACTTACCTGAGCTAAGATGTACATTGTGATGCCTGTCTGTTTGGGGTCCCGAAGCCAAACCCTCTGCATACACCAGCTCTTGGATTCCATAAACCTCCCCATAGTCCTGCTACCTGAGTCCACGGTCCTATCACCCCCTCACACGGCCTATGCCATCCGTACGGCACTGTTTCCATATCACCTTTGAAAGATTTGGGGGGGGACAAAATCCTTCCTTAGTTACAACTTTAAATAGGTTGGTACCATAGAAACAATCTGCAAGTGGCATTTCAAGGCTGATATATTTAAAGTCTAGCACAAGTACCTTTTCTAGGACGGTGACATTACACAGTTGCACAAGGCTTATTCTTAGTTCAAATTTTGTCACAAAAATATAGAGCGTGTCCTGAACTGGGAAGAGTTGGAAATCCAGATGAGCTGAGATTCGCAAATCTGGTTTCCCTTGAAATGTTCCATACAGATGGTCGATACCTTACTTATCTTTCATGAGTTTGTGAAGACTATTCTGATAGTGAAGCTGGCAGGATCCGCAGACCTGGGTGTCGTCTGCAGGGCGAGTACCCTCACAAGCAGGCAGGGAAGGGGAGGAAACACAGCCTTCCTCACTCATTCATTCACTGGCTCATTCACTCATTCACAAATCTCAGGAGCTCCTAGGTATTACCTATTGCACAGTAACAAGGACCTTCAAACTTCGAAGCCTGGGGCAACAGTGAGAATTATCTCACACAATTTCCATGGGCAGGAATTCAAGAGTAGCTTGGCTGCCGACTCAGGTGCTAGTATCGACTCGGGATCTCTCCTGGGGTTGCAGTCAAGATGTCAACTGGGACTGCACATACCTGCAGGCTTGACCCAGGCTGGCTGATCTGATTCCAAAGTGATTCACTCACATGGCTTGTGGGCTGGTGTCGGCTGTTTGTTGGTAGGAGGCCTCGGGAACCTGCCATGTGAACCTCTACCTACGGCTACTGAGTGTCCTCATGACATATGACTGGATACCCCCACAATGAGTGACTAAGAGACAAGGCAGGGGAGCCGGGGTGGCTCAGTTGGTTAAGCATCTGACTCTTGGTTTCAGCTCAGGTCATGGTCTCAGGGTCCTGAGATGGAGGCCCATGTCGGGCTCCTTTCCCAGCAGGAAGTCTGCTTAAGATTCTCCTCTCTCTCTCTCTCTCTCTCTCTCTCTCTCTCTCTCTCCCCTCGCTCTGCCCCTACCCCGCTCACACCCTTTCTCTCTAAAAAAAAAAAAAGGAGAGAGAAACAGGGTTGAGGCCACATCACTGGAAGTCACACACTGCCATTTCCCTAATAGCCTATCAGTGACATGTTCAGCCCTATTGAGGGTTGCCAGGTTTAGCAAGCAAAAAATATAGTTACAATGTGAATTTCACATAACAAGTTTTTATTTTTTAAGACTTTACTTATTTATTCATGAAAGACACCCACAAAGAGAAGCAGAGACACAGGCAGAGGGAGAAGCAGGATCCATGCAGGGAGCCTGATGTGGCTTCCTGAGCCAAAGCCAGACAGACATTCAACTGCTAAGCCACTCAGGTGTCACTCACGTAACAAGTTTTTAGTGTATGTCCCATGAAATATAAAACACTTAAAAATTATTGTTTTACCTGAAACTCAAATTTAACCATGAGTCCTATATTAATCCGAAACCCTATCCCCATTCAGTGGAAAGGGACGGCATCACCCTGGCAGCTTGGCAGCTGGCTTTCCCCGCCCACGATGGGCTAGGCCTGGCTGGGGTGGGGGCAGGTTGTAAGTGGGGACAAAGGAAGAGTAACTGTTCTCGACTCAGTGTACAGTCCAGTAAGACCAACCTGAATCCCAGCACCAGGCAAATCAATGCAAAACCTTGACCGTGATAAGTGCTTCAAAGGGAAGTACCGGAGCTTGGGATGGGGACGGCATTCTCATCAGAAGCACCATTTCTAGGTTTCTTAGATTCAGCTTTTGCGTGTGATTGTGTGTGCATGTGCGTGTGGGGGGAGCACATGGAAGGGTCTGCCACTGAAGGGGACAGAATTCTGAACACACCCCTATGCACAAAACGGTGAACATGGACCAGGGCCTGTGGTCTGTAGGTTAGTTAATAGTGTGTCACTGTCAATTTCCTGTTTTGATGTTACACTGCAGTTGGTACATGTCAGTGTTGGGGGAAGCTGCGTGAAGGATCCACAAGACCCTGTGTAGTACCTTTGCAACTTCATAGGAGTCTATCATTATTTCAAAATAAAAAGGCACTTGGCCCCTTGAAAACACCAGCTGTTTCCATGGAAACGAGGTCAGATCAGAATCATCCACACTTGTGGACAGACGTGGGCACTTGGTCAGGAGCCAGCCCTGGTGGGTGGAGTGAGGGCTTTCACCCATGGGAATGGGATTCTTTGTTAATTGTCCTGAGAAGTGTTCCTTTAGAAGAGAGAACGAGGACAGGGTAAGAGATGTCTTCCTGGGTCTCGGCCAAGATTTGGGGCTTGAGAGGGCCTAGGGTAGTTCCATCAGTGGGAAGAACCCTCCCTGCTCCCAAGGCAGAGGCTGGGGAAACCAAAAAGCCTGGATTTCTTGATGACACAGCCCTCTGCGCATCTGGAATCACTGTGATTTAAACAGTAAAGATCTGTCTTCAGTCTGCAGCCTATTGAAGGGAACATCACAATTTCCCAGAAAGAATCTCATAATCTGATAAGTTCATACATTATTTGAA
This sequence comes from Vulpes lagopus, assembly GCF_018345385.1. Taxonomy (NCBI): domain Eukaryota; kingdom Metazoa; phylum Chordata; class Mammalia; order Carnivora; family Canidae; genus Vulpes; species Vulpes lagopus. The sequence goes on along the minus strand of NC_054837.1, from coordinate 16,597,208 downwards.
GACCCTGCAGGGGAGGCTAATAAGCTGGTTTTGATGAGGACCGTGGCCAGCTGTGTTTTCCAAAGATGGCCACAACTGCATCTCTCACCCACACGCACTTCCGCGATGTGACCCTGCCACTCCGCCATCAAGAAGAGGAATTTCTCTATTCCTTTGAATGCCGGGGGGCAGGGGGGCTAGGACCATGACAAACTGAGTGGAAGTGATACTGGGCCACGCATATCCCTTAACTGACTGGCTGTTCTGCTCCTTCTGGCCTCTGGTAACACTTGCTCTGGGGGAAGCCAGTCACCATATAAGACGTCCGGCCGCCCTAAGACCGCCATGTTGTCAGGAAGCCCAGGCTAGCCACGTGGACAGGCTATGTGATACAGAAGCCCATAGAAGCTTCTGGACGCTCCAACCACCTGGACCCAGGCACCAGACATGGGAATAAAGAAGAGTTCGGGCAACAGGAGTCCCAACCACCATCTGACTGTGAGAACCAACCAGCTCACTGTAGCCGACTTCCCCAACAGAGAGATTTAATAGTACACTGCTGTAAGTCACCAAGTGTGGGGCCAGCTGGTTTTAGAGCAACAGATGAATGGAACACTGGATAAGGCTGGATGTGTTCTGCTCCCCGGTAAGTGGTGATCATGAGCTTCCAGTGTCTGGGGATCTCACTTCAAGATCAGGAGAGACAAGAGCTGCCTCACACTGTGGGCTCATCACACACCAGGCCCCACTGCCTCTATCAACCATTGGCCCCTCCCATACACCCATGAAGTTTTAACTTCCCCATCTTACAAATGAAGAAATGAAGGCCCAAGCCACACAGGCAGTAAGTTGGCCTGACTCCAAAAAATCTATGCTCCAAACCACTGGGAGTCCCTGCGTTCCCAAAGCCCATGAGCCAAGGAGTGTGTATAAAACACCTTAACCCTTAAAGATGTGAAACTGCTCTGGGCCCAGCTGGTCCCTCTGCATCTGGGGGCCTGTGCAGCAAACTTAGCAGGCCAGGAGTGCTCACATCCTGTATGTGCCAAAGAAAACACTGGCCCTCGACCAGCTCTTAGGAGATGATCTCTAAGCCCTTGGGATACCCTGTCTAGTGTCTTTGCATACCAGGGGCCCTGGACCACACCAGGCCTATTGTCTATGCTAACAATGTGACTTATGAGGGAGGGGGGCCCTGGAATCATGTTGTATCGCTTGATCTCTGCAGAAACCAGAGACTCAGTAATTAAGGTTAGTCATATGGGTGCCCCATGCCTATGACTGTTGCCCAATAAAAAGACTGCACACCAAGGCTCAGGCGAGCTTTCCCAGTGGCAATACTTGATATGCCTTGTCAGAATTAAATGTGCCCGTAGCCTCCACCAGGTGAGAATGCCTGGAAACTCACTCCTGATTTCCCTGCCCCTGCCCTCTGCACCTTTTTTCTTTGCAGATTTTAATCTGCATCTTTTCGCTGTGACCAACCATGACCAACCATGCGACCAACGGTGAGCCCAGCAGGTTATCTGGGAGTCCCTCTAGCAAACCACCAATCCCAAGGGTAGCCTCAGGGGACCCGACACAGCTCAGAGTACCCTGCTGAGCACCCAAGATGGGAACCTTGCTTGCTTGTCCTCAAACCACCTGACAAAATCCAGGACGGAGGGGAAAAAAAAAAATCTGTTCATTCTGTAAAGCAAGGCACAGACAAATGAGTCCCTGTTCACTTTATTCAAATAATTTTTTTTCCCTCTGAATCTGAGTAGAACCGAGGAAGAATCAAAGAAAACCTCATATATTAAATTCTTAAATAGATCCTTTGAATTTAAAAGGGTCAATAGGAGAGGCACAGGTGTGGGTCTTGTCCCCGCAAACAAAGCCACCAAGGCAGTCCTGCAAATTAAGAAAAATGGCAAATCCATTTCTTTAAAAAAAAGTTCTTGAGGGGAAAGATTAAAAAATACCTAAGTTTCAAAAGCTGGACTACTGCCACACTCTTGGTTCTCCACCCCTAGGAGTGCCCAAAGGTAGGGAGGGAGTCTCCAGGTAAGCTGTCAGTGACTCAGCTTTTGCAAACAGATGCAAATACATTCCTCATTAGCAGTCCTGTTTTGGCGGTGAATAGCAAGCAATATGCTTGGATTAGAGGTCCGATTTCCACTCGAATGCAAAGTGTCTTCTCTCAGCAACAATCTGCAGAGATCTGAACAGGGAGACAAGTGCATTAGGGCCAGAGGCAGACAGACCTTTCATATTCGTCTGTGTGATCCAGGAGCCTATGGTCCTCATGCTGATTCACAGAAGCAGGAGAGGTGTCAGCGCACCCCAGATGGCCAGAGAGAGTTTAAATTTAGAAGCGTTCCTGGGGTTCTCGCCCAAATTCCAACCTGCATCCGCCTGACCTCAAAGATAGATTCTTTTTACTTAGGAAGACAAAGTGGTGGTGATTACGTCATAAATGCCAATGGATTTTTGGAGGCCAGGGGAGGATGAGCACTTGCTTTAAGGCCAACTGTTTACCAGGGATGAGCAAAAGCACCCTGTATACGGTATCTCATTTAAACAGTACAGAGAGAACTGTATCTGGCTTTTGTCAGCAGGAAACTTTGAAATTCTACTAAAGAATCTGCAGAAGGAGAATGAGGGGAAGGTGTCAGGGAGAAACCCTGGAGCCAGGAGCCTTTCCATAGGAGGCTTCTCTCCTCTGGAATGCACCAGAACTCTGGGATCTCGGCACTACCTGGGATGGGATCCCTGATAAGGACAGGGCCTGAGTGCCTCCGGCCTTAGAGGCTGGGACAAAGTAGATAATAAAAAGAAAAGAAAGAAACAGAAAATACGCTGATTATTTAAAAATAATATCAGGAGACTAAAACTATAAATACAGTCCAGGTGGGAGGCTTCTGCACAGGCTGAAGCAAGAGGGAGAACACCCAGGCAGGCTGACTGTGGCCTCTCCGTGGGTTACCGGAGTGACAGGAAGTGAACTTCCTGGAGCCTTCACTCCAAGGCCCACAGGCACAGCAAGGGCACGAGGCTTCCTGGATTCCCACGCACCCACCTGGGCCAGCTCACTTCATCCCCCAGTGGCCTTTGCAGGCCGACACAGGCGAATCCCCATTCTCCAGACATCACAAATGGAGGCTGGGAGAGGACCAGTCTGAAGTGGGTTCCTAAATCTTTGACGTCCAAGGTCAAAATGTGTCCCCATTCCCCCTCTGCAAAGTGAACAGACAGGCAGGCACTTCAAATCGTGAGTGAACTCTGGAAGAAGATGGCCTTGGGAGGAAGAATTTGGCCATCTGGTGGCTGTGTGGTCTTGGGCAAATCACAGCACTCTCTGGGTTCTAGTTTCCTGCTCGAGTCCGTGGCCTTGCCAGGGATTCCAGGGTTACACTAGTAACCCTGGAGAAGCACTGGGTCCAAAGCCCTGGGGGTTACTCTTAGAGAGACCTGCTTGGAGCTTTTCTTAGAACATTAATTGCTTTGAGCCAACTCAATGCTGTTTATAGAAGCAGGATAAACAGACAGCATTCTATGCAAACATGTTCTAGAATCCCACCCCTCCCCCCATCACATTGGTCCTCAAAGTCAGACAAACCTTTTTCTGTTTGGTTCTGCAATGATCCCTGCCCCCACCTGATCCAGAGCTAGGAGACTGGTGATTCTATAAATAGCCCCCCCAGCTTGTCGCCATGGAAACCCCTTAGGGCTGGGTCAGCCCACCTTGGTGGACACTCCTCCCCAAGGAGGCTCTGGGAGGGCAAGCTTGCTCAGGGGAGTGGCTCCTGGGCTCAGAAGCAGTGAGCGGAGGCAGCAGTGGGGAGAGAGAAGCGGAGAGTGCAGGCGTACCTGGAAATCATGAGCTTCCTAAGTGGGAGGAGGTGCTGTTCTGGTTCACCTGGAGGAAGACAACACAGAGAGGAAGGGGTCACGGCCAGGCTGGGGTGCCAGGATCTCACTGCCCTGAGGCTGAGCCTCAGCATCCTGGGAGCAAACACATACTCGCTCCTGGGGTATTTACTGCACACCTGCTACACGCCAGGTGCTGAGGATGCTGTGAACACGCACCTGCCTGGTCCTATTCTGCGGTGTCTATGCCAGCGAGGAAAACCTTTACAAACACATATGCGAGATAACATCCCGTCCCACCTCCGGGCAATACAGTGGGCTGTCAGGAGGGACTCTGGAGCTACTTTGGAAAAGGTGGTCAGGAAAGGAGGCCACTATAAGGGGATGACATTTAAGCTGTAGTGTAATGAAAAACAAACATAGGCGCTTTGTCCTGGGTTCCTGGCACACGGCTCCTAAAACTCTAGAATTTCGGGAGCGCTAACAAGCATCTCTAGTATGCTAATGAGAGGACAGCTGTCTGGCTTCGGGATGGGCGCTGGTGGCTAGAAAGATCAAGGCATGACTGGAGAGGGGAGAGGAGCTGGAGAGTAAGTGAATAACCGATAATGTCATTCAGTCGTATCTACTTCATGACTGCTTCATGGAAACCCCCAAACGATGGCTTCAAGAAGCTTCTAGATTGGTGGCACATGGAAGTGCAGGAGGGTGGCACGCCTGAAGAGGGCCTGAAAGCTCCACGCCCCTTACTCCATACCTTGCCCCGTGTACCTCTTCCACGGCTACTTCTGGGTCATATCCTTTATAATAAACCACTCATCTAGGGGCACCTGGGTGGCTCAGTAGCTGAGCGTCTGCCTTTGGCTCAGGACGTGATCCTGGAGTCCTGGGATGGAGTTCCACATTGGGCTTCCTACAGGGAGCCTGCTTCTCCCTCTGCCTGTGTCTCTGCCTCTCAGTGTGTGTCTCTCATGAATAAATAAACAAAATCTTTAACAACAACAAAAAAACACCACCACTCAGATAGGAATATCCTGAGTCCTGTAAGTTGATCTAGCACATCATGAGGAAGGGGGTCATGGGAACCCCCAAATGTTAGTTGGCTGGGCAGAAATGTGGGTAGCCTGGGAACCCCGCTGGTACTGGCATCTGACATGGGGGACGGGGGGCAGGGAGTTCTCCTAGGACCTGGGCCCTTAACCTGCAGGGTCTGACACTAATTCTGGCGTCACTGTGCAAGCTGAAACACAGTTGGTGTCTGGAGATTCAGAAACTGGTTGTTGGTGTTGGAAAGCACCCCATAAGCCAAGCTCTAAAAGATGTAAATAAGGCAAGGCACACAAAGGTCTGGCTGGAAAAGCATTCCTGGTAGAGGGAATAGCAAAGACCTGGAACGAGGCAGATGGGGTAGGTAGGAGATTTGATGTCTAGAAAACGAGTATTCTTTTTTTTTTTTTTTTTTTTTTTGCATTTGCTGCAATTCAAATGTGTGAGCTGCTGTGTTCTGCTCGCTTAATATTTTTCCATCTTTTAGGTTTCAGGATGATCACTCTAGATGGCTACAGAGCGCCCTGTGGAATGCACTTGCCATCATGCACGTAACTGTGGCCACAGGACCACTTTCCAGTATTTTTGCAATACTCTGGATGAAGTCATGCGCCCCGTGGAGGACAGGGAGGGAGATGAGGGCAGAAAGCAGGAATCGGAGGCAGTTTGCAGGGCACCTCTCCTGAGCGTGGCAGTGTTTGCAATGACAGTACATACGCCATTCCTTAGCATTTTTGCCCCTAACAGAACAAGAAATAGTCCCAGGCCAGCCAGACCACTCAAATATGTCCTACACTGCAAGAGAGTATAAACTGGTCCAACTCTTCTGTAAATAAAGTTAGCCTTCTGGGGTCAAGACTCTTAAAAAGAACTGGACCCTTCCGCCCACTGATGCCACTGTAATAATGCATTCTAAGGGAATGGTTAGTAGAGCCTCCCACCCCCACCCCACAGAAGAGAGGCAAAAACAGGATGACATGTACATGCCATCATTCGGGATACTGCAAAAATTGGACATGATCTTAGGGCAACAGTTCATTGGTGGCACATAATGCATTCCAGAGGATACTATGTCACCATCCCAAACGGCAAGAGTGAAACCCAAAAGATGGGAAAACATTAAGAATGTAAAACCAAACAGCTCATATGATAGAATTGCAAGGAATGCAAAGTGCATATTCAGGCTGGCAAAAAAAAGGATAACTGTTCAAAAATGAAAGGCATTCCGGATAGTAACTATTTCCCCTTACCTCCACTTCTGTTTCTTGCTCCTGTTACATCATCTTTTTGGTTAAAGCAGGCAATAATTAGTGCTGACTAATCCTGAGGACATTTTTTTCACAGCGGCAAGAGGATGGGATGGGTCCCTGACTCCCAGAAAAAGAGCGTGGAGCCCTCGCCAAAGAACTAAGTTGTGTGCAAAAGCCATGGACCCCGGACAATGAGCACTCATGAATTTGATTATTGTGCTGGAGACTGGCATAGGGTGATCCACCCTTTCTCTCCCAAATTAAAGAAAACACACATACACAAACTAAGGACACCTCATTTAAAGGGGAGCGGTCATGTCAGTGGAAGGGGGCAGTCCTTGACATGATCCCTGCACCCTGTGGATATATCCAGGATGTGGGGTGGGGGGCACAGCCAGGGAGGTGGGTATGGGGAGGCAGGGGTGTTTGTAGGTCTACACCCATGGGGATATCCATACCACATGACCCTTATGGTTCTTATTTTTTGGCTGACTAAAGAAAATTCTGGGCTGGGTCGTGTTTGGGGACTGCCACTTTAAATAAAACTGGATTTAAGGCTAAAGGCAGATAGCTTGACAAAAAGTCTCCCCCCAATCCCTCCAATTGCTCTCAAGCCGAGAGACAATGATTACGGAAGAGGCTTGGGCAGAAGGGCTGCTGTTTGGTCCCTGGTCTGACACCCCCCTCCTCTCAATTTTCAGACCAGGAAATGACCAGCCAGATTAGAGAAGTGAAGTGTCCAAGGGCATCTGCAAGGTAATGGGACAGCCCAATAAACAGATTTCAGAATTCCCCTTGGGGTTTCTAACCTGAAAATATCCTTTCAGATTGGCTGGTGTTTTATAGTCGCCTTTCAAGACCTAGGAAAGAGGAACGAAGTATCACTCTCATGGAAATGATCAAAAAATAAAATTCATCCTGTCACCTCCACCTTCCTTCCCATCCACCCATTTACCACTCACCTATTAATCCGCCTACCCATTCACTCATCTATACATTCACCCTCCCTCCCATCCACCCACCTGCCCACCCATCTACCTATCCACCCACTCATCCATCCACCCATCCACCTACCCACATACTCATCCATCCACTCTGCATCCATCCACCCATTTTTCCATCCATCCACCCACCCATCCATCTACTCATCCATCCACCCAACCACCTACCCATCTACCCATCCATCCACTATCCTATCCATCCACCCATCTACCCATCCATCCATCCATCCATACACACATCCACCTACTCATCCATCCATCCTCCCATCCATCCACCGATCCCTCCATCCAACACACTTTTATCAAGCTCATCTTATTTCAGGCATTATCTAAGCTCTGGAGGTACAATATTAATCAGACTATTAAAATTCCTTTTCACCTGGAGCATCCTTTCTAGAGGGGGAGCCAGAGGATCCACAAGTAATAAACACAAATAAACAAGAATATATCAAACCATGGCAAGTACTATATAGAAAGTGAAACAAAGGGAAGTGATCAGGAGTGACTAAGGGGCTTCTTTTGAGCAGGGGGGTCACAAAGGACCTCTCAGCGACCCCTCAATGCCAAGGAAAACCAGCTAAGCCGAGCTCTAAAGGAAAAGCATGCCAGGCAGAGGACACAGCTGGGGCAAAGAAAATCCCAGGCTTTTCCACTATCTCTTCACATAGAAGCCACCATATAGACCAGCACCGTCCAACAGAATATAATGTGAACCAACTATATAATTTTCAATTGTCTAATAGTCACATTTTTGAAAAAGGATAAAGTACATCAAGTGAAATAATTCCAGTTACTTTTATTTAATCTGATATATCTAATATATTCATACTTCAACCTATAATTAATATGAAAATGAGTAATGAGAAACTTGACATACTGTTTTTGATATCAGAACTTCAAAATCCGGTGCATATTTTACACTTAACAATGCCTCTCAAGTTGGACCAGTCAGATTTCACTAGTCACATCCAGTGGCCACGGGAGGTTGGTGGCTAGTAGCTGTAATGGACAGCACAGGTACAGACAAGTTCATTAGCTCTGGGGTCCTTTCAGTGCCCGTGTGTCCTGCACCCCAGGATCTGTTACAGGAACATACAGTGTCTACAGAGAAACACACACACACACACACACACACACACACACACACGGCTTTCAATGAGCGAACATATCACTGTGATAACAGCAAAACTACCATAAAAGCTAAACAAAACTACAATAAAGTCTGGCACCCCCTGGGAAAAAAACAGGGACATCTTCCATTTTAAACAAATGAAAACCAGAGGTTTAGAGCAGTGATCTCGCTCACCAAAATTTTTTAATTTGTATGCAATACACAAGGTCAGATCTTACTCTGGGAGCTTCTGACCCACATCCTGGGATAAGCCAGGGGCCTCTGCCTTTTATTTATTTATTTGTATTTATTTATTTTCTTGCTATTTATTTATTTTTTTTTTAGAGAGAGTGAGTGTGTGTGAGAGCCAGTGGGAGAGAGAGACAGAGACAGACAGAGAGAGAGAGAACCGTCAAGCAGCCTCCCCGCTGAGCACGGAGCCTGACATGGGGCTTGATCTCACCACTCTGAGATCATGATCTGAGCTGAAATCAGGAGTCGGACATTGAACTGACTGAGCCACGCAGGTGCCCTGGGCTTCAGCCTTTTAAAGAGACTTCAGAGTAATTGCCACTGGGCCCTTGGCTAAGAACACAGGGTAAAGAGAGCCCGTTGTCACTGCAGTCCTCACCCTGGCCCAGCCACTGTCTGTGAGAAGTTCCTGGAGGCCGGAGTCAAGATCACTCCCAGCTGCTGTTTCTTCTTCTTAATCCAGTTAATTGATTTTTTTATTATATGAACATATATTTAATATATATAAAAATATTATATGAAAGAGTATATGTAGAGAAAAGTGTATGAAACACATAAGTACAACCTAAAGAATACTCTATTAAAAAAGAAACACAATAAGGGCACCTGGGTGGCTCAGCGGTTGAGCATCTGCCTTTGACTCAGGGAGTGATCCCGGGATCCGGGGATTGAGTCCTGCATTGGGCTCCCCGCAGGGAGCCTGCTTCTCCCTCTGCCTGTGTCTCACCCTCTCTTTCTGTGTCTCTCATGAATAAATAAATAAAATCTTTAAAAAAATAAGCATAATAAATAATAAAGACTTAAAACAACTGAATAATAAAAAAAGAGACCAGGGATCCCTGGGTGGCGCAGCGGTTTGGCGCCTGCCTTTGGCCCGGGGCGCGATCCTGGAGACCCAGGATCGAGTCCCACGTCGGGCTCCCGGTGCATGGAGCCTGCTTCTCCCTCTGCCTATGTCTTTGCTTCTCTCTCTCTCTCACTGTGTGCCTATCATAAATAAATAAAATTAAAAAAAAAAAAATAAAAAAAAAAAATAAAAATAAAAAAAAAAATAAAAAAATAAAAAAAGAGACCACATCAAGGTTGCGAACATTCACACTGTCAACTCTATGCATCTACAGTGGATCTGAGGATTTCCACAAATAGTGTTTGCAAAATCCACAGATGTCAAGGGGGAGGAGAAGCTCCGAGACCCGCTTCAAACACAAGGGCAGAGCCCTCAGAGCTCAGGGTTAAGGAAGCCTGCCCATGTGCGAGACGCTTATTAAAGCCTTGTGAGCACCAAATTGGGTCTTTCTCCTTGAGTCACTGAAGAATTAAAGGGGAAGTGACAGAAGTTATGACTTCCTTCCTTGGCTCTTCAACACAAACACTGTTTACTTTCTGGAGCGCCTGGGAGGCTCAGTTGGGTCAGTGTCTGTCCTCAGCTCAGGTCACGATCTCAAAGTCCTGGGATCAAGGCCCATGTCAGGCCCCGTGTTCATGCTGTCTGTCTGTCTATCTCTCTTTCTCTCTCTCTTTCAAATAAATACAATCTTTAAAGGAAAAAAAAAAAAAGAAGGGTTTACTTTCTAAAATCAGCATGTGTTTGGAAATGCTGAGAGTAGCTGCAAACAAGACTTTGGGTCTTTTTTTTAAAAAAAGATTTTATTTATTTATGCATAAGAGACACAGAGAGAGAGAGAGGCAGAGACACAGGCAGAGACAGAAGCAGGCTCCATGCAGGGAGCCCGATGTGGGACTCGATCCCGGGACTCCGAGATCACACCCTGGGCCGAAGGCAGGCACTAAACTGCTGAGCCACCCAGGGATTCCAAGACTTTGGGTCTTAGTGGTATAAGGGCTGGCGGGGCTCGTCTCAGGCCAGGGCCCCAAGCTCTCACACTTTTGCTCACTTAGTGCCTCTAAGGAAGTCAGAACACCGCAACCAAAGGAGACTAGATGCTGTGACAGCAACATGTAAATAAGCCCATGAACCTGCTTACTGTTCCTTTACACAGGAGTAGCTGACTTTTAACGCTTCAAAAACACCAAAAAAAAAAACCCAAAAAACCAAAAGAAACCCATCTCATCAAAGTCATTTTCCTTGACTGCCTGAACTAAGGAGAGCTAAGAAGTTATTTAAACTGTCCCAGCTTACACTGGTCTGAGAAATCAACATTAAAATTTATGGGGGCGGGACAGCTGGGTGGCTCAGGGGTTGAGCGTCTGCTCTTGGCTCAGGTCGTGATCCCAGGGTCCTGGGATCGAGTCCTGCATAGGGCTCAGCCTGCTTCTCCCTCTACCTATGTCTCTGCTCCCTTTCTGTGTCTCTCATGAATAAATAAAATCTTAAAAAAAAAAAAGAAAACAGAGAAATAGGATGCAATCAGTACACAAATGGAGCTGCTATTAGATGCTCTAGTATGAGAGACAGACTACCAGGTAGATTTGAGCTTCCCTGTGGCCCAAGTGAAAATGAAAATATAGGCGATGCTACAATTCCCCATGTCCTAACACAGGCCAAACAACCCCACTGCAGGCTGAGCACACATCTCTGCGGATGCACATGCACTCACCCGATGTGTGTTGTTGATGACGATGGGGTCAGGGTTGCCGTAGTTGGGCGGGTTTGCATAGGGGTCATAGCCGAGCCGAGCCAGCATGGGGGCGATCTGGGCCATGTCCCGTACCACGTCCCCAGGAATGTGGCCGGTCCACTTGGAGAGTGCTTCCAGGTTCACAGGCTTGATGACCTGGTCAGTGGATCGCTCGATCCTGGGGAGAAAGAACAGGCTGTGCAGGGCACAGGGAGACCCAGATAGCACCCGGGCAGCTGGACAGGCTGGGGGTACCTGTCCCTGGGGCAGCTGTGATCCCCCCACCCCAACTGTGAGGCTGTAGGCAAGTCGCCTGGCCTCCTCATACGTCTTCCATACAATGGAAGGGGGGTCTTAAGAGTGGGTGCCAAAAAACTGGAAGACAGTATTAGGCAGTGCACGGTTAAAATTCTGCTTCCATGACGTCATGACTTTTTAAAAATAACATTTTATTTTTGTGGCTAAGATGGGTATTTTGTTCTTGAGAAAAAATATGAAACACTAATGGTAAGGCTAAAAGCAGCCACCACTCCCGGTCCATCAGCTCCCTATGGGGACCTTGTCTTTGTATCTGGGGGCCCACCCTCTCTCTCAAGCTCTTTCTGTGCTTCATACAGGAGAGTGACTAAGGGCAGACTCAGGAGTCAGAGCTCTTGGCTTCAAACGCCAGCTGGACTGACACCAGCTGTGTGGCCTTGGGAAAGATCCTTCACCTCTATGAGCCTCCCCTATCATTCCTTATCTACAAATGGGAATAATGATAGAACCCACCTCACAGGGTCGTTCTGGGGAGTAAATGAGTTCATCCAAGAAGAGTATATAGTTTACTGTGAGGTTTCAGTAAGTGTTACCTTTCTCTCTCTCTCCTCTCTCTCTCTCATGCACACAGAAAACCTATGCTTTCGTTTGCAGTTTTTAAAACAGAAATCATACGCTGCATGTTTTGGTTTATGACTTTGTTTTGCACCCGATGCCTCATTCTGTTCTCCAGCTGCACAGCGGTCCTCCACGGCTTATCTTTCCTATCCCCCTAAAGATGGCCATTTAGGTTGCTTTTGCCCTCGGCTGCAACAATATAACCACCATCGTGTTGGATATGCTCCTCCACTCTCCTCTTCTCCTCTGTGGCAGGCTCATCCAGCCATCTGAATCCCGAGGACCCTACTGATCACAGGTCAGGGGCCTTGTCGGATGGAGGGCAGGGAACTCCCGGGATCCAGGGCCTATTTCTAGCTGCTTCCAGCCCAACTAAGAGATAAATTGGGTAGAAGAACAGAAACAAGAAAGACATAGCAAAAAGAGGACAGGACCAGGAGGGAGGGAACGGGAATGAAGAAGGTGGGATGGTTTGGAGTCTGCAGACCAATTCGGTCCACTGTGTCAAAGATCTCAAATACGCGCGTGGCCTTTACCACGCTCTCGGATCTCCAGGACACCGCAAGGCAGTAATGATACAGAGGTTCCCCAGGACATGAACGGGAGGAATGCCTGATGGAAGTAAATAAAGGTGGAAATACTAACAGGGTATGTCAAATAGAATGCTGTGCCCTATGAAGGGGAATATTACACAGCTGTCCAAAATGACATCGCGGTGGCAGGCAGGGGGCCGCGGGCGAGTGGTCCCAGACACAAAGTGCACAAAGGCTACAGGGAAACATGTTCATGTTCAGTAGGACTCTGGCTTTCTCAACAGCCCCTGACAAAGGACCAGCAGGTCCGATGCCAAAGTCTAAACAGTGGGATTGTAGCAGGTTTTTCCTTTCACAGGGACATCATCCCCACTTCCTGATTTTTTTTTTTGTCATGTTAATTCACAAAATCCCAGCTCCAGCACTAGCTGCCTGGGGTACTTGGCACATGAGTACCTCGTTGCCCAGAGGGAGCATAGAGGTACCTCTATGTCTCCTGCTCTGTTTGGGGCTTGAAAGGGCCTGCCGGGGCACAGCCAAGAAGGCAAGGAGGAGGAGGTGTGGTCCCAGGAAGGCCTGCTAGGGCCTGCTCAGGAATGAGGCAGAGAGACAGCACATCCTGATCCTGACCACACACCCTGGATCTCAGGAGAGGTTCGGCCTCCCCAGAGGAGGAAGGTGGAGAGTAAGAGAGTGAAGGAGGGGAAGAGAGGGGGTTCCGGATGTGGAGAGCTTGAGAGCACATGCTCCGGAGTCCCCAGCGGACCTCAGTTCAAATCCAGGCACCACACATGGCCAGCTGTGTGGCCTCAGGCAACTTCTCTCTGAGATTCAGTTTCTTCATCTGTAAAATGGGGTAAGAGCAGTTCTTTTGGCCCTGAGACTGCTGTGGGGATTAAAGGACTAATGTGTGTTGGGGGCTTGAGCGCTTACCACACCTCAGGCACTCCCTACATGGTAATGAGGGTGAGGATAACGTGTGTGCCAATAAAATCAATGTTAATGCTAACACGATAATAAGAATAGCACCGAACACGTACTAACCTATTTGATGCTCACAGGTAGCTAGAAGCCTGATAGACTATATCCCTGTGTTACAGGTAAGGAAATGGGGCACACAGAGGTTGAGTCACTTGCTCAAGGCCACACAGCCGGGAAGTGGCGGAGCTGGGATGGGAACCCAGGTGACCTGGTTTCAGATCAGCATCCTTAAGCTAACCCTTACCCACTACGGCTTACGACAAAGCACCTTCAAAGTCTGCTGATTCTCTCAGAAAATGGAAGAGTCGATGGCTCCACTTTTGTGGATAATGACGCTGAGGCTCAAAGAAGTACAGTGACGTGGTCAGTGCCAGAGAACTACGAGGAGGGAGGCACAGTCCAAGGCTCTGCTCTTAACCACTGTCTTCCCTGAACTCCTCCATGACCACAAAGGAGGCTGAGGCTCAGAGAGGCCACACAGCTCGGAGACAGCGGTACTCTTCCCACCTACAGCTCGGAGCGGGGCCAGGGGGCCGGGCGCAGGGAGGGGGCTCCACTCACTTGGACAGGGACACGCCCCCGGGCTTGCCGATGAGGTCCTCGTGATGCAGGACGGCGTCGCTCCAGGAGATGCCCAGGAAGTCCAGGATGAGCTTGAGGGAGCGCCTGGGGTGCAGCACCAGCTGCTCGTAGTACACGGGCAGGCACTTGTCCTTGCCCACCTCCATGCACTGGGCGTACATCACCTCGATGGCCTTGTTCCACTTGGTGAGGCAGTCGCGGTAGCTGCTGAGGTCGAAGCCGGCGATGGTGACCTTGCGGGTGATCATGGAGTGCACGGACGCCCGGCCGTCCCGCACCATCAGCAGGAACTTGGAGTTGGGGAACAGGCGCGACAGGTAGACGGAGGACTTGAGCGTGAAGGGGTCCTTGTTGCACAGCACGCGCGCCGGCTCGCCGTGCTTGGCGATCACCTCCAGGATGAAGGCCTGCATGGCGGCGTCCAGCACCTCGTCCGTCACGCCCGCCTCGTCCAGCCGCAGCTTCTCGCGGCCGGACTTGGACCAGGCCTGGCGCATGGCCAGCACGCGGGGGATGATCCGCGTCTCCTCGCCGCAGCGCACCTCGGGGTGGGCGTCCAGCATGGCGCGCATGAGCGTGGTGCCGCTGCGGGGCACGCCGCCCACGAAGATGAGCGGCATGGCCTTGCCGTAGCGGTACTCCACGCGGTCGGCGCCCACCACCACCAGGTCCTCCTGCTCCGGCCGCATGGCCCGCCGGGGGGTGCGCGGGCCCCCCAGCGCCGCGCGGCACTCCAGCACCTGCTGGCCCACCTGGACGGCCAGCAGCAGGGCCAGGGCGCAGCCGGCCGCCAGCAGCGCCCTCCGCGCCGACAGGCGCATGCTGGGCCCGGGGTGGCGGGCCTGCCTCAGCGACCGGTCAGCGGGGGCCCGGCGGGGCTCGCATCTGGGGAGAGAGAGGGGCCGGGGGTCAGGCAGGCGGGGGCTGGGGCCCTCCCCCGCACGCTTCCTGTGCCGGAGCCAAGGCGGCAGCGCTCTGGCATCGACTACCACAACGTTTCCACGTTCAAGAACGCGCACGGCAGCGTCCGAATCCCGCAGCACCTCCCTGCACGGGGGCACGGTTTTTGTGTGTTCCCTATGGCTGTCCCTCCAGAGCCTGGCACAGAGCCTGGCACCTAGCAGGGGCACCGTAAGTATCTGGGGGCCGTGCCTTGGTTGACGGGGCAGGGCGAGGCCAGAGCCGCTAGGACGTGAGGGCAGTAGCAAGGGGAGCAAAGGGCTGCCCAGCTGGGGAGCAGCTGAGCCGGAGTCTGAGATTCCCGCCCAGGCCAGCCAGCCCTGGCGCCTGCTCTGAAGGACCACGCTGTCACACGGAGACAGCGTGGAGCGTCCCGTCCTGTCCCGGGCTGCTTCTGGAATCACTACCCACTCACTCGGTCTTCATTCAGTAAATGGGCATTAAGTGTAACAGGGTACGGGGCACCGTGCTCAGTGCTGGGGGCAGGAGAGCGGATTAGACAGCAGGGCCCTACCTGATGCCTCTCCCCTAGCGGGGGAAGCGACAGTACACAAGCTCTAGCCACAGCGTAGGAACGGCTTACACTGGGAGAGGCATCAGGTAGGGGAAGGAGGAGGGAGGTCTCGGAGGGCCTCTCAGGGGAGGTGGCATCCAAGCCAGAGTCCCCGATGAGAAGGAGCCGGCGGTGTGAAGCTGTGTGGGAGGGGTGTGCCAGGCAGAGGAAACAGAGAATGCCAAGATCCCCAGATGGGAGAGGGTGTGGGGTGTTCGAGAACCTCAGGAGGCAGTGGAGGCAGAAGGGAGGGAAAGGGAAAGACTGGGGGGCCTCGGGGGCCAGGGGAGAGAGCTGGACCTGCTCTCAGGGCAGCCGCTGGGGAGAGAGGGCCCACAGGGGGGGAGAATGGAGGCAGGGAGGCCAAGGAGGAGGCTCTGGCTGGTATCCCGGTCCTCGGGAAACTCAGGGACACCGGAACTGTGAGGGTGATGTGGGAACAGGGACACGGGGTGACCGAGCACAGAAACCATGAGCCTGAGCCTACGCTCCTCACGCCTCCCAGGGACAATGATCAGACCTCAGTGGCAATTCTTCAAGCAGGGGCTTGTTTCAGAAAGCAGGGCCCTCCCAGCCCAGCGGCCCCCTTCTCCAGCCACCACGAGTGACAGGCCTGCCCTCCTCCCTGGCTTATCCTCAAGGCCTCTCCATTTAGCAATGAGAAGCCAATACAGGAGGTGCAGACTCAGATGCCAGACGGACACACGAGCCAACCCCTACTGCCCACCGCAGCCCTTCCCTGCCTCCCCGCCACTGCACTTCTGAGCCTCCTTTGCCTTTCCACATCTTTCCAGAATCAGAGTGAGGTCTTGAGGTCTGTGGCATTTGAGCAGTCACGCAGGCCTGGGTTCAAATCCTGGTTCTGCCCCTTCCTTTGTGGCTGTGCGAGCTTGGCCAACACACTTTACCTCTCTGAGCCCCATCTGTAAAACAGGTCTAAGAGTAGCAGCCTCATAGGGCTGGCATGAGCATTCCACAACTCCCCTGAGAACTCAGGATCGCATCAGGCATGCAGGGAGCATTTGCAAGGATATTATCAGTGGTCTCTACTATGACCATGGGTTATTCATTGATTTCCACATTCAGTGGGTGCCTCCTGCATGCTGGGAGTTGGGCTATGGAGCCCAGAGACAGAGCCTCCACCCCCAAGTCTACTCACACTGTGGACTGGACCCACACCTGGGAGGGGGTGACAGGTGAGGGAAGGCTTCCTGCAGGAGGCGGCCTCCTGCTGAGTCTGAATAGTAGGGAGCGGGGACAGGTGGTTTTCAAACAGCCAGGTGGGGAAAAGAGAGGGGTGTTCCTGGCAAAGGGAACAGCCAGTGAGAAGGCACAGCCAAGGAAGAAGGCAACATGGCTGGGAAGCTGCAGGCGGCAGGGTGCGTGGGGCAGGGTTTGCAGGAAGGAAGCAGGAACCGAGTGTTTCTCTACGGGCGTGAGGTTCAGCTGAAAGCACCAAAGGACCAGGTTTGCAGCTGGACCAATCCACCCACACGGGCCCGGGCTGCCCGGGGCCCCTCGGGCTGTAGCAAGTGGCAGATCGACAGGAGAGCCAAGGCAAAGCACAATCTCAGCCCTGTCATCCAAACGGCTGAGAGGCCCCAGCATTTCCTGGCCGTGTGGCTCTGGGACAGTCACTTCCGCCATGTAAACCACAGCTTCCTGGCTGCAAAGAGGGGTGGGGTACACGGACCTCAAACTCTGCTCTGAGGGTTCTAGAAGCAGCTGACACAGCAAAGATCAATCTCAGCCTGGGGTCCCTATTCTCTGTGAGCACTAGAAAATAGCTGGGGACCCTCTCCCCAGAAAACCGCATCTATCCTATGCTGCTGACCATGGTGGGGGCTCACTGGTGCCCTGAATTCAGGCTCTGGGATGTGTAAATCTAAATCCAGGGCAGCTCCAAGGGCCAAGGCAGACTGGATGGGACATAAAGCCACCCAGAAATCCCTCCAGGGGCCTGTCAACTTGTTCAAGTGCTCACTGAAATCCTCCTCTTAGACTCGGGACTAGAATTCTGTTTATCATTTCAGTGTTGGTGCTCCTGGGGGACAATCACTACTGTTTGAATCAGAGCAACTACCCTTTCTTCCTGACACTTAGCGAGGAGTGAGAGGATGGAGCTTTGGGGGAAGAGAAGCCAATGGTGGGGTGCAGAAACGGAAGAAGAGGGGTAATTTGGGAAAGGAGTTTCAGAAAGGACAGGAATAGTGAGCCCGCCACTGTGTGTGCGAGTGCATGTGTGTGTGCCCTCTAGCTTGTGTTTGGGGTTGGAAGTGACTTGGATGCTAAATCTCAGGGGGGGGAAGCCCCCAAGAATGGATAAGCAGAATAAGGAAAATGTTATCCACATACCAACTGTGCTTAATACTGACCATTCATTTGGCTGCAACACTTTATTATTATTGTTGTTGTTGTTGTTACTGTTATTATTTTAAGTAGGTTCCAACTATTATTACTATTCCTATTATTATTATTATTATTATTATTAAAGTAGGCTCCAATGCGCCACTGGGACTGCCCTCCATCACAGAGCTTGAACTCACGATCCTGAGATCAAGACCTGAGCTGAGATCAAGTCACACCCTGAACTGACTGAGCCACCCAGGCACCCGTGGCTAGAATACATTTTAAAACAAAGCACCCGATTTTTGTGTTTTTTACATTCATGAAGCACTTGCTTGGCTTAAACTTTTACTATGCATCATATAATGGGACCATCTCTACCACCCATGGGGTAGAGAAGCATCACTCCCAGCAGCTCAGAGAGAAGAAGCCACTGGCTCAGGGTCACACAGCCCGAGTGACAGGCCTGGATATGACCAGGCTGAGGCCGAATTGTTCACTGTCTTCAGACAGGACGTGCGGCAAAAGGCCCGTCCGTTTCTGCCACCAGAAGAAAACAGCTCAAAGCAGACAGGTCAGCCCTGAGCAAAAGACAGCAAAGACCTGGGGAACACCTTGAGAAGAAAAAGTAGGGTAACCTGGCAAAGAGAAATAGCTGGGGGTCCACAAAGCCAAAGGCAGCGTCCTGGCCATCCACAGCCAGGGACCCCACTCTGAAGGGGCCAGAGTGCCCAGCCTGGGGACTCGGGCTGGGCTTCTACCCCCACTACCCTGCTTGACTCTGTCAAGGGAGCTGTCCCAGTGTCCTGGCAGTGAGGATGGTGTGTGAGAGTCTCAGACTCGGCATCTTACAGCCCTGGGTTCAAATCTTGCCTCCATTGGCAGCTGGGGACTCGGACAAGGGACTTCACCCCCCACAAGCCTCTCTTTTCCCCTCAAAAAAGGGGAGGGAGCATAATAATAACTCTTTCTCAGGGAGCTATTATGTGGTTCGGGGAAATTTTGTGGGACGTGCTGAGCAAGCACACCGAAACCCTAGCATTGGTCAGACGGGACGCAGAGGGTCTGGATTCTGGCCACTCGTTGAATCCGCTCAGTGAAGCTGGGCACTAGCCCACTGCGGGATTCGGTCTTCTACCACCAGGATAATCATCTAAGAGACAGGCAGCAGCAGAGGCCTGCCCCTGCACACTGCTGGGATCCAGCTTTGCCCGGATGCATTTCTAACAGCCAGGTGAGTCCGGCTGCCCAGTAACAGAGGCCGAGGGAGCACAGCGGCTCTTTCTAGGGCAGCCTGTGGAGGAGCCCGGACTCTGGGGGGCCTT
The DNA here is from genome assembly GCF_018345385.1 of Vulpes lagopus. Lineage (NCBI taxonomy): Eukaryota > Metazoa > Chordata > Mammalia > Carnivora > Canidae > Vulpes > Vulpes lagopus. Next base: position 16,577,981 of record NC_054837.1, on the reverse strand, counting down.
CTGGATGCACTTACCTCCCCTGGGCACTCTCATCTCTGGGTTCCAGCCCTTGCGGCTGCTCGCCAAGACTGTGCACTGGGTGACCCCTGCAGAGGCAAAGGAGATGCTGCGTGAGAGGTGGGGGCTATGGGAGGGCTGAGCTGCCTCAGAGGAGCAGAGGAGGCTGTCAAGCTCCGCAGGGGCATTTGGCAATGATTTGGGAGGGAAGTATTCTGGGGGACGAGTTGGAGTGCAACAGGAGGGCCTCTGGGCCCAAGATGCAATGGCTGGGGGCTGAGCTCACCTGGCCCTACAGGGAATGAACTGGCTCACTGCTCAGGAAGAGAGGTGTGAGCTGAGAATCTGAGCTAAGGCACTGCCGCCTTAGGGAGCCCCTGGGTCTCTACCAACCAGGGTTCTCCCTTCTCGGCCCAAGGACCTTAGACTTCAAGAAAAGTCTTGAAAGATAAGTAACCACCACCACCACCACTATATCACTAATCACTATCTGGAACTGCTGGATACGGGTGAACAGGCTGCGCACTGCCCAACTTCAAAAGCATACCACATACCTAGGATAAATAAGGCGCCTACAGAGTGGGACAATGTCCTGCAGCTGCCACCTAATACTGACCAAATGCCCACTCTGTGAGGATTTGGTATCATCTAGTCCCCCCTATGAGAGTGTAATGATCTCAATTTTAGAGAAGAGAAAAAGACCTCAAGAGGAAGAGCAATCGACCCAGGGAACTGTAAGAACCAGGATCTGCATCCAGATCTGTGAGACTCAGATGCCCAGCTCTTTCTTCTTCTTCTTCTTTTTTTTTTTTTTTTTTTTTTTTAATTTTATTTATCTCAAAACAGAGAGCATGAGCACAGGGAGGGATAGCGGGAGAAGCTCCTCACTGAGCAGGGAACCTGACACAGGGCTCCATCCCAGGACCCCAGAATCATGACCTGAGCCAAAGGCAGACACTCAGCCGACTGAGTCACCCAGGCGCCCCAGATACCCAGCTCTTAACCTTTGCACTAAAGGAACAGGGCCGGGATCCCTGGGTGGCGCAGCGGTTTGGCGCCTGCCTTTGGCCCAGGGCGTGATCCTGGAGACCCAGGATCGAATCCCACGTCGGGCTCCCGGTGCATGGAGCCTGCTTCTCCCTCTGCCTGTGTCTCTGCCTCTCTCTCTCTGTGTGTGTGACTATCATAAAAAAAATAAAAAATAAAAAATAAAGGAACAGGGCCATGAGTACAATGGGGTCCGGCAGGAAGCCAGGACTAACGTGGAACCAAGGGGGCTCCTGGTGTACATCAAACTGCTGTGTCCTTACTGTTCAGGGTGGAGAAGAGTTCTAGTCTGGTTCTCACCTTCCCCCATGTTACAGATGGGATGACGGAGGCCCATGAGGGACATCAGGTCACACACTCACGTGCTGAGTCTGGGGCTCTCAGTCCCTTCCCAGAGGTGGGGGTGGTTAAGAACTCAGCTCTGCAGTTGGACGACTCCCTGAGTCCAACAATAAATCATTGTTCCTCTGGGCCTTAGTCTTCCTCTTCTGTAAAATGGGTTGTTGTTTGTTTGTTGAAAGCTTACAATGGCCCGTTCACAGCGAGCATTTCAGAAATCTCCAGTTATTTTATTTGTGCTATGTTGGAGATTAAATGGGTGTAGGCCTTCACTGCATTTTTGTTCTCTCTTCCTTCCTCTTCGCTCACTCCTCACCTCTATAGTTTGTGCCTATCCTTGAAAAAGTGGGGAAGCAGTCTTCTGAGTGCTCTTACACAGAGATGGGGGGGGTCCCAGGTGTAACCATAGCAACAAGCAGCACCCCCCCCCCCCACTGCCCGCCTCCAGGCCTCGGAGTATGAAGGCCTGGCACTCCTAGGGCCTGAACAGCCAACGCCAGAGGTCTGCCTCTTGGAACAAATACACTTAGGGACACTCGAAGCTCTTCCGGAGGCGAGATGGCTGGGGGCCCAGCTCCCCTGGGGCGGCCCTTGAAATGCCATGGTGCTCCGAGAGGCCTGCCAGCAACAGGCCCACGGGGTGGGGGCCAGCACACAGCTTCTCACCGTCTAGAGCTGCACAGCCAGTGCCCAGGGCGGGCACTAACCACTTGTCAAGCATTTACATTTAAAATAAGTAACATGAAAGAACATTTTAAATTCAGCTCCTTGTGGGCACAGGCCATAGTTCAAGTGCCTGGTCGCCAGATGGCGGCCAGTGGCTACTGTGCTGGACAGCGCAGCATGGACCCTGGGATAGCGGTCAGCGAACTGCGGCCCTCTGGCCAAATCCAGTCTTCAGTCCTCGAGCTTTTACCTTTTTTTAAGGGAAAGAGAAGAGTGAGAGGATGCGCAGAAGGCGCCAGGAGAAAGGTGAGAAGCAGCAACAAAAACCTGCCATCCTGCCAAACCTGAAATAGTTACTATTTGGACCTTTCTAGAACAAGCCCTGCTCTAGAACGTTCCCCGTCACTGGCCGCAAGTTCTACTGGACAGCGCTGACTTGGAAGACAAATGAGATGCATGGGTGTGGGGGTCACTGAGCACCCCCCCTTCTTCTGTAGGAGGAATGGCAGCACTGATTAATCATCACTGTGTACTCGACACTCGCACCAGAGCAGGGCATTCCATGCTCCAACTTATTTCATCCTCACAAGAGCCCCGAGGCAGGGTGGGGTGGGGAGGGCCCTCCTCACCTCTACTCTTTCTCCAGTTTATGGATCTCAGAGGCCCTTGTGGGAGCAGGGTGTGCATAATTAGGCCCCAAAGCAAAACGGCCACACCAGCTGAGCCAAACAGCAAACACAAACCACAAAAAGAAAAAAAGACAAGAAGGAAATACGTTGACTCGAAAGGCCAGCAGGAGTGGTGTTTAGTGTGACATTTTTTCCCCTCAAGACACTTTCAGAGGGTTGTTATCTTGTCTTTCTCTATAATAAAACAACAGAGAGACTAGCATTCTTTCAATTCTCTTCCATGCAGAGTGGCGGGGGGGGGGGGGGGGGGGGGGGGGGCAGCCAGACGCTGGGCCTCTGATCCGGCTCCACCAGCTTCTGGCTGTGTGACCTCAGGCAAGTCCCTTAGCCTCTGTGAACCCCAGTTCCTGCATCTGTAAAATAAGGATGCCAGCAGTACCTGACAGGGCCCTTGTCGTGTGGTCAGGGCCAACAAGGAACTCGCCTCCTAAGGGTGCTGGGAGGTGTTGGTAAGTTAGAAAATGCTGGACCAGCGCCTGTCAAACGGCGATTTCCTTTTCTCATTTCATGCTGGGCAGAACTTCTTAAGGTGGGGCCTTTCATCCCCATTGATGGGCGAGGAGACTGAAACAGGGAGAGTTGAGGTGGTTTGCAGAAGCCACCCATCTAGGCAAGAAGAAAAGTCAGTTTCCAAAGCTGGCTGTGTCCCCAAGATGCCCTCCTGGGCATCATGTCATGTGGTTCATAAAATGGGGGTGGCAAGGGAGGCCAGGAGAGGCTCTGCTCTCTCTGTGCACTGACCCATGGGTTTCCCTGCATGACCACTGGAAGGGAGGGCCAGGAAAGGGGGGGCATGGCTGTTCAGTACTCGAGATCCCTTTAGACCCACATTCATTCACGCATGTTTACACCTAGTGTGTGCCAGGCACTGATCAGGACGCTGGGACACATCAAGGGCCGAAGACAGCCCTGCCCTCACAGAGCTGGCACCCTGGCGGGAAGCAAGGAAAACAGTGTGTGGGATAATGATGCCTGGGATAAATGCTTGGAAGGAAATGCCCACAGTGGGACGGGGAGACATGCCATAAGGTGTCACAGAAGGAGGTGACATTTACAGAGACCACACCGATTTGGGTTCAAACTCATGTGAGCTTTTTAACTCAGCATGATTTCTCTAAGCTCAGGGGTTCCCTGGGCTGGGGAGTATGGGCTTGAGCACATGATGCCAGCTAAGGAGGCAAGTGGCTGCACTTACAGAGTGGCCTTGGAGGGGTGCCTGGTGCCCCTGTGCCCAGACTCAGCCATCAGCCCTGCAAACTCTCCCCCTGGGAGCCAGCTCCCAAACATTCCATCGTCATGGCTACCACCCACCCCAACCTCTAACCCTCCCACACAGAGCTGGGGAGACAGGAGACAGGTGCTCAGGAGGGACGGGCTCTTGAGGAGCTGAGACCTCCTACCCACTCTGGAGGGAACCCAAGGCAAGAGGAAGAGGTAAAAGAGTAATTCTTGAGCATAAAAGCATTCTTGGTGTTTGAAAGGGGAAGAAGAGAAGGTGGGCTGGCACACTGCTTTAAAAGTATTAGCTCTTACTTATTTTTTTTTTTTTAATGCAGGGTTTTTTGTTTTTTTTTAATTTTTATTTATTTATGATAGGCACACAGTGAGAGAGAGAGAGAGAGTCAGAGACACAGGCAGAGGGAGAAGCAGGCTCCATGCACCGGGAGCCCAACGTGGGACTCAATCCCGGGTCTCCAGGATTGCGCCCTGGGCCAAAGGCAGGCACTAAACCGCTGCGCCACCCAGGGATCCCGCTCTTACTTATTTTTTAAAGATTTTAATTACTTGAGACAGAGAGAGAGAGAGAGCACACGGGAGCATGAGCAGTGGGGACGGGCAGAGGGAGAGGAAGCTGCAGATGCTCCGCTGAGCAGGGAGCCCAGTGCGGGGCTCAATCCCCAGGACCCTGGGACCATGACCTGAGCTGAAGGTAGATGCGTCACGGACTGAGCCACCCGGTGCCCCGAGCTCTTACTTATTGAGCACTTAGTGTATACCAGGTATAAAGCTAAGGGTTTTACATAGATCACTAAATTCTGTCCTCGTGACCACCCCCCACCCCCATGACCTCTTTCACTATTTACTGGGGCTCAGAAAGGTGGGATCACCTGCCCAAGGCCACACAGCTGAGAAGCACGGGAACCAGGAAGAAGACCCAAATCTTCGCATTTTGCACCAAAAAATGATCAAAGCAGAGCCCCTACATGCTGTCTGCCCCCCGCCAAAAGGCCCAGTTCAGCCCCCTGCTGGGCACGTCAGGTTTAGGGAGTAATGAGGCCCGGGGTCACATCCCAGGTCCCCCGCTAAGAGGCTGAGCAGGACGCTCTGGTGTGGCTCCCTGGGCCTCAGTGCTCCCACCTGACAAATGGGAATAACACCCAGAGTCCTGGGATCCCTGGGTGGCGCAACGGTTTGGCGCCTGCCTTTGGCCCAGGGCGCGATCCTGGAGACCCGGGATCGAATCCCACATCGGGCTCCCAGTGCATGGAGCCTGCTTCTCCCTCTGCCTGTGTCTCTGCCTCTCTCTCTCTGTCTGTTACTATCATAAATATAAATAAATTAAAAAAATTAAAAAAAAAATAAATAAACACCCAGAGTCCTGAGGAACTATGTGACTTCTTACCAAAGCCTGGCACAAAGTCAACATGAAAAAATGTTAGCATTTAATCTTGTGAGCACTGTCCTCACAGCATGTGTATACACGAAGAAACAAGTGGCCTAGCAAGGTGGGATCACCAAATCTCCTGTCCAGGGCCAGAAAGCCAGCAATCTTGGCCAATGTGGGTCACACAGTCTCTGACACGGCAGCTCCATGAAAGCTGCTCTACACAACACACCAACGAAGCTGCGTGGCTGGATTTCATTCTATAAAATCAGGCGGCGAGCTAGGTTTGTCCCGCAGGCTATGGTTTGCCAACCCCCGGGTCCCTGTGCTGAAAACACAGTATGGGCAGCACATGCCCCCAGCGGGACTTGCACAAGCCCAGGAAATGCAAATGCACTTAGACCCAGTGGGAGCTGGTATCTGTTTTGGTTCTGGGCTCCATCCCAGAAGGGCCAGTGGGAGGCCTCAGGTGGCCAGCCTTTGGTGGGTGAGAGAAAAATGTTCAACTCAGGAAAACAAATGGCTCATTAAAAAAAAGGCAGCAGGAGCACAAGCACGCACACAGAATCATCTAGCATCTGGTCTGTCGCCAAGTAAAGACTTAGGGAGAGAAATTCACGTGTGCCTGGTCTTTTACGGACATCATGCCTCTGACAACCACCCTGGGGGTAGACACTATTATTAGCCTCATTGTACGGAGCAGGTAGAGGAGGCTCAGAGAGACAAGGTGCCTGGCTCAAGGTCACACAGATGGTAACTGAGCCTGAACTGGAACCCAGGTCCGTCGGACATCAGAACCCAAGCTCTGAATCACTTCCCCGAAACCCTACCCCACCCAGTACACAGATGGGGAAGCTATCTGTCATGTGGCCACTCAAGGCAGCAACCAACAGGGACGCCTGACCTCTGGCTCCCGGCCTCACCACCCCCTCGCAGCCCCTGTCCCCCGCCCCCAGCTCCTGGCATGGCCCCTGCTCCAGGCTTCCTGCTTGGGAACACACGGGGCCCCTGCCTGGAAAACAATGCAAACAGGAGAGGGCCAGGGTGACCTTGTGGGGCTGGGGCTTCCTGCACACACACGTACACATGCATGCAGGCCCACAGGGGACCCTGTCTCCATTCCTCTGCCAAGAAGCTGCTAGAGGTAGGGAAATGAGCACTGGAGTACGAGTCCTAGGTTCTGCTGATTATTAGCAATGCAGTCCCTGTAGGGGCTGGAGGGGTGGCAAGACACAGTTTCTAACTTCTCTATGCCTCGGTTTTCTCATCTGTGAAATGGGGATGCTGCTGTGGAGATTAAACAAATGACCCGACAGCACTCGGGGCAGGCTCTATGCCTCTACCACTGTGATTTCTCCCCTTTAACTTGTTTTGCAAAACCCCGCGCAGCAGGCCCCAGGGCACCCCACCCAAACATTCTGATTCCAAAGTTATGTGATTGTGGAGGCCCAGGGATCTGCGTTTACCAGATGCTACTGCCACTGCCCCTGCCCCACCACTCGAGGAAATGCTGCTTAGAGCACTGAATTCAGTGTTTGAGGTGCCCACACAGTGGTGCAGGGTGACCTCAGGACACAGACCCACATCTAGCGGGTCCTATGAACCTTCTGTGCCACAGACCCCTTCTGAGAAGTGTTTTTGTTTTGTCTTATTGAGAGAAAGAGAGCGTGCACGAGCAGCTAGGGGGAGTAGGGGAGGGGCAGAGGGAGAGAGAGAATCTTAAGTAGGCTCCATGCCCAGCACGGATCCCGACGTGGGGCTCGATCTCACGACCCTGAGATCATGACCTGGGCCGAAATCAAGAGCTGGACACTTAACCAACTGAGCCCCTCAGGCACCCCAAGGGTATTTTTAAATAGAATAAAATACAGAGGATCAAAAGGACACCAATTATAGTGAAATCTGGCTAAGGGCAGAATTACCAAAAAATGCTCTGATAAAGTAAACTTTGTGCTCGTTTATTAAAACAATAAATAAGATCTAGAGGCAGGCCCTATAACAAATATAATGTGCATGCAGTAATGAGAAGCCAGTAGCTACTGGCAAGCAATATAAAAATATATGTGGTTTCTATTGGCGACCAAGGCCCTGCTGCCTGGATCTATCACCTACATAGTCACCTGGAAGAAATGTTAAATTACAGTCAACCAAGATGTTAAATTAGAGGCACCTAGGTGGATCAGTCGGTGAAATGTCTGCCTTTGGCTCAGGTCATGATCCCAGGGTCCTGGAATCGAGCCCCCACATAGGGCTCCCTGTCTGGCAGGGAGCCTGCCTCTCCCTCTCCCCTCCTCCTGCTTGTACTCTTTCTCTGTCAAATAAATAAAAATCTGGGGATCCCTGGGTGGCTCAGCGGTTTAGCGCCTGCCTTTGGCCCAGGGCGCAATCCTGGAGACCCGGGATCGAGTCCCACGTCGGGCTCCCGGTGCATGGAGCCCGCTTCCCCCTCTGCCTGTATCTCTGCCTCTCTCTCTCTCTCTCTCTCTCTCTCTCTCTCTGTGTGTGACTATCATAAATAAATAAATAAATCTTAAAAAAATTTTTTTTAAATCTTAAAAAAAAAGATGCTACATTAGAGTTAAATTCTCATCGGAACTCCCTGGCCCCTTGGAGGCCATCCAAAGACTGTGCCTTCAGGAGCCAGAGGGCGACACTCCTACTGGGGAGGGGCCTGGGTCCATTCCTCCCTGTTTCCTCTTGCCACCTCCACCATCAGACGTAAGAGCAACAGGGTTCTGTATGAGGAAAAGCCTGAGGGTATGGTCCAGGGTGTGGCCTAGGTGTTTTGATTTTACATAAAAAATAAAAGTAGGAGGCCACAGGACTCTCAGTAAGAAAAGAGACCTATACCCATGCTGGCCACACACGCCAGCACTTGACCTTGGATATGAACTCAAGTTTGAAGCAAGTGGAGGACAGTGAGGCCGGAGTCGTTGTGACCTTGTTCCCCAGCACCAAACATGCGGCCCTGTGGGGAAGCAGAACAAGTTGTGTGGATCAGTCACCAACGATGCAGAGCTCCAGGGGTCAGGCAGCTAGCCTGGGTGTGCACCTGCCTCTGCGCCTCAGCTTCCTAATCTGTAAAATGAGTCCAACAATTCTTAAGAGCAAGGTTGCCATGAGGATTCATGGAGGTGGAGGCTTTGCTGTGAGAAAGCGAGGAGCAGAGGACTAGGGGAGGTGGCTGGTAAGAGCCACTGGGGAATCCTTGGAGCCGCCCCAAGGGAGAGGAGACAGGACAGGGCACAGAGGATAGAAGGTGGCCAAGGAGCCCAAATGTACTGGGCCACAGCAGAAAGCGACATGGACAGAGACCCCCACTCCTCAGGCTGAACAAACAACTCCCAGCCTTTCTTAGGGTGGGCCTTGCTGGCATTATCTGTCAAATGGGCGGATGCTGCCAGAAGAGAGCAAGAGGTTTACCTGGTAGGGCTGGGATCGGGCAGGGGGCAGATGAGGGGCATTTGAGGCACTACCCTTGAGTATAAACCTCAAGCGGGTGCCCCTCCCCAGAACTCAAGATCAACAAGTTCAATGCAATGTTTTAAGATGAATGCTGAGCATTCACTTTGACACAATGCTGTGCTCACAAGGTGAGCAAACTAGGACACACAAAAAAATGTTTTAATAGCCTGGGCAAATAGTGGTGCTGTGTCAAGCCATACTGCAGCCTGGGGCAGAAGGGAAATGTCAGTAACACTGATCTTGTCTTTATTTAAAATTCTGACACACTGTTCAGCATGGAAAGTTTTGCTTTGATTTAGATTTGGGAGCGTAACCGCCTTCTTGAGATTTAATTCATCTATTCTTTTTAAGAGATTTATTTATTTGAGAGAGAGAAAGAGAGCGCGCATGTGAGCATGCATGAGGACAGGGAGGAGCAGAGGCAGAGGGAGAAGCAGACTCCCCACTGAGCAGGGAGCCTGATGCAGGGCTCGATCCCAGGACCCCAAGATCATGACCTGAGCCGAAACCAGACGCTTAACTGACTGAGCCACCCAGGCGTCCCTATAACTCATCTATTTTCAAGTGTACAATACAATGGTTTTTAGTAAATGCCCAGAGTTATGCAACCATCACCACAATCAATCTGAGAATGTTTTCATCACCCTGAAGAGAAACCCCAACCTTTAGCTGTCACCCTGATCCCTTATCTCCCCTTCCCTGGCAACCACTAATCTACTTTCTGACTCTATGGATTGACCTCTTCTGAACATTTCATATACTGTCAACCATTGACAGGGGTTAGGGATGCCGGCCTACCATGCAGTTGAAAATCTGCGGGCAACCTTTGACTCCTTCAAAACTTAACTGAAAGCCTACTGTTGACCACAAGCCTTACTGATAACATCAAGAGCACAGGGGCACTTATATGCTGTATTCTTACCAAAAAAAAAAAAAAACCTAGAGAAAAGAAAATGCCATTAAGAAAATCATAAAGAAGAAAAAATACATTTGCAGTACCGTCCTGTATTTACATTATATTAAAAAAAAAATCTATGTATAAAGTGGACCTATGCAGTTCAAACCTGTGTTGTTCAAGGTCAACTGTGAAGAGACTAGCTTCTTTCATTTGCCATGTTTTCAAGGCTCACCCATTAGTTTTGATTTGTTTTCAATTTACATCACAGCATTATCTTTTAAGGATTTTATTTATTTGCCAGAGAGAGACAAAGCAGGGAGCCCGATGCCGGGATCATGACCTGAGCTGAAATCGAGATTCAGACACTCAACTGACTGAGCCATCGAGGTGGCCCCTGGGTTTGTTTCTATGAACCATAAATCACTGCATGGCTCTGTTCACACCTGTACCCAAGAGCCAGGGAGCATGGGGCCCCCAGAAATTGGCCCAGATGGCAGGGGCTGCTGGGAGGGTCTCCAAGAAATCTATGCAGAGCACTAGGAAGAGGTTCCCCACAAAGCCCTGCTCCTTCTGGTACCACTCTGCTTGACTTGCCTTGAGATATTCTATTGCAACTGCAGCTTTGAGGTAAGCATTTATTGAGCTCCAGGTGACCATGTGTCACCTCCCAACACACTGAGCTCAGTTTTACTTAGTTCTGGCACACCTGTCAAGGCAGACAGCATGCCCAGGGGACAGACAGGGGACAGGAGTTGGGGTCATCTCTGCTGCTCTCTGGCTGTGAAGCTCTGGACAAGACATTCACCGTCTCTGAACCTCAGCGTCCTTATCTGTTGAATGGGGTGTGCAAGACTTCCTCACAGGGCTGCAGAGAGGAGACAAATCCTTGGTGAACTGTCACTTGATGAAAGCAGCAAATGCACGCTCACTCAGGTGGCATGGACCTGAGGGCCTTGTGAGCATGGAACCATTTGATGCTCCCACTCAACCTGCGAGGCGGTACAACATCCCATTTTACAGACAAGGAATCAAAGTCTCAGGGGAGTTAAGTACCTTGTCCACCACCACGAGGCTGGCAGGCGTTGGCCAGGATTTACATTGAGGTCTGACTCCCAAACACTGGGTCTTTGAAATAGAGCTGGCTTCATCTGCCTTTTTATATGTCAGGCTCCTTCATTCAAAGACCCCACTCTGGGTCACTCTGGGTTTAAGAGAGGAAGACACAAAAAAGCAACACAAAAGAGCAGCTCCCTGCGGTACAAAAACTCACCTCAGGAACCCCCAGCCTGCCCCCTGGCTGTCCTGAGAGGTGGTGGGCACACCCTAGGCCTGACTTTATCCAAACCCCATGGCCACATGTAAAGTTTAGACACCAAGTCTGTGGCCTTCAGGGTCTGCCAGCCTGGAAGGCAGAGCAGAGAGCGACATTCCCTGACCCCAGGACAAGGAAGGAGCTTCCAGTCCTACACACTCTGCCAAAGCGCCATGCAACCAGGACATGCCTTTTCCCTCTCCCGGACTCAGTTTCCCCACCAATGACCTCCGGAGAGAGACGGCGGTGGCTGACCTCTGAGTCTCCCTTCCTTGATCCAATTTCAATGGCTAGGACCTGCTTTGTTCAACATTTCAGGTGGTGCTCCCTGTAAGATTTCACTTGAAAAAGGAGTTCAGGTTTAGCATTTTAAAAAGGACACCTTTGGCTCAGGTCATGATCTCAGAGTCCTGGGAGACTGCGCGCTGGGCTGGGCTCCCTGCTTGGCGGTGTGGAGTCTGCTTCTCCCTCTGATTCTGCTCCCCCTCCCCACTGCTCCTGCTCCAGTGCTCTCTCTCTGAAATAAATAAAATCTTTAAAAAAAAAAAGGAAAAAAAACAAGAGGTCAGTCTTCCTTATCTACAGAATGAGAACAGGCAGCACCGAAGTCCTGGGGCTGCAGAGAGGGAATAAGATAACACATCCAAAGTGTTTTAAAAATCCCCGGACTCACGCCAGGCCCTGAGTGCACGCAGTCCTGGATGCCCCCATGCTCCAGGCTCTCGAGGACCAGAGCTGTGAAGGCAGCCTTGGGCGAGGCTCTTAACCTCCCTGAACCTTGAGATGAAACAGCTTTCCAGGTTCCTTCGAGGGCCCCACTGCTCAGGATGGCCACGCCAGGCAGCCGGGCACCAGGCATCCCAGACACTCTTTAAGGACTGGAAGCCACAGACCCCAGGGAGAGGCTCCAGCCACCCACACTCTCAAGTCCTGGGAAATCTATCTGGCTGAGCTGGTCTGGGTTTCACCCCATGTGGCTCTGGCGAATTTCCACAGGCAAGTGCCAGTCTGGCCCAGGAGGAAGGGCTGTGCTGAGCAGGAACACTCACCCTTTCTCTGGCCAGGGCTGCAGATCGGGCCACCGCAGACCACCGTGGCTTCTCCTAATTGGTCTTCTTTCCTTCCTTGGCCAGCACCCAGCTCACTTGTCTGCCTCAAAGAGAACACGGGAGATGAGGTGAGGGGCAGGGTGGCCCAACAGTGGTTAAGGGCATGGGTAGACAGCCCGAGAAGGTCCGAGTCCACGTTTGGCTCTGCCAAGGATGGGCCGTGAGACGTGGGGGCCAGTTAACGTCAACAGCCTCAGTGTCTTCATCTGTAAAATGGGCTGAGCTGCCTGCCTTGGAGAGTTGCCGGGATGACTACTGAGGCAAATGCTTAGGGCAGGACCCAGCAGGAGGAGGATTCCAGTAAATGCCCGCAGTTAAATTACCATCTTAGTTAGATATTCTCATTAAACATTCTACAGTACAACCACAACAGACCTGGATGTGACCTTATAAAAATTCATTACCCTGGAGGCGCCTACAGGGACTCAGTCAGTTGAGTATTAGTCAGTTGATTTCAGCTGGGGTCATGATCTCAGTCAGGGTCATGGGATCAAGCCCTGCATCGGGCTCTGTGCTCAGAGTCTGCTTGTCCCTCTCCCTCTGCTCTTCCCCCCCTTCTCTCTCTCTCTCAAATAAATTAAATCTTACTCTGCAAGACATCCGAGATAAGTTAGGTGACAGGCTAGCTGATCCCATGCTGGTAAATATTTATGCTGGGAAAATACTCCAGAAAGGTACACCCTAAAATGCTAACTAGAACTTCACTTATTTCCCCTTTTCCTCCCCCTGAATTTTTTAACTCTCCAACAGTGGATATGTATCAATGGCATGATAGAAAAGAAACGGGAAAAATGAAATCGGGGTGATTTCTAGGCTTGCTGCATAACTTTGAGACCTTCAGGCCTGGAATACAGAGCCAGCCTTTGAGAAAGACCAGGGCAAGCCCAGAGAAGAGAGTCTGCTCAAGGTCATGGAGCAGGCCAGGCCTGGGCCCAGCTTTCCATGCACCCAGATCTGGCCTCCTCTCTACTGGCATCGTGCTGGCTCATTCTCCTAGCAAGATTAGGTAGGCTGGCCTCCTGATTAAAAGTCTGGCTCTGAAGTCAGGCTGAAGATCCCAGCAAGGCCAGGAGTTACATGACCTTGGGCAACACACTCAACTACTGTGGGCATCAGTTTCCTCATATGTAAAATGAGAATCAGACTTGCAGCAGTGCCAGATGGTTTCTGTATGGATTAAATACAAGGCACGGAAAGCACTTTGTACTGTTCCTGGAAACCGTCGGTGCTCTGGGTCCCATTATTATAGTTATCATTATTATTAGTATCTGGGATCTAGTTATGTCATGGAGAATCCTTCGAAGGGTGTGCAATGCTAACCCAGCAGGCACGGGAAGGAAATTCAGTCTTGGGTAGTAGGGAGCCATGGCAAGTATTTGAGCAAGAGAGGTGCCTATGACTCTGAAGCTATACGGGGGCTGGCAGCCAGTGCTCATCTACAGGAGCCTTCTCTGTCAAGGTCCTCTGTCACAGGCTCCAAGTCCTAGGCCATCCTCCTAAGGCTGCTGGGCAAAAACAGCACAACCCCCACCAGCCACACCCCTGCCACTTCCAGCTCTGCTTGCTTCCTGGGCTCCAGCTGGGCTGGTGACCATCAGGTGATCAACAAGCTGGGGGACTTGAAGCAGCCCAGGTGGCCTCAGTCCACAGGTGCGATGACCAGGAGGTCCAAACACCTGGCAGGGGCCCCAGGGCAACAGAGGAGAAACAGCCCCTACTTCAGAACCATGAAGACTGGTTCCCTTCTACTTTCCTACGTGACCTTGAGAAAGTCCCTCCCGGTCCCTGAGATAATCTGCCCACATGCAGACAAGGTCTTACTGTTTCCATATGCTTGGGAAGGGGATGCATGCAATGACATAAAGCAATGGTGGTTTCCTTCCACTGTGTGCCACACCCTGTGCCGGGCTTCAGGTGCAAACATTCATTAAACCCTCACCACTCCAGAAGAAGTCCCTGTATCTTTCTTAGTTCTAAAATTTACTTAAGCAGTCAAGTCACAGGTATAATCTCCATATTTGAAAAACAAAACAAAACAAAAAAAAAAACAGAGAAAGCTTAAGTCTCTTTGGAGCAAAATCTCCAATGCTCTCCTTGTCCCCTTTTTTCTAGGAGGTAACCATTGCTGATCAGTCTGGGGATGGGCCACCTGCCCTTCTTTCTATGAAATCCCAGTGGAACGCGTATCTGAATGGATATCACACTGGGCCTCTCTCCCCACCTCGTGAACACCCATCCTCCCATCCACATGCTATCATATCCCACCAGGGACCAATTCTGTCCCCGAGGGGAGCAATCTCTGGAGGCAGTTTTCGTTGTCAAGAGTAGGGGTAGTCTCACGAAGAGGCGGGGGGGGGGGGGGTGTTGCCAAGGATCCTACAGAGTCCAGGAGGTCAGCCCTCGCTGCAAACAATCACCTGGCCCCAAGTGTCAGTGATGCTGAGCCTAAGAAGCCCTGGATCCCAGGTATCCTTCTGAAACTTGGGTGGTCCACCCCACACCAAGTCAGGGAGGTATGTTCATGCCAGCACATTCATTCTGCCACCCAGTAAACACTGCCTGAGCACCTGCTGTGTGGCCTGTAGCCCAGCCAGAGGCAGTCTAGCATGGGTCACATCAGCTAATGACTCAGGCAAAGACGCCCCTCCCTTTGCCCCCTGCACTCAGAGCGTGCTCATCCTCACAGAAGACAGGACCCCTGTATGGATGGGATGTACATGGGATGCTCCTGTCCTCCCTCCTCTGAATTGCACCAGAGCATGCCCCCTGCTGGGATGGCTCACGGTTCAGGGCCAAAGCCTCCCTGAGCGACATTTAGGCTGTTTTCATCTTTGCCGCCACCCGCCCCATCACAAAGACACAGGCCTCCTTGTGCTCCCGTGTGAGAGGCCGCTGGGGCCCTGCTAACTGCCAGCGGGGTTCCCTGGAAGCTGCTGGTCCCTCCTGGAGGTTCCCCATCCAATCTGCATTTTAACAGACCCCAGGGATCCCCATGCACATTAAAACTTGAGAAGCACAGATCTAGAGAGCTGTGTAAAAGGGGTGGGCTGGCTGGAGGGACGGGCATCTTTAGCTCTCAGCAGAAACTGCCAAAGCACCCCCGGAACATCCCCCCAGCTGATGGTCTATAAGTTCCTCTCTGTACCAACTTTGTATGTCAGGCGCCGCTGACATAAGGGGTGACAGCTGCTCCCCTTTTCCAGATATGAGGCTGAACAAGGTGTCCAGACAACCAGAACCCAGGGTCAATGGCCTGGCTTTTAGAATCTGGCCATGCCCGGAGCATGTTCTAGGCCAGCTTCCTGCCCACCCACTCTGGCCATCAGAACGTGGCTCAAGGCAGGAAGGCAGACAGCTCACCTAGCAAAGGAAGGAAAACTCCCAAGGGAAGGAACAAGCTCCGTGGGCTGGACACCTGTGAGCGCCACCAGGAAGGCTGCCCTGTGCCCATTCATGTCCAGTCATCCGGGACAGAGGACCAGGCTGGGGGACAGGGCACCCTTATCAAGCACGAGAGGCAATGCCAGGGTAGTGCGGTGACCCGGAGGATGGGGGAGGGACAGGGCCCCGGAGCCATGGTGCTGGCTGGGGCCCCAGCTTTGGCCCCAGGTTTCTTCCCTGAAAGTGGGCTCACCCCACTCACTGCAGAGCTGCTGCAACGAGCGGAACATTCGCATCAGCCAACAAACAGTGGCGCTATCTGGAGGCCTGTCTCCCCTCTGGAGCTGGCACCATGCTGCTTCACTCAATGACTCCCTCATCACGGCCACCAGCCATGGTCAGCACTGCTCTCCACCCCACCTGGCAGATGAGGAAACGGAGCTCAGCGCCCTGCCCCTTGATGGCACACTGAGACATGGTCAGGGGAGCAGAGGCCTTGCACTGATAAGGTCTGCATTCGCCATCTGGATTCTGCCTCTGTTGAGCTGTGTGCCCTTAGGGAAGCCCCATCATCTCTCTGAGCCTCAGTTTCCAAAGCCGTGCAGTGGGGACATAATCCAGAGATGGGAAATGGGAAGCCACCCAGCCAACGGGCAAGGGCCATGCCCACCCTCCCCTAGGGATCCACACTGTTCTCCCTCAAAAGACCCAGCCCACGAAGACCTATCATCCGTGGGCATCACAGATCTCTCCTACGCCCTAGGTGCGACATGGGTGAGGCCATGCAAAGCTGGCAGCCTCCAGAGGAGAGCCACTACTCAAGGTCACACAGCCGCTGAGCAGTGGAGAGGGCAGGGAAGCAGGAGGTGGGATGTCAAACCTGAGTGGGACGCAGGGTACAGTCAAGGTGGCAGGTCGGTTTAGCAGGTGCCTGGAGTAGAGACCAGCAGAAGCAGGCCCATGTGAGGTGGCCAACATCACACCTGCAGTCTCTGACCTGGGAGGCCTCTTTGAAGGACCTGTCAGTCCAGGGATGTGCCCGCCCCCTTCTCAAAGGCTCCTCTTCCCTCTGGGCCGTCTGGTCACCTGCACAAGGACTACCTGTCTACCAGGGCTTCTCTCTGTGGCTGCAGTTCAAGTTGCCCTGTGGCCAGACACATCCCATCCTCTGGAATATTCTCTCAGCACTGCGGCCAGAGGGTGTATCTACCATGGAAACCTTACCATGTCGCTCCCCTCCCTAAGCCCTTCTAGGAGTCCTCAGCCTCAGCCTAACGTTCTAGCTCTTCCCCAGGCTTCATAACAGTGACATCCAGATGATGTCCAGGGGGAGCCACAAGTGGAATTCAATTTTCCAGAAGCCACAGCTAAAAAAAAAAAAAAAAAAAAGCCACATGAAAAAGAAAAGGGTGAAATGAAATCTCTTTCTAGATTTCAGTTAGCCCCACCTATCCAAAATATTACTGTTAATCAATAAAAAATTTCAAGTAAAGTCAACATAAAATACAAGTAACATTCAAAATCAATACAAAAATTAAGATTTATGAGACACTGCCCCCTCCTTTCCCCCTTAGGGCTAGGTCTCTGAAATCTGGGGAGTATATCTGACTTCTCAGTAGGCGCATCAGATCTGTATTTAGAGTTCATAAAATTTACTGTTGAAAAAATACATTCGCATCCCAAAATAGTTCCACACATGCATAAAAGTCTCCCAAGAACGGAATCAAGTGTCTGTTTTGAGATCTACGTTTAAATTACATTGAAATAAAAAATTCAGCTCCTCGGCTGCACTAGCCACTTAGCAAGGGCCACATGTGGCTTTCAACTCCTTGGGAGGAAAGGGGGCCACCCATGACACACAGTGACTGGTCCTCACGGCCCTCTCCCATCTCATTTCCAGGCCTGCCCTTGGGGGTAAAACCCCCAAGCACTCTGAGTTCCCATCTCCATCTCCACAATTCACCAGTGCCCTCCCTTAACACCCCCTGCTTCCTGCCAGTTTTTACTCAGCCCTTCAAAAGTCAGCTCCAGGTTCTTCCCTCCTATGACAGCTTCTCTGACATCCTCTGGGTGGGGTGACATTCCCAGTCCCTCTGCTCATCCCTCCTACTGTAACATCAAATGGTATTACAACTGTCCATCTCAAGGCTTCACCACCTCAGTGCTACTGACATTTGGGCAGCATCCACGGCCTCTACTCACTAGCTGACAGTAGCATGCCCTCACCTAGCAAGCTGCAACAACCAAAAATATCTCCAGGCATCCCCAGTGTTCCCTGGGGGCACAATCCCTTCTGGTTGAGAACCAGGGCCTGGCACACAGAAGGCACCCAAGCATGTGCCTAAACACAGGAGGTGCAGTCAACTGTGCTCAACCCCATGAGGCTTGCCTCCTCCAGGAAGCCTTCCATGATGCTTTAGCGCAGTCAGTGCTTCCTCTGGGCTCCCAAAGTCCTCTGCACTCGACCCACCCCCCCAAGCAATATCCTCCAAGGGTAGAAACTGGGTCTTGTTCATTGCTGTACTTTCAATGCCTAACCTGGCAGATGATATGTAGTGGTTGCTTAATAGATATTTGCAGAACTGACCTGAGAAACATGGATGACTTAGGCTGAGAAACCCCCACAGGGTGAGTTTTGCCTATTTTAGTTCAGAGTTCTTTCATCCCAGCAAAGGTGTTAAAAAAAGGTACAGCTCCATTTACGCAGCAAGCACTGGACTAAATGTAAAAACTCTGCAGGGTTTAGAGAGGGAAACTGAGGCTTACACAGGTAAAGGGCTTGCCCTGGCTTCCAATCAATGACTTTGAGGCTCGAAATGCCTGGTTCTTCCTCTTACTGATCAAAAGAATTTACAAATGGAAGAAGACATTTGCAATACGTAAATAACATAAGGTATGTGTAAACAATATATAAAGAGCTCTCTGAAATTAATAAGAATAGGACAGGCAACCCAATAACAAAACGGGCAAATCTTAAGAGATACACTTCATAGGAGAGATCATCTAAATGGTCAATAAGCATATGAAAGAGCACTCACTACCATCCACCAGGGAAAAAAATGCAAATTAAAAATCTAATATAAGACCACTATATGTGTGAATAGCTTTAAAAAAAAAAAGAAAAGATAATACCAGGTGTTAGCAAGGATGTGATACAACCAGAACTTTCACATTCAGGTGACAGGGGAACCTGGCAATTCCCTTTGGGAAATTGGCGTAATAGAGACAAAAGCTGAACACGCACCTTTTCTATAACTGAACAATTCTACTGTAAGTAGACATGCAGCAGAAATGCATCTAACTGGGGCACCTGGGTGGCTCCACAGGTAAGCGTCCGACTCTTGATTTCAGTTCAGATCATGATCTCAGGCCATGCATCGGGCTCAGCACTCATTCCTGCTTGGGGTTCTCTCTCTCCCTCTCCTGCTGCCCCTCCCTCACACTTTCTCCCTCAAATAAATAAATCTCAAAAAAAAAAAAAAAAAGAAAAAAGAAAGAAAGAAAGAAAAAGAAAAGAAAGGGGAAAGAAATAAAGAAATGTAGCTAACAAAGTTCACCAAAGTTCACATGCCAAATGAAATGTTCCCAGCAGCACTATTTGCAACCCCCCCCCACTAGAAACTACTCAAAGGCCCATTAACGAATATGTAAATACAGGTAAATAAATACATACACACCTAACAGCCAGGCAAAAGAACAAGCCAGAACTTCACACAACAATCTGGATGAATCTCACAGATTTATGCTGAGGAAAAAAGAAAGAAAGAAAAAAAAAAAGCCAATCCGAAAGAGAGCATCTGCGTTTTTACGTACATAAAGTACTTCATCCATCTATAAAGCACAAAGATGGGCAAAATTAATCTCTATTAGGAGATTTAAGGATGGTGGTTGGGAAGGCCTGAATGCAAGGAGTACCAGGCACCTTGTTGGAGGGGGTGCAGGAATGTGCTTTTTTTTTTCTTGAGCTGGTGCCGTCACACCTTTGGAAAATTCACCTTTGGAAAATTCACCGAGTGGTCCGATGCTGAGTAGTGGTGCTGGCTGGGCCCCCCTCCCACCCACGCACCTTCCTGTCAGCTTTGGAGAACACACAGGACTCCATTCATTCCCCTCATCAACACCCGCTGGCAGGCACTCTCCCAGGGCCAGGCCTGGGCGTCAGGAGCAGGTCAACAGAGCTGAGGCCTCCAGTTGTGCCACCCACAGCCCAGGTCCTGGCACAACTACCCCCAAACCCACACTCAATAAGGGAGCAGCCAGGCTGGAGTAGCTTTTGATGAGGGGCCAAGGAGGTGATGTCTGCTTGTCTTCCTCTCTCTCCATCCCTCCCCAGAGCATGCTTCAGGCTTTTTCCTTCCCGACACTGGGCCACACTTGAACATTCTGGCACAGGTGACTCCTCTGCTCCTCGTCTCTGCCACCATGCCTCCTCTGTTTCCCCTGGATGAACACCTCCAGCCCCAAATTCCCTCAACACCAGACTGGGGCAAGAGCTGTCTCCTCACCACCTCCACTTGGGCGTTAAGCTGGTACCTCAAAATTAACGCAACCAAAGCTGATCTCGTTTTCCCCCCTCAAATACCTCCCACCCTTACTTGGTGGCAGTGTACTACGCTCAGGCGGAAAGGCTTGAAGGCAGCCAAAAGCAAGACTCCCCTCTCTCTCCCCCACCCCAATCCAATCCAGCAGCAGATCCTGCCAACTTCACCTTCAAGGCACAGCCACGCAACCATTTCTTGGCTGGGACACCAAAGGCACAGGTAACAAAAGAAATAGACAGGGGGATCCCTGGGTGGCTCAGTGGTTTGGCGCCTGCCTTCAGCCCAGGGCGTGATCCTGGAGACCCAGGATTGAGTCCCATGTCGGGCTCCCTGCATGGAGCCTGCTTCTCCCTCTGCCTGTGTCCCTGCCTCTTTCTCTCTCTCATGAATAAACGAATAAAATATTTCAAAAAAAATAGACAAATTAACGTCGGGAAAATTAAAAATATTTTGTGCATCAAAAGACACTATCCACACAGTAAAAAAGACAACCCACAGAACAGGAGAAAATATTTACAAATCCCCTATCTCACAAAGGATTACTAACCAGCATGTGTTAAGGACTTTCTAAAACTTAATGACAAACCACCAAACCACCTGATTCAAAAATGGGCAAAGAACCTTGACACGTCTGCAGAGATCTACAGATGGCCCACAAGCACATGGAAAGACGTTCAACATTGCTGACCATCAGGAAAACACAAATCAAAACTGCAATGAGAAAGCACTTGGCACCCCTCAAGGACAATGTGAATACCTCCCCTCCCACCTGCTCCTCCTGCCTCTACCCTGCAGCTCTCCAACAGTGGGCAAGTCAAGGCTCCCCACTATTCTTAAGATCCAATTTTCTTTAAGCAGGGGGAGGGGCAGAGGGAGAAGGAGAGAGAGAGAGATAATCTTAAGCAGGCTCCACACCCATCACGGAGCCAGACGCAGGGCTCAATCTCATGACCTGAGTCAAAATTAGAGTTAGAGTCTTGGGACGCCTGGGTGGCTCAGCAGTTGAAGTGTCTCCCTTTGGCCCAGGGCATGATCCCAGGATCTGGGATCGAGTCCCACATTGGGCTCCCTGCAAGGAGGAGCCTGTGCCTGTGTCTCTGCCTCTGCCTGTGTCTCTGCCTCTCTCTCTCTGTGTCTCTCATGAATAAATAAAATCTTAAAAAAAAAGAAAAAAAAAAGAGTTGAAGTCTTAACCAACTAAGCCACCCAGGTGCCCCAGGATGCAACTCTTCACATGGCTTGTGGGGACCTCGTGATCAGCCCCCGATGCTCCAGACCAATGGAGTATCTATCAACCTGACAGATGCCACATACCCTTGATTTTCCTAACCACTTTCCCAGTCTACCTCAGACCCTAGGAGTGGACACGTGCCCCAGGCCCAAACAATTACAGTGTTCGTTCGAGGAAGGATACATAACTTCATCTAGATTATTGAAAATTAGTTAGAGACTTTAGCAGCACTTCTAGGGAAACTAAGGAGAAGGGTATGTGGTTGGAGGTACAGGGACATCTCTGGTCACCACCAGTGGAGCCTGCCTAAGAAGCCAACCCAAGAAGATGGGGCTATGGGAGACATGGGAACCCAACCAACCTAAGAAGATGGGAGACATGACTCCCTGATACTAGTTGGGCTCCTGGATCCAGCCATGCCTGAAGCCATCCCTACCCCTCAACTTTTTAGTTATGTGAGCCAATAAATGTACTTTTTTGCTTAATTCCACGGGAGCTGGATTTCTGTGCTTGTCAATCAAGAGTCCTATCTAGTAGGTACCTATATGCCCTTTCCCCAATTTTATCTTGGCTTGTTTGTTATCACCTCAGCTCAAGCAGCTCCTTTTCCAGGAAACCCCCCATGAGCACCCAGATTAGATTAAACACCCCTATGTCTCAGAGAACCGTATGCCGTATGCCTACCCTTCACCATCCTCTATAGTAATTGCTATTTGCCCATTCACCTCTCACACCTACCTGATTGTGGAGAGCTCATGGGCTGAGGGGCCCAGCAGTCTTTTAAATTTTTTTCTCTTTTGTATTCCCACCCTTAATACAGAGACTGGGATGCCCACAGGCATTCATATTTTATTTTTAGAGCTCACACTGTTGACAGCTAAGTGTCCTCAGGTATCAGGGAGCAGTGAAAAAACAGGTTTTGCAGGAAGATGGACCTCAGTCTGAATTTTCCCCTATTAGCTTTGTGACCTTAGGTAAGTCACTTAGCCTCTCTGAGCCTCATTTTCTTACTTGTAAAAGGTGAACAGCAACTAAGTACACATAAAGGCCTCAATATCATACCAGAGCAGAGTAAATGCTCAATGAATGGCAGTGCCTGTCTCCACTTCTTTCTCCAAGACGGAAATCCTGCTGCTCCCTTTTATTTCTGCTCCACCACTGGTGTGGATATCTGTCAAACTGCCTGCCAAGCACGCATTCTCTGATCTTCTGGAATCAGTCCTTGTGAGCAGTGTGGGACTGATCCCATGCCCAGGATCAGCAATGGAGGCCTGGCCAGTAAGAGGGTACAGACATTCACAGATAGGCAGCAGACCCCGGGTAGGCGAAGAGGAGTCAATCCCAGCATTTGCAAGAACCACTAGAGAAATGGCTCTCTTGTAGCCAAGACTGCTAACGTTAAGGGAAAGTGCTACTACTGGGGAGAGCGTACCTGAGAAGGAGGCTACCACAGAAGAAAGCCCATCTAAGAGACATGTCCTGATACATCAGGGTACCTGGATCCAGCTGTACCAGAAGGCGATGCACCTCCAGATTTTCCATTTACCTGACCCCAAAATATAGACACACAATAGGCTCTTTTGACCTCTGCATGCTTACCACTCAGGGGTCTTCTCCCAGGCCCTAGAAGATTTTTCTTCTTTTAATGTGCTGACAGGACTCAGGGTGATGGCTGGAGCCAGCTAACCACTCACACTTCTGCCCCACGGGTGTAGAAATGAGTTTTCCACGTGGGAAGCCAGCTCTTATAAAAGTCAGGTTGTTCCCATGTATTTTGCTTACAAAACAGTCAGGTTGTTCCCATATATTTCACTTAGAAAGCCTTTGGCTAACTTCCCCCTTGCCCTGCCCCCAGTTGCAGTTTATGGCTTTTTTATTGCATTACCTTCCACTTCTTTGTTGTGGTGGTTTTGCAATGGCCGATGGCCAAACAGTGGAAATGCCTGCCCAAGAACAAAGCAAGCAAGCAATAAATATTTGCCGGAGGTAATGTCCCCAGATAAGAAGGCCTACACCTTTTTTTATGGTTCATCCCTACGGCACTTGGCTTTCATCCCCCAGTGATACTGTGGGCATGTGGGTCTGGACAGACGTGGGATTATGGGCAGGGGGTTAAGAGCACAATTCGCAGGCTTGATTCCAGGGCCGCACCTACCTGGGCATCTCATTAACAGAGGCACCTGCCACCCCTCTACCCCTCCTCACCCCATCGTCTCCATCTCAGACAAACAAAGCCTGGGATTCGACAGTTTCCTCCCTCACCTGTTCATGAAGCAGGCATAAGAGCAAGGGGTTTCAAAGTCCTCAAGAGCTGTTCAGAACACTCCGAATATCAAAAGCCCTGAGAAGGGATTCCTGGGTGGCGCAGCGGTTTGGCGCCTGCCTTTGGCTCAGGGCTTGATCCTGGAGACCCGGGATCAAATCCCACGTCGGGCTCCCGGTGCATGGAGCCTGCTTCTCCCTCTGCCTATGTCTCTGCCTCTCTCTCTCTCTCTGTGTGACTATCATAAATAAATAAAAAATTTTTAAAAAATGCTTTCAAAAGCCCTGAGAAAGAAGGGGCATCTCCTCACACGGCTCACTGACGTCTGGGGGCGCTGCTCCAGAGTGAGTAAGTGAGCAGCCTCTTCCTACAGAACAATGGTTTGGGCCCCCGAGGAAGCCAAGGACCTTGCTAGAAAGTATTTCCATCTGCAGACTTGCCTAGACATCACCAGGAACAGGGCCAGGTGTGGGGAGAGTCCCTGAACATCTCTGAGCCTGTTTCCTCATCTGTGAAATGGGTGAACAACATAATCCTTCCTGCTATGAATTACTGAGACCTTCTATGCATCAGGCACCAGAAAACCTTCTCTGCCATCTTCCTGGCAACCCAAGAGATGGTCACTACTATGATGTCCACTTTACAGATGAGGAACTTGAAGCCCAGAGAGGGGAGGTGGCTGGCCTGAGGTTCCACAGCTCTGGCACCAGCCGGCTGGCATTCTAACTCCCATGTGTCCGGCTCAAATGACCCCATCTTCCCACCATATCAGGGCTCCTCTCAAAGGTGCCTCGCATCACTCTGAGGTTCCAGTGACACCACACACGAAAGATACATATTTGTGCACCTGTTTGTCAGGAACTGGCAAGTTCTAGATATTTAGGGATCTGGGAACCGAATGGCTGGAGGTAGACACAGCACCCTGGAATCCTCACTACTCCCTTCACCTGGGCCCTCAGTCCCCTGTCCCAAGTGGAGAAGGTCCCCAAAGAGCAGAGCTGGACAAAGAGACAATAAAGTCAGTAATCACCTTTCAACGAAGGAGCACATGCCTGGGCATCCTCGTCCTCCGGAAGGTGGGCTCCCGACCACGCATTTGGCTGTGCCCATCACTCCCTGCCACGACCCCAGCTCCACTAGGAACCTGCCACCAAGAAGTCAGATCCGAAGGAGCTCCTGCACCAGCACAGGAAACCGATGCTGGAGCAACTGGATAATGAGCAGAACCTGCCCCAAGAAGTCAGATCCGAAGGAGCTCCTGCACCAGCACAGGAAACCGATACTGGAGCAACTGGATAATGAGCAGAACGAAAGGAGAGCCCGATCAGGGAAATAAATAAGTCACGTGACCAAGGAGGTCCAAGGAAAGGCTGTGGGTTCTGGCTGGCAGGGGCAGGGGGTGGGGAGGGTCAGAGAGGAATCTGAGAAGGATGCGCAGCGCAGGAGCAGGTGCAGAGGGCGGTGAGGTGTCCCGGGGGAGGGCGGAGCTTATGAGCAGAGAGGCCCGAGGTGGACAAGCGGGCTGAGAATCACGAAGAGCAAAAGGACTCACTGTAACCACAACAGTGTCAGAGTCACGGTGCGGCTCAAGGTTAATGGTCATAAAAACAACAATAGCAGGAATAGTAATAATAGCAAACACGCACGTGCTGCTTACTTCGTGCCCAGATGCTTTCCTGGGCAGCTACATGTACTAGTTCAATTGATCCTCACAACTCATCTATGACAACGGTGCTATTATTATCCCATTTTATAGACGAGGAAACTGAGGCACAGAGCAGTTCAAGTTCTTGCCGGAGAGCTCACAGAAGGCACGTGGCAGGGCAGGGTGTCGCTCTGACATGGTCTGGTCTTTAGAGCACGCTTAACCCCCACTACAGGAGTTCCCAAAATGGGTTCCCAGACTAGCAGCGCGGGCAGTGCCTGGGAACCCATTAGAAATGCAAATTCTCAGGCTCCTTTTCCAGGGGATGCTGCTTGCCTAAAGGTGCTGCCCTGCTACACACCTGCTTAAGAGGAGAGGGAGGAAGGAGAGGAGGGCGGGGGGGGGGGGGGGGGGGCAGACCTTGGGGCCTTGAGTGCCATAAGAAGGGGCTCCCCCACTCCTTTATAGGCAATAGGAAGCTAGTGAATGCTTTTGAGAAGGGGAGCCATGTCTTCTCCTTTTGGGTTTTCCCAGCTAAGTTGCAGAAGACCTTGTGAAAGAATGAGATCCTCATGATCCAAGCAACATCTAACCAGAGGCCCAAGGCGCCCAAGGCCAAGGCAGCCATAGCCCCTGCCTGAGAGGAAGCACAGTGAGGTCAGTGACCTCTGATCCCATTGACCCCCTCTGCTATTCTCAGAAGCCTTGTGTTTCATCACTGGGAGGGTAAGGAGAGACCCTGCCCCCTGCCAAGGATGGGGGGAGGAACTTGCCAGGACTCCCCCAGCAGGTGGGGGGAGGGTAAGCCAGCTTTAAACCCCAGTGCCCTACCTCCCAGGAGGGGGTTCTCGCCTGACACCCACAGAGGGCCACCAGAGAACCTACCAGCTAAAGGCTCTCCCTGCACTGCATTCACCCTGGGGAACCCAGATCTGTGCTGTACTCCAAGCCTGTTTTCATGACCTGAGCAAATCACCTCTGGGGCCTCAGTGTCCCCTCTGTGAGAGGAAAAGGCTGGACTCATTTTCTAGTATCACTATTCTCCCCCAAATTTGCCAGCAAATGTGCGCGGCTGGCCTACTGTGTGCACTGCGGAGCTGTGAACAGGCTGGGGCCTCCCCAGGGAGCTCAGCCCCACTGAGACAGAAGGAGAGACGAACGACCCCACAGGGCCCTGCACCTGCCCTGTGCGGATTCTGGGGGATCCCCAGAGGCAGGGTAACCAGCACCTCTGCCCAGGTGAGCTCCCAAACCAAGTTAGACCCAAAGCTGCACTCC
This sequence comes from Vulpes lagopus, assembly GCF_018345385.1. NCBI lineage: Eukaryota > Metazoa > Chordata > Mammalia > Carnivora > Canidae > Vulpes > Vulpes lagopus. Next base: position 16,551,515 of record NC_054837.1, on the reverse strand, counting down.
ACTCCCTCGCTGCCAACCCAGGCTTCCTGTTCCTCTGCCTCCCCCGCCCCTGGGGCCTGCCCTCCAGGCCCCCACACCCCAGCCCCGCCCACCTCTGCACCAGGGGCCCCGGGGCGGAGCTGCCCATGGGGGCGGACTCAGAACCCCTGCAGTGCTGTGTTGCCTCCGCTGGGCTCCCAACCTCCCTGGGCCAGGCCAGAAGGCGCCCACCACCATCTCCCAGGCCTTCGGGAGGGTGGTCGCGGGGTCCCTGGGCTCTGTGAAGGTTCGGTTCTGAAGGTTCTGGGGGGCAGGATGTCACTCACAGTCAAAGGAAGTGGGACAGAGCGTTTCTAATGAGATAAAGGAAGGGCTGGGGGCGGGGAGTGGAGGGGAAGTAGTGCCCCTGGGGGGAGGGGGCAGACAGAGGAACAAATGGAGGGAGCCAGCTGGCCTGAGATGGAGAGGCATAGAGATGGGGGAAGACAGAGTCAGAGTCAGGGGGAGACCTGAACAGAGGGAGATAGAGATGGGAAGGAGACAGGGAGAGACAAAAATAGAGACCCTGCCAGATGTGGGGAGCAGGAGCGAGATGGGGGAGCAGAACAGCCTGGAACTGGGACCTCGGCTCCTGCGACCTGCCTCCTACCCTGTAACTAAAGGAGTCCTTTCCCACCCCTGTTCAGGGAGCTGACCTTAAGGGCAAGGTCACCTGCTAGCCTGGCCCCCTCTGAGCCCCCCACCCCGTCATGGGGCTGCCCAAATTCCCGCCTACTGAGGACCACCTTCCTGATTACTCTCACCTGTTTCATATATTTGTTCAATGAACATTGTTAGAACATTTTCAAAGGAAACTAGAACCCACCGGCTGAGATGAAAAACATGCCCTCATCAAAAAGAAACTACAAAAATAAATGCAGGGATCTTTCCACCTCCTGGCTGGGGGTGGGGGTAGGGGTGGACCAGGGAGCCCGGGGTGGGGTGGGGTGGGGTGGGGTGGGGAGGAGGAGCCAGCAGGAGTGCGCTCTGTGTTAAACAACAGGAGCCCAGAGAGAAGTGCTCAGTTAGCACCAAGCAGTGACTCTCCTGGGAGTCAGCAAAGGGTAGACGGGGACTTGGGGAGGAAGCCTCTCATTCTGCAGGGGGAAATCCAGTCCCTCCAGGATAGCACTGGACACTGTGCTGTGACTCAACTTCTGCTGACCTCTAATCTTAACACCTCACTCCACCCCTGCACGTACCAACATCTGGAAGTCTGGGCCATGAACACTAGCAGACCTACCAGGCCTAGTCACACACCTCCAAACTTTTGCATCTGTGGCTCCCTCCCCCTTGGACACCCTTCCTGTCCTCTTCTACCCAGCTAATTCCTACTGGCACAGTTTGTACCAGTCTCCACCCCCTCCAGGCAGCCTTCCCTGACTGCCTCCCTTCCATGTACCAGCATTCCCCAAAACACGCAACACCCTGTGTGGCCTCTCTGGTTTGCTGTCTCCTCCACTGGAATGCAGAGTTGGACCTTTCCCCCTATCTTCACAGGACCTAGCAAGGCCCCCTATTTGGTTTTTGTGGGTTTTTTTAAAGATTTTATTTATTTATTCATGAGAGACACAAAGAGAGAGGCAGAGACACAGGCAGAGGGAGGAGAAGCAGGCTCCATGCAGGGAGCCCGACATAGGACTCGATCCCAGGTCTCCAGGATCACGTCCTGGGCTGAAGGCAGGTGCACAACCTCTGAGCCACCCAGGCTACCCATGGCCCCCTATTTGTGAAGTGAATGCAGAAACAGACAATCAAGAAGTGAAGGCAGCCTAATGCTCACGGACAGTCGAAATCAAAACCTTCTCTGAGCTGTGTGGGAAAGTTTCCGGCAAAAGACCCTGTAAGAAGGCGACACCCTCGCTCCAATGGGCCTCACCTACGCCCTGACCCACAGACTCTAAGAGCCTCCACGTTCTCACCTATAACAGGAAGACAAAGGAGTGTCACTCATGATAACAGTTGAGCTCAGAAAAAACACACGTAAAGAGCTAAGTATCCAGCAGGCACTCAAATATGAAAGGCAATCATTATTTTACTATCACCTTACAAAATAGTATAACTTAAAGGGACCCAAGAGATGATTAGATCAGGGGTTGCCAGATTTTCTGTAAAGGGCCTGGCGGTAAATACTTTCAATTTTGTGGACCACACGGTCTCTGTCTCTGAACTCTGCCCTCCTGGTTCAGAAGCAGCCACCGACAAAATGGAAATAAATGTGTGGCTGTATTCCAAAAAAAAACTTTATTTATAAAAACAAGCAGTGGGCTGGACTGGGCCCTGGGGGCTGTCGTTTGCCAACATTCTAGGTAGACATCTTGGGTCAGGGATGTGGTTGACTTTTTTCTTGTCTGATTCCTCCACCAGAGGGTAAACACTCCAGGAAAAATGGGGACCTGGTGGCTTCTTAAATCCCGCACCCCAGCATCTAGCTGAAAACTGCCACATATCTCTATCCCACAAGCCTTTACCAAGTGTCTCCACTAACCTAGGTCCGGGGCCAGGTGCCATGGACACAGTGGTACCTATAGAGGCTAGCGGAGGGCGTCACTCAGCAGGTATCTGTGCCGTGATGGGATGGAGGGATGACCCCACAGGCAGCCTCTGGAGTTGGGCAGATCTGGGTTCAAATTCCAATGCTGTCACATCAGGCCTGTGTGACTTCAGGGGAAGTGACTCGACAGTCTCTGAGCCTCAGTTTCCAGGAAATGTAGTGGTCAATAACCAATGCCTCCCCTGATCCCTTGTGAGGACAGAGTAAGCGTCCCCAGAGCCATGCAGGTGATGTAGATGTGCTGGGACACAGACATACTTGTCAGTACTCACAGCAGAAGGGTCTCAGCTCGCCCTGAATATCTCACTGTGGGTTGTGTGGGGACTGGAACCAAATAAGGTGGGACCCTGGGGTCCAGAGACAGAGCCTTCCATGCAGGGAGTGTGAAATGGGGGCAAGCTCCTGATGTGTTAAAAGCCTTGAGGCTCCTAGTGGCAGAAGAGGTATCAGGAGGCCTCAGACAACCTCCGATGTCCTAGAAAAGCAGAGCTGGAAGGACTCTTGAAGAACATGGAAACCAGTGGTTAAAAAATTTTATTTTTAAAGCAATGGAACTGCTTGTTCAAGTACACCCAGGCAGGCCCGTGGTGGCCTCAGAGCAGTGAAGACCTGTACTGGGCCAGCAAGCCCTTGGGGCAGACAGGTCACGCATGCGATGGTGGGGAATGGTGAAGACTGTGATGACCAGGAGAGCCCAGGGCATTCGAGGGGGAGCTTCAGGCCACTCCAGTTTGGCCCTAGCTCCTGAGTTCCCAAAAGAAGTGGGAAATTGGATGATTCTCTAAAAAACAACTGAACGTCAGTTCCATTTAAAATAAAACCCAGGGACGCCTGGGTGGCTCAGTGGTTAAAGCATCTGCCTTCAGTTCAGGGCAGGATCCCAGGTCCTGGGATCGAGTCCCACATCAGGCTCCCTGCGAGGAGCCTGCTTCTCCCTCTGCCTATGTCTCTGCCTCTGTGTGTGTGTGTCTCTCATGAATAAATAAATAAAATATTTAAAAAATAAAATAAAACCCAATGGAAACTGAACAAAAACCATCGTCTGGGTCAAAGGCATCAATTGGCAGCTTGTTACAAGTCCAACCTGTCCATTTCACAGTGTGAGGAAACTGAGTCTTGGAGAGGGAAAGCACCTTGCCCAGTGTCACATCGTGATTCAGAAGCCCAAATAGGACTCAGCTGCCTCCAAGCTCCTACCCAGCCCCATCTGCTCAGGAGTGTGGGGGAATGGGAGGGAGTAGAGGGATCAGGGTTGTGGGGTAAGAAGCCAAGAGCCCTACTTGTTCTGTCATCCAGGATGGAGTGTGGACAAATGGACAGGGAATGGGATAAACATGCATTAATAATACATGATAATTTGTAATAATATATAACACTGTAATATAGTAATAATAACTGACACCTTCTGAGTGTTTCTTATGTGCTGGGCATTAAGATAGGGTATCAAGAGACACCTGAGTGGCTCAGTGGGTTAAGTGTCTGCCTTTGGCTCAGGTCATGATCCCAGGGTCCTGGATCGAGTCCCACCTTGGGCTCCCTGCTAGCCTGGGAGTCTGCTTCTCCCTCTCCCCCCTGCATGTGCTCTCTTCTCACTCAAAAAATAAATAAAATCAAAAAAAGAAAAAAAAAAAAGGCAGGGTATGAAGAAGGGATAAGATGGTAATTAAGAGTGTAGACTCTGGATTCAAATCCTGCCTCTCCTACTTCCTGGCGGGGTGACCTTGTGCTAAATTACTTCACCTCTCTGTGCCTTAGCTTGTCCAATTCATATGGCCACTGAGCAGATCAAATGAGTTAAGGTAAATAAAGTGCCTAGAACACTGCCCCATACCTGGTGAGCTCTGTTGATATCAGTTGTAATTATGGCCTTTTGACAGATGGGGACGCCGAGGCTCCCAAAGGGACATGCTCAAGATCCCAACAGCCTGTCTGACCCTGAGCTGTCACATTTTGCCTTGTATCAAGGTGAGCACTTTACCCCCATCCCCACCCCCGTCCCCATCCCCTCTGGTCCAATCCAGGAGGTAGGTCCTATCTGTACCTCTATTCTGCAGACTAGAAAACGGATGCATTGGGAAAGCAGCCAAAGAATACAACCACACAGCCACTGAGGGGAACAACTAGATTCTAAGGCAGGCCTAAGCCCTGGAGTATGCATGCTACCACCAGGCCCACTTTCTGGCCACCAGCTGGCTTTCTGGCCACAGCAGACTGGTCAAAAGTCTGGTTGGTGCAAGAATGCACTTGGCAGACAAGCTGGCTGGCCTGCGTTTGCCTCCACCATCTGAGCACGCAGGATAACACAAAGTTCCTCCCCCGGTGGCAGGCACAGAGGCTCCCCAGGGCATGTGGGCACTGTCCTCAGCAGCCCTGCCCTGCAATTCCTGGGGTCTGGCCCACCTAATGAGCTGGTCTCAATGAAACATTCCCATGAATCCACCTCGTGCCGCAACCCAGAGTGGAGGAGACCAGAGAAGGGCCATGGGAAGGGCAGGCATCTTGGAACCTTCTCTCGAGTAGCTCCAGACAGGGTGAATGTGTGGCTGCCGAGAGCAGAGAAGGGGGACTGCAGATGGCAGGAACAGGTGGCAGGTGGGGAGGCCGGGAGCGGCTGTTACAGACAAGTTTCTGCAGTGCCACAAGGCAAATCAGAGCCAGCCAAGCAGGTATATAGCTGGACTTTCAAATCACTAACACCAGCCACTTCTGCTCTGCCTCTCTTACTACGAAACAATTCACAAAGTCATGCCGATAACATATTTTTGACAGCCCTCCCAATCCCAAGGTGGCACCGCATCCAAGTTCTGACTCAGTCCACGCCCACTCCCCAGCAGGACACACCGAGGCCCAGAGACCCAGGCTGAGCCTCTTGAACCCTGTTGCCATTTCCCCAGGCTACACAGGAATGCTTGATTTTAAAAGGACCAGGAAAGGAAAGTGGTTACAGATGAACAAAAGCAGGAGGGGCTGGCTACAAATGCCAGAGCCTGTCTCAATGGCCCTTCTGAATAGCAGCCGCCCAGGTAGGACGAGGCTGCTCAGTGCAAACCCAGAACGCACAGGGAAATGCTGCCTTGCGTTCCAGAACTAGCAGATGACAGGGTTAAGAACATCTGGAAGAACTGGTGACTTTTAAGAAACCTGGTTCTTTCATGAAAATGCCATGCTCTGACCTGGGTGCTTTCTGGGTGGCTCCACCTCACAGAGGCAAAGAGGTGAGGGGTCCCAGACTTGGGGGCGATGCCAAGAGGAGGGAGGGGATGTCTGTGTGTCATCCTGAGGGGCACCAATGAGGCACCTATAACTCCAGACTGCAGGTCTCTAGTCTGGGGGCAGGGATGAGGAGGGGGTGGCATTTGTTGAAGAAGCAGTGACTCACTGAGGTTGCGCAGGTGGCCCACCTGTGAAACCCAATTTCACAGTCATGGAAACTGAGGCCAGATAAGGAGGAATGACTGGCACAGACTACATCACTACTAAACCAGAGTGAGTCACCCGGAGATTTGGCCACCAGGGGAGGAGAGGTCACCTTCAGGGTGAGCATGGGTGGCCGGGGGGTGAGGGTGGGGGGATGGTGGGCAGGACCAGACTCCCTTTCGAAGCTGAGAGACTGGCTTCCGCAGGTCCTCACTGTGAAGGGCCACCCAGCTGGTGTGGGGTGGGAAGGTCTGGGCGGTTCTCACTCTTCCTATCCCCTCTGCACAGGTTCCTAATCAGCACCACCAGGTCCTGGGGTGGGCACTGCAAGCCCCTGGGCTCCTCACTGCCCCCTGTCCTGCACAGGGTCTGGTTGAAGGCCCTCAGCAAGGATGTCCCTGTTACAGAAACGACGGAAGCACACACACACCTGGGCGAAGCGCTCCATGGGCTTGATTTCTGATTTCTTGATGGTCCCAGAGATGTTCCTGGGTGACCTGAAGGACACTCCTTATTCTGCTAATGAGGCATTTAATCCAATGCATATTGGAAAAATAATTTTTAACAAGCACATTGAAGCCAGTGATTTCAAAGATTATGACTGCTCCGGAGACTATATTTACTTAAAATGATCGGTACCCTTATCCGTGGTTGGTGGGATTGTGAAACGGGGCAGCTGCTTGGGAAAACTGGCACTTCTTCAAAAGGTTAAACATAGAATTACCATCCGATCCAGCAACTCCACTCCCAGGGATATACCCGGGAGAACTGAAAACATATGCGCACACGCAGACTTGTACACGAATGTTCACAGCAGTGTTACAACAGCCAAAAAAGTAGAAATAATGTCCACCAGCTGAGAAGTGGATGAATAGAGTTATATCCCTGCAAGGGAATATTATTCAACCATTAAAAGGTAATGAAATACAACAAACAAAACTAATATGACATCGTATGTTAACTATACTGGAATTAACATAAAAAAACTTAAAAAAAAAAAAGTAACGAAATACTGCGGCACCTGGGTGCTTCAGTGGGTTAAGCGTCTGACTCTTGGTTTCGGCTCAGGTCCAGATCTCAGGGTCATGAGATCCAGCCCTGAGGCTCAGGCTCTATACTCAGCAGGGAGTCTGCTTCCCCACTCCTCCTCCCTCTGTCCCCCCTCCTCCCCTCATGCTCTCACTCTCTCTTTCTCCAATAAATAAATAAATCTTAAGAAAAAAAACTGTTAAAAAAAAGTAATGAAATACTTAAAAAAAAAAAAAAAAAGGTTTAATGAAGAACTGCTATAAACCACCACATGGATCGGCCTCTGAATTGTTCTAAGTGAACAGCACCAGTTGCAAAAGGCCACATTGTGCCGACTCCATTTACAGGAAACGTCCAGCACGGGCAAATCCATAGAGATGGAAAGTAGATTAGTGCTTGCCAGGGGTTGGAGATGGAGGGATTGAGGAGTGATTGCTGATGGGCCCAGGGTTTCTTTTTGGGTGATGAAATGTTTTAGAATTAGGTTAGTTATGGTGGTTGCAACATCTCTGCATATCCTAAAAAAAAATCAAAAAAAAAAACAACAACAACAACAACAACACTGAATTGAATGCTTTTTTTTTTTTAAGGGTCAATTGCAGGATATATGAATTCTATCTCAGTGAGGCTGCTATAAAGGGATTACATGAAGTTCTAAAAAATGAGGTGATAAAAACACATCCATTGGGTAAATAATAGAATACTACAACAGGGATTCAGTAGGGTAAACTGGTCCACGAATGACTCAACACACCCAATTTCACAGTCATGGAAACTGAGGCTGGATAAGGAGGAACGACTGGCACAGACTACATCACTACTAAACCAGAGTGAGTCACCCGGAGATTTGCCCAACGCCAGAGGCCTGGCCTTGTCATCAGGCCACCCAGCTGAATGAAAGGACAGGCGATGGGGTACAAGGAGAAGGGTACAAGGATAGGCGATGGGGTACAAGGAGAAGGGTCCACAGCCCAGGACCGGAGACAGACCTGCAGGGAGGCTGGTAAGTGAGGGAACGCGCCAGCTGCCCCTGTGGGTTTCAAAACAGGAAGCGCCCAACAATGCCTGCAGGGGACCAGAGGAGGCTTCCAGGACGGGGCGCTGCCTGAGGCTTCTGAAGGATGAGTAGGAGTTTGCCAACTCGCCTCACCAACACCCGCACATGCAGTCAGGAGGCCTGGGAGGGAGGGTCTCAGCTCGGCCACATCCACCTGTGGGCCTCCCAGGGCCGTGGGCGCATGACCTTTCTTAGCCTCAGTTTCCCCATCTGCAGAAGGGGAAGTGAGCAAGTGATGGGCACAGGGCCTCGGAACAACCGCAGTCCCCTGGACGGTGCCCACCCTCCCTCCCAGGGCAGGACGGCGTTGGGGGGGGAGCCTGAGCTGCGCTCTGCCCTCTGCCCCACACGGTCCCGCCACGCCGCCCCGGCGACCCGGGCCCCTTCCCGGCTTCGCCAACCAGCGGCGGGGGCGGCGGGGCGGCGGGGGCGGCGGGGCGGCGGGGGCTGCGGGGCGGCGGGGCCGCCGGACGAACCCCTCGTCGCCGCTGACCCCAAGCCCGCCGCGCTGCTCCGACCCGGGCCCCGGCGGTGCGCGCCCCCCACGCCTCCGCTCCGGACGCGCCTCGCAACTGCAGCTCCGCAAGTTAAGTTGCGCGCGCCCCCCGCGCGTCCCGGCGCCCGCCCGGGGTCCCCGCAGGCCGGGGGGGGACCCCGACCCGGGACACGCCGCCCCGCCCCGCCCCGCCCCGCCCCCACGGACGCCGAGCGCCGCCGGGCGCGGGCCCCCGGGCGGGGAGCGCGGTCGGGGCGCCGGGGCTCTGCCGCACCCCGCGGACCGGCCGCGCGCGCCGCCTGCCCGCCGCCTCCAGCCGCCGCGGGCCCGGGCTGGGGGCTCCTCGGCGCCCGCCGGCCCTCCACGGGCGCCCCGCCGGCGCCGCGCCCCGCGCCCCGCGCCCCCCACGGCCACCTACCGTGCGGCCGCCGGCCACGAGCCCCCGCGCGCCCCGCGACTCCGGGCTGGCCAGCCGCCCCGGCCGGGGAGGGGGAGGGCCCGCGCGCGGGGGCGGGGCCGCGGCGCCGTGACGTCACGGGGCGTGTCCGGCGCGGCCCCGCCCCCGGCCGCTCCCGCCCCGGGCCTGCGCGGGGGCGGGGGCGGGGCGGCCCCGAGCCGGCCCCGCCCCGGAAGTCCCCTCCGCGGCCCCGCCCTCCTCCTGCCGGCACCGCTCTGTGCGGGGGCCGCGAAGCGCCGTGGCCGCCGGGACGCGCTGTCAGAGGCGAGACGCCGAGCCGAGGGCCTCGCGCTGCCGCGTGTGCCCCGCGGGGGACGGGGGAGGGAACGGGGCGCTTTGGCCCCAGCCCCAGCGCCGCCCCGAGCACGTTGTACAACACCTGGAGGCACATCCGGGGCCCGAGGTTGTCCGACCGACGCAGGGTACGGGCTGGAGGGGAGGGTACGGGCAGGGTAGCCCCAGGGCTCCTGGGCGGCTCCTGGGCGTCGTGCCGTACCCCAGCCCCTCCCCACGCCCTCGCCCTCGCCCTCGCCCTCGCCCTCGCCCTCGCCCTCGCCCGGCCTGAAAGGTCGGTTGTGCTGAGGTTGAGAAACCTCCACATACACGAGTAAAACAAAACTCCAGGCTGACAGGCCTCAGGGTATTGAACCTCTCTGTGCCTCCGCTTCTCTGTCTGCGAAATGGGTGTATAATACATCTATTATGTGCGTATGCATTGAAGGAAGGGGATGAAAGGATGCGGCTTACTTTTCATTGTGAACCTTTGTTCTTTGTTTTTATTTTTTTTAAGATTTTATGTATTTATTCATGAGAGACACAGAGAGAGGCAGAGACACAGGCAGAGGGAGAAGCAGGCTCCCTGCGGGGAGCCCGACGTGGGACTCGATCCCAGGACCCCGGGATCACGACCTCAGCCAAAGGCAGACGCTCAACCACTGAGCCACCCAGGCTTCTATGTTTGTTTGTTTTAATACATTTCCGTAATAGTTGCAACCATAACAGCAGACACACGCACTAAGTAGGAAACATTTATCTAGACATTTCTATATTTACGAATTTAAACTACTAATAGCCTGTGTGATAGGTCTATTGTCATCCCCATCTCACAGATAAGAAAACCAAGGTGTACAGATATTTAGTAATTTGCCCATGGCTAGCCACGCATTCATTCATAGCTCTTCACTAATTCATTCATGGATCCAGTAAAGAATGCCTCCCCATGTAGAACGTGTTGCATCTGACACTGTGAAATCCCCTGACTCCATGAAGCCGGCTATTACTGAAAAACACATATTAGAGGTTTTGTATGACTAACTGCATAGTAACTCTGCTGGGTGTCTTCTAAGGCCCCTTTGTGGGTGGAGAGATGGAGATCAAGAGAAGAGATCTGAATGGGGATCATTTGTTTTGTTGCATTCTAGCTAGCAACAGCATCTCCTGAACGCCTTGTGCCAAGCACCGGGATTCAGCAGGTGACAGGAGGACAAGCCCCCTGCATCCAACCAGACCCTTCAACAAGCATGCACGATAAAGCAGGCACCTCTTATCGGGGAAGAGAAAACAGGGGATTAACTGGGACCAGGGAGGGAGGGCCAGGAGTGTTTACACTAAGGCCTGAAGCGTGGAAGCCTGTGTGAATCACAGGGATCAGCAGGTGAGAGGTCCAGCAGGAGGCACTTTTCAGATGCAGACTGGTGTGCAGTGCAGTGGACGGGATGCGGGGCAAGGGAGAGATAGGAGGTCAGAGGGGTCTGCAGGGTCTGGATGCTACAGGGCTTCAACAACTGTGCAAAGGAGGCAGGACTTCATCTTACAGCATGGAGAGACATGGAAGGTGTTCCGCTGGGGAAGGACGTGGTTAGTTTTGCTTTCTGCAAAGACCCACTGGCTACTCTGTGGAGCAGGACAGGCAGGAAAGATGATTTGGAGGCGGTTGAAGTCCTCTGGAGGAGGCAGCCAACCCCAGGCAGGGCCAGTGGCATGGAGGGAGTGTTCACGTTCCAGAGATGTCTGGAAGACACAATTAGCAGATCTCAGTTGCAGGGCTAAAGGGGGCCAGAAGATCTGGTTTCTAGGTTGGACCTTCCCCTATCAGCCCTCTAACTCAGCAAACCCCTCCAGGTCTCGAGCTGGCTGTCCCCTCCTTGAGGAAGCCTACCTGCCCCCAGGAGATCCTGATGAGATGGACACCAGACCACACCACCCAGGAATTTGATGTGACTTTTGCAAGCAAATGAAAGATCCCGGCCTGTCTGCCCCACCAGTTTCTGAACAACCGGGTAGGGGCCTCTTCTGTCTTCTCCCCCAACCTGTTTCCCCAGCACTCAGGAGGCCCTCAGCCAATACTTGTCAGAAGCAGGAAGAATAAATGTGGCACAAGACACGTCGATTCTAAAACTCTTTCCAGCTCTGACGTTGGAGACGATGATGCTCATGATGATTCAGGGACTGACTGCGCTTTAGGCTCCTTATATGTGTAACAGACAAATTGATCCTTTACTCCTCCCAACAACCTCATCACTTCCATTTTACAGATGAGGAAACAGAGGCTCCATCGGGTAATTTGTCTTGACCACAGGCAACAGCTTGTAAATGTCAGAGCTGAGATGTAGACTCAGCATGGTGGTAGAAGGAGTGGACAGGAAGGAAGCCCCTGCAGTGGGCAGGGAGGAACCTAGGATAGAGGACAGGTACTTTTCTTCCACTGGAAGGATGTATACCACTCCTGCCCTGGTACCCAAGCTTCACAAAGCACTCTGATATTAGGTATCTGATCCAGGTGCCTGGCTGTCATGGTAACGAGGCTCTAAAGAGATGCTCACTTCTGCAGAAGCTCCTCGGGACACCCTGACACAATGTCCCTTTGCCAAAAATTGGTTGCTATGTGTCTGTCAGCATCTGGTGCTGACTACAAGGGATCACACCTCTGGGTAGTCCTTCTACTCACTCCCTACCCTCCCCCACACCGCACACATTGCTGACTTTTTTTTTTTTTAAGATTTTATGTATTTATTCACGACAGACACAGAGAGAGAGAGGGAGGCAGAGACACAGGCAGAGGGAGAAGTAGGCTCCATGCAGGGAGCCTGACGTGGGACTCGATCTCGGGTCTCCAGGATCACACCCTGGGCTGAAGGTGGCGCTAAACCTCTGGGCCACCGGGACTGCCCACATTGCTGACTTTGTATCCATGCCCTGTTGCTCGAAAGATGGTAGTTTACCTCCTGTTGCCCTGGATGGGAGAGAACACTCCATAACCGAGGTGCTTTGTCTTCCCAAAGGCCTGTGACTCAGAGATTCATGAGCTGGGATCTAATGTTGAAACATGATGACATCCCAGCTGGCACTGCGTTTGGAAGCCAGCATTTAGGGCAAAGCTCCTGCAGAGTCAAAACGAGCCCTGAGAAACTCCAATAAAGCTGTGGACACGATACCCACATGGCCAAGTCCGGCTCCACTGGTCGCCTCCAGCACTGTGCCCATCAACATTTCTGCTGTTGAGCAACCTGAGAAAGTAAAACTCTAAGTTTCAGTCTCAAGGCAAAAAATAGGGCTTATCTTTAAGCTCTGAAATTCTGTTCCTGGTGGTGAGAAGCTCACATCTTGTTGGAAGTAGGACCCACAGCAGAGGAAACAGGTCCCTAACTCTAATGTCACACTCCCTCCCAACCTTTTTACATGTAGTGGTCTTTGACTTGCTTGTACTTTGTATTTGCTCTGGTTTTTAATACATGTTGTGTTTATTCATAAATTTGTTAACAAAAGCTAAATAGGGCGCCTGGGTGGTTCAGTCGGTTAAGTGCCTGCCTTAGGCTCAGGTCATGATCCCAGGGTGCTGGGATTGAGCCCCTCCCCCATCGGGCTCCCCACACAGCGAGGAGTCTGCTTCTTCCTCTCCCTCAGCCCCTATCTTCCTCTTTACCGCCTTTGTTCATGCTTGCTCTCTTTCTCAAATAAATAAATAAAATCTTTTTTTTTAAAGGTAAATGAATGTAAGGAGACAATGATAAATCAAATATAAAATAATCACTTTGTTATTTCCTTCCTAGTCTTTATTGGTTGGTTTTGCCAAATGTCTATCTCATGTTTTAGCACTAACATTCACATTGTTTTCAAGAAAGAAAAAAAAAGGGGTCCCTGAGTGGCGCAGCGGTTTGGCACCTGCCTTTGGCCCAGGGCGCGATCCTGGAGACCCGGGATTGAATCCCACGTTGGGCTCCCGGTGCATGGAGCCTGCTTCTCCCTCTGCCTATGTCTCTGCCTCTCTCCTCTCTCTCTCTCTCTGTGTGTGACTATCATAAATAAATAAAAATTTTTTAAAAAAAGAAAGAAAAAAAAAAACATGAGAAAATGAGGGCAATGACACCTTTCTTTGAGTTAAAGCAATTTGGAAAATCTAGATCATGAATGCACACAAGTTTTACCACAAATTGAACCAATGGATTTCTGTTAAGTGTGCCTTTTATAGGACTCATAAGATGGATACACTGAAAACAAAACAAAACACCTGCTATGACCAAAATAGTTCTTTCAAGAAGTACGAAATACAAATTCTAGGTGATCAGAGAGCAGTTGTGCTATATCTGAATAGAGAATGTTTCTCTTTTCCTTTCTCTTTCTCATCAAATCATGTGTCTTTTGGTCACTGAAGCCTCAGAGTTGACTTTGTATCGCCCATGTGACTGGAAAGCTTGACTCCACTGTAGTAGAATTTTAGAGCTGCACCCACCAACCTTGGGAACTGAGGATGGGAGTCTATGTAGCTTGACTTGGGAGTCAAAGAATCATGGAAGCTCAGAGATGACTTGCAGAATCTTGGAGCATCTTGGAAGTAGGGAACCATGGAATCCCAAGGTCAGATAGAATCTTGGGGCTGGTTGGACATTCAAGCTGCCCCTGTGGAGACAGGAGGAAGAAGTCCCAGGGAACTGAAGCAATTTGCCCAACACTTCGCAGCTTCTAACAGTAAGGCAGGGCAAACACCCACAACCACAGATTCCTGCCTGGGAATCCTGTCTTCTAGTCCAAGACAGGACAACCTGTCTTCGAACGCAAGACACTGGTTGTTTTGAAGGGTGGAGGTGTGTAGAACAAGAGGGAGAGGGAGACTGCATGCCCCAGAGTGCAAGACCCTCTGAGTCAGGTGGTGCCTCAACTTTTACACTCAGCAAAACCACAGAGTGGGGTGTCATGAGGCCCCACCTTTCTTTCCAGCTTCATCTCCTGCCACGTTCTGCAACTTCTTCCCACCCCCTGCTTCTGCCCACACAACCACCAAGCTAATGCTCTCATGTCAATGAGCTTTGCTTGGCTCCACCACGGTTCTCTCAACCTCTGTGCCTTTCCCGTGGTGCTCCAGGCCTGCCAGGTACAGCTGTGAAAGTTGGGCATAGCACAAGGGTATCACATTCAAACTGCAGACATCACAGATTTATACCAATAAATTCTGGCAAATGGTAGTCAACTGTCTTGAGGACGAAGCATCTTTTGATCCTTTGTACAAAGGTGCCATGTGGGGTAGTAACGTCCCTGCTGTTTCTTCTGTCTAGAATGTTAACTTTCCTATTTTCCCCACCAAGCAACCTCCTATCCCATCCCTCAACGCCTCCCTTCCTCCATGACAATACCTCTCCAAGCCTTCCTACGCAGATTAAAGGTTAATAACATCAATCAATAATAACTGTAGATATGGGAGTCGATATCACCCGGTGCAGGTTTCCGAAGAGCAGGGCATGTACCACTTGTAGTAGGAGAGATGATTCTTAGTGGAACCTGGACCCAGGATTAAATAACACTGCATCAGATACAAGAGAATAATGCTCTTTTCAATCTTCTTTGATTATATCAGGGAGAAAAATCTGTTTGGAGCAAGCATGTCTTTCATATCTCTCTCCAACACTTGCTAATCACCCATTTTATCAAAGAGCACACAGGTTATAGCCTTAGAGTCTTCGGCAGGTGGTGGTGGTGTCTATTCGATACTTGGCCTTCCTAAAATTGTATTTACACAATTGGTTTCTATCTATGGCATATGACGCTGGTTTTCCACTTCCCGTAGTGTTATGAAGCTTTACTTACAAACGAATGCCTCCGAGCACAAAATAGAAGGCCTATTTAAAAATATATATTAAGTAAATAACAAAACAGGTGTTAAGCCAAGAAGGTAAAAAATCATGAGCGAGCACAAAGGAGTAGAGTTTGAAAACAAAGATTTGTTTAAGAGTGCATGCAGCCTCAGCAGCCAGCCTGCATGCCTGGGTTCAAATTGTGATGGGCTGTGTGACCTTGGGCAAGTCACTTCTCCCCTCTCCTAGCCTCCATTTCCTCACCTGTTAAATGGGAATGATTATAATACCAGCTTCCTAAAGTAGTCCAAAAGATACACTAAGTGAGTGTGTGTAAAGAACTTTGCAGTGCTTGCTGTTTTTGTTACTAGTATACATAATTATTAAGACTGAGGATGAGGTGCCTGGGAGGCTCAGTGGGTGGAGCTTCTGATTCTTGATTTAAGCTCAGGTCATGATCCCAGGGTCCTGGGGTTGAGTGCTGTGTCTGGCTCCACACTCAGTGGGGAGTCTGCTTGGGATTCCCACCTTCTCCTTCTACCCCTCCCCCTGCTCACATGTTTTTGTGGACACGCACACTCACACACTCTCTCTCTCTCTCTCTCTCAAATAAATAAATGAATCTTAAAAAAAAAAAAAAAGACAGGACTGAGGAAGTCACATGGTGGCAATGATGGGGGACCCCAAAGCTCACATCTATGCACAGATCCAGGAGACATTTTGGCTTTAGGAACTTTTATTTGCACAGGAAAGACAGGGAAACTGAGTCTGAGGGAGGGGTGTAGTGAGGGAGAAGAAGAGCAGGGTATGGATTCACTTGGGAGGCTCAGCAGCCAGGACCGGGAAGCAGCCCTCACGGTGCCACTGCCTGTCACGCAGGCGACGCACTGCCTGCATCTGTGGCTGGAAGGCCCCCCACTCGTTCCAATGCCGGAAGTCACCTGGCTCCAGGAGATACTGGTACCCACGGTAGCCGGGATATTGATAGCCGACCCAGCTGGGAAGGAAGCAAGAAGGTCAGGGTGGAGACAGCCAGCCTCACTGCCTGGCACCCGGACCCCAGCCCGGACCAGCCAGTTCTCCACCCATCCCTGCCATCTGCTCTTTATCCCTCATGGGCTTGGATCACAGGAAGCAGGTGCAGCTCCTCTGCCCTGGCTTTGTCCCTTCCTGGGGCTTCCTACCAGCTTTAGCCAGTGACTCTGTCTCTCTAGAAAACCTTGGTTTCTCCTAGAAAGTGTGAGTGGTCACTACGACTGGTTTGGTCCGGGCCAAATGGGAAAATGTTCCAGAAGCGCTTACTGAGTATAAGATGTATGTGCCTGGTAGTGAAACCGAAGCACATCCCACTGACGGTGGTGGCTTGGGGCTCACAGAACAAGGTCTAAGGGATGAAGACAAGCTGTGGGGACTGGTCAACAATGAGGCAGAAAGAAGGAGGAGCCTCTTTTCAAATAATGGTTCCCTTTGTATGTAAGTGAATTTACGTGTGGTGGTTGGGAACACACATTCTGGTGCCAGCAACACCTGGGTTCAGATCGTAGCTCTGCCGCTTACTGGCTATGAGAATCCAAGTTGATGACTTACCAGGACTTCAGCTTGTTGTCTTGGCAATGATGCTAATGCACCTACCTCATCGGTTTGTTTCAAAGATCCCCTAAGCTATTCACTGAGAATGAATTAGCACAGTGCTTGGTACATGGTTATCATCAATGAATCATTTCTGACTTCTGCCATTTTCCCCTTGCTGGGACGGTCTGTCCAGGCCTCTCCCACACCTCCTGCCCATCTTGCAGAGTCTGCTTTAAGTTCTAGACTCCTCAGATTAAACCTCTGACCTGCCCTCCGCTCCCGCATGCACAGCCAGGTCCCAGAAACCTCCTTTCCTCCTCTGACCTCCTGTGATGTTGGACATCATCTCATGGGTATACATGGGCCTTGCTGCTGGGCTAAGTGAGCCCCCCTGAAGGCAAGAACTGAGCCTTATTCATCCCTGCCTCCTTAAAAAAAAAAAAAGACAAGGTATCCCTGGGTGGCTCAGCAGTTTAGCACCTGCCTTCGGCCCGGGGCATGATCCTGGAGTCCTGGGATCGAGTCCTGTATGGAGCCTGCTTCTCCCTCTGCCTGCACCTCTGCCTCTCTCTCAGTCTGTGTCTCTCATGAATAAATAAATAAAATCTTAAAAAAAAAAAAGACAAGACTAAGGAAGTCACATGCTGGCAATGATGGGGGGACCCCAGGGTTCTAGCACAGTGCCGGCTCACAGGCGATGCTTAGAAATTTCAGGTAGCTTGCAGGGATGCAGGTTTCAGGGAAGAGGAAGAGCCAAGCAAAAATCCAGAGCCCTGATGCTGTTGTAGGAAGTCAGAAAGAGTCCAGTTGAGAGACAGAAGCTCTATATTTGCCTAGAGGAGACCAGGAGTGTCTGGCACGGTAGTTCAGAGGCAGTGGGATGGATACATGGATACAGTGATCTCCTCGGGGCATCCAGTCCTCTATGGTCTCACAGAAATGAGGTCCCAGGGCTCTGTTTCAAAAGCTTCAAATCTGAAGAGTTCGGATAAGGGGCCCTTTTAGATCAGGGAACCTGGAGTGCCCATTGTGTAGATGGGAATGCTGAGATGTGCAGATGGGCTCGGGGCTCACCCGGCTTTCACAGCACCTCAGTGACAGGTCAAGGCCCCTGCACTACCCAGGCTCGCCTCTCTGAAGTCATTCTGCTCATTTCCCCTGGAGGCTCTGGATGTCCCCGAGGATGTCCCCGAACATGCTCTTTTCTTAGACACATCTAGACTCATTTACCTGCATCAGCTCTGCCTCTCTCACTTATTTCTCCAATCCCAAACTAGGTCTAGAAGTGTTTACTCTCTCCATCTTCCATCTTTTTAGAACCAATTGCCAAGTTTGTTTATATCAACATGTATATTCATCAAAGTACGAATCCCCTCTCCAGAGGAAGAAAGCTCTGTTGGTGGAGTCCCAGGGACCAGCCATAGGAGAATTCAGGAGGGACTCTGCGGCCTTTCCCCCTGCACCCGATGCTATATCCTATAGGGAGGACAGCCTTTGAGTCTGTCTGTGCTTGAAGCAGAAGCAGAAGCCCAGGGCCGGGCTGGAGGGGTGACTTACGTTCCGCTGGAGACCCTCACGCTGCCAACACGGTCACAGAAGCCGTAGACCCAAAGACTGGGCACATCGTCCTCCTGGATCTCCATGGTGTTGCCCTTGAAGTTGGCACCCTCAAACAGGCAGATCTTGTGCTCCTGGGAGTCCTGGGGAGGGAGAGACTGGCTCTGGCATGTGAAGTATGAACGGGCAAAGAGAAGTAACTGAGAGGGGGGCCCCTGGCTGCGGAGAGAGAGAGAGAGCTGGGGGTGCTCAGGCCACCATGGGAATTACCCGGGATTGCCACTGTCCAGCCTGTGAAAGGGGGATAACAGCCTTGATTTTATGATGTTGTCCATACATTAGCACAACACCTGGCATATGACAAGTGCCACCAAAACATTAATTTGTGACTATTATTCTTATGGCCCAAGATGCAGAGGCTCAGAAGGTTCAAGATGGTTGAGCAACATATATCGTCTTATCCTCACAAGGTTCCTTTCTACAACATGCCTCTTCTCAGCTACCACACACGCTTGAACCTGCCTGTTTGATGTTTGGGATGAGCACTGGGATTTGCAAAACCTCTCAGGAGGGTCTAACCTGCAGTCAGGAATTAGAAATGATCCACAAACAGAAGCAAGGAAGACACCGAAGTGTCTAGCTCTGACAACTGGAATAATGAGTCTCTAAAGCAGCAGGGGAGGCAGAAACCAGGCTCACGTCTCTCATCTGTCCAGGGCTCCTAGCAGGGGCTGGGTCCCAGGGACATCTCACGAATCAATGAGCACCAGCGCCCAGTGCCCTTGGTCGTCACGCCTCCCTGCCTGCCATTCCTCCTCCTTGCTTGCCACCCCCACCCCCGCATTCCCTTGCCTGCCATCACACCTGACACTTGCTCCTGCCCTCCCCATCAGTCCCCCAGCACCAGCTCAGGAGCCACTCACCATCTTGATAGGCCGGAAGGACATGAGCCTGTCACTGCGGTAGCTGCTCGACCACGTGTCCCAGCGCGGGTACTCGCCTTTCTCCAGGACGAACATCTCCCCGCGGAAGTTGGACTGCTCAAAGGCGACCCAGCTGGATGTGACAGCGATGGGTGGAATGACAAGGGACGACCGGGAGAAGCAAAGGCCAGAAGGAGAGAAACCGTTAGCAGAAGCCCCCCAACACACACCCTTGCAAGGTAGCCCTGAGGCCAGTGAGTTTGATCCTAGGCTATGTTAACTTACTGGCTGTGTGACCAGGGGCAAGTGGCTTTACCTCTCTGAGGTTTGGTTTCTTCATCTAAAAATGCCTGTTTTCTGGCAGGTGGTGGAGGATTGTATGAGACAGTGTGTATCATTATGTGAGCGAAATGTTTCCCCAGTTGTGGGATGCACATGGTCTAAGTACTGCAAGAACCTGCAGTAAAATAGACATAAAAAGACATTTTATTTTAGACCTGAGGACAGCTAGGACAATGTCTCCGTTGGATGCTAATGGACCTTTAACACTCACTAGTCTCTCTTTTCTGTAACAAGGCAATAACAGCTGCCCGCCCAGAGCCTGGAGCAGGCAACTGTGGGATAGCGCTGTTTTGTGTTCGTTGTGTTCATTTTTTTTATGGATACCATTTGTGTGTGTGTGTTCAAAGTTTATTTCAAGTCACAGAAAATATACAAACTAAGACAATAGAATGAACTGATTTTGTTCTGAGAAGTGATGTGAATCCTCCACCTGGCACCAGTTTGGGTCATTCAAGGGTTAGGATGCAGAAGTCATCTTTTTGCAATGTTTCAACAAAGTTATGGAATTAGTGTCCCGATTTGTTGCCAGGTATTTTTGAAAACCTTTCAAGGTGCTCCAGTGGATTTCTGTATTTGTTGCTTTAAGATTAGGATACTCTGCCTCTGCTCAGGAGGCAGCACGGCGATCTTACTTATACTTATTACTTACAGGAAGTGATGTTGGCTTTCTCTTTGTGCCAGTGATGTAAAGGTTCTTGAAAATATATCTATCTGTGTTCGAAAGGGTCATTTAAAATGAAATATGTTAAATAAATAATAGTCCTAGATGTACTAAGGGGACAGTTGATACAGGTGCTTGAATCAGGCTTGATAAGGACTGGCCTGGAATATGGAACTCACTCGGTAATTGCTTTGGAGGCAGTGGGAGGGGACTGGTAGTAACACCTACCTCTCAGATACCTCTGAGAATGAAATGTGACTGCATTTGAAGCCGTTCAGTCCTCCAGGAGAACTGATTGCAAGTTTGAAGTCCAGTGGGGCTTTTCCTGGCTTTCCCAGGGCAGCCTGGTTAAGGATGGGAAGTGAACTTGTGTTAAAGAGACCCCTGCTTCTGGGGGAGATTGATGAGAAGTTTAAGAGTAAGGGACCCCTTAGCCTTTGCTCTATATGTGTTCAGGAGTTCTCAGGAAACAAGAGGGACATTGACATTAGTATTGTCTCTCTGGGATCTTTCTCAACCTAGAAGGAGATGGGGGTGGTGGTGTGTGTGGTAGGTGGAGGATGAGCTACCACCATGGATGGAGGCACAATGAGTCCCAGGAGCCTCAGGTCTTTGTTTGAGGAATGAGCCAACCCACTCTGGAGTGATAGTTGTGCTCCTAGAATAGAGGGGAATCTACTTCAGCCCTGATTGATCTGGAGTAGATAAGGATGGATGGATGGATGGATGGATGGATGGATGGATGGATGGATAGTTGGATGAGTGGATGGGGAGATGAATGGATGGATAGGTGGGTGGATAGGTAGGTATATGGATAAAAGGGCAGATGACTTGGTGGATGGATGGATGGATGGATGGATGGATGATGAGGTAGGGAGGAAGGGAGAGGGGTCAGAATATCGAGGAATAAATGGAAATGAATGGCTGGAGGGCTGGATGGCTGGATGGCTGGATGGGTGGATGGATGATGGATGGATGGATGGGAAGGGAGCCTTGGAAGATGGTGCATGTAGGAGTTAAGAGCATCGACTCTGTAAATAGACCTAAATTCTAATCTCAGTTCATCATTTATTTGCTGCATGACTTCAGACAAGCCACTCAAGCTCGTTAAGCCTCAGGAGAAGAGAGGAAAGATTGCATCTACCTTGCATCTCCTAATCAGGAGATTATGAGGGTCTAAAAAGGAATGTGCAGAGCAAGTCTAGCACAGAGAAAGTGCAATGAATACTATCTTTTATGGTTGGGAAGGGAGGAAAGCTGCTGGGGGTCTGAGCTTATGGAAGGACAGATACTGAAGTGGTTTGGCCACCCTGCCTATCTTCCCCCAAACTTCCCCTGTCATAGCTCTGGGAATTATAACACCCAGTGAGGACCTATTATAAGGCTGAGGAACTGTAAGTATTTATTTCAATATCTTTTCTCATCTCCTCACTGAAGCCTTATGTGCAAGGAGAGAAGGAGGGCAGGGATATTAAGTTACAGATATGGAAACTGAGGCTCAGAGGGCTTAAGTCACCAGCTATGGTCCTGGGATGGTGTCAGGTATCAGGTTTCAGGGTGAAGGTTCCTAAGTTTCAGGTAGGCATGCTCTGCCTCTCTCCCCACCCCTGTACCAAGGGCACCCTGCTCCTCTCTTTCCCCTGCCCACTTCATCCTCTCCATCCTTTTTCCACCACGGTCTCTCCTATAGCCCTATGGGGCCTGACACAGACCCAGGGCCCTGGACCACAGCCCCTTTCTCTCCCCATTGGGCGCAGCCCCAGAGCACACACCAAAGACCAGCTGCATCTTTGCTGGAGGAGAAATACTCTGGGTTTGAGTCACTGTCACCAAAAAAAGCCTGAAAACCCAAATTGGCCACATCCGCAGCTTCTGTTCCCAGCTGGGCTTTGGGGCTGAGGGTGGGGCTGAGGCTGTGTTGACCACACCAGGGGTGGGGGTGGGAGCAGGAGGTAGAAGTGCACTCCTTCCCACCACCTACCCAGGATCAGGGTGACTTGGCTGAATTCATGGGGCAGTGGAGAGGGTAAGCAATGGTCACTGTCACCTGCTATGTTGGGGCACTCACACAGTGCCAGACCCACGCCGCATCATCTCCTTCAGGCCTCAGCATAGTCCAGTGAAGGGGAGTGGGGATCATGACTCTCCCCATTTCAGAGGTGGGGAAAGTGAGCCTCATGATGCTGGGCGTACAAGCTGACCATACGCCTTGGGGGATTTGGGGCTGGTGAGACAAAAGGCAAAGGGGCCTTATGGGTCTTGTCCTGTGCCCTGACCTCAGCCCACAGGGGTTGGAGCTGGTATGGCCACTATGAATGTCTTATAGGGTTGCTTGATACCCAGGAGAGGGGGTAGCTAGTGGACACTCGGCCCTCTGGTCAAGAGAAAAAGCATTTCTCCCCCCAGAATTATGACCTACTGTGAGTGTGACCTTATGCTGATCAAATCACCTCTCTGAACCTCAGTTTCTTTATCTGCAAAATGGGAAGGGGAATAATACCTTCCTCCCAAGTTTGAAATAAGGACTAGAAATATGTGTGTCTCTGCTAGCATGGTGGCAGGCATAGAGCAGGTGCCCCGTAAATGGCAGCTATTATGTTTCCTTATTATTATTTTATCACAGTGCTAGGAATGTCCCCCCCCCCCCCCCCCCCCCCGTCCCACACTCACGGTCCCGAGGTGACAATGAGGCTGCGCACTCGGTCAAAGCCACGGTCTCCCAGGTTCAAGCACTCCCCAGAGAATTCCACACGACGGCCCTGGAAGTTCTCCTGCTCGAAGACCACCAGCTGCAGGAGAGAACCCCCGTCCCAGGGGGAAAGGGGTGCAGAATGAGGGAGGCGGTATACCTCCCATCTGAAGATGCTCCAGGCCAAAACCTCATTAAATACCTATATAAATAAAAGCAGGCCTGCACAGATCATATGAGAGTGGGCCATGAGCCAAATTCTGTGGAACAATCCTGTCCCCCCTTCCTTCTACTTCCGAATTTAGTATCTGCACAATCATTAGGCTCTGATGGATTTCTTTTTTTCCTCTGTGCTGTTCCTTCTGCCTGGAATGCTTTCCCCACCATACAATCCCATCCTGGAGTTCATGTCCCCTGTCCTGCTCTAGGCTCAGACGTCACCTCCTCCAGGAAGTCTTCCCTGATGTTCTGCCCCATGTGGGCTTGGTCGAGTGCTCCTGCACTGTTCTTAGCCCATTATTGGCACAAGCAATACAGTCACTGCTGCTTTGCTTTCAAGTCTCTCTCTATGCACCCTTCTCTCCCTTGATTCAGTCTCCAAGGACCAAGGGTTTCCCCAGGGTGGGGTGTGGGGTTGATCTAATTCTGTACCTCAGCCTCAGTACCTGCCACAGAGCTGATGCTCAGAAAATGCTTGCCCATCCACCTGCCTCCACGTAGGAGCCTCTGCATTGGACTTGGGCTAATCCCTAACCTCACTGAGCCTCCAGCATTTTGGTTTTTCATTTGCAAATGTCTTCCTTCTCCAGGCCTGTTTCCCCAGCTATACAAGGAGGAGGTTCCCATACTCTTGACCCAGCCCTTTCACTCTTATGCTTGTCCTCCCAAGAGAAACTCTGGTATGTGGGCCCCAAGAGATGCAGAGAAGGCCCATCCTGGCCACAGTGTGCACCAGAGCAAAGCTAGCAGCTGCCCTGATGGTCCTCAGGAGTGACGGTCCCCACTCTGAAATATCAGACAGCTGCCAAAATGAGGGACCCACAGCAACACACAGCAGTGCTGATGACTCTTAGGGATCTCAGAGTGGGTGACAAGAAAAGATATAAACCCAGAATAATTGCCCAGGGCGTTTTCCAACGAGTTAAAAACACATAAAACATAAAGAAAGGAATTTCTTTTAAAGGAATAAGGGGTAAAAATGCATGCAGGCCGATGGTGGGCAGGGGTGACAATGTCAGGTGCCTTGAGTAGGGGAGAATGTTGATGGGCTCATGAGGGATACTTTAGAGGGAGAGGATTTTACTGGGTTCTGGTTCTTAATTGAGGTGGGGCAGAGTTTGCAGGCATTGCTGCATTATTAAAAGCTAAATAAAAAGGAACGATTAATGAAGCAACTGCATGACAAAAGCCGGCCAAGCGAGGAGGAGCCTGTGAGCGCATGTCGTGAACCTGGCAATGTGAAATGACCCCAGTTCCGCGTACCAGTTTGAGACCAAACCAACCCCAAGCCAAGGGGGCTGAGGAAGCTCTTTCAGTCCTCACTGCTTTGAAGAATTTTCAAAAAGGTCTGAGGCCACCTGCTGCTCCTAGAGTACCTCCTGGGGGCTGGTGATTTCTGGTAAAGGGAGGAGGAGGAGGGGAAGGGCAAGGGAGGAGAGAGGGGAGGAGCTGAGAGGATGTGCAGGGGTGGAGCCCAGCCCCCGCGCCCCAGGGTGCTTACCTTGTAGCTGCCGGGAGGCAGGTCCCCGGCTTTGGTCGTTGGCACCGAGGCTGGGGCCAGGGCAGGGCCGGGGCCGGGGGCAGGTCCTGCGGCCGGGGCGCCCTTTCCCTTCCCATCAGGCCCCGGGTTCACTGCAGCCGTAGCTGAGGCCTTCACAGCCTGAGACATGGTCCCCACCTGCAAACCTCTGGAAAGAAACCTTTGGCCTAGGTCACTCAGGGATGGCACCTGCAAGCTGTCCCCGAGTCTCACATCTCGCCAGCCTTCCTTGAACTCATTGCTCTCTCGCTCTCTCTTTCTCTTTGGAAATTCTGAAGATCATGCATCTCTGATGTCCTTCCTCCTGTCATGCCCTCCCTTCCACCTCCTATTCCCCTGCTGTGTCCTTCCTCTGCAACCAGAAGCTCTGCACACCGCTCTCTGCTCTCCGGGCTTCTCCGCCGGTGTGATAGCAATTGGCCCCGCCGCATTAACAGCACCCTGTCCCATTTGGGACTCAGGGTACCCCAGGCCTGTTACGCCCATGAATGAACGCTGATATGCAGTGGGTGCCATCGTATCCCCTCGGAGCTCAGAGAGGGGAGGTGACCGGCCCAGGAGCACACCGCCACTGCTAAGAGTTAGGACTCAGTTTCAATTTAGGCAAAGGATCCAGCCACAGGGTTATCATCCCTCTGCTGACTCGTGGTCCCCAGCGCTTGGCCCAGCAGCATCTCCCGTAGGAGATTCTCCACTGACACCTGTTCAGCCAATGTTTGAATTCTGGTTCCTGACTCCTTCCCCAGTTGAGCTGCAGCCTGGGGCGTTGTCTGGGAACAGGCGTGTGGGTGCAGACACAGGCCTGGGACTGGGGCATGAAGGGGAGCTGAGAGGATGGATTCCGTGCGTGTGGGGGGCTCTGAAATAGGGACTGCACGGGCACTGGCCGGATCGGGTTCGGTCAATGCCTCCGGTTCCTCATTGCTTCAGGGGCACAGGTGCCTTTGAGTGTTTGGGGAACGCCCTGTCCCGGGCTCCCTTTCATTTTGGAGGCAATTTCCGGGGATTTGAGGACCACCTGACAGTACAGATTAAAACCCTCTGGTCCAGCTGATTCCTGAACACTTTCTGTAAAAAAGGAGCCAGTCAGGGCAAGCAGCTCCCTCCCTCCGCCCCCCAAGGACTGCCCTCTCCGGGCAGGCCAGACATCTGGGCCACATCTGGGACTTGCAGGCTCTTGCTTACCAAGCCCCCCCCACCAACCCCCATGTCACTCTGTGAAGCAACATTCCCCTGAGCTGGCAGTTGGGCTTCTTCCTTCCTGGGGATGTTGCTCTTCTCTCTCTGTCTCTCTGTCTGTCTGTCTGTTTCTCCTCCCTCTCTGTTTATTTTTATCTCCTCTTTTCCCTCTGCCTTTCTCTCTCTTTGGTTATGGCTCTCTCTGGCTCCCCCCGCCCCTGCCTTCCCTGGGGCTCTCAGCAGCTGCGAGTCCCCTCTTACCTGGGGACCTGCTACTTCCTGCTGAAGGACAGGCAGGCGGTCAGGCGGGCAGGTGGGCCGGTGCAGTGGGTGACTGGGGGCCGACCCCCCATTTTATAGTCTGGCAGACACCAGGGCCCATGGTCTGTGGCACAAAGCAGGAGCTGGCTCAGCAGGCTCTGGGCAGGGGGCGGCCCCCGGGGCCCTGATCTTGCCCCGGTTACTGTGGAGGACAGCACTTTCCATTGTGAGCCCAGCTCGCGCAGCAGAAAGCCTGGCCAGTTGCCACTTCACCTCATCCCAGGCCTGGCCCCTAGCCGGAGGCCTTTCTCTAGAACCCCAGCTGTGCCGGGCCCACGGGGTCCCTGCTGGCCACAGGTCCTGGGACAGAGGAAAGGAGAACCCCAGGGAGGGTGGGTGGGATACTTGGGTGATAAGGAGCACAGCAGATGGGGAAAGGCTTTGTAAAGGCAGATGTGGGTATGATGTCAACAGCCCTACCTGCTGTTTGCTGTGTACCTACCACAGCGCCAGATGCACTCCCCACGCGGTCTTGGTCAAGCCCCAGGATAATCCACCTTATTTGGTACTTTTTTTTTTTTTTTTAAGATTTTATCTATTTATTCATGAGACACACACAGAGAGGCAGAGACACAGGCAGAGGGAGAAGCAGGCTCCCTGCGGGGAGCCCGATGTGGGGCTCAATGCCAGGACCCCCCGGGATCACGACCTAAGCCAAAGGCACACACTCAACTGTCAAGCAAACTCTCTGACAGAGAGGTCAGAGCCAGGTACTGCCCCCCAACAGGCTGGCTGGGGGGCCTGTCTGCTTCATTCTCAGGCTCTCTGACCTTGGCTCTGGCCTGACTTTCTGCCTCCAGAATAGAAATCAGGATAGTAAGTGGGAGTGAGGGGAGGGCGCTGTGCTCAGGTGAGTTGAATGTTCCAAGCTTGAGTCTTCTTCCTCTACCCACACTGGACTCAGATTCATCTCCTTCCCTTCCCTGACCTGCCTGTAGAACCTCCTCTCCATAATCTGACCCTGGGGACAGAGCTGGTGGCCAGGAACGTGACTTCCTTGGGGGAAGCCCAGAGCCCTACCACTTCTTGTGCTCTGCTTTTTATTTTTTTTAATTTATTTTTTATTATTTATTTATTTTGTGTGTGCGTGTGTGTTTGTGCTGTTTGACCCCAACACCTAGCACAAGGTCTGGCACAGAGTGAACCTTCATTCAGTTTGAGGGGGACTAAATGGTTATGCCAGTGGCTCACAATGGAACCTGGGGTGCAGGGGGTGGTAGGGGAAGCAGGATGGGGGAAGAGAAGTAGGGTGACTGGCTGGGAAAAGTGGAGAATCACAGAGAAAGAGAGGAAGACAGAAATGCAGAGGAGCCATGGAGGAGACGGGCAGTGAAGAGGAAAAGACAGAGATAGAAGTCAAATAGAGCAATCAAAACTCAGAGCAGTGGAACAGACACCAGGAGGCTTACCATCCAATTCCCTCCTTTCACAAGTGGGAGAAACTGAGGCCCGGTGGGAATAAGTGACTCCTACACGGTCACATAGTGTGAGCTCACAGTGAGCTGGGGGGGCCTGCGGGGCCAGGTCTGCAGTCTGGCTCCCTGGCCCCCAAGTGGTGGTGGCAGCACCGGTTCCTGCCTCTTCTGCAGGGGTTCCAGGGACCCGGCCCCCCACAGAGCCCAGCTCCCACCTTGAGATCACCATGGCCTGGGGCCAGCTCTGCTGTCTGTCTGCTTCTCCACCCCTAGCCAGCCTCCCCTCGCTTCCCAGCCTCCCCCTCAGCCTTTCATCCTGGGCCAAGGCCCGGGAAGGGGGGCGGGAACCACAGGATGGGGCAGCCACTGGAATCTGGGCCAAGATGCCTGTGGCTAGGTGGGGGGGCACCCACAGGTCTGGGCTTCAAGGCCAGGCTGTCTGGGGCAGTTCCATGTCCCCCATGGCGATTGGCCACTTGCCAAGGGGTGGGGGCAGAGGTGGGGGCTGGCCCCCCATGCTGGGTGGCTACACCCTGAGCCTTTTACTGACTTGGGTCCTGTAATCCTCACTATGAGGGGGTATCTCTGGGATGAGTCCCACTTGCAGATGAGGAAACCAAGACTAGTCCCTTTCTCTGCTCTCAGCCTTGTGCCTCATCCCCAAAATGGAATCGGGAGTCACATCTTTTTAACTCCTGAACCCAAGCTCTTGAAAACAACGCACTTCTGCTTTCATATGAAGAATTATTTAATAGTATTTTTTTCAGCTTTATGGGCACATACTGTTGTGTAAGTATAAGGTATACAAGGCATTGATTTGATACATGCATAAATTGCAAAACAATTACTCCCGTCCTATTAGCTTCCACCTCCATTGGGTCACACAATTGCTGTTTCTTTTTTGTGGTTGAGAACACTGAAGATCTACTGTCTTAGCAACATTCAAATACATGATGCAGTGTTATTAGGTATAATGGCCATGCTGTGTGCTAGATCCCCAAACTTCCTAATCTGATAACTGGGAGTTTATCCCCTGTGAGCAACATCTCCCCATTTCCCCCACCCCCCAGCCCCTGGAACCTCATTTTACTCTCTGTTTCTGAGTTCGTCTTTCGTAGATCTCATATATCAGCCATATAGGGTACTTGTCTTTCTCTGTATGACATGGTTAACTTAGCATAATTGCTCCCGAGGTCCACCTGTGTTACTGCAAATGGAGGAATTTTCTTTTTTCTCGTGGCTAATATATATATATATATATATATACACATATATTTATGCCTCCATTCATTATGGACATGAGGTTTCCCCCATATTTTTTTTTATTAATTTTTATTTATTTATGATAGTCATCACAGAGAGTCATCACAGAGAAAGAGAGAGGCAGAGACACAGGCAGAGGGAGAAGCAGGCTCCATGCCCTGGGAGCCCGACGTGGGATTCGATCCCGGGTCTCCAGGATCGCACCCTGGGCCAAAGGCAGGCGCTAAACCGCTGCGCCACCCAGGGATCCCTCCCCCATATTTTGGCTATTGTGAATAACACTGCAAGAACCATGGAGTCACAGATATCCTAAGGGTAATCATTTTTATTATTAGCAATGATGATGACAATGAGGAGGCACATAATGCTTTCTGCGTTTCAGGAGCCGTTCGGAACAGAAAGTGCTTTTCGTGTGTAATTCACGTTTACCCTCACAATACCCTAATCTCTTTGGCTAAGCCCTATTTATTTATTTATTTATTTTATAACCATTTTGTACACGAGGAAACTGAGGCTCAGAGAGATTAAGTAACACGCTCGAGGTTCCCAGCCAGCAAAGTGGGATGCAGACCCAGGCCGCCTGGCCCCAGAGGTTGCACTCCCAGCCTTTTATTTTCATGGTAGCCCTTCATCACAGTCGTGCATGTAACCAGCCCAGGAGGGAGACCGTGTTGTGATGTTACAGGCCAGGAGCTGAGATCAGCCATCTTCCAGGTCACCCAGATGTCAAGAGGCAAGGCTGGCTTCCACCCAGAGTGGTCTTGTTTCCAGCCAGACTCTTTGCTATGTCGTGAGAGGCCCCTCTTGGGTCAACCCGGGGGGAGGAGCATAGGGAGAGGCTACTCAAAGTGAGTTGTACAAACCCTGGATATCTGACAGATGTGTGACTGTTTGCACAGCTTGTTCACACCCACCAGCTCCTTTATTCTGCCGACAGAGCCATCTGGACTCCTTTTTGAACTCTGTGGGTCCTGGAGACCCTGGCTCAGCCCACCTTTCTTGCCTGGCTTCCTCTTTCAGGGTCCCCAAACTCCAGCCCCATTGGCCTACCAGCTGTTTCTCATACATATGCCCCAAAAGTTCCCACCTCTGCAATTTTGCTTAAGAAAAGCATCCCTTGTATCTCACTCTGTACAACTCCTCCTTGCCCTTTGGAGGCCTCCAATATGAAGCCTACCTTGATTGTCCCTGCTAGAAGAGGAAGGCCTGTGGAAGGAGGAAATGTATAGGCATTTGTGGAATGTTTTCTCTGTGCCAGGCATGTTACATAACCTCACAACAACTCCATGATGTAGTTTATTCTTGTCCTGTTTTATAGGCAAAAATTGGGGAGAAAACACCTGCTCCAGGTCACACAGCTAGGAAGGGTGAAGTTTTTGGATTCCTTGTCCAGTGCTCATTCTCCTGCTCCAATTGGAAGTACCCCAGAGCTGATTAAGGTAGAAATTCCCCTTCTTTTCTTCTTCATGGCTGATCCCTGAGTGAGGCCACCTGACCCTTTCCCTTCCCGCTGAAGCCAACGCTGCTGACACCTCTCCATTGGGACTTCAGCCAGGACTGGCTTTTGTTTCAGCTGCTTGTATGCTGAGTCGGAGCTTTGTCTCCCGGGGGCCCTCTCCCCTCCCTGCCTATAAGAGCCTGACCTCGGCTGGTCCCAGCATGTTCTGGCATATTCTCTGGGTCCGTCTTGGTAAGTCCCAGGCTTGGAGAAGGGGTGGGTTCCACGCTCTGAGCGAGCATTGTGGGAGGTGGGGAGACCAGGTCTCCAGTCCTGAGGATGTCACTGTGCCATCCTGAATGTCATCTTCACCCTTACCAAGGTCAGGTCCCCAACGTCAAGACGAATACCTGTCACCCCCATTTAAGAACAAGATTATTCCTATAGTCCTGTTGCCTCAATTGCAACCATTAGAGTCACTTTGTTGTGTCTGGTGCTGTCTTGGGGAGACTCTCTTAAACTTAGCACCCTGGCACCTGCTAGGGTGATCCAGCCCACTGGCAGTCACAGAACTTTTCCCATAGTGAGCAGATGAATTAAGACAGAGTGGGACTCAGAGGCAGTGGGACCCAGAATGGGTAAGTTTTGAGATGGTGTATAGGCTGAGAGTAAGGGAGATGACATTAGTCACTGAGCAAAGGTCACAGATGGAGAAGAAGAACGGACCAAAGCTACACTTTCTCCTAGCCTGGTCCTATCTGGATCCCATCTGGATCCCGACATTATCCAAACTAGGCTTTATCATCCAGAAGGAGAGCAGACGATCAGGGTGGAAGGCTATCACGTTCTTCTCTCATGTAGGGAGCTGGCAACATGACCCTGCAGTGCACCAAGTCCGCAGGACACTGGAAGGTAGGAAGAGGCATGGGGTGGTGTCTGAGGAGTGAGGGGGCGGGTGTAGAGGTCCAACCCACGTCCAGGGGACCTCCTCAATCCTCCTCCATTGAAGCCCCACCTCACTCTGGGGGGCATGTGATGAGGGCCCGCTTTGCCGAGGATGCATTCAAGGCTCAGAAAGAGGAAGGGACTTGCCCAAGGTATCGATTTGAACTTGGGTCTCCTGGTCCCTGGATTTAACCATCTACACTCTGGCAGAGATGGCAAACTGCTGATTGCACACAGTGTATGGGTGTGGTTTCTTTGGCCCCCTCTGTGTTAAAAATAATTTGTTTCCCTGAATTTATCATCAGCTTTTAAAAACCTGGAGGGTCCACAGAAACGTCCATATATAGCAATTGTCTTGAGAAATCGGAAAATCTGGCTGGCATTCCCAGGTGGCAAAAATAGGTGGCGCTGAGCAGAAATCACCCATTTGTGGAGTCTGGGCTTTGCATTTCATTTCCAGCCCTCCCCCATCCTTACCTACCTGGCCCCTGGGGGCATCCGAGTTTGCAGTCCTTACTGTACCTGCCCTGCCCCACCCTTAGTCCTGGGGTGAGGTCCTAATCCCTCATCCCCTACAGGACTCTAATGCTGGTCTCCACCTTTTGTTTCTGTCACAGATTGTGGTTTGGGATGAGGAGGGTTTCCAGGGCCGGAGGCATGAGTTTACTGCAGAGTGCCCCAGTGTGCTGGAGCTTGGCTTTGAGACTGTGCGATCTTTGAAAGTGCTGAGTGGAGCGTGAGTCTGGGGGACTGTGTGGGGAGGGAGAATTTGAGTTGGGGTGGGGCTGGGGGACAGGGAGGGATCTAGAAAGAGGTGTTCTAGGCGCTAACTTTTCAGGCTCTAACTGTACCAGTGTGACCTTCCTTGGGTCTGAAGTGCTAGGGAGTGTGCAAGACAGTAGTGTAAGGTTAAGCAGGTTGTGCACTGCCCAAACGTAGAAAGCATCATTCACACAGATCCTGCCTGCTGGATGAGGTGGGCTTGTAGGGGCAGACCTTTAAAATCTATTGTTGGGTCTGAAAGGCCCCTCTTAGACATAAGTTGAAAGCAAAAATAGAAGATAAAAAAATAGATATAGTAAAAAATAATGCTATTTATCTTCAGTTGAACGTTGTTGCTGGAGGCTCTGGGATAAGATAAGCTGAGTTAAAAGAAAAAAAGAAAGAGAGAGAGAGATTAATGAAATGTGAAACTGTAATGACACACTAACATCACACAGAGACTTCTAGATCAGCACCTCTCTGTAGAACTTTCTGCAATGGTGAAAATGTTGTTCCTCTGCACTATCTGATTTGGATCCCTGGTCACATGTGGCCTTTGAGGACTAGAAATGTAGCCGGTGCATCTAAAGAACTGAATTTTTACTTTAGTTTTATTTTATGTGAGTTTAAATTTAATTAGCTACAGGTGGCCAGTGGCTACTGCACGGGATAGAAATTTCTAGAAGTTTGGGAAGTAGCTTGAAAGAAGAACAATGTTCTTTCCACGTGATCTGGAGTCACTTTATACTGTGCCCGTGAGTGCCACTAAGGTCATCTTGGGTGGTATTTATGCACCTCACACCCCGGGGAGAATCTGTTTTGTGTGGGCGGGGAACTGGGGATCAGAGGGGAGCAGTGACCTGTCCAGGGATATGTCCAGCAAATTGACAGATCCTTCCTGGAAGGAGAAAATATGCTCAGCTTTATTACTCATATAGGACAGTCTGCTACGTAGCAAAGGCAAGGCCATCATGGTGGTAGTGTCGCTTGTCCCACAGAGTCGCTTGTCCCACAGGAGGACACCAAGAGGGGCCAGCTGACAGCAGGAGTGGTGAGCCCCCTGCTGTTGAGGAGCTCTCCGTGCTTCAGCTGTGGCTCCTGCTGGACGCCCTCCCCCAGGGTGTGGGGTGGGGGAGGTCCCATATCTCCAGGGAATCAGGGAGGGGATGAGTTACTGTCTCATGGCAGCCTCCCTCAAGGAAGGGAGGTAGGTGAGAGGGTCCTGTGGCTGCTCCTCACCAGACTGCCTGTCCTCCCACATTCCTGGAGGATCACGAGGAATCCCGCTGAGGCTTAGGTCAGCCTGCCATCAAGCCTTGTCTGTGTGACCTAGAGGACCTCATGCAAGATGGCCAGGCACCTGCCCGGAGCAGTTCCCCTACCTACGGGGCCTACAGCAAGGCGGTGAACTACACAGGGTCTGGGCTGGGTTTCTCCAGCTCGGCACGGTGGGTTTGGTGCTGGATGATTCTGTGATGGGGGCCTATCCTGCGCTTTCAGGATGTTCAGCAGCATCTGTAGCCTCTACTTGCTAAGTGTCAGTTGCAAACAACCTCTCCTCCCTCCTTCCAGTGTGACAACTAAAAATGCCCCTAGACATTGGTTAAATGCCTCCCCAGTGGTAACTCCTAAGTGATAACCATTGATCTGGGACTCGGAACGTGGGTCTCTTACCCCTTGCACTCTCTACCCCCTGTCCGCAGGTGGGTAGGCTTTGAGCATGCTGGCTTCCAAGGGCAGCAGTACGTGCTGGAGCGGGGCGAGTACCCGTCCTGGGACGCCTGGAGTGGAAACACAGCCTACCCCGCCGACAGGCTCACCTCCTTCCGACCGGTGGCTTGTGCTGTGAGTCCTTGCCACCACCTTGTCCCAGGAAGGCCTGAGCCGCTCCAGTGGGATTTGGGAACCGATCATCCCAGAGTTCAAATCCTCATGTCACTTCTTCAAGCCATGTGACGTGCCATCCCTCCCTCCCCTCTCTGAGCCTTGGTCTCTTCATCTTGAAATGGGGCCATGTCATGGGGAAGGCTCTGGACGAGATCACTGCACACATTGTGACCTTCATGGCTTCGGTTATGATATGAGCCCCTGTGTGTTTCACATCCTTCTTTTCATGACTTGGGGATCCTAGAGAAGCTGGGTGCCAGGGGTGGCAGGACAAGGTGGGGAGGAAGGTTCTATTTCTTCTCCCTGATTCATTATCAGTGTTCCTGATTTTATACTCCAGCTACTGTCTATGGAGTATGGGTGGAGGTGGGCATTATTATCTCCATCTAACAGATGGAAGAGCTGAGGCTTGAAAAGATGTGGGTTTTTCTCTTCAAAAACAACTCTCATTATTTTATTATTTATTTTTTTGTTTTTTAAACATTTTATTTATTCATTCATAGAGACACACAGAGAGAGAGGCAGAGACACAGGCAGAGGGAGAAGTAGGCTCCATGCAGGGAGCCCGATGTGGGACTCAATCTGGGATCAGGCCCTGGACTGAAGGCGGCACTAAACCGCTGAGCCACCCGGGCTGCTCACAACTTTCATTACTTTACAAATCACACAAGGCACATATATTTATCATCCAAAGTTCAGAAAGAAACCTGATATGTCAGAGGAAGAAGTCATACTCACATGTCTGAGACAGAAGCCCAGTCTTAACAGTGCCGGAGACTTCCTTTGGTCTTGTTTGTTATCAACAGATTCAATCTATACCAATTGTTTTTTTTTTTTTTTAAGATTTTATTTATTTATCATGAGAGAGAGAGAGAGAGGCAGGGACACAGGCAGAGGGAGAAGCAGGCTCCCTGCAGGGAGCCCGATGTGGGACTCGATCCCAGGACTCTGGGACCCGCCCTGAGCCAGAGACAGACGCTCCATGGCTGAGCCACCCAGGGGTCCCCATGGTTATTTTCTTTGTATACATTTCTGGATGGGCAAATGGTATATACCTTTTGTAAGGTTTCTGTAACCTCGTTACCCTTCCAAAATATTTTGTAAGGAAGGCTGATCTGGGGGGACAAGGGCAGGGG
The DNA here is from genome assembly GCF_018345385.1 of Vulpes lagopus. NCBI lineage: Eukaryota > Metazoa > Chordata > Mammalia > Carnivora > Canidae > Vulpes > Vulpes lagopus. The sequence goes on along the minus strand of NC_054837.1, from coordinate 16,516,573 downwards.
TGTCAGCAGAGGCTCCTGGGTTCTCGGCTGGGCCTCTGGTGGTCCAACCGTTTCCTCTTCCTATAGAACCACCGTGACTCGAGGCTGACCATCTTCGAGCAAGAGAACTTTCTGGGCAGGAAAGGCGAGCTGAGTGACGACTACCCCTCCCTCCAGGCCATGGGCTGGGATGGCAATGAAGTGGGCTCCTTCCACGTCCACTCGGGGGCGTAAGTGAATCCGAGGCTCTGCCTGGAAGAGAAGGAGAGGCTGTTGGGGGTGAGGTGTGTGGGGGGGATATGTCCCGTGAAAACTGTGTGCTGGGGACTTTGGGGCTCTGGTGCCCACATTCCAGAGGAGGACACTGAGGCACAGAGAGGTATAAGGTAAGAATATGTGGGATCTCAAGTGGCAGACTTCCATACCAAACTGATATTATGCCCAAAGGATACTGATTGACCCTTGCATTAGCTTCAGGCACAGCTGGATCCAGGTGCTACGGCAGGGTTCTGTCTTTTCCCCCCTCTTGCTGTCTTGCCTCATTGTGGCTAAATTCTCAGGCAAGCTCTTCCCAAGCAAAGGCCACACGGCAGCTTCATTCTTACCCCAGCCCCAGGGAAAGAGAGCGCCTTTTTCTCACTGATTCCACCAAAGGTTCCAGGAAAGGCTCTCACTGGCCCGACTTGGGTCATGTACTCAACTCTGAACCAATCGTCATGAGCAAGAAGGGGGTGGTCTGATTGGCTAGGGTTGGTCACATGCTCATTGCCAGGACTTGGAGGGGTGGCAGGGGGTCTCTCCCCAGAAGTGGGGAGAATGGATGTCCAGCCCTTAAGAAATAGGTGTGGCTCAAACATCCTGCTCCAAGTCCACCAGCTGCTAGGTGACTGAATCCAGCTTCAAACCCTGGAATGACTGACCCTTCTCACTCTTTCCCCAGGGGCTGGCAGGTGAAGGCCAAGATGCGTGAGGTCTTCACTTAGGGAGGACATTACAACCACCTTCTTGGAGTACCCTTAGGCTCCTGGCAGGGGTGAAGGTGAAGGTGGCAGGGGTTTTTTTTGTTTAACAATTTTCCTTTTTTTAACCATCAGAAAATCTAGTTGTTCCAAAGTAGGATGGGCCTCTTATGATTCCTGAATCCACTTCCCCCTTATAGAAGGGGTAATGGAAGCTCAGAAAGTGAGACATCAATTCTTGTCCAATCCTGAGCAATGTAGGGGGTCAATGAGTGGAAAGAACAATAGCCTTTGCCTTGGAAGGGCTTCTGGCTAAGAGAAGAGGGGAAGGAATAAGATTCCACACTCCCTCCTTCCATCCTTCCTCCCTCCCATCCTTCTTTCCCTCGTCCCTTCCTTCTTTAACTATTATTAGCCCCTCTTCTGTGCCGGGCATTGCACTATGCACAAGAGATCCCAATGAGCCAGACACACACAGCCCTACACCAGGAGCTTACCTGCTGGCGGAGGAGACGGACATTTTACAAGTAATCTGATACTTGTCTAATTATATGAGAACTACAGAGGACCAGTAAGGGACAGTGGCCTGAATTGGAGAACCAGCCCTCAAAACAAGCTGAAACCTGACTGATAATTATAACTTGGCTAGGCGCCAGGCTAAGAATGGCTGGAATGGTGTTCTTGGCAGAGGGAACAGCATGATCAAAGGCCCAGTGGTGGGGAGAGCAGGGCACATTCTAGGCAGTGAAGGAAGCCTGGGATGGCTGGAATGTGTATGCAGCATGGGAGCCTTTGCCCCCCTCATTTGGTCCCCTTGCTGATGCCTCTTTAGGGTAATGGTCTGCTTCTTCTGTTCCCCAGCTGGGTTTGCTCCCAGTTCCCTGGCTACCGAGGCTTTCAGTACGTGCTGGAGTGTGATCACCACTCAGGCGACTACAAGCATTTCCGAGAGTGGGGCTCTCACGCCCAGACCTTCCAGGTGCAGAGCGTCCGCAGGATCCAGCAGTGAGCAGGCGGCCCGGCTGCGGCGGCGGCAAAGAGGAGCAGACGTGTGCTTGTCTGGACGGAGGACCTGTGGCGGTTCTTCTGTGCACCCTCCTCTGCCTCTCCCTGCGGCCCCTGTGAGCCCAGCACCCATGTGAGCCAGTTCATGCACAGTCAGCACGAAACAAAAAAAAAGTAATAAAAAAAAGAAGATCTAGCGCTAGTTTGTGTTTTTTCAATTTTATTCATCCGCTCAAGCAACCTTGGTTTTTCCACTTTATTGATTTTTACTCGCTCATTTGTCTGTGTCCAGTTCACTCCATTGTACTCATACCATCACCATTTCCTTGCTTCTGTGTACTCTGGGTTTCCTTTATTCTTAATTTTTCTAGTTTGGGAGGGTAGACCCTTGGGTCATTCATTTTAGATGCTGCACTTCTAAATGACTGTAGAGTCATTGTAGAGCTATTAATTTCCCTGTGAGCACAGCTTTAGCTGCTTCCCCCACATTTGAATTGTTCAGTCTGATATTTCCCAGTTTTCTCCTGTGAATTCTTCTTTGGCCCATGGGTTCTTTAATGGTATGTTATCTTTTGGGATTTTTGAGATATTTTATTGTCATTGATTTGTTCTTAGTCCGTTGTGGACAGAGAACACATTCTGTCCGATTTCAATACTCACGCTCGCTTTCGGCAGCACCTATACTAAAATTGGAACAATATAAGATTTTAATACTCTGGAGTCCAGACTTAATTTATAGCTCAGCAGATGGGCTATTTTTGATAGACTTGGTTGCCCACTTGAGAAGTGTTTAAATTTTGAAGTTGTCGGTTGTGGTGTTCTGTCAATGTCACTTAGGCCAAGTTGAGGTTGGTTAGTGGTTTTGGCAAGTGTGGGTAAGATTTTTCTACATTTTTGCTGACTTAAAAAAAAAGATTTTATTTATTTATTCATGAGAGACACATAGAGAGAGGCAGAGACATAGGTAGAGGGAGAAGCAGGCTCCCCGTGAGAAGCCCGATGCAGGACTCAATCCCAGACCCAAGGATCATGACCTGAGCCGAAGGTAGACACTCAACCACTGAGCCACCCAGGTGCTCTGCTGATTTTTTTTGAACCTCAATTTAAAAAAAAAATATTTTATTATTTATTTAAGACACACACACACACACAGAGATAGTGAGGGATAGCAGGAAGGAGAGGGAGGAGCAGAGCTTGATCCCAGAACCCCTGGATCATGACCTGAGCCGAAGGCAGATGCTTAACCGACTGAGCCACCCAGGTGCTCCTAAACTTAAATTTTTAACCAATCACTGAGAGAGGGTTCTTAGTATCTCCTACTATATAACCTGGGTTTATCTGTTTCTCCTTTTAGTTTTAAGCATTTTTGCTTCCTGATTTTTTTTCTTTCTTCCAGAATGTTGATACTCTATTATTAGGTGCACTTACACCCAACATGGGCTTGAACTCATGACCCTGAGATCAAGAGTCACATGCTCTACCTCTACCGACTGAGCCAGCCAGGCACTCCTAGGTGCACTTCTATTGCTGATTGCTGTCTTCCTGCAAAATTGTTCCTAATTTGTGTTTTTAAAAGCCATGTGCAAAAGGAAGCAGTTCTCTCCCCTAGCAAAATTTCTCACATTCCTTTTGTCTTTACCCGCTTGGTTCACACACTACCGTGGAGTCTCATTTAACATCTTCTACCCTCTAAAGGAGGTCTTTAAAACAAATAAACAAATTCCCAATCCACTTGCAGCCGGAATGGGGAGATCCGGCCTAGCTCACGCGCTCTCCCCACCCCCAGGGTTCTTTATTATGTAGATTGCCTTAACTTCATAAGGCTTCTGGCCCTTTTTCCAGACTGTCTTCCTCTGCTGTAAGTAAGTGGGACAGAGACCGGACAGGGTGGGGTCTGAGCTGGCTGCTGGAAAAGATAACATTATCTGGCTCAGGAAGGGGAGGGATGTATCTGGAACGTTTGCTCTTGAGTAATCCTTAACCTCTCATTGGTTAGCATCCCATGCATTCAGACGATCTTTCCTGGGACCCCCTGTGCACCGGGCCCTGGGAAGTAGTAAACAAGACACTTTAAGTCCTTTCTCTCACCAGGCTGGATGGGGAAGTAGGGCAAGTCTATGGTGGGTCCCAATATCCTGTGATACTGGGGGAAACATCCAGGACTGTGTGGCTGGGGTGGGGGCAGATGAGAAGAGAGGGATGGGGGAGGCAGACGGTCCTTGGTGCTTATCTCTATGACCACGTCTTCTCTGAACTTGATCCCTGAGTGTCCAACTGTCTCCCTTACACCTCCCTGTGGATGTCTGTCTAATGCACATCTCAAACAGAACCCATCAACACGGAAGCTACACTTTTCCAGCTGTTCAGGCCAAACCTGAGGAATAATCCATAACATTTCTCTTTCTCTCTCACTCTGTAATCCCATCCACCGGCAAATCCTACAGGCTGGACTTTCAGGAGGTACCAGAATCCAATCGCTAATTACCACCCCCACTGGTCCAAGCCACTCTGTCCTCTCCTCCTCGTGGTGCCACTGCTCCCACCTTTGCCCACAAGCTACCTGTTCTCTGCCCTGGCAGCCAGGTGGTTAGTCCTGTTGAAAATGGAAGGCGGATCTTGTCACCCCCTTGCTCAAACCCTCCCACACTTCCCACCCCACTCCTAAGAACAAAACAAAACAGATCGGAACACAGCAACACTTTAGTAGTTCTCTCTGAGAGACTGGCCATCACCTGCCTCTCCCGTGGCCTCCCTGAACCTCATGTCCCTCTGGGGAGTCTTCACCGAACATGCCGAGTGCATTGGCTTGCTCTTTGCCAAAACAAAACACCACACAGACTAGGGAAGCTTAAGCGACAGATACAGATTTGTTACAGTCCTGGGGACTAAAGTCCAAGTTCCAGGTGCCATCAGACTTCATTTCTGGTGAGGTTTCTCTCCTTGGCTTGCAGGTGGCTTCCTCCTCTCTGTCTCCATGCGACCTACTCCTCTGTGTGTGCACCCCTGGGGGCCCTTCCTTTGCTTGTAAGCACCCAGTCCTACCCAGAGTCTGTGTCTCTATGAATAAATAAATAAAATATTAAAAAAAAGATTTTATTTATTTATGCATGAGCGACCAGAGAGAGAGAGGCAGAGACACAGGCAGAGAGAGAAGCAGACTCCATGCAGGAAGCCCGCCCGACCTGGGACTCCATCCTGCGTCTCCAGGATATCACCCCCTGAGCCAAAGGCAGCGCTAAACCACTGAGCCACTGGGGCTGCCTGAATCTGTGCTTTATACATAAAAATAATTAAGTTAAAAAAAAAAAAATTAAGTTTTTTTTTCCCTCCCCAAGAACCAATTTTTACCTCCTGGGGGCACTTTTGCTTCCAGGGGGAATGTATAACGGATGGGTTTTAAAGGAACAATAATGATGTCAAGAAATTACTATGAAGTTTAAATTATATGACATGAGGAAGGAACCAACATCACACGCACCATTAATATGATCATTATCATCATTATCATGAGGAAGGCATACTACCCCAGGTAAGGGGGCTGGGGGCAGAGATGGGGGGTACCAAAGCACAAGGACAGAGGCATAGAATAATGCCAACAATTTCCACCAACCATTCCTGAGAGCTTGTTCCTGGTACTAACAAAACCTCAGAATCCACAGAGATTGATTTCATTGTCCTCTCCGTAAAATTTCCTCACTTCTATATCTTCTTAATGCCTGTTCCCTAGGACTGACCATGAGAGCACTTCCTGGACAGGCTCCTACACCCGCAGCAGCACCCACTTCTTCCATAGTCTGTTTCCTAAAGCCCCGGTGAACGGCAGGACACAAACATGCAAACTAATTCATACTAGGTTGTAATTGGCTATCATGGCTAACTTAACATTTTCCTCTTGTGTTCTCAGGTCACTCCTTCCTTATGCAAGATGGGTCTGCCATGGGCAGCCCAGGTGGCTCAGTGGTTTAGCACCACCTTTGGCCCAGGGTGGGATCCTGGAGACCCGGGATCGAGTCCCATGTCGGGCTCCCTGCATGGAGCCTGCTTCTCCCTCTGCCTGTGTCTCTGCTTCTCTTTCTCTGTCTCTCATGAATAAATAAAGAAATAAAATCTTTAAAAAAAATAAAATAAAACCCATCAGAATCTTGAGGGCCCTAGGCTCAGGGAGGTTAAGCAACTTGCCTGAAGCCATCCAGCCTGTAAGAGGATTGAGCTCACTGTGGATGGTGTAAGGTTTGGAGGGAGAATTAAAGAGATCCTGGGCACAAAAAGCATTTATAAATGGCAAGTTGCTAGGTTCCTGTCCTCTCTTACTACTTCAGAAGTAGTCCCTCACACTTTAGTGTGAATAACCGGGGAGCCTCTGGTCTATCAGAGAAGAGTCTTGAATTCCTGGGGGACAAAGCAGGCAATATTTGCTGAGCGAATGAATGAATGAATGAATGGGGGAGGCTCATTAAAATTTGATGGCGGTCCCTGTTAAGAACCAGCCGGAGTCAAAGCCAAGAGTGAGACTGGTAACCACAAAAAATGGTACCCCAGATGTGAGATGGCAGCTGGAGTGACAGGCAATAAATGAGATAATTTGTCAGGGGTGATCTTGGGAGCGGAGGAAAGAGCATGAAATTATTTTCTCTATCTTGCCAGGAGACCAATTCTCCTAGGTAATAAAGGCAAGGGAACTTGAATTATTGATGCGATTTGGCCAGCAGCGATGGTAGGCACAGAACGCTCATCATCAAGAACACTGCACCCAGCCAGCAGGACTGACCACAGTGTCCAGAACTGTGGATCCCAAACCCACGTCCTCTGGGCCCAGAGAGTGGGGGACACTGGTCCAAGACCACACAGCAAGCACTTTCCACGTTACCACTCCCGGAGCTGGCATGGCACAGCGGGGGACAACACATTTGGAGTCATGCACACCTGGGTCTGAGTCTTGGATCCCAAGTTTATCAGCCAAGGTGACCTTCGGGGTGGTTGGGGGAGGGCTCTTGGCAGGTGAGGCTCTTTGATCCTTCACTCAGTGCCCTCTCTGTCCAGTTCCTTCTCTTGTCCACACTCCCCTTTCTCTACTGTCTCACTGAGCCACTCCCCTGGGAGTGATGAGGTGACAACACATCGCTGGAAACTGTCAACCAGAAAGGAAAGAAGCCACCTAGAATGGAAGAAGGTGAGAAGTGGAAGATCTCACTCCTGTTGGGTGTATTTGAGGGAGGAGGCCCTGAAGGAGGGAAGCAGGGAGGGGAGGGGTCAGAGGGACATGCTTTCCCCTGCACACCTATTCATCCCCAACAAGGACGAAAGCAGTGCCATGACAGTGACCCAGCCCCTGCCACGGTCTTTGTGGAGAGGAGAAAGAAAAGCATCTACCGAGCTTGCTGGGCACAGAGCCAGGCCCTCACACATCCATCCGGGCAGAGCTCCATCCGCTGGGGTGGCCCTGACTGCCAGCCCCGCCTCCCCCACCTGGCCCAGGGAGGAGCCTTGCACCGCCTGCCTGTTCCTACTTCCTGGGGCCTCTGTTTACTGGGGCCTTCATTACAGGATTAGAGGAGGGGAAATATCAACCAGGTGGGGGGCCCTTCCTTTCCCTATTGCAAGCTCCTGAATCTTCTGAGGGCAAAGCTAGAGGTGGCAGGCCCTTGGGTCCCCACAGTGGCCTCCCAGAGGCTGCAGTCTGCTCTTTCTACCCTCCGGGGACCTTCAACAGTTTCTGGGAGGAGCTTCTAGTTTAGAAAAATCATTCCCTGGGAGCCTGGGTGGCTCAGTGGTTAAGAGTCTGCCTTCAGCTCAGGTTGTGGTCCTGCGGTCCTGGGATCAAGTCCTGCATCGGGCTCCCTCTTAGGGAGCCTGCTTCTCCCTCTGCCTATGTCTCTGCCTCTCCCTGTATCTCTCATGAATAAATAAATAAACTCTCTAAAAAAGAGAGAGAAAAATCATTCCCTCTCCTTTCTGCACTGAATGGGGCTCGGATCCCAGAGGCCAGAACATGACCCTCGCCTGGTCAAAAATGGTCACCGTGATGGGCCAAGGATGGGCACATGACCCAATTTGAGCCAGGAGAGTCAGCTCTAGAATTTTGGTTGGAACCGTCTGGAAGGAGAAGTTCCCTTGGTGCTGGGCTTGCTAAGATCTGAGATGCGAAGTTGGAACTTGCCACCAAAGCCAGTCTTAGAACAGAAGCAATGGAGGGGAAAGCAGGTGTCAGAAATGGCCAGAGTGAGTCTCACTGGCCTATGACTCAGATGTCCCCTGTGCCTTTTATCACAGGGACCTAATAACACTCTCTCCCTGCCTTTTCTTTTTCTTTTTGGCCCAAGTTATTCTAGGATGGGTTTCTGTCATTTACACTTGAAAAGCCCCCCTCCTCCCCCTTTTACTTCTCCAAACCCAGGGGCGGAAAGGAAGAGGACCTCACCACATCCCCTGCTCAGTGCCAGCTAGGGCCTTGGGTTTTCTTTCCGGGAAGGTGGTTCCTTTTCCCCCCCCCTCCCCTGTAGCTCAGAAGCTCCTGGCCCCTCACCCACCGGCTATTGTAAGGCTTCGGTGACCACCATCTGTCTTGATCCCTGTCTCAGGCCCCGCTCCCCCCACAGCAGGCATGATTCACCCCTTTGCTCAGATGAGAAGACTGAGGCCGGGAGAGGCACGTTGACATGCACAAGTTTGAGCAGGGAACTGCAAGCAGGGCTGGAATTCCAACCCGGGACGCCTGACTCAATGTCCAGGGTCCTTCCTTCTCTCCCCCTGTGGAGAAGCATGACACTGATTTCTTCGCTGAGATTCAACCAAAAAGCTCGGCCCCATGGGGCTGGGGTCTCAGGCCCCTCCGCCCCCAGGCTGCTGGGGAGCACACCTGGGTCTCCCATCCCGGGACCCTCCTCCTGAGACCTGCGCCGCACTGCCACCTGGTGGTGGCTGGCGAGAAGCACACCCTCCCAGTCGCCGTCCGAAGGAGGCTGCTCTGCGGGGGGCAGTGGGTTGGTTACACACAGGGGCGCGCGGGGGGGGGGGGGGGGGGGGGGGCTTTCTGCGAAATGGAGCCAATATTAGATTAGGGGTCCTGATATTCCTTCTCTGCTTTCAGTATCAGCCACCGCCATGTCTCTCTGCCACGTTATTTTTCTCCTTGTAGACCTTGGACACCCACAAAACGAATCACATTCTCTTTTTGCCTAGGCGGCCAGGGTGCTCAGAACCAATGTACAGTCCTCCGGATTATTAGCAACTAGATAGAACCGTGTGACAGGCATTTGGAAGAGGAACTCAATTCCTGGTTCCATGTTCCTTTCTCCGAGACTCATTTTTCTATCTTATTTCACATTTAGTTTTCTGGTTATGCTGAGCTTTATTATAAACCACTTTAACTCCCTCTTTTTTGGGAGGGGAAGGGGACAAAGCAAAGTTATACATTCAGAAAGAACTTGCTTACTTTTTGCAAGCCTCAGTTCCTTCCCCTGTAAAGTGGGCCCAAGTATCCCTGCCTTGAAGGGTTTTGCTTGGTTTGAGGAGACGCTCACTCAGTTACTATAAGTGCCTACCCTATTTCCACCCCTCCACCCCACAGGGCCCTCTGCTCTTGCCTACGGCAAGCCAGGATGCATAAGGGATCCCAAGTAGAGATCACTTTGTCCCCAGTCCCACTCTGTGATCAGCAGGCCAACTGGGTGCCCCAGCCGGAGCCTGGTGTCTGGGGTTCAGCCCCTGGCTGCCTGCTGGAGGACGTTTGGCCTCCAGAATCTCCCACCTCCTGCCTGCAGGCGCCGTGGCATTCCCAGCTGATTTGCAGAGAACCCAGATGCATCTCATAAATAAAGAATGTACTGTTCTGCAGACTGGCTGCGGCATGGGCACGTGGGGGTGGGAAAGTCTGGAATAGACAGGAGCCATGGGAGACAGGGAGGGTCGTATGGGGGCTGCTGGTCAGGGCAGGGCGACCATGAGAACCCGGGGAGGTATATTGGGAGCAGGGTGGGGAGGCGGCTTTACGTGAGGCCAGGATCTGACATGGATTGTTGGGACTGCATCTTGGTTCAGACACCCTCTAGCTGTGTTTCTTTAGCCTCAGTCTTCCTTGTCTGTAAAATGGCAATGACATCAATCCGTGGCACCATCGGGCTATTATCACTATTGCTTTTATTTTATTTTTAATTTTTTTTCTTAGAGTTTCTACCTATGTATTTATATAAGAGAGAGTAGGGGGAGGAGCAAGGGGAGAGGGAGAGAGGGAGAATCTCGAGCAGACTCCCCACTGAGTGAGGAGCCAGACGCAGGGCTCAATCTCATGACCTGAGCCGAAACCAGCAGACACTTAACCGACTGAGCCACCCAGGCTCCCCATAACTATTGCTTTTATAGTGTTAGGCCAGAACCAAGAACATGGCAAATGTTCAGTGTTATTTGCTCCGAGCTTCCTTAGTGTCTTCCCCAAGACTTTTGTGTGGCTTCTGCTACGGGCAATGAGTGGGGTGGGATGAGGACCACAGGGATGCAAAGGAAACAGGGGGAGGTGCTCAGGGCAACAGGTGCAGGTGCAGGTGAGCAAGAAGGCACAGACACAATCATCGCTCACAGGAGGTTACCAAGTGCCTGAAAGGGGGGTGCGTTTCTGCGAGCATGTCAGCTTGAAGTGTCTGATTGGTTTATGAAGGAGAAGGTAAACTTTGGAAGACAGAAGGAGCTGGGGACCATGGGGACACCATGATTACACCATCAGCTTGGCCACCCTGGAATAGAGCCCTTGGGTAAGTCACTTTTCTTGCCCCGTCTCTGTTTTCCCATCTATGAGATGGTTATCCAGAACTGCAGTGTTTTAAGCTGCAGTTTAGTTATTCTTTGGACAAACATACACTGCGGGCCTCCTATGTGTTGGACCCTCTGCCAAGCCCCGGTGATGCCGCAGTGGCAAAACAGAGCAGTTTTTTCCCACGGGGCATCTCATAGATTGGCTGGGGAATGTGCATGGGTCCCACCGACAAGCAAACAGATCTGTGCAATCCCAAACTGAAATCAGCCCTAAAGGAGAGGGACATGGGTGAGCCAGGGAGTGTGTGTAAGTAATGGGCTCGACTTCCACCTGGCGGTCAGAGGAGGCTTCCCAGAGATGATGAGGCTGCAGGGCAGGGCTGGGCTGGGAGGTGTGAGGCCTGAGCAGGAGCCTGGTGAGGGACAAATGCAGAGAGTCGACAGGGGCCAGGCCAAGGTGGGGATCTTGCTTTGCCTCCTGAGACCTGTGGGACATCACCGGCTGTGTGGGGGTGCCTTGAAGTCAGCTTTGCAGTTCCAGAGTCTTCTGGCTGGGGTGAGGGGGTCAGATTGGAGGGGGGGGGTGGGCTGCAACGGAAGCTGGACATGCCAGAAGGGGATGGTGGAGGCAGAGACCGCAGTGACATGGGGTGCAGTGAGGATGACTTGGTGGATTGTTCATGAGGATATGCTGACAGGACTGAGGGTGCCTTGGATCTGGGGGTGAGGGGGCATGGCTCCCCTCCAGTGTTGAGGGTCCTTGTAAAGTCTTCCGCGGGGCTCCTCTGGCTGCCAGCATCTGCCCATAAAGGGGAAGAGAGGAGGTGGGAGGGCGGGGAGGGCGGGGAGGATAGGGAGGCGGCGGTGCTGGCGGCTGGATGAGGTCTGTGCCTTTTTCTGGCAGCAGCAGTGAGCGGCTGGCCGGCTGCAGCACCTGCTGGGGCGTCTGGGAGGGCTGGGAAGCAGGTGCGGGGCGTCTGGAGGGGGTCTGTTTGCAGATGGATAACGAGATGGGATGGATGACAGCAACACACACTCTGCCCCCCTTCTCTGTTGTCTGGACACAAAAGCCAAGACAAAGGAGCATTGGGGACGCAGGACACAGTGCACACAGGCAGGCCCATAGAGCAGACACATGCTGGAGACAAAGGAGAGGCCCCCGGGCAGAGGCAGAGGCAGGCCCACGCAGAACAAGGGGTGCAGAAGCAGGGAAGTCTCCCTTGACCTTGGGCAAGGCCTCCTTGTTTCTGGGCCTTGCTCTGGGCCCTGTGTATGAGGAGGCTGGGGGAGACCAGGGGGCCCCAACTTTGCCAGTCCCATCAGACTCTTTCTTAAAGGAAAACAGGTCATGGACTCCACAAATTCAAGGGTACACTTTCAGGTCGTGAGGATGATAAAGGAAGGGACCATGAACGTGGGGCGGGGTTGACACTGGCCTGTGTTTAGTCAATTCAACAGCATCTTCGTACATGGGGAAGAGAGTAGTGGGGTCTGTGGAGTTCCTAAGGCCCCTTCCAATGACTTCCCCAGAGTATGAAGCTCCAGGCCTTTGTGAATCTCTAGTGGCCCGTCCAACAGAGAGAGACAGAGAGAGCCAGAATTTACTGAAGCCATGAGTGGCCTATGTGTTTTCCACACTCTGGTCACTGAAGTCTCCTAAAAGCCTTCCAAAGAGGTTATTCCATTTTACAGAATGTACCGAGGCCCAGAGGGGCAAAGTCCCTTGCCCAGAGTCACGTGGAGAGTAAGAGGTAGAAGCGAGATTCAAACTCAGGTCTGCCCGTTGGATGTCCTTGTCTTTGCTGACAGGAAGGCAGAGAAAGGCAGCAAGACAAAGAGTGAGTCGGCGCGGGGTCTGACAGTCCCTAGTGGGCTCTTTCATGCTTCTGCAGACAGCTGGGGAAGTAGGGATGCTTGCTGGTGTTGTTCGGACACCTAGATACAGCTGTGCCTGAAACCAGTGTAGCTCTGGACTCGTTTCTGCTACTTGAAACTGAAAAGATCCTGAAAAGAATACTGATGATAGAGTTATTCTTGTGATGTTCCTTTTCTTGTGATTTTTCAGCTCTCAATACCAGGTACAGCATCTGGCATTTGCTCAGCCTTTTCTTGATCTCCAAGGCTAGTTGGGTCACTCATATTTACTCCCATTAGCTGCTCAGTCTTCCTCCCTTACAGCGTTGGTCATAGTGACTTCTACTTGCAAAGTAGCTTGTCTCTGTCCCAGGCTAGGCCCGGTTGGCACGTAGTGGGTGGAACCTTCTCAAACCAGGGAGGTTTGTTAGGCTTGGCATGGGCTCTGCTGGGTGAGATTGTGCAGTGAGTGGGTGATGGGGCAACGAATGATCCACTGTCCCTGTGACAGATGTCCCCTTGACTGACACCTGGTGGTCCCTGAGACTCCCTGCTGATGGCAGCCTGGAGGTGGTGAGGGGTTGATGCACAAGGAGCATCCTTTAATCACGACAGGTAAGAAGAGCTGGTGGTTAACTACCCTGGCGTCCTTGACCTCAAGTGGGATGACTCAGGTGTGTCCCACTTGGACCCAGGCTCCCAGAGGACCTCGGTAGGATGGGGTCCTAGCTGCCCACAACACCCAGCAAATTGCTATGGACTGAATTGTGGCCCCCACCCCAAATTCATATGTTGAAGCCCTAATCCCCAAGGTGACTCTATTTGGAGATGGAGCATTTATAGGGGTCATTACGATTGAATGTGGTCATAGGAGTGGGGTCTTAATCCAACAGGACTGAGGTCCTTATAAGAAGAAGAAATGGGATTCCCATGCATAGAGGAAAGACCATATGAGGATGTAGCAGGAAGACAACCATGGAAAGAGGCCTCAGGAGAAAGCAATCCCGAAGGCACCTTGACCGTGGACTTTCAGCCTTCAAAATGGTGAGATCATGAAATCTGGTTTGTAAACCACCTAGTCTGTGGTATTTTGTTATGGCAGCCACAACAGACTAAGACATGCCTTAACGCACCTCTTCTGGCTTTCTTCTCTTCACTATCTCTAACTAATGCTTCCTTGGATCATCTCCCAAATTAACCACTTGCACTTGAACCCCTGTGTCAGGGTCTGGGAAAGTCCAGACTAATACACCTGTCCACGCCTTATCCAGTGGGGACACATGAGGGGAGCCACTGGAGGCAGGACAGAGGTAAGATCCTGAGGAACACTGAACTCTAGTCTTCTGTGGAACTGATCCTGAACCAGCGACGTCCCTCTGCGACTAAGGCAGGGATTAACTGCTGCTGTGCATGCCAGGGCAGGTGAACGGACCCCAGAGGGACCTCTGCAAGGTGACTGGGGCGGGGGGAGGGGGGGTTGTCATTGTTCTTCAGCTGACTGTGGGGAAGGCACGTCCTTCCCAGGGAGAAGATGGGATGAGCATAAATGCAGATGGATTTTTCGAGATTCTGAGTGAGGGTTCTAGAATCAGACAGTGACTGGGTGTGAGTCTTAGCTCTGCCACTTTCTAGCTGGCTGACCTTGGGTAGATCACTTCCTCTCTCTGAGCCTCACTTTCCTTATCAGATGATATCCACACTCCCTCAGAGGGTGTTAGGCTGGAATGTAGATAAAGCACTTGGAACTGTGTCAAGAAAGTGGACAAGGGGTCAAGTTCATTGCATTTAAAGGTGATTCCAGGGGGCAGGAGAATGCCATGGCTGTGGGGAATTGTTGAAAGGCACATTCTTTCTAGGACATGCCAAACGCAGCAGCTCTCCTCTGCGATAAGGTGCTTCCCCCTGCATTCAGGGAGCCCCACCCTCATCCTGGATGAGGATGGCTGCTTTGAGGACTCAGAACAAAATTTTTTATCTGGGTGGGACAGAGAGCTGCTTGCTCAGGGAACAGCTGTCAGAGAAGAGCTCCCCTGAGGCTGTGATGGATGCACACAGTCTTGGTCAATAACATAGCTTGAGGGCAGACTAAATATTTTCCCTGCAGCCCTTCCTCAGGGGGCACAGCAGGTGTGGCCAAGCAGAAAGGTGGTGATAGTGCTGCTGCTGCTGCTGCTGCTGCTGCTGGGGTCTGTGTGATTAGTTTAGGTAACAAGGTAAAGAAACTCACCTTGTCACTAACTCTAGAACCCCCTGACTGCATGCATTGGGACAGTATAAAAAGGAATGAGGCACAGAGAGTCATATTTCCCAAAAAATTGGAAAGAGAGACTCTAACAAATCCTTGTTCACTCATGTTCATGGTGGCATGACTCACAACCATCAAAAGATGGAAACCACGCAAATCTGGACGAATGGGTAAGCAAAGTGTGCTATATTCATATGCTGGAATGGTATTCAGGGGTAGAAAGGAATGGAATACTGAGTGGCACCTACTACAGCGTGGATAAACCGCAAAAGCATTCTACTGAGTGGAAGAAGCTGGAACCCAAATGACAAATGTTGTATGATCCCATTTATAGGAAGTAAGCAAAAGAGGTAAATCCAGGGCAGCCCCGGTGGCCCAGCGGGTTAGCACCACCTTCAGCCTGGGGTGTGATCTTGGGGACCCTGGATCGAGTTCCATGTCTGGCTCCCTGCATGGACCCTGCTTCTCCCTCTGCCTGTGTCTCTGCCTCTCTCTCTCTCTCTCTCTCTGTCTGTCATGAATAAATAAACAACATTTTTAAAAAAGAGGTAAATCCATAGAAAGAAGGCAGATTAGTGGTTGCCAGCAGCTGTGGGGAGGGGACGATGGGGAGTAACTGGTCAATGAGTGTGGGGTATATTAGGGTGACGATTGTGTCTGGGAACTAGACAGAGGTGGTGGGCACACACTGTGAATATTCTCAGCTTCTGTGCCCTGAAGGAAGCAATTAACACAACTAAAAGGCAACTTGATGAATGGGTGAAGATACTTACAAATGACATATCCAATAACAGATTAGTCTTCAAAATGCATAAAGAACTGATGCAGCTCAATACCCAAAAAACAGGTAATCCAATTAAAATGGGCAAAAGGCATGAACAGACATTTCTCCAAAGAAGACACCCAGGTGGCCGACAGACACATGAAACGGTGCTCCACACCATTCCCTCATCACCAGGGAAGTGCAAATCAAAAGCATAATGAGGTATCACCTCACACCTGTCAGAATGGCTAAAACCAGAAACACAGGACACAGCAGATGTTGGCGGGGATGTGGAGGAAAGGAGGATCCTCGTGCACTGTCGGCGGGGATGCAAACTGGTACAGCCACTGTGGAAAACAACATGGAGACTCCTCAAAAAGTTAAAAATAGGACTAGCTACCCTGTGATCCAGGAATTGCATTCCTGGGTATTTAACCCCCCCAAACAGAAAAACTCAAATTCAAAGGGATACATGTACTCCTGTGTTAATACCGGCATTATTTACAATAGCACAACTATGGAAACAGCCCTTGTCCACTGACTGACGAACGGATGAAGAAGATGTGGTACATAAACACAGAGGAATATTACTCGGCCATCAAAAGAATGAGATCCTGCTATTTGCAACAACAGGGAGAGAGCTAGAGTGTATTAGGCTGAGTGAAATAAGTCAGAGAAAGACAAATACCATATGATCTCACTGATATGTGGAATTTAAGAAACAAAACAAGCAAAGGAAAAAGAGAGAGAAGCCAAGAAACAGATTCTTAACTACAGAAGACAACTGCTGGTTACCAGAGAGGGGTGGTGAGGGGATGGGGGAAATAGGGGATGGGATTAAAGCATACACTTATCACGATGAAAAAAAAATATTGGGATCCCTGGGTGGCTCAGCGGTTTAGCGCCTGCCTTTGGCCCAGGGTGTGACCCTGGAGACCCGGAATCTAGTCCCACATCGGGCTCCCTGCATTTCTCACTCTGTGTCTCTACCTCTCTCTCTGTGTGTCTCTCATGAATAAATAAAATCTTAAAAAAAAAAGAAGTTACTCCTTTAAAAAGGAGTAAAAAAAAAAATATTTACAAGACAAGAAAACAAAGTGGTTAGTTTTATACTATGTGAACTTCAACTAAAAAGTCCCCAACAGGTGTGGGGAGGGACATGAGTGCTCAGCGGTACCCAGCGTATAGATGGGACTCACGCTGGGACCCTGGCCTCTGGGGCACCTGGTTTCTCCAGGAGCTGCTTTAGGGATAAAGAGAACCCTGTCTCTACCCCCGCTTCTGGACATGTTACCATTATCAGAATTCCCTGGAATGCTTGGGCTGAGTGGCACTGTCATGAGCCAAAGAATCTTGCTTGTGCATCCTTGTGGGAATGGGTGAACTACCTGGTCCAGTTTAAAGGAGCAAAGTTGATTCTCAAGTGGATCCTCTGAGATGTATGATGGCACCTCCTCCCATTGCCATGGCAACCAACACTCCATCATATGAGTCTCAGGCCATTTTCAAGAGAGGCAGAAGAGAGAACATTGACACTTCTCTTTGGGGTTCCATCTGGTGTTCTTATCGGCTTGTGGGTTCTTGGGGCCCGAGTTAGCTCTGTAAATGTCACCTGGAAGACTGGAGTTCCTGGCAAGACGGGGTGAGGATGACATTTACCATCTTGGGGTGTGCTCGGCAAGGTCCCGGGCCTCCCCACAGGATAAGGTGAGAGTCAGAGTTACATTGATGGGGAGGCAAGAAGGGTGCCAGCTCTAGCTATCAAACTGGATGTGAATCCCAAAGGAGGTGGTACCAGTGCCCTGAGACTGGAGGATGAAGAAGGCTCTGTGGGTTTCCAACCCACCCCAGGAAAAGGGAGGATTTTTGCTCACCATAAAGGCACTCAACAGGTAGACAGAAAGAGGGCATAGGATCAGCGGAGCCCCCAGGACAGCTAGTTTGGGCTCCCCATGATAAGGAAATGTGCTGTGTTATAGGACTGGGGCAGAGGACAGCCAGGCGGGTTCAGGCTGTCTTTGGTGTCTGCTGGACATGGGTTCTGACCCCTCCTTGTGTTATTCAGTTCATGGCTCACCCTGAGTCCACCTGAGTTAGACGATCCCCTCACAGTGAGCCCCCAGTAGCTTCTCATGATCATTTCTTTTGCCTGCCACCCTCCCTACCCGCACCCCTTCTCTCAATGCTCTCCTTGAAAAGATATCCCTAGAATGAAACATACTTGGAGGGATCCCTGGGTGGCACAGCGGTTTGGCACCTGCCTTTGGCCCAGGGCGCGATCCTGGAGACCCGGGGTCGAGTCTCACGTCAGGCTCCTGGTGCATGGAGCCTGCTTCTCCCTCTGCCTCTTTCTCTCTCTGTGTGACTATCATAAATAAATAAAATTCAAAAAAAGAATTAAAAAAAAAAAGAAACGTACTTGGAAATAGGACCACAGGCTCATTGTTGTTCATCTTTTTTTTTTTTTTTTTTAAAGATTTTATTTATTTATGAGAGACACAGGCAGAGGGAGAAGCAGGCTCCAATGCAGGGAGCCCGATGTGGGACTCGATCCCGGGACTCCAGGATCATGCCCTGAGCTGAAGGCAGAGGCTCAACCGCTGAGCCACCCAGGCATCCCACATTATTGTTCATCTTTATTTATTTAAAAAAAAAAATTTTTTTTTTATTATTTATTTATGATACAGAGAGAGAGAGAGAGAGGCAGAGACATAGGCAGAGGGAGAAGCAGGCTCCATGCACCGGGAGCCCGACGTGGGATTCGATCCCGGGTCTCCAGGATCGCGCCCTGGGCCAAAGGCAGGCGCCAAACCGCTGCGCCACCCAGGGATCCCCCTATTGTTCATCTTTAAGAAGCCCCAGGGAAAAAGAGAAGTGTTGAAGATCTGGAAACAGACAAGTGACTTGATTTTTTTTTTTTTTTAATCCAAATGGATATTGGAAATGATAGGCTGATACTCAGGAGAATTTGAGAACAGATTACAAAACGAGTGACTTGGGAATACTTTAAAAAAAATCTTCCTTAAAAAAAAAAAAAAGTCTTCCTTTTGTTTGTGGTCTGGGGATCCAGGGGAAAGTAGTAGACCTGATAACTGCAATATTTTGGCTGCGTCCTCTGGGCAATGCTGTGACCACACCCCATCTTGCCTTTTCTCTAGCTGTTCCACATGAGTCTTCTCTGCAAGGATTGCTAGCTCTGCCAGGGCAGGGGCAGTATCTGGGACCTCCTCTGGGATCTTCAGGGTTCCCGCAATGTCCTTGGGCTGGGTACATTGGCAAAATGCTATAGGTCTGTTGAGCGGGATTTGGATTTCCTGGAGACCAAAGCAGGGGTGGAGGGTGGCATCCGAGGAGGAGATGGACAATGTGGAAGACAGCCTGCAAACGTGGAACCTGAAGTGGTCAGTTCAAATCCTGCCTGGGTCCCCTACTGTGGCTGTGGGCAGCTCTCACAGCCTCTCTGAGTCTTAATGTCCTTATCTGAGCAATGAAAATGATAAGTGACAGAGAAGTGTAAAAACTAAATGGATGTCATAGCATTATAATAATAAAAATTATGTTTTGAGCCTTTATGTGCCAGGCACTGTGCTAAGCTGCCCTCTGCCGTGCATTTCCACATTTAACCCACATAACCCTATGAGGCGGATTCCATCATTATCTTTACTTTATGGACTAGGAAACCGAGTCTCAGGAATGGTGTGTCCAAGGTCATCGGCTAAGGGACGTGGACAAAGCTGAAATTAAATAAAACCCAGGACAGGCTGGTTATAGAGGCCACCGGAACCGTCTAGCATTGGTGCCCAAGCTTGAATGTGCATCAGAATCCCCTGGAGGGCTTGTTAAAATGCAGATCTCTGGGCCCCACCCCAGAGTTTTCCACCCGGTAGTGCTGGCGTTGAGACCTGAAATGGGCATTTCTAGCAAGTTCCCAAGTGATGCTGATGCTCCTGGTCTAGGACCACTTTCTGGCATTACTGCTCTACCGAAGGGTGGGTACTAAGCAGAGGGCTGTTCAAAAAACAAAGGACCAAACCTATAAAAGTGGTCAGGCCGAGGGGTGTCGTGGCACGCACGCGGGCTGAAGGCGCGGGCAGGGGTTCGAATCTTCCCTCCACCGTAAGCGCGTGTCCACCTGGCAGGATTCATCGAGAAGCACACCGAGAGCCCCCCGCAGGTGAGGCGCCTGGTGCTCCGGGGCCCGGGTCCCGGGTCCGCTGATTGTGCGGGGCTCAGGGCTGGGGCTCCGGGCCAGGGCTCCCGGCTTGGGCTCCGGGCTAGGGCTCCCGGCTTGGGCTCCGGGCCAGGGCTCCCGGCTTGGGCTCCGGGCTTGGGCTCTTGGCTAGGGCTCCGGGCTAGGGCTCTGGGCTAGGGCTCTGGGCTAGGGCTCCCGGCTAGGGCTCCGGGCTTGGGCTCCGGGCTAGGGCTCCGGGCTTGGGCTCCGGGCTAGGGCTCCCAGCTTGGGCTCCGGGCTAGGACTCCCCTTGGGCTCCGGGCTAGGGCTCCGGGCTAGGGCTCTGGGCTAGGGCTCCCGGCTAGGGCTCCTGGCTAGGGCTCCGGGCTAGGGCTCCGGGCTAGGGCTCCCGGCTTGGGCTCCGGGCTAGGGCTCCGGGCTAGGGCTCCCGGCTAGGGCTCCGGGCTAGGGCTCCGGGCTAGGGCTCTGGGCTAGGGCTCCCGGCTAGGGCTCCCGGCTAGGGCTCCGGGCTTAGGCTCCAGGCTTGGGCTCCCGGCTAGGGCTCCCGGCTTGGGCTCTGGGCTTGGGCTCCGGGCTTGGGCTCCCGGCTAGGGCTCCGGGCTAGGGCTCCGGGCTAGGGCTCCGGGCTTGGGCTCCGGGCTTGGGCTCCCTGCTTGGGCTTGGGCTTGGGCTCCGGGCTTGGGCTCCCGGCTTGGGCTTGGGCTTGGGCTCCGGGCTTGGGCTCCCTGCTTGGGCTCCGGGCCAGGGCTCCGGGCTTGGGCTCCGGGCTTGGGCTCCCGGCTAGGGCTCCGGGCTAGGGCTCCGGGCTAGGGCTCCGGGCTTGGGCTCCGGGCTTGGGCTCCCTGCTTGGGCTTGGGCTTGGGCTCCGGGCTTGGGCTCCCGGCTTGGGCTCCCGGCTAGGGCTCCGGGCTAGGGCTCCGGGCTTGGGCTCCGGGCTTGGGCTCCGGGCTAGAGCTCCCGGCTTGGGCTCCCGGCCGAGTCCAGCCCGGCCAGCGTTGCCATGGCAGCGCCGCGGGCGGGGATGCTGGAGGCCCGGCTCGCCCCTTTGTGCCGCGGGGGCGGCGGCGCGCTCCCCCCATCCTCCCCGCCCGCCGCGGCTGGCGGCCTGGACCCCGGGGGCGGGGGCGGGGGCCGAGGGGAGGCCGCGGGCTCGCGGGGGGGGGCCGGCCCGAGGGGCGCCGAGGCGCGGCCGGGGGTGGGGCGCCTCCGCCCGCCAGCCGCTCCCGCATTAAAATTTCATGGGCGCTGCAGCAGCTTACAAAGACGACGCCGGCTGCGCTCGGGGGGCCGGAGGGAGGGAGGCTGCGGACGAGTGCGGGGAGGAGTTTGCGGAGGGAGGCGCTTGCAGGGGCTCCCCCAGTTCTGCGCCGTGAGCCCGGGCACAAAGAGCCCTCTGCACTGGCGCCGCAGGACCGCGGACCCGAGGTGAGCGCCGCCGGGCGCTGGCGGCCCCCCCACCCCGAGCGCCCGGCGCCCCGCGCGCGGCCGACAGCCTCGCTCCCCGAGGTGGGGTCGAGGGTGGGTCCCGGGGTCCCCGGCAGCGTTCAGGGGATGGCAAGGGCTGCCCGGAGTGGCCCTCATTTGCAGGACGGAGAGCTCCTGCCGCCGGCACTCGTCCAGCGCGGCCAAGCCTGGGGCCTGGGTGGGGCTTGGGGGCCGCGGGGGAGGCTGCGCTGGGAGCCCGGTGCGGGGTGCGGGGTGCGGGGTGCGGGGGGCGCGGGGCGGGGGGGCGAGTTGTCCTCAGTCGGGATCCGAGGGCGAACAAAGACCTTCCCCACCCCCCGCTGCCGGACCGGAGGAGGGGACCCTGGACCTCGCCGGCCCAGCAGGTCGGCCGCTAAGTGGCCCAGCCCGGGACGGAGCCCGGTGGCCTGGGAACTGGGGTGGGGGTGGGTGCTTGAGCCCCGCTTCTCTCCTACCGAGCCCACCGCCCAGGGCCTGCTCGGGCTCGGTCGGGGGGACTCAGATTCTAGACGTGCGGCGCGCTGGGTGGGTCCCGCGGATGGGGAGGGCAGGAAAACCACCTTCCTTGAGAAGAATGATGGCAATGATGATGATAAAAATAACCCGTCAGTTTACAGAGAGCTTACTTTACGCCAGCAACGTGTTTAGTGCTTTGCACGCATCACCGCCAGTCCCACGAGGAGCTAAGAACCCCATTTTAGAGATGAGGACGCTGAGATCCGGAGACGGTTAGGTACGTGTCCAAGGTCACAATGCCAGAGATTCTGTGTCCAGATATGTACAATTCTAAAGCCCGGTGTATATCCCCAAACAGGTCTGGGGAGCCCTCAGAGCCCTTGCCACCTCTCCTCCTCCCCAGGACGCTCTCTAGAGAGGCTGGAAATGAAGAGGGGGTTATCAGATCTCCTGTGCCCCCAGCGGAGGGTCCCGGGCCAGAGAAATTGCTTCTGGGACTCTGCAGGGGGAGGCCTGGGGGACCCGGAATCCCTCCTGTCCACCCCAGGCTCCAGACCGGCGGGGATTGCTGGCGCGCACACCCCACTGCAGTGCCGCCGCGGGGAGGTCCGCCCCCACCTGCTGCTGGGGGAAGCGGGGAGGGGGGAGGGGAGGGAGACTGGTGCGGGGAGAGGGGTCGCGAGAGAAAGGCGACGGAATGTGCGGGAAGAGGCTTTGTTTTTGCCGGTGCCGACCCCAGACCGAGCGCCCACCCCGAGCAGAACGCTGGTTCTGGGCGCAGTGCTTTACTTTCCCAGAGCGCATCCCCTTCTGGGAGCACCTGGGAGCTAAGCGATCGCCTGGGTTTGGTGGGGGCTGTGGGGGGCGGGGGGGAGGCGGGGATGAGTAATTCCACTTGACAGGGAGACCTGAGGACAGCGGTTCTCAGACTTTAGGGGCGTTGCTTCAAATATGCAGATGTCCGTGCCACGTGGCCAGGGGATGAGTCAGCAGGACTGGGTGGGGCTGGGCATCTGGGTGTTTACTCAGCCCCCTCCTCCCCGTCATCAAGCAGGTGGTCAGACCTTCCGCTGGTCGAGGGAAGGGTACCCCAGCCTCTCCCCCGCCCCAGCGCAGAACCGTGTCGCAGTCCGCGCAAAATGGTATCCCCTGGGACCCTTTGGCCAGTGCCTGGCTTTGGGTGGCACTGAATCCCTCCCACACTGGCTCTGATTAAATTCACGTTGAAAGAATTTATGGGTAGCAGCGCCGGCGCCCCTCCACGCCTGCATTTGATTATTTGGTGACCCTTGCCATTTGAGAAGGGCTCTAGATCTACCCTGCATCTCTCTTACTGCTTTTTCTGTCTCTCCAACTCTTCACGGAGGAGAGAGCTGGTCTTCAGAGCCGCCCCCCCCCCCCATAAGGAATCAAACCCCTTGTGCCAGCTTTAGGAGACCCATTCTCTACGCTTGCATTAAAAATGAGAATTTTATCATTTGGGGTGATTTTTAAGAATGAACTTATCAGTTTAATACAATGGAGGATAATTATAAAAGGTTGGAGAGGACAGATGTACTCTATACTCATATGCCCTTTGGTTGGACCTGCCAGTTGTTTTCATTCTTCTTTCTTTCCCTTTCTTTCTTTCTTTCTTCTTTCTTTCTTTCTTTCTTTCTTTCTTTCTTTCTTTCTTTCTTTCTTTCTTTCTTTCTCTTTCTTTCTTCTTTTTAAAAATATTTTCATTTCTAACTCCCTTCTCTGGATCTGATCCGTGTTTCCACCTAGGTCACCTCTTAAGCTCAGCTTCAGTAAGGAGGTAATTTCCCTCCTCTGAGCCTCAGTCACCTCATCTGTAGAATGGGAATCATACTCCCTGCCTTAGAAGGCTGTCATGAGGCTAAGAAGCAGTACGTATGAAGTGCCTGCAGCCAGTAGGTGCCTGATAAAGATATAACTGCTGAGTGTGCCCACTGTGTACTGGCTGAGTCCACTTACATGGCCCCTAAGTCCTTTATGATCTCGAGTTATTTGCTTTTATTTGCATTGGGGCTGTTGGTTCCTCTTCTGGGTGACCCTTGGGCTGTTTGAGCAGGGGGGTGTTTCTGGGGCACTGGGTCCATTGTGCAAGTTCAGTGGGCTGGTGAATAACTTATAAGCTATCCTTTGTTCCAAGGGGGTCCTTCCTCTAGTCTCTGAGGCTTGGCTCATCTGTCAGCTGGAGCTCTATGTGGAACAATAGCCAGAGATACACTGGGGCAGAGGCAAAGGCTGGCTGAGAGTGACATCTGTCTCTGTGTCCCTCACCAGGCTGATCGGATCAGATGAGGCGGGGGTCCCCTCCCCACCTTGTGGTCTGGGTGGGCCCCTGTGGAAGCTGGATGAGCCATGGAAGGGAGGGAGAGACTGAACCAATTGTGTACTCAAGGGTATGGAGTAAAACACAACGCCTCTACAGCTTAGTGACCGTTTGCCAGGCTTCTTGCTGGGTGCTGCCTCGTGGAGACCCCGTGAAGAGGCTGGGAATTGGGCATTACAACTGAGACACTGAGGCTCAGAGAGGTGGAGTGCTTAGCTCAGGATCACACAGCCAGTTGCAAGGAGAGTCAGGACTTCACCCTGGGTCTCGTCTGGCCCTGAGACGTGTGTTTGTGACTACAGCACCACACCACCTCCTCTCCTAAATGTCAATTTGATCCATTGCCTCGAGACTGTGGAAGCAACTGGAATCAAATGACCCGATATGGTTTAGCAATCGTGGGCCAGTTTCCCCAATGGTGGTGGTACTAAGGCTCCTGGCCACTCTGTTTTCAGTGTACACATCCCTTCCTGGAGGCTTCTCCCATTTAACTTCAACCCCAATTTGAACACAAGTCTTCCACCCTTTTGGGGTTCAATAAGCCTTAGAATCCAGTCGCACCCCTTTCTCGATGGATGATGTAGTGAGACACTTTGAACTTGTTTGTTCATCTGTAAAATGGGGACAAGAAAACCCAGTTTATTCTTTTGTCAGGTAGTTGAAAGTGCCCTCAGGTAGTACCTGTCCTCAATACATGTTGGTTTCCCTTCATTCTCCTTTTAGTCTCTTCCCTCCCCCTGCAGCTCAGGGACTCCCTTCCCTTGTTTGAGGGCGACTTGCATTTCGAAGCTCCTCTTTTGTGCCTGCCGTGTTTGAATTTGTCCGGAAACAGGGTTTTCCGCAGCTCTGCAGATGGGTCTGTTTCCCTCAGCTGGGCTCCTGCGCCTCTTATTCCCAGGAGGCTCCCCTTATTTCTCAGCACTCACTCATCCAAAGCAATTTAGGCCAACATCTCCCGTATGCCAGCTCTCTGAGTAGCTATTTTATTCCAGAGTCAGGGAAAAAAACCAAGAACCCAGAGGGACCCTAAAATGCAACTGAATGCATATTTCCCTGGCAGCTGTTCCTCCGTTACCAGGAACGGCACAGAGTTTGTGGGGGGGGGGGGATGAATATCCCACAATGGTGTTAATGAGCCGTGGGTGTGATGGTAGTATTAACAGTGTAAGAAAATAATAGAATATGAGCTAATAGGTAGTATTTATTATCCCATGTGATCCTCAGAGCAGCTTTGGGACGTGGGTGCCATTATAATCCCATTTCCTGGATAAGGGGACAGGCTCAGAGCAGTAGTGGGATTGTACAGCATGGCCCAGTAGGATGGACCCCGTGCTGTCAGGCCCGTCTGTGTCCTGTCCAATGCTGGGGGATGTTTTGGCTGGCACCAGCCCCAGCAAGATCGCTTTCCTGGTTTCCTTCTTCTTTTGTATTTTTTTTAAAATTTTTATTTTAAAAAAATTTTTATTTATTTATTCATGAGAGACACAGAGGGAGAGGCAGAGACACTGGGAGAGGGAGAAGCAGACTCCATGCAGGGAGCCTGATGCGGGACTCGATCCTGGGACCCAGAGATCACACCCTGAGCCGACAGCAGGCGCTCAACCACTGAGCCACCCAGGTGTCCCTTCTTTTGTATTTTTATTTTTATTTTATTTTATTTTTTTTATGATAGTCACACACACAGAGAGAGAGAGAGAGAGAGAGAGAGAGAGGGGCAGAGACATAGGCAGAGGGAGAAGCAGGCTCCAGGCACCAGGAGCCCGACGTGGGATTTGATCCCGGGTCTCCAGGATCGCGCCCTGGGCCAAAGGCAGGCGCTAAACCGCTGCACCACCCAGGGATCCCTCTTTTGTATTTTTAAAATATTTTATTTATAGGAACACCTGGCTGGATCCCAGGACCCTGAGATCGTGACCTGAGCCAGTTGCCCCTCCTGTTTTTTTCTTCTGATCTGCATCTGAAGGAATCAGTTTTGGCCTGACCCTGGCATCTACTCTCTAGTGTACTCGTGGGTACATGTTTATTCCCCTCCTCTTCTTTATTTCTATTTCTCTCCGTAGCAGCTGGATGCATCTCCTAGCCCACCCATGGGATTCCAGACATGTCTACATGACCATCACAATCCTACCAGCATCGAAGGAGTAACCAAGGTGACCCTTCTGTGCACCCTTGGGATAACAGAGACCAGCCCCATGCTATGAAATCCATTGGTGTGGAAACCTCCTGACTCTCAGAGGTAGGAGGGATCTCTAGAATCTTCTGGATCCCTCAAGCAGAGCCTGCCTGCTGGGGCCTCTGACCTTGGCTTGCAGGGGGGGGTGGTCTGTGTGGGATGGTGGGGGCTGAGATGCCAGGGCCCTGGGGCCACAGGGAAGTTTCTGCCTGGCCTTTGATCGAGCTCTTCTCCATTCTTATCCTCTACGTCTAAAGGAGTTTTGAAAAATAACAAGTTATGATTTACCTATAATAAAGTGCACCCATTCAAAGCATACATTTTAATCAAA
Source organism: Vulpes lagopus (assembly GCF_018345385.1). Lineage (NCBI taxonomy): Eukaryota > Metazoa > Chordata > Mammalia > Carnivora > Canidae > Vulpes > Vulpes lagopus. The sequence goes on along the minus strand of NC_054837.1, from coordinate 16,490,069 downwards.
TGTTTTGTGTTTTGCTAAATGTGGACACCTGCATAACCATCACCACAATCCACATCTAGAACATTTTCAGCTCCCTAAAATATCCCCCTGTGTTCCTTCGCTGCCAGTCCCCTCCCGGCCCCAGCTCCAGCCCCAGGGAACCACTGATCTGCTTCCTCTGCCTAGAAACTAGACTTGTGTTTTCTAAAATTCTATTAATATGGAATCTTTTGTGTTGGGCTTCTTTTGCTCAGGATAATGTCTTGAGGTTCATACTTGTTACGGCATGGATCAGTGATTCTGTCCTTTTTTGGGTCTAACCTTATGGAAGGCATGGTGTAAATGTTATAACATCCATTTCAAGTGCACAGTTTGATGACTTGTAGCAAATGTACTAAGGTACAGCACCCGTTGCCATAAATCCATTTTAGGATATTTCCACTGCCTCGGTAAATGCGCCCCCATACCTACTCACTGCTAATCTCCACCATCCCACCCTTGATTCCAGATGACCACTAGTCTACTTTCCGTCTCTGCAGGTTTGTCTTTTCTGGACCTTTCACATATGTGGAGTCAAACAGCACGCAGTCTCTTGTGCCTGGCTTCTTTCTTCTTCGAGGTTTGTCCAAGTCGTAGCATGGAACGGTCACTTGTCTTTTTTTTGTTTTTTTGAAGATTTTATTTATTTATTCATGAGACACACACACACACACACACACACACACAGAAAGGCAGAGACACAGGCAGAGGGAGGATCAGGCTCCCCGCAGGGAGCCGATGCAGGACTTGACCCCGGAACCCCGGGGATCACACCCTGAGCCAAAGGCAGACCCTCAACCACAGAGCCACCCAGCCGCCCCTACCGTTCCTTTTTACTGAGGAGTAGCTTTCATTATATAAACGTACGACCGTTTGTGTATCCATCCATGAGCATAGGGTTTTAATTTGATCTGTGTTACTGGGGGTAAATACATCTCCCACTCCAGGAGGCATATCCTACTTTCTGGGACATCACCAAGTATAGCACAAAGATTTTCTCAGCCGGTGAAAACAATTTTGGGAATGCTCACCGTGTGCCAGGCACTAGGTAACCCTTGAAGAATAATGGACATTGAGTTGCAC